>NC_090379.1:54003804-55345579 GCF_036365525.1 Heterodontus francisci
TGGGGGGGGAGAGAGAGAGAGCGGGGGGGGAGAGAGAGAGAGGAGAGCGGGGGGGGGGGGGGGAGAGAGAGAGCGGGGGGGGGGGGGAGAGAGAGAGAGCGGGGGGGGGGGGGGGGGAGAGAGAGAGCGGGGGGGGGGGGGGGAGAGAGAGCGGGGGGGGGGAGAGAGAGAGCGGGGGGGGGGGAGAGAGAGAGCGGGGGGGGGGGGGAAGAGAGAGAGAGCGGGGGGGGGAAGAGAGAGAGAGCGGGGGGGGGGGAAGAGAGAGAGAGCGGGGGGGGGGGGAGAGAGAGAGTGCGGGGGGGGAGGAGAGAGAGAGCGGGGGGGGGGGGGAGAGAGAGAGAGCGGGGGGGGGGGAGAGAGAGAGCGGGGGGGGGAGAGAGAGAGAGCGGGGGGGGGGAGAGAGAGAGAGCGGGGGGGGGAGAGAGAGAGAGCGGGGGGGGGAGAGAGAGAGAGCGGGGGGGGGAGAGAGAGAGAGCGGGGGGGGGAGAGAGAGAGAGCGGGGGGGGGAGAGAGAGAGAGCGGGGGGGGGAGAGAGAGAGAGCGGGGGGGAGAGGGAGAGAGAGAGAGCGGGGGGGGGAGAGAGAGAGAGCGGGGGGGGGAGAGAGAGAGAGCGGGGGGGGGAGAGAGAGAGAGCGGGGGGGGGGAGAGAGAGAGAGCGGGGGGGGGAGAGAGAGAGAGCGGGGGGGGGAGAGAGAGAGAGCGGGGGGGGAGAGAGAGAGGAGAGCGGGGGGGGAGAGAGAGAGAGCGGGAGGGGGGGGGGAGAGAGAGGAGGCGGGGGGGGGGAGAGAGAGAGCGCGGGGGGGGGAGAGAGAGAGCGGGGGGGGGAGAGAGAGAGAGCGGGGGGGGGGAGAGAGAGAGAGCGGGGGGGGGAGAGAGGAGAGCGGGGGGGGGGGAGAGGAGAGAGCGGGGGGGGAGAGAGAGAGAGAGCGGGGGGGAGAGAGAGAGAGCGGGGGGGGAAGAGAGCGGGAGAGAGGGAGGGGGGGGAGAGAGAGAGAGCGGGGGGGGAGAGAGAGAGAGCGGGGGGGGGGAGAGAGAGAGAGCGGGGGGGGCGGGGGGGCGGGAGCGAGCGCCACACACAGAGCGAGGCGCCACACACAGAGCGAGCGCCACACACAGAGCGAGCGCCACACACAGAGCGAGCGCGAGAGAGAGAGAGAGAGAGAGACACACAGACAGAGAGAGAAGAGAGCAACAGAGACCGAGAGAGACCGAGACCGAGAGAGACCGAGAGAGACCGAGACCGAGAGAGACCGAGACCGAGAGAGACCGTGACCGAGAGAGACCGTGACCGAGAGAGACCGTGACCGAGAGAGACCGTGACCGAGAGACAAACAGAGAGAGAGACAGACAGACAGAGAGACAGATCACTGGAGTTTTTTTGAGCAGCTTTGTTACAGGCTAGTGCTGTCACTTCACCGCTGATAGTGAAATCTAGGCCATAAATGGTCAAATTATTTTTGTTGTGTGTGTACGTGTGCGCGTGCAAAAATGGACTCTTTCACTTTATTTTAGCAATATTCTTAACTCCAGGTGACACAAAGTGGAGCAGCAGTTTTGTGGATTCCTGTATAATACAGGCTTTAAACTCAAATAAATGTATCCACAAAATCTTCTCTATGACCCTGGGTCCTATCAACACCTTGCCTTTTGTTATCTCTTGCTCCACCCCGTTTATTTACTTAATGTCTATTACATTTCTAACATTTGCCAGTTCTGATGAAGGGTCACTGACCTGAAACGTTAACTCTGCTTCTCTCTCCACAGATGCTGCCAGACCTGCTGAGTATTTCCAGCATTTCTTGTTTTTATTTATGGTAAATTCCTAGTTTGATTGACATTATAATCAAGGTTCAGCAACCAAGAACAGAACAGGTTCTCCAGGAGAAAAGACTGGTTTAATACAAGGAACAGAAATTTGTAAATTTGGCTGAAATCAGTGAGTGTACCTAGGAAAGTATTTTATTCTTGTTCATCAACTAAATTTTGATCATCTTCTGTCTATTATCATCTAACCAGAAATAGGTAGCTTTGACAGATTACAGTTCACACCATACTGGAATTAATGCATTCCTGTATTTATTTCTCATAGCACATTAGATACAGTAAGGCAATTTTGATTAAAATAAATAATTCAAGAGGACATTGAATAAATTGATAAAAAAAATATAATACACACTAAACAATGAATTTAATCACAGTCAAATTCAATATTAATTCAAACCTTAAAGTTCATACCTGGACTTGCTGCACCATACTCCTCAGCAGTGCCAAGAAGTCTTTGGCATCTTTTGCTTTCTCTGACAATCCATTCAATGCTTGGGAGAGTTGATTCTAAAAGCAGAAATATACACATCAGCTCTGGAAAATGGTTTCACAAAAGAAGAACTTACATTCGACACAAAAGACGGATTCCAGTGCACACACGACATTCTTGCTTAAGTGTAATTGTAGATGAATCTCAAACATGATGCTAGATTCCACTTTCTTTGCCACATTTTATATAGCGAAAAGCAGCAGTGATCGAATCGTTCCAAAATTTAAATATCAGCAGTGCCTTTCAAGTATTTTTGATCAAGTTCATTTTTGTACTGAGAGCCAAAATAATGCAAGATACTTGTTCTTTACTCTTCAGTTTCATGAAATTCAATTGTGTGAAAAGGTACAAGCTCAGTCGATTTCAGATCTGCAAACAGATGCAAGCGACCATTAAAAACCTATGAAGCTCTATTAATTACTTAGATACCGGTTCAATGGTAGCGAGGACAAGAAGAGCAAGAAGGAAAAGGAGGAATTGTGCCAGAGTTAAGTCCACTCCTGGATGACAGGAAGAATCAGGAGAGTCGTTGCCATTTTTCTCCAATTTTAAGGCTCATGAAGCTACCAGGTAATTACACAAGTCAACAGAAACAAAATGGATTTGTATAATGAAACCAATGTCCACAGAATATAGGGTAATAAATTGCCTGGACACCATGGCGCAGACTGGATTTTAATCCATAAGTTTCCTTCAGGAACAGATCTCATATTGGAGCTAGTCACTCAATTTTAGCATCGGGGTAAGCATTTTTGGTTTTGCACTGGCACTGAAGAGTCTTATGAAATGAAACAGGATACATCTGCAATCTTAGTTTATTTCTTTCACGACTGTATAAATGAATGGACTAAAAATGTGCAGTTGCTGATAAGTAGAATTTTCTTATCTATACTGTTGTCAAGTTTCCTGGAAAAAGTATTTACAAATGGTCCCACCATTCTCTTACAAATTCCTCCCTCCACACTGCCACACTTGGCTGTTGAGAATAAATAACTTCGAGATATGTTGTATGCGTATCCATTTACTCTCAAGATTTTACTTTCATTCCAGACAACTGGATGAGACATCAGCAGCAGATGACAAGGTATCAGTTTCAGAAGTTATGGCGATTCAGGTGGTGAATTTTTCTGCTTGCTTGCTCTAACAGGGCTCTGGAGGTTCCGCTATTATTACTAATAACAAAATGCTTTCATACAGACACTGCATTTTGTATTGCAAATGCCAACTGCATCTGGAATTGTTGCTCAACTCACAGCTGCAGGACATCCTGGAATAAGGAGTATCATTGCACTTTGCTTCAGACCCAGTACTAGCTTTGACTCCCGATTTAAAAACTACATGCGGTGTCATTTCATAAGAGACTCAATATCTTAAATAGCATTTTTAAGCTAACAGCATTCTAACCACTTCAAAATTGCTGCTGTAACTACATGTGGGTTCATTTATCTTGTCTGTGTGTCTTTGGATTGGAAAGACCAGAATGCAACAAAGTCAATATAGTTGATTACAACTCAACACATGCATCTGGGTAAACAGTTACCATGTCGACCAGGTGACATGAGCGATTATAACTGACTGATTATTACTGTTACCTCAATTCATTGTGCTTGCAGGTTCTAGAGAAGGACAACTGCAATGTTCTGCAGAGATGTGCATTCCTTAGCTAGTATCTGTCAGATGGTCTAGCAGCGCAAAACTGGGCATCCATGAGGCACTGTGGGCCATCAGCAGCAGAATCATATTTCAACACAAGCTGTAACCTCATGGACCATTACAGTCAAGCCAGGAGACCAAGGCTGGTCCAATGAGGAATGTAGGAGAGCATGCCAACACAACACCAGGCATACTTTAAAAATGAGGTGCCAACCTGGTGAACCTACAACACAGGACTATTTGCATGCTAAACAACAGAAGCAGTATGCTATAGACAGAGTTAAGCAATCCCACAACTGACGAATCAGATCAAAGCTCTGCAGTCCTACTTGTGAATGGTAGTGGAAAATTAAACAACAGGGAGAGGAGGTTCCAAAAACATCCCCATCCTCAATGATGATGAAGCCCAGCACTTGAATGCAAAAGACAAGACTGAAGAGTTTACAACGATATTCAGACAGAAGGGTCAAGTGAATGATTCATCTCAGCATACACCTGAGGTCCCCACTTATCACAGAAGCCAAACCAATTCACATGTGATAAATGGCTAAGCGCACTGGTTACAAAGGCTGTGGGCCCGGCAACATCTCCACTGCAGTGTTGAAGACATGGGCTCCAGACCTAGCTGCATCCCAAGCCAAACTGTTCCAATAAAGCTACAACACTGGCAGTGGAAAATTGCTCAACATGTCTTGTCCACAAAAGGAGGACAAATCAAAACCAGCCAATTACCACCCCATCAGTCTACTCACAAATCATCAGCAAAGTGGTGCAAGGTGTCATTGACAGTGCTTTCGAGTGGCACTTACTCCCCATCAACCTGCTCACTGATGCTCAGTTTGGGCTCCACCAGGATACTCAACTCAGATCTCATTACAGCCTTGGTCCAAACACGGACAAAAAAAGAGACAAATTCCTGAGGTAAGGAGAGCGTGACTGCCCTTGACAACAAGGCAGCATTTGACAATGTGGCATCAAGGAGCCATTGCAAAATTGAAGTCAATGGGAATTGGGAGCGAGGGGGGAACTCTCCATTGGCTGGAGTCATACCTAGCACAAAGGAAGATTATTGGCCTCCAACAACCACAATCAACTCTGCCCCAGGACATTGCAGCAAGAGTTGCACAGGGCAGTGTCCTAGGCTTAGCTTCTTCAATGACCTTCCCATAGGTCAGAAGTGGGGATATTCACTGATGATTACACAGCGTTCATTTCCATTTGCAACTTCTTAGATGATGAAACAGTCCTGCAGCAAGACTTGGACAACATTCAGACAGACTTGGGCTGATAAGTGGCAAGTAATATTTGCCCCACACAAATGCCAGGTAATGACCATGCCCAACAGGAGAGTCTAACTATCTCCCCTCGACATTCAATCTCTCTCAGGACCTCAGATGTGTGACTTTCCTTGCCTTTTACAATCCACAGATGTTTTAGAATCCAAGTTTACCTTTGCTTAATTGTTCCTACTTCACTTGCCTTATCTTGTCTCTTACTTTTACATCTTCTGCTTTTCATACAGGTCTTTTAAAATTGTCCTTGATAATTTACTAATTTTTCAGGCAACCTGACCAAATTTTTCAAAAAGATACTTTATTTGGCATTTGGGGGTCCAGCACTTAACTAATTTGAATTGTTTTAAATGCAATTATTTTGGAAGATATTTTTCCAGTCGGGATTTAAATAAATGTGACTCCAGACAACGCAGCAGCCTGCTGACATCATCAGGGTGCTCCAAGCAGCGCACATGTGCAGCCTACATCTGGCCAGGGCTAAGTGGCACATGCGCAGAATGACGTCACTGCGCAGCGTCATCGCATATCCGCGCCTGGTCCGACTTCGCGCATGCGCGATAAAGCGTCATCGGGTATCCAGACCCCCACTCAACTGGAGGAAGTGGCTAAATGGGAGACTTTGACGCTGGAGCTCTCCCCCTCACCCCCCCCCTTTGGCAATTCACTCCAGGCCTCGACACTTCCTCCCCTCAGCTGCTTGCTCCAGACCTCATTGCTCCACCCACTCCCCTGGCCAATTTGTTCAAACTTCGCGCCTCCCCGCTCCACGGCCACTTGTTCCCGCTTCCCCGCCATCCTGCTCTCCGGCTGCTTGCTCCCGCTTCCCTGCCCCCCCCACCAGCTGCTAGCTCTAGACTCCGCCGTTTCCCTCCTCTTGGTCACTCACTCCTACGCCTCACATCATTCATGTTTTCCCTGAGATCAGCATTGAACCATCATGAGACAGGGGCAGTAACATCATCCGGACTCCTACAGCTGAGGTGGGTACTAAGTGATTCACTGGCGGTGTTATCAGTACATGCCTTTACTGCAGAACATAAAGCATGCTCAACAGTAATTTCATTGGAGGAGGGAAGCTCAGACACTGATGTTCTTTCCTTATTTCTTTTCACGTAAAACATGCCCTTGAGAAAGCAATCCTTGAGACTTAAGGTCAGCATTCAAGCAACGAAGGCAACCGGATCATGCTGCGGAGCTCGTCACGATACGGAAAAGAACCTTGCATTTATGGATAAAGTGGAAGCGCACATTGGGATGCGTTTGGGGAACATTCACCAAGAATAGACTGAGCTCAGACTCTTGTGACTTTCTTCAAGGAGAGAGAGAGAGAGAGAGGTGTCCAGTGTGCGCATGTGGCGGCACATAGCACTGAGTTTGGATCTCCGGATGCGACGAGAGTAGTAGTCCGAGGAACGTTGTATTTCTCGGAGATACCTGTAGTCCTGGGCGGATTCAAAGCATGACTTTGTGACTTTGCCTTCTTCACATGGACAATACAGTAGTGGAATAGAGAGCCACACAAGGCTCTCCAGGAACAATCTCTTTAGTTCTGCATAGCAGAGACTCGGCCTGTCTGTCTCACGGGAATACTGGCAACACAACACTCACGTATCCATGCACAGCAGTGCCTCAAATGTTTAATATACTTAATAAAATTTCTCAATAATTAAACCTGGAATTGTTGAGATTTTTGATGTTATTTTCCCGACTTTGCAACTGCATTTCAGATATTCAACTGCGGTGTGGTCCTTGGCAAAGGAGGGGGGGGGGGGGGGGGAGGGGGAAGAGGGAGGATGGTTGTGAAGGGGAGGGGGAGGTGGGGGAGGATGGTTGTGAAGGGGAGGGGGTGGGGGAGGGGGAGGTGGGGGATGTAGAGAGGGGTTGTGGGGGGTTAGTGGGAGGGAGTTAAATTCAGAAGTTCCTGAAGAGGAGGATGCAAAAGGCAGGGACCAGAGAGCTGCAATGCCTGATGTACAGTTGAGAAGTAGGGGAGAAAGCGGCTGGATGGGGGATCTGCAGCTGGAGAGAACGGCTGGATGGAGAGGGCCAGAAGCGAGAGGCCGTAGAGAGCCGCGGGGAACGAGCGGCCGAAGACCTTGGTGTCGCCGGGTGCGGGGACTGGCCGGTGCGTCTTTTGCCATTGCAAATTTATGGCGCATGCGTAGAAAAACGCACCCCCCCCCTCCCCCCACGCTGCTGTCTCCAGCCGCTCCGCACCCCCCAGGCCTGCTCCGCTCCCCTCCGTCACCGGGCCGTTCGCTTGCCGGCCGCTCCCTCCCTCCCTCCCCGGCCCTTGCTCGCTCGGTCTCTCACTCCGCCATTGTGTGCTGACATGTGTTTGTTAGGTTGCCTCCGTGTGATTATTTGAGCAGCGCCATCTTTAGTCCTGGCAGCTGCCTAAAGTCGTAGACTGTGACGTTTTAGCAGCATATGCTGCATTTGCGCATGTGCCACAACAGCACCCCCAATGGTAGCGTTGTCAACAAATGCAGTCTAAATAAATGATCCATTAACCCACAGATATCTTCACAATAACCCTAGTTATCAGTAAGTAACACTGCTCTCCTAAAATACAAGCAATGAAGTGATCATGCATTTGGTTTGCTATAACATGCTCTTTGGTAGTCTTCACACTAACATGACTTACATTGCTTTTGTTGGCTGAAGATCAGTGAACACATCTTGGCCATTCACTGCACCGGACATAAAATTTACTTGAGAGTTTGGATTGAGAAATTTGCTCCTCTACTCAAAACTACCTAACTGTCTTATGGCTACAAAACTTTGCACCCTATTGTCAATCTTTCCCCTATCATAATTGCCTATTATTCTTTGGCCTCCTTATCTCGAGAGACAATGGGTAAGCGCCTGGAGGTGGTCAGTGGTGTGTGGAGCAGCACCTGGAGTGGCTATAAAGGCCAATTCCAGAGTGACAAGCTCTTCCACAGGTGCTACAGAAAAATTTGTTTGTTGGGGCTGTTACACAGTTGGCTCTCCCCTTGCGCTTCTGTCTTTTTTCCTGCCAACTGCTAAGTCTCTTCGACTCGCCACATTTTAGCCCTGCCTGAATGGCTGCCCGTCAGCTCTGGCGAACGTTGGCAACTGACTCCCACAACTTGTGTTCAATGTCACGGGACTTCATGTCGCATTTGAAGACGTCTTTAAAGCGGAGACATGGACGGCCGGTGGGTCTGATACCAGTGGCGAGCTCGCTGTACAATGTGTCATTGGGGATCCTGCCATCTTCCATGCGGCTCACATGGCCAAGCCATCTCAAGCGCTGCTGACTCAGTAGCGTGTATAAGCTGGGGATGTTGGCCGCCTCAAGGACTTCTGTGTTGGAGATACGGTTCTGCCACCTGATGCCAAGGATTCTCCGGAGGCAGCGAAGATGGAATGAATTGAGACGTCGCTCTTGGCTGACATACGTTGTCCAGGCCTCGCTGCCAGAGAGCAAGGTACTGAGGACACAGGCTTGCTACACTCGGACTTTTGTGTTCAGTGTCAGTGCGCCATTTTCCCACACTCTCTTGGCCAGTCTGGACATAGCAGTGGAAGCCTTTCCCATGAGCTTGTTGATTTCTGCATCTAGAGACAGGTTACTGGTGATAGTTGAGCCTAGGTAGGTGAACCCTTGAACCACTTCCAGAGCGTGGTCGGCAATATTGATGGATGGAGCATTTCTGACGTCCTGCCCCATGATGTTCGTTTTCTTGAGGCTGATGGTTAGGCCAAATTCATTGCAGGCAGCCGCAAACCTGTCGATGAGACTGCAGGCATTCTTCAGTATGAGGTGTTAAAGCAGCATCGTCAGCAAAGAGGAGTTCCCCGATGAGGACTTTCTGTACTTTGGACTTCGCTCTTAGACGGGCAAGGTTGAACAACCTGCCCCCTGATCTCGTGTGGAGGAAAATTCCTTCAGAAGATTTGAACGCATGTGAAAGCAGCAGGGAGAAGAAAATCCCAAAAAGTGTGGGTGCGAGAACACAGCCCTGTTTCACGCCACTCAGGATAGGAAAGGGGTCTGATGAGGTTCCGCCATGTTGAATTGTGCCTTTCATATTGTCATGGAATGAGGTGATGATACTTAGTAGCTTTGGTGGACATCCGATCTTTTCTAGTAGTCTGAAGAGACCATGTCTGCTGACTAGGTCAAAGGTTTGGTGAGATCAATGAAAGCAACGTAGAGGGGCATCTGTTGTTCACGGCATTTCTCCTGTATCTGACGAAGGGAGAACAGTATGTCAACGGTCGATCTCTCTGCACGAAAGCCACACTGTGCCTCAGGGTAGACGCGCTCGGCCAGCTTCTGGAGCCTGTTCAGAGCGACTCGAGCAAAGACTTTCCCCACTATGCTGAGCAGGGAGATTCCACGGTAGTTGTTGCAGTCACCGCGGTCACCTTTGTTTTTATGGAGGGTGATGATATCGGCATCGCGCATGTCCTGAGGTACTGCTCCCTCGTCCCAGCACAGGCATAGCAGTTCATGTCGTGCTGAGAGTATAGCAGGCTTGGCACTCTTGATTATTTCACGGGTAATGCTGTCCTGTCCCAGGGGCTTTTCCGCTGGCTAGAGAATCAATGGCATTACTGAGTTCCGATTTTGTTGGCTGTATGTCCAGCTCATCCATGACTGGTAGAGGCTGGGCTGCATTGAGGGCAGTCTCAGTGACAACATTCTCCCTGGAGTACGGTTCTAGGTAGTGCTCAACCCAGCGGTCCATTTGTTTGCGTTGGTCAGTGATTATGTCCCCTGATTTAGATTTGAGGGGGGCGATCTTCTTGGTTGGCCCAAAAGCTCTCTTCATGCCATCATACATTCCTCTGATGTTTCCGGTGTCTGAGGCCAGCTGAATATGACTGCATAGGTATTGCCAGTAGTCATTTGCGCAGTGATTCTGGCTGCTTTAAGTGCTACGGATGTTAACTCGCTGGGGGCCTTCTTGTAGTTCAACAGTGCAATGCGCTTAGCGGCTATGACAGGTTCCAGCTCTTCATTATGAGATTGAAACCAGTCTGCATTTCTCTTCGCACGTTTGCCGTAAGTGGTCAAAGCTGATTCATAGATGGCATCTCTGATGTGGGCCCACTTGGTCTCAGCATCCCCTGTGGGAGTGTTTTGAAGGGCTGTTACAAAAATTTCTAAATTCACTTGTAACAGCTGTGGATGAGAAATTCTGCTCGTGTTGATGCGCGGGTGGCCCTTCTGCTTGGAATGATGTTCACATCTAATATGCAAAAAATCCTATAACAGGCTAATGTAATTACAGGCTTTGACCACTAGATGGCTTTATTACCTTTTCACCACAGACTGAATTCTGAAAAAAAATTCACCATTTATTTTCTCTAACTTAAACCCTAACATTCAAAGAATTTAAACAGAATTTTAAAGTTACATATTTCAGAACATGATTAAAATTTAACATCGTTGGATACCTTCATTAATGTTTTATTGCACAAGATTCCAAACACGGGCTTCGACTTGATCTATCACTGCCCAGAATTGAGTTTCTGCTGAAGTTTGGTTTCTCTAATCTAAATTTAGTACACCTAACTTTCCAGTATTGTTCAGTTCGCTGTACTAATAGAATATTTAAGCTTCCAGCAATTTTGAATCTGTTGTTTAAGATTATCTGAAGAAAAGCTACAAGTCAGTTTCGAGAGCTTTTTTTTAGATTAGAGATACAGCACTGAAACAGGCCCTTCGGCCCACCGAGTCTGTGCCGAACATCAACCACCCACTTATACTAATCCTACACTAATCCCATATTCCTACCAAACATCCCCACCTGTCCCTATATTTCCCTACCACCTACCTATACTAGTGACAATTTATAATGGCCAATTTACCTATCAACCTGCAAGTCTTTTGGCTTGTGGGAGGAAACCGGAGCACCCGGAGAAAACCCACGCAGACACAGGGAGAACTTGCAAACTCCACACAGGCAGTACCCGGAATCGAACCCGGGTTCCCTGGAGCTGTGAGGCTGCGGTGCTAACCACTGCGCCACATTTTGAGTGTTTTCCCCACAAGACAGTGAGGCTGATTAATAGGATTTTTGCATTGTTCCACTTGGTGTAAGAGAACCTTTGCCTTTTACCCATAGGGGCTCTTGGCTTTTCACTGGAAAGTTAAAAAAAAAAGGGGTCTTCCATTTTTGTCTACTGGAACTTGCATTACTGCGTATCATGCAGCCCACTTGCTAGGGTTCCTCCACCCTTTTCTAAATAAGACATCCCGAGCACAGAGAGAAGATAAGGGGGTACTGTTGGAGAGATAGTTATAGCTACACAGCAGTGATAGGCAACGCAATGGGATTTGGGGTAGAATAACACATGTAATAGTGTTTTTTTTAAAAACATACAGTCCCCATCTTCAGCACGGTGTGCAGTTTTGTTACCATGTTACAAATAGGACAACATGGTACTAGTAAACATTCAAAAAGGGCTACCCACAACATATGAAATCCTTAAGGAACCCTGAGAAAGTGTTTACCATTGTCCAGAGAAAGAGGAGCATGGGTTAAAGCATAGAAATGTGCAGATCAAATATTAACAACTACACAGAGAGTTGTTTGGAACAGACTGCCCAGGGAATCGATAAAGGAGTTAGATATACATTTTTGCAGGGATGCAAGGGATAAAATGGTTGCTCTGGAACCAGCTATATGGACAAGAATGATCTTTCTACTCATGTACATTCCTTTGAAAGTCTAAACTTAGTGGAAGTTGCAGGATAGGAAAGACTTTCTTGTGATTGAACATTGACTGAGCCAAACACATTCAACTCACAAGAGGGCTGGCATGACTGAGAACTCAGTCTCAGCTTTCCTATAAAGATGAAGCTAAGTAGGTGATTTTTGCTGTTCTTTTTGACACTAAAGAGCTTCTGGAGGTGTCCAAGGTGGGGTCTGAGCTGAAATGTCAGTTTAGCACAAGACGTCACCTTGGTAAAGGGGTTGAAGCATGGGCTGTCCAAAAAGATTGTTCAGGGGATGATTGCCACTTGTTTCAGTGCTGTATCTCTAAACTAAACTAAATTGCCAATGGTGTCCATTAAGGAGGCTGCACAGCATTTTGGTGCATAGTGCTTTACCCAACACCTTCTAATTGCAACCAGCTGATTAGGAGTAAACAAGTTGTTGCTAAGGATTGTGAGCACTACTTAAAAGGCATACTCACCTTTACTGTTCACTTTCTGCTTATATTTGAAGACTTTAGATACACATTGGGAGATGTTCTGGGACAGTTTGACAAGACAACATTTATTCTGAAAAATTTCTGAGGACTTTGCTGAGAGAGTATGAGCGAGAGATGTGCCAGTCTGCCTTACAAATGTCAGTCACCAGGAGAAAGGGAGTATTTGGTATTAGCATCTTGGAAAGGCTTCCCCCTTGGTCTGCAGGAGGATGATGGTATGAGGCCAGCCAGAGCAGCACTAGCTGTTGTAGGAGAAAGGGACAGGTGGACCTTTTTCTCTCTTCAGCAACAGGACATCCCTCCATCCCCAGGACCTCCAGTACGCCCTCTCCCTCAGTCCCAGAGCCATCCCGAAACTTGGTGTCGCATCAGCCAAAGCATTCCACAACTGCAGTGGAAATGGGTGCAAGGAGCCCACTTATACTGCTCCACTATCAGCACTTGAGTGCTAAACCTGGAGGTGTCTATTTAGCACCTCTTAGGAAGTTCATATTATAGTAATCAGCAATTAGACCCTAAATTGTGCATTAGTCCAGACTTTCAAGCAGGAGTGTCTTATTAGCACAGCACTCACTCAGCACCTGGTTTTATCCTTTCACCAAAATAACCCCCACAGAATTCAGCACAGGAAGAAATCAACACTGCATCCTGTGAGACTCCCACACATTCAGCCCCTAACTTTATTTTTTTATTTAGAGTCTGTGCCGACCAACAACCACCCATTTATACAAACCCTACAGCAATCCCATATTCCCTACCACCTACCTACACTAGGGGCAATTTACAACAGCCAATTTACCTACCACCTGCAAGTCTTTGGCTGTGGGAGGAAACCGGAGCACCCAGCGAAAACCCACGCGGTCACAGGGAGAACTTGCAAACTCTGCATAGGCAGTACCCACAATAGAACCCGGGTCCCTGGAGCTGTGAGGCTGCGGTGCTAACCACTGCGCCACTGTTACTTTCCCTAAAATCTATTCTTTCCCCCACCCCTAAACATTGTAGCTGGGTACAGCTAGATACAATACCAACTTGTCAGACAGCTCAGGAAACAGATACTGGTGGTTGACTGGAGCACAAAAAACCTGAAGAAATTATGAATTGGTATTTTGTACAGATTTAGACTTAGTGTTTCATCATGGGCTGATTGACTGTTCAATTTTTATTGCATAATTAAATAAATTGACTCCATGGTTTCAGGACGACAGTTGGGACAACCAAAGTATCAGTCAATGAAATGTGTTGGATGTGGTACACAATCAAGATGATAACTCACTGCTAAACAAATAATTTTAAATTGTGACCATACCGTTTTTGCAAAATGCATCAAGATAGTTAAAAAGATCAAGAATAGCGATCAGGAAATATTTGCAGCCAGAGGTTTATACTGTGTCTCATAATAAATCACACTTATTTAACCATTATTTTATACCCTAAAGATTAAAATATACTGAAGATACCAATTAAGTTAAAAATAATCACACTCAACATCCAGAATACATTATAATTGCTCTGTCCTGTCAAACTGATGACAGTCTGGTCAACAGACTGATTCAACGTCTAATGTTCATGAAAGAGTCTATCCTCAACTGGTCAGCATTGTATGGAATCCTGCAATCAGTTAGGATATGAAATAGATAGAAAAGGTACCGTACTTTTTATTATCTTTACACACACCAGTTCTTTTAGAAATTTTTTTAGAAACTTAACTTACAAGGCAGTGAAAGTGACTGAATGCCTCTGAGAAATTCATTTATTCCACTGCAATTGGCTGTTAGGAGATGCATTACAACAGACTGGGCTAGCACCTTTCAATTTTCTCTCCTTCCCTGTGGGAGGCACTTTCATAGCACTGCTGCATAACAATGAACAACTGTATGGAGATTTTTAGATTTCAGCACTCCTGAAACATGGCAGGAGTGCATATTGGAGAACTGCATTCCCAGTTGTTTTCCATCTATTAAAATTAATACATGGATCACAGGCTAATGGTGCAGAATTCCTAAAATACTCTCAGCATATACCTGGAGAAAAATGTCCCTTATGTCTACTGTCCAGATTAAACATTTTTGTTTTGCATCAAAACTTATAATCCATGTATGTATGTATGCTATTACATTTAGTTTTAAGGTGCAAACTAGGCTAACCAATGTGCAATTTAATCAGAGCCATCGACCTTCAAACAAAGCAGTTTGACATGTACCGCATTTCTTTTTGCCAGATCTTCCTTGCTATTCTGATCATTCCACTCAGCTGCTTTATATGCAGCATTCAGGCATTTCGAAACCTCTAACATATTTCTGCTGAGCTCATAATTAACCTAGGAAAAGCAACTGTGCAATCTCCCTTTTGTCGAGAAAAAGTGCAATAGTTGTACTGTAAAGTCGTAGATAAAAGCAGTGGTTTAATAGGCTGGAAAATGGAGCTGCTGCTGCTGAAGTGGTAGATCATAAAATATATGTTGAACTCTTTTTAACATTACAATTTAAAAATCAAATTTAAGTTCCCAAAAATTTAACTCTTTTTACAATGGTGATTCTTAAAATGCAAGGTCAGTAAGCCACATATTTTCACAATGTGCATTAATTAACTGTACAAAAGCAGCAGTTGGAAACAAATTCAGAAATATTTGCCAAAATAAAAAGATGCAATTAGCAGATTGGGAAAAGCAGTTAAAATGACCATGCAGTACCCATACAAGTGTATTTCTAGAGTTTCAGGTACTTATTACACGGTATTTGTTTTGTTGCACAATAAATCTACAGCTGTATGCTGTATTCAATTGTATACAGTTGTATGCTGTATTTAAGCGTGAATTTTTCTCACCAATCACTTCAGTACCTTTGTGAGGGTCCAACTTTAGCACAATCTGCAGGAGACAAAGGAGTGATATTTCCACAAAAAACACACCAAGTGTCAATGGGTAGATAGTACATTAGAAATGCAAATATCCACCTTCTCCAATTTATTTCCAAGAAAATGTGTGAAGGTGGCTGTTCCCAACTGGCTTAAAACTAGAAAATATGCAATTGTTTGTTTCAAAATAAAATGTAGTCAATTTCCAGCAGAGTTGTACAGGGAAAAAAAATCTTTACCTACAGTATTCAATTTCAAAAGTCATACTAAAGTAAACATAATTTGCCACGAGTCATGTGAACACAGGTATCACTGAGGTCTGTATAGATAATTTTTTCTTGCAAGATAACCATTAAAATTTAACAACCTTTTTTAAAAAATAGAATAATGGAAATCACAGGTCAAAGTCACTTCCTGTGCAGTGTTCAGTCATCATTTGTAATGATAATCCTCAGTCTGTGTCCTTGAGGGAAAAAAAACTGATTTGCCAACCAGTGGAAACAATCTTTCCCTGTTCATCCTCCATAAACCTGCTGCTGTAGTTGGAAAAACCCACCACTGTTCAAGCAATCCTTAGTAACTATAACATCTTATACCTGGCATCATTCTAGCAAATCTTCACTGCTATTTTTGCATGGCTCGAATATCTTAGCTATAAAGGGATCCCTGAAGCACATGCACACACTGGACCTCTCCATCCAGCAGCACCGTCTCACCTTATCTCAAAGCTGTTCTGCTCCGCAGTTTCATCTCATCTTGCGTCTCATCCGACGCATTAACAAAAAACTTTTTTTCTTCCTTTCAGGTGTTAAGGAACGCAAGCTCCAGCAGCTGATGGGGACAAATGCCCCTTCAGATCCTCCTTCCGCTTCACTTCCCTCTGACCCCACCCCTTCTGATCTGACCCCTTGCCGTGTATTCACTATACCCTCTGACCTCCCCCTCTCTGATGCTGAGCGTTCTGTACTCAGCAAAGGTCTCAGTTTTATCCCCTTACGCCCCCACCTCAATGAATTTCGCGCTCGGCATGACGTTGAGCTCTTCTTCCGTCGCCTCCGCCTCCGGGCTCACTTCTTCGACCAGGAGTCCTCCCCCCGACCAACAGACCCATTCACCCGCCTCCAGCATTCTCCCTCTTCCTGGACCCCTCCCCCTGGCCTCTTACCCGCTCTTGATCTCTTCATTGAAAACTGTCGGCGAGACATTGGTCGTCTCAATTTCTCTGCCCCCCTCACTCACTCTAACCTGTCCCCCTCTGAACTTGAGGCACTCCGTTCTCTCAGGTCTAACCCCGACATGGTCATCAAACCTGCAGACAAGGGTGGTGCTGTTGTCGTATGGCGTACCGACCTCTACCTTGCAGAAGCTCAACGCCAACTCACAGACACCTCTTCCTACCTCCCTCTGGACCATGACCCCACCACCGAACATCAAGCCACCGTCCAAAGGACTGTCACTGACCTCATCTCTTCTGGAGATCTTCCCTCTACGGCTTCCAACCTCATAGTCCCACAACCCCGGACAGCCCGCTTCTACCTCCTTCCCAAAATCCACAAACGGGACTGTCCCGGCAGACCCATTGTGTCAGCCTGCTCCTGCCCCACTGAACTTATTTCTTCCTATCTAGACTCTATCTTTTCTCCGCTGGTCCAGTCTCTTCCCACCTACATCCGTGACTCTTCTGACGCCCTACGTCATTTTGACAATTTCCAGTTTCCTGGTCCCAACCGCCTCCTCTTCACTATGGATGTCCAATCGCTCTACACCTCCATCCCCCACCAGGATGGTTTGAGGGCTCTCCGCTTCTTCCTGGAACAGAGGCCCAACCAGTCCCCATCCACCACCACCCTCCTCCGCCTGGCTGAACTTGTTCTCACATTGAACAACTTCTCCTTCAACTCCACGCACTTCCTTCAAGTAAAAGGTGTCGCTATGGGTACCCGCATGGGTCCTAGTTATGCCTGTCATCTTGTGGGATATGTCGAGCATTCTTTGTTCCAGTCCTACTCAGTCCCCCTCCCCCAACTCTTTTTCCGGCACATTGATGACTGTATCGGTGCCGTTTCCTGCTCCCGCCCCGAACTAGAAAACTTTATCAACTTTGCTTCCAATTTCCACCCTTCTCTCACCTTTACATGGTCCATCTCTGACACTTCCCTTCCCTTCCTCGACTTCTCTGTCTCCATCTCTGGGGATAGGTTGTCTACCAATATCCATTATAAGCCCACCGACTCCCACAGCTGCCTCGACTACACTTCTTCACACCCTATCTCCTGTAAGGACTCCATTCCATTCTCCCAGTTTCTCATCTCCGACGCAACTGCTCTGATGATGCTACCTTCCATGACGGTGCTTCTGATATGACCTCCTTTTTCCTCAAGCGAGGATTTCCCCCCAGTGTGGTTGACAGGGCCCTCAACCGTGTCCGACCCATTCCCCGCACCTCTACCCTCACCCCTTCCCCTCCCTCCCAGAACCGTGACAGGGTTCCCCTTGTCCTCACTTTTCATCCCACCAGCCTCCATATCCAAAGGATCATCCTCCGCCATTTTCGCCACCTCCAGCGTGATGCCACTACCAGTCGCATCTTCCCCTCCCTTCCCCTGTCAGCATTCCGAAGGGATCGTTCTCTCCGCGACACCCTGGTCCACTCCTCCATTACCCCCACCACCTCGTCCCCGTCCCAGGGCACCTTCCCCTGCAATCGCAGGAGGTGTAATACCTGCCCATTTACCTCCCCTCTCCTCACTATCCCAGGCCCCAAACACTCCTTTCAGGTGAAGCAGCGATTTACTTGTACTTCTTTCAATGTAGTATACTGTATTCGCTGCTCACAGTGTGGTCTCCTCTACATTGGGGAGACCAAGCGCAGACTGGGTGACCGCTTTGCGGAACATCTCCGCTCAGTCCGCAAGCAGGACCCTGAGCTTCCGGTTGCTTGCCATTTCAACACTCCCCCCTGCTCTCATGCTCACATCTCTGTCCTGGGATTGCTGCAGTGTTCCAGTGAACATCAACGCAAGCTCGAGGAACAGCATCTCATCTACCGATTAGGCACACTACAGCCTGCCGGACTGAACATTGAGTTCAATAACTTCAGAGCATGACCGCCCCCCATTTTACTTTCATTTTTAGTTATTTTTTCTTCCTTTTTTTTTTTACATTTTTTACTATCTTTTTTTGCATTTATTTCATTTCATCTTAGTTTGTTCAGTTTGCTTACCCACTGTTTTTTCAGGTTTTTTTTCAGGTTTGCACTTGCTGCTGTTCAATATTCAGTGTATTCACACCTAATCTGTACTAATGCTTTGTCTTTCAACACACCATTAACATATTGTTTGCCTTTGCTCCGTGACCTTTTGGTCAGCTATGTGGCCTGGTCCAATCTGCACCTTCTCCTTTGTTATCTCTTGCCCCACCCCACTTGCTTATAATCTGTGACTTTTCTAATATTTGTCAGTTCCGAAGAAGGGTCACTGACCCGAAACGTTAACTCTGCTTCTCTTTCCACAGATGCTGCCAGACCTGCTGAGTGATTCCAGCATTTCTTGTTTTTGATCCCTGAAGCTAGTTTGCCTAATTAATATCTTTAATATATTCAAGATTACCTCTTTGGTTTTATATTCAATGGCCTGCGTATGAAATCCAGAAATATATTTGTTTTTAAATGGTCTTTACTGCCTTTGCCTGCACCTTTAAAAGATCGCTGTCTTTCCACTTGTAAGAACAACATTTTAGCATTTAGGCGAGACTTCCTTTCACTCTCTCTCCTCCAGAATGACATTTTTCCACATTGAGCTGCATTTGCCACCTCTCTGCTTGCACCAGTCCAGGTCAACTTATATTCTGGCTCATAGCTGGCCACATCCCCTAATTTAGTATCTTTTGTAAACATTAAGATCATTCCTTTCTGTCTATGTCCGAATCATTTACTTAAATGGAGAAAAAAGATTGAGGCCCAAGTAGATCTATGGGGCATGCTACTTCTCACATCTTACCAAGCATTTATCCCTATTTGTTACTCTCAGTTCTGAACCATCGAAGTTTCCATGTTCCATTCATGCTCTAACGAGGGTTCATGTTAAACGCCTTTGGGAAAATCCAAGTTCAAACATCTACTTCATTCCCTTTAGCTTTACATTATTTCCCGTGGGGAAAAAAAAATTGATCAAACATTGAGCTGACAAGGGTGGTGTTGTTGTAGATTTCCAGCATCCGCAGTATTTTGCTTTTATTTTATTGATCAAACATAACCTGCCCTTATTCATAATAAAAACAAGAAATGCTGGAAATACTCAGCAGGTCTGGCTGCATCTGTGGAGAGAGAGAAGCAGAGTTAATGTTTCAGGTTGGTGACCCTTCATCAGAACCCCTTTATTAATGTTGATTATCCCTGATTAGCATGCGTCACACAGATCTTTCAGCAACAGGTCTATTTAAATTTTAAAGTAGCAGTTAACAGTAGAAACTTTGAGAGTGCAGGAACTTCCCAAAACACAAAAGTCAACAGGACTTACTCTCAGCAAAGGAGCCTTCTCCACAGAGCTCAGCAATTACTGAACTCACTCTTGAGGCAGGGATTCTTGACTGGAGGCAACAGCAACGTGCCACACCCGAAACACAGGCTTCCTTTCTCCAAAGCAGTGTTTCTCCACAGAGTGTAGCAAGTCCTCTTTTCTCTGGGTCTCTTCCTCACTTCAGGCATAAACAGCAACCAAGGTTTTAGCGCCCATACATGAGATTTTTGCAACTCCTTCAAAGTTATTTTGACTTCCTGAAGACATTAGACTTTTACTTCATACAGGAATTATTTTAAGAGATTTTTTTTCGGGCTGTATTCTTGGCCAGTTTCCAGCAGTAACTCTTTGAGCTGCTCACAGTAGAGGCCTGCTATCCGACCCGAACCAGACGGGACCCGACGACACGTGTCAGGTTCAGGTTGGGTCAGGCCAAGTCCAAGTCCAGTCGGGCCGGATACACACGGTAAATGCTCTGCTGGTTGGTATTGATATTTTTTTTTTTTTTTAAACTTACCTGAGCTGGGACTCTGGGAGGAAACGGAGTCTGAGTAGTGAGTGACCGACGTCACTATGATTCATCACGCATGCACTGCAGCTTCTTGCGGGTTCGGTGTCAGGAAGGTAAGTAAAGGGATGGTCGGGTCGGGTCAGGTGGAGTGGGTTCGGGTCGGGTCGGGCTCGGGTCCGCTGTGGTTCGGTCGGGTTCTTTTTCCCTGGTCACTTTTCACACTGCCACAATGAAACTGAAAGCCTTTTTCACGAACAATAAGAGTCACAAGACAATCGTGAAATCTTCAGGTTGCTTGGATACAAACTGCCCTGCAGCCTGGGCTTCAAATGCCACAAGTCTCTGCAGTCACTGTTCACAGAACAACAGCAACAGGTCTTAAAAGGCATAGAGACCTTAGTTTTTTTCCTGAAACAAACAAAACACTATCTCCTCCCCAATAACTAATATCGAGGTGTATATCATGTGGGTTTAAGTTACTTCTTTGAATCCCATAATTGTTTTCAATACCATTTCTTTCTGAACATTGCAAATTTTAATCTGGCTCTTGCGTATCCTCACCAGATATCCATACAGTACCACTTTCACTTCCCCCTGTAAAGATTGAGGCAAAACATAAAGCATCTTTGGCATTCCAATGCACAAGTATATGCTGACCCTTCACATCTCAAAATATTTCTCAGGTAGACTGCCATGCTTTTATATGTTCCTTTACTCCTGACCAGATTGCATTTAATCTGTACCTTATCCATCTCATTTAGATAACTGACTGCTTGCATTTTGCATAATTGGACACTTTCTCCAAAAATTGATCTGCACTAGGTTTCCTCTGGTCCCACTGAAATTAGCTCATTTTCAGTCCAACATTTTATCCCTCATTCCTCTTTTATCCTTCCATTTTCAACATTAACCTACTTAGGTCATTGTTATTATTTTCCAAGGCTCCTACCTTCAGGCCCTCCATCCTTCATCAGTTTGGGGTGCATCTGCGTAAATGCACAGAGCGTGATAAATGATGTTGGTGAGCAGCAGGCACAACCTAGTCACATGGAAATATTGTGGTAATAATGAAGCCCTGACTCAAACAAGGGAAGCAACGGAGATTAATATTCATGGCTACAATATTTTCAGTCAAGGTCATGAAGGGGGAGAAAAGAGGGGGGTTGATTGAAGTATTGATCAAAGATACTATTACAGCATTGGAATGAGATGATGCATTTGAAGGTTCAAAGAAAGAATCTTTTTGGTCAGAATTAATATTAGAGGAGCTATTATGCTGCTGGCTATATACGACAGGCCCCCAAAAAACTAGTGGAAAAGAGGCAGAGGAGCAAATTTGCAGACAAATTGCAGAAAGATGCAACAACTTGGAGATATAATGGAGTCTTCAATTATCCTAATACAGACTGGGATAATAACAGTGTAAATGGTGAAGAGAGGAGGAATTCCTCAAATGTGTTCAAAAGAATGCTCTTGATCAGTGTTTTCAACCATAAAGATCTCGTTTTCAGTCTTGTCCTGCCTAAAGTCAAATTTCAGACACGTTTAGAACAGCTTGTCCCTCCATTCATTCCCATTGCTCTAGTTATATTTTTTTAAATGCTTCATACATTTACATAATAGTTCTGTTTCATTACAACTCCAAATCACATTCTTTTTCTTATTTTCCATCCTTACATTTAACCTCTATTTCTGCCTTTGTATCTCCATACCTTGAGCTTAGGATTTTAGATTGCTTTGCATCTTTTCAAAACTAATCATTACCCCTTCCTGACCTGACTAGCTTAACTAAAGGTGTAGTCAAAATATTCTGAAGTGAGTGAAGTATTTTTTTTTTAATTTAGAGATATAGCACTGAAACAGGCCCTTCGACCCACCGAGTCTGTGCCGACCAACAACCACCCATTTATACTAACCCTACAGTAATCCAATATGCCCTACCACCTACCTACACTAGGGGCAATTTATAACAGCCAATTTACCCATCACCTGCAAGTCTTTTGGCGGTGGGAGGAAACCGGAGCACCCGGAGGAAACCCACGCAGACACAGGGAGAACTTGCAAACTCCACACAGACAGTACCCAGAATTGAACCCGGGTCCCTGGAGCTGTGAGGCTGCGTTGCTAACCACTGCGCCGCTAACCACTGCGCCGCCCCCTGTTATGGAAATGAGTGTTTCACATAGCAAACATCTAAATATTTACCATCCAAATTAATTTATTAAATAGAATAGAGATGGCTAGGCAGGCGATGTGTTGCAGCTGTAGCGTGGGAGCTGGTAAACGCCAGTGCAATCCACGGTGGCCACATCTACACAGTGGCGCAGTGGTTAGCACCGCAGCCTCACAGCTCCAGGGACCCGGGTTCGATTCCGGGTACTGCCTGTGTGGAGTTTGCAAGTTCTCCCTGTGTCTGCGTGGGTTTTCTCCGGGTGCTCCGGTTTCCTCCCACAAGCCAAAAGACTTGCAGGTTGATAGGTAAATTGGCCATTATAAATTGTCACTAGTATAGGTAGGTGGTAGGGAAATATAGGGACAGGTGGGGATGTTTGGTAGGAATATGGGATTAGTGTAGGATTAGTATAAATGGGTGGTTGATGTTCGGCACAGACTCGGTGGGCCGAAGGGCCTGTTTCAGTGCTGTATCTCTAATCTAAAAAGTGTTGGTTGCTCGAGGACCTTCGGCTCAGAGTTGATGAGCTGGAGTCTGAGCTGCGGACACTGCAACACATCAGGGAGGGGGAAGAGTTATTTGGACACTGTGTTTCAGGAGACAGTCACACCGCTTAGATTAATTACATCAAATTTGGACCGTGGTCAGGAACAGAAGGGTGTGACTGAGAGTGAGGCAGGTATGGGGATCCAGAATTTAGTTTTGAAGGAGCCTCAGCCTTATCCAATAGGTACGAAGTTCTCGCTCCCAGTGTGGACGAGGGCACAGACTGGAGGGCGATGAGCGAACTGACCGCAGCACCATGGATCAGAGTGCCATTCAAGTGTGGGGAGAAAAGATAAATGTAGTAGTAATAGGGGATAGCATAGTTAAGGGAATAGATACTGTTCTCTGCAGCAAAGACAGGAGTCCTGAAGGCTGTGTTGCCTACCTCGTGCCAAGGTTAAGGACATCCCTTCTGGGCTGGAGAGAATTTGGAGTGGGAGGGGAGGGATCCAGTTGTCATGGTCCACATAGGTACCAACAACATAGGTAGGACTAGCAAAGAGGTTCTACTGAGGGACTATGAGCAATCGGGGCTAAATTAAAAAGCAGAACCACAAAGGTAATAATCTCCGGATTACTACTGAGCCACGTGCAAATTGGTGTAGGGTAAATAAGATTAGAGGGGTAAATGCGTGGCTCAAAGATTGGCATGGGAGAAATGGGTTCCAATTCATAGGGCACTGGCACCAGTACTGGGGAAGGAGAGAGTTGTTCCATTGGGACGGGCTTCATGTGAATCATGCTGGGACCGATGTCTGGCGAATCGTATAACTAGGGTTGTAGATAGGACTTTAAACTAATTAGTTGGGGGTGGGTGGGGAGGGTTCAATTGAAGGGAAGTTTGAAAAATCAAAAAGAAATGCGAGAGCAGAGGTGCAGGGTAGCGAAGAGGCGAATGGTAATCAAAGTGTAACAGAAAGGGGCAGAAAATATAAGAGTGCAGCAGAAATTAGAACCAGAATGAGTAATAATGGTAGAAAAAAGTCAAAGCTTAAGACTCTTTACCTGAATGCACACAGCATTTGTAACAAGATAGATGAGTTGACGGCACAAATAGAAAGAAATGAATATGACTCGATAGCTATTACAGAGATGTGACTGCAAAGTGACTAAGACTGGGAGCTCAATATTCAAGGGTATTCGACGTTCCGGAAAAATAGGCAAAAAGGAAAAAGGGAGTGGGGCAGCTTTGTTAATAAAGGAAGGTATCAGTGCAGTGGTGAGTAGTGATATAGGAGCAACAGACCGTGATGTGGAATCAGTTTGGGTGGAAATAAGGAATAGCAAGGGAAAGAAGTCACGGGTGGGAGTTGTCTATAGGCTCCCAAAGAGTTGCCTCACTGTAGGACAAAGTATAAATCAGAAAATAATGGAGGCGTGTAAGAAGGGCGCTACAGTTGTCATGGGTGATTTTAATCTGCATATCGACTGGACAAATCAGATTGGCAGAGGTAATATGGAAGACGAATTTGTAGAGTGCATCAGGAATTGTTACGTAGAGCAATACATTGCAGAATCTACCCGGGAATAGGCCATTTTAAATCTAGTATTGTGTAATGAGGTAGGATTAATAAGAGATATCATAATTAAGGATCCTCTAAGGGGTAGCAATCACAACATGGTAGAATTTCAAATTCAGCTTGAGGGCGAACAACTCGGGTCTCAAACCAGTGTCCTCAACTTAAACAAGGGCATTACGGAGGTATGAAGAAAGAGTTGTCTAAAGTGGACTGGGAAAATAGACTAAGGGAAGGTCAGTGAATGAACAGTGGCACACATTTCATAACGCTCAGCAAAAATTTATCCCGGTCAAAAAGGAGGACTCGATGAGAAGGATGAACCACCCTTGGTTAACAAATGCGGTCAAGCAGAGTATCCAACACACAAAGCAGCGAAAACTAGCGGAAGGACAGAGGATTGGGAATTTTTTTTTTCCCGGAACCAGCAGCGGAAGACTAAAAAGCTAATAAAAAAGGGAGAAAACAGCAAGAGCTTCTACAGGTATATAAAAAGAGTAGCTAAACATAGAAAATAGGAGCAGGAATCAGCCATTCGGCCCTTCGTGCCTGCTCCACCATTCATTATGATCATGGCTGATCATCCAACTCAGTAGCCTGTTCCCGCTTTCGCCCCATACCCTTTGATCCTTTAGTCCCGAAAGCTATATCTAATTCCTTCTTGAAAACATACAATGTTTTGGCCTCAACTGCTTTCTGTGGTAGCGAATTCCACAGGCTTACCACTTTCTGGGAGAAGAAATTTCTCCTCATGTCAGACCTGAAAGGTTTACCCCATATCTTTAAACTATGACCCCTGGTTCTGGACTCCCCCACCATGGGAACATCCTTCCTGCATCTACCCTGTCAAGTCCTGTTAGAATTTTATAGGTTTCTATGAGATCCCCCCTCACTCTTCTGAACTTCAGCGAATATAATCCTAACCGACTCAATCTCTCCTCATACATCAGTCCCACCATCCCAGGAATCAGTCTGGTAAACCTTCGCTGCACTCCTTCTATAGCAAGAACATCCTTCCTCAGATAAGGAGACCAAAACTGCACACAATATTCCAGGTGTGGCCTCACCAAGGCCCTGTATAATTGCAGCAAGACATCCCTGCTCCTGTACTCAAATCCTCTCGCTATGAAGGCCAACATACCATTTGCCCTTTTTACCACCTGTTGCACCTGCATGCTTACCTTCAGCCACTGATGTACAAGAACACCCAGGTCTCGCTGCATATTCCCCTCTCTCTGTTTATAGCCATTCAGATGATAATCTGCCTTCCTGGTTTTGCTAACAAAGTGGATAACTTCACATTTATCCACATTATACTGCAACTGCCATGCATTAGCCCACTCACTCAACTTGTCCAAATCACCCCGAAGCGCCTCTGCATCCTCTTCACAACTCACCCTCCCACCCAGTTTTGGGTCATCTGCAAATTTGGAGATATTACATTTAGTTCCCTCATCTAAATCATTAATACATATCGTGAATAGCTGGGGTCCTAGCACTGATCCCTGCGGTACCCCACTAGTCACTGCCTGCGACTCGGAAAAAGACCCATTTATCCCTACTCTTTGTTTCCTGTCTGCCAACCAATTTTCTATCCATCACAATACATTACCCCCAATCCCAAGTGCTTTAATTTGGCATGCTAATCTTTTATGTGGGACTTTGTCGAAAGTCTTCCGAAAGTTCAAATAAACCACTTCCACTGGCTCTCCCTCATCAACTCTACTAGTTACATCTTCGAAGAATTCTAGATTTGTCAAGCATGATTTCCCTTTTGTAAATCCATGCTGACTCTGCCCGATTCTACCACTGTTCTCCCAGTGCTCTGCTATAAAATCTTTGATAATGGACTCTAGAATTTTCCCCACTACCGACGTCATGCTGACTGGTCTATAATTCCCTGCTTTCTCTCTTGCTCCCTTTTTAAATAGTGGGGTTACATTAGCTACCCTCCAATCTGTAGGAACTGCTCCAGAGTCTATAGAATCTTGGAAGATGACCACCAATGCATCCACTATTTCTAGGGCCACTTCCTTAAGTACTCTGGGATGCATACCATCGGGCCTGGGGATTTATCGGCCTTCAATCCCATCAATTTCCCCAACCCCATTTCTCTACTAATACTGATTTCCTTCAGTTCCTCTCTCTCACTAAACCCTGTGTTCCCCAACATTTCTGGTATGATATTTGTGTCCTCCTTTGTGAAGACAGAACCAAAGTATGCATTTAGTTGGTCAGCCATTTCTTTATTCCCAATAATAAATTCCCCTGTGTCTGACTGTAAGGGACCTACATTTGTCTTCACCAATCTTCTTCTCTTCACATACCTATAGAAACTTTTACAGTCACTTTTTATGTTCCCCGCAAGCTTACTCTCGTACTCCATTTTCCCCTTCTTAATCAATTCCTTGGTTCTCCTTTGCTTATTTCTAAACTGCTCCCAATCCTCAGGTCTGTTGTTTATCCTGGTAAATTTATATGCCTCTTCTTTGGATCTAATGCTATCTCTAATTTCCCTTGTCAGCCATGGTTTGGCTACCTTTCTCGTTTTACTTTTGCGCCAGACAGGATAAACAATTGTTGCAGTTCATCCATGCGCTCTTTAAACGTTTGCCATTGCCTATCCGTCATCCCTTTAAGTAACGTTTCCCAATCTGTCATGGCCAACTCGCGCCTCATACCTTCGTAGTTTCCTTTACTACGATTCAAGACCCTTGTCTCAGAATCAACTACGTCACTCTCCATCTTGATGAAGAATTCTATCATATTATGGTCGCTTGTCCCCAAGGGGTCTCGCACCACTAGATTGTCAATTATTCCTCTCTCATTACACAATACCCAGTCTAGGATGGTCCATTCTCTAGTTGGTGTGGGAGTATGAGCGTAGGACTAAAGTGAGTGCGGGACCCTTGAAGGATGCGACTGGAGAATTGATAATGGGGAACAGGGAAATGGTAGTAATTTAAACCAATATTTTGCATCGGTCTTCACGGTGGAGGACACTATAAACATCCCACAGATATCAGATAAGCAAGGAGCTAATGGAAGGAAAGATCCTGCAACAGTCTCTATCATGAGGGACAAAGTATTTGACAAACTAATGGGACTAAAGACAGACAAGTTGCCAAGACCCGATGGCCTGCATCCAAAAGGTTTTTAAAGGAAGTGGCTGCAGAGATAGTGCAGGCATTGGTCGACATATTCCAGAACTCACTGAACTCCAGGAAGGTCCCAGTGGATTGGAAAACCACTAATGTGATGCCCCTGTTCAAGAAGGGAGGGAGACAAAAAGCAGAAAACTATAGGCCAGTCAGCCTAACATCGGTCGTTGGGAAAATTCTAGAGTCCATTATTAAGGAAGAAATAGCAGGACATTTAGAAAAGTTTTATGCAATCAAACAGAGCCAACATGGTTTGGTGAAAGGAAAATCATGTTTGACAAATTTGCTAGAGTTCTTTGAGGATATAACAAGCAGAGTTGATAAAAGGGGAACCGGTAGAGGTAGTGTATTTGGATTTCCAGAAGGCATTCAATAAGGTGCCACATAAAAGATTACTGCACAAGATAGGAGCTCACGGTATTGGGGGTAATGTATTAGCATGGATTGAGGATTGGTTAACTCACAGAAGACAGAGAGTCGGGATTAATGAGTCTTTTTCAGGTTGAAAAGACGTAACTAGTGGAGTGCCACAAGGATCAGTCCTACGGCCTCAATTATTTACCATCTATATTAAGGACTTGGAGGAGGGGGCAAAGTGTAATATTTCCAAATTTGCTGACGATATAAAAATAGGTGGGAGGGCATGTTGTGATCAGGACATAAGGAATCTGCAAGGGGATATAGATAGATTGAGTAAGTGGGCAAAAACCTGGCAGATGGAGTTTAATGTAGGAAAGTGCGAGATCATGCACTTTGGTAGGAAGAATCAAAAGGTAGACTATTATTTACATGGAGAGAGACTCCAAAAAAGTGCAGCACAGAGGGATCTGGGTGTTCTTGTGCATGAAACACAAAAAGTTAGCATACAGGTGCAGCAAGTAATTAAGAAGGCAAATGGAATTTTGGCCTTTATTGCTAGGGGGTTGGAGTTTAAAAATAGGGAAGTCTTGTTACAACTGTACAGGGTGTTGGTGAGGCTGCACCCAGAGTACTGTGTACAGTTTTGGTCCCCGTATTTAAGAAAGAATATACTGGCATTGGAGGCAATTCAAAAGAGATTCACTAGGCTGATTCCCGGGATGAAGGGGTTGACTTATCAAGAACTGCTAAATGGGTTAGGCCTTTATTCATTGGAATTTAGGAGAATGAGGGGTGATCTTATTGAAACGTACAAGATTCTGAGGGGACTTGACAGGGTAGATGTTGAGAAGATGTTTCTACTAGTGGGGGAATCTCGAACTAGGGGACATAGTTACAGAATAAGGGGACACTCATTTAAAACTGAGATGCGAAGGAATTTCTTCTCTCAGAGGGTAGTGAATGTCTGGAATTCTCTACCCCAGAGAGTTGTAGAGGCTAGATCATAGAAAATATTTAAAGAGGAGGTAGATAGATTTTTGAAATATCAGGGAGTTGACGGCGATGAGGAGTTGGCACAAAGGAGGAGTTGAGGTCTGGGGCAGATCAGCCAAATGGCCTTCTCCTGCTCCTATTTCTTATGTTCTTAATATTACGCCCATTTTTAATACAGTTAGAGCTAGCATGGATGCGCCTACTCATAGCTGAGGGTGCAGTAGCCCATTATTACTTTTGTATGTTTTAGGATTCAAGTTTGGGGGGGGTATGGGGAAATCTGTTGTCAAACAAGATCAGATCAGTATTTAAGAAGTCAGCACTTAATTTCATTTTTTTAAGTAACATTGTTGAACAGATAAAAAATATTAATCTTTTGCGATTAGAACTGCTGAGTTTTAAGTAAACCAATACTGAATTATCCCTTTTGTATGTACCACTCACTAAGGGGCGGCACAGTGGCGCAGTGGTTAGCCTCACAGCTCCAGCGACCCGGGTTCAATTCTGGGTACTGCCTGTGTGGAGTTTGCAAGTTCTCCCTGTGTCTGCGTGGGTTTCCTCCGGGTGCTCCGGTTTCCTCCCACATGCCAAAGACTTGCAGGTTGATAGGTAAATTGGCCATTAGCAATTGCCCCTAGTATAGGTAGGTGGTAGGGAAATATAGGGACAGGTGGGGATGTGGTAGGAATATGGAATTAGTGTAGGATTAGTATAAATGGGTGGTTGATGGTCAGCACAGACTCAGTGGGCTGAAGGGCCTGTTTCAGTGCTGTATCTCTAAACTAAAAAAAACTAAACTATAAATCAAAATGTGCACATGTCTGTAACATACAAACTGAAGAGTCAGTATTTTGTGTTCATATGGACACAAATATTAAACTGGTATGAATTTTAATTTAGTGATCAAGAAAGGGATTCCTAATCCCTCAACCATGCTGGTGATAATTAAATAAAAAGTCTTTTGCACTTTGGGTATCCATTATTGATTATCTGCCATCCCCGATTCCAATTAACACACGGTCTGCACAAATCTCACTGCTATGGCTATTAATCTTTTAACTTTCCTATTTTTGTCCATATAGTACCAACCCACTCAGTCGTGCATATGAAACAGAGGGCTTCCCCTGTACTTGCACAAGCAAGTCACAAGAAGCCAGTTAATTACTTTTACAACACTGTCCTGGGAAGATGGTCCTTAATTTGAAGCACTTGCATTTGAAGGTCATTTGTCCATTGCCTACAGACAATTTATAAGCACTTCAAATTTCTCATTAGATGGATAAGCATCTCAAAAAGCTCCTACAGATTGCTTTGGCGGCTTTAATAAATTCCTTATAAAATGAATTCAGAAAATGATTAACCTGAAATCAGTTGTGACACTGTCAGTACATGAAAAGCTATAACCAGGCTGCAGAAATGGAAGACCCCTGACTTTTATGCCACTTGCATGAAGTGTGCAAAGCACATTTTAAAGTAATTTATATGCCCAAAGTCAAAATTAGTAAAAGTGTTGACAGTTCTTTGCAATCTTCATTTTAATCTCATATTGTGCCAAGTTAACAGACGCTTTCCCACTGTTTTCTAGCAATACTGTCCATGCATTTACTTAGCTGAAACAAATTAAAATATATATACCATACAGGTGTCATTCTACAATAAGTTCTCTACAATATCCAAAATACAGACGTGCCAAAAATGAATAACAAAAGATAAATAAATATGCCTTTGAGCTGTACAAGATAGTACAGGGTTGTGCATGTGTTCAGCTTTGCCATTTGTATGAAGTTGTACAGAAAGTATCAATTTGCACTAACTCTGCAATTAGTTGAGGGTGAAACTCTTAAAAATAAAAAGATTAGCTTTCTTCACATTAACCAGTTAATGAAATCACAATATATCAAATTTGCATATTCCTGTAGTTTTGTCAAAGGGTCACTGTCTATTTTTCTCCAATCAATCTCCTATCTTCTGTTGAAGAATTTAATATACTGGCTGAAAAATTCAATCCAACCAAATAAATGTACATACAACAAGACGGCAACTTTAACAAACAAGTGCATACATGGCAAAGTTATGAGATATAGAAACTCCTAATCAAAGCTCTGATCTCAAATTTATGCAAACGAATTAAATACTGGAAAAGAATATTAGTATTTGAGTATGTGATGTATCTATATTTAACAAAGTAAATTACTGATCCGTGTGGTCCTGTTGTGGCAGCACTAAGCAGAGGCCTAGCCCTCCCTACGGCTTGTGATGTGGGGAAAATGTCAGGGAGAAGTGAGAAAGAAATGAAAAACTGCAACTACTGTTTATTGATCTATATACTGAATAATGTCCAGACAATAAAAGCTTTCATCAAATTTGCACCATATTAAAATTAGAGGACTTCAACCCAACACCCTTGAAAACCAGGCTTCAATTATTTATCGTCAAAAGATTTAGTCTGAAGTTTACAACTAAATGAGTCAATTTCAAGCACTGGCTGCCTCAAGACTAATCAGTTGTAAAAATGTAATTAAAAATGTAACATGTAAAACTCATCAATGCAAGCAGAAGATATTCAGTCCTATGAAGATATCAGGGCTTATTTTAACTCAGCCAGCAAGGTGGGAAGAGGGCGTTAGTGACCTTAAATACTAAAGTGCTGCATTTACCACCCAGTCACCTCCAGCCATTTTACACAGGGCCTTTACAAAGGCAAACCAGACTGGAGGTTAAATTATGCAAATTAGGGCCCCATGACATAAAATCAAGTTCTTTTAATTAGGCCTGGATTTCGTAATGACAGTGAAACTGACAGCGTGCAGTCATTAATCTGAAATTGACAGCATCACAGGTCAGCAGTGTAATGGAATACTCTCCACTTGGCTGGATGAGTGCAGCTCCAACACGATCTGGTAACAATATCTGGTACTGGTAACATTAAAGGAAGTGTCATGAAGACCCCACCTGCCAAGAATGAGGCATATTAATTTTGTCATATGAATATTAATTTTAAACTGTTGCTGGAATAAAGAGATGACTTGTTTAAAGAGATCAGCAGTGGCTGGTAAATATTTGCATACTAAGAGGCAGAGCCTGGAGACAATAGAACAACTCTGTGATCCAATTAACCCAAATGAATTTTGATCACCAGACACTGAAGGTGTAAGAAAGCGAGCATTCCAGGGGGTCTGCTAAGATGGAGAATCCACAAACGTAGGAGTTTGTTAAAACAGCTAGTCACATGACTAACCTGCTGGCCCAGGTTTTTGTTTGAACTGCTCACAGCACAGTTTGGGTCAGATTGCAACTGAATTTAGAAGACAGCCTCTCTCCTGGCTAGCTCTCTCTCTCTCACACGAATCTCTGGATCCACTGAAGTCACTTAAACCTAAAGAGAGAAAAGACCCCTACATCGAAACAAGTTTTAAAGTATGCACTGGGCCCCAATGAAATGGCAAGAGTTACCTGCAATCAAAGACTCTGCATCGAACTCAAAGGATTGTAAATAAATCCCAGTTATTGCATCAAATTTTCCCCCTTTATTCTTTCTACTTTTCTGTCTCTGTTTGTGTGTTTGTCACGTATGCATGCTAGCATCGTCGCGTAGTCATAGTCGTTAACTGAATTAGAGTTTAAGGTTAATAAACTTCCACCTTCCTTGTTTAAATCTAAGAAAACCTGTCTGGTTGATTTCTTTCCCTTACAATTGGAGAGCAGTGAACAAGGATTCACTGAGGGGGAGCTAAAAACACGGTGTTTTAAAAATTAAACCCTGTTACAGTTAAACCAGACAAAGGCTGAGAGGGAACCCCTAGACCCCTTTCTCATCTGGTCGTAACAGAAGCATATGAAACACTTGCAATAACACATTACAAGTGACAATATTGGAGGTCTTCAAGTTAGTTACATGACTCCAAAACTCACATCAATCCGATGCAAAGCTGGAGCAAAGTGCATAAGTCCCTTTCATCTGGCTGAAGAAAGACATTGTGAGGAAACGCCTTTCAAAACTAGATCCCAAATGTAAAAGCACACTGCTCATAAATCTTCTTCAGCACTTTATCATTCAAGTTCCAGTATTTTACTGAATTGTAGCATTGAGGATTCTTTGGCTTTCAGTCCACAGACAATTTATATGTAATTTGTTCTTCATCTCCATGCACCATTACCAGGATCATAATTTTGTTGTAAATGTTTAACGGGTGACTTGTGAACTGACTTAATCCCTTTCCCAGCTGTGGCCCAATTCACTTCTCTGGCAATATTAGCCAGTTAACATTAAATGCACACGAAAAATAATTGGATTTTTTTTTTAAATCCATGAGATTTTTTAAAAAGCAAGAAGAGAACAACCTTTGAAGAAGTGGTAAATGATCTTTTAATTGGGCTCGAGAAAGAAAAAAAATGGCCAATTTGGCACCATAGTCAAAAGTACTTAGAGGGGCAAAATGGATGGCTGGTAATTAATCTGGAAAGAGCTTGGGTACAGTAGCTTTTATTTTCTGGTCATCAGGGTTTCAGTGCATTGATTTTCAGTGGCATTAGTAGGTACAAGGTTGAGTTAGTATCTTAGAAGTGAAACCTCAAAATAAAGCTCTGGTGAAAAATCAACCTCCAAACATCAACCTATCTTTTCTTCAATTTTTCAAATGCTTCCTGCTTTTGAAACATATAAAATTAGAGATTAATATTGGTAATCCTAGGTATTTAAAAACAGTTTTAAGTTTTCATTAATATGACCGATGGAGGAAGGTCAAAAAAATTAAGCAGTCACCAGTTAATGGCAACATTAATTTCCAGCTTATTTCGCTCTTTTGACTGTTAGAAAGGATTTTTCTCTTGCAATCAACTTCATTACACAGCAACTATTTTTTTTAAAAACCATTGAAGTGCTTGAAAATACAAATTACAAGAATAATCATGTGGACTGGAATTTTGTGTTCTCAAGTGGACTGGACTGATTGCCACCCTTCACATTTCTTTACAAATTGAATTATATTGAATGTTATATGACAGTATGTTTCTGTACCAGGATACTGCATTGCATATGTGTTGTGTTTCTAAAACAGCTTCAAACTTATAGAATATAACTGGATTCAGGACCCATACAAAAAGGGCCATCACACATTAGAATAACTTACTGGAGTAAGTACAAACTATGAGAAAAATCCCTGCAATTGTGTTTACTTGGAGAAAATCACTGATCACAATAATTCATTTCCAAATTCTCGCAATTCTGCAAATTTGCTGACAAAATTCTCAATAACGCCAGTTGCTGGCCTACATACCAGGGAATCTCCTCATCTCAAGCAGAAGCTGCAACTAATTAAATGAAGGTTTATTTTCTTAAAATACAACTGATAAGCATGGCTCAGGAATTTCTTGAAGAATCATTTTTGTTAAAAACATTAAAAAGGCTGTTTTATAAATCAGCTAGTTTTTTGTGGGGGACAAAACACTAAACAAACAGTGGCATTCAGAAACCATTAGCTCATCTTGAAAACTTTGCTGTCTCAAATTCACGGACAGTGGGAATCTAACCACCTCCAATCCAGTCTTAAGCCTGAATTAATATAAATTGGAACGCCATAATAAAAGACTAACTAAATTTAAAATTATTTGACGAGTGAGAATTCTCAATGTAAATAATTGTTCTGGAAGTAATTGCTTTTTCTTCGTTAAAATATTTTGAGGAATTCATATCTAGTCTCCTGTCTTTGAGGAAAAGACTACTAGACTGGTTCTCAAAGCCGCCTGAAAATAACTGTTCTAAAAGATTTCAGGAGAGTGGAGGCGGGGGGGGGGGGGGGGGTGTGGAAGAGAGACAGAGAGAGAGAGACAGAGAGAGAGAGACAGAGAGAGAGAGACAGAGAGAGAGAGACAGAGAGAGAGAGAGACAGAGAGAGAGAGAGACAGAGAGAGAGAGAGACAGAGAGAGAGAGAGACAGAGAGAGAGAGACAGAGAGAGAGAGTGTGAGATAGTGAGGCTAAGGTTAAAAATGGGGGCTTTTAAAATTTCAATCAGTGTGTTAATGTTTTACTTCATTACTAGTTAAGACTGGTTTTATAATAAACTGAGAATTTGTTGTTATTAAAGAAACCTGTTTAGTGTGTTCTCTTCTGGGAAAAATAGAGGATATGATTGAAAATGGGAAAATTTAAAACATAATCCATGATCTGTGAAGAAGTGGGGCTAGAATAAACAGTACACTTCTCCTGCCTCGGTCGTAACATTAATCCATTACATTAGAGATTATGAAGTCTTCGTGTGGAAATTGAGTTATGTACAGGTTGTGTTTGTGTTTTTGAGACGGTCCCTGATTTGGGCTGGGGTTTTCCAGGTTGAAAGCCAAAGCCAGTTTGGACAAACAAACAATCCTGTGATTGAAAACAAATAGTTTTTTTTTAGAACAAACAGAGGCATGTGTGGAGAGAGAAGCAGAGTTAACGTTTCAGGTCAGTGACCCTTCTTCAGCATTTCCTCACTTCAGTATTCCCAGCATTTCTTGTTTTTATTTCAGATTTCCAGCATCCGCAGTATTTTGCTTTTATTAAACAGAGGCATGTGACTGGGAAGTTAAGTTTGTTCCAAGAAAACTCTACCGAGTGTTAGGCCAGCTAAAAGAGCTGGGTGTGTTTTTAAAAGGCTTTCAAAGTTGTGAGTCTCTGCTTGGAGTTGAAACAGACTACAGGTAAAGAAGCCTGGACTGATTATTGGTTATCCAGGGTACCACGCCATCAGGATGGTAGTGTTAAGGAGCAAGGTGGTTCAAGAGGCGACAAGACTGAACTGTTAAAAGGGAAGATTGCATCTCTCACTATTGATGGGACCTCATTAATTCTCTCGCCGCATCCTGGAGGACGGAACTTGAAAAAAACTACCCGAGAAAGATCCTGATCGACCTTATTGCACTGTGGAACTATTCAACACCATTTTGTTGATATGACTGTAAGGACTATCTTTGATGCATCAGCTCATTAAAACTGTAACCTTTGAGATGCATATATCGACTGGTATTTAACTGTTATTTGTGTTTAATTTACGTTGGTTTTGGTTTGAGAGTTAAAATAAAATTTATAAATTGTAATCTTGTCCATTTGGTGTTTGTTTCCTAAATTGGGGTCATTTGGTGGATTTGATTTTTTTTCCATTTGTTCGTGATCTCCCCAGGGATCATTACAAGATATATTAAGAAATGACGGTCATTTCTAAAGTTCTAAGCTTGAGCTAACTGTACTCCGAAGTGTGCATCTCAAAATATAGACATTCCTTCATAATAACCATGAATTACGTTCATAACTATCAAATCCAAAAATTCCAACCAACTAGCTGAAAAGCATACACTTTTTCTAGATACTCAGTGAAGTATTAGAATTAATACTGAACAAAAAGCTGCCGAGTACAAAATTATTCTGCATTCTCATTCTGCTGTGTAGCCCTTTCCACCATTCACTGCTGTATGCACAAGCGTCAATCTTATTTTACAAGCTAGTGTTACACCCGAACTTGTGCTACTGCATTCAATAAATAGTTATTTCACAGCATATCTACAAAATCAGTCTGCTGCAGAAAAGCACAAATAAAATGCACCAAAATATTTCTCGAAGGCGAAATACAGTAAAACTGATGTCTGCTCCATGTGCTTTTGTTAATCTCTATGAACAGAACATCTTGATTATTTCTAGAACTAGTATATCCACTAAATTTACAATTAAGATGCAAGGAAAATGCAATCCTTACCTCTTTGTTTTTTTCTTTTCGTGGGGTGGGCGTGTGGAAAATAGAGTCAGTGGAAGAGAAGAAGGCGAGGGAAGGAAAATACAAATCATATCAAATGAAATGTTGCCTCAGTTTCAACAAAATCTCCAGCCTAACCAGTTCCAATAAGAGGCTTTAAAATAAAACAAAAATGTAGAGAATCAGATGGCACATTATTCTAGCTGCTTAGTCTTCAAATAATTGTGTAAGCATTGGAATTTCAATTTCTCTCCATTTCACAAAAGAACAGGATCAGGATGGGATTTCCCTCAACTGGTTTTGAAACCCTGCTGCACGCATTTTCTGTGAAGTTTAGCCTGGGCCTAATTATGCTGTTATTATGTGGCGTACCTTTGAACAAAACTACAAATCTTACCCATCAACTGCTGCCTGTATTTCAGCATCATAAAGTCAACTGTAATTTCTAGATCCTACACAGCAGCTGTGTCATTGCCACCTCTGTTGACAAGATTCAAAGTGGCTTCATGACACAAAAGGTGGATTTAAAAACCTGGCATCTTCTTTCTCACTATTTCCCAATTTACTTCTAATAAAAATTAATGACAACCATGCAAAGAGCATTATCACAACAAAAACACCACATCCAAAGCTTGAACAAAAGTGCACAGCAACCAGGCTTTCCAGCCTTTATGATCCATCATATAGTAGAATTTCAAACAACAGGTCACTGCAGCAGCTCTTAATTTTCAGAAATAACTTGGAGTTTCTCAACATCTCTATCAAGATCACATGACAGTCTCCAGTTTTCCATTAAGGCATTTTGATAGCAAGTCTTAAACACGTGTCTAAATGTATAGTACAATTGTTAACAGAACATGTACAAAATTCAAACTTCAAGTCAGATTTAGCTATAAATTGTTCAATGTAAATTTAGTCGAGTGGAAAGAGCTTGTATTTATATAGCTCTCAAAACATCCCAAAGCACTGCACAGCTAATTAATTGCTTCTGAGATACAGGTAAACATGGCGGGCAATTCGCACACAGCAAAGTTGCACAAACAGCAATAAGGTAAATGACTAGCCAATTTGCATAACACTAATGACTAATACACCAACGATGATGTGTCTAGACAAAGCCCAGCAAGTGAACTGTGAACAGCATAACAGGGGATAGTGCATTCAAATTAAATAATTCAATTATAGGCTGAAGCCATTCCCATATACTGTACTTTGAATGCAAAGTAATGGCCATCTTTATGAAACATCTTGGACTCAAAAGTTGCATTACTGTGGTGGGGGAGGTAACCAGAATATTCTGGAAAATAGATGGTTTCAAAATCTCAATTCAATAAATCCACTGTGTAACATTTTCCAAAATGACTAAGGCAATTGGTTATTTGTTATTTATATGCTGACGTACTCTGATCTAATAATCATGAGGTCACCATATGTGAGTGGAATTTGATCTCAAACTTATTATTTTAATGGTCCCAGTCACAAATTCTAGATTCCTTGTGATCAACACTAAAATGCTAATTGTTGGAGGATGATTTTGCTGAACAAAATCTCATGTCATTTTTAATAACTCAAAGGCATTCTATAATAAAGTGCTAATTTAAGTGAATATTTTGAATCCTAATTTTTTTTAAGGCAGCTGTGTATTTCTGTTGGAGATCATGTAATTTAAAAATAAACACCTATGCAGTTTTTAAATTTGATTCCAGTGGTTTGTGGAATTCCCATTTTAAAAAAAGGGTTAAGTAATGGTTAATAAAGTCCAAAAAAGATCAAATGACATAACTACTTAAGGGAATTCATTCTCCAATATGCACTGATTTTTTTTTTAAAAAGATACTCTTGTGAATGTACTACAAGTGGTTTGTTACTAATGGTTTACTGACCATGAAAAGTTAGCATCTAACAAAGCCAATCTGTTTCGTGCCGAATAAAACCACCATACTCAAGTAGCTCTAAATCACGTTATACCAGCAGGATATAAAGCTTGTGCTGACATTCAAAAATAGAGTCCTGTAATAAAAGGAATTAGGCTAAAGCTTACAAACTTCACTTTTTAAACTGTAAAATTTATTGGCTGGCAAGTGACAGTATATCCTTTTCTACTAACACAATGTACCAGTGCAGTAAGGGTGCTGGCTTGCACCCATAATTTCCCCACACAGCAAGGTCATGATTTCCATTAGTCTGTGGAGAGATGGTGAAAGACTTCAGGCTATACTCTGTGGGACAGAAAAAGCAAACTAGGATACATTAAGCTTTAGTCTCTAATTCATTTTCCACCTTCTCACTCGTCAAATATAAATGCCCCGAGACCAAACAAATACTCTCATTATTGATTGGCGTCCGCATTTCTAATTTATTAACCATTTCCATCAGAGTAGATCAATGAAATATTTCACTATGATTATCCTTTGACCTTGTGGGTATGGAGAGATATTCCAATTCTGGAAAGAGAGAGCTTATATACAAGTGGATATATTGCAAATCACCATTCATCATTGTTTAATCCTCCTTTAGGAATGGAGCCACTGGCAATTGAACCAACCACTAAAATTAAATTAAAAGCTCTGATCTCCAGAATACATTAATTATATAATTTTATTAAAAGAAATTAAGTCAATCAAAATTGCTTAAAAGGTTTTGATTGCAATTATTGACATCGATTAAATGTCTGCATTTTTACATTGATTCAGTGAGCTAACACCCAATGCAAAACCTATACCATAGGCCACATGTTATGTCATTACTTTAAGCACTGTTAGCCCACTTGGTCTCAGCATCCCCTGTGGGAGTGTTTTGAAGGGCTGTTACAAAAATTTCTAAATTCACTTGTAACAGCTGTGGGTGAGAAATTCTGCTAGTGTTGATGCGCGGGTGGCCCTTCTGCTTGGAATGATGCAACTTCTTTGGTCTGAGTCTAACCTTGCTGCACACCAGGGAGTGGTCGGTGTCGCAGTCTGCACTGTGGAAGCTGCGTGTGATTTGAACACTGTTTATGGCGGCTCACCTTGTGACAATGAGGTCTAGCTGGTGCCAACGACGCGATCTTGGGTGCCTCCATGAAACCTGGTGACAGGGTTTAGTGTGAAAGAACGAGTTGGTGATGCAGAGGTCATGATAGGTACACAACTCAAGCAGTCTCTGCCCGTTCTCATTCATCCTTCCAACGCCATAGCGCCCAAGGCAGGAGGGCCATGAGTCATGGTCGGCCCCAACCCTGGCATTAAAGTCCCCTAGCAGGAATAGGTGTTCGGTGTTGGGGATGCTGCTAATGATGTTATGGAGTTGCTCGTAGAACTGGTCTTTAGCTTCAGGTGGGGAGCAGAGTGTTGGAACACAGATGCTGAGTAGGTGTACTGGACCAGAGGTGGTGAGCAGTCGGATGGACAGTATGCGTTCCGAGCCATTTGAGGGAGGCTCTATCATGTTGAGCAAGGATTTTCTGATGGCGAAGCCCACTCCATGCTGTCTTGGTTCTTCAGGATTCCTGCCCTGCCAGAAGAAGGTGTAGTCTTGCTCTGCTAGAGATCCACTCGCGGGGAGGCGTGTCTCCTGAAGTGCTGCAATGTCCACATTGAATCTACTGAGCTCGTTGATTTGTGTAAGGTCTTCCGACAGGCCAGGACACATAGTTCTGACGTTCCAGCTTGCAAAGCGAAGGGCTGGTACCTTCTTTCCTTTTTTCGTGTTGTTTGGTGCAGTGTATCAGTCCACCTTTCGGGCAATGACCCTGAGCTCCAAGCACCCATTGAAGCAGGTAGACTGTGGCGGGACAGAACCTTATTGACCGGGGGCTGCCCGGTTTGAGGCGGGCGGTAGCTGTCCAGTGAGGTGCAATGACCTCTCCCACCGACAAAGGCAACCCGTGACGCCCAGTTTCTACGCCAATTTATCTGGACTTATAACCCGTAACTGCTGCCTTCCGTGTTGTGTCAGTCGCTATGAGGCAACTATGGAGTGACCTCTCCATGGTGCATGCCTAGGCAAGTTTATGGAGGTTGAGAGTTGCCCAGTCGTCAAAACTCCCCTCTCGGCCTTTCTGGTGGGGTCCAAAGGAGTGCAGAGCACGACGTTTGGCACCGGTATGGCTGCAGGAACTGCCGGAAACATGCCAAAGGTGACACATGACCGCCTACGGGGTTCCACTCCGGATTATCGGTTAGGGTTTACTCCCTTAGCCTTGGTCTCTCCCGAGATGCCCACAAGGCAGTGGGGTTGTTAGGGCCCCTACACAGGTGTAGGATGGTGCCTGTGGGAGGAGGGGATGCGAGGGGGAGGGGTGGAGGGAGGGGGGGTGCGAGGGGGAGCTGGGCGGGCTGGGACGGGGTTGTTGGAGGGTGAGCTGAGAGGGTGGAGCAGGGAAGGGGAATAAAAAAGGTCCCTAGTGCCCACCATCGACGTCCGGAAAGCTCATCCACGTCCTTCAGGAGGGGAAGCATCTTTTGGCAGACTTAGAGGTGATTACATTCACTGAGGGTTTTTTTTCCTGTGCTTTAAATAAAGGCATGCAGCATTGCCGACAGTGCGCTGCAGATGCTCTCCGAGCCATCTCCCGCGGGCGCTTTGAAGTTGCGGCCGGGGGGCCGTTCGTGGATTTTTTGGGTGATCGGGGCACCTTTTCTCAAGACTTCTCTAGGGTCCCGCTGCTCCTTCTTCACCTCAATGGACTTACCACATGCCGTGGCTGCAGACACTCTGGGCGGTGAAGACAGCAGGATCAGAGATTAAAGTATCGACAGCTGTGCTCGTCAGTTTCATCCGGATCAATTTCATTGAGAAAACAAAGAGCAGGTGTGGCTGGGGGAGGGCAGTGGGCCCAGGAAACTAAACTAACTGTTAGCTTTTAGTTAGGGCTAAAATGAACTGATTTAAAGAGCCAGGGGAGTTTAAACAGTTTAAGAGGGTAGATTGGGGGAGAAAACATTAGGAATGGGAGCAGATGGCCATGGATATCGTTGAACAGTAAGGGAGCCTCAACTTTGGCAGCAATAATCACAAATAAGTGAGGGACACCATTATGTATCAGACTATAAATCTTGCTACCATTAGTAAAAGTCCAGTATTCCTGGCTCCTCATTGCTAGATTTTCCACATACTGGCCTCCCCTTTTCACAACCAACGATGGGAATTAACAAACAGAAAATATGGGCTTGATTCTATAGGCCTGCCGCCAAAATCTCCGGCGGGCAAGAAAAATGACAACCCACACACTCAGGCCGCACATCACGGATCCGCCATGATCCTAAATGCAGCAGCTCATTAGAATGCCTGGGTCTACTGCCCCCCCCCCCCACCAAAATGACATGGAGGGGGCGGGCAAGCCGTCCCCGGCAACGCGCCCAGCGCCACTGCACAGATGCTGCGCCATTTTTAAAGGGCTTAGAGTCCCAAATGACCGTTTCACATCTTAAAGGCAAATTGCATTTAAAAGTATTAAAAATAATTTTTAAAATCTTTTCATCCCCTCTCCCACCCCCAATAGCCTTACATTTAATTCCTTGCCCACTCACCCCCGCCAAAATTCATAAACTCTAACCCTCCCTCAACCCCTTCCCACCATCCTCCCAACCAATCCAAAAAAGTTTGGTCTCGCTTCCCCCCTCCACTCCCGACTGAGAAAGGTACCTCCACCCCCCTCCCTAGGCAGGGATCCGAAGGTGCGTCGATGCCAGCCGCCACGATGAAAATCTCAACCTGCTGTCTGAATTGCAGCGGCCTGCATGTTAAATGAATGGTAAGTGCCTATCTGCATATTGTAATGCGGGTCCTGTCGCCAAGCAGCAGGGGGGCTGAAACGAGGCCTCGCCGCCACGGAGGTCGGAATGGGCCCTGCCGGCATCGATGTCGGTGGCGGGCCTCGTCCGGAGCAATCTTCATGCCACCCCCCTGCTCCCAACGTCAAGGGCTCTATAAAATTCAGCCCTATATCTTGACACTTTTTTTTTTATAAACAGTAGTGGATGCTTCAAAGATGGTTCTGCAATATAAAAAGAGTTTTACAAAGATGCAGAATTTCATCAATATCACCAACATCTGTTAGCAATTCAGATCCTAGCTGTATTTCAGCACATTAAGTAGATAGTGTATCATTTGTTATAAAATACCAACACAAAAAATTAGTAATTCATCAAGTTTTTTTTTTAAGCAGCAGAGCCACATAGCTAAACTGATTTTAAAAAAAACTGAACCAAGGTACACTGAAGACCATGATCAATTGCACGAAGTTGGCAACATTTAAGCTTTTGACAAGATATCACCTGAAGTTTTAAGCTGCAATTATGTCACAGGCCATAGGAGTGGCACAGTGTAGATCAATAAGCTTCTGTGCAGCAAGGGAGCTGTCGGTGGTTCTGAATTAATAACTTGCACAGTTTGGCCAAAGAAGGCAAATTAAAACATGTTTTTTTTATATAAACACTTGGCAGTTGGACTGTGAAATCCTCAGTTTTAACCATGGCTTGCGGCAGAGTTTCCAAGTACTTTCATATGGGGAAATAGATAGTCTCTTGAAAAATAAAGGTTAAGGGGAGTGAAATTAAAAAGAGCAGATAGTTTACATGGAAAGAAAGCACCAGCTCAGGATGACCTATTTGTGAGCTATAATATGCTATACTCTACAATACCAGTAACTAATCAATTTGATGTATGGCAAAATTCACACCAACTGCCTATGATTTTCCTCCCATTTTAAACATTAAATTTAATCAAACACTTAAAAGCAAGAATATAAGCCCAGATTTTGCAGTCACTGGCAAAACAATGGCACTCGCTGATGAAACCTGCTCACAAAGATCGAGTAAGGTCTGTGGCATGAATTTCACCTTTCCTGACGTCAATTTCATTCTTGTGCCAGCTAGGCGGAAGAGATCTCCAGCGTCTTGCAACAGTGATGTATTCAAGCAAACTAAGCAGCCAATCATATTGAAGATTTCTCAGACAGCAAACCAGTAAGTAACATCTTGGTTTTATCATTCACTTATGATGATTTTGCAGGAAGTTAAATAAATGATTACGATTAAAAAAGTAGCTGAAATATCAAACAAACCTTAAATTTCTGAGAATTATCAAAGAATGGAAAAATTTGATATTCCACAAATATAAAATTAGTCATCAGGGCCAGAGTTTGTTCAGCAGTAATTATGAATTAGTACATTGTTTAAAAACCCAGTTACACCTCATTCAACAAGGCATAACTTTGTCAAGCAAGATTACTAACACAAGTGGAAAATCACATCACATCAACTGATTTCCAACTGCGAGTATTTCAGCAGTAATAATGTGGAGGAGCGAGAAAACTTCTGGACTTCTGCATTTAACTCTGCATGTGCAAATGCCAGAAATTGCTGTCAGTTTCCCAGAGTAATGACTGCAAATGTTGACAGTTTCACCATCATTCAGACGACAAAATCCAGGTCATAAAAAGACAACTGACCAGCAATGGGGAAAACAGTGCAGGGTAATGCATGAGGCTGCAAAAGCGAAGGCCTGTGCATGGGGAAAGTGGGTTGAGCATCTGACTGTTCAAAAAGGAGTTAAGAGACAGTTTGCCTTCCATTCTCCTGAGCCCACTCTCTTAAAATGCTACTACACCCTGCTCCTCTTCCAATACTGAATTCCAGCACACTACTTCCATCCACAACCACCCCCACTGCACCAAGAGACCCCACTTCCCAATCCTAGAACCTCTCTACAGAGGTTACGAACCTCTAGACTGTAATCCTAGGTTCCTTGATGCCAGAACTACCCACAAAGATCCTAGGTCCTGAAGCCATGCTCCAAAATTATCCCAGGATCTAAGGCCTAGTCTGTAATGTTCAGGGAACATTCTGACACTCCTGCCAGTGGTACAACTCAAAGGTGTCTTCTTAGGCAGTCCCTCAGGATCAAGGAGGACTTGCTTCCACTCTGCTTCTGTATGTTTTAATAAGGCTACCGAATCCGATGCGTGATCTGCAGACTTTACCACATGTTGGGCAGGTGGTGTTTGAAGGAACAGGTAAATGAGTTAGGGAGCTGTGTGCTCCTTCCTTTGCTTGGACTCGGCCTCCACGTGCTTCTGAAGTCTCGAGGTGCTCGGTGCCTTCTCCATTTTGTGCAGGTGCAGGTGTAGGTCAGGGATTACCATGAATTGATGGGGATGGTGGTTCTCTCCAGAGATGCTTTGCGAGCATCTGTAAAAACCATTTCCTCTTCCGCCTGTGGAGTCCCTTGCTGCAATGAAGTTCAGAGTAGATCAGTTGTTTTGGGAACCTGGTATTAGATCTGCAAAACAGCAAAGTTGGTTTTGGGTATCGAGTACCTCTATGCTAGGAATGTTGGCTTGGGAGAGAATGCCAACTGAGACTTTCTATCCTGACAACAAATTTTAAGGATTTTGTGGAAGCAGGATTGGTGGTACTTCTCTAATGCTTTGAGGTACCTGCTGTAGATTGCCCAAGTCTTTGAAGCATATGGGAGCATGGGGATCACTGCTGCTGGGTAAACTATGATTGTCTTGATTGACAAGGAGTGATTTTGCTCTGCGGCAGTGGGTTAGAAGAGGACCTTAGTTTTCCAGGTGTTTAAAGTAAGGCCCATCCTCTCATAAGCTTCGGTGAAGGAGTCAACTATGATTCTGAGCTCAGCCTCCGAGTGAGCACAAACACAACTATTGTCTGCGTAGTTAAGCTTGATGACTGAGGTTAGAGAGTGATCTTAGTTTTGGAGTGGAGACGATGAAGGTTGAATAATTTTCCGACTTATCCTGTAAATTATCTCCAGTCCTGTGGGGAGCTTGCTGGAGGGGAGGTGCAGAATTGCAGCAAGACGAAGAGGTTTGGTGCAATGACACAGCCTTGTCTGACTCCAGTCTTCACTGAGATAGGGTCTGTGGTCAGAGAGACAATTACAAGACCTTGTGGCAAAACCCACTCCAAGATCTAGAGCTTACTTGTGTACCACCAGATTCAGGGTCCCTTCCCTTCTGTTGGTTACCTCAATGTTTATAATTCAGTTTCTCTGAATGCTTGGCAAAATATCACTGCTCTTATAAAACCCCTAAAATCAACAATATATACACAGCACACAAACACAGCGGACTTCAAATTCCTTAGTGACTAAAATATTCATTTTCTTAACTCTATTTGTCTCTGCATTATGTTGCTAGATTTCCATAAGTATGCACATTAACACTGAAGTATTTCCAAATAAGGAACTAGAAGAAATGTGAATTATAAATGCTTTCAATTGTACCTGGCATCAAAAAACTTGACCAAATTAACTGCAGAAGTTTGTTGTTCATTCTGTCAACAAATCAGACTTTTAAAATTTGATTTTTCTTTTTTAAATCATCTGCCCTATTCAATCCCCTCCAAGACATACTCATTGTTGCAATATGGTTCTACAGGCTCCAGCTTCTAGCCAATGCTTTGTCAAAGTAGTTATTTTTCCACACATGTCTAAAGAGTGGGCATCATCAGGCAATTAAATATGGACCTACCATCTTAGAACATAACCATATCCTCACCCAGTATTCATATCGACACTTCCAGGGGTCATATGATAGTGATAAGAACCAACATTCCTATCATTGTCATAGTTTAAATTAGCCAAAACCAACACAAAGCATAGAAAAATCCTGGTGCTTTCTGGTTTGTGTTACCTAGTCATTGCCTGAACCCGTTGAGCAATTAGAGTCTCAGATTGAAATTTACCCAAACCTCTAGCTTACAAGTCAAAAGGTTTGTGTAAAATGGGCAACACTTCCTTCTATGCCTTGCTTCCCAACTGAAACTTACCTTTTTTTTTTAAAAAATTTGTTCATGGGATGTAGGCGTCACTGGCAAGGCCAACATTTGCTGCCGTCTCGAACTGCCCTTGGAGGTGGTGATGAGCCACCTTCTTGAAGCACTTAAATCTGTCTGGTGTAGGTACACCCACAATGCAGTTAGGAAGGCAGCTCCAGGATTTTGACCCAGCAGTGAAAAAACAGCGATACAGTTCCAAGTCAGGATGGCACACAATTTGAAGAATTTGCAAGAGGTGGTGTTCCCATGCATCTGCTGCCCTGGTTCTTCTGGGTGGCAGAGGTCGCAGGTGCTGTCGAAGGAGCCTTGGAAAATTGCTGCAATGCATCTTGTAGATAGTATATACTGCTGCCACTGTGCGTCAGTGGTAGAGGGAATAAATGGTTGATGCGGTGCCAATCAAGCAGACAGTTTTGTTTTGGATGGTGTCGAGCTTCTCGAGTGGGGACTATGCCATCATACTCCTGTCTTGTGCCTTGTAAATGGGGGACAAGCTTTGGGGAGTCAGGAGGTGAGTTACTTGCTGCAGAATTCCCAGCCTCTGATATGCTCTTGTAGCCACAGTATTTATATGGCTGGTCCAGTGAAGTTTCTGGTCAACAGTAACTCACAGGATGATGTTGGTGGGGGAATTCGACAATGGTAATGCCATTGCACATCAATGGGAGGTGGTTAGATTCTAGTAGTTAGGGATGGTCATTGTCTATTTAATTAAATCCCTTTAAAAATAGGCAAAAGTAATGGTACATCAGTCTGTTGGCCTATTACATTGATCACAATCTGCTGTACAGTATGAACACTATCTTCTCAATTGTCATCTATGCAAAACAATAGGCCAAAGGCAGCTTATCACATGTTTACAAACTTTGAACTAATGGAATGCACATTAAAGAAACAGACAAATTACAGCATTAATGCTGCCAAAATTACATGTATTAAACAAGACGAAGTATTATAAATTGATTCCAGTGAATGCCAGCATTCCCAAACATGAAACCAACATACACATAAATTAAAGGGAGTCACCATGATTCTCTCTGGCCTTCACTTAGTCCTCAGTAACTTGCTTGCTCTACGAATGGTCTTCGTGCACTATTTGACATTTCCTGGAGTTTGAGCATTTTTCAAAAGGTTAATTTAATTTCAATTTAATATGCACAAGATACACCATACTGGAATATGGGTGGGTGGGGGAACAGAGGGAAGTGTGGCAGCAATGGGAAAGGAAATACAATGTCACCCCAATGCACTCAAAACTCTTTACAGCCAAGCTCAAGTGCAAACAAAAATGCAACATCTCCCTAAATGCTGATTCATGAGATTCTCTATATCTGCTCCCTGAAATCAGTACTCAAGGGCCACAAAATGACCAGAAAGTTAAAAAAAAAAGAGGAAAGGGAAAAACATTGCTGTTTATACAAGAATTGCCGTTGATATAAGTTAAAATGTTGAAACGTGATATCTGCAGAATGCCAACAAATCAACTCGTATCTTGAAGCCTGTACTAAATGTTGTCATACAGGATACCTTAGGTGGTTATGATCTTCTAATAGATACATGTGTTTGGAGTGTGTGTTTACTATTTGCTGTACAAGGAAGGATGGCTTGACAATGCTGAGCTGATGCTAGTCGGTATACAATCAAGAGTGAAGGCCATGGAGAAGGGACAACATAATGGCCGTTTAGCTGAATGTAAAAAGAGATGATTTTAAAGAAGTGAGGAAAGATCCAGAGGACTGATTGCCCTGCAACCACACATAGCAACTGAGCTCTCCTGCAACCATTGCACCATTGTGTGATGAAAGAACATCGTACCTTCTAATAAAATTTGTAAAATGTCAACTCTGCATATAGAACTGTAACTTCTGGCACAGAAACAAGCGCGCCAAGCAAGTCTCTACAGCAACATTAATCAACATTCCCCCGGCATATCTGCCACATCATAGACTGTACTTATACGGTATGAACACACCTGTATTAAGATTTGATGACCCTGCAATTTAAGATCCTGTGTCACCACCCCAATCTCAAGTCAGGCAGAAGTCCTATTCCACCTCTGCTCTAATGACACTGCTGAAATTTGGGGTTTATAGTTACTAATGCTAGACTAATTTCTATATCTTACATACTAGCAGGAAAACAGGTTTTGAAAGCCAAAGCAATATGTCAGACTCTGCTGTCACATAAGGAAACAATTATAGTTGCCTGTTCTACAGACAATGACTGATATTGCACCTTGCTGAAACTCTCTCAAAAAGACATTGCTGAAACTCTCTCAAAAAGACATTGCTGAAAATATCAATGTTATTCAGAATTTTAAATATCTGAATCAGCTGTCATCATGCAAAGCAGTACTATGGCTATACCTTCTGAACAGAACAGGTTTTGAAGTCAAAAGTTTTGAAGCAGAAATTAAAATAGAAGCATGTATGCTTAGGGGTGGTAGTTTTGATTGAGAACATTGCAGTGCAGGAGAGAGAGGATGCCCCATAGGGGTCAAGGACAGAAACTATTTGGCTGGAGCTGAGGAACAAAAACAGTTCAGTTACATTGCTCGGTGTAGTATATAGGCCACCAACCAGCAGGAAAGATGCAGAGGTACAAATTTGCATGAAAGTTACAGACAGGTGCAAGAATTATAGAGTGGTTATAATGGGGACTTTAATTATCCGAATATAGACTGGGATAGTAGTAATGGAAAGGGCAGAGAGTTCCTAGAGTGCATTCAGGAGAATTTTCAACAGCCGTATGTTTCCAGTCCAATGAGAAAGGAGGAACTGCTCGACCGGGTTCTTGAGAATGAGGTGGGCCAAGTGGATCAGGTGTCAGTAGGGGAACATTTAGAGGACAGTGATAATTATATCATAAGGTATAGGTTAGCTATGGTAAAGGACAAGGAACAATCCAGAGCAAGAATAATGAGCAGGGGGAAAGCCAACTTCAGTGGGGTAAGAATGAACCTGACCGAGATAAATAGGAAACAAAGGTTGGGAGGCAAAACAGTAACTGAACAATCGGCTGCCTTTAAAGAAGAGCTAGATCAGGCACAGTCAAGGTATATTCCAATGAAGGAGAAAGGTAGGGCAAACAAATTCAGAACTCCCTGGATGACAAAAGGGATAGAGATTGAGATGAAGATGGATAACACAACCAAGAACCAGGCAGAATATAGAAGGTTCAGAGGGGAAGTGAAAAAGCAAATACCAGAAGCAAGAGAGAATATAAGGAGAGATTGGCAGCTAATATAAAAAAGGGAATCCAAAAGTCTCCTATGGGCATATAAATAGTAAAAAGATGGCAAAAGGGGCAGTGGGGCCGATTAGGGACCAAAAAGGGGATTTACACATGGAGGCAGCAGGCATGGCTGAGCTATTAAATGAATACTTTGCAATTATCTTCACCAAGGAAGAAGACACTGCACAGGTCATGGTGAAAGAGGAGGTAATTCAGACACTTGAAAGGTTTAAAATGGACGAGGAAGCATTGGATAGGCTAGCTGTACTTAAAATTGATAAGACACCAGGACAGGACGAGATGCATCCAAGGATATTGAAGGAATGGAGTGTGGAAATTGCGGAGGCACTGGCCATAATTTTCCAGTCTTCCTTAGATTCAAGGATGGTGACAGAGGACTGAAGAATTGCAAATGTTACAGCCTTGCTCAAAAAAGGATGTAAAGAGAAGCCCAGCAACTACAGGCCAGTCAGTTTAACCTTGGTGGTGGGGAAGCTTTCAGAAACAATAATGCAGGACCAAATTAGTAGTCACTTGGTCAAATGCAAGTTAATTAGGGAAAGCCAACATGGATTTTTGAAGGACAAATCATGTTTAACTAACTTGCTCAAGATTTTTGATGAAGTAACAGTGAATGTTGATGAGAGTAATGCTGTTGATGTGGTGTACGTGGACTTCCAAAAGGTGTTCAATACAGTGCCACACAACAGACATGAAATAAAAGGGACAGTAGCAACATGGATACAAAATTTGCTGAGTGACAGGAAGCAGAGAGTAGTGGTTAATGGATGTTTTTTGGACTGGAGGAAGGTTTATAGTGGAGTTCGCCAAGGGTTGGTGTTAGGACCCTTGCTGTTCTTGATATGTATGAATGACCTAGTGTTATGAAAGTGCTTCTTTCAAAAAAAATTTTGAGGACTCGTATTTTAGAATTATGGACATTGTTTAATTTGGAAAACTGAAGAGATTTCATGGGTGTGTTTTTTTTTTTAACTACGATGGTCATTGGGAGGTCTTGTTTGAAAACAAACCTTTACTGAATGTCACATGCCTTAAGCTCAAACAACAGAAACCTTGGTGACTTGGGAAAAATGTTGACAGAGAAGTGACATGTCAAGATTCATGGTGATCAGGAGGTTTCGCTTTTGGGGTATCGTCTTGGTTCAGTTGGGGTGTCGACTGTTTTGAAGGCAGTTGGGCTTGTAGCCTGCTGAAAGAAACACCCAGCTCCTCTGTCTCTACATCTTTAAAAAAACCTGCAAATCCAATGGGTGAGAGCTAAAACTGATGCCGCATTCCTCCCGAGAAGCTCCTGGAAAGCCTGCCAGATTAATTCTCGATGCCACCTTGAAAGAAATGCTCAAGAAAAGATCCCAGTGACCTGTCTACATGTACTCGGACACCAGACTGCATGCCATTTTTGGGACACATTGTATCTCATCCTTGTTCTTCAAGAATTAACAATTATTTAGCCAAAGTATTCTTTGTTGTGGTTTTTTTTTGTAAAAGACTGCAGAGAAAATTTTTTTTTTTTAAACCAGTGTGTGTGTATGTATGTGTGCTGGGTATTTTAAAAAAAAAAAGAGAACTTTCATATTTCAGTTTGTGTGTTGATGCTTTGCTTCTTTACTGGATAAGTCTTGTTTTATAAGAAACTGATAACGTTGTTTATTAAAGAAAACTGGTTGGTGTATTTTATTCTGGGATAAAGAGTAGAGTATATGATTGACTGTATCAGTAACTAGGTAAACATATAAATATATGTTGTGACCTGTGGAGAAGTAGAACTAGAAAAGACAGTGCACTCCTCCTGCCTCGGCTGTAACAAGACCTTGGTGCACAGGGGCACAATTTCAATATTTGCAGATGATACAAAACTTGGAAACATTGTGAAGTGCGAGAAAGATAGTGCAGAACTTCAAAAGGACAGACAGGTTGGTGGAATGGGTGGACAAGTGGCCAATGAAATTTAATGCAGAGAAGTGTGACGTGATTCATTTTCGTAGGAAGAACACAGAATGTAAATTAAAGGGAGCAAATTCTAAACGGGTGCAGGAGCAGAGGGACCTGGGTGTATATGTACATTAATCACTGAAGGTGGCAGAACAGATTGAGAGCACAGTTAATAGAGCATACGGCATCCTAGGCTTCATTAATAAAGGCATAGAGTATGAAAGCAAGGAAGTTTTGTTAAACTTGTCTAGAAGACTGGTTCAGCCTCAACTGCAGTATTATGTCCAGTTCTCGGCACCATACTTCAGGAAAAATATGAAGGCATTGGAGAGAGCGCAGAAAAGGTTCACAAGAATGGTTCCAGGGATGAGGAACTTCAGTTATGTGGACTGATTGGAGAAGTTGGGACTGTTTTCTTTGAAGAGAAGGTGGAGAGGAGATTTGATAGAGGTATTCAAAATCATGAGGGGTCTGGACAGGGTAGATAGGGAAAAACTGTTCCATTGGGGCACAGATTTAAGGTAATTGGCAAAAGAAGCTATAGCTACATGAGGAAAAACATTTATATGCAGCGAGTGGTTAGGATCTGGAATACACTGTCTCAGTGTGTGGTGAAGGCAGGTTCAGTCGAGGCATTCAAGAGGGAATTGGATTGTTATCTGAAAAGGAGGAATGTCCAGGGCTATGGGGAGAAGGTTGGGGACTGGCACTAGGTAAACTGCTGGGTGCCGGTGCAGACACAACAGATCAAAACGGCCTCCTTTTGTGCTGTAACAAATCTGTGATTCTGTGAAATATCGCATGTAATTGCTTGCAGTTTCTTTTTACACCATACATACATGGAGCTGGTTTGATTCTAATTAGTATCACTGAAACTGTTACAAACTTACTACAAAATGACATGACTATTTAATAAATTATGCTATCATCCGACTAAATTTTAACAGTGTATTAATACATTTAAATCGGGATAGAAAACAGTGAAGAAATAGAAATATCTAATACTGAAATGAGAAGAAATACTTTGAAATGGAGATACTTATTGAATCCAGCTTACTTTGTGCTGCCAGATAGCACAGAAGACATGGTACCATACTATGTGAAATGAATAGCATCAGGAGGTTGATGGAATTAAACTAACTTCCACAAAGCTGCCAAGAATGGAAGAAGAAAATGAGATTCTTCTCATTAGCTTACAGCTGATGGCTGTGAACAATACAGTTCAGGAGGTGCAGTGGGGGTTGGGAAAGCAGAACCACACTTGCTTTGCTTTAAGCATATGTTGGTAACAGCAACTAATGGAAATAAGAGACCATCTGCTAAGTTGCATAAGAGTCACTAAGGAGATTTCAATAACAAAAAATAAACCCAACAGCAAATGGGAATGTAGTGAACAGAATTAATTTTTTTTTTTAAGTGTAAAGAAAAGCTCAACTGACAATCAAATAAACTGAACACCATTATCAAAGTTTTACCAAAAATCTCAATTGCAGCAACAAATGAAAAGCTGTAGTCGGATGTTGGAAATGTAGGTAGTTCGTATATTTCCTCCAAGATCATAAATGCTAGGTAGCCAGAGGACTAAGTGTAGATTAGTATATGCATTTTACATGAATTGCAGTTACTGACAGAATTTTCAAAGGGGGGCAAAAAACAGCACACCAAACCTCTTCCTGTGTTAAAACAGCTCCCTTACCTGAAATAATATGGTGAGAAGGGAGAAAGGAGAGATTTCATTCAACTACACTCTCTCTCTCTCAACTTGTTCACCATACTGGTTATTTGGTTCACTTTGCAATTTTGAATTTGTTTCCTATTAAATTATTGCAATTGAAACAAAACTGACTTAGTAAAATATAATAAAGGAAAGAACCAATTAGTGAAGTTGCATCTATTATTTTACTGATGTTCTCTGACCATTGAGATCTACTGCCACCTGCAGCAGAATCAGTTAGAGCATTTAAATCAAATTGCAGATGATTGAAAAGCTGACAATTAAGCTGTCTCCAGAAGACGCAAAGAGGCAGAAATTATAACCAGATACGTGAAAAAGGAATACTAATGACAAGCCGTTTGAAACTCATACTGGTAAATGGCATGCAGATCTCACAGAAGCAAGCCGATCAACATCTGTACAATGTAAACTTCTGCAAAAGGATCAAAAATGAGAATAGGTTCATTTTTTGGAAACAATAAGCAAAAGTATTTCTAATTAACCGACAGATGCTTGAATAGTTTCCGTGAAACTGACAGCCTAACAAAGCTTGATTTGCATGCCCATGATCAACTTTGAGACAAACGCCATGTAGGGAAAAAATGAGAAAATTGTTCATTGCAATGTGCAATGTGTAACCGTTATACAATCTTGAATGTGCACTACAATGGATTCAATGACCTGAAGATTGCTTTGCATCGTTCACCCATGGCTGTACGTTAGAGTACTCAAGATGCTGCTGGAAGAGCATGGAGGCGTCATCGCCAATTCTGATTCACCAAACTGATATGGCTTTTGCATACAAATGACCCGAAGCTATGATCGTTATTGCCATTTGAAAGCTCACCTTATGAAGTTTCCACATGGCCCCGAGTGCCTTCACTTCATGACTGGAGTGTTTACCTTCCTCCAAGCACTGGTAACAGACGGGCGTCTTGCAGTTGACACAGTACATGCTGTGATTCTCCAGCTCATGGTCAGTGCAGGTGGAGATTTTGCGCGGGCTCAGCCTCCTGCAGATCCTGCCTTGGGCCGGTGGGACAAGACGGTGTTTGACGAGCGGGCCCCGCGGAGGATGGCACCTCAGGCGGCAAGACTCGCAGTAAAAGACATCGCATTGCTCGCACATGACGGTGGCTTCTTTGGGCGACTTCTCGCAGAGCTGACACTTGAGAGCCACGGCTCTGCCCTGCTGGTAGCGGTCGATGATACCTTCCAGGACGCGGTTCTTGGGGAAACCGCGGAGCCCCCGCTCGTCCAGGATCAGGCTGCGGTGGCACTGCGGGCAGGTGATGCAGGAGTTGCGGGGAGGCACCGCCGGCGAGGGCGGGAAGACCCTCACGCCGTTCGGGGATCTCTGACACGGGGTGGTCGGGGCACTAGCGAAACCGGCGTAAGAGCCGTAGCCGCTGTCGGCTTCGCTGTACAGGCTCATCTTATCCAGGTCCAGGTAGTCATAGTCGGAGCCCGAAGCGCGGCTTTGCGGAGACTCGGCTTCAGGCGTCTGGACCAGGATGTTGCGAGCGCAAGCCATGCACAGGTTGTGGGAACAGGGCAGAATGATGGGCTCTCGGTAAAAAGCACCGCACACCGGACATTTTAGCTCTTCTTCCATCTCCTCCATCACTGAGGGAGAGGGAGCAATTGCAGACAGAGCACGCCTGTCCCTCAATTCAGCATGAGCTACCTGGACAGTATTTGAAGGTTAATGCTGCACACCATCCACCATCAGCAGCTTCCCCTTCAACCGCGGCACAATCAGAGCCCGGACTCGCCGCTCCGCCCAAATTCCATCACGCGCTGCTCTCCGCCGCTCCTATTGGCCACTCCATCCGGGCAAGGTTCTAACCTGACTGGCCAGCTCGGACTATCAATCACTGCGGGACTGCAACCGGTTTGTTAAAGATTGGGAGCATCGTGCGGTTATATAAGCATCCTGCGGTTCACGTAACGAGAGATTGTAGGATGCAACGGTTGACGTGCGTGCGATGTGATCTCGCTTGTTCGGAAACATACATTTTTGAGGGTGCGTACATCAGATGATGATCAATAATCGACATGCATTAATAAAATGTGTGGAAGTCAAAAGAGTTGAATATTCCATTTACAGCATTTACCATTCCCATTATGGAATTTTCACCTTGACTTGTGTTGGATTTCCAGAGGACTGGAGGATGTATTCCGTTTAATAACGATTCTTGATCATGAATCTTATCGAGGCAAAATGTTTTTCTTGATTACAAAGAATTAAATAAATCTGTGTGGAAATGGATGCTGTATCACAATGTGCACCATAATTGGACATTACAAAATAGGTTGATCCACATATCAACCAGGATTGATAATACGTGCCAACTGTCCGCTTTTCAACTCAGGCTCTTCACTGGGACTGGAAGTTGTCAATATGAGCCAACCAGATCATTGGCTGAGTCATGGGATGAAGGGGTTGTCTTATGAGGAAAGGTTGAGCAGGTTGAGCCTGTACTCATTGGAGTTTAAAAGAATGAGAGGTGATCTTGCAGGAATAGGCCATTCGGCCCCTCGACTCTGCTTTGTCATTCAATAAGATCAAGGCTGATCTGATTGTGACCTTAACTCCACTTTCCTGCCTGCCCCCCATAACCCTTGACTCCATTCTAGATCAAAAATCTGTCTAACTCAGCCTTGAATATATTCAGTGACCCAGCCTCCACTGCTTTCTGGGGAAATGAATTCGACAGACTAATGACCCTTTGAGAAATTCCGCCTCATCTCCGACTTAAAAGGGAGACCCCTTATTTTGAAACTGTGTCCCCTAATTCTAGATGCCCCCACGAAGGGAAACATCCTCTCAGCGTCCATCCTATCAAGGCCCCTCAGAATCTTATATGTTTCAATAAGATCACCTCTCATTCCTCTAAACTCCATTGAGTATAAGCCCAACCTTTCCTCATAAGACAATTCCTTCATCCCAGAAATCAACCTTCTCTGAACTGCTTCCAATGCAAATATATCCCTCCTAAGTAAGGAGACCAAAACTGTATGCAGTAATCTAGGTGTGGTCTCACCAATGCCCTGTACAGCAAGACTTCCCTACTTATAAAATCCATCCCCCTTGCAATAAATGCCAACATTCCATTTGCCTTCCTAATTACTTGCTGTACCTGCATGCTAACCTTTTGTGATTCATGTACAAGGACACCCAGATCCCTCTGTACCACAGCATTCTGCAGTCTCTCTCCATGTAAATTTAAAAAATAAATAAATAAAATATTCTGCTTTTCTATTCTTCCCACCAAAGTGGACATCACATTTTCCCACATTATACTCCACCTGCCAAACTTTTGCCCACTCACTTAAACTATCTATATCTCTTTGCAGACACTTTATGTCCTCCTCACAACTTGCTTTCGTACCTATCTTCGCATAATCTGTAAATTTGGCTACAATACACTCGGTCCTTTCATCCAAGTCATTTATATAGATCGGAAACAGTTGAGGCCCAGCACTGATCCCTGTGGCACCCCACTAATTACAGTTTGCCGACCTGAAAATGCCCCATTTATCCAAACTCTCTGTTTCCTGTTAGTTAGTCAATCCTCTATCCATGCTAATATATTACCCCCAACACCATGAGCTCTTATCTTGTGTAGTAACATTTTATGTAGCACCTTATTAAATCCCTCTTGGAAATCCAAATACACGACATCTACTGGTTCTTCTTTATCCACCCTGATTGTTACATCCTCAAAGAATTCTAATAAATTTGTCAAACAAAATTTCCTTTTCATAAAACCATGTTGACTGTACCTGATTGTCTTGTGATTTTCCAGATGTCCTGCCGCTACATCTTTATTCATGAATCCTAGCATTTTCCCAATGACAGACATTAGGTTAACCAGCCTACATTTTCCTGCATACTGTCTCCCTTCTTTTTTGAACAAAGGTGTTACATTTGCAGTTTTCCAATCTGCTGGGACATTCCCAGAATCAAAGTAATTTTGGAAGATTACAACCAATGCATCCACTATCTCTGCAGCCACTTCTTTTAAGACCCTATGATGCAGGCCATCAGGTCCAGGGAACTTGTCAGCCTTTAGTCCCATTAGTTTTCCTGGCACTTTTTCTCTAGTTTTTTTTTATTCATTCATAGGATTTGGGCATCGCTGGCCAGGCCAGCATTTATTGCCTATCTCTAACTGCCCTTGAGAAGGTGGTGGTGAGCTGCCTTCTTCAACCACTGCAGTCCATTTGGGGTAGGTACACCCACAATGCTGTTAGAAAGGGAGTTCCAGGATTTTGATCCAGCAACAGTGAAGGAACAGCGATATAGTTCCAAGTCAGGCTGGTGTGTGACTTGGAGGGGAACTTGCAGGTGGTGGTGTTCCCATGCATTTGCTGCCCTTGTCCTTCTAGTTGGTAGAGGTCACGGGTTTGGAAGGTGCTGTCTAAGGAGCCTTGGTGCATTGCTGCAGTGCATCTTGTAGATGGTACACACTGCTGCCACTGTGCGTCGGTGGTGGAGGGAGTGAATGTTTGTAGATGGGATGCCAATCAAGCGGGCTGCTTTGTCCTGGATGGTGTCGAGCTTCTTATTTATTTATTTAGAGACACAGCACTGAAACAGGCCCTTCAGCCCACCGAGTCTGTGCCGACCAACAACCACCTATTTATACTAATCCTACATTAATCCCATATTCCCTACCACATCCCCACCATTCTCCTACCACCTATCTACACTGGGGGCAATTTACAATGGCCAATTTACCTATCAACCTGCAAGTCTTTGGCTGTGAGAGGAAACCGGAGCACCCGGCGGAAACCCACGCAGTCACTGGGAGAACTTGCAAACTCCACACAGGCAGTACCCAGAACTGAACCCGGGTCGCTGGAGCTGTGAGGCTGCGGTGCTAACCACTGCACCACTGTGCCGCCCCTGAGTGTTGTTGGAGCTGCACCCATCCAGGCAAGTGGAGAGTATCCCATCACACTCCTGACTTGTGCCTTGTAGATGGTGGACAGGCTTTGGGGAGTCAGGAGGTGAGTTACTCGCCTCAGGATTCCTAGCCTCTGACCTGCTCTTGTAGCCATGGTATTTATATGGCTACTCCAGTTCAGTTTCTGGTCAATGGTAGCCCCTAGGATGTTGATAGTAGGGGATTCAGCGATAGTAATGCCATAGAATGTCAAGGGGAGATGGTTAGATTCTCTCTTGGAGATGGTCATTGCCTGGCACTTGTGTGACATGAATGATACTTGTCACTTATCAGCCCAAGCCTGGATATTGTCCAGGTCTTGCTGCATTTCTACATGTACTGCTTCAGTATCTGAGGAGCCACAAATGGTGCTGAACATTGTGCAATCATCAGTGAACATCCCCACTTCTGACCTTATGATTGAAGGAAGGTCATTGATGAAGCAGCTGAAGATGGTTGTGCCTAGGACACCACCCTGAGGAAGTCCTGCAGTGATGTCCTGGAGCTCAGATGATTGACCTCCAACAACCACAACCATCTTCCTTTGTGCTAGGTATGACTCCAGCCAGCGGAGGGTTTTCCCCCTGATTCCCATTGACCTCAGTTTTGCTAGGGCTCCTTGATGCCATACTCGGTCAAATGCTGCCTTGATGTCAAGGGCAGTCACTCTCACCTCACCTGATTGTTTTAAGTTCCTCTCTCCCTTTCACCCCTTGATTTTCTGCTACTCTTGGGTTGCTTTTTGTGTCTTCTACTGTGAAGCCAGATACAAAATATTTGTTCAAAGTCTCTGCCATTTCCTTGTTTCCCATTATTAGTTAATAGGGATAGAGCAGGGGAATTGGACTGACTGGATTGCTGTACAGAGAGCCAGTATGGATTCGATGGGTCGAATGACCTTCTTCTATGCCATAATGACTTTATGACTCTATGACAATGGTAGGGGAGGCACCAAAAGAGGTGTTGTCGAGGTAGAGGTGGGTGTCATTAGCATACATGTAGAAGGTGACCCCATGTCTGTGGACGATGTCAACAAGAGACAGCAGTAAGGAAGAGGAGGAACCAAGAATAGGTCCTTGAGGGACTCTGGAGGTAACAATGGTGGGATAAGAAGCCATTTCTGGAGATGATCTAGCGGTAACTGGATAGATAAGAGTGGAATCAAATGATGGAAGTCCCACTGAGCTGGAAAATAGTGGAAAGGCATTGGAGGAGGATAGTTTGGTTGTCAAAGGTTGCAGAGCGCTCAAGGGGAACCAGCACATTACGGGCATGAATTTCCAGTTACCATGCTGAGAGTGCATTAAATTAGAGATAATTTTGTTAATTGCTGTAACACCTGACTTTATGCTTTCTTCATTGCAGCTGTATTACAGCTAATGTACAACTGAGGAGACAATCAGTATACATCTGCAATAAACTTGCTTGGTCACTTATTGACCATCCAGTAAATACATACCTGTTATAAGTTACAGATAGTGAGTTAATGCAGCTGTGAATATCACAAATATATGCATTTGTGGAGAAAGGAAAGAGATTGCAGAAATGCTGCTTCATTGATGAGACCCTGTAAATTACTGTGAACTGCACCATGTTAAAGGCCCGGCAAACAAGGGAAGTGATCACATGGAAGGTGAGAGCAGCATCTTCCTCCTTCCAGATGGAAGCTGTCAGAGTTGATATAAAGTGCTATGGTAAGCAATCAGGATGACTGTCAATTATTATTCATATATATGGATATCAAACAATGTAGCAAGTGTCAAATAATTTCCTAAATTGATTCACAAAAGAGTACTGTTAATGAAAATTTATCCAGCAAATTGCGGGAAGTGGAGCAAAAATGAAAGGTAATAAGGATAATTAAAACACATTTAAGAACAATATAAAAAATGCAAAAAATTAAGCTTCTGTAGGTTTCGAAAAGCTTGCAAAACACATTGGAATTTCAGCAATGTTTTTCCCTCTTAATCTAAATTTGGACTATCTGCTTTAAAAGCACTGACATGTCAACTACTTAAATCCTGGCAAATTAGGGTTCCTAAGTAACTTGACGCTTTATGCTGATGTCGTGCTCAGTTTTTGTATGGTGCTCATTGTCTACTGAACATGAAAGCTGCGTGCATGCTGTTAATAGCTCTCTTATCATACCTTTAATAGCCCACAATCAGAACAGAACTCCTGAACTTTAATAGTTGCTGGGATATGAAAAATTTCTAACCATCTGGTGCCAAATATTTCCAATACTTTATGTATGAAGCTTTTTGGTTCTTGGAGTAACTTTAGTAGATTTGCTGCAAGGCAGGAAAGGCAAAGTGAACTGCTGTTGATAGCCATAACCATCCATTCAGATCATGTGGTAAATTTTTCTTTCTTCATTGTATTAAAAGGTGAAATTGCAATTGCAGTGTTGCAGCAAATTGGTGCACTAAGGAAAATGTGCCACTGAATGATTGATAGAATACAGATTGATGCCTGTACTGCTTGAGAGTGTGGTGGAGGCAGATTCAATTGTGGCTTTCAAAAGAGAATTGGATAATTATTTGAAAGGAAAAAATTTGCAGGGCTACAGAGAAAAGGCAGGGAAGTGGGACTCGGTGAGTTGCTCTTGCAGAGAGCTGGCACAGACACGATGGGCCGAATGGTCTCCTTCTGTGCTGTAACCATTCTATGATTCTATAACCCAGGAAATGGAAACACATGAAGTTACTAATGAAAAAGCTTTATAACTAATTATTATACATTGAGTGAATGGACAAGATAAAAGATGTTAGTCCCATTTTCTTTCAACAAACTTTTCTCTTATGTAATGCATGCTGTATTTTGGCAAGCAGCAGTATGCTTAGACTGGTGGTGAACTTTACAAATATAGCCCCTTATCTAGTGCGCAGAAGCTATTATGAATATTCTATGCTGGAGGTCTTTATACAGCCAAGGAGTGTGGTGGGGGTTGGGCTGGGGGATGGGGAATGCAGGAGGAGGTCCCACCTGGTTTGTGCAATGATAATCACTAGTGTTTACTGTACCAATTATAAAAATACAAAGAGTGTTCAACTCTTGTAATCCAGGCAATGGGAAAAGAGGTAATTCAGACACTAGAAGGGTTTATAATTAGTAAAGAGGACATATTAGACAGGCTGTCAGTACTTAAAGCGGATAAAACACCAGGACCATATGAGGTGCATCCAAAGATACTGAGGGAAGTGAGGGTGGAAACTGCAGAGAAATGTTCATTTTGGTAGGAAGAACAAGGAGAGACAATATAAAACAAAGAGTACAATTCTAAAGGGGGTGCAGAAGCAGAGGGACCTGGGTATATATGTGCTTAAGTCATTGAAGGTGGCAGAATAGGTTGAGAGAGCAGTTAATAAAGCATACAGTATCCTGGGCTTTATTAATAGGGACTTAGAGTACAAGAGCAAGGAAGTTATGTTGAACTTATATAAGACAGTAGTTCGGCCTCAGCTGGAGTGTTGATCCAGTTCTGGGCACCGCTGTTGAGGAAAGATGTGAGGGCATTGGAGAGAGTGCAGAAAAGATTCATGAAAATGGTTCCAGGGATAAAGAACTTCAGCTATGGAGATAGATTGGAGAAGATGGGACTGTTTTTCTTGGAGAACAGAAGGCTGAGAAGTGATTTCATAGAGGTATTCAAAATCATGAAGGGTCTAGACAGAGTAGATAGAGAGAAACTGTTCCCACTCATGAAAGGATCGAGAAAGAGAGGGCACAGATTTAAAATAATGGGTAAGAGAAGCAAAAGTGACATGAGGAAAAACCTTTTCATGCAGTGAGTTGTTAAGGTCTGGAATGTGCTGTTCTCTGAAAAGGAAGAATATGCAGGGTTGTGGAGAGGTGGGGGAATGGCACTAAGTGAATTGCTCTTCCGAGAGCTGGTGCAGACACGATGGGCTGAATGGCCTCCTTCTGCACTGTAACAATTCTGTGATTCCTATTACTCCTACGTGGTGCTACCCTGTGGCTTTAGCAGAGTGAGAGACAGGCAGCTCGTTCCTCTGCTCTGATTTCTGAGATGTTTGCAGTTGACATCCTCTAGGTTTTGGAGTCTGTGAGGGCCCTGTCAAAGACAGCCCCAGTGCACCTGTGGGGGGCAGACTCAGTCACTGGGACAGGAGGCAGCATGTGTGGCTCTGACTGAGGGGTGGGCAAGGGGGAGGAGTGGGTGCACTTTGAGCAAAGCCCCAATTCCTTGTCATCCTTTCTCCATCTTCCCTTTTGTGGCCCACCCGTTCTTCCCTGCTAGCCAAGAGCAGCACTTTTCTGCTCTTCAGTGAGGTGCTAATGGTCAAAGCAATGCTTTCTTCCATCCTATTAAAGCTGGGAGACTGAGTGTGCAGACCACTGGTCTTGGCCAGCATGCACTTGGTTACCTGCTGTGTCTGATGCTCCATGCAGATGGCCACTCTTTCCTTGGAGCTACACATCAGAGCAAAGGCCTGAGACATTATGGAACTCATGCTGGAGACAGACTCCTCCAATCTGTCTCCAGTCGTGTGCAGTGCCTCTGGAAATGCTGACAGGACTTCACACATTTTCTGCTGCTGCTCCAGAATAATCTTCTTCATCGATAACCCCCAAGTCTCAGCACCTGCATCCAACTGACCAGAACTTGGAGGGTCCTGCACCCTCCAATGGGGACTCTCCACTGCTGTCCCTTGCTCCAGCACCCAGTCCTGCACACTTATGATATTTGGCTCACCATGTGACAACTAAGGTTTGTGTATCTGAGCTGGTGGAGGGTGTGCATCATCCTTCATCCTCCTCCAACGCCAGCTCCTGAGTGACGTTAGCAGGACCTGAAAGATGGGAGATGAAAGACATAAATAAGAACTGACAAGACGAAAGGGTTCACAGGCCTAATGGTGCAGATCATTACTTCTCATTGCCTGCTGCCATCAAGTCAACATAAGTGAGTGCTGTGTGCCATGTTGGCATGCCATATCTAATTCTGTCACAGATAGCTGGGAGACTTGAATGCAGCATGCCACTCAGCTTTCTTTCTGTGATGAGCCTGTGGCACTGTATCCATGAGTAAGGGACCACACTCCTGCTACTCACCTCCTCAGCCACTTCCAGCCATGCCTGCTTGGTTTCCAAGGCAGGCTTTTCCTCCTGTCCACTGGGAACGAAATGTCTCTGGGTGCCCTTGTAGCCTGCAGCGTAATGTCCCGGGCTGCTTCAAAGAACCGTCAGGCAGCCTTCCCTCATTGAGACTCCATCACTCAAGCTGCATTTTTCACATGTCAGTTGTAGATTGGTTTAATTATGTCCCATGACGGGGTCCCTTTAAATACTGAAGCTCCATCAGTCAGTTGCAGGTCATGATCATGTTCACCCATTCTAATTGGTTAGGAAACCTGGAAATGGGATGCTAATGCCATAATACAGTTAAAGAGCCACTGAAAAACCTGCTCCTCAAACTTGCAGTTTCCTGACCCACTGCAGACCTCCCTCACTGCAAGCAGGCTCAAAAATTAAAATTCAGCCCTTTGTATCTTTCAAAATATAATTATTTTTCATATTCATTAGCTTAAATGCTTGTGCTGTACCACAAAACACTTAATGTACAGTAAGGGCAGCAGCAATCTGCATAAAAATGCTCATGTTCCCATCACTAAATTTTTTTTCCAGAATGTCTACAAGCTGAGGAAGAAGAACTCAGTCCTCTGAGAGTGCAGTTCTCATCTTTGCTTTCTACATCAGCCACATCACAAGGAAAAGGCACCAGCTTGGACATATTCCATTTTCAAAGTATTGATGAGTTTAAGGTGACAACACAAAGTGATTCACCAATCACAGGTGAGGAAGGGACAGATTTATAGAAACAAGAAGGGAAAACTGGTGCTGAGCTAACGTCCAGAATGGCTATTGGCCCTGCCAAGTTGCTTTGTCATTTCAACCTCACAAAGCCAGTTATGAAATGGAAAATATTACTAACTTGGCACAAATGCGGAACATGATGCAAGTTAGTTCAATAGTATTGTGAATTCAATCACTCAATTGTGCACCATCATGGAGCAGTGGGGGTTTTCCCTGCAGGCAGTACTTGAAAAGCAAGTAACACAAGTGGCATGTGTGGGTGTGCAGATGGTGGGCTCAGTTTGAACACCTTTCAGAATGCTGTCTGTGATGACGGTGGGATCCAAAATGTGATTAAGGCTCACACATAAATAAAAGCAAATGCTCAAAACTTTAAAGATTGAATTCTCTTTTTTATTAAAAACAACAACTTGTATTTATATAGCACCTATAACATAATAAAATGTCCCAAGTTTTTCAGGAACATTGTAAAACAAGATATGACACGAGTCACATCAGGAGGTATTAGGGCAGATGACCAAAAGCTTGGTCAAAGAGGTGGTTTTAAAAACTGACTTAAAGGTTAAAGCAAGTTAAAGAGGCAAAAAGCTTTAGGGAGGGGAATTCCAGAGCTTAGGGTTTAGGCAGCTGAAGCATGACAAACAATGGTGGAGTGATTAAAATTGGGGATGCTCAAAAGGGCAGAAATTGAGGAGTAGAGATATCTGGAAGAGTTGTGGGGCTGGAGGAGATTACAGGGAGAGGGAGGGGGTAGGCCATGGAGGGATTTGAATACAAAGATGAGAATCTTAAAGTCAAGGATTTGCTTAACTGGGAGCCAATGCAAATCAGCAAGCACAGGGGTTATGGGTGAACAGGACTTGGTGCGCGTTAGGACACAGGAAGCAGAGTTTTGGACGACCTCAAGTTTACAGAGGGTAGAATGAGGGAGGCCGATGAGGAGTGCATTGGAATAGTCAAGTTGAGAAGTAAGCAAAGTATGGATGAGGGTTTCAGCAGCAGATGAGCTGAGGTAGGGGCAAAGTCAGACAATGTTACAGATGTGGAAAGAGGAGGTCTTAGTGATGCTGTGGATATGTGGTTGGAAGCTCATCTCAGGGTCAAATATGACACCAAGGTTGCGAACAATCTGGTTCAGCCTCAGACAGTTGCCAGGGAGAGGGATGGCGTCAGTGGCTAGGGAGCAGAGTTTGTGGTGAGGACTGAAGACAATGGCTTTGGTCTTCCCAACAGATAAATGGAAAAAAATTCTGCTTATCAAATGTAGATGTCAGACAAGCAATCTGACAATTTAGAGACAGTGGAGAGTCAAGAGTAGTGGAGGTGAAGTATAGCTGGATGTCATCAGCATGCATGTGGAAACTGATGTGTTCGGATGATGTTGTTGAGGGGCAGCAGGTAGATGAGAAATAGAAGTGGGGCCAAGGATAGATACTAAGGGACACCAAAGATAATTGTGCAGAAGTGGGAATAGAAGCCATTGCTGGTGATTCTCTGGCTACGATTAGGTAGATAAAAATGGAACTATGCGAGTGCCAAAACTGCAAAAGCAAAAAGGAACTTATGGTTGTGCAAAAAAAACTCAACAGAGAACAGCAGGTCAACTTTAAATGAAATGCATTTACAAATTTTTCAATTCTGCCTCTTAATTACTATAAAGGTTCTGCACAAATTTCAAGGGAAATAATTCTGGGTGACTACACAATGCCTCACGTTGTGCATGCAGTCCTGTAGATGATTCTTATTCCCTCATCCGCTTCCTGTGAACTGGCTTGTAGCTGTTTCTCTTTCACAATTGCCTATTTGTCTCTTCCATTTGCAATTTAATACAGGATTCAAAATGCTAGAATTATCTGCCAATTTGGTCAGGATTATATAGCAAAGAAACTCCCACCCCCTCTAGAGTGGTGAAAACATTGTAGTAATAATCCATGAATGTGCATCTTTATATGCATTTTCTTGAAGGATATGGGGCTGTATACAAAATCCATGTTCGTGGTGGTTAACCCATGATTGCCAGGAGCCAACCTTGCATTCTTTTTCATCTGCAATCAACTTGGAAAATGTTTCATTGCATCAAGGAAAATTAGCATTATTTGCATGATTTCTTTGCCATTCGGCACATATCATTTGGACGTTAATGGAACAGTAACATATCCTGTTAATGAAAATAATGGTATTACCTACAGGTACACAAAAGTTAGTGTGAGGATTTTTAAAATTTGTTCATGGGATATGGGCATTGCTGGCAAGGCCAGCCAGCATTTATTACCCATCCCTAATTGCCCTTGAGAAGGTCATATATGGAGCATTGGGTCTGTCTCTCCAACACCAGAAAATTGTAACTTTATCAGACTTCTCATGCAATTTTTTCTTTTTACATTTGTTTCAGCTTCATGTTTTAATTTGATAAGAGGATCTTGTTACTGAGAGAATTAATAACCAAACACATTGTTGTCCGATTCCTCATTTTAAAAGCACAATTGCTTCATATGGCACATAAATCTGCTAAATGTTCTACCTTCAAGCATGAACGATTATGGTTTAAACTTTATTGTTCCTCATGCAGTTTAAACTGGTCAGATAATTAAAAATAATGGGGACCAAAATGACTGAAAAATACATTTCAATTAATATTTATATTACAACAAAGATGGATGTAGTGCTCGGTCTAGTCCTGGGTAATTAAGGAGGACAAGTCACCAGAACAACATATCCTAATTAGACTTAAATTGAAAATTTAAAAAAAGAATTAATGATAAAACCATTGGATTGCAAATCAGCTAATTTTAGCTGGATGAAAGGGGATCTATTTTAATTATCTGAAAAAGCTGGCAGATCAACCAGTGGACCAACAATGGTATATTTAAATAAGGACGGATAAGGTACAGGATAAGTACGTTTCAATTAGAATAAAGGGGTGTGCCAAAGGCTGGGGTTTCATTGGATAAATAAAGAGATTAGAGGAAAAAAAACTTGCAATATTTAACACTTTTTCACAACCACTGGACATCTCAAAGTGCTTTACAGCCAATGAAGTATTTTTGAAGTGTAGTCACTGTTGTATTGTAGAAAATGCAGCAGCCAATTTGCACACAGCAAGCTCCAACAAACAGCAATGTGATATTGATCAGATAATCTGTTTTTGTGATGATGATTAAGGGACTAACATTGGCTAGGATACTGGGAATAACTCCCCTGCTCTTCTCCAAAATATTGCCATGGGATCTTTTATTTCCACCAGATAAGACAGACAGGACCTTGGCTTAACATTGCATTCAAAGACAGCACGTCCAACAGCACAGCACCCCCTCAGTACTGCACCGGAGTATCAGTGTTGATTTTTGCTCTCGAGTCCTGGAATGGGACTTGAACCCAAACTTGTGACTCAGAGGCAAGAATGCTACCAACCAAGTCATAGCTGACATGGCTGCATGTATGAGCTTTTAAAATGAGGTATATGATAAATATTTGCAGTACTCTTAAACACTGGTCTCTATTATAATTTACACGTCAGCTATTTAGAAACATAGGAATATAGAAGCAGGAGCAGGCCATTCAGCCCGTCGCGCCTACTCTGCCATTCAATTAGATAGTGCTGAACATCTACCTCAACACCACTTTCCTGCACTATCCCCACATTCCTTGATATCATTAGTATCCAGATATCTATTGATTTCTGTCTTGAACATACTCAATGATTGAGCTTCCACAGCTCTCTGGGGTAGAGAATTCCAAAGATTCACCATCCTCTGAGTGAAGAAAGTCCTCCTCGTCTCAGTCTTGAATGGCCTACCCCCTATTCTGAGACTACATCCCTTGGTTCTAGACTCACCAGCCAGGGGAAACATCCTATCTACATCCACCCTGTCCCGCCCTGTTAGAATTTTGTAGGCTTGAATGAGATCACCTCTCATTCTTCAAAACTCTAGAGAATACAGGCCCAGTTTCCTCAATCTCTCCTCATGACAATCCCGCCATCCCAGAGATTAGTCTGATGAATCTCTGTTGCATTCCCTCTTTGGCAAGTATATCCTTCCTTAGATAAGGAGACCAAAACTGTACACAATACTCCAGGTACAGTCTCACCAAGGCGCTATACAATTGCAGCAAGACTTCTTTACTTCTGTACTCAAATCCCCTTGCGATGAAGGCCAACATACCATTTGCCTTCCTAATTGGTTGCTGCACCTGCATGCTAGCTTTTAGTGACTCATGAACAAGGACACCCAGGTCCCTTTGGACATCAACACTTCCCAACATCTCACCATATAAGAAATACTCTGCCTTTGTGTTTTTTTTCCTACCAAAGTGGATAACTTAACACTTATTCACATTTTCTTCCATCTGCCATGTTCTTGCCCATTCACTTAGCCTGTCCAAGTCCCCTTGAAGCCTCCCTGCATCCTCCTCAGAACTTACATTCCCAACTATTTTTGTGTCATCAGCAAATTTGGCAATATTACATTTGGTCTCCACATCCAAATCATTTATATAGATTGTGAACAGCTGTGCACCAAGCACTGATCCTTGTAGTACCCCACTAGTAACAACCTGCCATCCTGGGAATGACCCGTTTATTCTTACTCTCTGTTTTCTGTCTGTTAATCAATTCACAATCCATACCAGTATATTACCCCCAATCCCATGTGCTCTTATTTGGTTTACTAACCTCCTGTGTGGGACCTTATCAAAAGCCTTCTGAAAATCCAAATACACCACATCCACTGGTTCTCCTTTATCTATGCTACAAGTAACATCCTCAAAAAACTCCAACACGTTTGTCAAACATGATTTCCCTTTCATAAATCCATGTTGACTCTACCCAATTATATCATTATTTTCTAAGTGTCCAATTATCACATCCTTTATAAAGATTCTAACATTTTCCCTACTACTGACATCAAACTAACAAGTCTGTAGTTCCACATTTTCTCTCTCCCTCCTTTCTTAAATAGTGGGGTTACATTTGCTACTTTCCAGTCTGCAGGAACCTTTCCAGAATCTATAGAATTTTGAAAGATAATCACTTCCAGAAGAAATGTCACTATGTGTGTGTGCAGCTATTCAACTCTTCTTTGTTTCACGTCATAAGGGGTGCCTTACAGAAAGAGGCCAACTATGACAATGCCACCCCGGCACTTATATTGAGGAATTAATAGCCAGAACCACAGCCTCAACTATTGCCACTACCTTACCAACTGTATCATGGCAGCTTACTTGGACAAGCAGCTTTCGAGAGACATACACTCAGGAGAAACTAGCTAATGAGTCAGATGGGTTACCACTTAGGAGGGCAAGAAAGGTGAGTGGCATAACACTTTCAGGTGCCAAGCCCCAAGCTCTGACTTTCCCAACATTCTTCTGTACAGCATTCCTCAGAACAACATACATTGCAGCTTCACTCATTCCTCTCTCTGCAGCCACTTTCTCACATCCCCATCTGAACAGCCAACACTGACATTCATCCTCATCTTTGTGCTATCTCACACCCATCCTCACAGCCATCCACCACAAATGTTGTCCTTCCCTCCTCTCCACAGAATCCATTTGTAACACTCCTTGCAGGAGAAGAGATTGCACAACTTTGGGGAGAGGCAGAGAGCTGGGATGGGGTTGGGGAGTGGCGGGGGGAGCGGGGTGGTGATGTTGCCTTCCAGCGATATCTACCTTGACGGACACTGGCAACGTGTGCCCACTGGGAAGGAAGTCTTGTTCCAGGAGGCTGCAGACCTGCTGTGAAAACCTGATCCTCTTGAGACACTGGTGCTCATACATGATTAGAGAGCTGATCCTCTGCCTGTAGACACTCTGTTGGGGGTCTCACCTACTTGGAGCTGGATCTCTGTGCCCAACCCCTCTGTCTTGTGGAGCAGCATGTGACTGAGGAGAGGAGTGCTGATGCTGGTGTTTTTATTGTTGGTGTTGCGGCTCCTCTTGTTCTTCATTAGAGGTGCAAGGTAGAGTTACATAAGCTGTTCCCATGCTGCAGTGAAGGTTGACAGCTGGTAAGTGCAGCTCAAGGTGATTGAAGTCTAAGACAGGTGAGCTGAGTTCCAAGGAGTTGGTTTACCACTGTTTATCAGTGGAAGCAGACACTTAAATGAAATGCTGTGAGCACAGGCCTCTAATCAAGGCTGAGCTGGAGCTCTTCAGTTTCACTGACGAAGCACTCCCTGCTGTGCATATGCCTGGTTGATCCTGGCGAATTGCAGACAGCTCGGGAAATACATGTGCTGGCTGTCAAAGCCAGAATACTGGGTTAAACCAGCAGTTAATTACCTATTTACATATTACAGTTAATTACCTGACAGCTCGAAGAGGGTTCCTCGCTCACCTGCAAACCCACCCAGCTCAAACCTAGACATGGGCGGGGTGATGTTGGGATCCCAACCTGATGTCACATTTAGGGTATTTAACATCCCACACGCACCTGAACCCACCCTTTGGCAGTTAAGATTCTGCCCTATATGTCAGATTAATAATCTTTATTAATAAAACACACTAATACAATCCATTATATGCAGTGCTCAAAAGACTGGTACTAATATTAAACATGAACAGAGATCTCATCAGGCTGTTCATGCTAGCCCTATATAACACTAGATAGAGCTCTTAAAATGCTTTGGTGTGCAGTTTATGTGGTTAATCACATAGGCTAGCATAAGGTTGGCACGTAAGCATGATTCTACTACATGTGGTTAGTATGCAAGTACATATTGCTATTGTGTCACCACATCAACATATGTGTAGACTCTTTCCCCCTACATGCTCTGGCTCACTAGTACGTTTGTTTATTGTTCTCTGGATATTTTCCATCCATGAGTGACTACATCTGGCTTGGACAACCTTCACTTCCTTATCTCTCTTTGATATTTGTTACAGAGAACCCCATTCTCCGTTCACACAGGAAATACCTTGATTCTTATGACTTGCAGAGGAGGAGGAGCAGGGTAAAGAAGAGATTAGATTAGAGGCACAAAGTCAGGCTTCAGAGAAGTATCCCTTTTGTATGTACATAACCACTCATTAAGTTCTACCAAGGAGGTCCTACCTTTACTTTTCTGTCATAACAAACTATAGGAATTCTCAAGTCCTAGTTTAGGCCCCTGGAGAAATCTGGTGGCACCCAGTACGAGTCTGAAGATTCATTGTAGATTGTTGCATTCTGCATAATATCAAAAGTAGGAAAAGCTTGCTGCTTCCTTAAGCTGAACGTGATGATAATAAAGAGGGTGCATAGAAAGGAGAGAATATGGGACAGCACAGTCAGCAAGCGAAAAAAGGAAGGCACAACTGAAAATCCAGTACTTTCAATAGATAAATGTTCACTCACAAAAATTAATCTGCTTGCTCTCCCATTCCACACCCTCACTAAGTCCCTCACCATCATCCTAACCCCAAAAGTTGAAAGAGTACACAAAAATGAACTCAAAACTCTGCGCACAAGCTGCTTTTACTTTACTAAAGAACATTGTCTTCAAATTTTCAAAAAGTGTCATAAGTTCTAATAACACTATTTACATCTACTTTTTAAACACTGCGTCTTTCCTTTGTGCCCACTAACTTGTTCTATCTTCTAATCTGCTGCAATGAAATGCTCCCTCAGTAAAATGAGGTTGAGAATTATGTAGCTCCTTGGAACCTTAGAGGTGACTGTTGTCTCAAGGAATGTCCCACAGGTATCAGCTTCTGATGGCTTTTCTTTTGTAGTTGGAAGGAGTTCCAGACCCATCTCTGAAGCCCCTCCATGTGCAGGCATTGGAAGAGGCCTAAAAGAAGCAGACTGAATGCCAGGAGAGACAAGCAACAACTGTGCCTACTCCTTGCAGCCTACTGGTGCTCTGCATCCTAATTATAACTCTTTTGAAAACTAGGGCCCTGAGATCAGGGTCTCCTCTCCATTCCTGTGGTTGCTGCAGCCTCAGGAATCCATGTCCAGGTTAGCCATTCTAATCCATATCAAGTCCTTTTAATTAGAAATCCTTCCTTTGTCAGATTCAGCAGACCATTCTGCCCACCCTCTCTGACTGGTCAGGAAACCCAGAAGCAGGATGCAGAAGGCCACTTTTCCAGGCTGCAGGCAAAAATTGACAGGGTAGAAACATTTTATGGTACCGAAAAATTAATTGGAAATGTGACTGTGTCTTCTTAGGCAGTCCCTCGGGAATGAAGATGACTTTCTTCCACTCCAGGGTTGTGGGTCCTCAGGTGACTGAATAGTCCAATTCTGGAACTGCACACTCTGCCACAGGTGCGAGTGAATGGGATGCTCGAGTTTCCGAATGCTCCTTCTGCTGTTTGCGCTTGGTCGCTGCCTGGGCATGTTGATGTCGTTGAACTGGCTGGCACTTTCGCAGATGCTTCTTCTCCATTTTGGGCAGTCTCAGGCAAGAAATTCCCACGAATCAGTGGAGATGTAAAATTTTTTCAGGGAGGCTGTAAGGACATCCTTGTAGCATTTCCTCTGCCCTCCCTTTAGCCTATTGCCATGATGGAGCTCAGAGTAGAAAACTTGTTTTGGGAGTCTTGTGTCAGGCATGTGGACGATGTGGTCCACCCAACGTAACTGACTAGCCATGACCAGTGTCTCAATACTGGGAATGTTGGCCTGAGAGAGGACACTGATATTGGAGCACCTGTCCTGCCACTGAATTTGCAGGATCTTGCGGAAGCACCGCTGGTGATATCTCTCCAGGGCTTTGAGATGTCTGCAGTACAGTGTCCATGTTTCCAATGCATACAGGAGGCAGTTAACACTGTGGCTTTGTAGACCACGAGCTTGGTGCCAGGATTGAGGACTTTGTCGTCACTCTTTTCCTTAGATGACCGAAGGCTGCGCTGGCACACTGGAGGTGATGCTGAGTTTCATCGTCGATGTCTGCCTTTGCTGACAGGAGGCTCCCAAGGTGTGGGAAGTGATCCACATTATCCAGTGGTTCACCGTGGATCTTGATAGTTGGGGGCAGTGTTGCGCTGCGGGAGCAGGCTGGTGGAGGACCTTTGTCTTCTGGATGTTTAGCTTAAGGCCCATTCTTTCATATGCCTCCATGAATGCATCAACGAAGGTTTGAAGCTCAGCCTCTGAGTGTGCGTTTATGCAATGTCGTCAGCGTACAGCAGCTCGATGACAGAGGATGGAGTGGCCTTGGCTCTGGACTGAAGGCAACGTAGGTTAAATAGTTTCCTGCTCGTCCTGTAGAGTAGATCGACTCCAGCCGGGAGCTTGTGTGACTATGTAATACGACGTTAAACACCCATGTACATACCCTTGCGCAACTATGATTCCTTACTCTTCCTTTTTTGACTGCTCCTACATGGTGCTACCCCTGTAGCTTAAGCAGAGCTAGAGGCATGCTGCTCATATCTCTGATCTGACTGTTCAGATTCACTTGGCTGACATTCTCTGGGTTTTGGAGCCCATGAGGGCCTCGCAAAGACTGCCCGACTTGCACCTGTGGGGCTCTAAAGGGGGGGGGGGGCAAGGTATGGGGGTCAAGGGATCAGAAGTTGAAGTGCTTTGAGCAGAGTTCCCAGTTCCATGCCCCTTTTGTCCATCTTGTCTCCCATGGATCACCCGCACTTTCCTGCTAACCAAGAGCTGGCGAGTACTTTGCTGCACTTCAGTGAGTTGTTGAAGGCAAGGCGAGGCTTTCCTCAATCCTGTTTAAGGCAGCATTCTGAGTGTACAGGCCATTGGTGAGGGCCAGTGTGCACTCAGTCAACTGCCACATCTCCATTCAGGTGGCCACTCTTTTCACGGACGTTGGCATGAGTGCGAAGGCCTGAGACATCATGGCACGCATGTTAGAGATGGACTCCACCAATCTCTCTCCAATCATATGCAGTTTGGCTTGAAAGGCTGACAGAACCTTATGCATTTTCTGCTGCTGTTGCAGAATTGCATTAGAGTCATAGAGTTATACAGCACAGAAACAGGCCCTTTGGCCCACCGTGTCTGCGCCGGCCATCAAGCCTATCTATTCTAATCCCATTTTCCAGCACTTGGCACGTAGCCTTGTATGCTATGGTGTCTTACGTGTTCATCTAAATACTTCTTAAATGTTGTGAGGGTTCCTGCCTCTACCACTCCTTCAAGCAGTGTGTTCCAGATTCCAAACACCCTCTGGGTGAAAAGACTTTCTTCAAATCCCTTCCTGCCCCTTACCTTAAATCTATGCCCCTTGGTTATTGACACCTCTGCTAAGGGAAAAAGTTTCTTCCTATCTCCCCTATCTATGCCCCTCATGATTTTGTATACCTCAATCATGTCCCCCCTCAGCCTTCTCTACTCTAAGGAAAACAACCCTAGCCTATCCAGTCTCTCTTCATAGCTGAAATACTCCAGCTCAGGCAATATCCTGGTGAATCTCCTCTGCACCCTTTCCAGTGCAATCACATCCTTCCTATAGTGTGGTGACCAGAACTGTACACAGTACTCCAGCTGTGGCCTAACTAGCGTTTTATACAGCTCCATCATAACCTCCCTGCTCTTATATCCTATGCCATGGCTAATAAAGGCAAGTATCCCATATGCATTCCTAACTGCCTTATCTACCTGTGCTGCTGCCTTCAGTGATCTATGGACAAGTACATTCAGGTCCCTCTGACCCTCTGCACTTAAGGTCCTAGCATCCATTGTATATTCCCTTGCCTTGTTAGTCCTTCCAAAATGCTTCACCTCACGCTTTTCAGGATTAAATTCCATTTGCCACTGCTCTGCCCATCTCACCAGCCCATCTATATCGTTCTGTAATCTAAGGCTTTCCTCCTCACTATTTACAACACCACCAATTTTCGTGTCATCTGCGAACTTACTGAACCTCCTATATTTACGTGTAAATCATTAATGTACACTACAAACAGCAAGGGTCCCAGCACATATCCCTGCAGTACACCACTGGTCACAGGCTTCCATCGCAAAAACAACACTCAACCATCACCCTCTGCCTCCTGCCACTAAGCCAATTTTTGATCCAATTTGCCAAATTGCCCTGGATCCCATGGGTCTTACATACTTGACCAATCTCCCATGCGAGACCTTATCAAAAGCCTTACTGAAGTCCATGTAGACTACATCAACTGCTTTACCCTCATCTACACACCTAGTCACCTCCTCGAAAAATTCAATCAAATTTGTTAGACATGATCTCCCCCTGACAAAGCCATGCTGACTATTTTTGATTAATCCCTGCCTCTCCAAGTGGAGATTAATCCTGTCCCTCAGAATTTTTTCCAATAGTTTCCATACCACTGATGTTAGACTCACTGGCCTGTAATTACCTGGTTTATCCCTGCTACCCTTCTTGAATAATGGTACCACATTTGCTGTCCTCCAGTCCTCTGGCACTTCGCCTTCTTTGTCAACTGCCCTTGAAACTCAACATCTGTGTCCAGCTGAGCAGAGCTTGAAGGGCCCTGTGCCCTTTGACAGGAACTCTTCACCGCTGTCCCTGTCTTCAGCATCTGCTTCTGGTGATGTGTGAGACAATATGTGACAACCCAAATATCTGTCTTGCTTGTCCCACTGAGGTGTAGGTATTTGAGCTAGCGGAAGGTGTACATGAGTCCAGTGAGGGTGCATCCTCCTCTGATGTCACTCCTACGTGGTGCTACCCCTGTGGCTCCAGCAGAGGTAGAGGCAGGCTTCTTGTTCTTCTCATTCTTGTTTTCTGAGATAAGCTTCTTCCTCCCATCACCAAAGAACAGAATCTCCCTCGGGGTCCTTACAGCCTGCAGCATCATCTCCAGAGAGGCATCGTTGAAGTATGGTGCCGCTTGTTTTGCATCTATTGCTCCAGGTTCTGGCTCTGTCTAAACACCTCTTCAATGCTTCAAGGAGTGACCTCCTTCGAGGAGTCCTTGTCCTCCTCCTGCAGCACCTCCTGCAGGATGCTTGAAGGGCCTGTGAAAGACATGAATTAGAACTGTCAAGTTAATAAGGTGCATTATCATCTTTCAGTGGTTGCTGACATCAAGTCAACATGAGTAAGTGTTGTATGCTGTATGATATTTAATTCTATCACCAGGTAGCTTGGAGACTCCCATCTCTGATGACCAGACATGCTAAGACTTGTCTTATCTCCAGTGCCTCCTCCTTCACAGCTGTCGGTGTTGAGATGGCAGGAGAGCCACTTCCAGTTCTCTGCCTGTCCCTGGTGTTTGGTTCTCCCTTCTCCTGCAAGGAAGGAAATCAGAGACCTATGAGTGTGAGAAATGTAATGTGTTGTGAGGATGAATGGACAACATTTGTGGAGGGTCACTGTGAGGGATAGGTGTGACATTGCACAATGATGAGGGTGAATGTCAATGGTAGATGATCAAATGGGGAGATGAGGAGATGTCTAGATAAAGAGAGATGGCTGCACCTGCAAGGTCTGTTGGTATGAGGTACAGGAGAAGACTTGGGAAGGCAGTGTGGGTGGGGTTAGGCTAATACACACATCAGGATGTAGGTGAATGTGCCCTGCTACTCTCCTTTCCTGCCCTGATTAGGTCATTCAACCTCTTCCAGCACTGTATCCAGGAGTCTGGCACCATACTCCTGCCGCTAACTTCCTCAATGACTTCCAACCAGGCCTTCTTGTTTTCTGAGGCAGACTTCTTCCTCCTGTCGGCAGGGAACAGAATCTCCATGGGGGCCCTTACAGCCCACAGCATTATCCCCAGAGAGGCATCATTGAAACGTGGTGCTGCCTTGCGTCCATTGCTCCAGGTTCTGGCTCTGTCTAAACACTTTGCATTGCTTCAAGTCTGATCCTCGCCAAGTCCCTTTAAATAGTTGAGCTGATGTGGGTCATCAGCGTGCCTGCTTGCTCTAATTAGTTGGGAAATGGGAAGTCAGATGCAAATGAAGTGGCTGGGTTAAAAAGCCTCTGAGAAGCACGCTGCTGAAAGTCCCGGCTTCTCCACACTCCGGCAGGCTCCCTGCCGTGAGCAGGTTGGAAAGTTAAAATCCAGCCTCATGTGTCTGTATTATAAGGGTGTGTGGCAGAACAACAGAGTGTAATTGGAGACAGCTATGTCCCAATGACCTTACAAATTTGACCCTAATAATTGCCATAATCACAAAAATATTTTAAAAGAAAGTGACGTTTTTGAGTATACAGAATTAGAAGTTTCTTATTTCTTTACCTTTCTGTTTTAAAACCCATTTTATTTTTCAGTAAACTATTTTACCCTACTGCCTTAGGTACTCCCACACTGCAATATCTGTACAATATCTAAGGCAAAGTTTTGCTGCTGTGACTCACAGCTATTATCGTCAAGGACAACCAAAAAATTCTGAAAAATGCCAACATTTCAGAATGTTAAGTAAGTGCAGCCATGACAACAGTATCCATGTGCGTCAGAGACTCTTTATAAAGTATGATTTTTTTTTTCATTTCTTACAGTTATGCAGTGCATAAGGCATTTATGGGCTGACAGAAGCTACAGAACATACGAACATACGAATTAAGAGCAGGAGTAGGCCACTTGATCCCCCAAGCCTGCTCTGCCATTCAATAAGTTCATGGCTGAACTGATTACTCCACATTTCCACCTACCCCCGATAACCTTCCACCCACATGCTTATCAAGAATCTATCTACTTCACCTTAAAAATTTTCAAAGACTCTGATTCCATGACCTCTCTGACCTTCTGAGTGAAAAAATTTCTCCTCATCTCTGCCTTAAATGGAGAACCCCTTATTTTTAAACAGTGACCCCTAGTTCGAGATTCGCCCACAAGGAGAACCATCCTTTCCACATCCACCCTGTCAAGACCCCTCAGGATCTTATATGTTTCAATCAAGTCGCCTCTTACTCTTTTAAATTCCAGCGGCTACAAGCCTAGCCTGTCCAATCTTTCCTCATAAGACAGTCCACCCATTCCAGGTATTAGTCCAGTAAAGCTTCTCTGTACTTCTCCCATTTACATCCTTCCTTAAATAAGGAAACCAGTACTGTACACAGTACACCAGATGTGGTCTCACCAATGCCCTGTATAGCTGAAGCATAACCTCCCTAATTTTGTATTCCAATTCCCCTCACGATAAACGATAACATTCTATTAACTTTCCTAATTATGTGCTGTACCTGCATACTAACCTTTTGCGATTCATGCAGATCCCTCTGCATCTCAAAGCTCTGCAATCTCTCACCATTTAGATAATATGCTTCTTTTTTATTCTTCCTGCCAAAGTGGACAATTTCCCACTTTCCCACATTATACTCCATTTGCCAGGTCTTCGCCCACTCACTTAGCCTATCTATATCCCTTTGAAGCCTCCTTATGTCCTCTTCACAAATTACTTTCCTACCTATCTTTGTGTCATCAGCAAATTTAGCAACCATAACTTCGATCCCTTCATCTAAGTCATTTATATATATTGTAAAAAGTTGAGGCCCCAGCACAGATCCCTGTGGCACACCACTTGTTACAACTTGCCAACGAGAAAATAACCCATTTATGCCTACTCTCTGTTTCCTGTTAGCTAACCAATCTTCTATCCATGCCAATATGTTACCCCCTACACCATGAGCTTTTATTTTCTGCAATAACCTTTAATTATAATAAATTATAATGAAAATTATAATTATAATAAAGCTTGTAATATTATGAATTTTGTATACAACAGTAAATTAATTGGAAATAAGCTATACATTATGGCCCCAAATATGCTTGGCAGTTCCAATGAACTCATGCTGTAACTCTAACAAGACAGCAGTATAGTCTACAGCAGAAAACCGATTGCCCTGGCACAGCCCTAACTTTCTACTCCCCACCCCCTCATCTCCCCATTGGGAGGTGCACTGTTAGAATGGAGCTGAACCCAGCTGCGTTTCCATGTTCAGGGCACTAACGTGTTGTGGGTGCACACTTGGTGGAGTTAATACCTGCATCAATAGATTGAAAAAAATACTGGTGCTTTCATAATGGAAAGTAGTTGTGCAACTGAAGACATGTTTGGTGTTGGTAGTCTGGGGAGAAGCAGGGTCAACTCCTTGATAATGGGAAACATTGCTGCTCAGAAGGGACCACTCTCACAATGAAATTGGCTTTGGGTATGCAAGATTGTTGGCCAATAAATTTGGTAGGAGATGGAAGATTCCACAATGCAAGCAACACTGCAGAGAATGAGGCTCCAATATCATAAGAAGTTCAATGACCCCAAAAGAAGGGCAAGGTGGGTAGTGGGGCTGGGAGTTGGGGGAGCAGGCATAACATTACCTGATATTACTGTTACTGTCATGAACTATTCCGACTCATATATTCCTTCACTTTGTTTCCATCTTCCCATGGGTGTTCATTATGATACACTGTGTACTTTCTAGTATCTCCCTTGTCCAGCACCATCTCCTTCAGTAGAAGTCTACATAGGACAATCCATTGCCAACTCCTTCCATGGCTAGTATGTGCATGCTGTACATTTCTGTCTTTGCAATAGCTATGGAGAGTACCCTGATATGGGTTTCAGGAGGTTGCATGCTTCTAAAGGCAGTCCATCAATACATACTTCTGCTTTTGTGGGAGAAGAAACAGATGACTAGTAGAGGGGTCCAACTATATAGCATTTCAATGAGTTGTCAGGAGATGGAAATCCTTCTTTTGGTCTTCATACTATTCAGTTACACCATCATTGATATGAAAGCTATCTCAATAGATCCTTGCCAGCTATTTGGCAAAGGCTGCTTGGTGGCAAGTTTTAATGAGGATATGTTGCTAACACTTTTCCATTTACTGTGTCTGAGGGTATGTTCGAAGAAGCTGTCTCAGGGCCTTCTGAACTGGAGTCATACAGAACTTATTGAGATGGAAAGTAAACACAGGCAGGGTAGTTAATGGGCAGCCTACCACCTGTTTTGCACCTTTGCCAAAACTGAATTTTACCACCCCCGCTTAACTATATCTGTAATTTGTATCCTGGCCAGACAGTACTTTCTGTGGCATATATATATATATATATATATATATATATATATGTCACTTTTTTGTTTATTTCCACCGGTTTTCATTCATAGACTGTAACCAATGTTATTTTAACCAGTTCTTTTAAAATTTAAAAATAAAATGGGGAAAAAGTGTTAAATTCTATTTTTGCAGTATGTGACCTTCCTTTCCTTCAATGTCATTTCATGCACTCCCTGTCTCCTCAGGTTCTGCTCAGATGAGTGTCAATTTTATAAATCATTCACTTTGCTGATTTAAAATCATTGGTGATCTTTAAATAACTTTTTCATTGGGGACTTAGCTGGAGATGGGCTCAGGTCATGTTCTTCCAAGGCATTTAGGGCAGATCTTCACAGAATCACAGAATTGTTGCAGTCAGAACATTTTTTTGTCTAGTCTGAAGTGCCTTACTAGCCTGAATATCCTTTCCTCTACTGTTTGTCAATGATAGTCATAATTTCAAGCATGCACACATCAGAATGATGAGTATTAAAATCATGGTTTCACTGCTGAAATGGTAAAATGTTGTGGCGAGGGCGATAACTGCTGCATGCAACTGATCAGCCTTTTTGTTTCTTCTGTTTTTTCTTCTTCATGGAATTACAGTTCTTGGTGCTTCCATTTCTATCTGTCTTATTCCTTCCAGATCTTCTTGCTTAGTCACATCTCTGTGTCTTATAAGTGTCTTTAATTTCTTTGAATTCTCTCATTATTCCTTCTATTTTGTCGTGCTATTATCACCTCTGTCATTTATTCACTTTCCGTTTTCCACTAAAGCATTTACAAGTACTTCTATTTCTTTATTCTTGCCTATACATGTTTATTTGTCCCCCCTTTACCTTTCCTTTGTTTGTTTCTTTCAAATGCTGTTCATCTGTGATATCGTCCAGTCCTGACAAAGGTTCAAACTTCAAAAGTTAACTTTTCTGTTCGCTCCATAGAAGCTGATTGACCTGCTGAGCGTTTCCAGAATTTTTTGTTTTTGTATCAAAATTAAGGTCATTGTTATCAATTATCTGTGGGATATTTTTCAGAACGCAAATTTAACAGAAGGTGCATCATACATACAGCTGGATTTGCCTTTATACAGTATGGAAGTTGCAGGGTGGAATTTCTTTTAGCTCCTGTGCCTCTTCCTGATTTCCCTAGACACAGTCTGACATAGGTTGGACTCAGTTAAAGATTACCTGAGAAAAGTGAAGCCTAAGCCTAGCATCTTGGGCAAGGGATAATCCTTTGCAAATGGCCCTAGACTAACCACCCACTCTATGGTACTCTGAGGTTCAGCAAGACAGTCATGCAGATGTGAATTGCAAACTTCTACATGGCTGTCCACAAACTATATAGGCTGAATGGCATAAACTCAAATAATTCCAAGAAGTTGATATTTTATATTACCAAAGAGCTGTGGGATCTGAATTCCTGTACACAGCAGCTGAAGTTGCTTGAATCTTAGTTGCTGTCAAACCCTGATACATTGAGAGTCAAATCTCCTTAGTATAAAATGATGGCGCTTGATGATCTTCTAAAGAAAAACTATGTTTATCTTATCACATTGAAAGCTGAGTCTCTTTGTTGACTTATGGAGCTTCTGTCCAGAGCAGGGGAAAAGTTTATTATCGTGAAAGGTTTGCATTAAGAGCATTCCATTGGCTCAAGTTACCTTTTCACTTGTAATGCTGTTCAATGCAATGCATATTTATCTATATAATCATTTCAACTTTTTTGATGATATCGTCACAGAAAACAACTTTGAACATTCAACTATTTTATGTTGCATGGTAGAAAATGATAGTAATTTTTAAATTATTAGCGTGCTTGCAAAATATTCACAATCTTGCATGTTACATCTAAATACTTGTACCTTCTGCCTAAGCTATTTTCTTTAGGAGCAAAGAAAGTCACATCTTCACATGACATCTCCTACCCACCTGACCATAAGCCTCTTACACTGTTCAAAACACCACCCATCATTCACCCAGTACCAGCCTCTGGCACTCAGGACTCATGCTTAACATCCAGATATTCCACCTCACCCCACATACATTCTAATGATGCCAGCCTCACACCTGCCTCTTGCTGTTGCCACATATCTTCAGCTATTCAGTTATGGCAGGCATATCTTCCAAGCACAGCGCAACAGAAAAACTGACATTCTGCCATCTCTCTTGCAGGACAAAGTGGCTCACAATAGACAGATGCAGAGCAGAATCAGTGGGCCACAAGGATGCCTACATCTCCTGAGCCTTATGGAGGAGGTGGTTCTCAGCATAATGGGGCCAGCTCTGACAGATCCTGTGGCATTCGGTCTCACTGGGAACATTGAGGATGATGGTTAATTCCTGCCTTATGCTTCTTCTCAACTCCCAGCTCACCTTCATCCTGCTATCTGGCATGATGTGCAAGCTGCCAATGGTGTGATCACATCGAGATGCTGGATACATTGGCTGGCCTGCCCGGTAGCTTTCTGCCACTGTCAAGGAACACTTAGGAGTCTGGTTCCAAGTTGGCAGAGGGCATGGCACAGAGCTTGCCCTCTTCAGCCTCTGCTCCATCTCCCTCTCGTGCTGCAGACTCAGAGTCGCTGACACTGCTTCCCCATAGCTGTTGCAGTCTTTATATGGACAGCCACCTACTCTACCCATTCTGAGAGTATGCAGCAACACTTCCTGGAAAATCCAGAAACTCACCACAACACCTCCAAAAACACTTCAGAGTACATTCAATTTGCAATAGAAAAAGTTCTGAAAAATCATCTTATCCGCAATTTGTGTGCCTGGCCCTTTAATCAACATTAGTGCAGGGCTCATCTTGTAATAGAACACTTGTTGTTTGCAGATTGATTTATGAATTTGTTGCTTGGACCTGCATAGTCCAAATTTGGTATCCTGGTGGCACATCAGTCAGTTGGGCTGTGTGGTGTCGGGATAGCCCTGACTCAAGACCTTCCAGCACATGCTGGGAACGCCCCTGCATGTGCCCTTCTCCTCACAGAACAATATGTGGATTGCACTGGAAGCGGCTGGCGGCACGGCACCTTACAAAAGTGGCTTCATAATGTCACCTCCAGTGCGCTTCGTAAGGGAATTTCATGTTTATGTACTGTAGCAGTTGTTTGCTAGACTTCTCTGTAGCAGTATTCTGTGACCAGAGTAACAAAGATATCCAAAGCCTCAACTTTTAATTTCAGACCATTTGCCCCGCTTTATTATTGTAACCTTTATAATTGATGACCATCAGGAATTTTTAAAAAAGACAAAGAGGGATTATATGTTCTCTCCTGCAGCAGTTTGGAGGTGGGCCTCCACCTCAATTAAGCCCGTGGTGGGAAGGTGTGTGGACAGCTTTCCCATCCCGCTGCCAACTGAGGCCCTTAAGTGGGCAATTAATGCCCAATTAAGGGCCTCATCCCGCCACTGCTGGTATTAGCCCAGTGGTGGGTGGGCCTGTCACTACACGGGGAGCACGGCAAGCAAACCCGCTCAGGTTGCTTGCAGGCTTTAGGAGTGTGGGCTGGTGGGGGCGTGGGGGTCCTTTGTTAAAAGGCACAGTGCTGATTGAGGAGCCCAGCATCGGGAAGGGGGGGCCCACTACGAGCCACTTCCTGACCTTGCTGCCGACACCCCTACAAACCCCTCGCTCGTGACCCCCACCCTGTGAAACCCCTCCCACCATGACTCACCTGTGGCCTGGGTCCCTTGACGATCCTCATCCACTAGTGGGTGCATTACCAGCAGCAACCGCTGCCTCTGCGGTGGCACTGCTCAGTAAAAGAGCTGCCGGCCTCTGATTGGCCTGCAGCTCTCAGTGGGCGGGACTTCTGTCGCCAGGGCCCTTAATCCTGGGAAAGGCCACCCCGCCGCTGTCCAGTTCAATGCCTAATTGGCCTTCCCCAGAGGAGGCAATGCTGGGCTCTCACTGGCTTTTCAGCCAGTGACCAAGATCACCATCGTCTACATAAAATCCACCCCAAACAATATTGTATAACTTACTTATGTACTAATGAATATATATTCCATTTTGTGGCAGAGTTTATAATAGCCAAAGTTATTCTTTTGATATATTTAAATAAACATACAACAGATTTCTCACTTTTTCAAATCTTTTTCAAGGTTGGCTCCCTAAATTAGAACATTTTGCACCCATCTTTAGCCTGGTGACTGAAGCCTGAGGTCAGTTTCTCACTGCAAATTTGCAACTGGCATTCCAAGTTATTGTTGCAGATGATAGTGGCCTTTAGCTGGAGTCATATCCTTTATTCCATTTGAACTTGAGGCTTTATGAGAAGGGAAATTATCTTCTATGCTGATACTGAAATTTGACTTGGCAATAAGCACTCCCTGACAATGGAAACAGTCACCAGCACCAACAATGTTGAATAAATATTGGTCCAGAAAAATTGTCAGTGGCTCAGCTCATTCATCTTGCCCGTGGGGAGCTGCTAACACTTGGTGATTAGAGTCAGATAGGTGAAAATACAAAGATGCAACATATTCTGACAGTTATTGGTGTCTGACGGAGTTATTGCTTGCTGGTAATTCACTAATTTCTATAAATTACTACACTATCAATTGAAAGTAATTTAACTGGTGAGTGTAAAATCTGCACTGATGCAGGATCTAAAGGCCCGCAGCAATTAAAGAAACAGGATTGTTGATTACATGCTTTGAAAAGGAGGAAAGTAATTTGGCCCAATATATCAATAAAGAGTACAGGAAGAAAAAGAATACATTTCTCCGATGGAGCTACAGAAATACTTAGCAGGAAGTCAGGCAGTGGAGGGGTCCCTCTTCATCAAAGTGCTTCAAGGCCCCAAGAAGAAGAGCCCAGGAAAAATGCAAGTAGGTTGCAATGAATAATAGCGTCATCTCTACCATTCCACATGGAAGAAATACCACAAGAAGTTTAATGACATTACCAAGGCAATCAAAGCAGGAGAACAAATCATCATCCGCCATTAATGCAGTATATTAAATATGTACAACACTCTCAACTACCTCCCCCTCACACATTTGACAATGCACTCTCAGTGCTTATCATGCATGCTCATTATGCAGTAGAATTATTTGAAACCTTGGCTTTTATATACTGAGCTCAACATAATCATTCCATTTAATGTAGCTGCATAATGCACATGCATGGCATGACAACAATTATGGCTTGCTTGCTAACCTTGGGTATCTATTATTGTGATTTGTCATGATAATAAGAACTTCTCACTTATTGCCCTCTGGTTTCAGCAAGTGATATTTGATTAAATAAAAGTGGAAGAACAAGAACAGTTCAACTGCATAATATGATCATTGACCTCAAGTGGAAAAGTGGAAAATTGCCCAGGTATGTCCTGTCCACAAAAAACAGACCAATCCAACCTGACCAATTACCGTCACATCAGTCTATTCTCAGTCATCAGCAAAATGATGGAAGGTATCGCCGACAGTGTTTTCCAACAGCTCCTACTCACCAATAACATCCTCACCTATGCCAGTTTGCATTCTACCATGACCACTCAGCTTCAGAACTCATTTCAGTCTTGCTTCAAACATGAACAGAAGAACTGAATTGCAGAGGTGAGGTGAGAGCGACTTCCCTTGACATCAAGGCAGCATTTGATTGAGGGGCGGCACAGTGGTGCAGTGGTTAGTACCGCAGCCTCACAGCTCCAGGGACCCGGGTTCAATTCTGGGTACTGCCTGTGCAGAGTTTGCAAGTTCTCCCTGTGACCGTGTGGGTTTTCGCCGGGTGCTCCAGTTTCCTCCCACCACCAAAGACTTGCAGGTGATAGGTAAATTGGCCATTGTAAATTGCCCCTAGTGGTGGTAGGGAATATGGGATTACTGTAGGGTTAGTATAAATGGGTGGTTCTTGGTCGGCACAGACTCGGTGGGCCGAAGGGCCTGTTTCAGTGCTGTGTCTCTAAATAAAATAAAATTAAATAAAATAAGAAGTTCTAGTAAATTTGAAGTCAATGGCAATCAGGGGGAGAAGTCTTCACTAGTTGGAGGCCAATCATCTCAGCCCCAGGTCATTGCTGCAGAAGTTCCACAGGGCAGAGTCCTGGACCCACCATCTCCAGCTGCTTCATCTATGACATTCCCTCCATCATAAGATCATAAATGGGGATGTTCACTGATGATTGCACAGTGTTCATTTCCATTCGCAACACCTAGACAATGAAGCACTCTGTGTAGAAATGCAGCAAGACCTGGACAACATTCAGGCTTGGTCTGATGAGTGGTGGCAAGTCACATTCATGCCACAGCAATGATCACCTCCCCAGGGCTTTCAAAGGAATTGTCATTGCTGAAAGCCCCACCATCAACATCCTAGGGGATCACCATTGACCAGAAACTTAACTGCACCAGCCACATAAATACTGTGGCTACAAGAACAGGTCAGAGGCTGGGTATTCTGGGAAAAATCAACATCAAGCCAAGAAAGGAAAGATTAAAGATTAAGGAAAGTGAGCAAAAGCATGGTTAAAGAGTTAGGTTTTAAGATAAAGCAAAAGACTCTGGATGCTGGAATTCTGAAATAAAAAACAGAAAGTGCTGGAAATACTCAGCAGATCTGGCAATATCGGTGGAGAGAGAAATGGAGTTAATGTTACAGGTCTGTTCTGCCCACCACACCAGTCCATTGATATCTTCCTGCAATCTAGTTTTCTTCCTCACCATCAACCACATGACAATCATCTGCAAATTTCTTAATCTTCCCCCCTATATCTCAGTCTAAATCATTGATATATAATCCTAAAAGCAACTGACCTAGTACTGATCCCTGTGGAACCGTACTAGAAAAACTTTCCAGTCACAAAAACACCCATCAACCATTACCATTTGCTTGCTATGGCTAAGCCAATTTTGGATTCAGCTTGTTACTTGTCTGAGGATTCCATGAGCTTTTACTTTTCTGACCAGTCTTCCATGCAGGACCTTGTCAAAAGCCTTGCTAAACCCCATATAGACTACATCGAACAGGCTACCCTCATGGACCCTCCCTGTTACTTCCCCAAAAATTTCAATCAAGTTAGTCAGACCCAACCATCCCTTAATAAATCCATGCTGACTGTCCTTGATTAATTTGTGCCTTTCTAAATCCTGATTGAAACTGTCTCTCAGAACTTTTTCCAATAATTTTCCTACCACCAAGTTTAGGATGACAGACCTGTAATTACTCAGAACATCGCTTCCTCCGTTTTTTAAACGATGGTACAACATTAGCAATCCTCCAATCCTCCAGCACGTGTCTGTAACCAAAAAGGATCTTTTTTTAATTCTTGGGATGTAAGCATCATTGGGAAACCAGCATTTATTGCCCAATTGCCCTTCAGAAGGTGGTGGTGAGCTGCTTTCCTGAATGCTGCAGTTAATGTGGTACACTCACAGTGCTGTCTAGGATTTTGACCTAAGGGAGGTGAAGGAACCACGATATATTTGCAAGTCAGAATGGTGTGTGATTTGGAAGGGAACTTGCAGGTGGTGGTGTTCCCATGCGTCTGCTGCCTTTGTCCTTCTAGGTGGCAGAGGTTGCGGGTTTGGAAGGTGCTGTTGAAGGAGGCTTGGGCAGTTGCTGCAGTGCATCTTGTAGATGGTACTGCTGCCATAGTGAGGAAAGGCCTGTATTGAACATGCAAATGGGCTAATTGTCAGCTTGTTGAAGGGAGGCTTGCAATTTTTGAGAGGAGGCAAGAGAAACACACAGGGTCTCAAACCCATCCATGAGGAGGAGGTGGCATCACAGTGGAGAGCCAGTCATGGATTCGGGTGGTACTCAGAACAATGTGTAAGAGGGGAAAGACTCTGGGATCACTCATGCATTGGCACACAGTGGCCATCGCATGATCAGTGCTTCCTGAGAGTTATATGGGGGGGTGGGGGTGGGGGGGGGGGGTGGTGCAGTGTGAGCCCACAGGATCACAATGGCATAGCATGGGGGTCCAGGAAACTGTGATAGTTCAGCTGGAGGCAAGAAAGGCCATTCCTGGAAATGGGAATTAGCTACTCTGAATTGGAGATGAACCCTTGGCCATGATGGACACAGAGGTGAGGAATGAGGGGTGAGAGGCAATGAAGGTGATACCTTCACCATAGGGTATACTGACAAAGAATAAGCTTCCTAGAGATGTCAGAGCATCAGTACTGTTGGAGGCTGTGCCGATCCAGGCAACTGATTTCTGACCTAAGTGCACTCATTGAGGATCACCTCAGGCCTAGCAGGTCTCACGAGAACGCCCTGCCAGTAGGTGTAAAAGTCACAGTGGCTCTGAACTTCTTTGCATCTGGGACATTTCAAGGATCGGCTGTTGACCTAGGTGGCATTTCTTAAGCGGCTGCCCGAAATTGCACAAGGCAGTTCACGGATGCACTGTTTGAGAGGGTCACCAATTACACAGAGTTTGCAATGGATAGGGCAACGCAGACAGTGGGATTTTCCGCCATTGCTGGATTCCGTCACGTGCAAGGGGTCATTGATTGCACCCATGTGGCCATCAAAGCACTGATGAGCAGCCAGGGGCATTTATAAATAGGAAGGAATATCACTTTCTAAATGTCCAGCTGGTCTGCAACCACAACAAGCGTTTCATGCAGGTGTGTGCCTGGTATCCTGGCAGTTGCCATGACTCCGTCATCCACAGGGAACTGCAGGTGCCGCAGCTCTTCTTGGCACCTGAGATACTCCGTAGATGGCTATTGTATACAAAGGATATTCATTGACGAGATGGCTACTGACACCTATGCGTGATCCTGCAACAGAGGCACAGAAGTGTCACAACCGATGCCATCTCATAGGAACATAGTAGCAGGATTAGGCCATTCAGCCCATCAAACCTGTCCCACCATTCAATACGATAATGGCTGATCATCCACTTCAATGCCTTTTTCCCTCACTATCCTCCTTTATGTCATTGGTATTTAGAAATCTGTCAATCTCTGCTTTAAACATACTCAATGATGAGCTTCCACAGCCTTCTGGGGTAGAGAACTCCAAAGATTCACAACCCTCTGAGTAAAGAAATTTCTCCTCATTGCTGTCCTAAGTGGCTTCCCCCATTTTGAAATTGTGTCCACTATTTCTAGACTCCCCAACCAGGGGAAACATCTTACCTCCATCTACCCTGTCTATCCCTTTAAGTATTTTTAGGTTTCAATGAGATCACCTTCAAAACTCTAGAGAATGCAGGCCCAGTTTCCCCAATCTCTCTTCATCACAAGGACCACCATAGAGCAGGCCATAGAGCTTCAGAAAATGCAGTTCCAGTGCCTTGAGTGGTCAGGTGATGCCCTCAAGGGTCTCTCGTCTGTGCTAGTCTGTTGTGCTCTCTGTAACATGACCATCCGAGGAGGTGTGGGCCTTGAAGAGGGAGAAGGAGAGGAGCAGCAGATTTCCTCAGAGGAGAAGGAAGAGGCAATAGAGGATGATGCCTATGTGTTGCAAGGCATTCCAGAGGACCAGATCAGCAGTCAAGGCATTGATCAGGATGGCAGAGAAGCTTGGGCAGCTCTAATTTTGGCACATTTCTCCTGAGGGCTCCTCATCTACATTTGGCTCTGATACTCACCATTATGTGAATGAGAGCACATCCATCGTGCACACAATGCAGAATATTTCCATTGTTCCTCACGTTGAAAGAAGTACAAGTCTCCACCTGCTGCACATTTACCTTGAACACACACCTTTGCGCCACTCCCCCAATTCTTCCTCCCTTTGCCTTGATATCTCCAAAGATTGGAACCACACAAGTCTGGGTTCAAACAACATTTCCATTGCACGGAATCTTTAGTACTTTACACAAACATAACATATGTCACCCAAGTGAACCACAAGTGAAATTATAATCGGGAACGAGGAAATGGCAGAAACTCTGAACAAATATTTTGTGTCTATCTTCACAGTAGAAGACACAAATTACATAACAGAAATAGAGGGTAACCTAGAGGCTAATAAAAGTGAGGATCTTAAGGTAATTAATATCAGCAGAGAAAAGGTGTTAGAGAAACTTAAGAGACTAAAAGCCGACCAATCCCCTGAACCTGATGGCCTACATCCTAGGGTTCTAAAAGAGGTAGCTATAGCGATAGTGGATGCATTGGTTACAATTTTCCAAAATTCCCTAGATTCTAGAATGGTCCCAGCAGATAGGAAGTTAGCAAATGTAATACCGCTATTCAAGAAAGGAGGGAGAGAGGAAACAGGGAACTACAAGTTGGTTCGCTTGACATCAGTCTTCGGAAAAATGCTAGAATCTGTTATGAAGTAAGGCTTAACACTCCACTAAGAAAAGCATAGTATGGTCTGACAAAGTCAACATGGTTTTACGAAAGGAAAATCGTGTTTGACAAATTTATTAGAGTTTTTTGAAGACGTAAGTAGTAGAGTAGATGAAGGGGAACCAGTAGATGTAATATACTTGGATTTCCAAAAGGCATTCGATAAGGTGCCACACAAAAGGCTAATAAGCAAGATAAGGGTACATGGAGTTGGGGATAATATATTGACATGGATGGAGGATTGGTTAATGGACAGGAAGCAGAGAGTAGGATATACTGGGCATTTTCAAGTTGGCAGGCTGTAACTAGCGGAATGCCGCAATGATCAGTGCTAGGGCCTCAGCTACTTAAAATCTATATTAATGACTTAAATGAAGAGACCGAGAGTAACATATCTAAGTTTGCTGATGGTACAAAGCTAGATGGGAATTCAAACTGTGAGGAGGAGACAAAGAGACTGCAAAGAGATACAGACAGGTTAAGTGAATGGGCAACAAGGTAGCAGATGGAGTATAATGTGGGAAGTATGAAATAATCCACTTTGGTAGTAAGAATGAACAGCAGAATATATTTTAGGAAATGTGAAACTTCTTAATGTTGATGTTCCATGAGGCTTAGGTGTACTCATACAAGGAACACAGAAAGTGAGCATGCTAGTACAACAAGCAATTAGGAAGGCAAATGCATGTTTGCCTTTATTGCAAGGGGATTGAAGTACAAGAATAAGGATGTCTTGCTACAATTGTACAAGGCATTAGTGAGACCACACCTGGAATACTGTGTGCAGATTTGGTCTCCATATTTAAGGGACGATATACCCGCATTGGAGGCAGTACATTGAAGGCTCACTAGATTGGGTCCTGGGATAAAAGGTTGTCCGATGATGAGAGGCTGAGTAAATTGGGCCTATACTCTCTGGAGTTTAGAAGAATGAGAGGTAATCTCATTGAAATATACGATATTCTGAAGGAGTTGACAGGGTAGACACTGAGTGGTTGCTTCCCCTGGCTGGGGGTACAATCTCAGGATAGGGGGTCAATCATTTAGGAGTGATCTGAGGAGAAACTTCTTTGGAATTCTCTACCCCAGAAGGTTGTGGATGTTCCATTGTTGAATATATTTAAGGCTGAGATAGATAGACTTTTGGTCTCTCGGGGAATCAACGGATTTGGAGAGCAGGAGTGGAATAGTGAAGTTGAGATAGAAGATCAGTCATGATCTTATTGAATGGCAGAGCAGGCTTGAGGGTCTAATCTTGCACCTATTTCTTATGTTCTAATGTGAAATTACCAACACAGAGCCCTGCGCTTGCGGCCCCTCATCTGGGGTGCTCCCCCTGTGACTAGGGAAGATGTGGAGGCAACCTGCTTGTTTGTGTCTGCAGGTGGCTGAGATATCCATGGCGGCCATCCTTGTCTTGGAGGTGCCAGTGGTTGAAGCTCCACAGGGTGCTCCACTGGCATCAATGCAGGGTCTTACTGTGTAGATGGTTCCTCAGTCAGAGGGTCCAAGGTGGCAGATGATGATGGCAGTGCCCCGTGAGGGGAGGCTTCGCTCAACATCATCTGTGACTACCTCCGCCCTTTCATGGAGTGCTCATTCATCAGATGGAACCATCAGCTGACATGCAACAGGCGTCCACTCCATGCTCCTATGTATCCTTAGTGCGACTGACCTGCCACTGTTACAGAATATGCCATGCATTCTGTCCATGTCAGTGAGTTCTTCCTGCATCTACTCAGAGTGTTGCTGCATATGGCTCTCCACGAGGCTGACCTCTCTCTAAGTGGAGAAGTTCATGTGTTCAAAAGCCTGAGACATGGTGGTGCACATGTAATGAATGGGCTCCTCCATTCTTTGACCACGACTCTGCACCACTTCAAGGAACTCTGACGTGGGTGCACATTTCACACTGCTGGCCCAAGGATATCGGCCTTGTGTGTCAGTCCTGAGGCTGTGCATCTCAGCCCAGCTGAGTATGGCTATGTCTGTCCTCCATCGTCCAAGGGGGACTGCCCACAGCTGCCTCTGCCTCCCTCACCTCCTCCTGCTCACTCGTGAAGTGATGGACACCATGTGCCACCTGTTCTAAACTTACGTGAGGCCCCTCTTTGGTGAGTGTGTCTGGGTTGGTGGAGGGTGCATATGACTGATGTGATGGTGCAGGCTTGTTTGCTTCTTCCTCCTCTGCAGATGGCACTGACGACATCACTCTGGCCTGAGTTGGCTCACTCTCCACAACTGCCCCAGTGGAAGACATAAGAAGGTGGTTATGTTATATCGTCTCTGTCAGCAGCTGCAGAGCTGCAACAGGCAGTTAGAGCTTATGCTTTGGCATATGAGGAAACCAGGGAGGAGGAAGCCTCCTGGAGATGATCAGATCATTTTACCCTGTCTTGGACGGACTCCCATCTCACCATTGCTCACTCCCTGATGCACATCCAACCTGTATTAAGGGCTGCCTTCTCCATGGATGGCAGTATTGCTAGATGGGGCACTCCACCACCTGAAAGAGCCCTTTCTCTGGCATTGTGTGCTCTTTTCTCCTGCAAGGCCAAGAACTTGACAGTTAGGACCATAGTGCCCTCCTTCACTACTGCCAGCTGTACTCACACATGTGATGTTAATGTCTTCAGTGTTGCCTGCTCCACTATTGCTAGTGTTGCGAGCTTTGCCCACGGTTTGTAATCATCTTGGGCACACATCACAATTTTTTTCAAGGTTCAGGAGGACAATGCACCTTCAGTCTGCTCAGCCCGTGGGTATCTTGTGACTACACACCTGGAGGCCTGTCACCTGGATGTAATGTTGCACTCATTTGGCCAGTCCTCAGAAGGTCATTGAAGTGCCTCCGGCACTGTACCAGCACCCTCCTGACAATGCTGCAGCTACTCACTTCCTGAGCCACATCCAGCCATGCATGCTTGATCAGGCTAGCTTGCCTTCTCCTGTTGCTCCCTGGAAATAGAACATTCTGCTGTGATGCCACTACCTCTAAAAGAACCTCAAGGGGGACATTGGTGAATCATGGGGCTGCCCTTGCAGAGTTGCCTGTTCTGCTGCTGGGCTGCTGATCTCCTCTTCGTTCCATTGCAAAATAAGTCGACAACCAAAATAATGGCTGCCGTTTCCCCATTAAATTGGGCATGCCACATTCCTCTCCTGAACTGGCCATCTGGCCACTAACTGGCCTGGTCTTTGAAAATTGTGTGGGGTGTCAGGCACTGTGCAATGTGGGATTGGGACCCGGAATGCTCCCGATGTCAGGGTCCCGATCCAGAAACAAACATCCAGAGCCATACCCAGGTCTTCTGCCTGCACATAGCCTTTCTTGTCTCTTATTGGCCCTACTCTTCCCTTAGCTATCCTCCTGCTCTTTATATATTTATAAAACATGATTTTGTTTTCCTTGATTTTACCTGCCAATGTTTTTTTTATGCACAGTCTTTGCTTTCCTGGTATTCTTTTTAATTTCACACTCTATACTCTTCTGGGCTTTCTGGAGTATTGATCTCTCGGTATCTGACATTAGCTTCCCTTTTGTGCCTTATCCTACTCATAATGTTCTTTGATATCTGGGCTGTCTAGGTTTGGCAGTCCTACCCTTTTTATTTCTGGGAACATATTTGTTCTGAACCCTCTCTATCTCCTCCTTGAATGTCTCCCACAACTCTGATTTTGATTTATCTTCAAGTAGCTTTTTCCAGTCCACTGTTGTCAAATCACATCTCAGCTTAGTAAAATTGACCTTTCCCCTACTGAGAACTTATACTCCTGATCTATCTTTGACCTTTTCCATAACTACTTAAATTTTGACTAGTACCACCAAAATGCTTTCCCACTGATACTCCTTCCAACTACACAGCTTCATTTCCTAAACCTAAGTCCAGAACTGCCCTTTCTCTTGTTGGGTTTGCGATGCATTAGTTAAAAAAGTTCTCCTGAATGCATTTTAAGAATTCTCTATCCTCTATATCTTTTACACTGATTTTATCCCAGTTAATATTAGGGTAATTGAAATCCTCTACAATTGCTGCCCTATTGTTTCTGCACTTCAGAAATTTGCTTACCTATTTGCTCTTCCATTCCCCCTGATTGTTTGGGGGTCTATAGTACACTACCAACAGTGTAATTGCCCCTTTCTTGTTCCTCAGTTCAACCCATTTGATGCTCTTTCTGGAATATCATCCCTCCTCACAGCTGTGATTGTATCTTTAATCAATATTGCGACATCCCTCCTTTTTTATTCCCCCCAGCCTGTCTGCAATCCCTGTAATTATGAATGCTGAGCTGCGATTCCTTCATTAAGCCAAGTTTCAGTCATGGCTATGATATCATATTTCCAAGTGTCTATCTGTGCCCTCAGCTCTGCTGCTTTATTCACGAGACTTCTTGCATATATATCACTAATCACTGAACAAATCCTTAGTTGTCTATTTTCTAGCTTTTGTTTTCTCCGCCTTCTATACTTGAATAGTGAGAGACAGGGAGCCAATGTCAGTCAGCAAAAACAGATGTAGTGAGTGAGTAGAGTTTCGGATGAGCTGAAGTTTATGGAGGGTGGAAGATGGATGGACATCCAACAGAACGCTGGAGTAATCAAGTTTGGAGGTGACAACGGCATGTATCAGGCTTTCAGAGGAAGATGGCTTCATTCATTCATCTGCACCAAAGTATACATTAAAACAATTGATCATGATACGTCTTGCACAGGGAAGATTACTCATAAGGACATTCCTGCACCTTCTGCTCTTCTTCTGTTTCTCTAGGTTTTCTAAAGGAAAAAGAATCAGAGATCAATTCAATTGGCCAGGCCAACACTTCACAGCACACAGTACTGATCACTCAATCCATCCCCAAACAACAGCTCAAGTACCAAGGGGATTTAGAAAGTGTGTTAGAAAAGAGCACACTGGGTGAACAGGTAACATGAGTGAACAAGAGCTGGTGATGGTAACAGAGCAGAAGCAGGAACCTAATGATCATCAGCTTACTCTGAGGATTGGGACCTCACAGAATTTACATCAACAAAGGAAAGATACTTTATGGGCATTAACTATTGGTGAAGTTATTGGGGATCTTGTCAAGGAATGTGTGGCAGATGGATCTTTGCAGAGTGAAGTAGTGCAGGTTTTTTTTAATCCTTCATGGGATGTGGGCATCGCTGGCTAGGCCAGCATTTATTGCCCATCCTTAATTGCCCTTGAGAAGGTGGTGGTGAGCTGCCGTCTTGAACTGCTGCAGTCCATGTGGGGTAGGTACACCCACAGTGCTGTTAGGAAGGGAGTTCCAGGATTTTGACCCAGCGACAGTGAAGGAACGGCGATATAGTTCCAAGTCAGGATGGTGTGTGGCTTGGATGGGACTTGCAGGTGGTGGTGTTCCATGCATCTGCTGCCCTTGTCCTACTAGGTGGAAGGTGCTATCTAAGGAGCCTTGGTGCGTGGAGGGAGTGAATGTTCGTGGATGGGGTGCCAATCAAGTGGGCTACTTTGTCTTGGATGGTGTCGAGCTTCTTGAGTGTTGTTAGAGCTGCACCCATCCAGGCAAGTGGAGAGTATTCCATCACACTCCTGACTTGTGCCTTTTGGATGGTGGACAGTCTTTGGGAAGTTAGGAGATGAATTACTCGCGTCAGGATTCCTGGCCTCTGACCTGCTCTTGTAGCCATGGTATTAATATGGCTACTCCAGTTCAGTTTCTGGTCAATGGTAACCCCCAGGATGTTGATGTGGCAATAAGTTACAATGATTTTTGACATCTTAGTCAGGATGTACATCAGGAATCCTCCAAGCAGTATAAGTTCTGCTTCAGTATGTCAATAATTACTTTGGGAAAGCAATTTAACTGTTTTCAACTGGTTTGCTTAAATGTTGCTTAAGGTGTCAGGAGCCACAACTGCAGAAGATAGCATTGATCAGCCACGAGCCACCCTTTTAATTACCTTTTGTTGATCAAATATTGGTGAGAAGTTGGGCTGTCTTAAAATAAAAATATTGTGACAGGCTCCTTAGAAATAAGAATTAATTTTGTCAAGAAAACATGCTATACTAAATGAGGATTTTTAATTCATTTGTTGTAAACCTACATTAAATTTTTTAAATGGAGCTGGCCATCACAATTTGCATTGAAATACCTCACATACCAGGACATCGAATTGGAGATGCACGTCTAATGAGGTTACATCCAGGACAATGCCTCATGCATTTGAAATTAGCTAACAGCTTCACTTCTAACGGCAAAACATTCAAAGCCATCTTGGAACATTAACAGTGGAGTCAAACGTCCAGGGGTGAATATTGAAATAATGAGACTCGAGAGAGACTGAAAATACCGAGACTTGAATCTAACTAAATTGCAAACGAGGACACTGGACAATCATGTGGCTGCCTCCCCATCTGAGGAAAAACTAGCAGTCTTTTACAAAAGGACAAGCTCCTGAGACTCTGAACGGACAGGGGGTATTCTGAAGGGGGAGGGTGAACAGCCAGAGGTTGTGGTACACATTGGTACCAATGACATAGGCAGGAACAGTGACCTCTAGGGTTGTAATCTCGGGATTACTCCCTGTGCCATGTGCCAGTGAGGCTAGAAACAGGAGGATAGTGCAGCTAAACACGTGGCTGAACAGCTGGTATAGAAGGGAGGGTTTCAGATATCTGGACCATTGGGATCTCTTCAGGGACAGATGGGACCTGTACAAGAAGGACGGGTTGCATCTAAACTGGAGGGGCACAAATATCCTGGCTGCGAGGTTTGCTCGTGTCACTCGGGAGGGTTTAAACTAGTGTGGCAGTGGGGTGGGAACCAGAGCAGTAGGACAGCAGGTGAAATAAATGAAGGGGAACTAGTAAATAAGGCCAGTAAGACTGAGAGGAAGAGCAGGCGGGCAGACGTTGCGGAGCACAGCGGGACTGGTGGTCTGAAGTGCATTTGTTTCAATGCGAGAAGTATAACAGGTAAGGCAGATGAACTTAGAGCTTGGATTAGTACTTGGAACTATGATGTTGTTGCTATTACAGAGACTTGGTTGAGGGAAGGACAGGATTGGCAGCTAAATGTTCTGGGATTTAGAAGCTTCAGGCGGGATAGAGGGGGATGTAAAAGGGGTGGGGGAGTTGCATTACTGGTTAAGGAGAATATCACAGATGTACTGCGGGAGGACATCTCGGAGGGGTCATGCAGCGAGGCAATATGGGTGGAGCTCAGGAATAGGAAGGGTGCAGTCACGATGTTGGGGGTTTACTACAGGCCTCCCAACAGCCAGCGGGAGGTAGAGGAGCAGATATGTAGACAGATTTTGGAAAGATGTAAAGGTAACAGGGTTGTAGTGGTGGGTGATTTTAACTTCCCCTCTATTGACTGAGACTCACTTAGTGCTAGGGGCTTGGATGGGGCAGAATTTGTAAGGAGCATCCAGGAGAGCTTCTTGAAACAATATGTAGATAGTCCAACTAGGGAAGAGGACCCTGGACCTGGTATTGGGGAATGAGCCCGGCCAAGTGGTCGAAGTCTCAGTAGGGGAGCATTTCGGGAACAGTGACCATAATTCCATAAGTTTTAAGGTACTTGTGGATAAGTATAAGAGTAGTCCTCGGGTGAAGGTGCTAAATTGGGGGAAGGCTAATTATAACAATATTAGGCAGGAACTGAAGAATTTAGATTGGGGGCGGCTGTTTGAGGGTAAATCAACATCTGACATGTGGGAGTCTTTCAAACGTCAGTTGATTAGAATCCAGGACCGGCATGTTCCTGTGAGGAAGAAGGATAAGTTTGGCAAGTTTCGGGAACCTTGGATAACGAGGGATATTGTGAGCCTAGTCAAAAAGAAAAAGGAAGCATTCGTAAGGGCTAGAAGGCTGGGAACAGACAAAGCCCTTGAGGAAAATAAAGAAAGTAGGAAGGAACTTAAGCAAGGAGTCAGAAGGGCTAAAAGGGTCATGAAAAGTCATTGGCAAACAGGATTAAGGAGAATCCCAAGGCTTTTTATATGTAGATAAAGAGCAAGAGAAAATGTTGGCCCACTCAAGGACAGAGGAGGGAATCTATGTGTGGAGCCAGAGGAAATGGGCGAGGTACTAAATGAGTACTTTGCATCAGTATTCACCAAAGAGAACGACTTGGTGGATGATGAGTCTAGGGAAGGGAGTGTAGATAGTCTGGGTCATGTCGTTATCTAAAAGGAGGAAGTGTTGGGCATCTTGCAAAGCATTAAGCTAGATAAGTCCCCAGGGCCTGATGGGATCTACCCCAGAATACTGAGGGAGGCAAGGGAAGAAATTGCTGGGGCCTTGACAGAAATCTTTGCATCCTCACTGGCTACAGGTGAGGTCCCAGAGGATTGGAGAATAGCCAATGTTGTTCCTTTGTTTAAGAAGGGTAGCAAGGATAACTCAGGAAATTACAGGTCGGTGAGCCTTACGTCAGTGGTAGGGAAACTAGGGATGGGGCTGTACTGGACCTGGTATTGGGGAATGAGCCTGGCCAGGTGGTCGAGGTTTCAGCAGGGGAGCATTTCGGGAACAGTGACCATAATTCCGTAAGATTTAAGGTACTTGTGGATAAGTATAAGAGTAGTCCTCGGAGAGAGAGAGAGTCCTCGGGTGAAGGTGCTAAATTGGGTGAAGGCAAATTATAACAATATTAGGCAGGAACTGAAGAATTTAGATTGGGGGTGGCTGTTTGAGGGTAAATCAACATCTGACATGTGGGAGTCTTTCAAACGTCAGTTGATTAGAATCCAGGACCAGCATGTTCCTGTGAGGAGGAAGGATAAGTTTGGCAAGTTTCGGGAAGCTTGGATAACACGGGATATTGTGAGCCTAGTCAAAAAGAAAAAGGAAGCATTCATAAGGGCTGGAAGACTAGGAACAGATGAATCCCTTGAGGAATATAAAGACAGTAGGAAGGAACTTATGCAAGGGGTCAGGAGGGCTAAAAGAGGTTATGAGAAGTCATTGGCAAACAGGATTAAGGAAAATCCCATGGCTTTTTATACGTATATAAAGAGCAAGAGGGTAACCAGGGAAAGGGTTGGCCCGCTCAAGGACAGAGAAGGGAATCTACGTGTGGAGCCAGAGGAAATGGGTGACGTACTAAATGAGTACTTTGCATCAGTATTTACCAAAGAGAAGGACTTGGTGGATGATGAGCCTAGGAAAGGGAGTGTAGATAGTCTCAGTCATCTCATTATCAAAAAGGAGGAGGTGCTGGGTGTCTTGCAAAGCATTAAGGTAGATAAGTACCCAGGGCCTGATGGGATCTACCCCAGAATACTGAGGGAGGCAAGGGAAGAAATTCTTGGGGCCTTGACAGAAATCTTTGCATCCTCATTGGCTACAGGTGAGGTCCCAGAGGACTGGAGAGTAGCCAATGTTGTTCCTTTGTTTAAGAAGGGTGGCAAGGCTAATCCAGGAAATGATAGGCCGGTGAGCCTTACGTCAGTGGTAGGGAAATTATTGGAGAGGATTCTTCGGGACAGGATTTACTCCCATTTGGAAACAAACGAACTTATTAGCGAGAGGCAGCATGGTTTTGTGAAGGGGAGGTCGTGTCTCACTAATTTGATTGAGTTTTTTGAGGAAGTGACGAAGATGATTGATGAGGGAAGGGCAGTGGATGTTGTCTATATGGACTTCAGTAAAGCCTTTGACAAGGTCCCTCATGGCAGACTGGTACAAAAGGTGAAGTCACATGGGATCAGAGGTGAGCTGGCAAGATGGATACAGAACTGACTCAGTCATAGAACACAGAGGGTAGCAGTGGAGGGTGCTTTTCTGAATGGAGGGATGTGACTAGTGGTGCTCCGCAGGGATCAGTGCTGGGACCTTTGCTGTTTGTAGTATATATAAATGATTTGGAGGAAAATGTAGCTGGTCTGATTAGTAAGTTTGCAGACGACACAAAGGTTGGTGGAGTTGTGGATAGTGATGAGGATTGTCAGAGGATATAGATCAGTTGGAGACTCGGGCAGAGAAATGGCAGATGGAGTTTAATCCGGACAAATGTGAGGTAATGCATTTTGGAAGGTCTAATGCAGGTGGGAAGTATACAGCAAAAGGCAGAACCCTTAAGAGTATTGACAGGCAGAGAGATCTGGGCATACAGGTCCACAGGTCACTGAAAGTGGCAACGCAGGTGGATAAGGTAGTCAAGAAGGCATACGGCATGCTTGCCTTCATCGGTCAGGGCATAGAATATAAAAATTGGCAAGTCATGCTGCAGCTGTACAGAACTTTAGTTAGGCCACATTTGCGTGCAATTCTGGTCGCCACACTACCAGAAGGACGTGGAGGCTTTGGAGAGGGTACAGAAGAGGTTTACAAGGATGTTGCCTGGTCTGGAGGGCATTAGCTATGAGGAGAGGTTGGATAAACTCAGATTGTTTTCACTGGAACGACGGAGGTGGAGGGGCGACATGATAGAGGTTTACAAAGTTATGAGCGGTATGGACAGAGTGGATAGTCAGAAGCTTTTTCCCAGGGTGGAAGAGTCAGTTACTGGGGGACATAGGTTTAAGGTGAGAGGGGCAAAGTTTAGAGGGGATGTGCAAGGCAAGTTTTTTACACAGAGGGTGGTGAGTGCCTGGAACTTGCTGCCGGGGGAGGTGGTGGAAGCAGGTACGATAGCAATGTTTAAGAGGCATCTTGACAAATACATGAATAGGATGGGAATAGATGGATACGGTCCCCGGAAGTGCAGAAGGTTTTAGTTTAGGCAGGCATCAAGATTGGCGCAGGCTTGGAGGGCCGAATGGCCTGTTCCTGTGCTGTACTGTTCTTTGTTCTTTGTTCTTTGACTATGAAGCAGACAAGCTTTGAGTGCTAACCAGATAGTGGGGCTGTCTCTCTCTCTTTCTCCAAATAACACCGTAAGTCTGAAACCTGGCTGTGACTGTGGAACACCCAAGTCTACCATTGCTATAGACAGAGAGTCTGGAGAGGAAAGCCACCTACAACTCTGAACCCAAGAAAAACCCTGAACCAGGTGGGCCAGCTACAAAGTGAACTTGTACCAGTCAGAGACTTTAAGATCACAACTTCAGCCAGAAGACAATGGAATTACCTGACCCCATGGACTGTATATTATTTTTACTTGTTCCAAACCAGACTATTTCTTATCACATTGTGTGTGATTCTCATGTGCGTGTGTGAGTGAACTTGAAGCGCAGTTTTATTATTTTATCTAGATTGGGTTTATGTTTTTTAAAGTACAATAAATTCATCTCTTCCTTGTCTAAACTCAAGAAAACCTGTCCAATTGGTTCTTTTATGATCACAACAAAGGTAAAATGTAAACCCTCACTGAAATGGTAGCACATCCAATGTTTTAAAAGAAATAAACCCTGTTGTGGTCAAAAAAGGAGGACATGAGTGGGACCTGTGATCCCTCCTCACCTGATCATAACAATTTATATGATCTAGTGCTGATGGTCATAAGCAAGCTGAATATTCGGAATAGAATCCTTTCCTGTTCATATAGATAATGGCATATTGCTATGGAGTATGTCGATTCACAACGATGCACCCTAGAACTCCCTAAGCTTTTGGGATTTTTACCTCCTGGCAAAATTGCACAGCTTTCTCATCTATTGTCAGTTTTCCATAGGGGCAAATTTAAATTGCAGGCCTAAAGCATCAGCCACTTATTTTATAGATCTATAGACAGCTGATTGGCTTACGTTGTTCATGTCCATAGTGACAGCTTGAAATAAACCCGAAGCATAAAGATTAAAAGTGTTTTAACTGTGGCACCCACTTGCAGTGCTGTGCGTGTGTTGTTTGGCTGCAGGTCACTTGGAGTATGGTTAGACTCTGTTCAGGCTTCCCTTGTATATCAAAGCCTCTGTAGGAATTACTTTTCTGAGGTTTGTGTGTTCAGTCTGTAGATTCATGTGTGAGAGTACTGGTGAGTGGGAACAGTGCATATTTGTTACAGCCTGACCTGTCTAGAATTCCTCCATTGGTCCTTCTACCTCCAGAAAACACAAATAATGTGAATTTCCCATAAAAAGTGCCAGTTCTCAACAACTGGATCAAAGATACCTGAATAACCTTTCTTTATCAAAATAATTGAAATAACAGACCCAGCCTATGCAATTAGACAGTATAAGTTTCTTCACATGCCATAATTCATTCCTATTTACTTGGTTTGCAAAACCATTCATTCAAGCTGCTTAATTCTTTCTCTTAAAATAGACATCCTATGTACCAATCTATGTTCTGAGAGACTTACCTTTTTGTTACTATAGTTACTGGTGACTGAACAAGATGCTGGCAATAAAGCTCTGTATTAAGTCTCCAAACAATTTTCTGCATGCATCATCTCAACCTATTTTTCACAAATTAAATTCCTTACATCTTACGCTCCTCTGAGAATCCTTTTAACCTTTTGTAATCTTGGGAATCATAGATATTTTATAACATTAATGTTAACGTGACATGATTTATGTTCACATTGTAATTTAGGGCAGTTAGGTTTACCCTGAGGATGAAAATATCACACAAAAGCGCATGGAATACAGTGCTGAATCTGTGCCAAGTTCAAACGGAGCAGCAATTACAGGGAGTTGCACTCTGTGATAGAAGGGAGAGGACAGTGAAGCAACATTATTTTGTAATCGTGTATTACTTTCACAGAAAGTCTTTTTCTTGATATCTAATGTTATTTGCACCTTTCTACAAGAACCTATCCAGGAATTTGATGGACCTATTGGAATCTACAGTGTGAAATTGCTTTTTGTTATGTTAGCATGCGAATGTCTTAATATTATAGTTAACTCTTATAGTTAAAAAATTGACATTGCCATTAAAATACCAGGCAAAGGCATTTCAGACAAACATGTTTGGATACTATTTTGACACAGCTGATTTCATTCCATTGAAACCACTAAGTAAAAACCAGGAAAAGCCAGGCCATTTTGCAACTTTGTGCTACCAATGAAGAGCTTTACTCACTGGGACATGATGCACCAGATTTTTGAATTTGTCTCCATAGCAGATGAGGCAATGCAAATTCAGAAAATGACCCCTAATGTTCAGTTGTAACCATATTCAGTTCAAATTTAGACCATTCATTAGCAATGATATTGGAATTCATCTATTTTATTTTATTTTATTTTTATTTGTTCGGGGGATGTGGGCATCGCTGGCAATGCCAGCATTTATTGCCCATCCCTAATTGCCGTTGAGAAGGTGGTGGTGAGCTGTCTTCTTGAACCGCTGCAGTCCTTGGGTTGTAGGTAAACCTGCAGTGCTGTTAAGAAGGGAGTTCCAGGATTTTGACCCAGCGACAGTGAAGGAACAGCAATTTAGTTCCAAGTCAGGATGGTGTGTGGCTTGGAGGGGAACTTGCAGGTGGTGGTGCTCCCACGCATCTGCTGCCCTTGTCCTTCTAGGTTGTAGAAGTCACGGGTTTGGAAGATGCTGTCGAAGGAGCCTTGGTATTTCTTTATAGTTGACTGTGTACATAGTATTAACTGTTGTTCAGTGGGTAGCACTCACCTCTGAGTCAGAAGGTTGTGGGTTGAAGTCCCACTCCAGTAGTTGAGCACAATAATCTAGGCCGGCACTCCAGTAATGAAGGAATGCTGTCTTTTGGAAGAGATGTTAAACTGAGGCACTGCCTGCTCTTTTAGGCATACTTAAAAGACCCCATTGCACTATTTCAAAGAGGAGTAGGGGAGTTGTCCCTAGTGTGATGGCCAATATTTATCCCTCAGTCAACATCACAAGAACAGATTATCTCATCATTATCACATTGCCGTTTGTGGGAGTTTGCTGTGTGCAAATTGGCTGCTGTGTTTCCTACAACAGTAGGACACTTCAAAAGTACTTCATTGGCTGTACAGTACTTTAGGATGTCCGGGGGTTGTGAAAGGCACAATATAAATGCAAGTTTTTCTTTCTCCATTGAACACATAGTGCTGAATATTGCATTGTATCGGCAACCCTTGCCGCTGGGGCCAAAAGTGGGAAGCGACCCGGTTAGGTGGGCGGTGGGACCTGGGGCAGCATATTGCTGGTGGCGGCCAACTTACAGGCTATCACCAGGGCTGCCATCGAATTAAGGACGGCGGCCCGCCTCCAAGAGCTACCGGCACAATCAGAGGGATGGCAGCTCAGCAGCCTCAGCGGCGCCATTGCTAGTGGTGGCCATTGCTGAGGCTGACAGCTCCAGGTAGAGGGCGCCACAATGGCAGGGTGCCCGCCAAAGAGAGTTGAGGTAGGTTGTAGAAGTCTGAGCCTGGTGTGCAATCGGGGTGGGGGTGGGGTTGTGGAACACCGGTGGTGCCATTGCAGCGACAGCGGCCATTACTGCTGGGGGGAGGCCCTCCGTGGGCCATGGATTGCCCATAAAGGAGAGAACGCCCTGTCGAAGCCTGCTGGGGGCTGCCAGGTTTCACTGGGCAGTCTTCTGACAGGGTGGCGGACCCTTGCAACATGAGCAAAATGCCTGCAGAGGTGGGAAGTGGACCTTAATTGGTTGCGTAAGTGGTTCAGTTGGCCATCCGGCAGGTGGCCGAGCCACCAACTTTCTCACTGCTGGCAATGATGGGATTGGGAAGATGTCGGGCTCCCCTCTCGGTGCTTTCCCCAGCCATTTTGCCAGCCCTCCCGCCTCGCAGCCTATTGTAAATGGGCCGGGAAAATTCAGCCCAAAGTGTTGCATGTGCAGATTTGTCTCCTGATAAGTATTTTACTGGCTTTTCAAATTAGCACAGAATCATTATAGTTAAGTACAAAATTTTAACATAGCTCGTAATACAAGAGGGCGGCACAGTGGCGCAGTGGTTAGCACCACAGCCTCACAGCTCGAGGGATCCGAGTTCGATTCTGGGTACTGCCTGCGCGGAGTTTGCAGGTTGTCCCTGTGACCGCGTGGGTTTTCGCCGGGTGCTCCGGTTTCCTCTCATAGCCAAAGACTTGTAGGTGATAGGTAAATTGGCTGTTGTAAATTGCCCCTAGTGTAGGTAGGTGGTATTAATGTAGGGTTAGTATAAATGGGTGGTTGTTGGTCGGCACAGACTTGGTGGGCTGAAGGGCTTGTTTCAGTGCTGTATCTCTAAATAAAAATAAAGTAAGTTAACTTGTATTAGGTAAAACTGGGGAGAGCCCTTACAGATCTCGAAATACTAATAAGAACAATGTTTGTGACTTTATTTGTATAGACTGGCTTGTCCAATCCATGGGAGGGGAAATCAGTCTACAGGTTTCACAATTTTGGTGCTTCTCCCCAGGGAATAATTGACCCCTAGAGCATTTCATATTTGATCTCCCCTGGATTTTTTTATCATTAGTGTTAAAATGTATAAATCAATATTTATATATTTATCAGTCGTGTTAAAGTGTGTAAGGCAGACATGAACATTTCATAATGGGTTGCCTGAAGTCCTCCTCTTTGACTCATATCAGTCAGCAACCCTATTGGAATTGCTGTGGTTTACAAAGTTTTCTATATTTTATTGTTATCTTAAAATCTGACTGGCTAGAAGCTTTTGCAAATTATTCCATGATTTTCCACTCTTGGACCTGATTGTGTCTATTTTCCAGCCAGTTTCACAATCTGATTTTCCATGGCATAATAGTGGGCCAGTCAATTTTTTCGTCATCCCTACTGGCTGTCTAAACAGACATTAGGCATAAACAACACCATCTTCAGTGGTAAGGGTTGTGGCGGTAGTGGAATTCAGTGTGTTTTTTATTCTATTGCACATTTAAAATTTGAGACCTACTATATGCAATAATTATAGTTATATATAGGTAGTAGAAATAAATAGTGGGATGTATCGTCTAGTTGAACTGCCAGTGAAAAGTGGCAGTAAATTTGGTCCTGTACAATTACTAAATGTAAGTTCATTGCATGGTCAATGTTCCTGCTGCACAACACCTGTTACCTTATTCAGACTATGGTTATGTTCATTTCTCATTTCAGTACTTTGTTCCAGAAAGAATTTGTTACAGCCAAGAGCCTGTCCTCCTAGAAATAAGGCTAAACTTTTTTTAAATCTTTAAACTCACTGGTAAGCTGTCCTTGCTTTTCTGGATTGCTCTCACAGTTCTCATGTACAAATGGATGTTGATTTCCACAAATCCCATCAGGAGTGAACAAACATTCAGTTTCCTTTAATACTGCAGTTATTTCAAAATGCTTTCTGTTCTTATTCTCATGGCTTTTGTAGATATTACTTTGTTGACCTGCCTTGGTCTTAAACCATATCCAGCTGATGAATTGCCACGGTAACAGGGAAGGGTATGCAGACACCCCGAAAAATAGTAATAAGAAGTTGAAAAATGACAAACCAAATAAGGAATATTAATTAATCATTTGGAAACTTACATTAAACTGTTAATGGAAAAAATCCTGCAGTTAACTTTTAAAAAAGAGGGCCACCGCAATTTGCATCTGAAACACCTTTTCACATTCCAAGGCCCAACCAGAGACAGAGGTTTGAGGAGCCCTGGACCCAGAACAACGGCTTGCTCTAAGTGATTGAATTACCTAAGATTGCTTCTTTAGCACAGCATTCAAGGTAATCTTAACACCTAGAGCAGACCCCTCCAAGTGTAAATATTGGCATCCTGGGGCCTGGGGAGTCAATTTATTTATTTATTTTTATTTATTTTATTTAGAGATACAGCACTGAAACAGGCCCTTCGGCCCACCGAGTCTGTGCCGACCAAGAACCACCCATTTATACTAACCCTACAGTAATCCCATATTCCCTACCACCTACCTACACTAGGGGCAATTTACAATGGCCAATTTACCTATCATCTGCAAGTCTTTGGCGGTGGGAGGAAACGAGAGCACCCGGCAAAAATCCACACGGTCACAGGGAGAACTTGCAAACTCTGCACAGGCAGTACCCAGAATTGAACCCGGGTCCCTGGAGCTGTGAGGCTGCAGTGCTAACCACTGCGCCACTGTACAGGGAATATATTGAGGCAGTCATCTGACTATCTGTCCATCTCTGTGAAAGCTAGAAGTTTCCTTGCACAAAGGGAGTCAAGCCAGTAATTCAGACGGTGCAGCAGCGGAAAGGGTGTGTGCCTCCCTCTCTCTTTCGCCCCCCACATATCACCACAAGTTTGAAAACCGTCTGGGACTGTGGACTCTCCAAGCCTACAGTTTGCAACAGACAGAGACCAGGGGAAGAGAACCACTTGCGAGTCTGCCTCCAAGAAAGCCCTGAGCCAAGCGGGCCAGCCACAAAGTGCAATTTGACCAGTTAAAGACTTCAAGAATACAACTTCATTCTGAAGACTACTGAATCATCCAACCTCCCAGACTGTGTATTTAATTGCCAATTACTCTGCACTCTAATCCAACCACTAAATGTACTTTTCACATGGTAATCTATTTGTGTGTATGTGATTCTCATGTGAATGTATGTTTGAATGTGTAGCACATTTTTTTTGAGATTGGGTTTAGATTGTTAAGTATAATAAATTCACCTCTTTCTGGTTTTAACTCAAGAAAACCTGTCTGATTGGTTCTTTTACAATCACATTAAAGGTAAAAGGTAAAACACTCACTGAGGTGGTAAGCACATCCACTGTTTAAAAAAGAACAGACCCAGTTGCAGTCAAATAAGAAGGGTAAGAGGAGAGCCTGTGACCCCACCATCCTCACCTGGCCATAACAAACTGAACTACTTACTCTTTGCAAACTGAAACCTGACATGATATAACAATAGAAAGAGCAAATTAACTATCTAATGCAAATGAAAAGCAAGTCAGCTTTAGGTTAATGAGGCATGATATTAGACAGTATATTGGCAGTGAATTTACTCATCAATTTTGGCTCATTAGCTACATTGGAGAGGTAGTTTGTTTTATCCTGGAAAATCCACTGTGAGTAAATTGCGCTACTTGTGGGTCAATGAAACACTTCCCCTGAGTTATCTTGCACTTCCTGGTTCTCCTGTGATGAGATGAGAGGTGCAGTGGCTCCTGTGTCACCTGATCAAGGCAAAATAGCTAAGTTTATGAGCTATGAAGAACCTAGAGAACTTGGCTACTGATATTTGCTTTTGTTGCTTATTGAGGCCTGGATTTGGTCTGTTTGACCCTGCTGCTGGGTCAGACAGACAACCTGAAGAATTTTGGAAGCCCTTCTCCACTTCTCCGAAGTCAGAGCAACTCAGGAGCAGGTATGGCTTTTCCCCTGGACATTCTAAGGAGGAGGAACGGCAGGACAATTTGAGGGAAAGAGAATGCAATCCACCAGATATGATGTTACATATTACAAAATGCCAGCCTTGGTTCAGTGGTAGCAGTCTCACTTCTGAGTCAGAAGGTTGTGGGTTCAGATTGCACACTAGAAACATAATACAAGCTGACACTTCAATGTAGTACTTAGGGAGTGCTGCGCTGTTGGAGGTGCCATCTTTCTGATGAGATGTTAAACTGAGGACTTGTCTGCCCTCTTAGGCGGACTTAAAAGATTCCATACCACTATTTCAAAGAAGAGCAGGGAAGTTCACTGAGGTTATGGAAGGAGCCCTGGTCTGCTGCCCTCTAGGCACACTTGGCACTTGAGTGATCATAATTCTGTCCAAATACAATCAAAATTGTGGTAAGACATGCAGTGAACTAATTTGTGGGGGAAATGAAAGAGTGAAGCACTGTTCCTGTCTTACCTGCTTATTTCCTATAAGCCTGCTGAAGAGTGCAGGCTGAACAGTGCATTTCAAAGGTGGCACAGAGGTTTCCTGGGGGTTCAACAGCTTATACCCATTTTACAGGTTTTACACCAATGCCAGCACCAATAGTTTTGTAAAAAATCCCTTCACTGTCCACCAGCAGGCGCAACAATTTCCTTCAAGTTGTAATAGCAGCCTACACCACATTGAGGAAATTCCAGACCAATATATAAAACAAAGCAATTAGAATAGAAAAGATAAATGTGGAGCTTTATTTTAACTTGAACCATGACAGTAGGACAACGGGATGTAGGTGCTGTTAATATTTGGGCACTCACTGTTTTTTTTCCTCTCATGCACAACACTCTTAGAAGCAAGTCTTCGCTCCCTATGAACAGGAATGTGACCTGATATGCAAAGTATCTGATAACGTATCATACCTGGGGTGAATAATATACATCTTATGCCATAGGTCTGGTCACTGGAAATAACATAAAATGCTTTATACTCTCTTGTCTCTCCAACTGAAAGACAGGAAACTTTTGACAGATTGTATATCATAGGCTGTGAACCTTTATAAAGCTCCGGTTTGACCCTAACTGGAGTAATGTTTCCCAGTTCTTGTCACCACATGTTAGGAAGGATGCGAGTGTCCTTGAGAGGATGCAGAGGAGATCTACCAGAATGGTTCCAGGGATGGGGGGTTTTAGTTACAAGGTTAGGTTGGAAAAACTGGGGTTGTTCTCCTTAGAACAAAGGAGATTTGAGGGGATATTTAATAGAAGTGTACAAGATTATGACAGGCTTAGATAAGTTAGACAAGGAAAAACTGTTCTCATTAACTAATGGTACAAGGACTAGGGGACACAGATTGAAGGTTTTGGGCAAAAGATGCAGGAGGAATGTGAGGAAGAACTTATTACACAGCGGGTGGTAATGACCTGAAACTCGCTGCCCACAAGGGTGGTGGAAGCGGAGACAATTAATGATTTCAAAAGGAAATTGGATAGCCACTTGAAGGAAGCAGACTCGCAGGGCCACGAGAATCGAACGGTGGAGTGAGACTGACTAAATAGCTCTGTGGAGAGCTGGCATGGACTCCTTCTGTGCTGTAAATGACTATAGGAATCTATGACTCTATGTATCAGACTTGTTATGAAGCAAAGTTAAATAGCAAACCAAACACAGTTAAGTTCACTGGCTTAGAGTCTAAGAATAGTTACTTCCTCACCAGCACCTTATACCCATTTCAAAAATGTCAAAACTTTAATAATTCTTATAACTTTCAAAACACATCTGTGAGGAACAGCTTTGGCATGAACTAGGATATTTAGGGAGTGGCCCACTGGCTCTAGTTTGTCAATTTTCTGGTGAAGCACAGTGTCTACCAGTCTGGGTTATATGCTGCTCAACTCCTCTGAAGTAGTATCACTTCTTGCAGTGATAGACCCATCAATCAAGTCAGTTTTTGTGAGTATCACAAGGAGGCTGTTCCAGTGTCAACCACAGGCTATTCACAATCACTGGGCGTTAATAACAGATTGTCCCTACCACCCTCCCTGGTTGGGACAATCATAATTAATGGCTCTGGCTTTCTAGCTTTCTAGGCCATCTAAGGTGTCTGGCAATCCAATCTTGACCTGATGGAGGACTACTTAAGAATAAGTATATAGTCAAAGGTGAAAAGCACTCAATTTTGGAGCAGTTATTACATGTGCGAGAGAGGGTATCTACATTACACATCCATATAAGCAAACTTCTTATAGGAAGCAGTAAATGAAAGTGGCTACATTCAGACACAGTTACAAGATCCCATAGTAGACATCCACACGTCTTGAAAGATTATGGACATTGCCCGGAGTGTATATCACTTCTGAGTTGAACATCGCCTGTTGTGGCTGTTGAGGCCGACTCATGAGTGGCAATTCCTTCCACAGCTGGTACAGATGAATATCGTTGGCCTGAGTTCAACTGATGTTTTTTCCTTCTGCTGGGCTCTCTTTTCTGCCATCTGGTTGTTTCTTTTGTCCTCTGCTTTTTCCATGCCCTTCCTGACTGCCATTCTCCAGGAACTCCAGTTAACATCAAGGACTTCCCATGCTGATCCCAGTCAACTTGAAATCCTTGTATCGCAAATGTGGGCGACCTGTTGGTCTCGTGCCAATAGCAGACTCGCCATAGAGCTTGGGGTGCGGCCATGATCCATTCGGCGCACATGACCCAGCCAACGGAGTCGCTGCTGAGACAAGATGGCAAACATGTTGGGAATGGTTGGGAACCAACAGCAAACTAACCAAAAATACAAAGCTCCGCAAAGTAGCAGCCTTTTATTCTCAGCACCCTCTTTTATAGTTGTGAAGCATGTACAACTTATGGCCAAGAAAAGTGGTTGAACAGCTTCCACCTCCACTGCCTCAGATGGACATTGGGCATCTCCTGGCAGGACAGAGTGCTGAATACAGAACTACACCAGCATACAAGATCCCATAAAGCAATATTAAAACATGGAAGCCCCAATTTTGTAGTACGATCAAAAGCTAGGCTAGGAATAAATAAATGCTAGTTTAAAGCAAACCAAAGGTGCCCTATACTCACTGTGCACAATTTTTCAGGGTTGGACCGTTTTAATAATTAGCATAAATTCCTGCTACAGTTTTGGCCCCTTTGGACAGCTAGCTTCATAGGCGATGAGTCATCAGCTCTAATCTAAAGGGCATCCACTTGAAGGTAGATTGATGCACAGCGGGACAAATATTATTGCAGTCTTCTTAAAGGTCCAAATATTAATTTAAAAACCTTTACCAAGACTGGGGCTGGGAATGAGGATTGGGGGGAGCAGGTGGAGGGTAGGGGGTGTGGGAAATGGGGGGTGTGGAGAGGACTGTGGTGAGAAGTGGTGAAAGGAACAAAAGCAGAGTTTATGGGCAGAGGATAAAAAAGATGCGGCACTCAAGCCCCTGTCTAATCGCTGGCAAAGTGGACATGTTGCTACATTCGGCAAATGCGAGGAGTTGCCCTATTTGACACTTTAGGGCACCTCCCTAAAGGTCAGCTGTGCACCAAACCGGTAGGAATTCAGCAGTGCTGGTCAGGCACAACTGCCTGTACATTATATGGGTGCCACCTACAATAGTCTGTACTCTTAGGAAGAACACTGTCTCATACAGCTATTATCTCCTCTCTAGAAGGAAAGTGTGGAACTTATTGGGCTGAATTTTCAGGCCCCACTGAGGTCGGAAACAGAGGCGGATGAGGCCAGAAAATTATGAGGATGGCTGGCGTGCCGGTTTCTCGAACTTGTTTCCGGCGCCGGCCATTTCTTGGCTGACAGGGGGTTCGGAGCCCAGCAAGGCCGCCCACCACACAAGGCAAGCAGATAATTAGGCTCCTTAAGAACTTTGTTAACCAGGGAATAAGGAGGCCAACTGTTATTTTCCAGTTGGCTTCAAGGTTGCTGATGTGATGGGGACAGCTTAACTGCCTGGAGACGGGCACCCAGTGGGAAGCTGCGCTGCCAGTGCTCCAGGCAGGCCTACAGACTCTCCCTGCCTCCGTGGGTGTGGGCACAGCCAAAGGCTGCCTTGTAGAAGGGCTCCACTGCCACAGTGCTGGCCTGGCTGCTTTTTGTATTTTTTAATTAAAGTTTTAAAAAAGTGGCTGAGAGGGCACTGGTTGAAGCACCCTCTCAGTTATTTACCTTTCACTGCAGCTGAGTGCTCCTCTGAAGCTGGAAGGCCTCTGACTGGCCCTCCAGCTTAGAGAGACTTCCCACTGCTCTTAATTGGACAGCGGACCTGTCTCCATGCGAATCAAAGGGGTGCCCCGGTCAAAATGTCAAAGCGTGCTCCCCACAGGAGTGCGTTGAGGACCTGGAAACAGTCACAACTTCTGTTTTCTGCCCCCGGAGAGAAAATCTAGCCCAATGAAACGTATATATCAATATTGTCTGAGGAACCTACCACAAACGTCCCATGCTGAAATTCATGGAAATTTAATGGCCCAGATTTTGCAGTGGTAATGATGGCAAAACTCTCAGCGTTTGCCATCTTTACTCCTTTGAAACTAACAGCAACATCTGGAGTCAACACATGCACAGTTAAATACGGAAATCCAGAAGTTGCTGCCAGTAATTCTACACTTCTCAGCTTCACACTCTTGTTACAACCTCAGTAGAGACTGTTAACTTGAAAACAAGAGATATGAACTCCACAGACCGATTCAAGAATTACACGACAAGATTTCACGTTTCAGGGCTTTTACAATAACAACTAAACTAAAAACCAACATTAACTAAACAGTACTTAGTAGGTAGCTAATACACTAAATTACAGAGGAAGGTAGTTCCTGTTAACTTATTAACACACTCGAAGACTCCACACAACATTTATACGTTACAGTGTTCTCAGCAAAAAACATATCCTTGCAGTTAAAAGTCCCAAACTCCTCCCAGTTGCAATGGGTTGGATCTCCCAGTGTCCTTCTCAAAGCCAACATCCTCTTTACTCACTTCTTCTGAGCACATTTGTGATGTCTCTCAGGACTGGAGTGAGGTTTAGCTGAGTTTAGCAGAAGATATGAGGCAGATATAGAGAGACAGAGGTAGCATGCTATTGACATAAAGGAGTTTAGTTTAGTTTAGTTTAGAGATACAGCACTGAAACAGGCCCTTCAGCCCACCGAGTCTGTGCCGACCATCAACACCCATTTATACTAATCCTACACTAATCCCATATTCCTACCACATCCCCACCTGTCCCTATATTTCCCTACCACCTACCTATACTAGGGGCAATTTATAATGGCCAATTAATCTATCAACCTGCAAGTCTTTGGCATGTGGGAGGAAACCGGAGCACCCGGAGGAAACCCACGCAGACACAGGGAGAACTTGCAAACTCCACACAGGCAGTACCCAGAATTGAACCCGGGTCACTGGAGCTGTGAGGCTGCGGTGCTAACCACTGCGCCACTGTGCAGTCTTCTTCATTCTGTTTTACTTTCATTTTCCCTTTGCTAGCATATGTATTCTACAGTTGCCCCAAGTGTACAGAATGCACAATGCAATTTCAAAACACTACAACACTACAACATTCGACTGGCCTTCTGTTAATAAAGCAATCTCTGGTGACCTCATTGATGTTTTCTCCTCTACAAACCTCGAGCCTTCAAACTGGGTTCAAATCTTAGCAGCCTTTTACTGTATCGTTGATCTGAAAGCAAATGCTTCTCTCTCTTTCTTTAGATTGCGCAACTCTGCTGTTCTTCCTTTCTTCCTTTCAGCCTCCAGACCTAGGAAAACCTTTTGAATTTATCCAGCTCAAAAGCCAATAGTTATCTGCCTTTTACAATTCTCAGAGACCATAAGTTTGACCACAACAAAACCACCTGGGCCTTCCTTTGTTTCCAGGAGTTAAACATTGCAACATGAATTTGCATTTTAGAGCCCCAGGCTCCCTGTTTACAATCTGAGAGTCTGGGAGAGAGAGCCCCATTGTCCTTTAGGCGTCATAACCTTGCACCCTGCTTTCAAAGGGGTCTTTGATCTGGGTCCCTTATTCTCATGGTAACCAAGAGCCCTGGCTTGTCTCTGAGTAGAATTGGTGTGAGGTCACATGTCTCCTCCACACTGCATTAAAGATCAGTTATTAAAACATAAGCATACCACAAAGTCCAGCATTCATTACATTCGTGAGATATTGGCACTGCTTGTACTTTTGACAGTAGCTTAGAGGTGGACTCTGCAGGTTATGACACACTGGGCATAAGTGGCCTGCAGCCAGAGCAGGGACAAGGGTAGAACAGGTACCAGCTTGCTAAAGGGTGAGACTCTTCAAAAGTTTTACTGCAGAGGTTCAGATGAGGACTTTGATGGGATGGCCTTGAGAAGAAGGCTCATGGGTATGCACACTGAAATGCTTGATTCATTGGCAGGCCTGTGGTCAATGTCAAGGGGAATGGAGGAGTTGGCACAGGGCTTTACACAGAGCTTGGAGCCCATCCTTTCCAGTGTGGAAACGGTATCCAGCTCCAAGAAAGCACTCACGGATCCATCCATAATGCAACGTCTGATGGCTGATGTCTCAGCTTCAATTGTAAATAGAAGCCACCTAATATTTGGGTGCTGCCACACAAGGTCAGAATGCAGCCATCATAGCTGTAGATTCAAGTGTTCAAACAGGTTTACAGGGTGCACAGTAAAGGCCTGCTACCCAATCCAAACCCAACCGGACCCGACGACATGTGCCAGATTTGGGTCGGGTCAGGTCGCTCTTCCGGGTCAGGCTTTCAGGCTCGGGTCGGGCCTGACACACACAGCAAGAAGTGTTAAAAGTAAAAAACCTACCTGAGCTGGGTGTTCGGGACGTCAAAGAGGGAAACTCTGAGTTTCAAGGAGTCGCAAGGTAGGTAAAGGGAACATTCCGGTGGTCGAGTTGGGCTTGGGTCGGGCGCAGGAAAATATGGAGGGACTCGGGCCGGGTCAGGCTCGGGTCTGATGTGGTTCTGTCGGATTCGGGTCGGGTTTTTTTTCGTGACCTGAGCAGGCCTTTAGTGCACAGCAGTCCAGCAATCTGTCCGAACACATTGCTAGGATTGCTGAAGTGTGGCCCCATGGGACTCGAAAAGGCACCATAGAGCACAAACCTGTTGTTCTCTCACAGAATGACAGCATTCGCTTTGCCACTACTGTCACTCTGCTAGTGTCCTTGCTGCCAGCCAGCCAGACTGCTGCCACCCAGGCCAAGATGGTGCAGTCTGCAGCCAGGGCTTCTAGGCCCAAAGCTAGTCGAGGTCACCCTGGAAGACTATCTGCAGTCTCCTCCACCGAAAGTCAGCAGCCTTCTGCCAGCCATGGTGCAGGCACTGGGGTAGCACTAACCAGGGTAACACTAGGACAGCCAAAGGCACCTGGAATACAAGCAGTAAGGGAATGCACGAGGGTAATTAGTTGGACTTTGTATGGAAAATTTGTTTTAGCAAGACTTAGTTGTTTTTTTAATTATAATCTTCTAAAGTTTTACATTTAAAGGGTTTAGTCATGGCAGGAGAGCTTGAAGCCGTGGTTTGCTCCTCTTGCTGCATGTGGGAATCCGGGAACATTTCCAGTCCCTGGGACCAGCATGTGCGCAGGAGGTGTGTCCAACTGCAGCTCCTGGAAGCTCGGGTTTCAGAGCTGGAACGGCGGCTGGAAACACTGTGGAGCATCCGCGAGTCTGAGAGCATTGTGGATAGCACGTATAGAGAGGTGGTCACACCGCAGCTGAAGGGACTTGAGGAAGGAAGGGAATGGGTGACCACCAGGCAGTCCAAGAGAATAAGGCAGGTAGTTCAGGAGTCCCCTGGGGTCCCACTTGCAAATTGGTATTCCATTTTGGAGGCTGATGAGGCTGGTTCCTCCAGGGAGTGCGGACAGAGCCAAGCTTCTGGCATCACAAGCAGCCTGTCTGCACAGGAAGGGGAAAGAGAGGAAGAGCAATTGTAATAGGGGATTCTATAGTCAGGGGAACAGATAGGTGCTACTGTGGCCATCAACGTGACTCCAGGATGGTGTGTTGCCTCCCTGGTGCCAGGGTCCGGGATGTCACTGAACGGCTGCAGGGCATCCTGAAGGGGGAGGGTGATAAGGCAGAGGTCATGGTAAATGTTGGTACCAATGACAGGTAGACAGAGGAATGAGGTCTTGCATCAAGAATTCAGGGAGTTAGGCAGTAGATTAAAAAGCAGGACCTCTCGGGTTGTAATCTCTGGATTACTCCCAGTGCCACGTGCTAGCGAGTATAGAAATAGGAGAATAGCACAGATGAATGCGTGGCTTAAGAGTTGGTGCAGGAGGGAGGGTTTTAGATTCCTGGACCACTGGGACCGTTTCTGGGGAAGGTGGAACCTATACAAGCGGGACGGTCTACATCTGAACCAGAGGGAGACTAACCTCCTTGCTGGCGGGTTTGCTAGTGCTGTTGGGAGGAGTTTAAACTAATTTGGCAGGGGGAGGGGACGCAGACTCCTAGCAGAATAGGGACACAGCTAAACACAGGAAAGCGAACAAGTCAGAGGGAATACAGCGAAAGTAAGTTTCAAGGGAGTAAGACCAGGATGGAAGGCCTCTACTTTAATGCCAGGAGTATTACAGGTAAAACGGATGAGTTAAGGGCAATGATTGACACGTGGAGTTGTGATATAGTAGCCATCACGGAGACATGGTTGAGGGAGGGGCAGGATTGGCAGCTCAATATCCCGGGATATAGAATCTTCAGGTGAGACAGAGGAGGGGGTAAAAGAGGAAGGGGCATTGCAATATTAGTTAAGGAGTCAGTTACTGCAGTTGGAGAGATGATATCTTGGAGGGGGCATCAAATGAAGCTTTATGGGTAGAGTTTAGGAATGAAAAAGGGACAGCTACATTGCTAGGTGTTTATTATAGACACCCAGATAGTCAGTGGGAAATTGAGGAGCAAATATGTGCGCAATTTGCAGAGGTGTGTAAAAATAATAGGGTAATTATATTAGGTGATTTCAACTTTCCCAACATTAATTGGGATAGTCATCATGTTAAGGGCTTAGATGGAGTGGAGTTCTTAAAATGTATACAGGAGAACTTTTTAGCTCAATGTAGAGGATCCAACAAGGGAGGGTGCAATGCTGGACCTAATTCTGGGGAATGAAGCCGGACAGGTGGTTGATGTGTTGGTGGGGGAGCATTTTGGTGATAGCGACCACAACATGGTACAATTTAAGCTTGTTATGGAGAAAGAAATAGACAAGTTGCAAAAAAAGGTTTTGGATTGGGGGAGAGCGAATTTTAGTAAAATAAGGCAGGATCTGGCCAAGGTAGACTGGAAAGAGTTACTTGTCGGGAAATCTACAGAAGAGCAGTGGGGGGCATTCAAAAAGGAAATCGGGAGTACAGGCCCAACATGTTCCCTTTAGGGTAATAGGTAGGAACAACAAGTCCAGAGAACCATGGATGACCAGAAACATTCAGGGTACAATGAGAAGGAAAAGAGAGGCTTTTAGCAAATACAAGGAGAGCAAAATCAATGGAAGCATGAGTGGAGTACAGAAAGTGTAGGATGGAGCTTAAGAAAGCAATTAGGAGAGCAAAGAGGGGATATGAGAAAGCTCTGGCTGGTAAAAGTAGGGAAAATCCCAAGATATTCTATAAGTATATCAATGGGAAGCGGATAACCAGGCAAAGAGTAGGACCCATTAGGGACCAAGGGGGAAATTTGTGGGTGGAGCCAGAGGACATTAGTAGGGTGTTGAACGAATACTTCACATCTGTCTTCACCCAAGTGAAAGAGGATGTAGATATGGAACTTAGAGAGAGAGACTGTGAGGTTCTTGAGAAAATTGTCATAGGGAGTGACAAGGTATTGGAGGTTTTGGAAGGCTTAAAAGTGGACAAATCTCCAGGTCCGGACGATTTGTGTCCCAGGATGCTGTGGGAGGCGAGGGTGGAGATCGCAGGGGCTCTGACCCTAATTTTTAATTCCTCTCTGGCCACGGGGGCGGTGCCAGAGGACTGGAGAACAGCTAATGTGGTCCCACTATTTAAGAAAGGTTGTAGAGATATGTCAGGGAACTACAGACCAGTGAGTCTCACGTCAGTGGTAGGGAAACTATTGGAGAAAATTATGAAGTAGAAAATCTATCACCATTTGGAGAGGCAAAATTTGATTAGGAATAGTCAGCATGGCTTTGTCAGAGGGAGGTCGTGCCTAAAATATTTGATTGAATTTTTTGAGCATGTGACCAGGTGTGTAGATGAGGGTAGTGCAGCTGATGTAGTTTACATGGATTTCAGCAAAGCCTTTGACAAGGTCCCACATGAGAGACTTATGAAGAAAGCAAATGCACATGGGATACAAGGTAACTTGATAAGGTGGATTCAAAATTGGCTGAAGCTGTAGGAGACAGAGAGTGATGACAGACGGCTGTTTTAGTGACTGGAAGCCAGCGTCCAGTGGCGTACCACAGGGATCTGTGCTGGGTCCCCTATTGTTTGTCATTTATATAAACGACATAGATGACTATGTGGGGGTAGGATCAGTAAGTTCGCGGATGACACAAAGATTGGCCGAGTGGTTAACAGTGAGGTGGAGTGCCTTAGGTTACAGGAAGATATAGACGGGATGGTCAAATGGGCAGAAAAGTGGCAGGTGGAATTTAACGCTGAAAAGTGTGAGGTGATACACTTTGGAAGGAGTAATGTGACACGGAAGTATTCAATGAATGGCCTGACACTGAGAAGTTCCGAGGAACAAAGGGATCTTGGCATGTTTGTCCATAGATCTCTGAAGGCAGAAGGGCAGGTTAATAGGGTGGTGAAAAAGGCATATGGGACACTTGCCTTTATCAATCGAGGCATAGATTACAAAAGCAGGGAGGTCATGTTGGAGTTGTACAGAGCTTTGGTAAGGTCACAGCTGGAGTACTGTGTGCAATTCTGGTCGCCACATTATAGGAAGGATGTGATTGTATTGGAGGGGGTGCAGAGGCGATTCACCAGGATGTTGCCTGGGGGATGGAACATTTAAGCTATGAAGAGAGGTTGGATAGGCTTGGGTTGTTGTCGCTGGGAAAGAGAAGACTAAGGGGTGACCTGATCGAGGTGTACAAAATTATGAGGGGCATGGACAGGGTGGATAGGGAGTAGCTGTTCCCCTTAGTTGAAGGGTCAGTTACGAGGGGTCACAAGTTTAAGGTGAGGGGCGGGAGGTTTAAGGGGGATTTGAGGAAGAACTTTTTTACCCAGAGGGTGGTGACGGTCTGGAATGCCCTGCCTGGGAGGGTGGTCAATGCAGGTTGCCTCACATCCTTTAAAAAGTACCTGGATGAGCACTTGGCACGTCATAACATTCAAGGCTGTGGGCCAAGTGCTGGCAAATGGGATTAGGTGGACAGGTCAGGTGATTTAATGCATCGGTGCAGACTCGATGGGCCGAAGGGCCTCTTCTGCACTGTATTATTCTGTGATTCTGTGAAAATTAGAATGTTTGATTTATAAATTTGGATTGGAATGTTTGTTTTATGGTGGCTTTTACTTTTGCATTATGGTCAAGAGGACAATGTGATGGTTAATAACAGAAGGAAGATAAGGTGTGGGATTGCTGGTGAATGGGGAATTGGGGTTCCATTTACTGGTACTGAGTTGTTCAAGGACATACGGCCAGAAAAGGGATGTGTTGGTTGCCTCCTCCCTTCCTCCTCCACCTCCTCCTCAGCTGTTAGCCGTATGCCTGGTGGCAAAGCCTGTTCCCTCATAATGGTGAGGTTGTGCAGTGTCTGGCCCTTATGAATGTAGGAGGCATGGGGCCTGTCCCATTTGTGGACAGGAGTCTGCGGCAAGATGCCAATGTGTCGTCAGCAGAGATGAGTGTAGGTGCCAGCGCCATATTTAAAGTGCTACCAGCCTTGTTTGAACTGCAGCTTCACTGAGTGAGTTTGCTGCCGCTTTGCCTTCGTGCTCCTGTGCTGCTGACCCCACTGCATGTATTCCCTGTGCTATCGTGCTGCTGACTCCCCCAGCTAGAGTGCCTGTGCTGCTGTGCTGTTGTGCTGCTGATCAGGAGCCAAGAGGGACCATGTCAGGGTGAAGACTCCTGGAGGCCCCCTGGTTTAGCGACATTTCTTTGCGGATTCTCCTCCAGGCTGTAAGGGAAAGGCGGGAGCTTCTCTTCCCAAGGGAAAGCAGGAAGAGACCCTCCCGCCTGACCCAGCAAGCCTGGACGGCGATCCCAGGGAGGTCAGCAGCCTTGGGTCACCCTCTGAAATGGGGTCCAGTGCCACAAGAAGGTGAATGACCTCCTTCGCTCTGCCAAGTTAAGTCCTCCACACTCTCTCATCTTTAGGCCTTGCATGTGACCGCGTGGGAGGGAGCATGACATGGTCAGAGATTGGCTGTGAAGTGGGTGACAAGCGGCTGAGGCAACAGCAGATCATGTCTGATGCATGGCTGCATCTCCAAGACAGCTTTCCCCCACACGACCACTGAGAGCAGACGTGAGAAGGAGGCAATTGGGAAACTCCATCAGAGGCCGAAGTGCTGCCACCAGAACAGGTGTCCTGCTGGTCTCCATGGGAAGACTAATAGTGTCTGTCTTTCTGCTTGCAGAAGAATAAGGCCCACAACACTAGGGAAAGGGCAAAGACCGGAGGTGAAATCCCACACATCTGAGAACTTACCCAAGTAGAGGAGGAGGCTCTGGAACTAATGAGCTCCCGGGGCGGCCAATCCATAGCAGACGGAGAGATTGGAGTGTCCACCCAAGAGAGTGAGGAGGCACTGTGGTCACGTGGTTGCCATGGGCAGAGCCATGCAGCAGAATCCCTAAATGTTTGTATTTTTCATGCGGATCATGGCACCTCGGAGAGAGGATCGTCTGCTGGCATCGCTGGAATCCCCATGTCCTCTGAGGAAGAGGAGGAAGAATCCTTGATGGTGTACCGTCAAACCATTCCCCTGTGCCCTCCACCAGCACAGATACCCTCACCTTGGTGGGTATGCGCTCGAGCTTAGATGCAGGGTTACAAGTCGGGGAGAGCAGCACACACGCATCTGAGCAACTGTCAGAGGCTGAGACATAAGAGGAAGGAGACATCGATTGATCGCACCTTCTTCATCAAGAAAATTCTCGTCGATTGCTGTGGATTCCAAGCTACGGACATCTTCTGCCTGCAGGATTTCCCCAGCAGTGGATATTTCGACGTGACGTTCAAGAATGTGGCGGGATGCATCAAGTTCCTGAAGGCATTCAAGGAGAAAGGGAATCTGGCGCCGCTCTCAATCCTCACAGTGGAGCTGCTCTTCACGCTTCCGTCACAAAAGATGCCAAACTGCACGACGTCTTCAGCAAACCTGCAGACGGAGCACAGCGTAGATACACGTGGTCAAGATCGGACGGGTCTGCCCATTCCAGGATTCACTTCCTGTTTGTGCTGTCACGGTCAGATCCACCAACGTCAAGCCGGTGTGCTTCTCCGACCATTGCCTCTTACTGGCCGACTGTTACTTACAGGACGACCAGCGGGTTGGCAGGGGGACGTGGAAACTCAATGCTACACTGCTAATCCCAGAGAACGTTGAGGAACTCAAAAGGGATTACAAAGGTTGGAGAACCATGAAACCCCTCTTTGAGTCTCCAGTTCACTGGTGGGAAGCGATCAAGGAGAACATCAAGAGGTTCTTTATCCTCAAAGGTGTTCAGAGGGCGAGAGAGAGACAGAGGGAAATATCCCGATTCCAGAAAAGTGTGCAAAATCTGCTCCGGCTGCGGTCGATGGGGGTTGAGGTCAAGGAGGACCTCCATGAGGTGAAGAGACAGCAGGCCTCGCTCTTTGCCATGGAGGCCTCCAAAATCATCTTCCGGTCCAGAGTCCGCTCCATTGTGCAGGATGAGACGTGCTCACATTACTTCTTCCAAAAGGTACACAGAGAGAGCTGTGTTATCAGCAGCCTGAAGGAAGACGATGGCTCGGTAACGTCTTCACAGTCCGACATACTAAGGATCAGCAAATCCTTTTATGCTAGGCTGTATGACGCGAAGTCCACAGACAGCAGAGCCTCCCAGTCCTTCCTGTCATCTATCACAGAGGTCTTAGATGAAAGCAGGAGGGAGAGACTGGACAAGCCGCTAACTCTGGACGAGCTGACAAAGGCCGTCCAGTCCTTCGAGACGAGTAAAACTCCCAGAAGCGATGGCTTACCGGTCGAGTTGTACTCGGCCATGTGGGACTGGGTCTGCCTGGACCTGCTGGAAGTATATGAGAGTATGCTCCTGGCCGGCAGCATGTCAGAATCCATGAGGAAAGGCGTCATCACCCTCATTTACAAGCGGAAAGGGGAGAGGGCAGAAATCAGAAATTGGTGGCCCATCTCACTGCTTAATTTTGACTACAAGATTCTGTCCAAAGTCATAGCCAGTTGAGTCAAGTCTGCTCTGGAGTTGGTGATCCACCCTGATCAGATCTGTACTGTACCCGACAGGGAGATCTCCGATAGTCTCGCGCTACTCAGGGATACGATCGCCTATGTACGGGACAGGAGGGTCGACACCTGCCTCATCAGCCTGGACCAGGAGAAGACTTTTGACAGGATATCGCACACCTACATGATGGACGTGCTTTCCAAAATGGGGTTTGGGGAGGGAATCTGCAATTGGATCAAACTGCTATACACAAACATCAGTAGCGCAGTCTCAATCAATGGGTGGGAATCAGAAAGTTTCCCGATCAAATCTGGAGTCAGACAGGGCTGTCCTCTCTCCCCTGTCTTGTTTGTTTGCTGTATTGAACCCTTTGCTGAGTCCATCAGGAAGGATGCGAGCATAAGAGGGGTGACAATCCCAGGCAGCGGAGGCACTCCAGGTTAAAACCTCCCTGTACGTGGATGACGTCGCCATCTTCTGTTCGGATCCGCTGTCCGTGCACAGACTGATGAGCATCTGCGACCAGTTCGAACTGGCCTCGGGAGCCAAAGTTAACCACGGCAAGAGCGAGGCCATGTTCTTTGGGAACTGGGCTGACAGATCCTTTGTCCCCTTCACCGTCAGGTCAGACTACCTGAAGGTGCTGGGGATATGGTTCGGAAGGGCCGGGGCGTGCACCAAAACCTGGGAGGAGCAAGTCGCCAAGGTACGACAAAAGTTGGGCATGTGGGGGCAGCGATCTCTCTCCATTGTGGGTAAGAACCTGGATATCAGGTACGAGGCACTCATGTTGTTGCTGTATGTGGCGCAGGTCAGGTCCATACCCCACTCCTGAGCCGTGGCAGTCACCTGAGCCATTTTCCGCTTCATCTGGGGATCCAGAATGGACCAGGTCCGGAGGGACACGATGTTCAAACCTCTGGATAAGGGCGGGAAAAACGTACCCAACGTTGCCCTCATCCTGATGACCACCTTCGTGTGCGGCTGCATCAAGCTGTGTGTAGACCTCCAGTATGCAAACTCCAAGTGTCACTACGTGCTGAGGTTTTATCTGTCCCCGGTGTTGCGAAGGATGGGCCTGGTCACATTGCCGCGGAACGCTCCATCCAGTTGGACTGTGCTATACCACCTATCCTTCGTGGAAAAGTTTCTGCGGAAAAACACCTTTGACCACCAATCCATCAGGCAGTGGTCTGCACAGAATGTCCTCAAGGCCCGATGGGAAAAGGAGATGGTGGATCCTGTCGGATGGTTCCTCGAGCAGACTGCCAAAGTCATTTGGCGGAATGCCTCATCACCAGAACTTTCAAACAAGCACCAAGATGTAGCTTGGCTGGTGGTGAGAAGAGCCCTCCCTGTCAGATCCTTCCTGCACACCCAGAGTCTCACCCCCTCTGCACAATGCCCTTGAGGTGGCTGTGGTGGTGAGGAGATGGTTACCCACCTCCTCTGGAATGTGTCTTTGCAAAGCAGGTGTGGGAAGAGATGCAGTGGTTTTTGTCGAGGTTCATCCCAAGCAGCTCTGTAACACAGGAGTCTGTGCTCTATGGGCTGTTCCCAGGGACGCACACCGAGATAAACATCAACTGCTGCTGGAGGACTATCAATTCGGTGAAAGACGCTCTTTGGTCTGCCCGAAACTTGCTGGTCTTCCAGCGCAAAGAGTTGTCCATGACCGAATGTTGCAGACTGGCACATCCCAAGGTCCAGGACTATGTGCTGAGGGACGCACTGAAGCTTGGGGCAGCCACTGCAAAGGCTCGATGGGGAAAGACCACAGTGTAAGGTCCCCCCACCAAGCTGAACTGAGGGGCTGGATCCATGGAAAACTCCTCGGGCTGTATCCAGAAAATATGGGTTTGCTGCAAAATGTACATGGCATGTAAAATGAAATGGAAGGGTTGTGAGGCAACTCACTCCTGTATTGAAGGAAACTGATCTCCTTTGCACTCTTTGTATTGTCGACTTGGTGTTGTTTTGAACTGTTTTGTCATGTATTTTTTACAGATTTTTATGAATAAAGTATATTTTGGGAACAAAAATGCGAGGCCTCTATATTCGGAGGTCTGTAGGTGGCCAGACCCATGCTGACCCCCAGGGTGATGATGAGCCTCTGCAGTCGGCAGCACAGAACATGCTGGAGTTGCAGAGCGAGGTAAGGGAACATGTGGCAGAGCTGCCAGAGGCAATGCACAGTCATGCACGGATGAAGAGGAGTCTATCCACGCCATGAGTGCTGCCATGTCTCAGGCATTTGAGCATATGGCTTCCTCCATTGAGATGTTGGCAACCCACCTAGAGAGTCAGATCCTCGAGATACGTGCAGACCTGCCATGAGTTCAACGCGGCAGTGGCAAGACGAGAGGGGGTTGAGGCGCTTGGTGTCTTCTCCAGGTCCTTGTCCTTCTTTGTTCAGTACAGAGGTTCAAATAACCCTTGAAAGGGAGGAGGAGACGCTGGCCTCCACATCTGGGGGCTCCCATCAGGGCGCTCTGAGTGTAGACAGAGAGTCCTTAGCCTCTTTGCCAGTGAGCACAGCTCCAGTGCTGCAACAACTGAGGAGGATCCTGCACATGTACAAGAATTCTTCACCAGCCAGGGCCCTCCAGGCCTCAGGCTGCCAGAGGGCGCTAGCCAAAGTCATCCCAGATCATGGGGCAGCCTGATCAGCAGCCTACCTTCATCTCAGCTGCCAGTATGGGGGAACATTTTTTAGAATCTCATGGAAGTGCATGAAGAAGATCACCTAGACACACCTAAGGGTTCATGGGTGCATGCAAACTGGTCTTGTTATTGGCTATTGTGAACATTTAAATAAATGGAGGTTACTTTCATTGTTGAAAGTCTCTGACGTTTTCCCTGCTGCCCTGTCAAATGCCACCTTCACATGTGCTCCCTCAATGTGCAAGGCGTGGGAGTACGATAGGAAAGATGAGACACGTGGAATACAGTGAGATGAGTATTTATTGAGTTCATTTGGAAGAGGAATCATGGTGGCATAAACCAGGTACACATGAGATTGTTCCAAGCCTCCCTAGCGCATCTCTAAATGTCTCTTCACCTTCGGTACAAGGGCTTCATCATCCTGTGCTGCCTGCCCGGCATCCTCCTCCACATCCTCCCCACCAGACAAGGAGTGGCATTCGATTATGTCCTCTTCATGCAAGGCATCCCCCCTCTGCTGTGTTAGAATGTGCAGAGCACAGCAGACCACCATGATATGTGAGACTGTCATTAGGCCATATTGCAGGGCTCCACTGGATCGATCCAGGCAACAGAATCTCATTTTCAGCAGCCCAATGGCCTGCTCGATGGTCGCTCAGGTGGACGAGTGGCAGGTGGCAGGTCCTTTGCTGCATTGTGAGGGTTCCTCACAAACGTCAAAAGTCATGACTTCAATGGGTATCCCTTGTCCCTGAGAATCCATCTCTGAAGGCGAGTGGGGGGGCCTGAAAAGCTGTGGCACCTGGGACTGCCGAAGTAGGTAGGTGACATGGCTGCTTCCTGGAAAGCGGGCACACCTGCAGGAAACACTTTTGGTGGTCGCAGACCAGTTGAACATTGATGGAATGGAAACCCTTCCTGTTGATGAAGGTGGCTGGCTGCTCCATGGGAGCCTTGATGGCGACATAAGTGCAATTAATGACACATTGCACATGTGGAGATCCAGCGATGGCTCTGAATCTGATGGCCCTCTCAGTCTGACAGTCTGGTGTTGTCCGGTACCGCACATAGTCACCGGCCCCCTTGAGCAAGGCATTGGTTACCTCCTTGATGCCGCAGTGGGCTGCTGCCTGGGAGACCCCGCACATTTCCCCAGTGGATCCCTGGAAACACCCGGAGGCGTAAAGGTTGAGTGCCACGGTCATCTTCAGGCTCACAGCCATTGGGTGTCCACCAAAGCCCATGGGTCGCAGCTCGTCCTGCAGCATGGTGCATAAGTCAGTGACGGCTTCCCTGGAGAGCTGCAGTCTTTGCTGACAATGCCACTCGGACATTTGGAGGTAAGTGAGGTGAGTGCAGTTCACACTCTGGCATGGATAGGCTCTTATTGGCATGGCCGGTTGCTGGTCCTCCCCAAGTCGATCTTCACCAGCTTCTCCAGCCACTGCCTGGCACTGCCTCCCTTTGTGTCTCTGCTGTGCAGCATGGGGATCCACAAAGACTGGGGCCAAAATTTTAAGCCCGCCACAGGAACGAGCCGGAGACTGTGGGGGGAAGGGGTGTAAGATTGAGTGGGAGGCCGGTGTGTTGTTCCCGTCGCCTTCCCATCCCACTGCAATTTTACCAGCGGCGGCAGAGGTGACAAACGGCCCATTCGCCCCAGGCCAATTAATTGCCACTTCAGGGTCTCCTCCTGAACATTGAACATTGATGGAATGGAAACCCTTCCTGTTGATGAAGGTGGCTGGCTGCTCCATGGGAGCCTTGATGGCGACATAAGTGCAGTTAATGACACATTGCACATGTGGAAATCCAGCGATGGCTCTGAATCTGATGGCCCTCTCAGTCTGACAGTCTGGTGTTGTCCGGTACCGCACATAATCACTGGCCCCCTTGAACAAGGCATTGGTTATCTCCTTGATGCCACAGTGGGCTGCTGCCTGGGAGACCCCACACATTCTCCCAGTGGATCCCTGGAAACACCTGGAGACGCTGGAATATTACCAGTGGCGAGTAGGCAGTTTAGTAGCTCAAAAAGCTGCCCAGTAAAATCTCGCAGCCTCCTTGCGGGCTGTGGGGAGGGGATCTCCTGATCGGGCACCCTGTGCCCGACGGACGGTACCCCACCCCACGGCACAAGCTGTCCCACTGAAGCACCTCCTCACCCATCTCCCTCCCCCCAACCTCGTCAGGGCCCAGCCGATTGTCCCCGGTGTGGTCCCATACACTTACCTGTATTCTGGGGCCTCGTCCACATTGCTGGTCCTGGGTGGGTGCAGTTCCCGCTGTTGCCACTGCTCTTGGTGGCGCTGCTGGGACTGAAGAGCTGCCAGCCCACTGATTGGCTGGTTGCTTTTCTAAGTGAGGCTTTGTGCCTCAGAGGGGTGGATGTCCCACCCGAGGCCAATTAAGGGCCTGCGCCGTGTAAAATTACAATGTGGCTTCCAGGCCCAGCGGAGGCGGGCTCGCCACTGAATATTTTTGCAGGTAGGCAGGGCCTCTGGCCCAACATAAAATTCTGGCATGGGTGTATGAGGCCCATTCCAGCTGGTTGCTCCAGCTTCTGTACACTGTCCCTGGAGAGATGACCTTGCCTTTGGAGCTTTCCCTTTGTCACTCCCCTCGGAACACGGGCTAATGCTCCTCAGCGCAGAAAGCCCACCACCTGAGATACCTGTTCAGCAATTATAATTGCACTTCCATCGCGTTGTAATGGCAATGCCGCCTTGGACCTTGCCCGCCACTGACAAAATCTGGAACCGATGTCATGACAGTGGATTTCCAGGCAAGCATGTCCCCTCCCAATATTTCAGCCCTCCCGTGACTCCACTCCCACTGGATAACATTCAGCCCATTGTGCATGATAACTGAAGCATTTCCCATCCATAAGGTAACTACGATTTTTTTATCTGGTGATGTATTAAGTTAAATCTTCAAGGTTTTTTTGCTGCTTCTTAAGGTTAAGATCTATGATAAGATTTTTGGCTGGGGTAGAGACTAGTAGTGTAGTTTATGTTACTTTGTGAGTAGTTGTGCACATTTCATGATAAGCAATATCGATGGTTATTGTGATGTGACTCTGTGCTTTTGTGTAAAATCTTAACAGCTGGAGGGTAATCCATTTTGTCGGACATCAGATATGTCACCAATTAATTAGAATTATTTTTAAGGTACATGGGCTTTCAGATACATTTGGAATGCCATTACCTTTTAAATCATATACCCCATTCTTCCATTCTCATAAGGAGAGCTCATGCATAATCATTTGAATCAAGGTGTCACCTTTCTGATGAAACGATAGCAGTTTCTATCAGAATTATGGAACAGATATTCTAACATGAGGTTTGTGATTAGAGATTCTGCAGGTAAAGTGAATAAGTGTCACAATACAAATTGACATGGATCTTCTTGAATGATGCAATATTAAACACAGAAAATAGCTCTGGACAATTATATAATCAACCATTACTGGGTGTAGTATTATATAAACAGGCATTATTTGGTGCAGTGTGCAATATTCTAATCCAGAAGGTGGGAGGTGTTTTTAAAAAGAGCTTACATTGTTTGAGGCCATCTGGACAAATGATTTGTCTGACTTTTGATCTGTAACACCATAAAAGCACATTTTATTTTAAAAGCCCCTTTTGACCCAATTATACCAAGTGCTCTCCCCCACACTGGCCCCCCACCATCACCACTATGCCTTCTCCACCACCCCCACCCTCCCCCAACCCACACACATTCCCCCACTTCTGCATTAAAATGGTTGAAAATCTCAAAATACCATACAGGCATTAGTGGATGCAGTATTATACATGCATCAACCAGTTGGTGCAGCATTATATAAGCAGGTATTTGTAGGTGCAGTATGTAAGCAAGCATCAATGGGATATGAGATGCTGTCAGTGCCATAGCTTATTTTGGCTATCAGACAAAAAATGAAAACACTCAAAAAACTTGTTCGATGCTTTTAAATATTTCTCAAGTATGAGTAGTATTTCGTTTCTGGATTTCAATAGGGAATTCAGTGAACTACTGACTGGGAATATGTGAATATTATTTCTGTTGGACTGTAGTTACTGTGTACATTCAGATTATTGCATCAGCTCATAAAGAACAAAGAACAAAGAACAGTACAGCACAGGAACAGGCCATTCGGTCCTCCAAGCCTGCGCCGATCTTGATGCCTGTCTAAACTAAAACCTTCTGCAATTCCGGGGTCCGTATACCTCTATTCCCATCCTATTCATGTATTTGTCAAGATGCCTCTTAAACATCTCGATGGTACCTGCTTCCACCACCTCCCTCGGTAACAGGTTCCAGGCACTCACCACCCTCTGTGTAAAGAACTTGCCTCGCACATCCCCTCTAAACTTTGCCCCTCTCACATTAAACCTATGTCCCCTAGTAACTGACTCTTCCACCCTGGGAAAAAGCTTCTGACTATCCACTCTGTCCATGCCGCTTATAACTTTGTAAACCTCTATCATGTCGCCCCTCCACCTCCGTCGTTCCAGTGAAAACAATCCGAGTCTATCCAACCTCTCCTCATAGCTAATGCCCTCCAGACCAGGCAACATCCTGGTAAACCTTTTCTGTACCCTCTCCAAAGCCTCCACGTCCTTCTGGTAGTGTGGCGACCAGAATTGCACGCAATATTCTAAGTGTGGCCTAACTAAGGTTCTGTACAGCTGCAGCATGACTTGCCAATTTTTATACACTATGCCACAACCGATGAAGGCAAGCATGCTGTATGCCTTCTTGACTACCTTATCCACCTGCGTTGCCACTTTCAGTGACCTGTGGACCTGTACGCCCAGATCTCTCTGCCTGTCAATACTCCTAAGGGTTCTGCCATTTACTGTATACTTCCCACCTGCATTAGACCTTCCAAAATGCATTACCTCACATTTGTCCGGATTAAACTCCATCTGCCATTTCTCTGCCCAAGTCTCCAACCGATCTATATCCTGCTGTATCCTCTGACAATCCTCATCACTGTCCGCAACTCCACCAACCTTTGTGTCGTCTGCAAACTTACTAATCAGACCAGCTACATTTTCCTCCAAATCATTTATATATACTACAAACAGCAAAGGTCCCAGCACTGATCCCTGCGGAACACCACTAGTCACATCCCTCCATTCAGAAAAACACCCATCCATTGCTACCCTCTGTCTTCTGTGACTGAGCCAGTTCTGTATCCATCTTGCCAGCTCCCCTCTGATCCCATGTGACTTAATCTTTTGTACCAGTCTGCCATGAGGGACCTTGTCAAAGGCTTTACTGAAGTCCATATAGATAACATCCACTGCCCTTCCTTCATCAATCATCTTCGTCACTTCCTCAAAAAACTCAATCAAATTAGTGAGACACTACCTCCCCTTCACAAAACCATGCTGCCTCTTGCTAATAAGTCCATTTGTTTCCAAATGGGAGTAAATCCTGTCCCGAAGAATCCTCTCTAATAATTTCCCTACCACTGACGTAAGGCTCACCGGCCTATAATTTCCGGGATTATCCTTGCTACCCTTCTTAAACAAAGGAACAACATTGGCTATTCTCCAGTCCTCTGGGACCTCACCTGTAGCCAATGAGGATGCAAAGATTTCTATCAAGGCCCCAGCAATTTCTTCCCTTGCCTCCCTCAGTATTCTGGGGGAGATCCCATCAGGCCCTGGGGACTTATCTACCTTAATGCTTTGCAAGACACCCAATACCTCCTCCTTTTTGATAATGACATGACCCAGACTATCTACACTCCCTTCCCTAGACTAGTCCTTCTCCTTGGTGAATACTGATGCAAAGTACTCATTCAGTACCTCGCCCATTTCCTCTGGCTCCACACATAGATTCCCTTCTCTGTCCTTGAGCGGGCCAACCCTTTCCCTGGTTACCCTCTTGCTCTTTGTATACGTATAAAAAGCCTTGGGAGTTTCCTTAATCCTGTTTGCCAATGACTTCTCATAACCCCTTTTAGCCCTCCTGACTCCTTGCTTAAGTACTTCATGCTTGAAGTACTTTTGATACAAAGATGGTAGATGTTTATTTATTAATGTTACCCAACATTTCTTTCCCTCTGTTTGAAATCTATATTGGGCCAAGCATACCCAAAGTGGCAGAAGCCCACACATTAATAATTTAGATTAAAATTCAGAATTAAACATATTTAAGAACGTAAGAACATATGAAAGAGGAGCAGAAGTAGACCATATAGCCCCTCGAGCCTGCTCTGCCATTCAATATGATCATGGCTGATCTTCTGCCTCAACTCCACTTTCCTGTCCACTTCCCATGTCCCTTGATTTCCTGAGAAACCAATAATCTGTCTACCTCAGCCCAGCGTATACGCAACAATGCAGCATCCACAACTCTCTGTGGTAGAGAATTCCAAAGATTCGCGACCCTCTGTGTGAAGAAATTTCTCCTCATGATCAACTCCTTATCCTGAGACTGTGCCCCTGTGTTCTCGATTCCCCAGCCAGGGGAAACAACCTCTCAGTGTCTACGCTGTCCAGATCCTTCAGAATCTCATATGTTTCAGTGATTTCACCTCTCATTCTTCTAAACTCCAGAGAGGATAAGCCCAACTTACTCAGCCTCTCATCATAGGACAACCCTCTCATCCAGGAACCAATCCGTTTCAACATTTTCTGTTTATATTTCTGATTTCCAGCAGTTGAGGTGTTTTGCTTTTGCACTTTTGCTGCATCGCCTCCAAGGTAAGTATATCCTTCCTTAGATATGGAGACCAAAACTACGCACAGTACCCAAGGTGTGGTCTCACCAAAGCTCTATAGAATTGTAGCAAGACGTCCTTATTCTTGTCCTCCAATCCCCTTGCAACAAAGGCCAACATGCCATTCACTTTCCTAGTTGTTGCTGTACCAGCATGCGCACTTACTGTGTTCCTTGAACTAGTACACCCAAGTCTCTCTGCACATTATCATTTAGAAGTTTCACACCTTTTCAAAAATATTCTTCTTTTCTACTCACTACCAGAATGAATAACCTCACATTTCCCCACATATTCAATCTGCCACCTTGTTGCCCACTCAATTAGCCTGTCTATGTCTCGTTGCAGATTCTTTGTATCCTCCTCACAGCTTACATTCCCACCTTGCTTTGTATCATCAGCAAATTAGATACATTACTCTTGGTCTCTTCATCTAAGTCATTAACATAGATTTTTAAATAGTTGAGGACCCATCACTGATCCTCGCGGCACTCCACTAGTTGCAGCTTGCCAACTTGAAAGTGCCCTGTTTCTCCTTACTCTCTGCTTCATATCCATTAACCAATCCTCCATCCATGCTAATATGTAACCCCAATTCCATGAGTCCTTATCTTGTGAATTAACCTTTTGTGTGCCACCTTTTTGAATGCCTTTTGGAAATCCAAGTATATTACATCTACTAACTTCCCTTTATCTACAACCCCAAAAACTCTAATAAATTTGTCAAACATAATTTCCCTTCCGTAAACCATGTTGACTTTGACCACACTATGATTTTCTAAGTGCATTGTTAAGATTTCCTTAATAATAAATTCTAGCACTTTCCCGATGACTGATGTCTGGCTAACTGGTGTGTAGTTCCTTGTGTATTCTCTCGCTCCTTTCTTGAATAGCGGTGTTACATTTGCTAACTTCCAATCCCCTGGGGCCGTTCTAGAATCTACAGAATTTTGGAAAATCATAACCTATTCATCCACCATCATTGCCATTAATTGGGTTTGGTAGGAATTTTCACTTTGATAGTTGACATTGAGATCCTCCCTTGGCTAACTTCTGCTCTACTGATTGCTATCAATCATGATGCCTAGGCTAAATGCTTCAGAGTGGAGGTCTGTGATATTTTTAAACAAAATGCATGCAAACTTTCCATTTAAGCAACAGAAATAAAACATTTATATTGGTATGTATGGTAGCTAAATTATATTATCCTAAATATTACTTTAAAATATAAATGACAAAAACATTTGTATCTTCATTATTTTTGTTTGGAGATATTTTGAATTGTTTTCAGAGAATAGACATGAATACTTTTCTTTCTGTAAGTAAAATAATGTGAACAAACATTGTTATTTATTTTTGATGGTTTATGTTCAATAATTTGCACAGTTTCTTCCAATTATAATATGCAGACCACACAATAATTTGAAGATTAGGATGTGACAGATATTATGATGTAATTATGAACAAGAGCAATGAATTCTTCTTCCATAATAATGTTTTTCTAAGCAATGTCCAAGAAATTCTTTAAATGTACAGTTCTTCTCTGCATTTGCCTACAGTCAAAAAGTTATACAAACTAAACTATTGTATCCTTAAAAACCTGCAATGTTAACCTTTTCTTTCTCTATTTTCTATAGGGGTTCTATTTGCAGCATTTGGAAACATTTGATGCCAAAGTAAAATACTTACCCTTTAATGTGTTGTTCCAGCTGTAAAATGCTGCAGGGTCTCTTCATTACTGACCATTGACAAGGCTTTAACAAGTTAAATTATCTCTTTTAAGAATTCCTTTCCACCCCCATATTGAGGGATATGGATGTGCAGAGCAGCCTGAGCACACAATTAATCACTGGTATTATTTCTGGCATCTAACAGTCTTCATTCATATCTTTTTTTTGGCGAAGATTCACAGAGAAATGTTAACACAAGATTATTTATAAATTAATTTATGAAAAGCATAATCTAAGTGCTTTTGACATCCATGTGCTCTAACAATTGCTCAGTACATTCCATCACTAATTACTATTCTCTGAAAATAATCTCAAATATGGTTATTAGGAACATTTACTTCTTTCAACCCAACAAATGTACACCCTTCCATCTGCACAGGATGACATTTGGGTCATTTTGACTTCTAGTGTTAAAATAAGGATCTGTTAGTGACTGGGTGGGGCAGCGACTCAGAACATTGTTCTTTCATCTCACTGACCTGGGCTTGAATCCAGCTCAGATCAGTGGTATGAAAATCTGATCCGTGCTACACGTCCATAGCCCAAAACAGACAATCATTCGACACAGATTTACTCAAGTCAAAAAGCTGTTTGATGTAGGAAATGGGAATGTCACACATGCTGAACTTCCTCCCCTCAGGTTTGGGTTGAAGCACATTGTTGAAGCAGAATAGAGGAAGCTTTATTTCTACATTACTCATATGACATGACCTGAGAGCAGTCAATACTGAGACTCGGTGCAGAAATGTTGCCCTCTCTCAGGAATTACATATCAGGTTTTGTTGAACAGCAAAAAACATTTTTGAGACAATTAAACATTTCATTTTCCTTTTTATTACTTTATGAATGGCAAGTTGCCTTTAAAAGTTTCCATTGATTGTTGTATTATTTGGAGTTTACATTAGTACAGATTACTTCATGAGTCTATTAACTGGCAACATGCAAATACCCTGTTAATTCAGTTGATACCAGTTTTTTTAAGAAAGCAGAAAAGTTAAAAACAAGTTTCACTTTGTAATACTTTCATTTCTAAGAAACCAAGAGATAATGGATGACAAATGAACAAAAGCTGAAAAGATAATTACTAAGCTTTCTTTGCTGATTACTGGCTTTTACAAAATAACGGCCGCCCATTTCTATTCCTGTTATAATTGGGGCTTCATTGCCTCTGGAACATGTTTTTCAGTTTGAAGGTACATTCTGTATTGAGGTCAGCTGTGTTGGGGAGGGGCAATGGATATTAAAGAAACTCCATCCTGTTCTAATTGGTATATTTTTCCTGATGGTAATTATAATGACACCCATATTGATATTCACCTATTCCTTAGGGATCTCCAGAATACAATTTATGATAAAGATTTAAATTACACACTCTTCGGCACTGCACAGAGTAATAGCCTATTGTTACTGAAGGACATTTTGTTACTTTTCTATGTTCTGTATAGAGAGACTAATTGTTATATAAAGATCTCAGGTCATTAACTACAAACGTGCCATAATTGTTAGACAGAAAATCTCACTTCTAGGCTGTTTTTGACCTTAAATTACATTCAACAACTTGTTTTCTAAAAAACAAGCTTGTTTTATTGGGTAATTTTCACAATCAACTCAGTGGTCTAATTAATTTTGATTTGCATTACACTCTAAAATACAGCATTTGATCTATTAATTATGCAAAAACATTGAGTAATAATTACCTAAAAGATTGAAAAACATATAATAGGTTGACTCCTTCTACAAGCACCTAACCAGAATGACACATTCTAATACTTTTAGATTATATCTCAGTTACTTTGATTCGTATTGTTCCTGCAATACGTTGCTGTACTTTCAACTTTGACCGGCTACAGCTTTGCTTAACTTCCTACAGAAGGATATGTGTAAAAATTCAATGTTAACCTGAATACTGAACGTCTACTAAATTGAGATACTGAAAGGCAACACAGTAAATGTGATTTATACCAAAACAATATGTAATTTATTATAAGTTAAATGGCAATAGAAACCACAAAAACACTCCAGTTTCACTGTATTTATTTTCCTAATTTTCCTCAAGATACTGAGTGGTGCTAGGATACAGTTCCACAGGTGGCAGCAGTGCTTTGATACCCCATTTAAGTTGTCATTCTTTTTGCAAGAGATGAGGCACTGAGTGGTGGCAACTTATTCAACTGTGAAGGCCGTCATGGCTGAGCGCTATCTATCCTGTTTTCACTCAGCATCGACACATGAAAGCTGTCCAGGAGTCCCTGGAAAACATTTTCCTCTCTAGCCCACCTCTACTGAGGCCAATTATAGCTGCCCGGCTGCGCCTCAGCTGAGATCACTGAAGTCAGCACGGGTTGGAAATTGAACTGGATTGTTCTAGCTTTTATGGTGGAATACAATATTGGATGGTACCTTTCCCCATTACACTGCTAGAAGAGTTCACACCAACATTTTACAAAGGTACATAGAGGTATCTGCAGGTTGGGAACTCCTTGAATTTTTAAAGTCAGACTCTAGTTTTAGTTTTAGTTTTTAGTTTTAGAGATACAGCACTGAAACAGGCCCTTCGGCCCACCGAGTCTGTGCCGACCATCAACCACCCATTTATACTAATCCTACACTAATCCCATATATCTACCACATCCCCACCTGTCCCTATATTTCCCTACCACCTACCTATACTAGGGGCAATTTATAATGGCCAATTAACCTATCAACCTGCAAGTCTTTGGCATGTGGGAGGAAACCAGAGCACCCGGAGGAAACCCACGCAGACACAGGGAGAACTTGCAAACTCCACACAGGCAGTACCCAGAATTGAACCTGGGTCGCTGGAGCTGTGAGGCTGCGGTGCTAACCACTGCGCCACTGTGCTGCCCACTCTAGATATGCATAATGTTAGCCACATAGTACTAGAGTGTTTAAAAGGATTTTGGAGGTAGGATATTTGAAAAACTGCATCATTTAATATCAGTCATCATTTAGAGAAAGAATAATGCACTTCAGAAGATACCTTTGATTAACAGAAATCTATCACTTTTAGATTTAAAATTAATAATTGGCAAAGCATTAACTGCCATTTGTGGGGAGAGTTCCAAACTTCTATCACCCTTCATATGTAGAAGTATTTTCTAACTTCACTCCTGAAAGGCCTAGCTCTAATTTTTAGGCTATGCCTCCCAGTCCTAGCTTTTCCCACCCAGTGGAAGTAGTGGGCTGGATTTTGTACAGGAGGCAGGGCGCCCGGCACAGGCTGAAAAAGGAGGGAGAAGCCCACCTCTGCATTTTCTCGGCCCCCCAGAGTGATCCTCCGGTCTTTTTGAGTGAAGGTTTTAAGAGGCGGGATTTCTGTCCCTTTAAAGACTTTATAGTAACAAGGATCCAATCCAAGAGCTGCCAGCCAGGGCTGGTAGCTCAGCAATATTGACAGCGCCACTGGAAGCTGTGGCCACTGCCGGTACTGCAGAGGTCTTGGACCCAGGGCCAGCGCTGGAACCCAGGAACACAGATCAGTGGGGCAGGGTTGCCGAGATCAGTCCGGAAGGCCCCAGAAAGTGGGGGGTAGGGTGGTCGTTCAGTTAAGGGGGAGTGGGGTCCCAGAGGGTACAGTTGTTCCCAGGGGGTGGTCCTCCATGGGGTACAAATTACCTATGAAGGAGGGACCACTCCCTCAAGGCCGCAGGGAGAGCATCTCATTTTACAAGGCGTCCTCCCTGCGCAGCAGAGGCCCCTATCCCAGCAATGACGGGAAGAGGTCCTTAATTGGCCATTAATAGACCATTTAAGGGCTTCAACTGCCTCTGGGTGGGTAGGTCGTCGCCGGCCTATCCCGCCCCTGGGAAGATTGGAACTGGGAATTCCTACATCGAATTCCGTGGCAGGTGATTCTGCTCCGATTCTTCGCCACCTCACCACGAAACTCGCCTTCCGGATGAGCACAAGATCCGGCCCAGTTTCTCTCCATCTGCCCAATTCCCCTTAATGTCTTTAAACTTCAATCAAATCACACCTTAATCTTTTAAAATCCCATGAATACACAATCCTATTTTGTGTATTGTCTCATTGCAATTTAACCCTTGGAGTCCAGGTATCATTCTAGTAAATTTATGCTGCACTTCCTCCGAGGTCAATATATTCTTCCTAAGGTGTGGTGCCAAGAACACAGTACTCCCGGTGTGGTCTAATCAGGCTTTGCATACCTGCAACATGACTTGTAACCCTTTGTATTCAAGTACTCCAGAGGCCAGCATTCCATTAGCCTTTTTGATTATTTTTTTGTACCTGTCCATGACATTTTAATGATCTATGTACATTGATCCATAATTCTCTTTGGATCTCCACTGTTTCCATCCATTCACCATTTAGAAAGGACCCTGTTTTATCCCTTTTAGGTCCAAAGTGGATGGTTGTACACTTGCTTATATTGAAATCCATTTGCCATTAACTTCATCTATTAATATCTTTGTAATTTTATGCTTTCATCTACACTGCTTACAATGCTGCTTATCTTAGTGTCATTGGAAAATTTGGATATGTGGCTTTCTATTCCCATCTTCTAAGCTGTTAATTAATACAGTGAATAGTAGACCCCCCAATACAGACCCTGTGGGATGCCACTAGTCACAGTCTGCCAATTGGAGTACCTTTCCACTATCCCTATTGCCACTTAGCTAATCGCCTAACCAGGTCAATAATTTACCCTCAATTCTATGAGCTTCAACTTTAGCTAACAGTCGTATATGAGGGATTTTATCGAATGCCTTCTGGAAGTCCATATAAATAATATCCATAAACATGTGGGGAGGTGGTGGCGTAATGGTAATTTCGCTAGACTAGTAACCCAGAGCCCTAGGTGAATGCTCTGGGGACATGGGTTCAAATCCCACCACGGCAGATGGTAGAATTTGAATTCAATTAATAAATCTGGAATTTGAAAATGCTAGTCTAGTGGTGACCATGAAGCCATTGTTGATTATTGTAAAAACCCATCTGGTTCACTGATGTCCTTTAGGGAAGGAAATCTGCCACCCTTACCTGGTCTGGCCTATATGTGACTCCAGACCCACAGTAATGTAGTTGACTCTTAAATGCCCTCTGAAGCCACTCAGTTGTATCTAACCGCTACAAAAATGGAATCAAATTGAACGGACCACTTGGCATTGACCTAGGCACCAGAAATGACAATGGCAAATCCATCTTTATCGACCCTGCAAAGTGCTCCTTACTAACATCTGGCGGCTTGTGCCAAAATTGGGAGAGCTGTCCCACAGACTAGTCAAGCAACAGCCTGATATAGTCATACACACAGAACCATACCTTACAGACAATGTCCCAGACACCACTATCACCATCCCTGGGTATGTCGTCCCACCGGCAGGACAGACCCAGCAGAGGTGGCGGCACAGTGGTATACAGCTGGGAGGGAGTTGCCCTGGGACTCCTCAACATTGACTCCAGACTCCATGAAATCTCATGCCATCAGGTCAAATATGGGCAAAGAAACCTCTTGCTGGTTAGCACCTACTGCCTCCCCGCCGCACCCCCCCCCCCCCCCCACCCTCGGCTGATGAATCAGTGCTTCTCCACATTGAACACCAATTGGAAGAAGCACTGAGAGTAGCAAGGGCACAAAATGTATTCTGGGTAGGAGACTTCAATGTCCATCACCAAAAGTGACTCGGTAGCACCACTACTGACCGAGCTGCTGAATCCTAATGGACATATCTGCTGGACTGGGTCTGCAGCAGGTGGTGTGGGAAAAATATACTTGACCTCGTCCTCACTGATGCAACTGTCCATGACAGTCCTTCTGGAGACAAAGCCCCATCTTCACATTGAGGATACCCTCCATCATGCTGTGTGGCATGACCACCATGCTAAGTGGGATAGATTTTGAACAGATCTAGCAATGCAAAACTGGGCATCCATGAGGCGCTGTGGGCCATCAGTAGCAGCAGAATTGTATTCAACCACAATCTGTAACCTCATGATCCGGCATATCCCCCATTCTACCATTGCCATCAAGCTGGGGGACCAACCCTGGTTCAATGAAGAGTGTAGGTGGGCATGTCAGGAGCAGCCCCAGGCATACCTCAAAATGAGGTGTCAACCTGGTGAAGCTACAACACAGGACTACTTGAATGCCAAACAGCGAAAGCAGCATGCAATAGACAGAGCTAAGCAATCCCACAACGAATGGATCAGATCTAAGGTCTGCAGTCCTGCCACATCCAGTCTTGAATGGTGGTGGACAATTAAACAACTGAAAGGAGGATGCTCCACAAATATCCCCATCCTCAACTATGGGGGAGCCCATCACATCAGTGCAAAAGAAAAGGCTGAAGCATTTGCATCCATCTTCAGCCAGAAGTGCCAAGTGGATGATTTATCTCGGCCTCCTCCTGAGGTCCCCAGCATCACAGATGCCAGTCTTCAGCCAATCCGATTCACTCCACGTGATATCAAGGCACTGGATACTGCAAAGGCTATGGGCCCTAACAACATTCCGGCAATAGTACTGAAGACTTGTGCTCCAGAACTAGCTGCGCCCCTAGCCAAGCTGTTCCAGTACAGCTACGACACTGGCAACAACGCCTCGGTATGTGCTGTGCACAAAATTGCCCCGGTATGTTCTGTGCACAAAAAGCAGGACAAATCTGACCCGGCCAATTAGCACCCTAGCAGTCTACACCTGATCGTCAGTAAAGTGATGGAAGGTGTCATCAACAGTGCTATCAAGCGGCACTTGCTCAGCAATAACCTGCTCACTGACACTTTGGATTCTGGCAGGGCCACTCTGCTCCTGAACTCATTACACCCTTGGTCCAAACATGAACAAAAGAGCTGAACTCCAGAGTGAAGTGAGAGTGAGTGCCCTTGATATCAAGGCAGAATTTGAGCAAGTATAGCATCCAGGAGCCCTAGCAAAACTGGAGTCAATGGGAATCAGGGGGGAAACTCTCCGCTGGTTAGAGTCATACCTAGCAAAAGGAAGATGGTCAATGATCTCAGTCCCAGGGCATCACTACAGGATTCCTCAGGGCAGTGTCCTAGGCCCAACCATCTTCAGCTGCTTTATCAATGACCTTCCCTCCATCATAAGGTCAGAAGTGGGGATGCTCACTGATGATTACACAATGTTCAGCACCATTCACGACTACTCAGATACTGAAGCAGTCCATGTTCATGCGCAGCAAGACCTAGACAACATCCAGGCTTGGGCTGATAAGTGGCAAATAACATTCACGCCAGACAAGCGCCAGGCAATGACCATCTCAAACAAGAGAGAATCTTACCATCTCCCGTTGACGTTCAATGGCATCACCATCGCTGAATCCTCCACTATCAACATCCTGGGGGTCACCATTGACCAGAAACTGAACTGGACCAGCCACATAAATACTATGGCTGCAAGAGCAGGTCAGAGGCTGGAAATTCTGCGGCGAGTAATTCACTTCCTGTCTCCCCAATGCCAGCCCACCATCTACAAGGCACAAGTCAGGAGTGTGATGGAATACTCTCCACATGCCTGGATGAGTGCAGCTCCAACAACACTCAAGAAGCTCGACACCATCCAGGGCAAAGCTGCCCACTTGATTGGCACCCCATCCATCACCTTCAACATTCACTCCCTCCACCACCGACACACAGTGGCAGTAGTGTGTACCATTTACAAGATGCACTGCAGCAATGCACCAAAGCTCCTTAGACAGCACCTTTCAAACCCACGATCTTGACCACCTGGAAGGACAAGGGAAGCAACTGCATGGGAACACCATCACCTGCAAGTTCCCCTCCAAGCCACACACCATCCTGACTTGGAACTATATTGCCGTTCCTTCACTGTCGCTGGGTCAAAATCCTGGAACGCCCTTCGTTACAGCACTGTTGGGTGTACCTACACCCCAAGGACTGCAATGGTTCAAGAAGGCAGCTAACCACCACCTTCTCAAGGGCAATTAGAGGTGGGCAATAAATGCTGGCCTAGCCAGCGATGCCCACAGCCCACAACGCACAAACGAATTTTTAACAATTCCCTGTCCACTACTTTAGGCACCTCTTCAAAAACTTCAATCAAGTTTGTTAGGCGTACAGTTTACAATACCATGCTGGCTCTCTCTGATTAGCTGAAACTTTTGAAGGTGTCACAGTTTAAGATTTTATTTGTATTTGGCACCTAATCTAATAAGATCAAGATTGAAATGCAAAAGCAAAATACTGTGGATGCTGGAAATCTGAAGCAAAAACAGAAAATGCTGGAAATACTCAGCAGGTCTTGCAGCATCTGTGGAGAGAAAAACAGAGTTAACGCTGCATCATAAAAGGTCATTGACCTGAACCGTTAACTCTGTTTTTCTCTCCACAGATGCTGCCTGACCTGCTGAGTATTTCCAGCATTTTCTGAAGATTGAACTGCAGGCAGATTGAAATGCCAATAGATCACAGAGTCAGTGACTCAATGAGCAGACTATTTGTCTGGTGTTACAATTTTAAGCAGAATGTTTGTTTTTGGCTTTCATGTATGTTGCGACACCTATAGCAATAGTACTCAAAGGGTTGACCTTGATTCCAGTCTGTTTCTCTTGTTCTTATTTATTGATAGCTCAATTGTTTTAATAGATAAGATTATCCAATGTTTGATAGACTTAAGGTAGGACTTGCTACATCTTTACCATTGTTTGAGAGTGGAAAATTGAATGGGGATTTGTTACGCCTGATCCCAATCCATTTTTTCCCCTGATGTATTTTCTGGCGTCATTTCTGCCAGATGTCAGAAGCACCTACCAATATAGAGAAGGGTGCATGTCAATGTGGCGATAATGATGGAGTGACATATTTTCTGCCATTACTGTATTAGAAACACTGGAAACTAACAATGGAAGCATTCAAGAGATATCTGACCTTACTATAGGAGAGGCACAACGCCTTCCAACATTTAAAGTTTCGAACAAAGACAACCAATTGATTAAAGCAAATCGGAGTGTCAATACTACATTAGTGGATTTTGTTACTTCATCGCATCAGAAGCTATTTTTATCAGCAGGCTGATTGCCCCTTTAAGCCGCAGTAGGCATTGGACACCTGCAGCTCCTGACATTTCACACATCTGCAGTATTTGATCTCAAGTGTAGGTGGGAATCCCACTGGGACTCGGCACAAAGTATTTAAATTACACTGACTTGGTGAAAATTTGCCAGGTCATGGTGGGTCAATTGGACCGGTGCAAAGCCTGACCCACCAAATAATGCCAAATCTTAAGAAAGAGGAAGATCTACAGCTTAACCTGTTTTCTGTTTACCTGCATATTCTATTGTTTTTACACTGTTCCAGCATCAGAAGACATGTATTATTTCAAAAAGGAACCTTAATGTGATAATACTGCAATAGGAATTTCTCTTTGTTTGGTTAGCTGAATGCCTGGCATGAACAGAACCCCACCATCATGTTTAAAAGTCTCAAAACCAAGGTACTGAGTAATCCACACTGAGAGAACTTCTGTTTTCCTTAGATTGAGTGAATGGTCTCTTAGTGTAGGGACATACCCAACCAAAATCCAGAGATCTTAGGCACACACTGGCAGCAGCCAAGGTATTAGGACATCCCAAATGAAATCAGGGAAACTGCAGGTGTTTAACCAGGTAAAACTGTATAACTTACTACCAGACAGTTCCAATAAACTTAGTCCAAGACCATCTTTTCCTGGTATGGCATTGGCTTATTGGGTTATGTGCAGGCAAGTGGGAAGAATCCCACCCTCTAGTGACAGGTCTATCGCTCTAGGTTTCACTAATGAACCAAGTTGAGTGGTCAACCATCAACAGTACCATGAACCTGTTGGCTTAGGTATCAGATTACCAAGTCTGCCTTGGAAGGCTGCTTTGGTTCCAATCTTCAATTGGCAGCTAAGTTATCTGCTTACCTCCTCTTCTTCCAACAGAAAATAGTCACTAGTTGGCCATTAGACATTATAATGTGAAATCATAGTGCACCTCAGTACATTAGTTTTTTTTATTAATAAGAGGTGGGTGTCCCTGGCAAGGCCAGCTTTTATTACCCATATCTATTTGCCCTTGAGAAGACAGTGCTGAGCTGCCTTCTGGACAACTAAGTGGCTTGCTAGGCCACTTCAGAGGGCAGTTAAGAAGCAACCACATTGCTGTGGGTCTGGAGTGTCATAGAGGCCAGACCAGGTAAGGACAGCAGATTTTCTGCCCTGAAGGACATTAGCGAACCAGATGGGTTTTTATGACAATCTGGTAGTTACATGATCACCACTATCGATACTAGATTTATTTCATTAATTGAATTTAAATTCCCCAGCTGTGTGGTGGGATTTGAACTTCTGTCTCCAGATCATTAGTCCAGGCCTCAGGATTACTAGTCCAGTAACATAACTCCTATGCTTCTGTTCCTAGTATTCCTGATTCTTGCAATATAAATGCAGCATTAGTTTTGTAATCTTTCTTACAGTTCTCCGATGAAGGACCACATACAGAACCTTACCTACCATTTTCTTTCAGATGCGATTCATCCTTTTATACATTTTCAGGTTTATTTTAGGTCACCAGTTCTTGTGGTTTTTCTTTGTTGCTGCACATTTACATTACTGGATTGCTGCCAATGGCAGATCTGAATTCCATGTAGAAGTTCACTGTAGAAATCACCATACTATATAAATAGGACAGTTTCTACAGCAACGAGAGCTGCAACCAATATTGCAGAAGCAATTCACTAGGTATTCTGATATACAAGCAGCATTATCTGTAATTGTACACCCCTCACACTACGTGGACCCTGTGATTGGTCTGAAAGTGCTAGCCTAGCTGATAAGTTAACAGACTTGTTATGACCAGGTGAGAAAGGGGTTTAGGGGGTTCTTTCTCAGCCTTTGCCTGGTTTAACCGTAACAGGGTTTAATTTCAAAACACTGTGTTTTAGCTCCCCCTCAGTGAATCCTTGTTCACTGCTTTCCAACTGCAAGGCAAATAAATCAAATCAGACAGGTTTTCTTAGATTTAAACAAGAAAGGTGGAAGTTTATTAATCTTAAACTCTAATTTGGTTAATGACTATAAATATGAGATGTGACCACGCTAACATGCATACGCAATAAACACACATGCAGATAGAGACAGAAAAGTAGAAAGAAGAAAGGGGAAATGTTTGAGGCAATAGTTGGGTGTATTTATAGTCCTTTGCATTCCATGTGGTGTCTTTGGTTGCCGGTAAGTCTTGCTGTTCGTTGGGGCCCAGTGCACGCTTTAACTTGTTTCGATGTAGGAATCTTTTCCCTCTTGAGGTTTAAGTGACTTCAGTAGATCTGGAGGTTTGTGAGAAAGCGAGAGAGAGTCAGCTAGGAGAGAGGCTCTCTTGTTCCAGGTTCAGTTGCAATCTGCTGTCTGTCTTCAAACCGTCCTATGAGCACAATTCAAAACCAGACCTGGGCCAGCAGGTTAGTCATGTGACTCACTGTTTAAAAAAACTCCTGTGTTTGTGGATTTCAAAACTCTTGGTGGGGATTGTAGTGCTGTCTCAACAACAAGATGTGGATCACCATTGCCCAGCCCAATCTCTGTTAATTGAATCAGTGAGCAATTCTTTTGTCTCTCCAAGCACTGTCCCTTAGTATGCAAATGTCCTCCGGCCAAATGTCTGGTGATCTCTTTAAACAAATAATTTCTTCACTCCAGCAACAGTTTAATATTAATGTTCATATGACAAAATTAATATGCCTCATCCTTGGCAGCTGCGGGTCTTCATGACAGACTGCAAAGTGCACAAAACAAAGGGAAACAAAAGAGGAGTTTCAGAGAATTAGCTTCTGTACAGATGGATGTATAAGTGTTTAAATGGTTATGATTGGCGTTGCATTTACACACAATTTTTTCTATAATCAAAATATCCAATGCAAAATGTGATAGTTCTGGCTCATATCTTGATATGTCCACTTCCGTGTAATTGGTGGAGTTCATGTGAGAAATAACACAGTATTCTTTTATCATCAGGGTATTGTCATGTTAGCACCGACACTGCAGGACACAACTTAACTTGTATTGCATCAAGTGGAAGATATAAATAGAACTACACTTACATTCTGAGAAAAAACAACGGTTTTAATATAGAAAAGTTAACAATTACACACCCACAGTGCTGATGCAAGATCTTTATTTTTTTCTGATTCCACATTGCTTGGGTGAATTAATTGGACATTTATAGTCAGCAGGGAATCTAAATATCGCCTATCTTTTCCTAACCAACTCCATATGGATATGAATAATGCATAAATGATGCATCATCCGTGAATAATGTAGGTTCCAAAAATGAAAAAATAACTTCACAACATTTGTGCAATTTCTGAAATTTTCCATGAAATTAGCCCTTTAAAAACTCTCCAAATATCATCTGGATTCATTGTACCTGATTTCCAAAAGAGTTTTGGTGAATTGCATTGCTCTTTGCTCTTCTTTGGAACAATGAAAATCCTGTTTCTTTTAAATCTTCAAAGTCACAAGGCTAAATTTTCCTCTTTGCTTGGATTGTTGATGGACATGCCTACTGGCCTTCGCTCTGACCCCAGAAAATTTTCTGCCCTCAGCTTAATTAGAATAATACAAATTGTGGGTGGTGGGGGTGGGGTGGTTCTGGTTCCCAGCATTATTGATGCCTTTGATTGGGAGACTGTGGAATTGGTTGGGAATTATGGTGCTGCAGTCATTAAAAAAGAAACATTTCATTTTCACATGTACAACTGGAAATATGTACATTACGGGCTGGATTTTGTAGTCTGTGCGGAACATGGCAGCTGTCCCCCACGGGACCCATGCCGCCACAATTAGGCAGTGGGCGGCCACTTTACATATTGACAGCAGCCACCCTATCCTCCAATCACATGGCAGGGGCGGCCTTGACGATGCCGTTCATGGCGTCACCTGTTGAAGGAGCAGGTGCTGGCACCTTTTTTAAAAGGCTGCCAGCCTGCAAGCAGCACACCATAACGCAAAGTTCACCCCATCTCCCCCATACCCAGAGTGCAGAGTTCACCCGCTTCCCCACCTCATGTTGCCAGCCTTCCCTGGGCAGGAAAGTGAAAGCGCGCGAGTGTCGCTTGTCACGCTGAAGATCAGGAACTGAAGGTAAGATCGCTGCGGCTTACATTTTAATTCATGCTAATATGTAATTTAAATATGTTAACTCGGGTCCCGTCTCAGTGCGATGGAGGGGCCGCCATGGAGCTTCCCTCCTGCTGTGAAGATCAGGCCTGGCCATCCTGGCGCGGGTTCCATGGCAGCCGCTGCTGCTCCGATTCTCCGCCCCTCCCGCCATGGAACCCAACGTCGTGCTGGGAACAATATCCTGCCTTATGTCTTAGAGGTTAATCACAGTTTGGGGAGCCCTAATCTTTTGAAAGAAAAACAAGAAATGCTGGAACCACTCAGCAGGTCTGGCAGCATCTGTGGAAAGAGAAGCAGAGTTAACGTTTCGGGTCAGTGACCCTTCTTCAGAACTGACAAATATTAAAAATGTCACAGGTTATAAGCAAGTGAGGTGGGGGTGGGGCAAGAGATTGCTATTAATGCTCACAGGCTCACTGAAATGGATCCCACCAAAAGCTGCATATATGTAAATTCTTGTTTCATGCACCTGTTATCACACTCATTATGATTTTCCTGATGACACCTGGGTTGACTTCATTTCATGGTAACCAAAGGATTTTCAGACTGTTTGTATTCTTCTTAAGCAGAAGATGGGTCATAATCAAAGATACAGATTGGACACAAATCTCAACTTCCCAAATTCCTCCCTCTCATTCTACTCCCCTACTTCTCTGCCCCTACCACCACCCACCACCCCTCCTGCCCTCCACTACTCCCTAACAAAAAGAAAGCTGGAGCAGACAGCAGAGTGTTCCAGAGATTAAGTCAGAAGGCAAGTTCCACTTAAGGTTTCATCTTGACATTTTGCTCCTCTTCCTTATGATGCTACTGCAACACACATTACCAGTCAGTGTACAAGTCAATGAAACCCTAATGTCACTCCTTTCACTGCACGTCACATATGAACTCTACTTGTCAGCAACCTATTCTAGCTTGCCTTTATTTCTCCTCTGTTAGGTGTCACAAAGCAAGAAGATGGAGCGGAAGATGGGAAACATCTGGCAGATCCCTTTATTTTACCCTGACAGCAGTCACCATCTCTTTGGCTAGCAGCATCCCATGGCCTTCCACCTGAGGGGTAGTAAACAATAGTGTGTACATGATGATGCACAGGACAGACGTAAATTGGAGAAGCTGGGTTGGAAACTGAGGTGGTAGACAGGAGAGTCTGGAGGCATTACGCTTGGCAAAGTATGGAAGGGACTTATATTAGACAGCATGAATGGGAGTCTTGTAAATTTATGGTACTATGGACGGGTGGTAAATGATGTGGGTGTCTTCCACTTTTCACCTCCCAACTGACCACAGATAGTTTTTTTGTTTTAAAAAAATGGCGCGTTAGTTCTTGAGTGTTTTAAGGGGCTAATGAATAGACAAATGACAGGTTTTCTCATAGGTTTCGAAAAAGGAAAGTAAAATTTTTATTTAAACAGCAAAACCTGAATTGTTCACAACCGTGACCCATTCACACACACATGCATACACAAGAATAGATAGATAGAGAGAAAAAGGTAAGGATGCAATTAAAGTCCAGAGTGATGTAAGAGTTCATGGTTCACAGAAACCTGTTGTATCATCTCGGGAGGAAAGTCTTTTCAAAGGTGCAGGCCTGGATGTTTGTAGTCGTGAACTTGCTGAGGCATTGTAGATTTCTGGTAGTTAAAACTTCAGACTGGAGGCGGGGGTCACTTTTTTAATTTTCTGCTGTAGCAAGTTGAAGTAAAGTAACAGCAGCAGGGTCTTTTTCCTTAGCTGAACCGCCTCTCACAGCCTCTGGCTAGAAAACTGGTTTTTCTGGATCTCACTCTCCAGAGGGCTATCTTTTAAGTTTAAAAAAATCCATTACATTTGAGTCTCTGTCAGGTGACACCGGGCCCTCTCAGCTGGTGTGACCACAATGGTCCAGGATATGGAAACCATGTCTATCTGTTGGTGTCTGAATGGGACCATTCTGTTACAATGGTGCTACTTCACACCTTTTCATCTTGGTTTGGGCTGTGAGTCAGTCTGTCTACAGAACTTTTGTTAGTTCATTCCTGTTGACAGGAGTCATCAATATGTAATGGTGCTCCTTTCAATTTCAATGGGTTCTCCCCAGACCTAATTCAAACGGGATTAATGCGTTTCATCCTCAACAGACGGAGGTGTTTATTGCCAGTACAGGTGCAGTCACCAGACTGCTACTCCACTTTGTCTGTAGTACAAGTGTGCCCATTTTCTTGTGGTTCAGTTCAACAGTTGAATTTATACTTCATAATCTCTCCAGTTCATTCTTTATTTCATCACAGCTTCTTCTGAGCATGACAATGGTCATAGAGAAACATCTGTACATGAATGCACAGGTGTAAATGCAGACAAGAGAAGGACCCCTTGTAATTTTAATCTTGTCACTTGGTAAAATTGTCATGCTCTAACATGCTAGCACCAGAGGTCCTTATGGAAAGTAATGAATAGTTTGTTCTGGCAAGCTATGCATCTGTGGCTTACTTTATGCCTCTATGCACAGCCCATTGAGTAATACTATGAATTTCGTCAGAGATAGTAGACCAAGGATTTCCACACTTAGAGCCTTAAAGGCACAGGCTGGTTTAACAGCTAAAAGTCCTAACTATGGTCCAGACCCAAAAGTATGGGCTGAAATGTGTGAGCCATGTTTTGCGGAGCCGCCGTGATATTAAGCGCAGCAGCTCATTTAAATGGCCGGGGCTGACCGCACTCCCCCCTCCCCCCCCGATGACGTTGAGGGGGCGCGTTGCCTGTCCCCGGCAATGGCGTCAGGTGCCGTTGCGCAGGCGCCGTTGCCATTTTTAAAGGACTTTGAGCCCCACATTGCAATTTAAATTTTTAAACAGATATTGAATTAAAAGCTATTTAAAAATTAAGTAAATGTTTCTAGCCCCTCTCCCACCCACCCCCCAATAGCCATATAATTTATTTCTTGCCCTCTCCCACCCCAAAATATTTCCCTTGTGTACCCGACCTTCCCCCCACAAAGTTCATAAACCTTTAACTTCACCCCTTCCCACATCCCCTACACCAATCAGATCAGTTTGAACCCGCTGCCCCCTCACCCCCCGCACTGTAATACTTACCTGCTCCCCCGACCCCATCAGTGTCCCACATCGGATCTCTGAACAGGTATCCAAAGGCACGGGAGTGCCAGCCACCAGCAGCAATATCGCTGCGAAATGGACGGCGGGTACAGGTAAGTACTTCATTCATTTATTTTAATATATTAACATTTTTAGATTTGGTTCCCGTCGCCAAGCAGGAGGAGCGGGCAGCCACGAGGCCTCGCTGCCGCCGGCAATATCAGGCCAAGCCTTCCCGGCGTTGAGGCCTGTGGCGGACCTCTCCCGGAGGCATTTTCCGCACCCCCCAGCACCACGACCCTGACATCGGGAGGCTGTAAAATCCAGCCCTATGTGAGATCAATGCCACAGGAGATCAGCTAGTATATATTGATCACTGTTTAAAAAGGAAAATTAAAGTTATATGGCTGATAAACTCCTATTACAAAACAGTTAATGCCTCTACTAAAATAGGAGGCATGAAAGGCAGAAGAACATATAAAGCATTCACAAGCAATTATCCTACAACATAATGTCAAGACGCTATAATGGGTTTCAACAGAGTTACCAGCTATAAGGGCGGTTCGTTTTCGGGACACAAAGTTCGGTCCGTCTGTTCTCCAAGCTGTAACACAAAGTACCACGGCATGCGGTAAGTCCATTGAGGTGAAGAAGGAGCTGCGGGACCCGAGAGAAGTCCTGTGAAAAGGTGCCCCGAACACCCAAAACATCCACGAACGGCCCCCCCCGGCCGCAACTTCAAAGCGCCCGCGGGAGATGGCTCGGAGAGCATCTGCAGCGCACTGTCGGCAATGCTGCATGCCTTTATTTAAACCACTGCAAAAAAAAAAACCCTTAGCAAATGTAATCACCTCTAAGTCTGCCAAATGATGCTTCACCTCCCGAAGGACGTGGATGAGCTTTCCGGACGTCGATGGTGGGCACTGAGGAAATGGCTTATTACCTGCACCAGATTCCCCCCCCCCTCCCCCCTCCTTTACCCCCCTTCCACCCCCCCCCACCCCCGTCCCCTTCCCTGCTCCACCCTCTCAGCTCACCCCCTCACAACCCCGTCCCAGCCCGCCCCCCCTCGCACCATCTTCACCCCGCACCCCCTTCCCCTGCACCCCCCCCCACCCCCTCCCTCTACCCCTCCCCCTTGCATCCCCTCCTCCCACCGGCACCATCCTACACCTGTGTAGGGGCCCCAACAACCCCACTGCCTTGTGGGCGTCTCGGGAGAGACCAAGGCTAAGGGAGTAAACCCTAACAGAAAATCCGGAGCGGAACCCCGTAGGCGGTCATGTGTCACCTTTGGCATGTTTCCGGCAGTTCCTGCAGCCATACTGGTGCCAAACGTCGTGTCCTGCACTCCTTTGGACCCCACCAGAAAGGCCGAGAGGGGGGTTTTGACGACTGGGCAACTCTCAACCTCCATAAATTTGCCCAGGCATGCGCCATGGAGAGGTCACTCCATAGTTGCCTCACAGCGACTGAAACAACACGGAAGGCAGCAGTTACGGGTTATAAGTCCAGATAAATTGGCGTAGAAACTGGGCGCCACGGGTTGCCTTTGTCGGTGGGAGAGGTCATTGCACCTCACTGGACAGCTACCGCCCGCCTCAAACCGGGCAGCCCCCGGTCAATAAGGTTCTGTCCCGCCACAGTCTGCCTGCTTCAATGGGTGCTTGGAGCTCAGGGTCATTGCCCGAAAGGTGGACTGATACACCGCACCAAACAACATGAAAAAAGGAAAGAAGGTACCAGCCCTTCGCTTTGCAAGCTGGAACGTCAGAACTATGTGTCCTGGCCTGTCGGAAGACCTTACACAAATCAACGATTCTCGGAAGACCGCCATCATTAACAACGAGCTCAGTAGACTCAATGTGGACATTGCAGCACTTCAGGAGACTCGCCTCCCCGCGAGTGGCTCTCTAGCAGAGCAAGACTACACCTTCTTCTGGCAGGGCAGGGATCCTGAAGAACCAAGACAGCATGGAGTGGGCTTCGCCATCAGAAACTCCTTGCTCAGCATGATAGAGCCTCCCTCAAATGGCTCGGAACGCATACTGTCCATCCGACTGCTCACCACCTCTGGTCCAGTACACCTACTCAGCATCTATGCTCCAACACTCTGTTCCGCACCTGAAGCTAAAGACCAGTTCTATGAACAACTCCATAACATCATTAGCAGCATCCCCAACACCGAACACCTATTCCTGCTGGGGGACTTTAATGCCAGGGTTGGGGCCGACCATGACTCATGGCCCTCCTGCCTTGGGCGCTATGGCGTTGGAAGGATGAATGAGAACGGACAGAGACTGCTTGAGTTGTGTACCTATCATAACCTCTGCATCACCAACTCGTTCTTTCACACTAAACCCTGTCACCAGGTTTCATGGAGGCACCCAAGATCACGTCGTTGGCACCAGCTAGACCTCATTGTCACAAGGCGAGCCGCCTTAAACAGTGTTCAAATCACACGCAGCTTCCACAGTGCGGACTGCGACACCGACCACTCCCTGGTGTGCAGCAAGGTTAGACTCAGACCAAAGAAGTTGCATCATTCCAAGCAGAAGGGCCACCCGCGCATCAACACGAGCAGAATTTCTCACCCACAGCTGTTACAAAAATTTCTAAATTCACTTGTAACAGCCCTTCAAAACACTCCCACAGGGGATGCTGAGACCAAGTGGGCCCACATCAGAGACGCCATCTATGAGTCAGCTTTGACCACCTACGGCAAAAGTGCGAAGAGAAATGCAGACTGGTTTCAATCTCATAATGAAGAGCTGGAACCTGTCATAGCCGCTAAGCGCATTGCACTTTTGAACTACAAGAAAGCCCCCAGCGATTTAACATCCGCAGCACTTAAAGCAGCCAGAAGTACTGCACAAAGAACAGCTAGGCGTTGCGCAAACGACTACTGGCAACACCTATGCAGTCATATTCAGCTGGCCTCAGACACCGGAAACATCAGAGGAATGTATGATGGCATGAAGAGAGCTCTTGGGCCAACCATCAAGAAGATCACCCCCCTCAAATCTAAATCGGGGGACATAATCACTGACCAACGCAAACAGATGGACCGCTGGGTTGAGCACTACCTAGAACTGTACTCCAGGGAGAATGCTGTCACTGAGACTGCCCTCAATGCAGCCCAGCCTCTACCAGTCATGGATGAGCTGGACATACAGCCAACCAAATCGGAACTCAGTGATGCCATTGATTCCCTAGCCAGCGGAAAAGCCCCTGGGAAGGACAGCATTACCCCTGAAATAATCAAGAGTGCCAAGCCTGCTATACTCTCAGCACTACATGAACTGCTATGCCTGTGCTGGGACGAGGGAGCAGTACCCCAGGACATGCGCGATGCCAACATCATCACCCTCTATAAAAACAAAGGTGACCGCGGTGACTGCAACAACTACCGTGGAATCTCCCTGCTCAGCATAGTGGGGAAAGTCTTTGCTCGAGTCGCTCTGAACAGGCTCCAGAAGCTGGCCGAGCGCGTCTACCCTGAGGCACAGTGTGGCTTTCGTGCAGAGAGATCGACTATTGACATGCTGTTCTCCCTTCGTCAGATACAGGAGAAATGCCGTGAACAACAGATGCCCCTCTACATTGCTTTCATTGATCTCACCAAAGCCTTTGACCTCGTCAGCAGACGTGGTCTCTTCAGACTACTAGAAAAGATCGGATGTCCACCAAAGCTACTAAGTATCATCACCTCATTCCATGACAATATGAAAGGCACAATTCAACATGGTGGCTCCTCATCAGAGCCCTTTCCTATCCTGAGTGGTGTGAAACAGGGCTGTGTTCTCGCACCCACACTTTTTGGGATTTTCTTCTCCCTGCTGCTTTCACATGCGTTCAAATCCTCTGAAGAAGGAATTTTCCTCCACACAAGATCAGGGGGCAGGTTGTTCAACCTTGCCCGTCTAAGAGCGAAGTCCAAAGTACGGAAAGTCCTCATCAGAGAACTCCTCTTTGCTGACGATGCTGCTTTAACATCTCACACTGAAGAATGCCTGCAGAGTCTCATCGACAGGTTTGCGTCTGCCTGCAATGAATTTGGCCTAACCATCAGCCTCAAGAAAACGAACATCATGGGGCAGGATGTCAGAAATGCTCCATCCATCAATATTGGCGACCACGCTCTGGAAGTGGTTCAAGAGTTCACCTACCTAGGCTCAACTATCACCAGTAACCTGTCTCTAGATGCAGAAATCAACAAGCGCATGGGTAAGGCTTCCACTGCTATGTCCAGACTGGCCAAGAGAGTGTGGGAAAATGGCGCACTGACACGGAACACAAAAGTCCGAGTGTATCAGGCCTGTGTCCTCAGTACCTTGCTCTACGGCAGCGAGGCCTGGACAACGTATGCCAGCCAAGAGCGACGTCTCAATTCATTCCATCTTCGCTGCCTTCGGAGAATACTTGGCATCAGGTGGCAGGACTATATCTCCAACACAGAAGTCCTTGAAGCGGCCAACACCCCCAGCTTATACACACTACTGAGTCAGCGGCGCTTGAGATGGCTTGGCCATGTGAGCCGCATGGAAGATGGCAGGATCCCCAAAGACACATTGTACAGCGAGCTCGCCACTGGTATCAGACCCACCGGCCGTCCATGTCTCCGTTATAAAGACGTCTGCAAACGTGACATGAAATCGTGTGACATTGATCACAAGTCGTGGGAGTCAGTTGCCAGCATTCGCCAGAGCTGGCGGGCAGCCATAAAGACAGGGCTAAATTGTGGCGAGTCGAAGAGACTTAGTAGTTGGCAGGAAAAAAGACAGAGGCGCAAGGGGAGAGCCAACTGTGTAACAGCCCCGACAAACAAATTTCTCTGCAGCACCTGTGGAAGAGCCTGTCACTCCAGAATTGGCCTTTATAGCCACTCCAGGCGCTGCTTCACAAACCACTGACCACCTCCAGGCGCGTATCCATTGTCTCTCGAGATAAGGAGGCCCAAAAGAACCAGCTATAACTATCCATAACTTAATAGAAATTAAATCCCAGTGTAGTTAGATTGATGAATCTCCGTGTTAGTAATTCATGAGAAACAAACTGACTAGTATATGAAACAGTTTGACAGGGCATCTGTCATTTATGTAAATTTATGTTTATAAGATCTGATATTTCATTTCTGGTTTGAATAATGAGTAGATGGATGCAACATAAGAATCCCAAAACATTTTAGTAATCTTTTCAAGTGTAGCTGATTGCAAGATAAATTGGCATTAATTTATTAAATTAAAACCATTTTGAGAAGTGTTTTAATGAGCTTTAATGTAAGTAAATACCGAATAATAAGTTGCACTTTTTCATTAGTTATGAATGAAATTGATTCAGATTTTCTCCTTGGGATAATGAGATAAGTGCTCTTTGCATAAATACATAAATGGTTTACAGCAAATAGTGGCACAAAAATCAGTCTGTGTAACCTATAAATTTTTCCCTTCCAGCGGCCACAATATGAAGCTACTATTGAGGCAGAGGGGAGGCTACCTATGTCATATTTTGATGAAATGTGGAACTAAACAAACAATGAATATGGCAAACAGCCGACTCCTTTTTACTGCTAAATGATTTTTGTTGAAATTTGAACATGCATCTCAATATTACTTCAAGTTTAAGACTGGGGAAGCTAAATTTTACCTCCGTTATTATTAATATGGTAATTTCCTATCAGCTTGGATTATAGCAGTAACAGTGATCCTGAGTTATAGTAGCCTGTGCATTCAGCCGGGATATTGAAATCCAGAGTTCACTGTTGTAGATTATTTTATGCATCAATAATCCACATCTTCTTCCCATGGAAAAGAACATGGGGATCAATTTCCATGTGGTAAGCGATACTGCTGTTATGCCATTAAAAATGATTTGCAACTGCAGGTGGTTAGGAGAGGTATTTACATGAGGGGTTCCTGGGTCAGCCTATTTGCATACCCATTGGCGTAGTGTTTGGCGTAAATTCTATGTAAAATGGGTGTAATTAGCTGGAGTGCAATCTTTAAAACTATAGTTCAACCTGCACATTTAGTGTCAGATTGCACAGTTAATGCACTAAAACAGTGAGGAAATTCACCCCCTGCGTGATTATCTTCAAAAGGAAAAGTGTGTGGAGATTCCAGATTGTATGAAGATAGGAGAAGCAAACTAATGTCATTTCTGCCTGAGAAACATATATTAAGACCGATGAATCTTGACTTTTAAATCATAAAATTAAAGAATCTTACAGCACAGAAGGAGGCCTTTCGGCCCAATGAGCCTGTGCTGGCTCTTTGAAAGAGCTGTACAATTTAGACCCACACCCCAGCTTTTTCCCATAATCCTGCAAATTAGACCTCTTCAAGTACATGCTATTTGAAAATTCCCACCACCCTTTCAGGAATATGTAATCAAGATCTTAACAACCCTCTGTGTGAAAAAAATTCTACTAATTTCCCCTCTAGTTCTTTTGGCAATTATTTTAAATCTATGACCTCTGGTTATCAACCCACTGACCAGAGGATACAGTTTGTTCCTAATTGCTGCGTCAAATTCCCTCAGAATTTAGAATACCTCTCTTAGGTCTTCCCTTCACTTTCTCTGGTCTAACAATCCTAACTTCTCCAATCTCTCCACATAACATTCACCCTGGTATCATTTGACAAACCTCCTCTGTATTGTCTCCAAGGCTTTGACACCCTTCCGAAAGTGTGGTGTCCAGAATTTTACCCAATACTCTCACTGAGCAGTGATTTGTATGATTTAGCATGACTTCCTTGTTTTTATACTCAACGCCCCTATTTCCAAAGCTATATATATCCCATATGCTTTCTTTAACTGCCTTAACAACTTGCCCTACCACCGTCAAAGATTTGTGAATATGCATCCCAGTTCCCTGGGTGCTCTTGCACCCACTCAAAATAGCAACAGAGATTATATTGTTTCTCCATGTTATTTCTCTCAAAATGCTTAACTTCACACTCATCCACATTAAATTTCATTTACCATGAATCTGCCTATTTGAATGAGAATTTTTAATGTAAAGCTGAAATGTCATACAAGAGGCAGCCTTAAAAGCAAGGAAAGAATGAACACATCAAAAATAAAAAGCAAACTGCTTTTTGCTTGACTTTTGAAATGAGCAGCCAACTCGTGCAGTAAAGGTAAAGGCTGCAGATTCTTTAAAAGAAGGTTTAACAAATCTGTGTTGTAGAAAGATGTTGTCCAAATGTAGGGTATGATAGAGGTAATTGAGGTTTACAGTGAAATAGAGAAAATAATGCTTGAGGGCACTTGCATCACTATTGCAATATATTGAATGGACTTGATGGGCCAGAAAGCCTTTCTTCAACCACTAATGCTGATGTGCCTATGTAAGCGGAAGGATAAAGTACAGTGTGAATGTCAGATCTGTATCATAACGATATACCATATTCGTTTGTAAGTGAATTGACTTAATAAAACAATTACGTCATAACCTATAGAGTCAAATAGAAAAATATAGCAAACTACTGCCTAAAATAAGTGTATAAGTCACACACTTTCAGAGTCCAGGTTTTATCTCCTAGCAAGACTTGTGTGGGCAGGGGTTGGTGGTGGGGAGAGGGGGTGGTGGGGGGTGCGGGAGAGGGAGCCAAAGCAGTCGGGAAGACATCTGGCCCTCAGCAGCATATTACTTAAGCTCCCCAGACATCATCTACTCTTGTCAGTCTCCCAGCCGAACCTGGTGGGAAGTGTTAGCTGGCCAGTGCACGGGTGAGAGTTGCATTTTGAGTGGCAGGAAGCCACCGCCAAGGACGTACAGATAGGTACACGGCAGTTAGCTAAGTGGTTAAAAGGGGCGTCTAGAGGAATTCATGGTTGGACGAGAGTGAGGGAAGCCCAGGCAGGGAGGGCTAAGGGTTCCTTGTGGGGCCTGGAACAGCACTCTGGCCGATTTTCTTTTCCATTGACTTCAAGATGCTGTGAACGTTGCAGCATAAAACAAGAGGAGGAGAACACTGTGCTCGTTGTGATATTACTTTAACTGCTTGAATACTAGCTAACATACTACTGAATATGTAAATAGATTGGCATACATCATCACAGGAATTGATGCAAGCTCGCATGTGACATAGTGGGTTGAATTTTATAGAGCCCTTGATGTTGGGAATGGTGGCAGGGGGGGGTGGGGGGGAGGGGGGGGATGCATGAAGAATGCTCAGGATGAGGCCTGCCACCGACCCCAGCGCCGACAGGGCCCAGCCCGATTTCAACAGAGGCGGAGAGGCCTATTGGCGCCCCACCCATGGGACCATGATTTACATATTTAAATAAATTAATTTACCTGAATTAATGAAGTTCCCGTCGCCTCCTGTTTCGCCGCTGCGATCTTCATCCTGGTGGCCAGCACTGTCATGTCTTCAAATCCTCATCCAGGGAAACGAGGTGCAATTCCTACGGGTTAGGAGAAGGAGTGAAATCTTCAGGTCGTGAGGTGTGTGGAAGCAGGGAAAACCGCCCCGATTGGTTGTGGGGATGGTGGGAAGGGGTTGAGGGTCAAATGTTCTGAAGGTGGGGGGGTTTAAGTTCAGCATTTCCAAATATGGTTTTCCGGGGGTTTACGTTGTTTCATTTATTGAGACCTCATTGGGGAGGTGGGGAGGGGATGCAAAGTCTGAATAAAATTTAATTCCTAATAGTGGTGCGGTGGGACCTTTAAACATTTAAATTTACCGGCTCTAAGCCCTTTAAAAATGACACCAGCGCCTGTGCATTGGCACCAGACGCCATTGTCGGGGATGGCTCACCCGCCCTCTCCTATTTTGGCAGTGGGCCTATTGAATCCAGCCGAGCATTTGGAATGGTGTTAGTCAGCAAGTAGCACGCATATTGAAGAGCTCCTGTAATTCTGTTATTCTGTAATAAAAAATCCTTCATTTAGCTTACCAATCATCATCACAGTGTTTGATATGTTTGTTAAAAACCAAAAACACAACTGTGCTAATTGTCATTTTGGGCATCTGCGGCTGTGGTAGATTGTAAAGTTTTAAGAAACACTCAGGGTTGGATTTTGTTCCCAGTCCGATTTCAGGTTCCATGGCAGGGTGGGGCGGGATGGGGGCCGGAAAATCAGAGTGGCAACGGTCACCACGGAATGCGATGCCGGGATTGTCAGGCCTGATCTTCCCAGTGGCGGGGTAGCTCTGTGGCAGCCCCTCTGCTGCTCTGCGACGGGACCCGACTTAGCATATTTAAATAACACATTTGGATGAATTAAAATCTAAACTGCAGTGATCTTACTTTCAGTTCCTGATCCTCAGTGCAATGTGCAGCACTCATGCACCTTCTCTTTCCTGTACAGCGAAAGCTGATGCCGTGGTGGGGAAGGGGTGAACTGTGCACTCTGATGGGTTGGGGGGTGGGTGGGTGGGGGAATGGGGGAAAGGGAAGGGGGCAATTCTACACTCTGATGGGTAGTGGGGAAGGGGGCAATTCTGCACTTTGTTGAACTGTCTGCAGGGCTGGCAGCCTTTTAAAAATGGCGTCTGCACCTGCTTCCGCATTGGTGATGCCGTGAATGGTGTCGCCAATGCCCCCCCTCCACATGATTTGCAAGGCTGGCCGCCATGAATATGTAAAGTCGCCACCCGCCACAGAATTGCGGCGGCGTAGGTTCCGCACGGGGCGGCTGCCATTTTCCCTGCCCACTATCGCTCCCGGCAGCGGGACTAAAAAATCCAACCCTTAGATTTCCTGTTCTGAAAGAATGCTCATTAAAAGCAATACAGAAATAAGAGGGAAAATCCAGTTAGAACTCTATCCAGTTATAATATGGAAATTCTTTGTCTAGAAGATGCAACTATAGTTCTCTGGCCATTACAATAGATTAAATATTGGTAAGAAAGCAACTATCAGCAAGTTCCTCAGGTACATTTCTATTGCAGTCTAATTAAAGAGCATTGGGAAAATGTTAAATGCAAAATTAATGATTGAGGAAAGGAGACACAACACAAATTCTTTGAAATATATGGAGTTGTGTTTATTTTTAAAAGTGAAATGTTTCAAATTAGAATACATTTTAAAATCAAACTAAGCAAGTTTCACACCAAATCAATATGTGTTAATACTTAAGATTGCTGACAATATGTTCTGGGGTGGGGCGAGAGATACGCCCCAGACCCTTCCTCCAGAAAATAAATCCCACTTGTACAATGATCCCAAAGCACACGCCTGAATTTCCAATATCATTGAAGAAGCCTCCACACTGAAAGGTCAGAATATTAACACACTACATTTAATCCACATTTAGGCTTAGCTGCCAAAAACAAAAAGTGTCCCTGTTCAGTATGTGTGAGTTATACCCTCCACTATCCCCCTGGTGCCAAACCGTGATAGTTCTATTGTTGAAGCTGGATGGGATAAACTCAATGTGCAAGTAAATGGAAAAGGTGAAAATAAACTGATTTATACATGTACCAGACCTTACTGTCGGCCTGGGGAATAAAGTGCATCTGATGTTTTCTTTTAAAAAAACATTTTTGTTTGAAATGCAGTGCTGATGACCACATTCGAGAAAGTGCCCAGAGAGGACAGAAGACCTGATAATCTGATAAAATTAGATTTTCATAAACAATGGAAATGACATTATTGTTAAAGCATGATCAGCTATCACTGCAACCTCTGCTAATGTTCTTCTTTTGGTTTCAGTAATCCTCTCCACCTGTCCCATTGGTTATGGCATCCGCACATACTTAACAAAAAATAGCTGCATATTTATATGAAGTGTATATGTGTGTAATCCAGCTAAAATAAATTACTGGGGAACAGAGATGGCAATTGAATAAAAGTGACGAGTAAAGATGGTTTTCTGGAGGGATGCAGTGGCCTATCTGTGAGGGGGTTGCAAAGGGGAATGTGTCAGGCAGTATAATGGGATTTGCTCACAAGCCTACTGCCGTTTATATTAGCATTCATTTAAACTGGCATTGGCATAAAACTGTTTGTGTGTGTCTGGTTTGTGCTGGAACATTTAATACAGTGGCTTTATAGTGGAGTAAGGATGTTAGATCTTGGCTGATTTTAGGATGAGTTTCCACTGTAAATGTGATACCAGGCAGTCAGATAGCTATATTCAAACTGCTGAACATGAAAAACTGGCCAATGGGGAATATTTTGTATTAATTATACTTGGAATGGTAATTCTGTACAATAGAAGTTACTGAGAAGCAATGTAGGAAACAAGTGTTCAATGATTCAACAGAACAGCTTATCTGGAAAGGATAGTGAAGTGTCATTATTTGCTGGTCCTCAATTCTAGAAAAGAGCTGACACAAGCAATTTCTTTTTTGCATCTTTTAACTTTGTGTGCTTTGGGCTATGTTATTAGGCACACAGACACACTTAATAGAATACCAATACAACCTCAACCTGCCTTAAATTCCTGATAAATCAAGCTATCATTGTGACCCACACAGGCTGCCTGCCTGAGTCAGACGGTAGTCCCAGTTAAAACGCAAATCGGTGTCCTATCACATACATGGGTCCCCATTTGCCATTTTAGGACAGTACTGGGCAGAGTGAGAGGATGTGACAGGAAAGCTTGTGTTTATTTTCCTCAGACTCCACAAAACCAATATGGACTGCTACTACTCTGAGTCTCTACCCTCTCCCGAGATTGCCCCTTCCCCACCGAAGACCTACCCTCTTGCGGCCTGGAGGCGAATATTGTGACCACCCAGAACTGATGGCTATCCAGGGGCAATTGGTTTTTGCCTAAAACTCACTGGTTGAATGCTAATGATGCCGGCCCTCAAAACAGTCTGGGCCTCCCACCGGAAACTATCAGCCACCCGAAACCTGCGTGGGGTGTAAACCTTGGGTTTTTCAGCACTGAAAGGAGTCAGCAGAGAGGTGATTGTATAGAAGTATATATGATAAATAAGTAAAGAGTAGCAATTAATCCTGAATGGTAGTTTAACTTAAATTGTAAGAGAAGGACAAGGGGGATATGGATTCAAACTAGGAAAAGGTAAATCCAGAATATTACCTTAAAGTGTCAGAGGAGAACACAAAGTAAATTTAGGACTGATAACAGGTAATTCATCTTTGCACAAAGAGTGACCAATGTATGAAACAGAATTCCAGGAAGAGTAGCGGGACCTTGGGAACAATTGGATGCTGAAATGGGGCAGTTATTACAAAGTAAGACTTGAGCGAGATTTGGAGGGTTAAAAACAGCAGCTACCCTGGCCAATACCTCTCCAGTCACTATTCAATATCCTAAAAACATCTAAATAATGATGTTTATAACAAATCCTTTGGATTTTAGATAATCAAGTAAGAATTGTGAATTTTAGTTGCTCATTTTTTATGGAAGGAGTGAAGTGCAGTAATTGTTTCATAATTTAGGGTGGCTGCGGTATTATTTTCTTGCCATGAAAACAATGGTAGTGAGAATGCACATGGAAAAATCGTCCTGCCTTGGGCAGCATACACTTTCTTGCTCATTTGAAATAACAATGTCAGACAACAGCACCATGTGTAGTGATGCGATAACCCTCGTCATTCCATATAAAATTAACCTTTTCAACAACATGCATGTGAAAGAGCAGTAAATTGCAAGCACTGGTTACTATCACTGTACTATTACATCTCTCCATCTTACCAGTTAGATTTTAGACATGTTATCAAGTGTGTGATATGGTGGGAACAGTTCAGCAATAATTGATGCAAGTTAGGTGTAATATCATTTTCACTAACTACATATTCTATCTCTGGGCTGTGAAATGACAACTGATGGGCTTAAGAATGTAGGTCTCTCATTTAGATGTCTATATGTAATGCTGCATACATTGATTTCTACCCTAAAATTATATTAGTGTAAATATGTAATAAAGAGGATCAGCTACTAGCCATTTTGGTGTTGAAATTTATCCACCTGATGCGAATTGTCAGTCCTCTTTAAATAAAGTTTAAATACACAATGTTGAACAGAGGTGTATTAAAAGGCAGTCACATTTTGAAGGACGAAGGCTATAGCAAAAATTACAGCAAAACCACATGAATACTGAGATATGAAACTGTTGAAATATACTGATCAGTTTTGATTATTCATTGAATCAGGATGTGCAAAGTCCATCCAGTACATTAGACCCTGCAAAGTCTTCCTCACTAACATCTAGGGACTGGTGCCAAATTTGAGAGAGCTGTCCCACAAACTGATCAAGCATCTATCTATCAGCCAATGTACCAGATTCTTCCATCACCATATCTGGGTATGCCCTGTTCCACTGACAGGACAAACCCACCGGAGGTGTGGGTACTGTGATATACAGTTGGGAAGGAGTGGGTCTGGGAGTCCACAGCATAGTAACCGGATCCCACCTAGTATTATGGCTTCAGATGAAACACCTATTGCCCTCTCTCACTTGATGAATCAGTACTCCTCCACGTTGACCATAAGTTAGATAAATTACTTAGGTTGGCAAGGGCACAGAATGCACTATGGCTGGGGGACTTCAATATCCATCACCCAGTAGTACCTCCATTGACAGGGGCAAAGTTTAGAGGGGATGTGCGAAGCAAGTTCTTTACACAGAGGGTGGTGAGTGCCTGGAAGTTGTTGCCGGGGGAGGTGGTGAAAGCAGGTAGCATAGAGACGTTTAAGAGGCATCTTGACAAATACATAAATAGGATGGGAATAGAGGGATACGGACCCCAGAAGTGCAGAAGGTTTTAGTTTAGGCAGGCATCAAGATCGGCGCAGGCTTGGAGGGTCGAATGGCCTGTTCCTGTGCTGTACTGTTCTTTGTTCTTTGTTTGTTGACTGAGCTGACCAAGTCTTGAAGGACATGGAATCATATAATGGTTGCTGCCAGACTGCTCTTGTGGCAACTGATGAGAGAACCAACATTCCCTCATTTTTTTTTTGAGCGCGTGGGCAATTACTTTATGCACGCGGCCATGCATGCGCGATAATTTAAAAGGATCTCCATGGCGACTTTTGGGTCACTGTGTAGTTCCATGGCTTAGACGAAACATTGGAGAGAACCAACACAAATGAGTAACCTAATTCACCGTGTACCCACCAGTCTTCTTTCTTTTGGGCCTCCTTATCTCGAGAGACAATGGATACGCGCCTGGAGGTGGTCAGTGGTTTGTGAAGCAGCGCCTGGAGTGGCTATAAAGGCCAATTCTGGAGTGACAGGCTCTTCCACAGGTGCTGCAGAGAAATTTGTTTGTTGGGGCTGTTGCACAGTTGGCTCTCCCCTTGCGCCTCTGTCTTTTTTCCTGCCAACTACTAAGTCTCTTCGACTCGCCACAATTTAGCCCTGTCTTTATGTCCACCAGTCTACTTGTTGCACATGTGGCTATCTGTGACATCACTGGTCAGAGTGACCATCACACAGTCCTTGTGGAGTACAAGTGCTGACTTCACACTGAGAACATTCTTCACTGTGTTTTGTATCAGTACCACTGTGCTAAATGGGATAGATTAAGAACAGATTAAGCAGGTCAAAACTCCGTATCCATGAGGTGCAGTGGTCCACAGCAGCAGCCGTGTTGTAAATCACCTTAATCTATAACTTTATTGCCCAGAATAATCACTCACTTCTCCATCATCAAGCTAGATGATCAACCTTGGTTCATTGAGAAGTGTAAAAAAGCATAACAAGTGCAACACCATATAACAGACTTATTTAGAAAATAGAAGCACATGGTATTAAAGGAATAGTGGTAACTTGGGTAGATAATCGGTTAAGAGATAGGAGCAGAGAGTAGTGGTAAATGGATGTTTTTCTGACTGGAGAAAAGTATGCAGTGGAGTCCATTAGAGGTCAGCTTTGGAACCATTGCTTTTCTTGTTATACGTAAATGATCTGGACTTGGGTATATTGAGTACAATTTGTGGATGAAACAAAACTTGACAACATGGTAAATAGCCAGCAGTAAAGTAGCAGACTTCAAAAGGACATAGACTGATGAACTGGGCAGACAAACGGCAGATGCAATTTAATGTGGACAAGTGTGAAGTGATGCACTTTGGGAGAAACAACAAGGAGAGGCAGTATAATCTCAATTATGCTATTTTGAGGGGATGCAAGAGCACAGGAACCTGTAGGTGCATATTTACAAATCCTGGAAGATTGCAAAGTGACTTGATAAGGCAGTCAAGAAAGTGTATAGGATACTTGGCTTTGTAAATAGGGGCACTGAATACAAAAACAAAGAAATCATGCAAAACCTTCACAAGTCACTGGTTAGGCTTCAGCTGGAGTATTGTGTACAATTTTGGGCGCCACACTTTAGGAAGGTTGTCGCAGCCTTGGAGAGGGTACAGAGGAGGTTTATCAGGATGATACTAGGGAGGAGGTACTTCAGTTATGAACACTAACTCACCAATAATATGCTCAATGATGCTCAGTCTGGGTTCTGTTAGAACTACTCGGCTCCAGACCTCAATATAACTTTGGTCCAAATATAGACACAAGACATGAATTCCACGGGTGAGGTGAGAGTGATTGTCCTTGACATCAATGCAACATTTGACTAAGTGTGGCACCAAGGTAATCTGGTAAAACTGAAGTCAATGGAGATCAGGAAGACAGTCCTCCAGTGACTGGAGTCATACCTTACATAAAGTAAAATGGCTGCAGTCATTGGAGGTCAGTCATCTCAGCCCCAAGACATCACTACAGGAGTTCTTCAGTTCAGACCCAACTATCTTCAGCTGCTTCATCAATGGCCTTCCCTCCTTCATAATACGACTATACAGTGCTCAGTTCCATTCATAATTCCTAAGCTAATGTGCCAGTCAATGCTCACAGGCAGAAGACTTGGACAATACTGGGCTAATATGTGGCAAGTAACATTGCATCACACAAGTGCCAGGCAATGACCATTTCCAACAATAGTCTGCTTAACCACTTTGCCTTGACATTCAATGGCATTACTATCACCAATTCCACAAAAATCAACATTGGCAGGTGTGGTGGGGAGGGTTCACCATTGACCAGAAACTCAACTGGACAAGCCACATAAATTTTGTGGTTACTAGAAAATGGCAAAGGCTAGGTACTCTGCAGACATTGGTCACTCCATTGGAGTTTGCTTGCCCTACTCCTTCCTTGCCAATCATCTCCTTCCAGAGATTTATGTCCTTCCTGACTCTGGCGTTGAAGTCTCCAAGGAGGATCAGTTTGTTGTCTGCTGGGAATCTGGCTAGGGATTGCTCAAGGTCTGTGTCTTCTCCATTTTCCTCACTGCAATGCTACACCTCAGCTCTGGCAAACTACCTGCAGGCGTGGAGATAATCTACAGAACAGACGGGAAACTGTTCAACCTACACTGCCTTCAATCCAAACCAAAATCACTCCAACCTCAGTCATCGAGTTTCAGTATGCAGATGACACTTAAGTGTGCGCTCACTTGGAAACTGAGCTCCAGATCATTGCTGATTCCTTCTCTGAAGCATATGAGAAACCGGGTCTTTCACTAAACATTCGGAAAATGAAGGTCCTCTTCCAACTAGCTCCCACAGCACAACACCTCCCCCAGTCAAGATCAATGGCGAGATCCTGGAAAATGTGAACCATTTTCTATATTTTGGGAGCCTCCTCTCGGTGAAGGCAGACATAGAAGACGAGGTTCATCATTGCCTCCAATGTGCCAGCCCCGCCTTTGGCTGACTGAGGAAGAGAGTATTTGAGGATCGGGATCACAAACCCGAGACTAAAATCATGATTTACCAGGCAGCAGTGATCCCTGCGCTCCCATGGACAGCAGCAGTTGAAGAAGGCAGCTCACCACCACCTTCTCAAGGGCAACAAGTGCTGGCTTGCCAGTGATGCCCACATCGCATGGAAGAATATAAAAGAAAAATATATGCTTCGGAGACTTGGACAACATACAGCAAGCACCTCAAAGAACTGCAGAAGTACCACCAGAGGTGCCTCTGCTAGATTCTCCAAATCCGGTGGCAAGAAAGGCAGTCCAACAGCAGCGCCTCTCCCAAGACAACCTGCTCAGTATTGGGGCACTAATCACCCAAAATCAGCTGCGCTGGACAGTCATGTTATCCGCATGCCTCACACCAGACTCCCGAAGCAGCTGTTCTATTCAGAGCTTGGTCATGGCAGGAAACTCCCAGGAGGAAAGCGGAAATACTTTAGAGATGTCCTCAAAGCATCCCTGAAGTGATCAAACATCTTCATCAACTCATGGGAGTCCCTGGCTTGTGACTATCCTAAATGGAGAAAGCTAATTCGTGAAGGCATCGTACACCTCATCGGGAACATGCAGAGGCAAGGCGTTGGAGGGAGCACACAAACCTCCAAACTACTCAACTACTTGACCCCTCATGTGGCAGAGTCTGCAGATCACACTTTGGACTTATCAGCCATCCCAGAACCCATCAAACTGGAGTGGAAGCAAGTCATCCTCAATCCCGAGGAACTGCCTAAGGAGGAGAAGGTTGTCACCTCCTGACTCCTAAATGCCTCTCTACCACCTTCTTCAGCAGCACCTCACAAGCTTGTAACTTCTACTACCTAGTAAGGAAAGACAGGAAGTGCGTGGAGCATCAGCACTTCCAGGTTCCCCTCCAAGTCACACGCAATCCTCTTTGGACATATATTACCATTCATTTCATCAAAATTGAGTCAAAACCCTGGAATTCCCTATGTAACAGCTCTGTGGGTGTACTTTCATCACATAGACTTCAGTAGTTCGAGTAAAAGGCCCACTTCCACCTTCACAAGGGCAACTAGAGATGGGCAATAAATACCAGCATTCCCAGCAATAATTGTATCCTGAGAATTAATTTAAACAATGTACTATATCTAACACTCACCTGCATTTTGTTTTGTTAAGGTCTTTCTACAGTGATAGAAAATATGGTTATAGGAGTGTCTTTGCAATGTGGAAAAGAAAAATAATGGCAAAATGATCATTCTGGGCTGAATAGCTATCAAAAACTCCAGTGATATCCTATTATATGATGGTCTCACACTTGTAAAAGTTAATTTTCAGTGCCAGAGATTTTGTTTGGCAGTAATTGAGACTTATCACACTGTTAAAAGTTTACTTACACTGGAATGGATGTGCCCTGACTTTTCTGACATGTTTATTGGGTATCTATCACATAGGTACAGCAACTTCACACTCTTCCATGTATTTGAATGCTGAGTTTTTCAGCGAGATGCTGTTGCAAAGGTTCTGAGCATGTACAGTCGTTGGAAGTTGTTGTCTAATTTACCCTTTAATAACATGACCACTGATAGCCTCACCGTTAGTGTAACAGCAAAATTTGGGCCTATACATTTTGGATAGAGTTGGAAAACAATGGCAATGATTTCAAGGCAATGTCAGGGCTTGGGTGACATAAAAGATTGAATTTATTTAAGTTTTGGTATGTGGTTTTATTTAATATCTTGTAATTATTTGCATCAACCCACCATTTACAATTTGACTTTGAGATATGAGTAGGTGTAACATACTGTGTAACCTCCTGCAGTCCTGCAACCCTCTGAGATCTCTGCGCTCCTCCAATTCTGGCCTCTTGCACATCCCCGATTTTTAATTCCACCATCATTGGGAGCTGTACCTTCAATTGCCTAGGCTCCATGCTCTGTAATTTTCTCCCTAAACCTATCTGCCTTTCTAGCTCTCTTCCTCCTCCTTTGAGATGCTTCTTAAAACCTACCACATCTGTCCTAATATCTCATGCGGCTCGTGTCAAATTTTGTTTGATAATGCTCCTATTAAGTGCTATGGAATGCGCTAAAGAGATGTAACTAAGAATTACTCAATTGATTCTTGGGAATAGAGGGTTGTCCTATGAGGAGAAATTAAGTAGAATGAGTCTATATTCTCTGGAGTTTAGAAGAATGAGAGATGATCCCATTGAAATGTATAAAAATCTTAGGCTTGACAGGCAGCTTCCCCTGGCTGCAGAATCTAGAACTAGAGGTCATAGTTTCAGGATAAGGGATCAACCATTTAGGACTGAGATGAAGAGAAATTTCTTCACTTCGAGGGTTGTGAATCTTGTAATTCTCTACCCCATAGGGCTGTGGATGCTGAGTTCATGAGTAAATTTAAGACTGGGATTGATAGATTTTGTGGCGCTAAGAGAATCAAGGAATATGGGGATGGGGCAGGAAAGTGGGGTTGATGTAGAAGTTCAGCCATGATTTTATTGAATCGTGGAGCAAGCTCGATGGGCTGTACGGCCTACTCCTGCTCCTACTACTTATGTTATGTTGTTCAGCTGTTGTTGTGTATAACACAAAGTACGGGTAATGTTTCTATAGCACAAATAGGATTTCTTCATCAAGAGTACTGTAACAATTCCTTTTTATGAAGTCTTGTAATTTGTTGTGGATGATGATGTGAGGAATAGGTCAACTGTAATCATCACTATACAAGTGAAATTTGCTGAGAGCAGACATTGCTGGTGCGGCTTTGAGCAGATCAAGGCAGCTTCTTCTCTGTGGACCAGGACTGTGATGAGGGGAGCTGGTGCATTCAATTTGTACATAAATGATTTGCCTGTTTATGTGGCATAAGATTGGGATAAACTACTTCCTGAAGATATATTTTTTGATTGTGTTTTGTAGATTATTAGGATTGACCAAAACCATTTAGTTTTTTTTTAAGCAGAATATCCATGGGTTTTGTTTTAGCAATGCAATAAGTTTTGGGAGTGGGTGACTGGTGGGGGTGGAAAATGTCTTATGCGCTGACACATTATAAATGTGTGCGATCTGCTTAGTGACAGAGTGGGAGCTTTGGTGTGGGAAGATTCTAATTAAAGAACATTGCGTTGGATGTCTGATTGGCTGGCAAGTTGTGTCATTGTGTGATCTGTGCAGCTAGAACTAATTATGCAAATTATAAAGTGGAAAGAATTACAGATTCAGTTCCATACTTTTGCACTTACATTTGGGATATAAAAATGTAACCTCTCAATAAGGAGTCAAGGAAAAGAATTATGTAGAAGTGTTTAAAAATATCATAGTGAGATCTAGTGCTGCAGTTTCCAGTCTATTCTCTTTAGTGTTTCCTGGCGTTTAAAATGTAACAAGAAGACATTGCAAATTCTTAATCCATTTGCATTAATGTAACACGAACTGTTGTCCAAATGGCTACAACTGTCCAAAAATCTTTACATATGTATTTGAAAGTGAAGTGAGACATATAATGTACATTTACACAATTCAAATATAATTACAAAAAATTGACCTAAATAAGATTAATACTATTTTGAAAATAACTGAGTAAAAAAATTAGCCATAGTTGTAAGCAAATACATGGCATATTAAAAAATTGACAGTAAGATTTGTTATATTTTCTGAAGGTGCTATTTGTCTTCAGATGTTGTGAAAGAGATGAAACAATCTAGATATCGCAGATTGCTTTCTGTGAAAGTGACAAACTGAAGATAGAAATGTTTCCTGATGTGATGGTGGGCTCCTAATCACTTCCTGCAGTTCCATGGCAGATGGAAAATCTTTTTGGCAGATGCTCCTGTTCTGAGCTCGCATCACGTTTGGCTTTGAATATTCCTGTTTTTTTTTGTAAACCCTCATAAAAGCCACATTTTATGATGAAAAGAATTGCAAATTCTAGCATTCCATTGGTTGGCCTACAAAAAATGGATTTTCTCTTACCTGATATTTATTTATTTTTTTATTTATTTAGAGATACAGCACTGAAACAGGCCCTTCGGCCCACCGAGTCTGTGCCGACCATCAACCACCCATTTATACTAATCCTACACTAATCCCATATTCCTACCACATCCCCACCTGTCCCTATATTTCCCTACCACCTACCTATACTAGGGGCAATTTATAATGGCCAATTTACTTACCAACCTGCAAGTCTTTTGGCTTGTGGGAGGAAACCGGAGCACCCGGAGAAAACCCACGCAGACACAGGGAGAACTTGCAAACTCCACACAGGCAGTACCCAGAATTGAACCTAGGTCGCTGGAGCTGTGAGGCTGCGGTGCTAACCACTGCGCCACTGTGCCGCCCTTCATTGCAGTCCAGACATTAGAGTTCTAAAACCTAGAAACAGAAAACCTTTAATGGGGTAAAGCCAACTATGGGACTACATCATAGAATGGTACAATTAGGGAAATAAAATAAGTCTGCATTAACATTGTACATGCTATGTATTTATAGCACTCACGATAGGCTGTTCTTTTAATATGCATGACTGTATTTTAATAAAAGTGCCATAAGTAGCTCGTGTTAAACAGGGGCAAAAAAGTGCCACATCCTGTCAAAGATATGAATGAAACATTTATACGTATAAAAGTCTTGCATTTGGTGTGCGTCTGTCACACCTGAAAATATTGCACTTGACAGTGTGACAGTTTGTCACACAATGCACTGAATTGCTCAACTGTGATATTTATAGAATTTCAACACATCGAAACAACATTTATAACATTTCAACTGGTTTCTTCTGGCCTGAAAAGTACAAGTACATTGTATAAGTACATCACATAGTGTCAGCTTACCTCAATTGGTTACCTGTGATTTATAAGCAGATGCCACTCTAGAAAAACTTTCTTCAAGATCAATAATTAGCCTCTAACTGACCTCAAGATGTACCTATTAAGATATTTTTCCACAGCAGGAGTACCTGAGCTGTGGTGTTGGAGCACAGGCCAGCTTTAACACAGCTCTACATCAGTAACTAAAAATCACAGTTGTGAATAAATATATTACACATTGTTGGCTTGGCTCAATTGTTAGCAAATTGCCTCTAAGTTAGAAAGTTGTAGTTTCAAAGTTTTAAATATGTTCCAAATGTCTCAAACAACTGTGACTAGGTGGACAAGGGCTAAAGGCACTGTCTGGTACAGTACTAAATCAAGTAGAAATAAAAACAGAAAATGCTGGAAATACTTAGCAGGTCTGGCAGCATCTTTAGACAGAAGCAGATGTTACCATTTCAGGTCATGACCTTTCATCAGACCAGGCTTGATCTGTGTCTACACTGAGTTCACGATCATGTTGGGCAGCAACTAGGGTACTGCAATTGGTCTCCACACTCCAATACCAGGGATGGGGAAAATCAGCCACAGCTGCCACTTTGATTCCCATTCAGCTGAGAAGTGCATGTGTGAACTTCAGCTCAGAACAGAATTGGGCTGAGCTGTGAAGCTTGCCATAGTTAATTAGCGTAGTGGCGCACGTGTTTTTGGGTAAGATACCCGAGGTGCTCACTGAACTGAAATTAAGTGCTTTCAGGAGACAAGCGGAAAAAATTGGCAACAAAATCTAGAAAACAGGCACGAACTACAGGGATGTTATTGAGAAAGCAACGTTGTGATAGGGGTGTTAATTATTCACCGCTATGGAACAGTACACAAGACTTTAAAGAGCTTATTTGTGTCATTTCTGTTCTTAGCTGCTACACTGCTTCCTTTAGTTGGTACACTTTTGCACTTACAGCAGTCCTTGATAATAAATTGCTTTTGCTTTGGACTGGCTGTCCCGCCTGTAGTTGATACTCCCTTTCAACACCAGCCGTGGGAGTAGCTCACCATTAATCTTTGCCAAATGTCCCCATTTGATTAGCTTTTATAACTTCCACAACTGCAGTACTAGCAAACGTGTGCCTCCTCCCTTCCTCATTAACAATGTTATCTCAGGATATGTAACATTTATTCTCAAATGCTGTTAGCTTGCCATTTTTCTGCTTTGTTTCCAAGCCCTACTTCCAAATGATAGGATGTAACATTGCAGCAAGTCGATGCTTGTGTTCTGTCATTATCAGCATAAAAGATCATTGCAATTTAAATGTAAAATTGATCGTTTCTCACCCTGACACGAAATCATTTGGTCTGTTCGAGATGTACCAGATGACAAGAAATGTACGTATTATTTTGTACATGATGATGTCATGGAACAAGATCAAACTGTGGTGTTTCTCCCCCTCCCACAGCAATATTAAAAATAGTAGGCAGCTGAGAAGCAGCAATAAACTAGAATGATGGGAAATAAAATTAAAATTCGTTCCTATACTTTGAGCATTTTTTGGTTTTCACTTTAGCATTACTAGAATGAAAATTTGCTAATGTATGATAACCAATCGATAAGACATTTCGATAAAAGGACTGGGCTTTCTCTTTGAGACAGAAATGTAGCTCCCTACTGCTGGCTGTAAAACAAAAGGAAAGCAGGAATTCTGTTTTTAAGATTTGTATTGTCTTTCAGCAGAGTCAAAGACAGTCATTAACAAAGACAAATTCTTCCTCCGTTTATTCTTCCAACAGCACACCTAATGAAAACTCAAGCGGTTCATAACTTCTATCTGTAGTTAGAAACAAAAATTATTATAGCGTAGATAAAGTGATTAAAAATGTACTCCAACTAAATGCTAAGGAGTGCTTTATATATTGAATAATTACTCTTTAGAGCCTGGAGTTTTACTTTGAGTGTTTATGTCCTCTTCCTAATTCAAATCACATTGAGGTAGAAATTGGTCTTCCTTGCACCCATTTTCCAAGTGGAAAACAGGGGTAACGACCAATTTTACAGGGCAATGCCCTGTGCCCTAAGGACACCTGAAAAACATCCAACATCATATTGGCTGAGTACAATTCTCAGGAGTCCTGGGCGGTTGGTTAATAGGCGTGACTGGCCTCAGCTGCTTGTCTATGTAATTAAAATGTGGCCTGAGGCCAGTTTCAGGTGAGCCTCAGGCTTTTGGCATGTGCTTGCAGCTACTTACCTATTTTAGGCCTGAAAATGAGCCATAACCAATTTCTATCTGATTATGTTTAATTTAACCTGATTAATCATAATGCTGTAGTGCAAGCTGACTCACTGGCTAGAGTAAATTAGTTCTTCAAGGCAGTATTCTCAGCAAAAATTCAATGAAATTGATGAAATGAATGTGGTGGATGCCTTAGGCCCACACAGATGTTTCGGAGTATAGATGATTGATGCTATATCATAGCAGAACTTGCTCAAAACTTCACTACATTTTTATCCTATTGATTTGATGTAAAATATGTCAGTACTGGGGAATGGAATACCTTGTCTGCTTTTATATTCAGTGTTATCATCAAGTACTCCAAGGACACGTCGGGTTAGATGCAAGAATGAGTTCTCTTTTTATCCTTCCTCAACAATGTTGTTAAATGTCAACCTCAAAACACTTACCCCACCAGTGCACTAGACAACTTTATGGGCTGTCAGAAAATACCAACTTAGATAAACTGCGAGGAGCTTTGATATTGCTGGCCTATTTAAGAACTGGTCTGGGTGAAAACCATCAAAATATATTTCACACAGTAGGAACAAGTGTGGACAGATTCACAAAGCATAGGAACCATATTTCAACTGACTGGTAATTATATCTATTAATATATTTAAACTCTTGCACACAATATTCTTTTGGGCCTCCTTATCTCGAGAGACAATGGATACGCGCCTGGAGGTGGTCAGTGGTTTGTGAAGCAGCGCCTGGAGTGGCTATAAAGGCCAATTCTGGAGTGACAGGCTCTTCCACAGGTGCTGCAGAGAAATTTGTTTGTCGGGGCTGTTGCACAGTTGGCACTCCCCTTGCGCCTCTGTCTTTTTTCCTGCCAACTACTAAGTCTCTTCGACTCGCCACAATTTAGCCCTGTCTTTATGGCTGCCCACCAGCTCTGGCGAATGCTGGCAACTGACTCCCACGACTTGTGATCAATGTCACATGATTTCATGTCGCGTTTGCAGACGTCTTTATAGCGGAGACATGGACGGCCGGTGGGTCTGATACCAGTGGCGAGCTCGCTGTACAATGTGTCTTTGGGGATCCTGCCATCTTCCATGCGGCTCACATGGCCAAGCCATCTCAAGCGCCGCTGACTCAGTAGTGTGTATAAGCTGGGGGTGTTGGCCGCTTCAAGGACTTCTGTGTTGGAGATATAGTCCTGCCACCTGATGCCAAGTATTCTCCGGAGGCAGTGAAGATGGAATGAATTGAGACGTCGCTCTTGGCTGGCATACGTTGTCCAGGCCTCGCTGCCATAGAGCAAGGTACTGAGGACACAGGCCTGATACACTCGGACTTTTGTGTTCCGTGTCAGTGCGCCATTTTCCCACACTCTCTTGGCCAGTCTGGACATAGCAGTGGAAGCCTTACCCATGCGCTTGTTGATTTCTGCATCTAGAGATAGGCTACTGGTGATAGTTGAGCCTAGGTAGGTGAACTCTTGAACCACTTCCAGAGCGTGGTCGCCAATATTGATGGATGGAGCATTTCTGACGTCCTGCCCCATGATGTTCGTTTTCTTGAGGCTGATGGTTAGGCCAAATTCATTGCAGGCAGCCGCAAACCTGTCGATGAGACTCTGCAGGCACTCTTCAGTGTGAGATACAACGAGCATACAATATGCACTTCTTGTAACACCTATGAGAGATCTGCTAATATAATAATTTCAATCTTCAAGCATGGTGAGCTTCTGGCAAGTAGATGCCATTGTTCATAAGGCTTGCTCAGCCATGTGAGAAAAATATTCATAGTACATTGTATAGAGCCTTTAAAACATTTTACTAAACTATCTGATCGAGAGGATCAATCAGGCTTCTACAATGACCATTTTTCAATGAACTACCTGTCTAAAGGAAAGAAAATAACTTGAATTTATATAGTGTCTTTTATGTTCCTAGAATGTCTCAAAAGTACTTCACAGCCAATGAGTGCTTTTGAAATGTTGTAATGTAGGCAACGTGAGGGCCAATTTGCACACAGCAACATCTTATAAACAGCAATAAGATTAATGACCAGACAACCTGTTTTTAGTGGTATTGATAGAAATCTAAATATTGGCCAGAACATCATCCCTGCTCTTCTTTAAAGAGTGCCTTGAGATCTTCTACATCTATCTAAACAAGCTCTAGACCTAACGTATCATCCAAAAGGCAATATCTCCAGCAATTTCTCAACTGCAGTAATCAGTATCGATTTAGTCCTCAAATCCATGAAGTGGGGTTTGAACATACAAACCTCTGACTTAGAGGAGAGATTGCTATCACTGAACTAAGGTTGACTGCTAACATCTAGGACCTAGAAAAGAATCCTGACCACGGTTGTCAAAAAGCTGTCCAGTTGAAAAATTGCCCTTCAAGCTTTTTTATATAGCGATGTCTATTACCCATTTAAAGAAATATTTATTTTGCAAATTGCTAATATGCATTTGATAAGGCAGATAACCACCTATGCTACCATGAGATCTATTTCCTGATTTATTGCATGCATGTACAGGATTGGCTGTGCTGACTGCAGAGATGTAAATTGGGCAAGAGGTGCTAACACGTGGCAGAGCCTGCCCAATTTGCTTCTATTTAAATAAACTTGATTTTCATTTAAAGATTATAAACATTGCTGCTTAGTTCAATAATTTTCAAACAAGTTGCTATATTTATACCATTTGATGATACTATCAGATAGGATGTCATTTTGATGGCACTTACAATAAATCTAGCTTACAGTTGTGTCAGCTTGGTTGAATTGGTAACACTCTTACCTTTTGAATGGGAAGAATGTGGTTTCAAAGACTTAACCACAGCATCTATCCTGATACTTCAATACAGTACAGATTATAAATCCTGCCTTTTGCATGAGATATTTAAACCAATGCTCTGCCTGCCTGTTCAGATGAAATGCATTAAATCCCATGATACTATTGGAAGACCAGAAGGGGATGCTTCCCAGTGTTCTGGACAACATTTCAACCAACATTTCAAAAATAGATTATTTGGTCAATTATCTAGCTTTCTGTTTGTGGAAGGTTGATGTGTGTAAAATGGATGTCACATTTTCCTACATAACAATAGTGACAGTAATTCAATGGATTTCAAACATATTTGAGCATCCTGAGGATATGAAAGGTACTATACAAGTGCAAGTTCCTTCTTTCCTTTATACTGTTCCATGCTTCTACCTAAAGCCTATCTGCACCTCTCCTGACATCAATAGAACTGGCTCATAGGGGAAACAATCTTTGGGCAAAGTGCTTTGAGTTATGCTCTGCACCCTATCCAATACTCTAATCCATGCCCTGTACTTTGCCTAAATTTGAACCCAGCTCTGCATTGAGCCCTAGACTGGCACCATGCCCTGAACCCTGTCCAAAATCCAATATGTTTTGACAAAAATATCCCAAGCTGCTCCCCGTTCAGCCTACATTATGCTTATTTAGAGCTACTGATGGTCCTGCCTGCACTTGACTCAAAGCCAAATACGCCTTGGTCCTTCAGCCCTACACAATACTTAATGTCTCTGCCCTATAGTCTATGCTACTATTACACCCATGTCCAATACCCTAGGTTTTATGTTTCTATCCCATCACCCTAGCCTGTGTCGTCTAATCGTATGTTGCACTGCCTGTTACACACTCTTTTGTTATTCTGCACGCTCTGCAACATTCCCAATATACTCCTTCTGTTGCATTCCCTTCCTCCTGACAAGGTTCTGCAACAGCTCATTGCAGCTGCGCATGTCCTTCGCGGCTGCGCTAGTGACATGCGTAGTGCGCGGCGGAAGTATCGGGGAAGATGGCGGCGGGGGTCGAGGCCTGCGGGTGGCTGAGGTTCAGACCGACACTACTATTGCTGGCTGTGCTACTCTCAGTGCCGGCTGTACAGGCCAAGAGGAGTCTGGTCAAAGTCATCACCGACCGTAACTGGAGAGAGATCCTAGAGGGGGAGTGGATGGTGGAATTGTGAGTGGCTGGGACCGAGGTGGGGGGTGGGGGGTGGGGGGTGGGGGTAGGGGCGTGGGAGTAGGGGGGACCGAGGTGGGGGTAGGGGCGTGGGAGGTGGGGGTAGGGGGTACCGAGGTGGGGGTACCGAGGTGGGGGTACCGAGGTGGGGGTAGGGGGGACCGGGGTGGAGGGGCAGGGTGGGGAGGGGGGTTGGGGCTGCCAGTCACTGCGGCTGCATTAACCGGCAACAGCGTGCTAAGGCGCAGATACACTCATACTTGCGGCCCTCGCTGTGCGCATCCGTGTCGTTTACAGCAAGTTGTGCGAATAACTTAGTCCTGAGAGGAAGCGAGACTAAAAAATCAATTAGATGAAACCATAGTAACGGAGTATGTCATTGCCAGTGACAGCCCAGGCCCCGGGGTCGGGGCCAGTGACAGGGTCAACGTTACAGCCATTGACCGGGCTAGGAATATAGCCAATGATGTAGCTGGAACCAGTGACACGGTCAGAGCTAGGGCCAGGGTGTGAGCCAGTGACAGGGTCAGGGCTAGTGGCCGTCACCCAGAGCATCTGAAGATAGTCACTGTCAATAATCACATCCCACCAGAATTTAAACTTTTGAAAATTCTGTTGCTGGTGTGTAAAATATTTAGATATTTGGCTGCTCAGAAGCATTTCTCAAGTAAAAGTAATTTGAACAGGGTAATGTGTTTCTGATAGCTACGTGCATGTATTAGTCAGAGTGTTACTTTAATTTCCAGCTATGCCCCCTGGTGTCCTGCCTGCCAACATCTTCAGTCTGAATGGAATGAGTTTGCAGAGTGGAGTGATGATCTGGGTGTTAATGTTGCCAAAGTGGATGTAACTGAGCAGCCAGGTATATTTCATCACTAATGGTATCATTGCACTTGTAACATTTTGCTGTGGGGAACAAATAAAGCTTCCAATCTTGTGTAAAGAATCAACCTTCAGAAGTGTTAATAAATTGGAAGGACTGATTATTATTTCTGCTGTTGAGAAGAACAGCACAGCTTTTCATGCAGTGCTGCATGGGGGTGATATTTCATGTGGTAGGTGTTAAGTCATTGTTTCTGAGGGTTGCAAGAGCTTCATGTCCTGTTGCGTCGACTGCAAGGAACATTTATTACTGCTGATTCTCCACATAGATCAGCACAATACTTCAGATGGTTACAAGAACACTTAGCTTTTTTGGTTTCACATTCCCATATTTTATTCTTGATTTAGCTGTAATAATCTGTAGGAGGAATATTCCTGTTAAAAATGGATGTTTTGTATCTTGAGGTAATTGCTGCAATAAGGAATAGACATATAATGTTTATGTTTTTGTACTGGGGCAGGTGGCTTAAAGTTTTGCAAGCATTGTTTTTGTCACAAATCTGGTAGGGTCTTATTTTTAAATCTTATACCAGTATGCAGTCTTTGAAATATGATACATTCTCTTCACCTTAGAATGACCAATTTTAATTTTGCTAGTCTACAAAATACAACACAGAGCCATAAATACAGATTTTGAGGCGATCTTGCTATTCCTTCATTTGTGTAAGTCATGTGTTGGAATAAAACTTTCAGCCTCATCTGCTAAAAAATGAGAAATACAGTAATATTTGCTTTCTTGGGGAAAATGAATGCTTGTTAAAAGTTGGAAACACTTTCTGTGCGTGACTTAGTAACTTTTTCACAACCAGTTATGCTTCATGTATAAACTTGATATAAAATCTCTTATTTTTGCTGTGAAAATCATATCTTTTTTTAAAAACAGGTCTGAGTGGTCGTTTCATTATTACAGCTCTTCCCACAATATATCAGTGAGTATATACCTCTTAGTTGCAAATAGGTCAGAAGAAAAATACAATATATATTTGCTTGTGCATCTTTTCCAACATTGTTTTCAATGAACTAAAGTTTTTTGTATGTTAATATCATGAATCTGACAATACGCTAATCTTTAAGCATTTCTTCCCTTACTGATCCTGCACAACATGTTTTTGAGGCTTTCCCCAAATGTTTCTGTCATTATTTGCATTAAAAACTACTCCCATAATTGAGTCTGCACTCCTTATGAATCAAAATGGGTGATTTTATGTGCGCAATATCTGACAGTCTAACATCTCCCAGGAGTTGAACAACTCCTGGGAAATTACTGCAACGCTTTCCCAGTCTTAGGATATCAGATACGTGTCTTAGAATATGAATGACAAATTAACTTTATTAAAAGTAAAAAATTAGATAGCAGGAAATCAATACAGAACATTTGATTTGATTAGAGAATGCTTAACTTACCTCTGAGGTACAATAGCAAAAGTTGTGACATTTTTCTAACTATCAGTAATATAGATCTGTAGCATAAGTTTCATACACAAGCTTTCTAACTATTGTGAAGTCTTTAGGTATCCTTCTTTATTTCAGTGAACCCCGTACAACTTGCAAAAAAAGGCAAATACATCTCTCTATCTGGCAAACCAACCCCTCCACCCCGAGACATCCTGTGAGATCTTTCCCAGTCAACAGGACAGGATTACCTTAACAAGGAAACATATCTGGAATGATGATCAACATTTGAAAAATGCAAAGGTGCTTGGTGGGCTTTAGAGCAACTGGCTCTGATAGTCTGGTCATAAATAATGAGATAGGCATCTGAAGCAATCATCCAATGGCAAACAGCTGTAGGTCTGAAGTGATTACACAATCCGATCAGTTGAGATTATTGCTTATAGTCATCTGTAACAAAACACAAACTTAATTTCAACCACAGGAGAGGGCTGTGGATTCATTCCCAACCAGATAATGTTAGTTTGTGGTAAGCAAGCTGAAAGTAACTACATCTCCTAAATACATGGTAAGAAATATATAGATTTTTATGATGGCAAAACTATCCATCACAAGATCTTCTGAAGGTGTACTTATAGCTGGTCAATACTGTGATCTGATGCATTACCCATAATTGCTAAAATGTTTTTATTCATGACATTGTCGCGACTCCTCAGATACTGAAGCAGTCTGTGTCCATGTGCAGCAAGATGCGGATGACATTCAGCCTTGGGCTGATAAGTGACAAGTAACATTCATGTCACATAAGTGCCAGGCAATGACCATCTCCAACAAGAGAGAATCTAACCATCTCCCCTTAACATTTAATGGCATTACCATCACTGAATCCCCCACCATCAACATCCTTGGGTTGGGTGGGGGAGGGGGTGGTTGGTTACCATTGCGCAAAAACTAAACTGCAGCGGCCATATAAATACTGTGGCTACAAGAGCAGGTCAGAGGCTGGGAATTCTGCAGCGAGTGACTCACCTGACTCCCCAAAGCCTGTCCACCATCGACAAGGCGCAAGTCAGGAGTGTGATGGAAACTCTCCACTTGCCTGGATAAGTGCAGCTCCAACAACACTCAAGAAGCTCGACACCATGCAAGAAAAAGCAGCCTGCTTGATTGGCACCCCATCTGCCACCTCGTACATTCACTCCCTCTGCCACCAGTGCACAGTGGCAGCAATGTGTACCATCTACAAATGCGCTTCAGCAACTCACCAAGCCACCTTCGACAGCACCTTCTAAACTCGCGACCTCTACCACCTAGAACGACAAGGGCAGCAGACACATGGGAATGTCACCACTTGCAAGTTCCCCTCCAAGCCACACACCATCCTAACTTGGAACTGTATTGCTGTTCCTTCACTGTTGCTGAGTCAAAAATTTGGGACTCCCTTCCTAACAGCACTGGGGTACACCTACACTACATGGACTGCAGACGTTCAAGAAGGCGGCTCACCACCACCTTCTCGAGGCCAATTAGGGATGGGCAACAAATGCTGATTTTGCCATTGATGCTCACATCCCATGAATGCTTTTTAAAAAAATTGTAATAAGTACAAAAAATCTGCCTTCACTGCCATACTACACTACTATCTCCGGAACATCTTTTAGACATACTACACTTGTCATAATATTAATTACAAACCAAGATTTCACACTCAGTATCGTATGTGTTACGTTATTGTAATTGTAAACCTGTGTGTATGTTAAGTAGATTTAAGTCAAATGTAACCTCTTATTTTACAATGGCTCTTTTTCCCATTTGAGGATAATCAGTACAGTTGAAAGGTAAATAAATATTTGAGCAGTTTAGATTATGGCTATGTTTTAAGTGGCATTTGTAATTTGGATTACTTTAACAATTGTATTAATTTTGTCCAAGTGTAAAATAATGACAAAGTCTGTTTACTTAAGTTGCTTTTTTCTCCTTTATAGCTGTAAGGATGGAGAGTTTAGAAAGTATCAAGGCCCTAGAATGAAGAATGACTTTATCGACTTTGTAGATGGAAAGAAATGGGAAGCCATAGAACCAATGTATTCTTGGTTAAGACCGTCCTCCTATTTGTAAGTTTAAATAATTCAGATATGTAATTAGTATTCTCTAGCAGTGCTTAAGTTATATTTCTCTTTATGTTAGTTAAATCATAATTTCTTAATATTGTAAGTTAGTTTACAAAATATTAATGAGAATTTGACGAATTAAAATTGAGGTGTATTTTATTCCCATGGTTATCAATTATCATTTAGCCATGATGTGGATCATTGACTCCATTGTGAAAGTTTGGTGATTCTAAATCATACCCATAAAGTTTATTTGATGTGTCTTAGATGTAAATAATTAGCATAACTTTGTCATATTTTAGGTGGATATAAAATTTAATTATTTCAAAAGTGCCTGAGAGTTAATTTAAAATTGTGATGTTCCAGAGTGAAGAACAGAAAATTAAAAAAAAATTAACAATTTTGAATGTCAATTTGCTTCTCTTTTTTTGGTTACTCCTAGCAGAGCTTATTAACTTGCATAGATCTGTGTGGGTTTAAGCTGTCAAACTGAACTGGTCTGTTGAAATGCTCAAAGGCATTTATTGATGAAGTGACATGCTTTATTAGATTATGGAATAATGTCTTAAAAGTTAAAAGTGGGATTAAAATGAGGTTTTGTATGTTCCCCTTTAGTTAGCGATAGTCTCTTCCAAACATTGGTTGACTTTTGGCCAGTGGCATATTTTAGAAAAATCCAGAAGGAACTCATTATGGAAGGGATGGGAGTTGGTGCTGGCAATCGTGGGTGAACACCAAGCGTAATAACAGTGGAAAATATTTTTGGGTACCATAGAGCAGTATGGACAAAACTTGCAGTTGACATTCTAAAGAACCTGATTTTTACAATAGAGGACACAAAAGTTAGAGTGCAATCCCAAGTGGTGGGTAAGCTTCCAGAGTCCACAATATTGGATAAAGTTAGCACTTGTATAGAAAGAAGTGAATTTTAAATGTACCTGGTGTATCAGAAAGCATGTGTTTGTCTAAGATGGTCTCCCTCTAAAATTCCTTTTTGGTGTTGTCTGTACATCCACAAATCTGACCTGTAATTAGTTAAGAACATTGGATGCGCGATTTCTTTTTGCCGAAAGGTGTTCCTTTTGAAAGTTGACATTGATATTTGGAGTTTTCAGATATTTGTGACTGGATCTTGGGTGTCTAGACAAACCACTGAAGTGTTTTGCAGTTTTCAGCACAATCATTTGTTAATTGAGAGTATTCCACTAACGTGCAATTCAAATTAATGTTGCTTAAAATAGGAATTCTGTTAATATATATGAATATAGAAAGGCACGAAGAGCATTCAGTCTGTCCAAACTAATTCAGTCATCCCAGCCAGTTTAGGATGTGATTTGATCTAATTCATATGTTGGTATGTTCGTATGACCTTTAGTGGGCCAACATTCCTTCTATCAGCCTATGGTCCAAAAACCATTCATGCTGCTGGGACTTGAAGTAATTCCTTGGAACATACACGGAAATTTTTATTTTCTTTCTAAATTTGTAAAAGTTGAATGTCTAGCTGCAAAGAGATTTCCTTCTAAATTTTTTAACCCGAGTTGAATATTACTCATATTCTTGTTTGTAATTCCGTTGCAGGATGACGAGCATGTCAGCATTATTCCAGCTGTCCATGTGGATTCGTGTAAGTTATTTTTATTTTGATTCTAGCATTAAGCCTTGTGATGGTGTAATGCTGTGCTGAATCTTAATTGTTATAATTGGGATATATAATTGGGCTGTCGATGTCATATACATGGACTTCAGTAAGGCGTTTGATAAGGTTCCCCATGGCAGGCTGATGGAGAAAGTGAAGGCGCTTGGGGTCCAAGGTGTACTAGCTAGATGGATAAAGAACTGGCTGGGCAACAGGAGACAGAGAGTAGCAGTAGAGGGGAGTTTCTCAAAATGGAGACGTGTGACCAGTGGTGTTCCACAGGGATCCGTGCTGGGACCACTGTTGTTTGTGATATACATTAATGATTTGGAGGAAAGTATAGGTGGACTGATTAGCAAGTTTGCAGACGACACTAAGATTGGTGGAGTAGCAGATAGTGAAGGGGACTGTCAGAGAATACAGCAGAATATAGATAGATTAGAGAGTTGGGCAGAGAAATGGCAGATGGAGTTCAATCAGGGCAAATGCGAGGTGATGCATTTTGGAAGATCCAATTCAAGAGTGAACTATACAGTAAATGGAAAAGTCCTGGGGAAAATTGATGTCCAGAGAGATTTGGGTGTTCAGGTCCACTGTTCCCTGAAGGTGGCAACGCAGGTAAATAGAGTGGTCAAGAAGGCATACGGCATGCTTTCCTTCATCGGACGGGGCATTGAGTACAAGAGTTGGCAGGTCATGTTACAGTTGTATAGGACTTTGGTTCGGCCACATTTGGAATACTGCGTACAGTTCTGGTCGCCACATTATCAAAAGGATGTGGATGCTTTGGAGAGGGTGCAGAGGAGGTTCACCAGGATGTTGCCTGGTATGGAGGGCGCTAGCTATGAAGAGAGGTTGAGTAGATTAGGATTATTTTCATTAGAAAGACGGAGGTTGAGGGGGGACCTGATTGAGGTGTACAAAATCATGAGAGGTATAGACAGGGTGGACAGCAAGAGGCTTTTTCCCAGAGTGGGGGTTTCAATTACTAGAGGACACGAGTTCAAAGTGAAAGGGGAAATGTTTAGGGGGGATATGCGTGGAAAGTTCTTTACGCAGAGGGTGGTGGGCACCTGGAACGCGTTGCCAGCGGAGGTGGTAGACGCGGGCACGATGGAGTCTTTTAAGATGTATCTAGACAGATACGTGAATGGGCAGGAAGAAAAGAGATACAGAACCTTAGAAAATAGGCGACATGTTTAGAGAGAGGATCTGGCGCAGGCTTGGAGGGCTGAAGGGCCTGTTCCTGTGCTGTAATTATCTTTGTTCTTTGGATATCTTTTGTGCACTAACTGTAATTTTTTATTTGTCCGTGGGCACCCAAATCTCTTTCGTCCTGCTAATTTCTTGCCATTTAGAAAATATTCAGATTTGTTGTTCATAGATATGGTGGATGACCTCACACTTCCACACATTGAACTCAGTCTGCCACAGTTTAGCTCACTTGATCTGTCCATGTTAATTTGTAACTTCCTGCTCTCATCTATGCAACTTAATGTGCCTCCACACTTTGTGTAATCTACAAACTTGGATATGTGACTCTATTTTTTTGTCCAAGCCATTAACATAATACATATAGTGAAAAGCTGAGGCCCCAGTATGGATCTCTGGGGAGCAGCATTTGTCACATCCCATCAATCAGAGTATGTTCCCTTTTATTATTCCTCAGTTCTACTCTCAACCAGTTACAAATTCATGTCATTGTTGGTGTAAAGATTTCAGTTGAAGGATAGAAAAAGGTAATTATGTGTATTTGGAGGAACATTTTTGGTGAATTCTAGTTGGTATTTAAGAGGTTATAAACTGCTTCCTGGCCTCTGCCAAAATTGTTCTAGGCTGGTTGCTTGGAAGTATGCAAAAATATAATTGGGATGATTGTATTTTCTGTGTGAAAATGCTTGGCGCCTCTTGGTGAGGTGTTGCTGTTCACAAACGAGATCAAAAGCTCAGTAGCATCGGGAATCAAACCCGTGTATCCTACTCCTCTGGTATGCCACATTGGTGTCCTTATGTTGTGCCATGATGTTGGGTGCCTTATTTTGTTACTCATATTCTAGCAGCTTATTTCTGGCAAAACTATATGTGTAGATCTGTTTATAGCCAGTGACTAATTCAGTTATGTTCTCCGGATTATGGTTGTAATTTTGAATTGCATTGAAATGTTTATTTTTCAGCATTGTCATAATTACTTCACTGAAGTTATCGGCATACCAGTTTGGGGATCATACAGTATTTTTGCTTTGGCAACACTTTTTTCCGGTCTTGCACTTGGACTGGTAAGATTTATAAATCTGGCCTTTTTAGATTATTCTTTGTACGTCCCAGTTCAGACTTGCAAAATGCTTTCAAATTATTGATGTAAGTTATGCCAATGAATGAAATTGTGCAAGGAACTAAATTACAAGTGAAAGTGTTAAAGATTACACACGCTGTGGTTTTTACCTTATTCCTGTTGTTTCACTGATGTCCTAAATACCCGATAACTGATCGGTTATTTGCAACTTATGAATGGCAAAATCAGAAAGTCACAAATGTACATCAGAAACAAGTATCTATACATTAAGGAATGCTGTTGTCATAGTGAACTAAATCAGAGGTATTTTGTCTTAAATCCTATGACTATTAGGTGCTGTGTTTGTCACTTAAATCAGGTTTGCCAATTTGGGTCTTGCTGTAAATGTCAGAAATCTTGGACCACGGGCGGGCTAGCAATATGCTATATGTGTCGTTCCCCAACAATGGGGCAGGTCCCCGCCTGTTTGTCAGTGCCTAATATGGCATTGCATTTGTGCATGTGCAGTTGTATGTTGCCAGTCCAATGTGCTGTATGAGCGGAGTGTATTTGTTTGAAAATTAGGCAATATGGCAGAAGCACAACTGTCTTGGATAGAAACACTTAAGCAATGCATATGAGGTGTGAATATCAGTTAATGCAGTTAAATTATGTCAATGTGGTAGAGTAACTAGCAGTTATCTAATAATGGTTAAACAAATTCATACCTTACTCCATATTGTATAATACTGTTTTACCTAGGAGAAACTTACCGAGGTTAAAAAGTGGTTATCTTGCAGCATAGTTCATCAAAGTGCAAAATTTGAAGGTGATATTATAATGAGTTTATTAAAAACAATTCTGCATCTGTTTTAGATTCTGGTCTTTGTGGCAGACTGTGTGTTACCATCCCGACGATATAGACATCAACCACATTGTTCTCAGAGTGAGCATCTTTTCTTTTTAAAATCCTTGCAGTAATGATTGTAATATTTGAAGTAGCTGACTGCACCATGCATTTCCCAAGTTCATAATGTTTGTAAATTCACAAGAGGAGGAAACCAGTATTTGAAAACTGATTATCTTTCAGATCGATAAAAACAAAATACTGCAGATGCTGGAAATCTGAAATAAAATCAAAGTGCTGGAAATAGTCAAAGTCTGGCAGCATCTTTGGAGACGGAAACAGTTAATGGCTGGAATTTTACATTGGGCGGGAGGCCCCTTCCACTGGCTGAAAAGTTGGGGGAGAACTCGCCTCTGCTGGGCCCGGGGAGCCATGCCGGGACTGTTCACTCTCTAGGCCCGTAATTGGCCATGGGTGGGCCTTCCCCAACCTTGAGGCGGAAATCCTGCCTAATGGAGTTGCTGGCCAATCAGCAGGCTGGCAGCTCTTAGTCCCAGCAGCGCCACTGGGAACAGTGACCAATGCTGGGACTACACCAGCAAGCAAGAGGAAGGATGGCTCCAAAACAAGGTAAGTGTCCCTGGCGAGGCCCCAAAAAATTGTCTGGGCCCCAGTGAGGCAAGGGGGGGGCCAGTTGGGGGTGATGCAGGGAGTGTGGGGCAGTTGGGAGTTGGAGGGCGGCCCTCCATGGGGCACAGGGTGCCTGATCGGGAGGAGCCCCCCCAGCTTGCAAGAAAAGTGCCAAGTTTTACCTGGGGGCGTTCTTGGGGCCTTTGCTGTCTGGCTGCCGTGGATAAAATACCAGTGGCAGTGAGTGAAGGCCCTTAAGTGCCAGTTAATTGGCCATTTAAGAGCCTTATATTGGCCTGGGGGGGGGCGGGGGCAGACCATTTCTCACTGCCGCCACCCTGCGTAAAATTGCAGTGGGGCGGAAAGGTGCCAGGAATGGCCCCCTGCCTCCCACTCAATTTTACAGCCCCCCCCCCCTCCCCCCCCAGCCTGCTTGTTGGGGGGGCTGTAAAGTTTCAAGTCTGTGACCTTTAGTCAGATCTCCATTCTGATGAAAAGTCACAGACCTGAAACTTTAAAACTGCTTCTTGCTCCATAGATGCTGTCAGACCTTTTGAGTATCTCCATCACTTTGTTTTTATTATCTTTCAGATCTAATTGTCTTATGGCTCCATTGTGTATTATCATTCAAGGTTCTCTAATATTAATAGTGGATTTAGGTAGCTGAGACTGCTAAAGATCCTAGCCCATGAAGGGACCTTCACTTCTGTCATCTCAGTCCTGCCACCCTTCATTTTTTTCCCTCTTTGGGTACTTTGCTCCCTAATGCCTACCCCAACCCATCACTACTCTGCTGCTTTCCTACTTTCATGCCCTTGGAAAGCACAGTCTCTCAGCATCCATAGAAAAGCCCATTGCGATACGTACTGCTGTCTCCTTGCAAGCCGCAACACCGACTACAACATCCTCCTCTCTTGATGGCATCCCCACCAGTGTGTCTACTGAAGGTTTACTCACCTGCCTCCTTCCTGATCCTTTCATTGCACCCACCATTGCCCCCTCTGACTCTGTCAGAGGATCAACAATCACCTTCAAAATTTTCATTCACTCGTGATCATTGCTTTTGGCATATCCAATCTTACTGTTGATGATTGCATTGATGTTATGACTTTGACTTAAACTTACCTCAATGATTACATCTTGTCCTTTATTGAAGCCTCCCTGCCTGGCTTTACTTTCCACCACCTACCCTGCTTAAAACACCATGGTGGTAATATGACTTGCATCAACAAATCACATGTCTCTTCCCCAAATCAGCTGACACCTTCTCTTCTTTCCAGCACCCACCTTGATGCACTCTCCTTGACCCATCCTGAGTTTCTTGGTGTCCTTTCTTTTTTCTTCACTTAGCCTCTGCACTGAGTGACTCCTCATCCAATGTGATTTCAGTCTCCATCTCAACTCTCCTCAGATTTCACTACCTCTTCCTCTCTCTTCCATATTTAACTTTCCTCCCCATATTCACAGCCACCCCTTTACATTGCCATCTCCCATGGTCTCAATCTTAGACAAGGTCATCTCTTAACACTTCCTTGTATTCTTCAATATCCACATGTCCCTATTCCCTGCCAATCCCACTTCTTTCTGCATCCACCCCTGGAAAAACTTCCCTCAAGTCACTTGCAGTTTCATCTTCAAGCTGCCAACTATCTAGCCATTAGCCTTCCACTTGCAGCTGTTGATCTGCTCACTCACCTCTACCTTTGATACTCTTGTCCCGCAGTAAGATATTTGCTCTCTTCCACCCTGGTATGGCTATCGGCTTCACTCTATCAAATCGAAGGGACACAAACTTGAGCATATTGAGTGCACAGCTGGGTTATCCATCTATCAGCAGATCTGGCTGCACTATATCAAGTAGTGTTGAGCCTTATTCTCCTTTGCCAAAACTGCTTACTACTCCAGGATCATCTGGAGAGCAAGGATAATCCCGGCTTCTTTCCTTCACTATCAACTGTCTCTTTAAACCTTTCTCTCCTGCACTGTCCACAGGTGGGAGGTGGGTAACTTTTTTGTCATTAAGATTGAGGCCACCTGTTAAATTGCTTCTGTTGCTTTCCCACTTCTTGTCCACGAAGCCAAATATCCCCTGTAGCCCCTGACTCCTATCCCCCTGATGGGCAATAAATGCTGGCCTAGCCAGCGATGCCCACATCCCACGAACAAATAAAATAAAAACTACTCACCACCCAGCTGATGGTCCTTTTCCTCAAGTTCTGTCTGTGCCTTTCAAAGCCACCACACTCGCCCTTCTGGTAAAAACCTACCTCACTCCCTCTGTTGAAAAAAGCCCCAGTTTTTCAAGCATTTTTTTCATAGGACTGTACGTTGCCAACCAAATTTGTTGAGAAATTACTGGGGGAAGTGTCTAGGTAAGGACTGCAGCAATCAAATTACTCTTTTAAAAACAATGTTGTGGGAAGGAATGAAACTTGCCTAGAAACAGAAAAAGGATAGATCATGTGGCTTGTGAAATGCACATCTCACCCCCTGCACTAATAAAACATTGTGTCATGGAGGAGTGTGAGATGTGGGTGTCACCTCCTCTGTTGTGACAAAGAACATGGCATCTTTAAGAAGAAGCTCTTATCTGTGTTATACAAAAACTCAAATCTTTTCAAAAGAAAACCACTTGTGATCAATTTTGGAAATGGATCAAAGTCAGTGATAGTAACGCTATTTTTTGTGGAGAAGATAACTGCTGGTGTCTTAATCATGGAGGCTATTTGTAAATAGAAAAGTGTTTTCGCAGAGCTTAGAAATCATTATACCCTTGATGCAGTTACAGTCTGTTCTTTAAGCTGCAATTGGTTTTGAGGCCAAAATAGTCTATCCCAAGAGAAGTTAGAGCTGTTGAAGCAGGATGGGAATGTCAGATTCAGGTTAGCTAAACAATTGGCTTCTAAACTCTGGTAGTTAATAATGCAGTGTATTGTACTGCAATCACATAATACACAATGTTATAAATGGAGGTAAATATATCCCCACAGTGGTCTGCTGCTGCTTGTTGCCATATTGCAAAACTGCTGGTTGGAAGTAGTGTGATCAGATGTTTTGTGTAGTCTTCTTTCCCCCAACATGACCATGAGTGGTGGGCTTTGGTAATTGAGTGAAAGTGGGAAACCAGCAGTTTGAAAAATGACTATTCCTAGATGAACCGCTGTCTAATATTTGTATAGTTGTCACTTCAACTGTTGAAGTATTAAAAAGGTGAGCTTTGGGCCCCTGGTCTTTTCTCTTGACTTCTCCTTTAGAATGCTTTGTATATATTGTGCAGAAAAGGGTGCAAGAATTTTCAGGGACAGGCTAATTGGTCCTCTTTATATATTAATCTACTTGCTCACAATATTCCATTTTATATGGTATTTTCTTATAACTTACAGAATGATTTTGCATGTTTTAATTCTTCTAAAATTCAAGGAAATGCAATTGGTTCTTCCTGCTGCCATATTTTGGGTAACCTGATAAATGAACCTAAATACAGTATATTTAATTAGAAAGGAATTTATATAGAATATTTCCAAAAATAAATTGTATTTATTGACTTTCAAGATATTTAAGGTTTTTTTTTACTGATAAAAATCAAGGATGTTTAACAATCTACTGCATGAATCTATGGTTGTACTGTAATGTCATCAAGTGCAACCTCTGTTACCCCTTAATACCATTAATTTATTTTTTTGATTTCTTGGAAGTTGAATGAAAATTTTACATTTGTTTTTTTGGAAGAAAAATTGCCTCTATCAAAGCTATTGAAGCCAAAGGATGGGCGGTTTCAGGATGAGGAAACTGAAGATGATCTGTGCTCACAAGCAAAAGAGAGCAGTAGAAAAACATTCGAGAAGGGTCTGCTGAAGGATGGTGGAGATTACTTACAGGACACTATGAGAAAACGTACTATGGAATACACCAGCAGAGCTGATGACTCCTGATTCTAACAAGAGACTAAAACAGAAAGGTGACTGAAGCTACGGTGCTTCTCTAAGGCATTGAACTGTTTGGTTAAGCAGTGTGATTTATGGGCCAAGGCAACTGTACATTAAAGTGTGAGATCACCTGTGGCTGGTGGTAGGATTGTACTAAGCTTGCTTTTGTTGCTGCAGGCTTTGCTGCAAAGTTGAGAAACTAGTGATAATGAACCTTGCATGCTCCTTTTAAGCCTTCCACGCTTGGTTGTATAGTCAGTATGTTGTTGAGTCCTTTGTATTGTTTTGGTGGAAGACTTGAAGTGGAGCAGTTATAACATTACTGTGATGGCAGTATCCTTGACCTAAATCTAAAAATTCAAATCTTCCAAGCTACTTGCTAGAAGTTTTTGCTTTTCAAAACACCAGCTTAAAAATGATCTGTTGACTAATTATACCTGCTTACGAAGCAACTAATTTCTGCAGAACTACAGAAAGCAACTGTATGGTATGCTCCAGAACAATGCTATATACTTTCTCTGCCAAATATGTTTCACTTTATTTCTATAGGGAAACTAAAGCTGATTTTGCAAAACTCAAAAGTAGCTATTGATCAACACATTTAGAATTTCAACTTATTAGCCAATACTTGGATTCAAAATCTGATAACCTTGCACTTCAGATAGGTCAAAACTTTTTGTCTTTCCACCTGCCCTTTATTCATTTAAATTTGTTATCCTAGGTTCAACGTTCTTGTTCATCTGTCCTCAAATGTATCAGAATATCTTTCTCTTGAACCTTTGAACACTCGGTTATTTCAAGTCCTTTAAACATTCAAATCTACAAAAATGATGGGCAGGAAATGACTAGCTGGTCCATTAAGCTACTTAATTATAAAAGCATGACTTTTTAGAAATTGAGTGAAAATAATCATTGCTGGCATAAATTTCAATGAATTCTTCCAGCACTTTCTCCTTTTATAGCAGGTTATGAGGAACAGAAGTTTTTACATTTTGTTTTTTAAAAATAATATGAACAGCATTCTTGATGGTTCAATTGCTAAATAACCTATATTGCACAGCATTGAGCTACATAGATCAAGAAGGAACTTGATCTTTGGTGAGTGAGTTGATCTGTGTAGGGGGGGTGGGGGGAAGGTTGGTTTGTTTGAGTGGGCACTATAATCAGCTTCAGTATCCCTTGGTTAAGGAGGAGAATAATCAGCCAGGTTTCCTCTCATGATTGCTACCAGTATGTCTGGAACAGTTTGGGCTTGACTATAATGACCTACACTGTCAAGTAACTCATTGACACTCAGGGTTCAGACTCCGATATGAATAATGGCCACAAGTTGGGTATTGGAAAACTGTTGGAATCAGTTGAAATGCACTAAGCATGTCACTGAGGGGCATAATGGGGAAACCTTTTGATCAGGTAAAAGGTGCTGCCTTTTAATCTACTCTTTAATAAAGAGGATCGGATGTATAAAGACCATAAGTTTCAGATACTAGCACTCCCATTCCACTGTACAAATAGTACCTTAAATGTGTTTAGCTTCTCACTCAGGCACACGTCAGTGCTTTAAAAAAACCTTACAATTTGAAGAAAGCATGTATTTTCATTTAAGGACTTGAGGTTTATTTTATATTGGGAAAAGCACCAACCAGTTTACAGTGTTTATTTGTGTACATAAATGTTTTGAATGTGCATAGAATCAGCTCTTGAAATGACCCTTTTTTGTAGAATAGGTGCAAAATATTATGACCTTTTATATTTTTGGTTTAAAGTTAAAACTCTTAACATTACCATAAAAATCTGGTGTGCTGTTCAGAGCTGCTGCTTTGTATGCCCGACAGTAAATTCTGTTGCTTAAATAACTCTCCCAGACAATAAACATCTGCACAAGAGTGTGATCCATACACTGGATTTGCTATAATTTTTGTTTGCTATGACATGCCTTTTTTTATAACCACATCGGTTATATTTAGCTGACAGAGGTACTTGTGAGCCTTTTGAACTCATTTTTGGCCAGGTACTAGGCTTCTCAAGTAGATTTTTTTTCTTTTTGAGGGGGAGCTTCTGTTTAAAAAGAGACTTGGAGTAAAACTGATGGAAAACATTCTGTAAATAGTTTTGTTCCAACAATATTGTAGTACATTTGTAGAAGGTGCCTAACACAATGGATTATGTTGGGCTGACCTGTTTTTTTCCCCTAAGCTATCTGTGCTAAGATTGTAAGGTCTTTTTTGTCACTAATTCATATAAAGCTCTTTCTTCCAATGATTTTTTTTGTTTGTTTCTCCTTGTTCCTTTAAATCGTATTGTCAAAGTTTGTAAAGAATATAAAAGCTAATGATTTTGCATTTAGTTTCTGTGAACAAGTTGCAGTTCAGCATTGGGCTGGGAAAATATACTGGCTCAAAGTATATCTATTTGCAATCTAATTGAAATTATAAAAACATTAATGATATGCAATGGATGGCTAACAGCTGAGGCTGATTGACAGGGCATGAACATAATGAGATCCACAACTATTTGGATTAAAGGAATTTACAAAGTTAATTAGGACAGTCTACATAGTTTGGAAACATTAACTTTCTTTAAACCATTGCACTTTAAAAAAAAAATCATAGTTATGGCACAGAAGGAGGCCATTCAGCCCATTGAGTCCATGCCGACTTATTGTAGAGCAAACCAATCAGTCCCATTCCTCCACTCTATCCCCATAGCCCTGTAAGTTTATTTCCCTCAAATGCCCATCCAGTTTCTTTTTGAAATTATTGATGGTCTCGGCTTCCCCACTCATAGGCAGCGAGTCATTACCACTCACTGTATGGAAAAAAAGTTCTTCCTCACATCTCAGTTGCATCTCTTGCTCAAAACCTTAACTTTGTGTCTTCAGTCTTTGTACGATCAGTTAATGGTAACATCTTTTCTTTGTCTACCTTATATAAACCTATCATAATCTTGTGCACCTCTATCAAATCTCCCCTCAATTTCCTTTGCTCCAAGGAGAACTTCTCCAATATAACCTTGTAGCTAAAATCCTTCATCCCTGGAGCCATTCTGGTAAATCTCCTGTCCACCCCTCTCAATGACCTTCACATCCTTCCTAAAGTACTCTAGTTGTGGCCTAACCAGAGCTTTATACAGGTTTAGCTTAACTTCCCTGCTTTTGTACTCAATACCTCTATTTGTGAAGATCCCATATGCTTCTAATTACTCTCTCAATATGTTCTACCACCTTCCAGGATCTATGCACATGAATCCCAGGTCCCTCTGTCCTTGCACACACTTTAGAACTGCACTATTAACTTATATTGCCTCTCCCTATCCCTTCTGCCAAAATGCAGCGCTTCACACTTCTCTCTATTAAATTCCATCTGCCACTTGTGTGCTCATTCTGCTTGTCTATGTCCTGTTGCAGATGCCATATCTCCAAGTTTAGTATTATAGGCAAATTTTGAAATTTTACACTGTATTCCAATATCCAAGTCATTTATGTATATCAAAAAAAGCAGTAGTCCCAGCACTGACTCTTGGGGAACACCACTGTCTATCATCTGCCGGTCTGGGGGAAAAAAACTACCGCAATGGTTAGCACCGCAGCCTCACAGCTCCAGCAACCCGGGTTCAGTTCTGGGTACTGCCTGTGCGGAGTTTGCAAGTTCTCCCTGTGACCGCGTGGGTTTCTGCCGGGTGCTTCTGTTTCCTCCCACAGCCAAAGACTTGTAGGTTGATCAGTAAATTGGCCATTGTAAATTGCCCCTTGTGTAGGTAGGTGGTAGGAGAATTGAGGGAAGGTGGGGATGTGGTAGGGAATATGGGATTAATGTAGGATTAGTATAAATGGGTGGTTGATGGTCGGCACAGACTCGGTGGGCCGAAGGGCCTGTTTCAGTGCTGTATCTCTATGACCACATCCCACTGTTTTCTGTCTTTAAGCCAATTTTTTTTAATCTAAGCTGACACTGACCCTCCTATTCCATGAGCCTCAATTTTGTTAACCAGCCTCCTATTATGTACTTTGTCAAATTCTTTCTTTAAAATCTATTTAGACAACATTGACTGCATTCCATTATTACTCTTCTCTGTTACTTCATCAAAAAAATTCTGAGATTAGTCAAGCACGATTTGCCTTTTACAAGTCCATGCTGGCTCTCCTTAATTAACTCAAACTTCTCCAAGTGCCTGTTAATTTTTTTCCTGATTATTGTTTCTAAAACGTTACCCACCATTGATGATAAACTAACTGGCCTGCAGCTGGTAGTACTGTCCTTACACCCTTTATTGAATAAGAGTGTCACATTTGCCACTTTCCAATCCTCTGCCACTTCCCAGTGGGTAGTGACATTCCATTTCCAAATGGACTTAAAACCCTTACACTATGGGAAAACACATTATAAATATGTTGACAGTTGGAGTGCCATTTGCACATGTGGGTGGCACTGTGATGGAAGTTTTCAACATTAATGTCTTAGCACGAAGTCCAGCTCGACTGAGTACTGTGAGGCAAAGTGCTTAATGCAGGGAATTTGGTAAGTGAGGGAATTTGGTGCAGTGAGGGAGGAGGTGCTCTTCTGGTCTTTTACAGAACGAGGAGTGATCTGAGAGAAGGAGCCGGAGACAGTGAGACCTGAAACCCAGAGGCATTAATTAGGTGAGCAGGTGGGTGCTTGGTGAGTTTTAAGATTTTTTCCCTCTAACTTGGAGCAGTAGTTTAAACTGGTACTGGGGTGATATAAGTATTGTATTACATTTATAGTTTAACTAGTGAAGCTACCTAACTACAAATAATCATTGAGTGATATTTCTAAACTTGAAACCTAATTAGTTAAATAAAACAGTGTGGGTGGGGGGGGGGGTGTGGGGGTGGTGGAGAGAGGGGTTTACGTGAGGGGAGATTTGGAAAGTTAGAGAAAGGACAAGGCAATAGTGCAGAGTAGCATTATGGTTAATGATGACCAGAGTGTGACAGGAGGGGACAGAGCATATAAGAGTATACCAGCAAATAAGATCAGAATAGGGAAAATTGGTGAAAAGACAGAATTAAAGTCTCTCTATCCGAATGCATGCAGCATTCATAAGATGGATCAATTGATGGCACAAATAGAAATAGATGATTATGATACGATAGCAATTACAGAGATGTGGTTGCAAGGTGACCAAGACTGGGAACTGAATATTCAAGGTTATTTAATGTTTCTGAAAGATAGGAAGAAAGGAAAAGCAGGTGGGGTATCTATTTAATAAAGGATGAAATCAGTACAGTAGTAAATGTGTTATGAAACTACTTCCACTGTAAATATTTTTTTGAGGATGCATGTTTCAAAATTGTGGAAATGGATTCCTGTAGAGGACTGGTGATTCCATAGATGCTGAACTTTGTTTTTTCTTTAAAGGTCACTGGAAGGTCTTTGGGACTTGGTTTAAAAACACTTACTGGAAGTCGCATGTTCAGCTAAGTAAACAGCAGGTGCCTTCTGACTATGGGAGTTGTTTACAGAGAAGTGACATGTCAAGATTTATGGTGGCAGAGTTAATTTTGATTTGGATATTGTTTTGAGTCAGTTGGGTTTGCAGCCTGCTGAGAGAAGCACCCAGCTCATCCTTTCTCCACTTCTCTGAGAAACCCTGAGAATCCAGTGTGTGATAGCTGAAACCCCTGATGCCGCATTTCTCCTGGAAAGCTTGCCAGACTAATCCTCGAAGTCGCCTGAAGACAACTGCTCCAAAAAGATCCCAATGACAGCCTTCTATGCGTATATGGGATGCCTGAATAAAGGGACAACTAATATAATTCCATATCTTCTCCTTTTCCTTCAAGAATCAACAAGTATTTGGCCAAAGTATTTTTTTTGGGTTTTTTTATGAAGTGATCTCTACAGAGAAAACCTCTTTTTTTTTTCTTTAACCAGTGTGGGGGTGAGTGTTGGATTAAGTTAAAAGGGTACTTTTATATTTCAATTGTGTGTATTAATGCTTTGCATCTTTACTGACTACCCCTTGTTTTATAATAAATTGATAATTTAGTTATTTATTAAAGAAACCTGGTTGGTGGATTTTATTGTGAAATAAAAATGGAGTATCTAATTGGCCGTATCGGTAACTGGGTAAACATTCAAATACATTTTGTGGCCTGTGGAGAAGTGAAACTAGAGAAAGACTCGGACTGCAAGTAAATGGAGTCTTTCAAGTATGACTCTTATCAAAGGCCTTCCCCATGACGCGAAGGAATGAGATGCCCCTGTAGTTGTTGCAGTCTCCTCTGTTGCCTTTGTTTTTGTATAATGTGATGATTTTGGGGTCACGCATCTCCTGTAGAACCGAGCCTACTTTCCAGCAGAGAAGGAGAATGTCATAAAGGTGTTATAAAGATTTTCCATGCTTGAGCAGTTTGACTGGGATTCTGTCCTTGCCAGATGCCCCTCTATTCACTAGGCGGTCTATGGCCTTTGCGAGCTCCAGTGATGAGGGTTCTTCATCTAACTCATTCATGATAGGAGGTTGCAGGAGAGTAGCAAGCACAGACTGGGAGATGTCTGACTCCATTTACTTACACAGAAGCACACTGAGGTTTCCATGTCGGCAGATCTACTGTGGATATGATCTTCTCCATATGCCAGCTACGAGAAAAGTGTAGGGAACAGAGTATACCCCTTTACCTTACTTTCATAGATCTCACTAAGGCATTCAACATTGTCAGCAGAGCAGGGCTGTACACGATTTTGGGAAAGATTGGCTGTCTACCGAAGCTCCTCCGTCTCATCAGCTCCTTCCATGACAATATGCACTGCACAGTACAGTTTATGGCTCCACTTCTGACAGTTGCAGTGTGAAGAATGGAGTAAAACACGGTAGTGTCCTAGCCCCTACTCTGTTTGGCATCTTCTCCATGCTCCTGACCTTCGCCTTCCTTGCAGATATGGAAGGAGCCTACTTGCACACTAGGGCAGATGGCAAGCTTTACAATCTATCAAGGCTGACAAAAACACATCGCCTCCTGATCAGAGAACTCCTCTATGCTGCTGATGCTGCTGTAGTCGCTCACACAGAAACTCAGCTACAAAGCTTCATGGACTGTCACTCCCATGCCTGTAAGCTGTTCTCCTTGACTATAAGCATCAAGAAAACTGTGCTCATGGGACGAGGTGTTGCATCTCCGTCTCTGAGCACACTAAATAATACCCGACTGGAAGTGGTTAGCAAATTCTGCTACCTTGGGTCCACAGTGACAGACAATCTGTCGCTTGATGCAAAGCTCAATACATGCATAGGGAAAGCAGCTACCACCTTTGGCTGACTCGTGAAACACGCATTGGATAACACTAAATTGACACTTCGAATCAAGCTGCTGGCTTATAAGGCCTGTGTTCTCAGCACCTTGCTGTATGGCTGTGAAACATGGGTGACTTGCAGCTACCAGGAGAAGAAGCTCAATAATTTCCATCTTCGCTGTCTGCGGTGAATTATGGGTATATTGTAGCAGGACAAAAATCGCATGCGGCAGGCCTGTCAAAGGCAGAGCTCCCAAGTGTGTTGGCACTAATCAAACAGAAGTGGCTTTGGTAGAACAGACACGTCCACAGGATGGAAGACAGTCACATGCCCAAGGACCTTCTGTATGGTGAGGTAGCCAGGCCAGATGACCAGTTGTGTGCCAAAAGCACTGCTTCAAGAATGCTTGCAAGCATAAATGTTGATTATCGTACCTGCGAGTCACTAGCTGGCGAAAGAAGGAAATAACGGCACATCCTATGGACTGATGTGCACCACCATGATGGCCAGTTACTACAGTAGCTTGGCAACAGGGATGATAGTCAAAAACAACTCTCGGGGCCACTTGGCGGCTTCATGTGCAGCACTTGTGGCAGAACCCGTCTCTCAAGGATTGGCCTTCACTTTAGACACCCCGCCTAAATGGATTGTTTGCTGCATATCCCTCCTCTTTCGTAGATGGAAGGATGCCAACCAACCAAAGGTGCAGTAGTGAGAAATGACCTTTACTTGAAATATCAAGATGTAGAATCAGTTTGAGCAGAGATAAGAAATAGTAAAGGGAAAAAAAAGTCACTGGTGGGAATAGTTTATAGGCCCCCTAACAGTAGCTACAATGTAGGACAGAGTATAAATCAAGAAATAATGGGGGCTTGTAAGAAAGGTACTGCAATAATCATGGGCAATTTTAATCTTCATATCGATTAGACAAATCAAATTGGTAAAGGTTGCCTGGAGGATGTAGTCATAGAGTGCATTTGGGACAGTTTCTTAGAACAATACGTTGTGGAACCAACCAGAACGAAGGCTATTTTAGACCTAATACCATGTAATGAGACAGGATTAATTAATGATCTCATAGTAAAGTCAATTACTGCAGTAAGGAGGGATGATATCCTAGAAGGTTCCTCTAATGAGGCCATATGGGTAGAACTTAAAAACAAAAGACGGGTGTACTACAGGCCGCCAAATAGTCAGGCAGTAGTAGAGGAGCAGATATGTAGGCAAATCTCAGAGAAGTGCAAAAATAATAGGGTAATAGGGGATTTCAACTTCCCCTATATTAGAGGGGGTAGTATTGGTGCAAAAAGTTTAAAAGGGGCGTAATTCTTCAAGTGCATTCAGGAGAGCTTTTTGAGCCAGCACATAGAGTCCTACAAAAGGAGGGGCAGTACTGGACCTAATCCTAGGAAATGAAGCCAGGCAAGTTGTAGAAGTGGCAGTGGGGGAGCATTTCGGGGATAGTGACCATACTTCTGTAAGATTTAAGATTGTTATGGAAAAGGACATAGAGGGACCGGAAATAAGAGTACTGAATTGGCGGAAGGCAGATTTCAATATGATAAAACAGGATCTGGCCAAAGTTGACTGGGAGCAGCTTCTTATAGGGAAGTCTACATCAGACCAGTGGGAGTCATTTAGAAGGGAAATGTGAGGGTTCAGGTGCAGCATGTTCCTGTAAAGGTGAAGAGTAGGACCAACAGGTCAAGGGAACCCTGGATGTCAAGGGATATAGAGGATTGGATAAAGGGGAAAAAAAGGAGGCGTATGGCAGATAAAGAGTGCTGAAAACAGCGGAGGCCCTAGAGGAGTGTAGAAAGTGTAGGGGGAATACTTAAAGTAATTTGAGCGAAGAGGGGGCATGAAAAATCACTGGCAGACAAGATAAAAGAAAATCCCAATGCATTTTATGAGTATGTTAGGGGCAAGAGGATAACCAGGGAAAAAGTGGGGCCCATTAGGGATCATAGAGGCAATCTGTGTGTGGAGCTGGAGGACATGGAGGTTTTGAACGATTACTTTTCATCTGTGTTCACTATGGAGAGGGACGATATAGGTGCAGTGATCAGAGAGGGGGATTATGATATACTTGATCAAATTAGCATTGTAAAGGAGGAAGTATTGGCTGTATTAGCGGGCTTAAAGGTGGATAAATCCCCAGGCCCAGATGAGATGTATCCCAGACTACTATGTGAGGCAAGGGAGGAGATAGTGGGGGCTCTGACACAAATTTTCAAATCCTCTCTGGCCACAGGAGAGGTACCAGAGGATTGGAGGACAGTGAATGTGGTACCATTATTCAAGAAGGGTAGCAGGGTTAAACCAGGTAATTACAGGCCGGTGAGTCTAACATCAGTGGTAGGGAAATTATTGGAAAAAATTCTGAGAGACAGGATTAATCTCCACTTGGAGAGGCAGGGATTAATCAGGGATTGTCAGCATAGCTTTGTCAGGGGGTGATCGTGTCCAACAAATTTGATTGAATTTTTCGAGGCGGTAACTAGATGTGTAGATGAGGGTAAAGCAGTTGATGTAGTCTACATGGACTTTAGTAAGGCTTTTGATAAGGTCCCGCATGGGAGATTAAGTAAAAGCCCATGGGATCCAGGGTAATTTGGCAAATTGGATTCAAAATTGGCTTAGTGGAAGGAGGCAGAGGGTGATGGTAGAGGGTTGTTTTTGTGAATGGAGGCCTGTGACCAGTGGGGTACCGCAGAATCGGTGCTGGGACCCTTACTGTTTGTAGTGTACATTAATGATTTGGACGTGAATATAGGAGGTATGATCAGTAAGTTCGCAGACAACACGAAAATTGGTGGTGTCGTAAATAGTGAGGAGGAAAGCCTTAGACTACAGGATGATATAGATGGGTGGAGCAGTGGCAAATGGAGTTTAATCTGGAGAAGGGTGAGGTGATGCACTTTGGGAGGACTAACAAGGCAATGGAATATACAATGGATGGTAGGACCCTAGGGAGTACAGAGGGTCAGAGGGACCTTGAGGTGCTTGTCCATAGATCACTGAAGGCAGCAGCACAGGTAGATAAGGTGGTTAGGAAGGCGTACGGAATACTTGCCTTTATTAGCTGAGGCATAGAATATAAGAGCAGGGAGGTTATGTTGGAGCTGCATAAAATGCTGGTTAGGCCACAGCTGGAGTACTGTGTACAGTTCTGGTCACCACACTATAGGAAGGATGCGATTGCTATGGAGAGGGTGCAGAGGAGATTCACCAGAATCTTGCCTGGGCTGGAGCATTTCAGTTATGACGACAGACTGGATAGGCTAGGGTTGTTTTCCTTGGAGCGGAGAAGGCTGAGGGGGGACCTGATTGAGGTATACAAAATTATGAGGGGCATTGATGGGATCGATAAGAAGAAACTTTTTCTCTTCGCGGAGAGGTCAATAACTAGGGGGCATAGATTTAAGGTAAGGGACAGAAGGTTTAGAGGGGAGTTGAGGAGAATTTTTTTCACCCAGAGGGTGGTTGGAATCTGGAACACACTGCCTTAAGAGCTGGTAGAGGCAGGACCACTCACGACATTCAAGAAGTATTTAGATGAACGCTTGAAACGCCATAACATACAAGACTACGGGCCAAGTGCGGGGAAATGGGATTAGTTAGGACGGGTGCTTGATGGTCAGCGCAGGCGCATTGGGCCGAAGGGCCTGTTTCTGTGCTGTAAAACTTTATGACTCTACGACTCTATAAAGGATCCTCTATAAAGGCAAGAGTGATCATAACATGATAGAATTTAACATTCAGTTTGAGGGTGAGAAACCTGGGTATGAAAATAGTGTCTTTAACTTAAACAAAGACAATTACAAGCATATGAAGACAGAGTTGATTAAAGTAGACTGGGAAAATTGGTTAAAAGGTAAGACGGTAGAGAAGCAGTGGCAGACATTTAAGGAGATATTTCATTTTTTATTCATTCATGGGATGTGGGCATTGCTGGCCAGGCCAGCATTTATTGCCCATCCCTAATTGCCCTTGAGAAGGTGGTGGTGAGCTGCCTTCTTGAACCGCTGCAGTCCATGTGGGGTAGGTACACCCACTGTGCTGTTAGGAAAGGAGTTCCAGGATTTTGACCCAGCGACAGTGAAGGAATGGCGATATAGTTCCAAATCAGGATGGTGTGTGACTTGGAGGGGAACTTGCAGGTGGTGGTGTTCCCATGCATTTGTTGCCCTTGTCCTTCTAGTTGGTAGAGGTCGCAGGTTTGGAAGGTGCTGTCTAAGGAGCCTTGGTGCATTGCTGCAGTGCATCTTGTAGATGGTACACACTGCTGCCATGACTCTCAAAGGTATATTCCATTAAGAAAGACTCTGAGAAGGATGCACTATCTGTGGCTAGTTAAGGCAGTTAAGTATGGTATCAAATTGAAAGAAAAGGTGTACAATGCTGCAAAGACTAGTGGTACGCCAGAAGATTGGGAAAATGTTAGAAACCAGCAAAGGATGGCTAAAAAAAGGAGAAATTAGAGTATGAGAGTAAACTAGCAAGAAATATAAAAACAGATAGTATAAATTTCTACAAGTGTATATAAAAAGGAAAAGAGTAGCTAGAGTAAGTGTTGGTCCCTTGGAGGATGAGACTGGGGAATTAATGGGAAACATGGAAATGGCAGAGAGTTTGAACAAGTATTTTGTATCTGTCTTCACAGTAGAAGACAAAAAGCATCCCAAGAATAGTAGAAAATCAAGAGGCAAAGGGAGGGAGGAACTAAAAACTGTCACTCGAGAAAAAGTACAAGGAAAACTAGTGGGACTAAAGATTGACAAGTCCCCAGGACCTTATGGCCTGCATTCTAGGGTCTTAAAAGAGTTGGCTGCATTGTTTGTAACCTTCCAAAATTCCCTTGATTCTGGAAAGGTCCCAGCAGATTGGAAAACCACAAATGTAACACTTCTATTCAAGAAATGAGGGAAAATGCTGGAATCCATGATTAAGGAAGTAGTAGCAGGACATTTAGAAAATCATGATACAATCAGGCAGGGTTAACATGGTTTTATGAAAGGGAGATCGTGTTTGACAAATTTATTGGAGCTCTTTTGAGGATGTAACAAGCAGGGTGGATAAAGGGGAACCAGTAAATGTAGCGTGTATTTGGATTTTCAAAAGGCCTTCGATAAGATGCCTGTTACGACCAGGTGAAAAAGGGGTCTAAGGGGTTCCCTCTCAGCCTTTGCCCAGTTTAACCGTAACAGGGTTTATGTTTTTAGCTCCCCCTCAGTGAATCATTGTTCACTGCTTTCCAATTATAAGGCAAATATATCAATCAGACCGGTTTTCTTAGATTTAAACAAGAAAGGTGGAAGTTTATTAACCTTGAACTCTAACTCGCTTAATGACTACGAGTGCGCAACGCGACCACGCTAGCGTGCATATGCGATAAACACACGCAGATAGAGACAGAAAAAGTAGAAAGAATAAAGGGGGAAAGTTTGAGGCAATAGCTGGGTGTATTTACAGTCCCTTGAGTTCAATGTGGAGTCTTTGGTTGCCGATACGTCATGCTGTTCATTGGGGCCCAGTGCACACTTTAACTTGTTTCAATGTAGGAGTCTTTTCTCTCTTGAGGTTTAAACGACTTTGGTGGGTCTGAAGGCTTGTGAGAAAGCAAGAGCGTGCCAGCCAGGAGAGAGGCTCTCTTGTTCCCGGCTTAGTTGCATTCTGCAGTCTGTCTTCAAACTGTCCTGTGTCTAATTTAGAAAGCCTGGGCCAGGCGGTTCGTCATGTGACGAGCTGGTTTAACCACTCCTGCATTTGCAGACTCTCCATCTTAGCAGACAGTGGAATGCGAGCTTCCTTACACCTTCAATGTCTGGTGATCAGAATCCATTTGGGTTAATTGGACCAGGGAATAGTTGCTTTGTTTCTCCAAGCACCGTCTCTTGGTATGCAAATGTCCTCCAGCCAAATGTCTGGTAATCTCTTTAAACAAGTCATTTCTTCACTCCAGCAGCAGTTTAAAATTAATGTTCAAATGATGAAATTAATATGCTTCATCCTTGGCAGGTGGGGGTCTTCAGGACAGTGCCGCATAAAAGATTAGTACACAAGATAAGAGCTCATGGTGTTGGGGGTGATATATTAGCATGGATAGAGGATTGACTAACTAACAGGAAACAAAGTTGGGATAATGAAGCATTTTCAGGTTGGCAAACTAACTAGTGGAGTGGCACAGGAATCAGTGCTTGGGCTTCAACTATTTACTATCTATATTAATGACTTAGATGAAGGAACCGTGTATAACCAAATTTGTTGACAATACAAAGATGGGTATGAAAGCAAGTTGTGAGGAAGATGCAAAGAGTCTGAAAAGGGATAGACAGGTTAAGCGAGTGGGCAAAAATTTGGCAGATGGAGTAGAATGTGGAAAAAAGTTGTCCACTTTGGTGAGAAAAGTACAAAAGCAGAATGTTACTTAAATGGAGAGAGATTGCAGAGTGTTGCGGTACAGAGGGATCTGGGTGTCCTGGTACATGAATCACAAAAGTTAGCATGCAGGTACAGCAAATAATTAGGAAGGCAAATAGAATGTTGGCCTTTGTTGCAAGGGGGATTTTGTTTTTATTTCTTGGGACGTGGGCGTCGCTGGCAGGCCAGCATTTGTTGCACATCCCTAATTGCCCTTGAGTAGCTTGCTAGGCCATTTCAGGGGGCAGTTAAGAGTCAACCATATTGCTGTGGATCTGGAGTCACATGTAGGCCAGACCAGGCAAGGATGGCAGATTTCCTTCCCTAAAGGACATTAGTGAACCAGATGGGTTTTTATGTCAATCAGTGACAGAGACTAGCTTTCAATTCCATTTTTTTTATTGATTAATTGAATTTAAATTCCACCAGCTGCCATGGTGGGATTTGAACCCATGTCCCCAGGGCATTAGCCAGGACATCTGAATTACTTGTCCAATGACATTACCACTACGCCACCATCACTAGAGTATAAAAGTAGGGAAGTCTTGCTACAACTGTACAGGGTGTTGGTGAGATCACACCTTGAGTACTGTGCACAGTATTGGTCTCACTTAAGGAGGGATATACTTGTAATGGAAGCAGTTCAGAGAAAGTTGACTTGGCTGATTCCTGGGATGAAGGGGTTGTTCTGTGAAGAAAGGTTGAGCCTACACACTTTGGAAGTTATAAGAATGAGAGGTGATCTTATTGTAGCAAATAAAATTCTGAGGGGGTTTGACAGCTGAGAGGAGGTTTCCCCTCGTGGGAGAATCTAGAACTAGGGAGCACAGTTTAAAAATAAGGGGTCTCCCGTTCAAGGCGGAGATCAATTTCTTCTCAGGGGCTTGGTAATCATTAGAATTCTCTTCACCAAAGAGCAGTGGAGGTTGGGTCATTGAATATATTCAAGGCTGAGTAAGATTTTTGATCTACAAGGGAGTTGAGGGCTATGGGGGCAGGCAGGAAAGTGGAGTTAAGGCGACAATCAGATTAGCCATGATCTTATTGAATGGCAGAGCAGGCTTGAGGGACTGAAAGACCTACTTCCCTCCTCCTGTTCCTATTTCTTATGATCGTATTATGAATATTAGTTGCTAAAACAGCTGCCACGTTGAATATTGAGTTACCCTCATGTATTTGAGATTTCACCTCACCATCCCCTACTTAAAGTTCCAGGTTTCAGCCTCTGAATATCACCAGTTGCCAGCATATATTTTTGTATTGACTAAATAAACTTGATAAATGTTAAAAAGTTCATTATTAATTCACCTTTCTTTACAATTAAAAAAAAATTTTTTTGGTCCCTGGCAACTGCTCAGCCCTCTTCCCAACTTACTCCCACTTTATCGGGTTTTCACCTCACTAATTCCCCTTCCAAACTATGAGAGCAGCAGTTTGGATACCATTGCATTAGTATGATATGTGGGCTCCAATTTATACTGGATTCAACATTTAACTTTCCGAAAGTTTAATGTTGTATTACACTGATCATGATAAAAGGCAGAAAATGCTAAAAACACTCTGCAGGTCAGTCATCATCTATGGAGTGAATTGACAAATTAATATTTCAGGTATTGTCAGAATTGGAAGAAATTACAGATGAACAACATTTTACAACAACTTGTTTATATCGCACCATTAACATAAAACGTTCCAAGGTGCTTCAAAGGAGTGTTATAAAGCAAAATTTGACACATGAGGCGATATTAGGGCAGAGGCCGGAATGCTGGGTCAAAGAGGCAGGTTTTAAGAAGAGTCCAAAAGAAGGTAGAGAGGCGAGAGAGGCTTTGGGAGGGATTTCCAGAACTTAAGTCCCAGGCAGTTAGAAGCATGGCCACTAATAGTGGAGCGATTAAAATCGAGGATACTCAAGAGGCTGGAATTAGACAATTGCAGATATCTTGGAGAGTTGTGGGGCTGGAGGAGATTATAGGTAAGGTGGGGTGAGGCCATGGAGGCACTTGAAAACAAGGATGAGAGTTTTAAATTTGAGGCGTTGCTTACCCAGGATCTAATGTAGGTCAGTGAGCAGAGCAGTTATGGGTGAACAGGACTCGGTACAAGTAAGGACATGGGCAGCAGAGTTTTGGATGACCTCAAGCCTACAGATGGTAGAATGTGGGAGGCCGGCCAGGAGTGCATTGGAATAGTCAAGTCTAGAGGTAATGAAGGCATAGATGAGTGTTTCAGAAGCAGACGAGCTGAAGCATAGTTGAAGTCGGGCAATGTAATAGAGGTGGGAATTGGCGGTTTAAGTGCTGGCACAGATAATTGGTTGGTCACTCATCACGGGGTCAAATATGACACCAAGGTTGTGAACCGTCTGGTTCAGTTTCAGACAGTTGTCAGGGAGAGGGATGGAGTTGGTGGCGAGGGCACAGTTTTTGTGGTGGGGACAGAAGACAATGGCTTTGGTCTTCCTAATGTTTAGTCGGAGGCAATCTCTGTTCATCCAGTACAGGATGTCAGATAAGCAGTCTGATAATTTAGCAACAGTGGTGGAGTTGAAAGAGGTAGAGCTCAGTGTCATTAGCATACATGTGGAAATTGTTATGAAAATGTTTCTGTTTCTGTTAAATATATTTTTTTGAGGAATTCTTAGTCAAACTGAAGAAATGTTGGACCAGTTTTTTTCAAGAAGGTCATCAAGAGATTTGTTTGGTAACAGCATTTACTGGTTGTCATATGACAAGTTAAAATCGAGCAGAAACCCTGGTAATTGGGGAAGATGTGTGCAGAGAAGTGACAGGTCAGAAGGTAGACTTCCTGTTTCCAGTTTCACTTTTGAATTGTTTGAAGTTGGAGAAGAGAACTTCCAAGGAGGAGAAGAAAAGTAATAAAATGAGAGAGAACTTCCAAGGAGAGAAGAGAATGATCAAGTAAGGAGAGAAGACCACAACCCAGCTCAGCTTTCCAGCACCTTTCTTAAAAAAAAAGAGAAGCCCACTGTGTCAACTGATCTCGTCACCTGTCTTTGAAGATAAGCCTGTTAAATTAATTCTCAACACCAAGGGTGGGACCCGCCATCTGAGGTTAACTAAAACAGTTAAAGATGGTATCAAACTTAAAGAAAAAGCCTATAATTGCCAAAGATGGGGGGCAGGTCGGAAGATTGGACAGAATATAAAAAACAGCAAAGAAGGACTAAAAGATTGATAAGGAAGGTAAAATTAGAGTATGAGAGAAAGCTAGCTAGAAATATAAAGACAGATAAAGAGTTTCTATAGATATTTTAAAAAGAAGAGTTAACAAAGTGAGTGTTGGTCCTATAGAAAGTGAGTCTGGGGAATTAATAATGGATAATAAGGAGATGGCAGATGAATTGAACAGATATTTTGCATCGGTCTTCACTATTGAGGATAGAAGTAACATCCCAGTATTAGCTGTAAGTCAGGAAATGGAAGGGAGGGAGGAACCCAAGAAAATTACAATCACCAGGGAAGTGGTACTGAACAAATTGTTGGAGCTGCGGGCTGACAAGACCCTGAGTCCTGATGGACTTCATCCTAGGGTGTTTAAAGAAGAGGCGAGTGAGATAGTTGATGTGTTAGTTTTAATTTTCCAAAATTCCCTAGACTTGGGAAAGGTTGCTTTAGATTGGAAAATAGTGAATGTAACTCCTTTATTCAAAAAGGGAGGGAGACAGAAAGCAGGAAATTACAGGCCAGTTAGCTTAACATCTGTCTTAGGGAAAATGTTAGAAGCTATTATTAAAGAAGTTATAGCAGGGCATTTAGAAAAATTCAAGGTAATCGGGCAGAGCCAACATGGTGTTGTGAAAGGGAAATTATGTTTAACCAATTTATTGGAGCGCTTTGAGAGAGTTACATGTGCTGTGGATAAAGGGGAACCGGTGGATGTATTGTTCTCAGATTTCTAAAAGGCATTTGGTAAGGTGCCACATCAAAGATTATTGCAGAAAATAAAAACTCATGGTGTAGAGGGTAACATATTGGCATGGATAGAAGATTGGTTGGCTAACAGGAAACAGAGTAGGCATAAATGGGTCATTTTCTGGTTGGCAAGATGTAACGAGTGGTGTGCCACAGGGATCAGTGCTGGGGCCTCAACGTTTTACAATTTATATAAATGACTTAGATGAAGGGATTGAAGGTATGGTTGCTAAATTTGCTGATGACACAAAGATAGGTAGGAAAGTAACTTGTGAAGAGGACATAAGGAGGCTACAAAGGGATATAGATAGGTTAAGTGAGTGGGCAAAGACCTGGCAAATGGAGTATAATGTGGGAAAGTGAAATTGTCCACTTTGGCAGGAAGAATAAAAAAAAGCATATTAACTAAATGGTGAGAGATTGCAGAGCTCTGAGATGCAGAGGGATCTGGGTGTCCTAGTGCATGAATCGCAAAAGGTTAGTATGCAGGTACAGCACGTAATTAGGAAAACTAATAGAATGTTATCGTTTATCGTGAGGGGAAATGAATACAAAAGTAGTGAGGTTATGCTTCAGCTATACAGGGCATTGGTGAGACTACATCTGAAGTACTGTGTACAGTACTGGTCTCCTTATTTAAGGAAGGCTATAAATACATTGGAGGCAGTACAGAGAAGGTTTAGTAGACTAATACCTGGAAAGGGTGGGTTATCTTATGAGGAAAGATTGGACAGGCTAGGTTTGTATCCGCTGGAATTTAAAAGAGTAAGAGGCGACTTGATTGAAACATATAAGATCCTGAGGGTCTTGACAGGGTGGATGTGGAAAGGATGTTTCCCCTTGTGGGAGAATCTCAAACTAGGGGTCACTGTTTAAAAATAAGGGGTCGCCCATTTAAGACAGAGATGAGGAGAAATTTTTTCTCTGAGGTTCATGAGTCTTTGGAATTCTCGTCCTCAAAAGGTGGTGGAAGCAGAGTCTTTGAATATTTTTAAGGCAGAGGTAGATAGGTTTTTGATAAGCAAAGGGGTGGAAGGTTATCGGGGGCAGGTGGAAATGTGGAGTAATCAGTTCAGCCATGAACTTATTGAGTGGCGATGCAGGCTCGAGGTGTCGAGTGGCCTACTCCTGCTCCTAATTCGTATGTTCGTATGTTCATAACTGTTCTAAAAGATGCCAGTGACCCATCTACGTGTACTCGGAGGCCAGACTGTAGGCCAACTTGGAACTCAACATATCTCATTTGCTGTTTCTTCAAGAATGAGCAAGTATTCAGCCCAAGAGTTAAAAAAAAAAAAAATTTTTTTTGTAAAAAAGCTCTAAAATGCAAATCCTTTTATTTTTCTGGTAAACTGATGTATATGTGTGTGTGTGTGTATGTGTGAGTGTGTGAGGGGCTAAGGAAAAAAGAGAACTTTAATATTTCAATCTATGCTTTACTTCATTACTGGTTAAGGCTTGTTTTATAATAAACTGATAATTTTGTTGTTTATTAAAGAAACCTGGTTGGTGTGTTTTATTCTGGGAAAAATAGAGTGTATGATTGACCATATCAGTAAGTGGGAAAATTTCAATATATGTTGTGACCTGTGCAGAAGTGGGACTAGAATAAACAGTGCACTCCTCCCACCTCAGTTGTAACAAAACTAACTGTGTTTTCGGATGATGTCGCTGCGGTGCATAATGCAGATAAGAAATAGGAGGCAGCAAAGGATAGATCCTTGGGGGACACCAGAGGTAACAGTGTGGGAGCAGGAAGAGAAGCCATTGCAAGTGATACTCTAGCTACAATTAGATAGATAAGAATGGAACCAGGCGAGTACACTCCCACCCAGCTGGGCAACAGTGGAGAGACGTTGGAGGAGCATGGTGTGGTCAACCATGTCAAAGACTGCAGTCAGGTTGAGAAGAGGAGGAAGGATAGTTTACCTTTGTCACAGTCACATAGGATGTCATTTGTGACTTCGAGAAGAGCCGTTTCGGTACTGTGGCAGGGATGGAGACCTGATTGGAAAGATTTACACATGGAGTTCTGGGAGATATAGGCACTGATTTGGGAAGCGCTGACACAGTCAAGGACTTCGGAGAGGAAAGCGAGGTAGGAGAAAGAACTATTAACAATATCGGATAACATGGGGACCAGGAGGGTAAGTTAGTTGGTCAGTTAATGTCGAGGGAGTAGGAGGTCTCTCTCATGGACAAGATGGATTCGGAGAGGGCATGGGGGGAGATCGGAGAGAAACTAGAGAAAGATGTGAGTTCAGGGCTAGGGAAGGGGGAGCTTTAGAGAAAGTTTGGCCCAGTGGGCAAGGGGAACGGAATGAAATAGCAGAGGCAGCTGATTGGATGGCCACAATTTTAGTGGCAAAGGAATTCATAAACTCCTTGCACATTGTTGGAGGTAAGGGTGGAGGAAATGGGAGACGGGTTTAAAAAAGGAACAAAACATGGGAGAGGAGAGAAATGTATGGAAACACATACAAGAGATGTAGTAGAATGACTGTAAGGTGCTTAAATGGAAAACAAGAGGTTTAATTTGCTGAAGAACTATTAATTTGAGACAATAGGAATATAATAGAAATGAAAGACATTTATGAGATGTGTGAAAACTGAGGGTGGGGTGGGGTGAGGGGGGAGATGCAGTACAAGACAGGTAGAAATGGTAACAGGCAAACCCAGCAAAGTGGAACATTGAGAGGAACTATTCCATGAGGCTAAGAATTAAACAGTAAGTCAACACCAAGTAGCCTTTGCTGACAGTAAAATGGGAAGTTAAGGTTTTAAGTCATTCAATGCTAAGCCAGAGGGCTACAAAGTTCCTAACAGAAAGATGAGGTGCTGTTTCTCCAGTTTGTGTTGATCTTGAATACAACAATGAATTGAAGTAGCAAACAAAAGGTTTTTTTTAAACTTGTGAACAGAATGGAAGTATTTGGTCTCAAAAGGTACAAGAAACTGCACCATTAGCTTCAGATATAGTGTACAAAATTGGAGGACGTATACATATATCACGGTCTCACTATTTTATTTTATTTAGAGATACAGCACTGAAACAGGCCTTTTGGCCCACTGAGTCTGTGCTGACCAACAACCACCCATTTATACTAATCCTACATTAACCCCATATTCTCCACCACATCCCCACCATTCTCCTACCACCTACCTACAATAGGGGCAATTTACAATGGCCAATTTACCTATCAACCTGCAAGTCTTTGGCTGTGGGAGGAAACCGGAGCACCCGGTGGAAACCCACGCAGACACAGGGAGAACTTGCAAACTCTGCACAGGCAGTACCCAGAACTGAACCTGGGTCGCTGTGGTGCTAACCACTGCGCCACTGTGCCGCCCACTAGTTACTGATTTTTCTTGATTACATATAATAAAATTATTAAAAATTTGCTCTTCTATTGTAAGTACAGGTTTTGTTCCTAATTAGTTGGAAACACTTGTGTATCGCGTGTTGAAGCAATGTGCATAATGATCCTCTAGAGGGCACTGGAGTGTTGCATTATCCACAAATTTTCTTGGATCTGATATAAAGTCACAATTTAAGGGATTCTCATTACAAATATTAGAACTTGACAAGAATGGGGAGAGGATCTAAGCAATGTTTCACATCATTACTAAGTCAAAATACATGTTTAATAAATGTTGCTATCTTAACCATTACAGTATGTACAAAGGGTATGTACACATCTGTGACAGCTTTCACTTGCAATAATACTGTTTTCATTGCCTGCTAGATTTGTGGAGTGGAGGGAGACCTGAACTATTTTTTTATACTGTTCAATACTGATTAAAGTTGTGTATTTTATAAATAGTACTGAGCATTTTCAGTCCAGTGAACTGTTAAAGTGGGAGCTATAGTTTGAGATTTTCATCTAGATTTTGGTGATTCTCATAGTTCATCATGGTTAAAGGATGGAGTTTGTCCACTGACTAGCTGGACCAGATAGACCTGGAGGATCTCCAGTTCAATCCCTCAGCTGTGGTGAATTAGCAGATCTCATGTAAGTTGGTCTAAGAATGCAACAATTGGCCTTTTCACATCTGTTAAGCTGAAGATTTGCACAAGTTTCTGCTCATGATTGCTATTCAGTGACCCCTGCTGGAAATGCTCATGTATGGCCACTAGATTCTGACAGGAATCAGCTCAGCTGGGAATAAACATCATGCCAACAATTATAGTCAAGTCTCGTAGCAGAAAATGATCTGTATCGAAGTTTTTGCCTTCAGGAGAGGAAGACAGAAAAATAAATTAAACAACTGTCAGTATTTATTCTGTTTGTCTTCATCCCCTGACACAAACTGCACTCTCTTGCCACCAGTTCCTCCCCCTCCCTGGCCACTGTCTCAGGATGAACCAGACTGTTTGGAACCTTGCCGTCCTATTTTGGGTCCTGAGCTGAGCTTCCAACCCCATATCCTGTCCATCATAAAGACTCCACACTTCCACCTTTAATATAGTCCATTTCCACCCCTGGTCAGTCCATCTGCCCGGAACCCCTCAACCATGTTTTTGTTACCTCCAGTCTCAATTCCACTGCTTCTCGGCCAGCCTCCCATCTTCCACCCTCCATAAAATTGAACTCATACAAAACTCTGTTACCTGTAACCTAACTCACACCAAGTCTTGTTCAGCCATCACCCTAATGATCGCTGACCTAGATTAGTGCCCAGTCCAACAATGTCTCTATTTTTAAAATTCTCATCCAGTTTTCAAATCCCTCCCTCCATCACCTCACCTGCCCTACCTCTGTAACCTCCTCCAGCCCTACAACCCTCCTGAGAATTTTGCATTCCTCCAACTGTTGTGAATCCCCTTCACCCTACCTTTGGTGACCATGCATTCAGCTGTCTGGTCCCTTAGCTCTAAAATTCCCTCCCCAAACCTCTCCATCTCTCCTACCTTAAGACCCTCCTTTAAGAACTTATCTCCTGACCTCAAAGCTTTTGGTCACCTTTCCTAATGTCTCTTTTTGGCTTGGTATTAATATTTGTCTGCACTCCTGTAAAAGACCATGGAACATTTTACCATGGTAAAGGCACTATATAAATGAAAGTTGTTGGGATAATGCTGACGTAGCTTTATTTTTTTTGCTGAACAAGTTGTTTTACAAGCTACAACAACATGAGGTCTTCAAAATCATATTTGATGTGGTAGCCCAACTCTTGATGCCACATTCTATTTGGTATAAAATGACTTAGATAATTGGAATTCCATGTCTGTTTAATTTTTAATTAACGTTAAAGCCATTTACTCTTTCTGCTTAATGTGTTTCCTTCTCCAGCTCGAAAGCTGGGATCACTAAATTCTCCATAACATCTTGGTTATTGGCTGGTAACACAATGGCCATACTTTCCTTACTCTTCCACCCCTAGAATGAACTATGTTGCCACTCATACTGGAGAACTGGCAAAATGTGCCCATTGAGAGTGGTTTCAGTGCAGTTCATGGGATTTGAATTGTGTTCTGAGCAAAACTGGAAGCTTTACATTTGGAGATACCTGGCTTGATCCATGGGTATTTGGCTTCAAATCAGTTTGAGTACAGTAAATGAAATTATTGACATGATAGTTGCACAGGAATGGGATAATCGTTAGTTCAGTAATTTCTAATATTTAATTATTCCCTCAGCCACTTCACATCATTATGAAACAAATGTATTTTATTTAAGTATGTGACAATCCTAGAAGTATAACTGTTCTCCCTAAGATATATGGAAACCTTACAAATGAAGGGTAAGAAAATCTATCAAGCCCACCCCTTTTAGTCAATGGTGCAACCTCTTACACCTGCTGACTATGCTATCTTCCAGGAGAAGTTTAAAAAAAAAGATATCTGTGGTCAATTCAGCAAAACCTAGCAAATTCCTCTGTAACTCTGTAAGGTAAGTAGGTCGAGGAGACTGCAGTTACCAATGTCCCATCACAATCACAAACTTACCCCATGTAGCTGGAAATCCCCACTTCTCTCAGGAGCTTGTCCTTTTCAAAGCGCTTACCATTTTCACCACGTCTTCGGCAATCCGGTCCGCAGGTGAGTGAATAAATATTTCCTGGCATGAGTATAGTACTCTTCATTTTGTACTGACAGGATCTCGCAATATAATCTAAAAGCCTATTAAATCTTCCCTCAATCTTCTTTGCTCTAAGGAGAACAACTCCAGCTTAACCTTGTAACTAAAAGCCCACATCCATGGAACCATTCTGATAAATCTCCTCTGCACCCCCTCAAGGAGCCTTACATCCTTCCTGAAGTGTGGTGACCAGAACTGGACGCGATACTTCAGTTGGGGCCTAACCAGAGCTTTATAAAGGTTCAGCATAACTTCCCTACTTTTGTACTCAATGCCTCTATTAATGAAGCTCAAGATCCCATATGCTTTGCTAACCACTCTCTCAATATGTCCTGCCACCTTCAAAGACTGATGCACGTGCACACTCTTTAGAACTTTGCCATTAAGTGTATATTGCCTCTTCCTATTCCTTCTGTCAAAATACATCACCTCACACTTGTTAGTATTAAATTCCATCTGCCACCTGCCTGCCCATTCTGCTAGCTTGTCTGTGTCCTGTTGCAGGCAGTTCATATCGTCCTCACCTCCAAGTTTGGTATTATCGGCAAATTTTGAGATTCTACTCTGTGTTCTGGGATCCAAGTCATTTATATATAGCAAAAAAGCAGTGGTCCCAGCACTGAACCTTGGGGAACACCACTGTCTACCATCTTCCAGCCTGAAAAACAACTATTTACTACGACTCACTGTTTTCTGTCCTTAAGCCATTTTTATATCCAATTGGACACTAACCCTCCTATTCCATGAGCCTCAATTTTGTTAACCAGCCTTTTATGAGGTACTCCCTTAGTTCCAGAACTGAGTGATCAGAACTGGAAAGAGTTCCACGATCTGATGAGGGCAGGTAAGGCAACAGTTTGGAACTATTCCTTTATTTCCTTGGGCACAAACACACAGTTCACCTAAAATTAAATACTTAAACAAGTTACCCTTCATGCATCACAGATAATGTTGCCATCTCTCCTAAGTGGAACTACCTTACCTCCAATATACAAGTTAAAACCACAAATCCATTACATCAACTGTCTGATCCCACCTGGGAGACATTCATCAAATGCCAGCCTTTATATATATCATTGAATCTTGTTACAGGAAGTACTTGCACACAATATCCATGAAAGGGCAGGGACCAGGGTGGGGCAGTGCAGACATCAGAAAGCTGGCCCTTCACAAGGAGTTGATCTGTTGTGTAGGCATTCTAATTTAATGATTACAATATTGTTTATGTAGTGCAGGTAGCTGGTTAGTGAAAATCGACATGACATCCTGTGAAGCAACGAACTTCCATACTCTTTGCTGTCTCCTTAATCCCAAGGGGTTTAGGCTCACCATTCCTGGCTTCTGCTCTCCTTTTTTGCAGATCCATGATGATGCAATGCAGAGGATAGCAGAGAGGAGGAAAATAATGATGATGTAGAGGAGGAGTAGGAGAGGGGAAAAGTTATTTCTAGTGGATTATGATAATAGCAATGAAGATGCAAACATCATTACTGTTAATACTGTACCAATTTAAGAAAAATAAAATCAGTAAAGACTTCACCTCAAGACACTAATATTATGAAAAAGTATTTTCGCTTGGGAAGGATGGCAAGGAATTCTCTTAAGACCGTAAGCAGAAAAGGTGATCTTAAACTAAGTTCATTTATGCAGAATTCAAATTGTGCTTTTTATGCTGTGCCACTAGCCCTCTGGGCTGAACTTCCTCTAAAGCTGTTCCCTGCCCTCGCCCTGAACTCGCATCTTTCTCTAGTTTCTATCCTATCCCTCCTCATGCACTCCCCAAGCTCATCTTGCCCATAAGGCCCACATCCTATTTCCTCGACCCTATTCCTATTATTCCCATTGACCACCCAAATTCCCCTCCTGGTTCCCATGTATGCCAATATTGTTAACATTTCTTTCTCTTCAGGTGGTGTCCTTCCCTCCTTTAAATCTGCTGTCATCACCCCTCTCCTCAAATACCATCCCTTGACCCCACTGGCCTTGTAAACTACTGTCCCATCTCCAACCCCTCTTTTCTTTCCAAAGTTCTTAAACATGTTGTTGTCTCCCAAATCTGTTCCCATCTTTCCCGGAACTCCATGTTTGAATCCCCCCAATCAGGTTTCCGCCCCTGCTACAGTTCCAAAACAGCTCTCATCTAAGTTACAAATGACATTCTATGTGACTGTGACAAAGGTAAACTTTCTCTCCTCATCCTTCATAACCTGTCTGCAGCTATTGACATGGTTGACCACAGCATCCTCCATAAATGCCTCTGCACTGTCGTCCAGCTGGGTGGGACTGTTCTCACCTGTTTCTATTCTTATCTATCTAATCATAGCCAGTTAATCACTTGCAATGGCTTCTCTTCCTGTTCCCTCACCGTTACCTCTGGTGTCCCCCAAGGATCTATTCTAAGCCCCCTTCTATTTATCATCTATATGCTGTCCCTTGGTTACATCATCAGAAAGCACTGCATTCATTTTCACATGTACATTGACGATACCCAGCTCTACCTCACCACCACCACCTCTTTCAACTCCTCCACTGTTGCTAAATTATCAGATTGCTTGTCCGACATTCAGTACTGGATGAACAGAAATTCCCTCCAATCAAATATTGAGCAGACTGAAGCCATTGTTTTCAGTCCCCACTCTAAACTCTATCGCCTAACTACCAACTCCATCCTTCTCACTGGCAACAGTCAGAGATTAAACCAGTCTGTTCGCAACTTTGGTGTCATATTTGACCCGAGATGAGCTTCCCACCATAAATTCGCGCCATCACTAACACTCCACCTCTGTAACATTTGCCGACTTCATCCCTGTCTTAGCTCTTCTGTTGCTAAAACCCTCATTCGTGCCTTTGTTACCTCTAGACTTGGCGATTCCAATGCGCTTCAGGCTGGTCTCCCACATTCTACCCTCCATAAAGTTGAAGTTAACCAAAACTCTGCTGCCCATGTCTTAACTTACACCATGTCCATTTCACCTATCACCCCTGTGCTCGCTGACTTACATTGGCTCCCGCTCAAGTAACATCTTGATTTTAAATTTCTCATCCTTGTTTTCAAATCCCTCTGTGGTCTTGCCCCCTCCCTACCTCTGTAATCTCCTCCAGGCCCACAACCCTCCGAGATATCTGTGTTCATCTAATTCTGGCTTCTTGAGTATCCCCGATTTTAATCACTCCACCATTGGTGGCCTCACCTTCAGCTGCCTAGGCCCTAAGCTCTGGAATTCCTTCCCTACACCTCTCTGCCTTTCTACCTCATTTGCCTCTTTTAAGACACCCCATAAAATCTAGCTCTGACAAAGCTTTTGGTCATCTGACCTAATATCTCCATTTATGGTTTGGTGTTGCAATTTTTTTTTCTAATGTTCCTGTGAAGCGTCTTGGACTGTTTTATTATGCTAAGGATGCTATATAAATATAAGTTGTTGTTGTACTTGGCAAATACTTAATGTTAAGTAGCATTTGACACCCTCCGAATTGATCTCAAGTGAACTGTATTGCATTTAATTTGAAGTGACAAGTGTTCCCTCTAAAGCATTCTGACATTGAATCAAAATGTCATGATGTCAGGCTTGCCTCTTAGCAATGTAGCAATGTCTTCCTCAGTCAATATTTAATACTCATGAATTTGTAAGTGTTACGACCGAGGCGGGAGGAGTGTACTGTCTTTTCTAGTTCCACTTCTCCACAGGTCACAACATCTATTTAAATGCTTACCTAGTTACCGATACAGCCAATCATATACTCTAGTTTATTTTATCCCAGCATAATATATACCAACCAGGTTTCTTTACTAAACAACAAAATTATCAGTTTATTATGAAACAAGACTTAACCAGTAACAAAGCAAAGCATTAACACAGTTTAAAATATGAAAGTTCCTTTTCTAAATTCCCCAACTACATTCACACACACATTGGGGGAAAAAATACAGAAATTCTCTCTGCAGAGGTCTGTTACAAAAAAAGACTACTTTGGCCAAATACTTGCAAATTCTTGACGAAAAAAAGAGAAGATATGGGAAGAAGTCAGTTGTCCCTTTCTGGTCTGGCGTCTGGGTATATGGAGACGGGTCACTGGGATTGTTTCAGAAGCAATCCATTCTGGCGATGTCGAGAATTATTCTAATGGGCTTTCCAGGAGAAATGTGGCATCAGGGTTTTCCGCCAGCACACACTTGAATTGCAGGATTTTTTTCCAGCTTCTCAGGAGCTATGCAGCACCAGGGATTTTAATTCTCCCACACTGGCCAAGAGGGTGTGGGAAAATGGCACACTGACACGGAATACAAAAGTCCGTGTGTTTCAAGCCTGTGCCTTCAGTACCTTGCGCTATGGCAGCGAGGCCTGGACAACGTATGTCAGCCAAGAGCAACGTCTCAACTCATTCCATCTTTGCTGCCTCCGGAGAATACTTGGCATCAGTTGGCAGGACCGTATCTCCAACGCAGACATGCTCGGGTTGGCCAACATCGGCAGCATATACACCCTACTGAGCCAGCGGCGCTTGAGATGGCTTGGCCATGTGAGCCACATGGAAGATGGTAGGATCCCCAAGGACGCATTGTACAGTGAGCTCGTCACTGGTATCAGACCCACTGGCCGTCCATGCCTCCGCTTTAAAGACGTCTGCAAACGTGACATGAAGTCCTGTGACATTGACCACAAGTCGTGGGAGTCAGTTGCCAGTGATTGCCAGAGCTGGCGGACAGCCATAAAGGCGGGGCTAAAGAGTGGCGAGTCGCAGAGACTAAGCAGTTGGCAGGGAAAAAAGACAGAAGTGCAAGGGGAGAGCCAACTGTGTAACAGCCCCAACAACCAATTTTATCTGCAGTGTCTGTGGAAGAGTCTGTCACTCTAGAATTGGCCTTTAGAGCCACTCCAGGTGCTGCTCCACAAACCACTGACCACCTCTAGGCGCTTACCCATTGTCTCTCGAGACAAGGAGGCCAAAGAAGAAGACACTGGATCTTTGCAGGATTTCTTCAAAGCGGTAGAGAAGGAGGTGAGCTGGGTATTTTTTTTCCCCTGGCAGACAAACACCAACTGTCTCCAAACAGTTCACACCCCAACTGCACTGAAAACAATATCCAAATCCCAAAACAGAGTCGACCTCCTGACCTCCATAAATCTTGACATGTGGCTTCTCTGTAACCATTTTTCCCCAGGTCACCAAGGGTTCTGTTTATTGATCCCAAAGCACCTGATGTCCAGCACAGGTGTTTTTCAAACAACATCTCAAGTGTCCTTTCGGTGAACTTGGTAAAAAAAAACACATCCATGAAATCTTTTCAGTTTTAACACAAGTCCTCAAAAAAATAAACTATTAACAAATGGAAGCACTTTCATAATATAAGGGACACTTGGAGTCCGAGGTCTTCAGGTCAATGAGAGGAATGAGAATTTTAAATATTCTGTATCTTATACAGAAGATTCTTTTTGCTTGCGCCATTGATACAAGTCTTTTGTTTTGCTTTTTACTGAATAAACCTGAAGTACAATATAGCCATGCATTAGTAAAAATATTTTTGTGTCAAGACAAATATAGTTGACTGACGCTGAATGATATTTGAATGCATCAGTGGGCAATCTGAAACTCCTGGGTGAGTCATCTTGGCTCTGACGTAAATTGCTGTTCCAGCACCGTTTGGATTTAGGGTACGATAAAATTAGCTATCTTTTGAAGATGTATAAAGCAAGCCAACCCAGACAGCCTGTATTAAGCTGTTTCTACTGTTTAAAATTGCTCTTACTCCTTCTGGTGCTTTCTTCACCATAGTGAAGAGCATTTAATACAGGATGAGGCTTCTCCATTGTTTCAATTGTGTTAAAATGAAAATCTAATTTCATATATTTACACTTTGTTTCCTTTATATACACTACTTAACGTTATGGTGGACTATTATAATGTGCATTTCCCTCAGTAGGCTGCAGCTCACATATGTGCATTCAAATGTCTCCATTCGGAAAATTGGTCTTGGGGTTAATGAAAAAAGAAATTATTAGGCAGCATAATAATTTTGCAATACAAATGATGTAACATACTTTTTAATAAATACAAATGGAGGGGAAACATAACCTTTCATAAGTTTTAAAAAATACTTTTGTGTCAAGGCAAGTAAAGTGATTCACTGATTGATGCTAAATGACATTTGAATGCGTCAGTGACACATCTGAATCTCCCTGAGCAATTCTTCTCAGGGCTGATGTAAATCACTGTTATCAGCTGTTAAGGTTATCCAAGTTACAAGGCTAAGCTAATACATGTTGTTCGGGGCTACAGAGAATAGAAGTCACTTTCTCCAGACATCAAGGAGTTAGGATCAGACAGAGTATGGTGCTGCATGGGGAGTGGAATGTTCTAATCTTTGTACTTAATAAAACTGACTTGTTCATAATTAGAAGGATCCACAATGTCACAAAGACCACCATAAAATACTGGCTGGAAGAAAGAATCAATTTGGCAATTGAATGGTTATGTCACTCAACTAATAATCTAGAAAACATGAGTTCAAAGGCCAGCATGGCAATTTGATCATTTGATTGCTTAAAAACATCAGGAATTGAAAAAACATCTTACATCAGTATAAGTGACCATGAAGTTGTTGTATTGGGGTAAAAAACCAACAGGTTCACAGTGTCCTTGCAGGAAGCAAACCTGTCATCCTTGCCTGATCTGGCCTATATGTGATCCAATCACATACCAATGTGGTTGACTCAACTGCCCTGTGAAGTGACCGAGCAAGGCACTCAATCAGGGTAACTATGGATGGGCAATAAATGCTGGCATTACCAGCGACCGCAACATCACAAGAATAGAATGAAAGCTCTTAAGATTTAGAAACTGACGGCTTCAGCTTAAACAAAGTAAAGAAATCTTCTGCTTATTGCCATCTACTGTTCCCTGTCAACTGATGAATTAATACTGTTTCATGTTGTATGCCACTTGTTATGGACTGGTGGTAAGGGGTGTGGGTGGTTCCCACTGTTCACCTCCCAACTGACTGCAGTTGTGTTTTGTTTAAAATGATGTTAGTCTCTGAGTGTTTTTAGGGTAAAATAAATGGACAAATGACAGGTTTTCTTGTAACTTTAAAACATAAGATTAACTATTTATTGAACAATATTCATTCCACGAAATGTTCACAACACCACTAATGCACGCATTCACTCTCACATCACTCTCGAGAAGATAGATAGAATGTAAAGGGTAAGAGTTCAAGGTGTGGTAGGTGTTTGTGGTTTACGGTAAACCTGTTGAATCTTCTAAGTAGGACAGTCTCTTTTAAAGGTGCAGGCCTGGGTGTTTGTAGTCTTGAACTTGTTGAGTTGTTGTGGATTTTCTGGTTGTCAAAATTTCAGTCTGGAGGTGGTAGTCACTTTCAGTTCTCTGCTGCACCAAGTTGAAGTGTAGAATTAGCAGCAGGGCTTCTTCTTGTTTAGGCTGGATCTTTCCACAGCCTCTAGCTGGACTGCCTTCTGTGATGTTGCTGTGATCTCTCCCTCTCTCTCCAGAGGGATACCTTTTAAGGTCACAATTCATCATAATAGCATTTCTGTTATTTGATGCATGGCCTTCTCCCCTGGTGTGATCATCCAATGGACCAGGATGTAGAATCCATGGTTATCTATTGATGTCTGAATGAGTATCATTCTGTTAAGATGTGGCTACTTCACACCTTCTCTGTCTTAGAAGAAAACAATTCAATTCAGGAATGTCGCTTGATGATTTCAAGATGGGGGTGGTCGACAGTTCTTAGCTTGGAATGTATCCTTTTGTCCTTTTGAGACAGTGAGGCAATGTTTGAATACACAGACCAGGTCAACCAACCTTTGGCAGCCATCATTGTAGCACGGTGTCCATTTTTTAAAAGGAAAAGTCAATTTCAAGGAGTCTACATCGAATAAAGTTTGTATTCTAAAAGTTAGGAATATGAAATGTCTTTAGTGGGCATGACACACTTGAAAGAAATACAGAGAGAAGCAAAGGCAAATAAATTATCACAAGAATGACTCAGTAGTATCATCTGGAGGACATAGTTGCCAGACTAGACCTGCATCAAGTGGTGAGTGAAACGACAAATAACCTACTTGACTTCTTCCTCGTTGCCCTGCTTGTTGTGGACAGGCCTCTCTGTGATAGCAATAGTAGGAGTGATCGCTGCACTGTCCTTGTAAAAACAAGGTTTTGAACCTCACAGTGAAGAGCCCTACTATTGTTGATGTCATTGTACAGCCCATACTATTGCATGTATGACACTGGCATCTATTCGAAAATATGGACAATTGCCCAAGTAAGTCCTATTCACAAAAATCAGGACAAATCTAATCTGGCCACTAATGTTCTAGTAGACTATTTGCAATCATCAATAAAAATAATGGAACTCATCATCGTTTGTACCATCAAGCAACACCTATTCATCAATATAATAAAAGCAAAATACTGCGGATGCTGGAAATCTGAAACAAAAACAAGAAATGCTGGATTCACTCAGCAGGTCTGGCAGCATCTGTGAAAAGAGAAGCAGAGTTAACGTTTCGGGTCAGTGACCCTTCTTCAAACACCTATTCATCAATACCCTATTTGCTGACGTTCAGTTCAAATTCTGCCAGAACTGCTTGGCTCCAGATTTAATCATAACCTTTATCCAGGCTTGGACACAGGAGCCGACTATCAGGGCTCGGGTGAGAGGAATTGCCTTAAATGTGGCATATAATTCTTGTACCACATAAATGTCAAGCAATAAAAATCTCCAAAGAATAGATCCAACCATCTCTCCTGATCTTAAGCATATCCACTATCACCAAGCCCCTGCCATTGGCCAGAAATTTCAGCAACTTAGCTACAAGAGCAGGGCAGAGGCTGGGTACTCTGTGATGAGTGGTTCACCTCCTGAATCGCCAAAGTCTCTGTACCATCTACAAGGTTCATTAGGAATGTGATGGAATACTCAGCACTCGCCTGAATGGTTCAGCTGCAACAATATTCAAGAAACGTGATGTCAACCAAAACAGATAATGCTCTTGGTTGGCATCCCTGTCACTGGACTCAATATCTATCACCTGCATTACAGGTACCCTGCGTTTGCAGGATGTATGATCTGCAAGATGCACTGCAGCATCCCAAGTTTACTTCAACAGCACCTTCCACTTTACGAGCTATACCATCAAGAAGGACAAGCAGCGAACACCATGGGAACACCAAGTTTCTCTCCAGGCCACACACCATTTTTGACTTGGATTTATAATGTTGGCCCTGAAGTCCAGAGTGCTGGAATTGTCTACCCAACACCACTGCGAGAGCACTGTCAATCCAAGGACTACAGCAGTTGAAGGAGAATGCCCTCTTCCACTTTTGTAGAGCAACTTGGAATGAGCCATAAATGTTGCCTAGCTAATGTTACCCACATCCTGAGAACCAAAAAAATTTCTTTCCCTGTTCTTTTAACCACAATGCACACAAGTTATAAAAATATTCATTACATTCCAAAAGTATTTAATAATCTACCCTAATATGAACTAGACAGATTAGATCACAACTTCCCAAAAACATCAATGCAACCAGGTTCAATTGCAGCTTTGTTGGACTAGTAGATAATCCACGGCTTTGCTCATGTTGAGACAGAGGATTTGCTCTTTTTTAATAATAGGAATATTTAAGCGGTATGTGATATAACATCAAGGTCACTGATGTACAGTGACCAAATACGTCAAATTCAACTTCTACTAATTGGTACTCTGTGAGTTTTGGAATTGAATTCAACAACTCTGTCCATTATGCTATGAAAAATGTAAATGAGTGACCTTTTCACGTGTGTATGTATATTGTTTATCTAGTATTTAATTTTTAATCTCTCACCATTTTTAAAGCTAAGAATACAGATCAATATGGAAGGCGAGGTGTATCAATTGGAGGTTGACTCTTTCAAGAGGTGGAGTGTGATGGGCAGGACTTGCTCTTAAGAAGGAGTGTCTGGAGCTCAGATCTGGCTGAAAAACATTTGCCAGCAATGGGGTTAATTATCTTTGATTTTTAAAAAAATTCTTGTGACCTTCCTAAAGCCCAGAATGAGAACTGTGTTGTTCTCAGTGGCATAGGGATTATTCAGGTGAACTGGGTGGAATTCCTGGCAAAGTTGGAGAACTACACAAGTGGCCTTAACAGCATCCATCTGCCTGAGTATAATTAGTGGGGAAACTTAAATGGAGTAGTAATGCTGTGGATTTTAGTTCTGCCCCAATTTATAGCACCAGCCCCCTGCCAGAACCATGCTGGAGTTCAATCACCCTCCCCCGGCTGGAATTTGTAATGTCTCCTCTTTAGCAGTATGGGGAAGGGACATTAGGTTTTTGCTGTACTTGGTTACATCTTGTTCTTTGGTAGCGATGGGGAAAGGCTCTGGGGCTTGGCAGCAATGGTGTAGCAGTACTGGTGTTGTACAGCACTGGCTGGGGGAAGGGGACCCCAGTGTTTGATAGCATGGCTAGTGGTTTTCCAAAGGATTTTTGTATTTATTGTATTTTGTGTTTCTGATTGGTTGCTGAACATTTATCTCTGTGTTTGTGTTTCTGTGTCTCGGTTTCTCTCGCTCAGTGTTTCATGCTATAAAAAAGTTATTTTTTTAACTACATTGTTACGACCAGGTGAGAAAGGTGTCTAGGGATCTCGTTCAGCCTTCACCTGGTCTTATTGTAACAGGATTTAATTTTTAAACACACTGTGTTTTGAGCTCCCCCTTGGTCAATCCTTGTTCACCATTTTCCAATTATAAGGCAAAGAAATAAGCAGAAACAGGCTTTCTTAGGTTTAAAGAAGAAAAGTACATTTTTATTAAACTTAAGCTCTAATTTGTTTAACGCCTATGAATACAGGCCATACCCCACGCTAGTATGCATACGCGATACGCACATGCAAATAGGGACAGAAAAGAGCAGTAGAAAAATAGTGGAGAGGTTTGAGGCAATATCAGAAGAGTTTCTTGTTACTGTGCTTCGAGCTCGCTGTAGTTCTTGATTGTAGGTAGTCTTGCTTTTCATTGGGGCCCAGTATTCTTCTTAAACCTTGTTCACTGTAGGAGACTTTTCTTTCTTGGGGTTCATATGTCTTCAGTGGTTTCCGAAGCTGGTAAGGGTGAGATGAGAGCAGATAGGAGAGAGGTCTTTTCAGTCCAGGAGTAAACAGCTTTCTGAGTTTTAAAACTCTGGCAAGTTCAAATTAAAAAATAACTCCAACAGCCAGTTAGTCATGTGACTGAACTGGTCTGACCAAGTCTTCTGTGTACTGAGGAAGCAGGGATTGGTTCCTGTGTTCCAACCCTGTCTGCTAGTATGCAAAAAAGTTCTTTCCGGCAAGGGGCCCGATAGGCCTTCTTTTCCTCCCAGCGACAATTCTAAGTTTTAACGTTCATGTGGCAAAATAATGTGTGCTTCATTCATGGCAGGTGTGGGCCTGCATGACAACATCTTATAAGCTCTCAAAATTCAACTAATTTTGTGTATTAGTTCACAAAATAACTCCGTTGAATATTAGGAAAAGTATTATGTGAGTGTCTCTTTCTGTCTCACTCTGTGCACAACAATTGTTAATAATTCCTATGTTTATATTTTCTCTGAACAAAGTCCAGTTGATAATTAGAGGCTGTGCTAACATAACGTAGTTAATAATCAGATGAGAGGAAAGAGAAGAGAGAGAGGGTAGTATGATGTCTGGAGTGTGATGGAATTGCATTGGACATAAAATACATTTTGTTTCGCAGACCTCCTGATCCACTAGTGGTGTTCACTGATTAATCCAGAACATTGGAACAGTCAGGTGTGGAATGTCACATGGGGACAGAAAGTAGAAGAGTCAGATGAAGTAGAGATGTAAGGTACTGCAAGGCCCGAGGTCAAGCAAGAATGGAGTAGGGTACGTCTCAAACTGCTTGGTAATAGGGAGTGGTAATACCTGGAGCTTGAGGTGGGTAGAGGCTGAAATCAGGAACAATGGTGTTCCTGGAGTTGAGGCTTGGAATGTAGGCCTTTCTGGGGTTTTCCTCTTGCTTCCACATTTTCTGTATTCTTTGTTTTTCAAAAGGCTAATTTTTTTTCACTTTTGTTCACTTTTCTGCTTTTCCTTTCATTATTTTTTATTGTATTATTAGCTGCTTTTTATCTTGCTCATTTTTTATTTAATCTTTTCTTTCCCTTTTCATTCCATCAGTGTTTATCCTTCACTTTGTAATTTTATGTATGCACCATTTTTTCTTAAACATCAGGGAGTGAGGGAGTAACGTTTTGAAAGAAACAATATGGGTACCAAGTCAGTGAAACACTCAGGTCAATGCAGCAATTAAGGCAGAAAGACATGAAACTCCTGGAGCAGGAGCCCATGAAACCCTTGGGTTAGGGTTCAGCAAAGTGCAGAGTAGCTGACTGGTGAACCAATTGTGGCGGGGAACAGCAAAAGACTCAGCCAAGGAGCTGACAAAAGGCTAGGAGAACTGGCAAAAGACTTGAGAGGGTGGTATCTGATGAAATATTCAGGTTGTTGACCAGCGAAAGTCACAGGTGGGTGGCTGGCAAAACTTGCAGAGCAGGCAGGCTGGGAGGCATTCAATTTTCTTATATTTGTCTGGTATTTATGGTGTGGCTCGAGTGAGTGAGGACAGACATTTTTTAAAGACAAATAAAAAATCTTCAATGGCACTGGTCAGGGCTGCACTAGGGGACAAGGAAACAGTTTACTCAAACCTCAGGTCTTAAGTAGAAATGCACTTATGACAGAAATCAATGTTATGGGTAAGTTTAGAATCCTACACATTTATTCTCTTATAAATCTGAATTATTGCTTATATGCAGTTGTCTGATTCAGAAACCAAGGTGGTAAGCAAAATACTTTTTATAAAGGATTTGAACCAATTTAATTAGTTCCGCATCTGTTTCTTGCTATTGGTAGTACTGATTTATAGTTGTAACTTTTATTCTGGCTTCCTATGTGGTGATTGCTATATTCCATATTGTATAGTGGTGATTTGTCACTGCTTTACACATGCAAAATTTCAAGCAAGCGTGAAACAGACATTTACATGAGTTGTACAGGTGGCAGAGGAAGTGTGACAGTCAAAATACACAGAAGATGCCACTTCTGTGGTATTGGTCATGGTGAGTCATAGGATGTGCTGTTTCCTAACAATATGGATATTAAGTCATGCAACACAAAACTAAGAACTTTTGGCAGTTTAAAAATTTAGTGGTTTTTAGTTTTTATCTTTAACATCAATGATTGGGAGATGATAAAACAGAGAAAAACCAGAGCCCAAATGATCAGGGTAAATTCAAAGAGCATCACTAAAGCTCAAGAAAAAAGCAAGAGACTACATTGGATAGTTAAGGTAGATGACAACACACAACTATTTTACACCGTTTGCCTCATCTTCCATTGTAGGATCTAACTTTTTCCTAAAAGCTTCTGGGGTTTTTGCCTCTACTGCATTATTTGGAATGATATTTATCATGGGCCTGGGACTTAAGTTCTGCCTCAATCATGGAATCAAATTGGATCTTGTTTGTTGGAGCATATGGGGGAGGCAGGTGAGAGAGAGAATGTGCCTGTGTGCTTGTTTAGTTTAGTTTAGTTTAGAGATACAGCACTGAAACAGGCCCTTCGGCCCACCGAGTCTGTGCCGACCATCAACCACCCATTTATACTAATCCTACACTAGTCCCATATTCCTACCACATCCCCACCTGTCCCTATATGTTTCCCTACCACCTACCTATACTAGGGGCAATTTATAATGGCCAATTTACCTACCAACCTGCAAGTCTTTAGGCTTGTGGGAGGAAACCGGAGCACCCGGAGAAAACCCACGCAGACACAGGGAGAACTTGCAAACTCCACACAGGCAGTACTCAGAATTGAACCTGGGTCGCTGGAGCTGTGAGGCTGCGGTGCTAACCACTGCGCCACTGTGCCGTGTGTTTGGTGTATATGTGTGTGTGTGATGAGCACATGTGCTCCAATGTCCAACAAATAAACAGAAGAACAAATCTTAAGTGGGGAAAAATACTAGTTTACCATGTTACAGCAGGGGAAGCTGCAAGTTTGACTCCCCCATGCCACTGAGTTGCTGATGTCAGCTGTGTTGCTGTAAGAAAGTGATTAGTGGAGAGGGGGTGTGGGGGGAGGGGGAGGGGGTGGGGGAAATGATGTCATGTCATTTAAAAAAAAATGTAAACACATATGCGAAGTGGGTAACATTGTGCCAAGTAGGAGCATGAGATATCTCACTATAAAACATAAATGCAAGTTATTTGACCAATATCAAATTATTTATATCACAAAAGCTTGTATTTTGTGCAGTGGACCACAGTCTACTTTTGGTCTTAGCAATCACTGAAATATTCTTAAACAATTAAAATAATTTTATATCAAATCATTTATTGCAGTGATCAACTTCAGTAGTATTAACATACAAAGAATTTTTAAAAAGCAATACTTTGCACGACTCACACCAGTTTTCATTCTCATGGATGAATAAACTTTTTGCCGCACATTGATCAAAAAGCAGGTGAAATACCTAAACTCAGAGAAGTTAGAACGTCTACAAGTAAAAGTATAATAAATTATAGAAATAAAAATGAGTAGAGGGTTAACAGATGGTCTGGGTAAAATAACTTGATAAACCTTTTTTCCTTTATTCTTGTGATTTATGTTGATATGGCCTCATAACTTTTCTATAGTTGCCTTTGTGTGCTGGTTAAAGGGGATAACATCTGTAACACTGTACATACAGATTGTATCAAAAGGTCAAACATCAAGAGTAGGCATTTCAACAACTGTGAGATAAAAGTCAGACCAGGTTGTAGCATCCTGCCAGCATGACATGAAACAGGTACTGAGCATTTATCTGTTACAAATCAGCTTTGATTGAATCCATGTCACTGCTATCGCAGCACTGAGAGCACCAGAAACTGGACCTACTGAGATCTTGATTTCTCATAGCAGGCATGCTCCAGTACATTTTGAGATGAATGAGAGATCTTTCCTCGATCTGCTTTATTTATAACGGACTATTTTTGCTGTTATAACCATAGACTTTCTTTTTTAAATTGTTAATTTTTTTTGCCTAAAGGGGGTCTGCTGATATCGTGAAAAAAATGAACATAAATGGTCGGCAATGTCACGAACCAGTTATGTGAAAGTCCTGCAGAAATGTATTCACATGTAGCACATCATTTGCTGAGCTGTGTGACAAATATCCTCCATTCAGGCGAATTCTTTTAGGATGTTTTGATCTTCAAATGCTTACAAACAACAAGTATTTGGAAAGCTGCTTCTTTATGTTTTTCTTGTTAAGGAGGACCTTGCTGTTTGCCGAACTCAACCTTTTCATTGAAACAATGAAATGCCTCAAACTTCTGTTTGCTGTTTTTACAGGAACACTCATCAATTGATTCCTGAAACCTCACTGCACTACCTTTATAATGCCTGATGCCATTTAGGTTCTCTGTTATTTATTTGCTAAGGTTTTTAATTGAACTTGACAGAATGGTATGCTTTTTGCATATTATAAGTTAGATTACAGGTAAGTACATATATGTTTGTTATCTTTCAAAATTAACACTGTTTTGAGGGCTATCAGTGTCTACCCTTAATTGAGGTTGGGAGGCTGCCTAAGCCAGGCATGGAGAGTGGGTTAAGGAGTTCAGAGCCAATATTGAATGAGGTAAATAGGATGTTTGTAGTTTTTCTAGGTACTAATGCAGGTACTGACAAGCTAGGGTCTCTATTCAACTGATGGTCCTGGCGTCTTTGTCAGGTAATAGGATGATGAGGTTTGCATTGGCTTGCAGGAAGAAGTGCCTTCCCTCTTGGTGTATCTCTAGTTCCATGCCTGGGCTGCCTACTGCTTGTTTGGATTGGCAAATGTTCTAAGGTTGTTGTACCCACATTTTGTTCAGTGGTGTCCATCTCCCAAAAGGTGTTGAAAATGCCCCTTCTCGGAAATACTTTTTCCCCATTTACTAATTCACTCGTTTGGCTCTCAATTAAATTATATAAATAAAACATAAAGATACCCCCCTCCCCACCCTCAAGAGCTCATTGAATAGTTACTCTTCATTTTCTCCTTTGTGGGGGATGTTGGGTTTTGCCATGACTCCAGGTGCACAACCTTGCTGCACGAAATGAGAACTAGGTGAGTTCATGAGCTGTGGGGAACAGTTCTCCTATTAGGGACAGATCAATTAGGCATTAGGTGGGATATGGGGTGGCATTAAGTGCAGTGGTGATTTCCTGTAGTCTCCATGATATTCATGCAGAAGGCTGGTAGTAGAGTCATTGCCAGACTGTATGAAGTAAGCTGCTTGCTTGACCATACTTCTTGACCAGCTTGACCAGCATTCAATTGTTGTTAGGTTAGGAAGAAGTTGATTCAGGTAGGCAAAGCAAATGGGTGCACAAGTTCCACACCAGATTTTGAACTGCCAGTTATCCATCTTTTAGGCAAGAAAAGGGTGGCTGTCAGGTAAAAGTCACCCCCAGTATTGCAGGAAAACACAACCACCAACTCCTCAGTTAATGAAGCAGTCTGTGCCTGCATGCAGCAAGGCCTGGACAACATTCAGGCTTGGGCTGATAAGTGGTAAATAACATTTGCGCCAGTGCCAGTGAATGACAATCTCAAATAAGAAAGAATCTAACCATCTTCCCTTGATGTTCAATGGTATTACCATCACTGAGTCCCCCACCATTAACAAGGGAGAATCCAACCATCTCCCCTTGACATTCAACAGCATTACCAGCACTAAATCCCCCACCATCAACATTCTAGGAGTCGCCGGTGACCAATAACTTAACTGGGCCAGCCACATAAATACTGTGGCTATGAGCAGATCAGAGGCTGGGCGTTCTGTGGCGAGTAACTCACCTCCTAACTCCCTAGATCCTTTCCACCATCTACAAAGCACAAGTCAGGGCTGTGATGGAATAGTCCCCACTTGCGTGGATAAGTGCAACTCCAACAACACTCAAGAAGCTTGACACCATCCATGACAAAGCAGCCTGCTTGATTGGCAGCTCATCCACCACCTTAAGCATTTACTCTCTCCACCAATGGTGCACTGTCGCTGTAGTGTCTTACTATCTACAAGATGCACTGCAGCAACTTGCTCCTTCAACAGCACCTTCCAAATCCGTGACCTCTACCATATAGAAAAACAAAGGACAGCAAGCGCATGGGAACACCACCCTGTGCAAATTTCCCTCCAAGTCACACATTATCCTGACTTGGAACTATCTTGCTGTTTCTTCACTGTCGCTGGATCAAAATCCCGGAACTCCCTCCCTTACAGCACTATGGGTGTACTTACATCACATGGACTGCAGCACTTCAAGTGGGTGGCTCACCACCACCTTCTCAAGGGCAATTAAAAATGGGCAATAAATCCTGGCCTGGCAACCATTTCCCTCATCCCATGAACAAATAAGGCGAATATTTTTTATTACTGTAAAATTTTTGCCTTTTTAAAATCATGGTCTCTTTACATAAGCTTGAAAATTGAAAGAAACCAGCCAAGGGAGAATGCTGTTTCCCTGTTATCTGTTAAGAGAGGCAATGTGAGAACTTCTCAATTTCCCAGGAATATATAAGTCAAGCTGAAACTAAAGTGCTGGAATGGAAATTTTCCCAACGGGAACTGTTTGAATGAGGTGGGTAAGAACATCAGTTTCCAGATAAATGGTTTGTTATTGCGTAATTTGTTCATGTCACTTTGATCAGTGTGTGTAACCTTATGATAGATACTCCAATAAATCAAGATAAATGTAACTGTGTATTCAACAACAAGGGCAGATCAGTCACTCTCTGAACCCAGGTCATTTTTTTTAGTTCACACCAGAAATATTGTGCATGAACTTAGTCATAGCCACAGTAATTACATTTTGCTGCCTCATGATGTTTTGAATTCTGATACTAACTGTCTTGTGAATATGATATCTAGTTGGATTTTTTAATTGTTCAACTCAGGTGCTACTTTCTGTGGCCAAAACATATGAAATAATTTGGAATTAAATGATCCAATACAAAAAGTACTAAAAATGCTCCCTTTTCTCTGATCTGAAATATGTTTCTGTTTTGTGACCTGGTATTACCAGTACACTGTTGAATACAGTCTACTCCTGCTAATTCAAATTCAGTAGTATGAATTAAGCATTGCAAATTATTTTTAAAAGCTTTTTTATTTGCACAATTTCAATTCAAATTAACAGATAATTTGAATTAAACAACTTTGAATTAAGAGAAGTGCCTGGGGTTGATTTTAACCCTGAGTGGTTTTCAGGTAGGTGGGAGATGAGGCAAATGCAAAACACGTTCATTGGCCTAAGTTTGAGGCTTGGGACATTTTAACTCCTAGGTCTCATCCACATCTGCTGGTCGGTTGCCCATTCGAAACAGGCAGAAAGGGGCAGCTGGTCAGCAGGCAGGAGAGAAAGTTTGGGCAGGCAACGTCTGACATTAAGGGGGATGGCTTGCCAGTAAGCAGGTAAGTCTCAGGGAGGTGGAATTTAAAAGGATCTCACGGGAGGGAAGAGAGGGAGTCCATGGCTAGGAAGGTCCCGGCTGTGGTGGGGAAGAGACGGTCACCCACCTCCTCCTGGAATGTGTCTTTGCAAAGCAGATGTGGAAAGAGATGCAGTGGTTTTTGTCGAGGTTCATCCCAAGCAGCTCTGTAACACAGGAGTCTGTGCTCTACGGGCTGTTCCCAGGGACGCACACAGAGACAAACATCAACTGCTGCTGGAGGACTATCAATTCGGTGAAAGACGCCCTTTGGTCTGCCCGAAACCTGCTGGTCTTCCAGCGAAAAGAGTTGTCCATGACCGAATGTTGCAGACTGGCACATTCCAAGGTCCAGGACTACGTGCTGAGGGACGCACTAAAGCTTGGGGCAGCCGCAGCAAAGGCTCAATGGGGAAAGACCACAGTGTAAGGTCCCCTCACCAAGCTGAACTGAGGGGCTGGATCCATGGGAAACCCCTCGAACTGTATCGGAGAAATTTTGTGTGCTGTAAATGTAAAAATGTATATGGCATGACAATGAAATGGAAGGGTTGTTAGGCAACTCATGATTGTATAGAAGGTAACTGATCACCTTTGCACTGTTTGTATTTTTTGACTTGATGCTGTTTTAAACTGTTTGGGAATGTAATTTTTACAGATTTTTATGAATAAAGTATATTTTGGAAATTAAAAAAAAAAAATGGCTAGGAATGTTCCGACTTTTGTTGTGGGGGCCATAGGAGCACTCCTACTTCTGGCCGCACAAAGGAAAATTTTTCACTTAACCTTGGAGGGCCTCTTCTCTGCAGGATCTGCTTCAGTGACTGGAACTTGCCTGATCAGACCCCAATCAAAATGTAATCAGTGTCCTTTTGACAAAATAGAACCCCGTTTAACATAAATTCATGAGGCAGCTACCTGCTTTAAGTGGATGTATCATTCACCTGCAGAATCTTACAGGTAAAAGTTGACATCATTGGGAAAGAGTCAAATTCTGAGTGGGTCAGTAACCCCCTCAATGTTAGCTGCATACCTGCATAGTTTCTGACAAGTGGATAGCATTAAAACTGACCTCTCCTTTCATTGAATACATCATGTTAAATTTACGCAGCAGGAAGATATCCTCTTTAATGAGTCATTTTCCATTGCAAAACTTAACAAAATTATCAAGCAAATATAAAAAGTAAAAGTATAAGTGAACAGATATTTGTGTTGTATTCCTTTAATGTACTGTACTCTGATAACAAAAGGCAGCTTGATAGAAACTGAAGAACAGACAGTGTGATGAATGAAAAAAATTAGTTCAGGAATTTCAGTATATTGGTTAATCTTCAGTTCCTCTTAACAGTATACATACCCTACAGTCACTGTTTGCACATATTTCTAAATGTAATAAATTATAGTTTAATGTGTGGTAACTCACTCAATTTTCCATTCATCCATGCTACCATTGCCAGCATGGCATCTTGCTGTGGTGTAAGACATGATCTGAGACTTCCGGCCTTGTGTATAAGGATGCATTAGTTATATTAATGCATACTCAACTCCTTTTGAAAATACAGTGCCCAAATTATTGGAACACTGGATTATATTTGTTCAGAATTAAATTCAACACAAGCGATAGCACTGACTTTACACATTCTGAAGCAGGTTGGAAAGGAGACAGCACAGGTACTCATCATAATTTTACAAGTATACTTGGAAACAGGGATTGTGCTTAAGGACTGGAGAACATCAAATGCAACACTCCTGTTCAAGGTCGAGGAAATGGATAAGTCAGGATATTATCAGCAGTTAGTCTTACCTCAGCTGTGGATAAAGTTTGACTCTATAAAACAGAATGAAATGAGTAAACATTAAGAAGGAAATGGGCTAATCAGGAATAGTCAGCATGGATTTATACAGAACAGGCTCTGCTTGACTGATTTAATTGAATATAGGAAATCATAACAGTGAATAGATAAGGTGAATATGCTGCTCTGGGGAAGTTAGAAGAGAGGAGGTTGGAATGGTATTGTGTAATTTTTTGTAGTGTGACCTGATTTTTGGAGGGATAGAATAAAGCATTGTGGTTTGTCTTTATCTCTGGAATCAGAGGTACGGCTGCAATCAGTTCACTAAATTGGTATGATAGTCCCGCAATGCATTTGTTGTCATAGGGCGTGTGTAAGGAGCTTCCCCTGTATGTAACCCTGTTTGTAATATTTGCCTCTGGGTATATGACTGGAGCTTCTCAGCACAAACTGACAGATTATTTAGTTCCCCTTTCCCCTGTATCAGGACCCTTTCAGTCCTCTCTTTTCAATGCCTTTTGTGATGAGATTCTAACTGCTTTACCTTTTGTTCCAGGCCTCTCTAAATTTGAAACCCTTTACACCTCTTGGCAGAATGAGGGAGCAGATTTAATGGATAGGCTTGGGTTGTTTTCACTGGAGCAGAGAAGACTGAGGGGTAACCTGATCGAGGTGTACAAGATTATGAGGGGCATGGACAGGGTAGATAGGGAGCAGCTGTTCCCCTTTAGTTGAAGAGTCAGTTACTAGGGGACACAAGTTTAAGGTGAGGGGCAGGAGGTTTTAAGTAGGATTTGAGGAAGAACTTTTTCACCCAGAGGGTGGTGACGGTCTGGAATGCCCTGCCTGGGAGGGTGGTAGAGGCGGGTTGCCTCACATCCTTTAAAAAGTACCTGGATGAGCACTTGGCATGTCATAACATTCAAGGCTATGGGCCAAGTGCTGGCAAATGGGATTAGGTAGACAGGTCAGGTGTCTGCATCGGTGCAGACTCGATGGGCCAAAGGGCCTCTTCTGCACTGTATTATTCTGTGATTCCGTGAATCCCTGAGGTCTGCTTTGGTGACTTCCCATTGTAACAAGAGGGTGGTGTGGAATTTCTGGATCTCAGCCATTTAGCAGGTTAATTTAGCCAAAATAGGAGAGGAACTGTGTTGGAGTTAGGAAGGCAGGGTTGAGGCACCAATATTTAGACGGGGTAGATGATTTGCTAAGTTCAACTGACATGTAACTGAGGCATTGTCTGAGATGGCTATTGCCCTGTCACAGCATGACACTTGGAATAGGTGGGAAATACTTCCTGAAGTGTAGGCTGTTCTGGAGAATATCTTTTGTGGGTTTGAGAAGCAGGTGAATTCCTTCCCTGTGGGCTGTAGGATCCATCAGATGTCTGCCATGCTCAAGCCGTTATATTGGCCTCCAATTGCTTTGGTGTGTTGTCCTGGATGAACGGTGTCTGCTGGGATCCTGTCGCATTCAGGGTGGAAGGCACAGCTTAACTCTGCACCTGTAATCGCGGTCCCTTTCACATGCAAGGTGAGCACAGCAAGTGCTAATGTGGGGGAGTCCTCAGTCAAGCGTACACCTTAACCAATGTTGTAAGTTCTCCTCCTTAATCGAGATGGAGCAGTCATCCTCTCCAGGGATTGTGAGGAGGGCTCTTGTAGGAATGCCACATCCACCCGTTCTGTCTTCAGATAAGCCAGAATTTTTTTTTCCATTTGATTGAGTGATTCTGTCCCTTGGTGTTTTGTACCAGAACAAGCTGCGGGTTTACCATCCCCACATGGGGTCTCTGAATTTGGGGACTGCCTGGTTGTTTGAGCTTTCCTTGCATTCCGATGTCATGGAGGCTGCTGTACCTGGTCTTTCATTACGTTCCACTTCCTATATATTTCTTCCTGTATTCCTTATTTCCTCAGTGCTCTTGTTTGTGCTTCATGGGTGTTGGACAGCAGGGTAGGGCTGGTCTATAAAAAACGTAGCTGCTTTCATAGTGCCTAGATCTACTTGTCTGACTGGCTGCAAGGCGCACATGTTTTAAATCAGGTGTCTGCTGAGGCTAACAAGCTTTAATTGTCAGTGCCCACTTGTGTTAAACGTGTGAGGATCTTTGCATATACAGGCTTGTGTGCAATGTGCCAAGTCATAATCAAATGAGTTAAGAGTTTTCAGTACTTCTCCTCTGTTGTATTTTTTCTTACCCCACAAGTGCATCCATACTGTGATGATGAGGTGTGGAACTACATTATTCTTTAAATCAAGTGCCCTTAAAGATTAATTGTAGCTCTTGTGGCAGGCAATAGGAATTGCCAGAGTGGTTTTGAGTAAAGAAGGAGCTTAAGTGTTTGGAGAGGTTGCCTTTTGCAGAAAGGGTTTCCCTGACACCCGGATGCTGAAAAAGAGTATGAGAGGTAAGGGGCTGAGCGAAGGCTGGATGAGTGGTAGAGAATATGTATTGGCAAAAGTGCCTTGATTTACCTTGACCACTCTTGTTAGGTTACTGAACTGGGTGGCAGTTCTTAGGATGGTGCAGTTTTCATTGATTGCCCCTTTCACCTCCTTCTGAACAGTCTGTACCATGCTCCTATGGAACTTCCTGCCTTTACTAGCCAGCCGTCTGCCACTTCTGACCCTGACTTAAGCCGATAGCACCTCCAGAGAGCCATCTGAGAGCCTGAGGATGCTGCTGCTGCTGCTTCACATATTATTGGTGTTCTCTCTCTTCCTGTGCTCAGAAAGTGACGCTACCCTTTGACTGGCTCTGGGGCTCTGGGAGGACATTTTGATAGGGTGGCAACAGATTCACATGGGTGAGAGGTATTCATACTAATCCACCAATGGAAGGAAAATTCAGCACAATGAATCCAGGAGAAACATAAACAGAAGGAGGCCATTCGGCCCATCATGTCCATGCCGGCAGAGTAGAGAGATTTGGTGCTGAATTCGGGAAGCAGGATGAGCTAGGCTGGAAGTGATTGAGGAAGCCTAGGACTGAGAGCTGAAAAGTGGATTTAAATCGAGTGGTCAGAGAAAATGAGACTAGAAGCCTGAGTCAAACAACTGTGGCTCCAAACTTTTGAGGTTGACGCAGGAGTACAGCTTGGGAAGAGGCATGGCAAGGCAGAACAGCAGTGTCTGAGAAGAACTGCAGATTTTCACATCTACTTTCTGAATGCATTTTATCTTTCCCCAAGGAGAACTTGAGCCATAATCTATGCTGACATTTTAGTACCAAGGGTGTGCTGCACTGAGGTTGTGAAAGGCACTATATAAATGCAAGTTCTATGAAGCAAAAATCTTTTGTTTGCCTGTTTCTCAATACCACGCCAATGGATAAGGGAGTAATAAAAATGCTTTATAAAAATAATTATGGAGAATAAAACTCTTTTTAATCTCTTCTGTTGTCTTGTTCTTTGTTTTGCCATTGACCTCAGTAGGTCATTAGGAATCAGTAGTGACAAACCAATGTTTTTGTTTAGATACAAATTTTCCTGAAAGATCCCAACCACTGACTATAACCGGACCTTGGTTCAATGTTTATTCAGTAGCCACCATTTAACAGCAAGTACAGGTTTCTGATAGATACCTTCACAGTGAGGTCACAGGATAAATGCGTAAGTAATGACACACAGATGTTTATTTCCTGTTGCTTAAATGCCTCCAAGTAACAGATACTGTAATGAAAATTTTGGGGTTTTGTATTAGCAATGATAGAAGTATACCATACATTCAATTATGAATTAGAGTACAAATGAATTCTGAATAGCTGGGAATGATAAATCCTTGTGATAACACACATTCATTCATTTATTTTACTGCATCCTAGTTGTTGATGTGAACCAATTGGTTTAAGAACTGCATTAAAAATGCAGAAATGTATGTTTAGCCAGATCCTATCATAAGCCTGTGCAAAATTGTAAAAAAAAACTAAAGGAGACTTTGCTTTTACTTTATTATCTAAAAATATCAGGCTCTGCCAGCCTTCTATTCTTGAGGCAACCAACACAATAGATACTGGGTAATAACATCTCCTATGTGCTACATTGAAAATTTGATAACATCACAAGTTATAATTGAAACAATGTTGTCACCCTTTTAGACAATTGAATGTAGAAACATCTGGGAATTTTAATAGTAGTAAGCATGTGGTTTGGGTTTTGGGAAGGTGGCTAAATTTGCTGAAAATGGAAACGCAACTGGAAGCCAGCTCAAACGCACCTACTTCCTTTTGAGTTTAACTCAGGCGCGCAGGATGCATGTGTGTAAACTTCTCAGAGAGGCAGGTTTCTATTTATAATATTTAAATTAGGCAATTTCAAGGAGATTTTCACCACTAGATAAATTTACCATCACATGCATGGGTTTCCTGGGCTTCTTGAAAGTCACCATTAAAAAGAAGGCGAGATGATTGTACAGAAATTCATGTGACCAATTGTAAGGTGCAAATATGGACATCAACAAGTATTCAGCGATCACCACCGCAATCTTACCTCCCACTGGGAAAGGGGCTGTTGAGACGACTTGTCCTGAGAGCTTAATTGTGACATCCTACTTTGGAGGTATTCTCACTGAGGATATCAGGATGGGTGGTGCTATGGCTGCCTTAGATTGGATTTTGGATGAATATGAACATGACCATCAGCAGCAGCAATGGCCTGCTGCCGAGAGAACTGCAGGTGATCACCAGAGAGGGCAGCAGCAGAGTGGTTGAGGTCGCAAGAGGCTGTACTCACGTAATAGGGTGTACACACAGAGGCTTAGCTTCCTTGACCGTTTGGAGGAGCTGTGTTTTCGGAGGCTGGGATTGTCATGTCAGGTGGTGGCAGACACCTGCAGCCTCCTCGAGTAAGACCTGCTCCCTGCTGGACCTGTTGGTCACACATTACCAGTAGCTGTGAAGGTCGCCACTGCCCTCAATCTTTTTGCCTCCGGATCCTTCCAGAATGCTACCGGAAACCTATCCAGGAGCTCCCAATTGGCTGCACATAAATGTGTAAGGCAGGTGACTGATAGATTATTTGCCAGAACTGCCAATTATGTCAACTTTGCTTGTGATGCCATTAGCCAAAATGAGCATGCATTTGGGTTTGCTTCTCTGGCTGGCTACCCTCAGGTGCAGGGCGTCATCGACTGCACACGTGTGTCGATCTGACCTGAGCACCCCCAGATCAACCAGGAGCATTCGTTAACTGCAAGGAATTCCACTCCATCAATGTGCAGCTGGTGTGTAACCACAAGGAATGATTTATGCAGGTGTATTCAGTTTCCCTGGGAGCTGCCATGATGCTTTCATCCTGTAGCAGTCCAAACCCCGTGACCTCTTTGGACCTGCAGAGTGGCTGCTAGGAGACAAAGGACACCCACTTCAAACTTGACTAATGACACCCATGAAGAAGCCCAACAATGAAGACCTAGACCAATACAACGACCGCCATATGACCACCAGGTTGTCATCAAGCAAGTCATTTGTACGCTCAACAAACGCTTCAGGTGCCTAGATAGATCTGGAGGCACTCTTCACCAGCCAGGGTCTCTAGGATGATCGTGGTGTGCTGCACTCTGCACAACATTGTGCAGCAGTGAGGATTCAAACTGCAGGAGGAACAAGCACACATTATCTGTAGATGAATCCAATGAAGTGTTGTAGGAGGAGGTGGTGGATGGAAGTGGCACCTCCGCATTGCCAAACCAGGCACTCATGTTGTTCCCTGGCATGCCAAGGATTCCCTTATAAAAGTAAGGATCGGTTAATCATTGCCACTGGACTGATGTAACGATCACATCCAATGACCACTCCACACACTGGTCCCCTCCAATCCCACTGACAAAAACAGTCTTGTAATCAACCATTCCCCCAATAGTCCCTGTCAATTCATGTCTTCCCATTCATCATGGGTGGCACAGTGGTGCAGTGGTTAGCACCACAGCTTCATAGCTCCAGCGACCCGGGTTCCGTTCTGGGTACTGCCTGTGTGGAGTTTGCGAGTTCTCCCTGTGACTGCATGGGTTTCTGCCGGGTGCTCCGGTTTCCTCCCACAGCCAAAGACTTGCAGGTTGATAGGTAAATTGACCATTGTAAATTGCCCCTAGTGTAGGTAGGTGGTAGGAGAATTAAGGGAAGGTAAGGAATATGGGATTAATGTAGGGTTAGTATAAATGGGTGGTTGATGGTCGGCACAGACTCAGTGGGCCGAAGAGCCTGTTTCAGTGCTGTATCTATAAATAAATTAAAAATTAACAAATATCTAAACCCAAGAATGGGCAAAATAGAAAAGTAATACATTTTATGTAATTCTAGTAAACAGAAACTTAACAACATAACATTTTGTCAAACACCCATGTGCATGCCCTTGTTGCACTACAATGCTTTTATGTTCCTTTTCCTACTGCTCCTATATATTGCATCCCTCTGGCTTTAACAGAGACAGAGGCAGGCTGCTCTGATCCTTGCTCTTAGCCGATGTCCTCTGGAATTTAGGGCCCATGGGCCCTCACCAAAGACTGATCTATATGTACCTATGCGGGGCAGACTCGTCCTCAGGAAAGGAGACAACACATCAGGTACTTAATGAGGGGTTGGGGGAAATGGATGAGAATTGGGAGCACTTTGAGTGCAGTTCTCACTTCCATGTCCCCTTTTGCCATTGTCCTTCTCATTGGCCAGCTTCACTTCCCTCCTACTACTCTGCGGGGGTGCAGTTTGGGACAGATTAGTGATGCACTGTAGGATCACAGCTAAGGTGTCAGGTAACCTATTTAAGGTGCCAGACATGTTGGCATCCAATGGCTGCACAGCTGTGGCTAAGATCACATTTGATGGACTCACTTGATTGCTGCGATTGATGTTCCTCGAAGGATGCCAAACTTTTCACGGAAGAAGACGACTTCATAATGACAACATCAACCCACTCATGCTTGAGGTGGACTCCTCCATTCTCTCTGCAAACATCGACAATGTGCATGGAACGCCTGCCAGTGTATCACAGATTTTCTACTGCCCCTCAATGATTATTCTTTTCATCGATGTCCAGTTGGGTAGACCTTGGAGAGAGCTGCACCCCCACTGAGATGGGTTCCCCACGGATGTCCTTGCCACCACTTTCTGCTCTTGCCTACTTGTGAACTGTGAGTCACCAAGTGAAAACCCAATTATCTGTCCAACTGGGCCCACTGAAGTGTGAATATCTGTGCTGGTGCATGATAAGCTTGAGTTCTGTGCTGGTGCAACCCTCAGAATGAATCCCTTCTGAGGATTCTTCATTCTTCATTCAGGAAGTCCTCCGACTGCTGCTATAGGCATGTAAGTCCTGTCAGAGAGAAAAGACATGAATTAGCAAGGTAAGAATGTTGCAAATTAGCATTATGCAGATTTCATATTTCACCCCCAGGATATCTGCACTCCTCTATTTCTGGCCTCTTGAGCATTCCCAATTTTAATTACTCCGCCATTGGTGGCTGTGTCATCAGCTGCCAAGGCTCTAAGTTCTGGAATTCCTTCCCAAAACCTCTCCCCTTCTGTACCTCTCTTTCCTCCTTTAAGACTCTCCCTAAAACCTACCTCTATGACCAAGCATTCGGTCATCTGACCTAATATTTCCTTCTGTGGCACTGTGTCAAATTTTGTTTGATAATGCTTGTAAAGAGCCCTGGCACATTTTATTACATTAAGGATGCTACATAAATGCAAGTAGTGTTATTGTTCCTGCTGCTGAACTCAAGTCAACATGACTGAATGGTGTATGACGTGTGTGTTGCTCATATGTAATTCTATCACCAGGTAGCTGGATGGTCCCAATCTCTCCATCTCCAATGGTCAGGGATGCCAAAATACCAGTAATATCCATTGCCTTCTCCTCTGCACAATCTGTGGAGGACGACTTCCAGTTCTCTTCATCTCCCTAGTGTCCTGTGTTCACTTCTCCTGCAATGGGGGCATCAGTATATATATGAATCACTGTAATGATGTGTTCACTGATGGATGTAATGCATTTGGTGAGGGAGAGGCATCAAACTGCATAAGGATCAAGGTGAATGGCACTGGTGGGAATAGATGGGGATGTGAGGAACTGCATAGAAAAAGAATAATGCAAGGTAAGTGTGTGGAGTGATGTGATGAGTAGGCTTGACAAGGCTGATTAGGAGGGTGGAGGTGAAATGATGTGCACAACAAGATGTAGGTGAATGTGCAACTGTACTCACCTTTCCTGCTCTGGTTAGATCACTAGAGGCCTTCCTGTATTGAATCCAGGTGCATATTGCAAGGCTTCTGCTGCTGACCTCCTAAGGCACATCCAGTCATTCACTCTCCATTTTAGCAGCAGGCTTCATCTTCCTGTTGCTGGGGAAGTCTATCAGTCTCTGACTCTTCACTGCACCCAGCAGTACATCAAGTGATGCATCGTTGAATCTTGTTGCAGCCCTTAAAACTCCTAACTCCTCTAAATTCCATCCATACACTGGTCCTTTAAATGCTCCAATTGAGATTGGGTCAAGCGGGTCCTCACCCTGCCCACTTCTGCGCATTCGACGCCAAACCTGGAAGTAACATTATAATGAGATAGCCCCATTGAAATTGCACATCTGATGTGCGGAGACTTCTTCGGGGTCTTGCACCCGATGTTGCTCCGAACATGGGTCTGAGTTATTATTGGCTTCATCTGATGTGAAACAATACATATATTGTCACAATGTGCAGTATTATAATTTCAATGCAGAAACCCAAAGCAGAATATTTTGGGTCAAAGCTGGATTTTTACAAGTCATCCCAAAATAGTTGTTTGTTGTTATTCAAGGTGCTCGTCATTCAGTTTTAATCCATTACAGAACAATGCTTGAAGGAAGTCATTTTACTTGGGTTAAAGGGCAATCATATCTACAAATAATTATGATGTGTAAATATCTATCTCTAAAAGTACTTTCTACAGGCTGGAAATTTGACATAACATCTCCTAAAGAATTTTTATCATTGGAGAACAGAGGAGAAAACAATCAGCAGAATAAATTTTATGAAAGGAGCAAAAGAAACTTTGTTTTCTCCCAAAATTTGTTATTTAAAGGAGAATTTTCAGTTTTACCAAAAATGTTCTACATTTCTTTCTCCACAGATCCTGCCTGAACCATTGACTGCTTCTAGCATTTTCTGTTTTTATTTCAGACTTCCAGCATCCACAATATTTTCCTTCTGTTGAAAGCCATGTATTTACAGAAGTGGAAGGTTCTCTCTATGTTTATTGTGGTCTCTGGATCGATGATGCTGGAGTGTTTCTATTGGATTTTTTTACGAGTTAAAATCCTCCTGTGTCACTAAATTATAAAAAGTAACATTCTGTGATACCAACATAAACCTTGTGGGGTTATGATGACCACAGTTAAAGGATTTCTCTTTTACGCAAAAGAACAATACCAATCTCCATCAACACCAGCACCAAAAACAAGTCTGATGCATATGTCCCTTAGAAACGGGTTCCTGTCATTCTACTAATCAGATGGAGAGCTGGAATTATCACATGGGGTAAATCTGTCACGTGCAAGGTAGATCAGGTAGACTCCTGTAAGAAATAGAAATTAATGTTTAAAATACAAACCCTAGATTGATAGAATCATCATTTGCAAAAGATTAGTTTCCACAGGATTAGCTGATGTTCATCTGTCCTATTCAGAGAAAGAGGGACTTGAAATCTTTTCCCATTTTCTGTACAATCAGAAATTAAATGTGCTGTATTTTACAGTATAAAATCAAATTACGACAATGACTGGAATTAATGGCAATTTTTTTCCAGCATTCTCTGGCAAAGCTGAATGTTTGATGTTTCTCCCATGTTACAGCAGATTCGCTGTAGTAGTCTTTGTAGAGTCAAGTCTTCCATAATGGATTCTAACTGTCTTAATGGGTTAAGTGAAAAAAGAAGCAATTACTGCAGTTTACTAGTTATGGAAAAACGTGATTTAAAAGCTCTACTTACAAAAATACAATTAAATCACTTATAAATCACCCTATGTAGTCTTTTTTGAATGCTAGCTAATAGAACATTGAAATTCATTAGATCTCACTCTTCCTGTGCAACTAATACTCTATAGTTTAATAAATAACACTTACATTGCTTTATCGCATTGCGATATCTCAAAGCATTTAACATGATGAATTACTTTTTGAATTGTGGTACTTCTTACACTGACAACATCAAGTGGTAAAAACATGAACCATCGCAATATGGATACATCCAACTGTTTTCATTATAAATAGATGACTTAATGCAAGGTATAAAATTACAAAGTTCTCTTGTAAGAAAGGAGAAGTTAAAGAAAACAATGAGTGGTTATAAAGCCTGCCGTTGTACTACTACTTATGTTTGATGTGAGGTGGTTTCAGGCACACTACAATGCAAAAAGAGCAAGATCCTGAGTTGACTCCCAAGCACGTTAAAATCAAGCAGACGGTCTCCAGAAGGCAATCTCACACCGCTTCAGGTCTACAGTAGGGATAGCACAACTCCAGTCTGCTGTGAAGTGGAATTTAAGAAGTGCTTGGTATATCCTATTAGATATACAGGCCGCTTTAGAAACTTTGTATTAATAAAGAAAGAAAGATTTGCATTTATTTAGCACCTTTAACTACCTCAGGACATCCTAAAGTGCTTTACAAATAATGACGCACTTCTGAAGTACTTCTGTTGTAATGCAGTACGGAAATGCAGCAGCCAATTTGCACAGAGCAAATTTCTTTCTTTCTTTTGGGCCTCCTTATCTCGAGAGACAATGGATACGCGCCTGGAGGTGGTCAGTGGTTTGTGAAGCAGCGCCTGGAGTGGCTATAAAGGCCAATTCTGGAGTGACAGGCTCTTCCACAGGTGCTGCAGAGAAATTTGTTTGTTGGGGCTGTTGCACAGTTGGCTCTCCCCTTGCGCCTCTGTCTTTTTTCCTGCCAACTACTAAGTCTCTTCGACTCGCCACAATTTAGCCCTGTCTTTATGGCTGCCCGCCAGCTCTGGCGAATGCTGGCAACTGACTCCCACGACTTGTGATCAATGTCACACGATTTCATGTCGCGTTTGCAGACGTCTTTATAACGGAGACATGGACGGCCGGTGGGTCTGATACCAGTGGCGAGCTCGCTGTACAATGTGTCTTTGGGGATCCTGCCATCTTCCATGCGGCTCACATGGCCAAGCCATCTCAAGCGCCGCTGACTCAGTAGTGTGTATAAGCTGGGGGTGTTGGCCGCTTCAAGGACTTCTGTGTTGGAGATATAGTCCTGCCACCTGATGCCAAGTATTCTCCGAAGGCAGCGAAGATGGAATGAATTGAGACGTCGCTCTTGGCTGGCATACGTTGTCCAGGCCTCGCTGCCGTAGAGCAAGGTACTGAGGACACAGGCCTGATACACTCGGACTTTTGTGTTCCGTGTCAGTGCGCCATTTTCCCACACTCTCTTGGCCAGTCTGGACATAGCAGTGGAAGCCTTACCCATGCGCTTGTTGATTTCTGCATCTAGAGACAGGTTACTGGTGATAGTTGAGCCTAGGTAGGTGAACTCTTGAACCACTTCCAGAGCGTGGTCGCCAATATTGATGGATGGAGCATTTCTGACATCCTGCCCCATGATGTTCGTTTTCTTGAGGCTGATGGTTAGGCCAAATTCATTGCAGGCAGACGCAAACCTGTCGATGAGACTCTGCAGGCATTCTTCAGTGTGAGATGTTAAAGCAGCATCGTCAGCAAAGAGGAGTTCTCTGATGAGGACTTTCCGTACTTTGGACTTCGCTCTTAGACGGGCAAGGTTGAACAACCTGCCCCCTGATCTTGTGTGGAGGAAAATTCCTTCTTCAGAGGATTTGAACGCATGTGAAAGCAGCAGGGAGAAGAAAATCCCAAAAAGTGTGGGTGCGAGAACACAGCCCTGTTTCACACCACTCAGGATAGGAAAGGGCTCTGATGAGGAGCCACCATGTTGAATTGTGCCTTTCATATTGTCATGGAATGAGGTGATGATACTTAGTAGCTTTGGTGGACATCCGATCTTTTCTAGTAGTCTGAAGAGACCACGTCTGCTGACGAGGTCAAAGGCTTTGGTGAGATCAATGAAAGCAATGTAGAGGGGCATCTGTTGCTCACGGCATTTCTCCTGTATCTGACGAAGGGAGAACAGCATGTCAATAGTCGATCTCTCTGCACGAAAGCCACACTGTGCCTCAGGGTAGACGCGCTCGGCCAGCTTCTGGAGCCTGTTCAGAGCGACTCGAGCAAAGACTTTCCCCACTATGCTGAGCAGGGAGATTCCACGGTAGTTGTTGCAGTCACCGCGGTCACCTTTGTTTTTATAGAGGGTGATGATGTTGGCATCGCGCATGTCCTGGGGTACTGCTCCCTCGTCCCAGCACAGGCATAGCAGTTCATGTAGTGCTGAGAGTATAGCAGGCTTGGCACTCTTGATTATTTCAGGGGTAATGCTGTCCTTCCCAGGGGCTTTTCCGCTGGCTAGGGAATCAATGGCATCACTGAGTTCCGATTTGGTTGGCTGTATGTCCAGCTCATCCATGACTGGTAGAGGCTGGGCTGCATTGAGGGCAGTCTCAGTGACAGCATTCTCCCTGGAGTACAGTTCTAGGTAGTGCTCAACCCAGCGGTCCATCTGTTTGCGTTGGTCAGTGATTATGTCCCCCGATTTAGATTTGAGGGGGGGGGGGGCAAATAGCATTGTGATAATGACCAGATAATCTGTTTTAGTAATGTTGGTGAGGAATAAATGTTGGCCAGGACACTGGTGAAAACTCCTCTGCTCTTTTTTCAAAGTGAGTATCATGGGATCTTTTACATTCACCTGAGAGGGCAGATGGGGCCTTGGTTTAACATCTCATCTGAAAGACGGCACCTCTGATGCTCTGAGTACTCCCTTGGTACTGCACTGGAGAGTTAGCCTAGATTTTGTGCTCGAGCCTCTGGAGTGGGACTTAAAAACCCACAACCTTCTGACTCAGAGGTGAAAGTGCTAGCACTGAGCCATGGCTAACAGCTAATACATAGTGTGAAAGTGGACATTTCTGCCTGTGTTGGTGGGGAAGTGGGGATGTAAGTACGCTTGATCCTGGTAGGTAGAATATAATTCATGCCAGCTGCAGCTTGCACTGTAAGCCTTGTTAGATCTGCTTCACAATCTATAGCTATAGGTTTCAGACATTTATCTGTCTGTATCTTTAATTGGACTTAAAGCTTTCATGTGAATCATGTACAACATGTGTAAATAGATTCGAAAATATTGTTGGGGCACAGAGCCGTTTCTTGAATTACTTTTTTAATTTGCGAAGATCTGTATTTCCAAGGCAGATCAAAACTAGTATTGTGGTATTATATACTGATAATGACATCTTTTTTCATTTACTGCATTTTAAAATATTGCACTGAATTACACCTCCTCTTTCCTATTCTAACAAACTTATTTTTCATCACAAAAGATATTCTTTAAATACAATAATACATCATTTTGACACTTCTTGTTCAACAGTTTGTTGCATTTTGCTTTTCAGAATTTGCCCGACTGAAATCAACCTGTAAATAATATCCCATATATTCTGCGAAATGGCCTTGCCTTAAAAACATGAACAATTAAAACAGAATTTTGAGTTTCTCCCTTCAGTGAAATTAATAACTCTGACCACAGTAGTACTATAATACAATAAACATTTGCTATTGTTCTTAGGGGTGATTTAGAATCAGCAGGACCTTCACATGAACACAAAGACTACGTGGGTGGTTAGAACATCACTTAATGTTTCATGAATACTTTGTATATACAGCATATATAAAATGATTATCTGGCCAATAGAATGTTCTTTTGAAAATGGTCATTCTGAATTAGCCATAAGAGAGTCATGATTTGTTAACTGTTCAAATATTTTCCATTGAGTGTTGTAATACTTCCCTTTTTCATGAAGGGATTTTAGAAAATAAGTTAGTAACCACAGGTGCACATGTTGGGGATACAGCGAGGGTGTGCTTTTGCTGATACAGCATCAGTAAAAATGTCCTACAGCCAACGGATCATATCAAAGCTCTGCAGTTGTGCCGTAGCCAGTTGTGAATGATGGTGGACAATTAAACAACTAACATGAAGAGGAGGCTCCATGTCCATTCCCATCTTCAACTATGGCGGAGGCCAGCAGGAGAGTTCAAAAGACAAAATAGCAGCATTTTCAATCATCTTCAGCCAGAAGGGCCAAGTGGATGATCCATCTCAGCCTCCTCCCAAGGTCGCCAGTGAAAGAGTTGTCGGCGGACTTAACAACCATACTGGTTTGATTTCTCTTTTTAAATCATGACTACAATTTTAACTGCCAGTCTTCAGCCAATTCGATTCACTCCATGTGATATCAAGAAAAGGCTGAGTGCATTGGATACAGCAAAGGCGATGAGCCCTCATAACATCCTGGCTGCAGTGCTGAAGACCCGTGCTCCAGAACTAGCCACACCTCTAGCCAAGCTATTCCAGTGCTACTGCAATACTGGCACCTGGCTGACAAAGTGGAAAATTGCCCAGGTATGTCCTTTCCACAAAATCAGGACCAATCCAATCTGTACAATTACTGCCTCATCAGTCTACTCTCAAATGTCAGCAAAGTGATGGAAGGTGTCCTCAACCGTGCTATCAAATGGCACTTACTCACCAATAACCTGCTCACTGATGCTCAGTTTGGGTTCCGCCAGGACTACTCAGCTCCAGACCTCATTGCAGCCTCGGTTCAAACTTGGCCAAAAGAGCTGAATTCCAGATGTGAGGTGAGAGTGACTGCCTTTGACATCAAGGCAGCATTTGACTGAGTGCGTATCGCACAGCCCTAGTAAGATTGAAGTCAATGGCAATCAGGGGAAAATTCTCCCTTGTCTGGAGTCATACCTAGTACAAAGAAAGATGGTTGTGGTTGGAGACCAATCATGTCAGTCCCAGGACATCGCAGCAGAAGATCCTCAGGACAGTGTCCTAGGCCCAGCCTTCTCAGGCTGCTTCATCAGTGGCCTTTCGTCCATCATAAGATCAAAAGTGGGGATATTCACTGGTGATTGCAGTGTTCAGTTCCATTCATAACTCCTCAGATAATGAAGCTGTCCATGTTTGCATGCAGCAAGACCTAGAACATCATTTAAACTTGAACTGATAAGTGGCAAGTAACATTCAAGTAACCATACAAGTGTCAGACAATGACTATCTTCAAAAAGGAAGAGTTTAACCACCTCCCTTGACATTCAATGGCATTACTATTGCTGACTTCTTCACCATCAACATCCGAGGGGGGAGGGTTGGTGGTGGTGGTTGTGGTGGGGGTGGGGGGTCATCATCGACCAGAAACTGGACCAGCCACATAAATACTGTGCCTATAACAGCAGGTTGAAGGCTGGGTATTCTGTAGCCAAGCAAATCACCTCCTGTCTCCCCAGAGCCTGTCCACCATCTACAAGGCACAAGCCAGGAGTGTGATTGAATACTCTCCACTTGCCTGGATGGGTGCAGCTCCAACAACACTCAAGAAGCTTGACACCATCCAGGACAAAGCAGCCTGTTTGAATGGTACCCCATCCTCCACCACCTTAAACATGCACTCCCTCCACCAACCATGCACTGCGGCTGCAGTATGCACCATCCACAAGATGCATTGCAGCCACTTACCCAGGGCTTCTTTGACAGCACCAGCCAAACCTGTGACCTATACCAACTAGAAGGACAATGCAGTAGGCACATGGGAACGCCACCATTTGCAAGTTCCTCTCCAAGTCATACACTATCCTGATTTGGAAATATATTGCCGTTCCTTCATCGTTGCTGGAACTCCCTATCGAACAGGACGCTCGGTGTACCTACACGATATAGTGTGCAGAGTTTGAAGAAGACCATTACCCTCACTTTCTCAAGGGCAAGTAGGGATGGGCATTAAATGCTGGTCTTGCCAGTGACACCCATAAATGAATAAAAAAGTGAGTATGACACTAATGGAAAACACATTCATCTGAAAAGGTTCCAATTCCACAAAGCCTCTTTTGTTGGTTGCTTTTGTTTTAAAAGAACAGCTGCTGAAATGAGTTGGTAATAAAGAACAGATTTAGATAACTATCTGAAATAAAATGGAACTTAACTGCTACAGACTCATTTTGGGAAAAGTACATTAACTGGATGAAACCTAGTTTTCCCAAAGGCTATTAACACTGCAGTACTGGTATGAATCGCAGTTTCTCTATTACATCTTGAGGGTCATTGATTCATAATACCTAGGGAGGCATTAAATGTGTTTTGTGATAATAGGTGTCTGCAAGTAACTCTACCAGTAATCACAAACAGACAAATAGGATGAATCTTCCTGACCACAGATCACTAGTAGAATATAGGCACATATATATCGAGTTGCCATTTGATTGCACCTTTAACAAAGAATTATTTTTGTTTGGAGAAGCCTTTTAACTGCTGATGGGTGGCATTGCCACTATAAAGGATCAATTTTAACCCCGTCCACCCAATGAAAACTGGGCAGGCTGGCAGTTAAAATGGCCAGAGTGACTTTCACTCTCCAAACACACTGCCTTCATGCAGGTTGCAATTTTGACCAGGTGAATGGGTCTCCAGTCAGAAGGAAATGTGTTTGCAAGATGACATTCCTTGTGTTGCAAGTTTGGAACTAAATCAAATCTTTGTTGCGCACTCAATAATGCATTATGTGAACCAGGCAGATTTTTAATCTGCACTGTTGATGATTGACTAGCAAGTCTGGCTCAGTAATGGAACATGGAATGGTAAACCTGTCACAAGGGGCTGCTCATTCCGCTTCAGATAACATTGCAAGCCAATGCCTTAAAGAGTAGGCTGACCTTCTTGGATAGAATCTGTGCAGGAAGGCTACATTGTTTCAGCTGGCTAAACTTCAATAATACCCCTAAACGCACTTAGAAGTTACAAAATCCTTAGAATTTAGGGGGTTCTAATCTCTTTGGACCAAGGTAGGGTTATGTCCTAGAGGAAGAGAATGTGCAGGATCAGTTGGGCAAATAGAAATCCAACCTGTTCTATCTGTATAGATTCCAGTAGTTCGCCTTGAAGATTGTTAAATATATGATGGATTTCTGTTTGGGTCATAGGATGTAAAAAAAAGGAATGCATAGGATCAAAATAGACTGTTTGGTCAGTCTCCGTTTGAAAAATATCATACACACAAAATCTCTCACAGCCTCTATCATTTTCTCTGCAAAACTCCCTATCCAGTTCTCTCTTGAATTTGCTTGCATTCGCTGGCAAGCTGTTTACTCCATATAACCATACCTCCCAGCTTTGTGAATTTGAGTCCAAGGCACCCAGCTGTAGAGTTTGTGATTATGTTAAATCTATTTTTGGGTTTCAATTATCTAAACCCCTTAAAACCCACGTGATCTGATTGTAACTAATTAGATAATTTCACTCGCAGGGGACATAGGAAAGCGAAATGATAATGACTCACAAGTGGGGCTGAATTTTACCAGCTCCTCGATGCCACGGGTCGTGGCGCGGTGCCAGTAAAATGCTGCGGGGAGAGGCCCGCCTCAACCCGTGATGTCGAGACGGGCCCGCCGCATTTTACCGGCAGTGGCGGGACCTCGGTGCGACACCCCCCACCCCTCCCCGCCGCAGGGCGGCGATACCACAATTAGCATGTGGTAATGCTTACTTACCTATGCTAATTATGCAGCCCGCTGCCTCTCCACTGACACTGCTGGATTTTCATTGACCGAGCGGCCATCACGTGCCATCCTGTTCACAATCTGAAAATCCGGCGGGTCCTCACTCTGCATTACGGAAGGGAGGAGGGAGGGAGGATACACAGGGGTCTAACTCTGCATTCTGGAAGGGAGGAGGGGGGGATATGCAGGGGTCTAACTCTGCATTCTGGGAGGGAGGGCGGATGCACAGGTGTCACACTCTGCATTCTGAAAGGGAGGGGGTCTAGGATTACTGGAGGGAAAGCTGTGCTGGCAGGAAGGGAGGTACGGTGTACCATCCCTCCGTTAACAGTGTACGCTCTGTGTTAGTGAGGGGGCAATGGCACACTAGGCACCCTGTAAGTGGGGAGGTGCCAGAAAGGGCAGCAGCATTAAGGTGTTATGGATGGTGGGGGCAATCGATTCAGCTGGTAGGATCTTGATGTGGTCATGTTGTGCCACTCTGAGTGTTGGCCAAGATGAGCAATGCCCAGGAAAGCAGCTGATGTACCCATCAACACCAATCCATGCCTGGTAGGGACCTTCGAATACATGCAGGGTTCAACTTTATTTATCACATGGAAATAGGTATGGCTCGTCCTACATTGTTTGTTCCTTTGCACGTGAGGATCTGTATGCAACCAGAGGCAATATCAACAGGTTGGTGTGATCCACGTAGAAGCCCCTGGTCATGAGCAGCAGCCCCCAAGGGGAACTTGCCATCAGGGTTGCCGTGCATCAACAGGCCCCACATGACATGTCATCGGATGTCACAGCACCAGTGTCAGAGGAGATTGTGCATATAGAGAGGGTGGTGACACATCTCTGTGCCCTGCTCAAGGAAGACCTGCAGCCCATGGGCTCTGGTGGACATCCCATGCCTTTGTTCCTCATAGTGGCAGCGGTTCTCAAGCCTGACACCTCGGCAGCCTTTTAGGGGCCTATCAGAGACTCTTGTGGGGTCACACAGTCAGCAGTGCACCGCTGCATCAGGGAGGTCACCAGTGCACTGCACCGGAGGGCCAGTGAGGTTGTCTGCTTCAGGACGGACTCTCACAGCCAGGCCCAGAGGGCCAGTGGTTCTGGCACCATTGCCGGAGAACCATAGGTTCTAATGTTCATAGACTGCACTCATGTGGCCATCAGGCCTATTGCCAGGCTACCACCTGCAGACGTCACCATTAAAGGAGCCCTCTCAATCTAGGTGAAGCTGGTATGTGAACACTGCGGCTACTTCTCAGGCAGCTGCCATGACACCTGGGTCTTGCGCCAGTCCCGGCTGCCACCGCTGTTCACTGAACTGGCTCAGATGGAGGGGTGGCTTCTTGGAGATAAGGGCTATCCTTTGCAGACATGGCTCCTGACACCAGTGAGAGACTCCATCACTGCGGCAGAGGAGAGATACAACGCCAGCCACTGAGCTACATGAGCCACCATTGAGCAGGAGATCAGCATGCTGAAAGAGCGTCTCCAATGCCTGGATGGATAGGGTGATGCCCTGTACTACGGGCCAAAAAGGCCAACTCCTTTCTTTGCTGCTCTACACAACTACGCACCCAATAGGCCTGGCATGATGAGGAGAGACGTCAACGGGATTCCTCCTTGGACTATGAAGACACTGAGGACCTACAATATGAAAGACACATGGCAGGGCAGATGGCACCCAGGTTCTGCACGCAGGGCTAGCAGTGAGCTAGGGATGTACGGCAGTGGCTTATCTGCTCCATAGGAACCAACATGAGCTCTGCAAGCCACACATCACCCTCGCTCATCTGCTGTGCACCAGTCCACACCTGCAGCATCCCTGTGTCAACCATTAGAGGCAGCAGCTGACTGAGCCAATGTCCATGTCACTGCATCCTTGGAGACGCTCATGTATAATGGTGGCATGGCAATGATGTTATTGCATACGTTGGCTCTTCTGAAGGGCCAACAGTGCAAAGGGATGTGACATTGGCACCGACTGCTGGCACACATCATTCACACAGAGAATAGGACACACATGTTGGTGAGGAACATTTAGTGAAAGACGTATTTATATTGCTGTGACACCTGTGCATTCCCATCTGTGTCAGTGTGTTCTCTCTAAACCTCTGTAAAACCTTTTATGGTCTTTTCAAGTCTCACGTCCTGGAATGTGAAAATTTAAGATTATTCACCCAGGTGCAGCACCCCTACAAGAAGGAATGTTACACTTGAGTGGGAGAAGAGGATCGCAACTTCACAGGACACTGGGACACAGCAGGGTAAGTATGTGTTAGCAAAGCAGAAAGTGCTGGGGTCACTCAACAGGGCAGCATCTGTGGAGAAAGAAGCAGAGTTAACTTTCAGGTCTGTGAACTTGGACAAGTTAACTCTGCTTCTCTCTCCACAGATGCTCTCAATCATCAGTAAAGTGATGGAAGGTGTCATCAACAGTGCCATCAAGCGGCACTTCCTTAGCAATAACCTGCTCAGTGATGCTCAGTTTGGGTTCCGCCAGGGCCACTCAGCTCCTGACCTCATTACAGCCTTGGTTCAAACATGGACAAAAGTGCTGAACTCAAGAGGTGAGGTGAGAGTGACTGCCCTTGACATCAAGGCAGCATTTGACCGAGAATGGCATCAAGGAGCCCTAGCAAAACTGAGGTCAATGGGAATCAGGGGGAAAACCCGCCGCTGGCTGGAGTCATATCTAGCGCAAAGGAAGATGGTTGTGGTTGTTGGAGGTCAATCATCTGAGCTCCAGGACATCACTGCAGGAGTTCCTCAGGGTAGTGTCCGAGGCCCAACCATCTTCAGCTACCTTCAATCATAAAGTCAGAAGTGGGGATGTTCGCTGATGATTGCACAATGTTCAGCACCATTTGTGACTCCTCAGATACTGAAGCAGTCCGTGTAGGAATGCAGCAAGACCTGGACAATATCCAGGCTTGGGCTGATAAGTGGCAAGTAACATTTGCGCCACACAAGTGCCAGGCAATGACCATCTCCAACAAGAGAGAATCTAACCATCTCCCCTTGACATTCAACGGCATTACCATCACTGAATCTCCCAATATCAACATCCTAGGGGCAACCATTGACCAGAAACTGAACTGGAGTAGCCACATAAATACCGTGGCTACAAGAGCAGGTCAGAGGCTAGGAATTCTGAGGCGAGTAACTCACCTCCTGACTCCCCAAGGCCTGTCCACCATCTACAAGGCACAAGTCAGGAGTGTGTTGGAATACTCTTCACTTGCCTGGATGGGTGCAGCTCCAACAACACTCAAGAAGCTCGACACCATCCAGGACAAAGCAGCCCGCTTGATTGGCACCCCATCCACAAACATTCACTCCCTCCACCACCGACGCACAGTGGCAGCAGTGTGTACCATCTACAAGATGCACTGCAGCAATGCACCAAGGCTCCTTAAACAGCACCTTCCAAACCCGCGACCTCTACCAACCAGAAGGACAAGGGCAGCAAATGCATGGGAACACCACCACCTGCAAGTTCCCCTCCAAGTCACACACCATCCTGACTTGGAGCTATATCGCCGTTCCTTCACTGTCGCTGGGTCAAAATCCTGGAAATACCTTCCTAACAGCATTGTGGGTATACCTACCCCAAATGAACTGCAGCGGTTCAAGAAGGCAGCTCACCACCACCTTCTCAAGGGCAATTAGGGATGGGCAATAAATGCTGGCTTAGCCAGCGACGCCCACCTCCCTGAATGAATAAAAATAATGCTGCCTGATCAGCTGGATTTCTGCAGCACTTTCTGCTTTGCTGCCAGATTGACAGCAGCCCCACTCTTCAGCAATCAGGTAAATATTTCTTTGACAGCTATAAGGAAGCAGGTGCTGGGGCCCTTAAAATAGGGCCCCAGCACCTGCTGCACAACTGTCAAAGGGTTCCTCGCTGCGCCAAATCTCCTGCCTCTCCCCACATAATATCGGGGGGAGGTTCGGCGCAGTGATGCTAATGGGCCCCCGCGTGTAATATTGTGGGGGCTCTGCAGCGGCCGCTAAATGCAGCCACCACGCTGAGTTCTCTTCCCCAGTGAGCAGTGGAGGCTGGGTTATTGAATATATTCAAGGCTGAGTTAGACAGATTTTTGATCTAGAAGGGCATCAAGGGTTATGGGAGGCAGGCAGGAAAGTGGAGTTATGGCCACAGTCAGATCAGCCATGATCTTATTGAATGGTGGAGAAGGCTTGAGGGGCTGAATGGCCTATTCCTGCTCCTCTTTCTTATGTTCTTATATTCTTACACTAGCCACATCTAAGCACAATGAAAATACATGTTCCACTCCCTGCATATTCATGACTTAGATTGAAAAAATACTTTCACAAATCTGTCATATTTCTTTACACATTCTCAATTATATTTTTGCTGAAGGAAAATATTGGAAGACATGCTTTCCGCCTCCAGTTTTTCCTGCTGAGGTATGGTTCCATGTTTGGTAGTGGTCATCAGGTACCTCAGTGAAAGACCAATATGATAACTTACAATGAATATTGGTGTGTATTAACTGTGGGGACCCTAATGTGATGTTCACAGACACACACTTCAAGTTGGTGCCATTCTATATTAACAAGGAAAACAAAACCTGGCTGATTTGTATTTTTGTCCACATCATAGCCCATAGATACTAAATCTAATTGTATCTCCACTACCTTACTTGTTTGGCATCAGGAAACTAGGAGCCTTCATAGTTTCTTTGACTTGCTGCCAGACTGCACTGTGTATCACCCATTGAATTGAATAGGGTGATAAAAAATTTAATTAAAACAACTCACACATGTCAGTGAAAGATCAGATTTTTGGGGCAGTGTGCTTATATTTCTATGGTGGGGAATTAAATCCAATGACTCCACCAGAAAAGAATATTATTTTACAATATTGCATAATCCAGATTCCTAATCTGATTAGGTTTTGATATTGTGAACTAAGGGGTGAGATTTTGCCAAAGCGGTGGAAGTCTCGTTGTCGAGGTGGTTTTTGGGTGGTTGGCACGCTCGGGCATGACATGAGATATCCCCGGAGATATTGCCAGGAGGAGGCAATTAAGAGCCAGCAGGTAGTGGAGGGGTCAATTAAGGAGGGGCCTAGTAAGGGGGGCGAGCAGGCCTTCCAGCCTGCCAGTCCAGTCCATGGGCTTGCAGGTCTGGAGCCTCAGCAGCACCACTGAGAGAGGTGGCAAATGCTGAGGTAGCAAGGTGAACTCGAGAGCACCTCCATTTTGAAGTGCCGTTGGAAGGGTGAGCATGAAATAAATTTTTACGTGGTCTAGGCAGGCAGGGCCTGGAGAACTGAAAACCCCTCCAGTGGCAGCGTTGGGACCATAGGGGCATCGGGGGAGATGGTGGCATAGTGGTAATGTCACTGAACTAGTAATCCAGAGGCACAGGCTAATGCATTGGGGACATGGGTTCAAATCCCACCACAGCAGTTGGTGGAATTTTAATTCAACTAATTAATAAATTCAATTAATTAATAAAAATATGGAATTGAAAGCTGGTCTCAGTAATGGTGCTATGAAACTATCATCAATTGTTGTAAAATCCCATCTGGTTCACTACTGTCCTTTAGGGAAGGAAATCTGTCAGCCCCAAAGAAGTCCCACGCAGGGGCTGAAAACAGGAACCGACCATGCTCCAGCAGGTGGTGGGAGAATGGCAGCCCATCCCTATCGCTACTGGCCCAATCAGAAGGCCAACAGCTCAGTAGCCTTGGCAGTGCCACCATTAGCAGTGGCCGCTGCTGAGGCTGCAGCTCAAGGGAGAGTCTATCTCAATGCTGAGCTGCCCTTGAAAACACTTAAGTTATTTTTGAACAGCCGGGGCAAGGCAGGGAGGCCCTGTCAATCAGGGGTTGGGGGTGGGGTTAGAGTGCACTGGTGGCGCCGTAGTCATAGGGGTGGCCATTGCCGCTGGGGGGCCCCTCCGTGGGTCATGGAGCACCCATCAAGGAATCTGTGACACTAATGACGCAGAGTCTACATAAGTACATCAGCACCAATTTTTTTCCTTGAAAGCACCCCCCCCCCCCAAACCTAGGTAATCCACTGAGTTTATCTGGTAGTCTCTCTACATAGTGGTGGATATTCCCAATGTAGGCAAAATACCCATGGGGGTGCAAGGTGGCCTTAATTGGGCCATTTAAATGGTTCAATTCGCTGCCCAGTGGGTGGCCATGCAGCTAATGGTCCCACCACTGGCAATATGCCATGGAGGTGGGCCGATGTTGGACTCCCTTCCCCTGCCATATTGCCAGCCCTTACTCCTCCCAGCCTCTCCAAAGGGCTTGGAAAATTCAGCCCAATATTTCTATCTTAATAAAAGCAAAATACTGCGGATGCTGGAAATCTGAAATAAAAACAAGAAATGCTGGACCTGCCAGACCTGCTGAGTGATTCCAGCATTTCTTGTTTTAATTCTATCTTAATGTTGGCAGTCCCAAACCATCCTCCTTAGCTTTTTAAAATATTTTTATTCGTTTGTGGGATGTGGGCGTCGCTGGCTAGGCCAGCATTTATTACCCATCCCTAAATACCCTTGAATTGAGTGGCTTGCTAGCCCATTTCAGAGGGCATTTTAAGAGTAAACCACATTGCTGTGGGTCTGAAGTCACATGTAGTAGGTCAGACCAGATAAGGACAGCAGATTTCCTTCCCTAAAGAACATTAGTGAAACAAATGAGTTTTTACAACAATCGACAGTTGTCCTCGTTAGATTAGCTTCTTTATTCCAGATTTATTAATTGAATTGCAATTTCACCATCTGCCACCGTGGGATTCAAACCCATGTCCCCAGAGCATTAGGCTGGGCTCTGGATTACTAGTCCAGTGGCATTACTGCTATGCCACCGCCTCCCCATCACCTATATACAAATATGTTTCTGACCTTGACTGCATCAACCTCCTGGGCTGCTTTCTCAACTCCAATGCATAAGTGCTAAGTGCATGATGCTCAACCCTGAAGTGAGCTTCCTCCTCCATATTTGACCTATTACAAAGACTACCTTTTTATGCCTTCAAAACCTTGGAGAATTTAATTCCTGTGCTTTATCTGCATTGGTCATCTCTCCCTCACTGATGAAGAATCCTAAGCCATGCCTTTATTAAGGCTGAACGCCATTAAAGCTCTCCTTGTGAACCTTACTGTCTCTACACTCCAGAAATTACAATTACCTCAGTATGCCATTCTTGTGTCCTCACGCAAAGTCCCATTTCTATGAATATGACTATAGAAATTTTAATGGTTGTGCACACCTGATTCTTTATGTTAAAAAACTGCAGTGTGTTTAGGAATTCTGTACCCAATTGCCCCTATCATGCAGCAACCGCATCTAAAAAAACACACTGATGTGATTCTTCACCCTGTGACCTCTCTCAAACACCATCAAACCATTTTAGAATAAAAAGACAAAATACTAATGCTGGAAATCTAAAATATAAAGAGTAAATGCTGGAAATACACTGTAGGTTGATCAGGATCTGAAAAGAGAAAACATATGTTGATATTTTAGTAGAAACAAAAGGTTTACAATTTATGTTTTTATCTGGCTGCAGTTCACTGTTGCCATGGCCAAGAAATATCCAGTTCTTGCAACACAGGCCTTTTTTGTGTGTGTGGTGACCTTGGCCCCTGTGAGATCCTATCAGCCTTGTGATGTATACAAAGCAATCGGGACTGATACACCCAGTTAAATATAAAGGCAGATTTATCATTCTTTCTGCATTCATATGAAGAGGTTAAATGTCAAAGAGTATGAATAAATAACGACTGTTTGGCATCTTTCTGGCAGAGGTATTTGTGAAAATTGTGCGGTGTAACCACAGTTCTTTGATGCTTGTTCACGAATAAGCAAGCTCCAGTATTGTCTTTAACTCGTTAGGTTAGTTAATAAAATGGCAGAAAACCAAAGTGTCTGTCTTCTGACAGCTTTATGATGGCCATTCCATAGATTACGCTAAGTGAATCAGGCAGTAAAACTAATGAACCCTTTGTTCCTGCATGTCTTTTTAAACCATGAAAACTCTGAAGAATTTATTCTAAATTGTTACTGTACTTCAAGATTGTAGATAATCAGTGACAGACATCATGGGCCTTTACTAAGTAGAGACAGCAATGAATTGAATTAAACAGGCATGCTACAATTATTTTTATTTTAGATAAATTTATTTTGGATGTTTGTGGAGCATGTAATTGGCATAAATGCACATCAAGTTATATCGAGTCTACAGCACAGTTAAAGGTCATTCGGCTCAACTAATTTATCCTCCAAACGTGCCTCCTCCCAACCCTCTTAGTCTAATCTATCAGCATTTCTTTCTATTCTGTTCTCCCTCATGTGTTTATCTAGCTTTCCCTTAAATGTATCGATGCCATTCACCTCAACTACTCCTTGTGGTAACACATTCCACAATCTTACCATTCTTTAGGTAAAGAAGTTTCTCCTGAGTTCCCTTATTGGAATTATTAGTAGTTATCTTATATTTGTGACCTCTAGTTTTGGATTCCCCCACAAGTAGAAACAGATTCTTTATGTCTCCCCTCTCAAATCCTTTCATTATCTTAAATACCTCTATCAGGTCACCTCTCAGCGTTGTGTTGAGAATGGAGCCCCAGACTTGTCAGACTCTCCTGATAGGTATGACCCCTCAGTTCTGGTATCATCCTGGTAAATCTTTTTTGTTGCACTTTCTCCAGTACCTTTATATCCTTTTTGTAATGTGGAGATCAGAACTGTGCACAATTCTCCAAGTATGGTCTAACCAATGTTCTATACAAGTTTAGCACAACACCTTTAGGGCGGCGCAGTGGTGCAGTGGTTAGCGCCGCAGTCTCGCAGCTCCAGTCACCCAGGTTTGGTTCTGGGTACTACCTGTGTGGAGTTTGCAAGTTCTCCCAGTGGCCGGGTGCTCTGGTTTCCTCCCACAGCCAAAGACTTGCAGGTTGATAGGTGAATTGGCCATTGTAAATTGCCCCTAGTGTAGGTAGGGGAATAGTGGGGATGTGGTAGGGAATATGGGATTAATGTAGGATTAGTAGAAATGGGTGGTTGTTGGTCAGCACAGACTTGGTGGGCTGAAAGGCCTGTTTCAGTGCTGTATCTCTAAGACCTTTGTATCAGTATTAAGAATCCTATCCCCATGTGATTAGATATGAATATACTGGGACACATTTTATAGCTCACATTTAAATTTAGGGTGGGAATTGGATGGGCTGAGGTGGGCAGCAAAACATTCTGACCTTGGCAGCGTGAGGCTAGGGAGATTTTAACTCCCCTGCCTCATCTGCATGCCCTGATCAGCTTGGCATCGGGCGTCAGCACAATATCGGGTGGCAGGGGACAATCTGGCACTGAAGGAATGGGAAGGGGTTTAAGGAGGCATTGTGATCAAGGGAAGAGATGCTTCGAGGCCTAACCTTCCATTGTGAGGCTGGAACAGCGCTCCTGCTCCTCCTGGCCCCACGAAGAAAATAAATGGTAGTTAAAAAAAAAAATTAGCTGTTGGGCTTCTTTTGACTCTCTTTTTATTACTAGGTTGACTTGGGGTGAAAGCCACAACTCCTTCCCCACTCAGGTCCACAGCAGTTAGGCCACATTGGGGACTGGTCTGAATAAATTAAGACCTTGCCAGTTTAAATGTGGATATCGTCTTGACTGCTCAGACGAGTTAGAGACTGCAGGGTTGGTATGGGGCATTTTGGTGGGTGACTCCCACAGACAATTTTAATCGCCTGCATTGCCCAGTTACTGCCAAACAGGCAGGATTAAAATTGCTCTTTGTGTTTTCATATATATTTCTTCACATGAAGAACTTCTTCGTGACTTGTAGACTAAATACTAATCATGGCCCAGATTTTGTGGTCAGTGGCAAAATAACAGCACTCATTGCTGACCTTGAAGAAAGCTGTCCACAAAGATGTAGCGATCTGTAATGTGGTTTTCTCCTTTCCCCACAGCAGTTTATATCAGACACCAAGTCAAGAGGATGTCTTGCTTTTGTGATGCTCATGTAAAGTGCAGCAATTGAAACTACAAGAACTCAACCTGAAGCGTTATAAAAATGGACATTTCTTTTTTAAAAAGTGGACAATGTGCTAAAAATGGCTGCCATAGGTCCAAAGACATTGCCTTTGTATATTCAAACTGTCTGTCAAGGACAAAATAATACTTTCAAAACTAAGAGGTGCCAATTACACCCATCCTGAACTCGGCAAGAGACATTTTTGAATTGAATAGGCGCTCCTGAAACAAAGAAGGTGTGACATAGCCACATCCTGGGCCATTGTCAGTCACCACAGGGTGGAAAATCTCCCAACAAAGGTGCTAAGTGGGAGATTTTAGCTTTAAAAGTAAGTCTCTGGAGAGAGTGAGTGAGGGAGATCCAGGAAGAAACATCACCAAAGCTTGTCCAGCTTAGAGCTGGGAGAAAATCCAGCAAGCCAAGAAGGAAGGTGCCCTGCTGTAAATTCTACATTTTTAACCAGTGCAGCAGAGAATTTAAGGTGATCTTTCGTCTTCAAACTGAACTTTCAACCGACAGAGAAATCTACAAACACCTCAGGCCTGCAACTAAAGAGAAATTGAACTCCGAGAGAATTCAAAAGGTTTACCATGAACCCCGAAACCCCATCTCACTTCAAGGCACTTACCTCTTATCTGTCTCTTCGTGTGTGTGTGTTTGTGTGCACGCGAGTAAGTGAATGAGTGGATGCAGGTGCAACAATTTCTGGATAAGGTATATTGCTCAATAAATAATTAATCTTCTGTTTTAAACCTAAAAGAAAACCTGTCACTGTCCATTTATTTGACAAATAATACACAAAGGGGCTAAAATCCGAATAGCAAAAACACTTGCTGAGGTCAGGTGGGGGTTGAACAGTGGGAACTGCGCACACCCCTCACCATGTGGCCATAACACTGTGCAGCAACAGTGATGTCAACAAGGAGGTAAGCAACCAATCACATTGAAGTATTCACATACAGAAAACCAGGAAATTAAAAACATTTAAAATCCTTCACTTTTAATTTAAATTTTCAGGTAGCAAAATAAATGATTATGATTGAATAAAGATAGAAATTTAAAAATCTTTAAAAAGATTAAAAATATCTAATTTTTTATTATTACGGAGAAATTTGACATGTCACAAATAAAAAGCAGATTTTCAAGGCCAGGGAGGGTGCTTAGCAGCAATTATAAAATTAATATGCCATTAAAACCCAGTTACACTTTATTCAACAAGGTGCAACTTTTTCAAGCATTTTTACAGTCAGGGCTAACAGGGTAAAAGTGGAAGTTTTCATCAATTCACTGATTGCTTCGGGATTGCGGTTTTGGGGGACCTGTATAGCGCACGCTCTGGAAGAGCATAGAATCACTGACAGCAACTTCTGGATTTCCGTGTTATTCTGTGCATGTGCAAACTCTAGAAATTGCTATCAGTTTTAGTGGAGTAATGATGGTGAGTGCTGAAGTTTCACCACCATTACCACAACAAATTCTAAAATGATGTACATAATTTTTATTATAAAAGAAATAATAACCAAGTTTGGGAAGGATCTACCACATGAAATATCCTCCATAAAATGACAAGCTGGATATTGTGACATGCATGCCATTGTGGAAGTTAATTTTACTCTCATAACTGTAGCAGATTTGCCTTCAGAGAACCTGACAAAACCTTAAAGGTTTCTGTTCCTGGTCTGTGAACAACCTGGTGAACAAGTTAACCACTGTCCAACAATTAACAAAAGGTATCCCTCCTTCCTTACTGCAGTGGTTTGAGTCCTGACCCCCAATCTTCTCGAATGTTGGGGATCATCCTAAGCGGTCGTTGGCTCTGGCCTTCTACTTCACGCTTTCCCATCTGGCTGGCCTTTCAATCTAGATGGCTGCCAAGTGGGAAACAGAGTAGAAACATTCTGGTGAGGTCCTAATGTTAAATTCAGCAGGACATCTGCCTTCCTGGTAATTCTGGGTTTCCCAGGTACTGACAATATACCCCGTTAGTATTGGGCACAATGGGAGTATTTTAGCCCCAAAAACAGATGGGTTTGGATGTGAAGTTAAAAGGTTAAAAATCTGAAACAGGAACCAAACCAGCCTCAAACCCATCTACTTCCAGTTTTAACGAAGTCGGAATGAGGACAGGGTAGCCAATCCAGTGGCAGGGGATGGGTTCATCATTTAAATATTTTAAAGAGGCTTCATGCCTTTATTTTAACAGTGATACTATTTTCAACCACTGTTGGCTGGGTTTCCCAAGCTTTGGGAAATTCGAGAGGTTATAGGAGGTGAGAAAGGCCATATCTATGAAGGTAAGTGCCTTTACTGCACTGCTTGTGGGCCAAGAGGAGCAGGAGTGTTTCCTCTAGGCGCAACAAGCTAACCTGCAAACAAATCCACCTGATCTGTGCTCCCCCCACTGGACACCGCCCCCCCCCCCACCCCTGAGCACTGTCTGCACCCCCAGCCACCATTTGCACCCCCAACCATCATCTGCCTCTCTCCTGTGATTGAATAGTTCCCTCCACTTGGGATCAGATACTTCCCCCTCCATCAGATATCACCCTCCCAGCCATCAGACATCACTCGATCCCACAATCAGAGGGCGGGTAACTCGACCTCAAACCAATGCCCCTGTTCCTTCCCTGACTCAGAACTAAAATTCAGCTCAATGTGTTGCTTTGCATATTAGGAATGGACTGCTTTGATTTAGGGTATTCATCAAAGAATTCAGCCCCCACTCCAAAATTAAAGCCATGGGTATATTCTATATCTGTTCACAGGACAGCGTATTATGATAGCAGTGGTCGGATATTTTGTTCCCAGTTCTCTGCCCGCCTGTATTATGTGGTGGCAGTGGGAGAGGCATCATGAAGGAGAATGCCTGTGTTATGTTCATTACAGATTCCGTTAAAAGATTCTGAAAATTTGGATTCGCTATTTTTGACACTGTTTAAAGAATAGCTTAAGTCAAGTATTGATTTACTGATTATTTAATGAATTCTAATTCTGGAATATGATCTCAAAATTAGAGCTGGGTCATTTAGGTGCAAAATCAGGAAGTACTTTTTCCATACAAAGGGTAGTTGAAATAAGGGCAGTTGAAACCTGTAACTCGCTCCCCGAAAAGGCTGTGGATGCCGGGACAATTGGAGCTTTCTGGACTGAGATGGATATCAAAGGATTATGGAGCAAAGGCAGGAAAATGGAGTTAATATGCGGATCAACCATGATGCAATTGAATGGTGGAGCAGACTCCAGGGTTTGAAAGGCCTTCTGTTCCTAATGTTGCTGTGTTCCGATGTAAGTATAACTTCCACAAATAATAAAGGCTTCAGTTTTAGCCTGAAAAATATGATTTGACAGTGTAGTGATTTTAACCTCTTGCTGGTTGGCAGTCCATGCAATTTTTATTGTATATGTCAATGACAGTCATGTGATCCACTATTCCCTGTATGTCATATATAAAGTTGCAAATTTCACATGATAGGAAATGCAGGATTCACTCTGAACACAAGTGAAAAGAGTAAGTAAACTGCGCAAATAGAGTGCATGCCAATATGCCAATTTGCACGCTGACTGGTGCAAAATTATTACGGCCCTTTAGCTGTTTTAAACTAAAAAGAATATGTTATTTATCACTTATTATTTTTGTAGCATTCGCAGTGACATTTAGATATGTCTTCCACGACTGCATTCATGAGGATAGCTGCTATAATGGGCAGAAAAAAGTATTATTTTGTACTAAAGAGAGCAGGGCGTGGAGGGTGGGGTTGTGCATATTTTAACCTGTTGTATCTGCCGTCATTGGGGTGGTGGAACCCTCAAAATATAATTGGTAGCCTTCCCACCTCTTTAACCTCAAGGATGCGACAGGTGGCACTTTGAAAGGGACCTACCTTCTATGCTGCCTATTTCAGGTCTCTTTTAATAGGTTGGAACCAGCTGGAGCTCTGCTCAGTTCAACAGGCAGTAGAGCTGAAGAGGCCAGCAAAGTTATGTTTGAAATTATTTTTGTGGGGCTCATGGAGCAGCATAAATAGCATCTGCCGTAATGTAGCCTTCCACACGCCCCTTTTGCAATTGCAAACCCCGTCACCCCCTCCTCACATTTACCTTACTGCTGGATGGGACAGCCTGATCTTGGCCAGCCTTAATCTGACATGCTGCAACCAGATACCTGATTGATGCTCTACATCATTAACACTATGGCCTCTACATGTCTATCTGTAAACAGTCCTTTGAATATTTTTGTTTGACTTTTGGTAAAGTGAGAACCAGTTACAATTAGATCCCAGAAGAGAATTATTTGTTTCTCTATCAATATTTTGTAAAGTGTACATTGTCTTGATTTTATGTGCCAATGATCATGGTATTGTGCATCTTATGCTCAGTTTGGTACAAATTTGTCAATTCTATACCCGAATAAAATGTTAATTGAAAAAAAGTTATTGGAAAAAATGTTATTTGAAAACTAATTACTCATAAGCCTTGAAGTTTGTGAAGTTTGACGCATATGAAGTTCTGGATGAATACATTAAGGTTGAAAGGGCAGATCTGAAGTTTCTTTGTGTGCAGTCAGAAATTCCTGAGTAAATGTCTGGCATAGAATCTTTTTTTGTACTTTGCTACACTGCCTGGGATGACTGCTTTTTCTGTGGGAGTAAAAATGAGACTAAAGATCAATGAGAATTACTGGCAGGAGCAATCTGAGCACTGAGCCTCACGTTTACTTAGAAAACAAAGAGAAGGGATTTTACAGCATAACAAACAGAAAAGATTTAGGCTGTGAAATTCAGCTCCTTAGCACCCGTTTTTTTGATGCTACTAGTGCTAGTTTGTTTCCAAAATGGTGTCTATGGCACATATGCACACCTCAGGTAATAGTCACATCAGATGCCATTTTGGTGAGGGCGCTAGCCACTTTCAGGTAGCGTTCACCGGAGGTTGACCGGAAGTTTGCAGAATAGGCACATCTTGAGTATTACTGAAGAAAGACATACTGTCAAAGCTTTTCATCTTGTACTCATCAGGACAGATACAAGAATGCCAAATTTCAAAATGAGCAACAATTTATACTGCATGAGAAAAGGGGTGCTGATCGGTTGGCAAGTCAACTCTGGTTGAGGCGTTGCTATGGAGAATGCATCAGGGAACTGTTGTCCCCCACACTTTGATTAATTCAAAAAAAAGGCAAAATGCCTGGACATGTTCCTTTTGCCTGCAGAGGGCAGGTCCTTGCGTATGAGTATATGTAGATTCTAGCAAGCATAAGTGAGCCACATTGTGAGCCCGACTGATCTTAAATTGATTTTAGTGTAATCCTTGGCACACTCAGGACTGTTCAGTAAGTGCTGTCCAATGGCGGAATCACATCTAATGTTAGACATTGTGTTCTGAGTTTTGGAAGTATGGCCTGGTTGAGTACAGTCAGTACTCAGCATATTGCAAACAGACAAAGGGACGTGCTGTTTGATACAATCCACCAGTCATTGGGACGTACAGCCTACATACCTGGCATCACACCGACACTGGAATTCATATACCACATTACTCATTTGTGTGTTAGGCAGAACGTCTTTTTGGTTTGACGGCAGCATCCTGTTAGTGGAAAATATCACGTGCGCTGCTGCTCCATAGTAGCAGTGTGAAACGGATAGCTTCACCTGTTGCTCACATTTTTGAGATAACTTACCCTTCCAGGGTAATTTGAGGTAGACTGGGCACTTTTCAGATCCGAAAGTGGTGGCCTTAAGCCCATCTGTGAGTGTGTGACATACACAACGAGCAGTGATCTGATCGGCGTAGCCATTATTCCACAGGATAGCTTTGATGCACCCTATTTCAGCATCAAGTTTGTATGGTGAGCAAATGAGTAATGTTGTACATTAATTCCAGTGCCAGTGTGATGCCAGGTATGTAGGCCATACATCCCAAAGACTGGCGGATCGTATCAAAAAGCTTTGACAGCATGGACTGGATTTTACAGCCGCGCCCCCCCCCACACACCCCCACCCCCCGATGCGACATCAAGGGTCGTGGCGGGGGGGGGCCGGAAAATGCCTCCGGCAGGGGCCCGCCATGAGCCCCAATGCTGGGAAGTCCCGGTCGGATATTGCTGGTAGTGGCAAGGCCTCACGGCGGCACCCCGCACCCCCCCCCGCCACCCCCCACCCCCATCACTTAGCAATGGGAGCCAAATCTAAATATGTTAATTTATGAAAATAAATGAATTAAGTACTTACCCACTCTCGCCACCCATTCCGCAGTGATATTGCTGCTGGTGGCTGGCACTCCCGTGCCTTTGGATACCCGTTCGGAGATCCGATGCAGGACACTGGTGGGGAGGGGGGAGTAGGTAAGTATTTCAGTGCGGGGAGTGAGGCGGGAGCGGAGTCAGACTAATCTGACTGGTGTAGGGAATGTTGGGAAGGGGTGAAATTAAAAGTTTATGAACTTTGTGGGGGTGGGGGGGAGGTCAGGTACACAAGTATTTTGAGGGAGGGGAGGGCAAGAAATGAATTGTATGTTTATTGGGAGTGGGGTGGGAGAGGGACTAGAAACATTTATTTAATTTTTTCAATAAATTTTAATTCAATATCTCTTTAAAAATTCAAATTGCAACGTAGAGCTCGAAGCCCTTTATATTGGCATTGGCATCTGCTCAATGGCGCCTGGCACCATTGCCAGGGATGAACAGCCCACCCGCTCCACGTCATTGGGTGTGGGGGGGTGGGGGATCCGTCTGCCCTGGTCATTTAAATGAGCTGCGCATTAACATCACGGCCACTCAGTGAAGCACTGCCCGCATATGTGGGCCGCCCTTCTTTATGGCCACCACGGCAACATAAACTTTAGCTCCATGTCTCTTTTTTCAGCAATACTCAAGATTTGTACTACCAAGCGACTCTTAGTAGGACGATCATGGCATTAATCAGTGTGATTGAGGCCAGTGTTTCCGTTTTGGAGCTCCAGCAATCACCCTCTCTAACACACACAACTGAACATGCATTCAGCACCATGAAGGACGCTCCACTCCCCACAAGCGCCAATTAAAGGGATCGTCAGCTACCTACAAGTTAATTACTGATTGATTTCTACTTGCTGCAATTGCAGATGTGTTTGGTGTTTCCCAGGATTGTTTAAAGTTGCTAAAGTACACTGCGAGTGATGTGGCATGTGCTGTAAGACTTTATCCTGACTGCAAGGATTCCGTACAAACCACTTGTTTTCAGACATGGGTGGAGTAGTATACAGCCCCTTTTGGCCTGCAGCATGGGAGGGAGAATGTGCAGAAGCAACAGAGTAGGAGAGGGAGGAGGGTGAGAAGGGGTCTCAGCAGGAGGCCATAGCTGCCCAGGGTGTTCAGGGAGCAATTCTCTTACCTGAACTACAGTGAAGAACAGCATGACAGATGTCTTCATTGAAATCTACCAGCTGCTGCAGCCAGAGCTGCATTCTCAGAGCAGGGCGAGGATGGTATTGCCAATGGCTGAGAAGGTGACCATGGACCTGAATTTTATATGTCTGGATCCTTACAGGCTGGAGCAGGCGATATTTCCAACATTTCCCAGTTTGCTGTCCACTGTTGTATAAAGAAGGTTACAGAGGCTCTGTATTCCAAAAGAGCTGAATACATTTCATTCTTTCTTACCAGGCAGAAGTATGTAGAGCAAACACATGGCTTTGCGAGGATTGTAGGCTTCCCCTTGGGCAGGTTGCCATTAACTGCACCCACATTGTTTTGTGGACAGTGCACGTCAACTCTGAAATGTACTATAACTGAAAGTGATTTCACTCCTTCAATGTCCATCCAGTGTGCAACCATACTCAGCGTAACGTGCATGTCAGTGGCTAGTATCCTGGCAGCAGTCATGATGTCTTCATTCTATGGCAATCCACTGTACCATCTGCATCTGAGCCACCAGGACAAACCAGAAGGTGGTTACTCCATCTCCTAATTATTTATTATAAACATATTAAGTGCAATAGGGGAGGCGGTGTCGTAGTGGTAACGTCACTGGACGAGTAACTCAGAGACCCAGGCTACTGCTCTGGGGACATGGGTTCGAATCCCACCATGGCAGATGGTAAAATTGGAACTCAATTAATCTGGGAATTAAAAACCTAGTCTAATGGTGACCATGAAACCATTATTGATTGTTGTAAAAACCCATCTGGTTCACTCATGTCCTTTAAGGAAGGAAATCTGCCGTCCTTGCCTGGTCTGGCCTACATGTGACTCCAGACCCACAGCAATGTGGTTGACTCTTAACTGCCCTTGGAAATGGCCTAGCAAGCCATTCAGTTCAAGGGCAATTAGGGATGACCAATAAATGTTGGCCTAGCCAACGATGCCCACATCCCACGAAAACAAATCCAAAAAAAAACCATCTTTAAAAATTTAAATGTGTGTTAAGGGCTTAAAGCACTTTAAAAATTGCGCCCGGGGTAGCGCCAGACACTGTTGCCGGGGACGCGGTGGCCGCCCCCTTATGTCATCAGGGTCGGCCACTCCGCCCCTCTATTTAAATGAGCCCCCACGCGTAATATCGCAGGGGCTCAGGGACGGCACGTCAGCGCGGGATGCATGCCATTTTTAGAGTGCACTGCCGCGAACTGCGGCGCACTCATAAAATTCAGCCCTGTGTCTCTTGCTTCCAAACCTCTGTAAGCACCAACACATCCATACATGTAATGAAGGATGTTGTTAATGAGCTTGAGGAGCTGCCATCAGGTGAAGCACAGTGCATAGGTGAGGAGAAGCAAGTGATGATACAGAGGAGGAGCAGGAACTTAATGTCCAGGTGTTTATATATAGGTGAGGTGAGAGTGACTGCCTTTGACATCAAGGTAGCATTTGTTCAAGTGTGGCATCAAGGAGCCCTAGTAAAATTTAAGTCAATAGGAATTAGGAAAAACTCTCTACTGCTTGGAGTCATACCTAGTACAAAGGAAGATGGTTGTGGTATTTGGAGGCCAAACATCATAGCCCCAGGACATTGCTGCAGGAGTTTCTCAGGGTAGTGTCCTACGCCCAACCATCTTCATCTGCTTCATCAATGACCTTCCTTCCAACATAAGATCAGAAGTGGGGATTTTCACTGAGGATTACACAGTGTTCAGTACCATCTGTGACTCCTCAGATACTGAAGCAGTCCGTCTCCACATGCAGCAAAACCTGGATAACATTCAGGCTTGGGCTGATAAGTGGCATGTAACATTCGCGCCACATACATACCAGGCAATGACCATCTTCAACAAGAGAGAATCTAACTATCTCCCCTTGACATTTAGCGGCATTGCCATCGCCAAAGCCCCCACCATCAACATCTTGGGGGTTATCATTTAACTAGACTAGCATATAAATACTGTGGCTACAAGAGTAGGTTAGAGGCTGGGAACTATGTGGCGAGTAGCTCACCTCCTGACTCCCCAAGTCATGGCACAAGACAGGAGTGCAATGGAATAGTCTCCACTTGCCTGGTTAAGTATGGCTCCAACAAGACTGAAGAAGCTCGACACCATCCAGGACAAAGCAGCCTGCTTGATTAGCAACCCATCTAGTTCTTAAACATTCACTCCCTCCACCACTGACACATTGTGTCAGCAATGTGTACCATTTACAAGATGCATTGCAGCAACTCGCCACGTCTTCTTCAAAAGCGCATTCCAAACCTATGACCTCCTCCATCTGGAAGGATAAGGGCAGCAGATGCACTACCACCTGTACGTTCCCCTCCAAGTCACTCATCATCCTGACTTGGAATTACATTGCCGTTTCTTCACTGTCATTGGGTCAAAAAACTGGAACTCCTTCCCTAACAGCACTCTAGGTGTATCTACACCAGATGGACTACAGCGTTTCGAGAAGGTGGATCACCACCTCCTTTTCAAGAGCAGTTAGGGATGGGCAACAAATGCTGGCCTTCCCTGCCATGCTTGCATCCCATGAAAGAATAAATAACAACGGCTACTATTAGTCAACCCCTTACCATACTTTGGGAAATGCAGCAGTGTGGTGACATTGGGCAGGCATGCCATGCTCTGCTATTTATTATCATAGTGAACAAAGTATCAGGCACCCATTTGATACATCTTTGGATGCCACTTTGGCTGATGCTGCAGTTGATCCTTATGCCAGCCTCGAGGGAAGTAAAAGCAGAGGAGTTGAGGGTTGTGGTGAACTTGAATGCCATGGGCACCATGCTGAGGCAGTTTGCTTAGGTAGATTGGTAGCATAAAGACATGTGTGGCAGTCCGATTTTGGTATATGCCAAGCTTTGAGCATGCCTTCTTTCATCTTGTGCCACTTCAGCCATGATGTAGATGTGCTGATTTAAAACAAACATAATTAATTTTAACTTGACGTGGTAATGACCACTGGATTCTGCAGCATGCATTTAGACACCTTGTCACTTCAAGAAAATTCAAAATAAATTTGAAGCGATAAAGAAAATAAAAACATTTATTTGGAAAAATAAAAGTAACAATAAAAATCCATAAAGAGTTCCAAAAAAATAAAAACATAAAATCATTGCTTGCCACTTTAGAACCATCTCCTCACTATCATTATCAGCCAACCCAGATGGGAAAACAAAGCACGCAGTCTGATTTCTCATGAAAAAATATTAACATATATTTAAAATAAATTAAAGTAAAGCTCTTACATAACCAATCTTCCATCTGAGCTGCACGGCCATGCAGTCCACGCTCAAGGTGGCCATGTGTGTGAACAAATCGTTCATGTACTCCAAAGAAAAATAGAGGATACGTTGCACACTACCAAACGGGCCACTGGAAGATTGGCACTCTGGAAGCACCTCTGTGTTTTCTTCTATTAAAATAAAGATTTGCATTTATATAGTGCCTATCATGATCACAGGATTTTTCAAAGCACTTTATAGCCAATGAAGCATTTTTCGAAGTGTAGTCACTGTTGTAATGTAAGAAATGTGGAGCCTATATGCACACTGCAAACTCCTACAAACAGCAATGTGATAATGACCAGATAATTTTTTTTTGTGATGTTGATTGAGAGATAAATATTGACCAGGGCACTGGAGATAATGCCGCTGCTTTTCTTCAAAATGGTATCATGGGAACTTTTATGTTTACTTGAGAGGGCAGAAAGGGCCTCAGTTTATTGTTTCATCTGAAAGACAGCACCTCTGACAGTGCAGTGCTCCTTTAGTATTGCACTGAAATATCAGTCTAGATTTTTGTTCTCAAGTCCTGGAGTGGGACTTGTACCCATAAGATTCATCACAGTTTGGTTAATCATACAATTTCCCACACATTGTTAATCTTAGCTATACTAAATGGGGAAGCCACAGAACGATGGTCAGATACTTCTGCATAAAGAGTGACAAAAACTCAACTCCTGGGATTGCACAAATCTTGACTGTGGATTTAGCTACAACATGATTCTGGCAATTGTTTGACATCTTGAATCAGGTGGTAACATTCTTGCCAATGAGTTAGAAAGTTGTGGATTCAAGGCTCACTCCATAATTCAGACTAACATTTCTTTGCAGTACCGAACGTGTTAGTGCTCTCTTTTTAACAAGGTGCAAAACTGAAGCTATTTCTACCTTTTTAGTTGACGTAAAATATTCCGTGCTACTACTTGAAGATGAGCAGGGTGGTATTCTGGCTAACATCTTTTCCTCAAACAACACTACCAAAAATAATTAACTTGTCATTCGTCTCATTTCTCTGTGCAAACTGGCTGCTGTATTTGCCTGCATAATGACAGTGACTGCACTTCAGAAGTAACTCGTTAGTTATGAACTGTCTTGAATTGTCCTGGGAATATGATAAGATGCTATATAAATCAAAGTTCATTCCTTCAAAACAAAAATTGGTAAAAGCATGAGATACAAGACAGAAGTTAGAAAAGGTAAATGGAAAGGAGATTGAACTCCGGAAGAATACAGAATAAGTAACAGAGAAATAAATTACACAGCTGACCAAAAAAGAAGATAATCAGAGTAAATGAAACATAATGGAATAAAAGAGAAAGGGATATATATCAGTAGAAAGGGATTGTAAAAGATTTATAAAGAACAGAATGGAGCTGATTAAATGGGGAGTGATAAAAAGTCATAGAGAAATAGACCCGAGAAGGAGTCACTGAACCCAACCTCACATCATTAACTTTGCAGCAATTTTTCAGTACTTTATTTTCACAGGAATCTAGATCCTAACCATATATTCTTGCCAAACTCATGAGCTGATGAGAATCTAACTTTACCTTAAACTTGGTGGAAATAAAATTTTATTTCAAAATCATAACATTTATAATTGTGCAATGTTGCAAAACATGTAACCATGAAAGCATTCCTTTTTAATCCTCCAGCAAGTGAGGTTAGTCCAAAGTATTTGTCTTAAATCTATTTGAGTGATAGGTCTGATAAACAGGTATATCATTCTGTCAGTTTATGTGGTAATTTATCTTGTTAAATAGACAGCCATTTTGCCAGTGAGAACATTTCATTTCTGGTCAGATTACCCAGGCACCTTGCATTGATTCTGATTTATACTCGACTGCTATCTTCATCATCATTAATAACCCTAACAATGGTGTCTTCAAATCAGTTCCGAAAAGGTTACATTCCTGTGAGGATGAACTTTTCTCAGAATCTCAATGTTATTACTTTTCCCGTTACGTTGATATTTCTTTCTTCCTCCAGGGACTTCTGAAGAAGAAGAAATGTTTATAAAATACCTCTGATTTTCTGTCCCATTTGGGAAGCATTTTGCTTTACTTTGTGCCTACCTAGAGAGAATCTGATGGAATGGTGAACTCACTGGACTGGATTTTGTTGGGGCAGGGGTGGCCCCAATCACAGGCCGGAAAACCAGGAGCAACTCCATCTCGGCTGTTTGAGGGACCCCCAGCTGGATTTTAGGCACCATCTTTGGTGCAACAATCCTGTTGTGCAACATGTTAACAGCTGGTATAGCAACTTTCTGAAGGCAGGGACTTGTGCTGACATATGGGTGGTAATCCTCACCCTCACCAGTTGACTGCTATTTCAGCAGAGTGGATCACCTGTCTGTTATAGAACATGCCCATTGATCCCATTACTGGATGAGCAAATATTTCCTTCAATTAAATATTGGGATGACAGAAGCCATTGTTTTTGGTTCCCACTCCAAACTCTGTTCCCTATACCTCTCCCTGGCAACAGTCTGGGATTAAGGCAGTCTGTTTGCAACTTTGGTGTCACATTTGACCCTGAGATGAGCTTCTGACCTCCTATTCGCGCCATCACTAAGATCACCTATTTCCACCCCCGCAACATTGCCCAACTTCATCCATGTCTCAGCTCATCTGCTGCTGAAACTATCCCTTTATTATCTTGATTTGACTATTCCAATGCAATCAACATTTTATCTTCTGTAAACTTGAGGTCATCCAAAACTCTGCTGCCTGTATCTTCAACTCACACCAAGTCCCGTTCACCTATCACCCCCGTGCTTGCTGACCTTTACTGGCTCCCAGTAAAGCAATGTCTTGATTTAAAAATTCTCATTCTTGTTTTCAAATCCTTCCATGGCCTCGCCCCTCCCTATTTCTGTAATCTCCTCCAGCCCCACATCTCTCCAAGATATCTGCATTCCTCTAATTCTGGCCTCTTGTGCATCCTTAATTTTAATCACGCCGCCATTTGTGGCTGTGCCTACAGTGATCTAGGCCCTAAGCTCTGGAATGCCATCCGTACATCTCTCTGCCTTTCCACCTCACTTTCCTCCTTTAAGACACTCCATAAAAACTACCTCTTTGACCAAGCTTTTGGTCATCTGATCTAATATCTCCTTGTGTGGCTCGATGTCATATTTCGTTTTGTAATGCTGCTGCGAAGCACCTTGGGGCCTTTTATTACAATAAAGGTGCTATATAAATATAAGTTGTTGTTGGTATTGATTTCAACTTCTACTCCTCCTGGCCCATAATAAAAGAAAAGACAGGTTTTTCAAAACGTAGCTGCTTGGCCCTCTTATGCTCTCTGATTCTCTTCCCACTGTCTTCACCTGGCAAGAAAGCAACAATGGTTTCCCCATTCAGGCCACTAGTTAAAATTACAGTCAGGGCCTGATTTCATCATCAAACGCCAAAATGCATATTTAAGGAGGGACCCCATCAGCTTCAGGTGTGGGGTTCCTTCTGCCTTCTTAGAAGAGCAGGTGAAAATAGAAGATAGTGAGAACAGTGAAGGGCACCTACAGGTTAGTCTCATGGCTGATTTTCGCTGTCAGCCTGCCTGGCTTCCATTGATTAAAATCACCCCTTGTATTACTGTTCTCAGTTTGTTTTGAAAGGTCTGATGTTAACGTTAACTCTGTTTCTCTCTCCACAAAGCTGCCTGACCTGCTGAGTATTTCCAGCATTTTCTGTTTTTATGCCAAAGTGGCCTTGACTGCCACTAGCTGTGCCATCCAGATTGCAGATGTTGGCTGGAGATATTCCTGTAGTAGATGTCAGAACGCAGTCACTTCCTCCCTGCTAACCCATTGCTTCCTAAATCTGATCTCCTTTTGTCTTCAGGTAGCCTTGTCTGAGACAGTGTATGTAAAGTTGTGGGTCTGCACAGTATGCCTTCGGTGCCATCTGACGTCTCTGGTCTTATTTGTCTTCTTCAATCAGGTTCAGTGCTGAGGGAGCACTCTATGCAATGTTGACTAATCAAATCTGAATCTGCCTTGCTAGACTGATTCCATTTAAAATTATTTTAAGACAGCTGGATAGATGTAGTAGCAAGGATACCAAAATTGTGTTTCTTGAGTAATAATTTAATTTGTGTAAACGTGCTCATATAATAAACATTACTATCTCCACATATTCTTGTTCGTAGCCTATCATTTAAACTGAAATGTTATTATGATTCTTTCTATGTAGAATGATGATTTTATTTTTAGTTTAATATCTTGTTTGGAATGGATACCATTGTTGCAACATATTTGCAGTATTAGTAAACCTTGGCAAAAATTTGTTGGAATATACAATACAAAGTTATGATTAGCAACCAGGGTTTAAATCAAATTGAGGACAATGCTAGTCATTATGGAAATGAAGGTCTGTCATACTTCAATCAGGAACATTTCTGAGAAAAATAACTAAGTATAACAGAATATTGTGTTTTAAAATTGACTTCAGTTAGTTGCAGCTGAGACAGGGGATTCGATTTTCCTCCACTATCACATCTTAAATCAGCAAAGGGAGAAATTTGGGTGGCAGGGTCTACTAATGCTTCACTGGCTCAACCTGAATTTCCACCCACCAGTGCCAGGACCGCCATTGGCTGCCCCTTTCCTGCTAGTTGCATGCAAATGCCAGCTGGGCAGGGGGCTTTGGGGAGGTTGAAGATTACCCAGGCACCCAGACAATTTCCTGCATGCTCATCTCTCTTCTCTTTGTTCTCCAGAAGTGCAATGTCTTCAGTGATAGATTTGTTGAATATGTCAGCATTCTTCTGCTATTTAATGTGGCTCCCAACTCTTATCGCTACATTGGCATTTTACCATTGGCATGTCCCTTGGACAACTGGTAGGCTCCTACTTGTTGTGAACCCTACTATGAACATGTAATAACTCCTGACTGATGAATTTGAACTGGAGACACAGCAGGGTCAGGGTGATGGGCAGAAGTCCCAACTCAACCTTATGGGGTACAAAATGTGAAATTAGACCCATAAAGATCTTTTGTCTTTCAAGATAAAAGCAATACATGTAACTGTTTAGTGATAGTCATTAGTTCCATGGGGAGGCAGCCAGTGTTGTTTTGGTGTTACTGTTTGATCAGTAACTAATCAGGTCAACATTATTTAGCCAACCCATATGGTTGCGATCTTAATGTAGCCAAGCTTACAAGGTCCTGTCAAATATTTTGAATGATTTCTGTTACGTCCAGGTGTCCTGAGCAAATAACAGGCAACCAAGAAACTACTGTTCATATCTTATCTACTTGAGTGACAGAAATAATATTCTGATTCTTTGACTACTGAGAAGGAAGATCATTGTTACCTAAAGAAAACCTATCCTTTAGAAGCCCAGAAAAATTGTTTAAGATGTGTGGGTTTTTGGTGTTCTCTGTTTTAACTGCCTATTAGCACAAAATCACAGTAAAGAGAAGTCCCATGGAGGTTGGGGAGGAGGGTAGATTGTTTGCATAATGTGTCATCAGAAACTGAGTTCAAACATTCTGAATGGTACTAAAAGTTTTCAGACAAAGTTATACAATGTCATCTTGTGATTTTCTATTCATTACAATTACCGGATAAAAAACCCACAAGCTGGGAGTACACAATTTCATGATATGTTCCCAGTGTGAAAAGCAGAGTCAAATCTGAATTTTTAACCCTCTATTTAGTTTGAAACATAGCAGTTTTCAATTTGATATTCCTTTACACCCCTGCAGACTCTATTCTTGTGATTGTTCCTATCTGCATCTTATTGCTACAGAAGCAGTAAATTAGAATTCAAGTATCTATCCAGTGGTCAAAGAGGTGATCATTTTAAACTGCTTAATCTAAAAAGAATGTAGCTGATAAGATATAGGTTAGGGAATGTTTTGCAGGTCTGGGGACTGTTCCATTTACATGACATGCATTATTTCTGGTTAACTGTTTATTTTGATGTGTTTTATAGGCACCAGTAGAACAGATCTGCTGCCACCCATAAAGAGCTTCAAAGATAAAGGTTAATCCCTGTATCTGGTCATTGGATGAGCAAGGGCACCTCCACTATAACTAGATGTGTTTATTTCATAGATCAGTGTTGATTGAGCGTAATTATTTCTGGTGTCAGAGCAGCTTAAGTCTTGCACATCTGACATCTCTACTATTCCCAAAGCTTTAATAAAATGTACTGGGTCTCATTTGAGTGTCACGTTAGGTCAGAGTAATTGGATTGTATGTTCAATCATACTTGCATGCCAGCCTTGGCAGCAGAAACTTTTATGGCAATTAAGTATAGTAATGCTAATGCTTATACAAAGTGTTTATCTCTATACCTTTTGCTGGGGCACAGACTTGACATAATTTAGTATTTAGCAATTAAGTCCATACAATACAAAGTCCCATCCAACGGCTCATTTAAAAATAGATTGTTTGTGACTGCTTGATTTCGGTAATGGACATTGCTCAAAATTTACTGAAATGCGAGAAAACTATTTTGAAGCAACAGAAAATGAATGGTCTTTACCTGGACACTGTGGTTCTTCACTATTTCTTGATGATTTATATTTGTTGTGGTGGCTTGGATGAAAGTTTCTGAAAAGGTTTGTATTTACTTAGGTGTCAGTCATGGCTCAGTGGTCGCACTCTAGCCTGTAAGTTAGAAGATTATGGATTCAAGTCCCACTTCAAAGACTTGAGCACAAAATCCAGGCTGATACATCAGTGCACTACTGAGCAGTGCTGCACTGTCAGAGGTGCCATCTTTCAGATGAGACATTAAACTGAGGCCGCATCCACTCTCTGAGATGGATGTGAAAGATCATGTAGTACCATTTCAAAAAAGAGTAGGGACGTTGTCCCTGGCTGATATTTATCCCTCAATCAATATGTAAAAACAGATTATCTGATTATTATCACATTGCTGTTTGTGGGAACTTGCTGTGCACAAATTGGCTATCACGTTTTCTACATTACAACAGTGAATAAACAAAAAAAATCTTCATTGGCTATGAAGTGCTTTGGGATGTTATAAAAGGTGCTATATAAATGCATGTCTTTCTTTCACTTATCATTTGTAGGCAAATTATTTATCATTAATTAACATTTGTGCATAACAGTCGACACTTTAGGTGTGTTATATAGGAACATTTAACATGGTACGTGCAAGGAATTTTCAACATTGCCTCTTTATAAATAGCCAATGAAAGGTTCAAGTATTAAACCAAGGCAATAAAGCCATTGTACTGATTCTGAAAAAAGAATTGTACAGTTTTTGTTTCTTACAACACACTATAGGTATAATGATGGCTTGATACAGTACCAATAACAATTGCAGTTTAAACAAATTAACTTAAAAAGTGGAAAATAAATATATAGAATATTGAAAACTTCGTACAAAAGATTTTGCTTTTGTTTTGGATTTGTTAGCAGGATGTGGGTGACATTGGCAAGGCTGTGCTAATTGTGCATGCTTAGTTGCCCAGGGAAGGTATTGGTGGACCTTTCTTGGATTGCTAAGTTACTATACTGTTCCTCACATTGTGCCTTATCTCCTTCATTGTTTTGCAAATGTGAGTTGTGGACTCCTGCAATCTTTCCACCATCTGCACCACATGAGAGGAAGCTGTCTCCATTGCCTGCACATGACATCTATGCCCCTGAATCATGGATAGTTTAAAGACTCTGGCCTTGAGGTTTTGATACTGGTCTCCACACTGAGGGAAGCTTTTTCTGTCCTTTCTGTGAAAGATGGTCCTTTCCTCATCATTCCTTCCCAGCTCCTCCTGTTCACTGATGCACCCATAAATATTTCCTCTGTCTCAGTAATATCCACCCCCTGAGGAGGTGATCAAGTACTTCAATAAATAAGGTAAGTGAATTAGGTGCAGGAATGGTCCCTTTGGAAATGCCAGTCTGTATGCCAGGCGATTCTTCTTATAACATTCAGGACCTAGGAAGGACACAAAACATTGACCTTAATGAGGTGTACATTGATTTATGAGGCCAAGGCATAGCAGGAGGATTTTCAAGCCATTAGAATGCCAGCAAAATGTGATTTTTTTAAGTGCTCCAACCCATTACCAACCAGAACCTAACAGCTTCCCTCCAGCTTCTCCATATACCACAGGCTCCCTGGTCTGTTTGTCCAGGAGCTACAGAGTTTGCTCCTTATGCCTACTGAGAGCCCCTCTCCCTCACTTCTCCAAGAATAATGTGGGCAGCTGCCAGTGGGATCACATGATAATGGATGAAAGTCCCACTCGCCATTTTTCCTTACTGTCCAACCTGAAGTACAATATCCAGTCCATAAACATAAATAAATAAATATATATATAAAAAATATTCTACAAAGAAAGAGTTGCCAGCATCTGTGGAATTGCACCCCAACACAAGTTGAGGAGAGGTAGAAAAATTAGGTAAAAAGAATTATTAAAAGCACATCCTAGGATGAGGAGTTTGTCTTCTGAGGAAAGGTTGAGCAGGTTGGGCCGATACTCATCAGAGTTTAGAAGATTGAGAGGTGATCTTATTGAGATGTATAAGATTCTGAGGGGACTTGACAGGGTAGATGCTGAGAGGACGTTTCCCCTCGTGGTGGAATTTAGAACTAGGGGGAACAGTTTCAAATTAAGGAGTCTCTCATTTAAGACAGAGATGAGGAGTAATTTCTTCTCCCAGAGGGTCATTACTGTTTGGAATTCACTTCCCCAGCGAGCAGTGGAGCCTGGGTCATTGAATACATTCAAGGCTGAGTTAGACAGATTTTTGATTGACAAGTGAGTCAAGGGTTATGGGGGGCAGGCAGGAAAGTGGAGTTAAGGGCACAATCAGATCAGCCATGATCTTATTGAATGACAGAGCAAGCTCGAGAGGCCGAATGGCCTTCTCCTGCACCTACTTCTTATGTTCTTATACTCTTATTCCAGTGGTATCCACTTATTGTTGACCATTTTATTGACCTGGTTTGTGGCATATTTGTTTTCCGGTTCTTAAAGATGCCGATTCAATGGTAAATCTAAATTTACAATTCATGTCTGTCACATTTTTGTGCATATATATATACTTCATTTTTTTTTCTTGACATTTAAACCAGATAGAACTGCTTGCATCTCCTTGGAAACAAACATTGTAACTCTTCACAAATTTGCAATGGTAATTGTGGATGGATCCACAGGGAGTTTACTGCATCCTTTTGAATGTTTCTGTGATGAAAAATAGCACTGTATTACAGTCACTTTATGTCTATTATGACATTTCCAGTTTTAAATTGATGACAGCCCAGCAATAATAATATGACTTGAAATCTGTAGAAATAGCCGTGTGGAGTGGATGCAGTGTGTACCATCTACAAGATTCATTGCAGCAACTCACCAAGGCTTTTTCGACAGCACCACCCAAACCTGCAACCTCTACCATCTGGAGGGACAAGGATGGTGGGTGCATGGGAACACCACCACCTCCAAGATCCCCAACCTGCACTGCCCCCCCACCTCACCCCACAGCCACCACAAGCCACACACCAAACTTATTTGGAACTATATTGCCATTCCTTCAATGTCGCTGGGACAAATTCGTGGAGCTTCCTACCCAACAGCACTGTGGGAGTAACTTCACCACACAGACTGGAGCAGTTCAAGAAAGCAGCTCATCATCATTACCTTCTCTACGACAAATAGGGATGCTGGCCTCACCAGTGATGCCTACATCCCAAGAATAAATGTTAAAAATGCTCTCAAAGTGAGAGCTGATTTAAAACAGCTGAAGGGGCATTCTGTTCGTGACCAGGTAATCAGTGATGATTATTAGCCAAATTTCGCACTCTAACTTTTCAACAATGATTAGGGCAAACCTTTTGCTATTGCTCTGATCCACTCATAAACCCTTTCTTGCTGCCATTTTAGAAAAAATGTATAAAAAATGTAGCAGAGCAGCAAAGCACAGTGGCAAATAGGAGCCTTTAAAAATAGCATAGGATACACTGACAGTGGCAGAGCAACAGATGACAGTGGGAAAGCAGAGCATTCAAAAACAGTGCAGGAACCAGTGACAGAGCAGCAGAGCACAGTGTGAGAGAGGAGCCTTTAAAAACAGAACAGGAAACGCCAGCAGCGGCAGAGCAGCAAAACACAGCAGAAGAGTGTAGCAGTGGCGAGAGGCGGGGATATATCGCAAAGTGACATCACAGAACAAGGACTCACATGGGGTAAGTACATTGGTCGGCTTTTAATTTTTATTGTAATGCATTTAAATTAATCAACTATATATTAAGACAAAGCAATTAATTAGTATAAAACTAAAACCAGCTTGAAAAATTATCATATAGTTACAGTCAGTGTTCAGTAATTAATTCATCAAGCAATAATGTTAAAATTAAATAGAAAGGGATAGCAATGCCAAAGGGTTATGAATTTGGCAAGAGAGCATGCTATGCTGAATGAGGATTTTTAATTCATCGGTTGGAAACTTGCATTAAACTTTTAAAAAACTGACAGCTAAGATGGCCACCATAATTTGCATTGAAATACCTCTTATTCTAAGACATTGAAGTGCAGACGCATGTCTAAATAGCTCTCATCCAGAACAATGGCTTGAAAAGTTGAGTAAATTATCTAGGATCACCTTCGTTAGCATTCATAGCCATCTTGGAGCAGTCACTAGTGGAGATGTACTTCTGGGTGTAAATATTGACACAATACAACCTGAGAGAGATTTGGGTCTTAGACTTTGGACCTCATTAAAAACAAAAGGAATACCAAGAGAACCACGTGATAGTCTCCCCAGGCTGTGTGAACTTAGAGTTTTTTTGTTACAGGCAGCAGACAAGCTTTGAGAGCTAACCAGTGCAAGACCCTGTTGCGGCTCTCTCTCTCTCTCTCTCCAGGTAACATCGCAAGTTTTGAAAACTGTCTGCGACTGTGGAACATCCAAGTCTAACATTGCTACAGATTGAGACCCCAGGGGAGAAAGCCACCTACATCACTGTCTCCAAGAAAACCCTGAACCAGATGGACCAGCTGCAAGTGCTCTTCTACCAGCCAGAGACTTCAGAATCATGAATTCAACTGGAAGACGACTGAATTACCAGAACCCACAAACTGTATATTATTTTTATTTGTTCTGGGCTCTCATTCAACCAAACTATTCTTTATCACTCTGTAACCTGTGTGGGTGTGAAAGTTAGAGCATAGTTTTATTATTTTACTTAGATCGGGTTTAGTTTTTAAGTAATAAACTAACCTCTTTCTCATTTAAACTGAAGAAAACCTGTTTGATTGGTTCTTTTATGGAAAGAAGTATGGTAGCTTATCTCAGTCCCATGGAGTGCATATCCTATTCCATGCGGAATTCCAGGATGCTTCTCATATCCTGGACAACCACATGTGCAGGAAGTGTTGTCTGCTGGAGAAGCTTGAGCTCCAGGTCTTGGAGCTGGAGTGACATTTGGCATCATTGTGGTGCATCCATGAGGTTGACAGTTACATGGGTAGCACATATCTGGATGTGGTCACCATGCAGCTTAAGGGTTTGCAAGCAGAGAGGGAAAGGGTGACCACCAGGTAGTCATGGAAGTCCAGGCAGATAGTGCAGGAGTCCCTGAGTGTATCTCGGTATGCAACTGGTATTCATTGGTGAGAGTAATGGTTCCTCTGGGGAGTGCAGCCAGAGCCAAATCCATGGCATCACAGCTGGCTCAGCAGCCTGCATTACATAAAGCCAGCCTGCACCTCTTAAAGGGGAGGTGCATGGTAGCTGCAGCAGGTAGTGGAAGCTGTTGTGGAACTCATTCAGACATGCACAAAGATGTAATAATAGCATGAGATGGGAGAGCGCAGGCTTCAAGATTTTCCAATGCTGTACTGGAGGCCTTGATGGAGAAGGTGCAGAGGGGAAGGAGATAAGCTCTATCCACAGGGGGCTAGGAGTAATATTTCCTCTAACCACTATTTGCTGTGCACGGCTGACTTGTTGCACTATGCGATCCCTTTAAGATTGACACCTGACCGTGTATGTGAGCATTTTACAGGTAACTTTGCTTGTGTGCGTTCTTTTTGTTCCCTCCCAGGCACATTCTCAATTCCTGCACAGCCGCGTACCCGGACAACTTAAAGGGAACATTGGACAGGAGGCCCTCCAAACAAGTGCTGTAAAGGCAGTCACTGCCGGGTGTGTCACCCAAGGACCTGGATGCAGAGTTGCAAAAAGTTCAATGACCTCGCACGAGTGGTCAAGTTCAATGAATATAGCTTCAAATGCCTTTACCTAACAACTTCACCACTAGTTGTAGAAATTGAACAATGTACCTTTCCCCCATCACTCACCTACCAAAAATCTCTGTCAATCAGTACTCATACCTAACATTCATAGCTTCACTTCCACTCACACATTTAGCACTGCTGTATGCCCCACACACACATCTCACAGCTTGCACACACAGCCAGCTATTCAACCATGGCAGCCACATCACCCAAACAGATTGCAATACCTCACATTGACTGACAGACTTCCCTCTTTCTTGTAGGACAAGGTGACGCACAACTGGAGGCGGCAGGTGCTAACTGGCAGGGGACAGGCCTTACTCCCAGTGAGAAGACCAGGTTCACCATCATTGGAGTGGACATTGCTGAGGCCGTGGTCAGAGGCAGGGATGAAACAATACCTAATCCTCCTTCTCATATCCTACTTCGCCCTCATTCCACAATCTCTTCTGATTTATAAGCTGCAGATGGTGTAAACATGCACGTCTTACTTTGCACCCCTCCCCTCACTACAACCCTACGCATGTGCATTTCTATTTATTTATTTATTTAGAGATACAGCACTGAAACAGGCCCTTCGGCCCACCGAGTCTGTGCCGACCATCAACCACCCATTTATACTAATCCTACATTAATCCCATATTCCTACCACATCCCCACCTTCCCTCAATTCCCCTACCACCTACCTATACGAGGGGCAATTTACAATGGCCAATTTACCTATCAACCTGCAAGTCTTTGGCTGTGGGAGGAAACCGGAGCACCCAGCAAAAACCCACGCGGTCACAGGGCGAACTTGCAAACTCTGCACAGGCAGTACCCAGAATCGAACCCGGGTCGCTGGAGCTGTGAGGCTGTGGTGCTAACCACTGCACCACTGTGCCGCCCATATGCTTTCAGATACCCAAGAACTGCCACTTGGCAGGCAGTGGTAGAAGAGCAGCCAGTGGAAGGAAGAGCAACTGATGATGCAGAAACACCATTACTCGATCTCACACTCGCCACTACCAATTTGGATACTGAAATTGCACATAATTTAGCTTAGAGGTGGGATCTAAGCATGGTGAGACACTGGGCATGAATGGCCTGCAGCCAGGACAGGGGGAAAAGGTAGCACAGGTGCCAACTCCCTGAAGGCTAAGGACGCACACGCTTTCTGTCGCAGAAGATTCAGATGAGGACATTAATGGGGCATGCTACAGAAGAAGACTGATGGGTATGCACAATGAAATGCTCGGTACATTGGAAGGCCTGCCAGAAAGCCTGTACCCAATGTCAAGAAACATGGAAGATTCTGGCACCAACTTTGCATAGGGCTTTGCACAGAGCTTGGAGCCCATAATTTCCAGCATGGAAATATTAACAATGCACTTAGATAATTGTAGTATGATAAGACAGTCAACATGGTTTTATGAAAGGGAACTCATGTTTGACAAGTTTATTAGAGTTTTTTGAAGATGTAACTAGTCGGGTAGGTAAAGGGAAGCCAGTAGATGTTGTATACTTGGATTTCCAAAAGACATTTGTTACAAGGAGAACGGTGTCTAGGGATCTCTTTCAGCCTTCACCTGGTCTTATTGTAACAGGATTTAATTTTAAACACACTGTGTTTTGAGCTCCCCCTTGATGAATCCTTGTTCACTGCTTTTCAATTATAAGGCAAAGAAATGAGCACAAACAGGCCTTCTTAGGTTTAAAGAAGAAAAGTGAAATTTATTAAAACTTAAACTTAAACTCTAATTTGGTTAACACCTACGGATACATGCCACGCCCCCCGCTAGCATGCATCTGCGGTATGCACATGCAAATAGAGACAGAAAAGAGCAAAAGAAAAAATACAGAGCTTTGAGAGAATCTCTGAAGAGGGGTTTTTTACTGTGCTTCGAGCTCACTGTCAAGTCCTTGATTGTTGGTAGTCTTGTTTTTTGTTGGGGCCCAGTATTCTTCTTAAACCTTGTTCACTGTGTAGGAGACTTTTCTCTCTTGGGGTTCATGTGCCTTCAATGGGTCTTCAGTTCCATGAAAAAGAGATGGGAGCAGACAGGAGAGAGATGTTCTCAGTCCAGGAGCAAAGAGCTTTCTGTGTTTTAAAACTCTGGTAAGTTCAAATTCAAAAAACTCCAACAGCCAGTTAGTCATGTGACTAAACTGGTCTGACCAGGTGTTCTGTGTATTGGGGAATCAGGGACTGGGTCCTTTGTTCCAACACTGTCTGCTAGTATGCAAAAAAGGTCTTTCCGGCGAGGGGCCTAGCAATTCTTTGTGATAGGCCCTCTTTTCTTCCCAGCAACAATTTTAAGTTTTAATGTTCATGTGGAGAAATATGTGTCTCATTCTTTACAGGTGGGGGCCTGCACGACACATTCAATAAGGTGCTACACAAAAGGTTAATATGCAAGATAAGGGCTCATGAGATTGGGGGAAATATATTAGCAAGGATGGAGGATTAGTTAACGGAGAGGAAGCAGAGAATAGGGATAAGCAGGGCATTTTCAAGTTGGCAGGCTGAAATTAGTGAAGTGCTACTTACAATCTATTTTAATGCCTCAGATGAAAAGAACAAGAGTAATGTATCCAGGTTTTGCTGACGATACAAAGCTCGGTGGGAACGTAAGCTGTGAGGAGAACACAAAGAGATATAGACAGGTTAAGTGAGTGGGCAACTAGGTGGCAGATGGAGTATGATGTGAAGAAGTGTGAGGTTGTTTACTTTGGTAGTAAGAATAGAAAAGCAGAATGTTTTTAAAAAGCTCTGAAACTTCTAAATGTTGATGTTCAAAGAGACTTGGGAGTACTCGTACAAGAAACGCAGAAGGTTAGTACAACAGGCAATTAGGAAGGCAAATGGCATGTTGGCCTTTATTGCAAGGGGATTGAAATACAAGAATAAGGAAGTCTTTTTTACAATGGTATAGGGCTTTGGTGAGACCACACCTGGAGTACTGTGTAGTTTTAGCCTCCATATCTAAGGAAGGATATACTTGCCTTGGAGGTGATGCAGCGAAGGTTCACTCGATTGAATTCCTGGGATAAGAGGGTTGTCCTATGATGAGAGGCTGAGTAAATTAAGTCCATACTCTCTGGAGTTCAGAAGAATGAGAGGTGATCTCATTGAAACATACAAGATTCTGAAGGGACTTGACAGGGTAGAGACTAAGGTTGTTCTCCCTGACTATGGAATCTCGAACACAAGGGCATTGTCTCAGGGCCTCAATTATTTAGGACTGAGATGAGGAGAAACTTCTTCACTAAGAGGCATTGTGAATCTTTGGAATTCTCTACCCCAGAGGGTTGTGGATGCTCTATCATTGAGTATATTCAAGGCTGAGATACAGATCTTTTGTCTCTTGGAATCAAGGGATATGGGGAGCGGGCGGGAAAGTGGAGTTCAGATAGAAGATCAGCCGTGATTGTAATGAATAGCGGAGCAGGCTTGATGAGCCATTTGGTATACTCCTGATCCTATTTCTTAAGTTCTTAGGGCGGCCAACTCCATGATCCCACTTTTGGACCCAACCATGATGCAGCGTCTGATGGCCAATGCCTCAACTTCCATTGCAGCAAAGCAGAAACTATCCAATGTCTGTGTGCTGCAGTGGAAGCTCAGAATTCTGTCATGCAAGGTCAGCTTGCTTCTATGCAGGCTCAGGCTGCTGCCATTGTGACTGTGGATACCAGTGTTCAAAGGGGTTTGCAGGGTCTGACAGCAGCCAGCAATCTGTCCTCCAACAAATGACTGGTTTGGTGAGGTGCCGCCCTGCGGGAATGGCAGTGACTCCATTGAGCACGAACCTGCTGTCCTCTCTCAGGATGAAAGCATCTATCGTCCCACCACTGCCAAATCACCATGCAGCCCAGACTGCTGCTGCTCATGCCAAGATAATGCAGTCAGAAGCCGGATCTTCTAGGCCCAGAATTTCTTGAGATCCTCTTCCAAGGCCACCTGCTGTCTCCTCTACTGAAAGTCAGCAGTCTTCCATCAGCCATGCTGCAGCCACTGGGGCAGCACTGCATAACAGGAACTCTAGGGCAGCCAAAGGCACATGGAAGATAAGTAACTAAGGAAATGCACAAAGGTGATTATAGTTGATTTTCACAAGCAGTATGGCAATGTTTGATCTATACATTTAGTCTGGAATGTTTATTTTATGGTAGCTTTTATATTTGCATTGTGGCCCAGCAGACACAATGATGGTCAGTGGAAGAGGGAAGGTAAGGTGTGGAATTGTTGGTGGTTGGGGAATTGGGTTTGCTTTTGCTGGTATCACAGTTGAATGAGTTGTTCATGTACAGCCAGGGCAGAAAGGGACTGCATAAGTTGCGTCCTCCCTATTGTTTCCTCTTCCTCCTCCTCCACCTCAGCTGCTTACTGTATAGCTGGTGGCAAGGGATGTGCCCTCACGATGGCGGGTTTGTTCAGCATACATCAGAACACCATGAATCTTGACACCCATTCTGCAGCATACTGCAAGGCTCCTCCAGAGTGGTCCAAGCAGCAGAAGCAGTTTTTCAGCATACCAAGGGTCTGCTCTATCATGTTTCATATGGCAACATGGCTTTGATTGCATGAATGCTAAGCACACAGGAGTTATGAGCCATGTCGTCAAAAGATAGCTCTTGGTGTTCAGTGGTCACCCTTTGGTTCATAGTCGTGGCTCAAATGCAGCTTTTACAGTGGACTGCTGCAGAATAAAGGCATTATTTCAAAATTTCTGGATGATACAAAGCTTGGAAACATTGTGAACTGTGAGGAGGATAGTGTAGAACTTCAAAAGGACATAGACAGGTTGGTGAAACGGGCAGACAAGAGGCAGATGAAATTTAATGCAGAGAAGTGTGAAGTGATTCATTTTGGTAGGAAGATCACAGAGACAATATAAAGGGTACAATTCTAAAGGGGGTGCAGGAGCAGATGGACCTGGGTGTTTATGTACATAAATCATTGAAGGTGGCAGGACAGGTTGAGAGCGCGATTAATAAAAGAACACAGCATCCTAGGCTTCATTAATAGGAGCATAGAGTACAAAAGCAAGAAAGTTATGTTAAACTTGTATAGAACACTGGTTCGACTTCAACTGGAGTATTGTGTACAGTTTTGGATGCCACACTTTAGGAAAGATGTGAAGGCAGTAGAGAAGGTGCAGAAAAGATTCACGAGAATGGTTCCAGGGATGAGCAACGTCAGTTACGTGGACAGATTGCAGAAGCTGGGACTGATTTTTCTGGAGAACAGAAGGTTGAGAGGAGATTTGACAGAGGTAGTCAAAATCATGAGTGGTCTGGACAGGGTAGTTAGGGAAAAACTGTTCCCATTGTTGGAAGGATTGAGAACAAGATAGCACAGATTTAAAGTATTGGCAAAAGAAGCAATCGCAACATGAGCAAAAACTTTTTCATGTAGCAAGTGGTTAGGATCTGGAATGCACTGCCTGGGAGGCAGGTTCAATCAAGGCATTCAAGTGGGAATTGGATTGTTATCTGAAAAGGAAGGATAGAAACATAGAAAATAGGAGCAGGAGTAGGCCATTCGGCCCTTTGAGCCTGCTCTGCCATTCATTATGATCATGGCTGATCATCCAACTCAGTAACCTGTTCCCGCTTTTGCCCCATATCCTTTGATCCCTTTAAACCCAAGAGCTATATCCAACTCCTTCTTGAAAACATACAATGTTTTGGCCTCAACTGCTTTCTGTGGTAGTGAATTCCACAGGTTCACTACTCTCTGGCTGAAGAAATTTCTCCTCATTTCAGTCCTGAATGGTTTACCCCGTATCCTTAGACTATGACCCCTGGTTCTGGACTCCCCCACCATCGGGAACATCCTTCCTGCATCTACCCTTCAAGTCCTGTTAGAATTTTATAGGTTTCTATGAGATTCCCCCACTCTTCTGAACTCCAGCGAATATAATCCTAACCGACTCAATCTCTTCAGCATACTTCAGTCCCGCCATCCCAGGAATCAGTCTGGTAAACCTTCGCTGCACTCCCTCTATAGCAAGAACATCCTTCCTCAGATAAGGAGACCAAAACTGCACACAATATTCCAAGTGTGGCCTCACCAAGGCCCTGTGTAATTGCAGCAAGACATCACTGCTCCTGTACTCGAATCCTCTCGCTATGAAGGCCAACATACCATTTGCCTTTTTTACCGCCTGTTGGACCTGCATGCTTACCTTCAGCGACTGATGTACAAGAACACCCAGGTCTCGCTGCATATTCACCTCTCAGTTTATAGCCGTTCAGATAATAATCTGCCTTCCTGTTTTTGTTACCAAAGTGGATAACCTCACATTTATTCACACTATACTACATCTGCCATGCATTGCCCACTCACTCAACTTGTCCAAATCACCCTGAAGCCTCTCTGCATCCTCCTCACAACTCACCCTCCCACCCAGTTTTGAGTCATCTGCAAATTTGGAGATATTACATTTAGTTCCCTCATCTAAATCATTAATACATATCGTGAATAGCTGGGGTCCTAGCACTGATCCCTGCGGTACCCCACTAGTCACTGCCTGCCATTCAGAAAAAGACCCATTTATCCCTACTCTTTGTTTCCTGTCTGCCAACCAATTTTCTATCCATCGCAATACACTACCCCCAATCCCAGGCGCTTTAATTTTACACGCTAATCTCTTATGTGGGACTTTGTCGAAAGCCTTTTGAAAGCCCAAATAAATCACATCCACTGGCTCCCCCTCATCAACTCTACGAGTTACATCCTCGAAGAATTCTAGTAGATTTGTCAAGCCTGATTTCCCTTTCGTAAATCCATGCTGACTCTTATCGATTCTACCACTGTTCTCCAAGTGCTCGGCTATAAAATCTTTGCTAATGAACTCTAGAATTTTCCCCACTACCGACCTCATGCTGACTGGTCTCAGATTCCCTGCTTTCTCTCCACCTCCCTTTTTAAATAGTGGGGTTACATTAGCTACCCTCCAATCTGTAGGAACTGTTCCAGAGTCTACAGAATCTTGGAAGAAGACCACCAATGCATCCACTATTTCTAGGGCCACTTCCTTAAGTACTCTGGGATGCAGACCTTCAGGCCCCAGGGATTTATCGGCCTTCAATCCCATCAATTTCCCCAACCCCATTTCTCTACTAATACTGATTTCCTTCAGTTCCTTTCTCTCACTAAACCCTGTGTTTCCCAACATTTCTGGTATGATATTTGTGTCCTCCTTTGTGAAGACAGAACCAAAGTATGCATTTAGTTGGTCAGCCATTTCTTTGTTCCCCATAATAAATTCCCCTGTTTCTGACTGTAAGGGACCTACATTTGTCTTCATTAATCTTTTTCTCTTCACATACCTATAGAAACTTTTACAGTCAGTTTTTATGTTCCCCGCAAGCTTGCTCTCGTACTCTATTTTCCCCTTCTTAATCAATCCCTTGGTTCTCCTTTGCTAAATTCTAAACGGCTCCCAATCCTCAGGCCTGATGTGCAGGGCTATGGTGAGAAGGCCGTGGAGTGCACTAGGTAAACTGCTCTTTCGGAGAGCTGGTGCAGTCGCGATGGGCCGAATGGCATACTTCTGTAATAGTTCTGTGATCATGACAGCTGCCACGATACCAGGCACTGACCTGCATGATTTGCTGCTTATAGTTACACACCAGCTGAATGTTGAGGGAATGGAATCCTTTTTGGTTACGGTACATCTCAAAGTTGACGTGTTGCCCACAAAGTGATGTATGTGCAGTTAATGGCACCCTGCCCCACGAACAAGTCTGCAATCTTCATGAAGCTGCCTGTTCTCTCTGCCTACAGCTCTCTGGCAATAGAGAAATAAATGTAGTTATCTCTCTTTGAATAGAGAGCCTCAGTGACCTCCCTTATGCAACAGTGAGCATCGAACTGTTGGTGTTGCAAATATCTTGAGTTCCAGCCTGGAAGGAGCACAACGCATAAAAGTTCATGGCCACGATCACATTTACAGCCACTGGCAATGCCATCCTTGCTCTGCTGATGTTGCAGTTGTGGCTGCAACATGTGGCGGATTATAGTGAGAACCTTATTATTGAAGCACAAACAACTCACACACTGTTCCTCGCTGAGGTTCAGGTAGCAGAATTGCTCCCTGAATGCCCTGGGCGGATATGGCCTCCTGCTGAGAGCCCTTCTCCCTCTCCTCCTCCTCCCCCTTCTAGCAGTTTGCCCTGCTCATTATTGCCTCTGCTCATTCTACCAGTCATGCTATATTCCAAGGGAAATGCCTACTGATGCACCCATGTCTGGGAGTCAGGACCAAGTTCTTCAGCACCTGCCACACTACTCCCTAGAGATTTTAACAACTTTAAAAGGACTCTAGAAAGCACCAAACACTTGTGCAATCACAGCAACAGTTAGTAGATAACCTGAAAGTAGTTGATGATTCCTTTAAATAGAATTGGTTGGGGTGGGGTTCCTTCCTGCTGCTGAATGTGTGTTCAGCCGAGTGTGATTAAGAGAGGGTGTTAGATAGAGCATGGAGTTCCAAAATGTCAGCGGTGGTGTCAAATCAGTGTTAATGCTGATTGACGCATGACCTGTCTACTTTGCATACTTCTGGCAGATGCTCCCTGTTTGTGTGCTAATACTCTCACCAATGTGATTCACACCGTGGATGCCATTTTGAACCTGTAAGGCCACACTTAGAGCCCAGAAAACTACATGACTGAATTTTTATTCAGATTAAAATTGCAAGTTTACTTCAACTTGTTGTACTTCCACCAGATGGTACATTGGGATCAAAGGATACTTGTTTTCTTAACTTATGACAATGTTGCAACAATTATATTTTCTTACTAACGTTTGTTGTTATTTGAGGCAATATTGGTGAAATACATCTACAGAGATTTATTGCATGGCAGATGCAAACTACACAGTGTGCAGAATCTAGTGACAAATATGGCTTTAGTTTGGAGTAGTATCGACTTAATGGGGTAGAAATTGGATTCCATTGTAACTGTTTCTCTAGCAGTGGTATCTGATTACTGATAAATGGTATCTCTTACAATATATTATACATAATGTTCAAAACAAGAAAAATGTTCCACCTTTTTTTGCATTTATTACGACCGAGGTGGGAGGAGTGCACTATCTTTCTCTAATCCCACTTCTCCACAGGTCACAATATATATTTAAATTATTACCCAGTTACTGATATGGCCAATTGTATACTCTATCTAAAAACAGAAAGTGCTGGAAATACTCCATCACTGTTCTGATGAAAGGTCACAGACTTGAAATGTTAACTCTGCTTCTCTATCCGCAGATGCTGCCAGACCTGCTGAATATTTCCAGCACTTTCTGTTTTTATTTCAGATTTCCAGCATCTGCAGTATTTTGCTTATATTATATACTCTATTTTAGTTTCAGAATAAAATCCACCAACCAGGTTTTTTTTGATAAACAACTAAAGTATTAATTTATTATAAAATAAGACTTGGTCAATAAAGATGCAAAGCTTTAACACACAATTTTAAATATGACAGTAAATATTACACTCACTCACACACACACACACACACACACACACACACACACACACACACACACACACACACACACACACACACACACACACACACACACACACACACCGGTTAAAGGAAAAATAAAGATGCTTTGGCCAAAGTACTTGTTAATTCTTGAAGAAAAAGGATAAGATATGTTATGTTCTAGATGGCATTCAGTCTGGCATCCGACTACACGTAGACGGGTCACCGGGACCTTTTCAGAAGCAATTCGTTCAGGAGGTGTCGAGAGGAAGTCTTCCAAAAACTTCTCAGGATAAAAATGTGGCATCAGGCGTTACAGCTATCACACACTGGATTGTGGGGGAGAGGAGGGAGGTCTTCTTTCCAGTGGAGGGCAGAGGCCACACTCCCAAACAAGTATGGACTGAGATTGCAGAGACCATCCGCAGTTGAAGTGTGGTCAGGAGCAACTGGGTCCCGTGCCGGAAAGGTTTCAATGGCCTTATTCATTCTGGCAAGGTGATTGCAACACCAGACCCTCATAACAGGCCTCTGGGTATTCAACCTCCAGCAGACACACCAGCTAAAGAGAGTAAGGGTGCCTGCTACTCCTGAACATGGGAAGAATATGTGCCCACAGTACTTACTTACTAACCTCTCAACAAAGCTCTGGGCCCTAGCCACCGCTGAGAACTTGGCAGCACTGATAATGCAGCTTCCTATGTCAATGAGCTGATGGCATTGGCCATAGAGGCCAGCAGTGTTTTATCTCTCTCTCTATTGTCCTTGCAGGAGAATAGGGCTCATAACACCTGAGAAATGGTGCTGACAGGAGAAGGAGTGCCTCATCTGCACATTGTAACCACCATGAAGGAGGGAGCTATGGAGATTGCCAGGGTGGCTTCGCAGGAGCGAGTCGGGGAAGGTAAGATGGGCATTCTTGGTGCATTCCTAGTGGAGAGGGTGAAAATACACTGCAATCTTTAAATGAAGGGGATGGAGTGCATTACACCCTGTCCTACAGCATGTCAAAGAATCAACTACATTGGGAAACCTCAGCACTGCAAAGGCATTTGATCTCCAAGGCTAGTTTTCATGATCTCTTCTTGTACCTCCCACTGGTTCTGGCATGGAAGGGGAAGGACAATTTCCTGTGTCTGCACCAGGGCCAGCACTGGAATCAGAAACATCAGAGCAAGCACCGTCACATCTTACAAGCACCCCCTCCACCAGCCCAAATACAGTCACCTGGGTGGGTCTTCACATGCGATTAAATAGGGCAGCACTAGGTGATAAGCACATCATAAGTGAGCAAGAGAAGGTGAGAGAGGCAGAGACAGCTGTGGACAGTCCCGCTCAGAGGATGGAGAGCAGACACAGCCCTGCTCAGCTGAACACAGATGCAGGGCCTCGGGAGTCCCAAGAAAGGAGGCTCCACCTAGATCGACAGCCATAGATTTGCTCCCATATGTCAGAGTTCCCTGAAGCAGTGTGTGGTCATGGGCTGAGAAATGAAGGAGTCCATTCAGCTAATGTGTATGACCCTGGCTCAGGGCTTTGAATGCATAAGTTCCTCTATTGGGAAAATGGCCAACCTCATGGAGAGTCATATTAGATTAGATTAGAGATACAGCCCTGAAACAGGCCCTTCGGCCCACCGAGTCTGTGCCGAACATCAACCACCCATTTATACTAATCCTACACTAATCCCATATTCCCAACCTGTCCCTATATTTCCCTACCACCTACCTATACTGGTGACAATTTATAATGGCCAATTTACCTATCAACCTGCAAGTCTTTTGGCTTGTGGGAGGAAACCGGAGCACCCAGAGAAAACCCACGCAGACACAGGGAGAACTTGCAAACTCCACACAGGCAGTACCCGGACTCGAACCCGGGTCCCTGGAGCTGTGAGGCTGCGGTGCTAACCACTGCGCCACTGTGCCGCCCTACGTACTGTGCGGCAGTACTCAGAGTGGATGCGGGAACAGCGCACTGACATGCACAGAATGTATACAATGGTCTGTAGCTTTGACCAGTTGGTGACGCTGATGGTAGAGAGATGTTTGGAGTGGATGTCAGTTGCACCCCAGCTGGTGGTTCCCTCCAACCATCTGGAGCACCAGAAAAGGGCTGAAGCAGTTACCGGGGAGGATGAGGGTGCCACCCCTCATGGGAAACCATCATCATTATTAGCATCCTTGGCCCTCCTGACTGAGGGAACATCTGTGCAGCAGGACCCAACGATGGAGGCTGCCCCTGCAGGAACGCTGATATAGCAGTCTCTGGAGGTGCTCCCATGGCAACCTCCATGATGACGACGACCACAATGTCCATCTCAGCTGTGAGCAGAGACAAACGAGCAGGCTGCCCCCCAGCTCAGCCGAGGCCACAAAAGGGGACCATTGCGAAGAACTGACCGAGAGCAGAGGCCACCACGTCGGGCAGAGCAGTGAGTGGGTCATTGGGGCTTGCTTCACCTGTAACTGTGCTCTTCTCTTTTTCAACACTATGTAAATATTGACACATGACCCCAGATTTGTGAGCTTCCATTTTTTAATGGCGAGACAGGAAAAGAGGGAAAAGGTGTTGAAGGGGAGCAAGGGTCCTTGATGCCAGGTGTGAAACCTCTGGACAGATGTGCATCCCTCATTGGCAGTAAGAGTGGATCTATTCCAGGCTGCATCTTCAATGGAAGTGTTGTCACAGGCAGCTCAAAGTGAGCTCCAGACCACACCGTCCCACTGGGTTTGAAGGGCCCAGTTGGAATGTGCCTGGATCAGATGATCCCCGATGTTGATGGCATCCTGACGAGACCCTAGAGTCCTAGGCCAGCCCTGGTCACTTCCCTGTGCAGCCGGGCCACCTCTGTGTTCTGCATCTTCATCCTCCTCTTCCACGTCCTGCTCATCCTATGCCTCCGATGAGCTATGTCGCTTCAGTGCCTCTTCCTCTTCAATGTTCACACCTCTCTGGAGGCCATGTTATGGAGAGTGCAGCAGAACACCACAATGTGCGAGACTCTTGCAGCAGTGTATGGCAGGGCAGCACCTGACCAGTCCAGGCACCAGAACCACATCTACAGAAGCCCGATGGCCTGCTCGTTGATGGTCCTTGGGAGCAGATGGCTTTGGTTGTAGCACCTCTGTGGCTTTATCTCAGGGTCGCATAAAGGGGTGAGTAGCCTATTCTTCAAGGGATAGCCCTTGTCCCCTCGAATCCATCCACTTAGTTTGAGGGGTGGACTGAAGAGCTATGGCAGCCTAGATTGCTGGAGGATGATAGAGTCATGCCAGCTGCCAGGAAAGTGAGTGCACACATACAGGAAGCTCCTGTTATGGTCACAAACCAGCTGAACACTGAGGGAGTGGAAGCCCTTCCCACTGATGAATCTCACTGGCCGGTCACTGGGTTCCTTGATGGCTACCTGGGTGCAATTGATGATGCCCTGCTCCTGGGGAAATCCAGTGATGGAGGGCAATCCACTGCCCTCTGTGCCTGCAAGGGCTCATTTATCTGGAATTGAATGTACAGTCCAAATCTCGCAAAAAGGGCATCAGTGATCTTGCTGTGAGATGCTGTGCTGTGCAGCCGTTTGTGAGACGCCACCAAGGTCTGCAACTGATCTTTGGAAAGATCCAGAGGCGAAGAAGTTAAAGGCCACAGTGACTTTGACAGCTTCTGACACAGCATGCCGAGCAGCGCTGCCAGGTGTGAAGTCATCTGCCTCGAGGGCACAAATCTCTATGACCATCTGCCTAGAAAGTCGCAGTCCTCCTGCAGCACTGATTCTCTGACATCTCAAGGTAGCTCCATCTTCGCTGTTAGATCCTAAGCTGATGGTATGGCTTACCTTGCTTTCCTGCCCCTCATACCTCTCAGCTGTCCTCCTCGTGCCCAGGGCTCTACCTCTCCTGCCGTGGATGTTGCTCCTCATCGCCACTACACCCAAAATCTGAGAATAGTGCTCCCATTACCAGCTGTTGTCTTCCTTGCGCTCAGCTGGACTCCCAATAATGTCTGGAAGCCTTACCCCCTCCTCTTATGCCCCCATGATGCCAGGAGGGTGACGACTGCCTGAGCCAGTACTGAACACTCTCCCCACAACCTGTGCACACCCAATGGCATCTGTGTGCCAATTCTGAGTCCCTTTTCAGCTGTTCTCCTTTAATGGGCCCACCTAATTTCAGGGGACGGCTATGACTGGCTCCCCATTGTGCTGCTGCCTCCATACACCTGATCTCACTCTAACCCAGTATGCTGACAATGTTGAAAATGATAGTCTCTTTAATTAACCAGGACTTACTTCAGAATTAATAGAGAACAGGTGATGCTCGTTGCAGCTTGTATTTAAGGGCTGGGTTTCCCCCCAGTCAGGGAGTTACTTGTGGACAGGGAGTCAGTCCAGAAGGGAAGTGTGGAAATTGGTATTTGTACTGAACTGTGGTTTGAAAATAAACCCAGTTGTGGATCACAGACTGTCTCCTGTTTCCCGATTTGGTGAATGGAGATCTGCAAATTGAACATGTGCAACCTGTGCACTCCCACCAAAATTCCAAACTGGCACTTTACCAGCTCTCAATGAGCTCCTTAACTAGCTTAACTGGCCTTATTGCAGAATTGGGTGGGTTTCCAAAGATGGCCTTACCCACCCCCCCAACCCCAGTCCTGATGAAACTCACTGACTGCGCAAACAGCGATCAGAAACTGACATGCCAGCCAGCACCAGTATTTTCAGTGCCTGCCAACTTCCATTCCTGGTGAGACCTAAAAATCCTGCCCATGGTACCTGCACCTTGAGCCGGACTTCTTATGTACCAGTATCTGTAGAACATCGTGGCTTGATTCTTGAACCCAGCTCCTGCAAACAATAGGGTTCTTGCAAGTTGCAACTGTCAACCCAATATCAAAAAAGCAGCAATAAACAGGCAAGCATATGTTAGCACACAGCAAAGTCGCCTGGAAGTTGCTTCAGCTGTGATAGAAACACAACTGGTGCAAATCTCCACCAAAAAAGGTAATACTTCAAAGCTTAAAAAATGAACAATGCTTAACATGCACTATCTCATCAGCTCTTTACAATCATTAAACTCTTACCAGCAGCCTGAGTTAATTGAGCGGTGCTTCACCCATGTGTTGCATACTATGTGCGAAGCCATGCCTCCGCCAGAAGAGCAGTTCCCTAGTTGCAAAACACCTGAAGTCGAACATTAGGTATTATGCGCTCTTTCACTTTTTAAAAAATTTTTCTGTGTTCGCAGCCAGACAGGTTGGTGGATTTGCCGATGTTCCTATTAAGTATTTTTCTTTCTTCTCTCACAAGATGGTCAGATAACATTATATGAAGGCCCTTGCAACTGTGCCCTCGATGCTGAAATAACTCAATTTCCAAGAACTGTACTCTTGCTTTCTTTTTGCTGATGTGAATTATAGCTAGATGGCTGTAGCACCCTTAGTGTGAAATAAATGAGTGTCTCTCCCTGCCCTACCATTAAACAATATTGTTCCGAAAAATTCAATTTGCCTTGCCCACTCCAACTCATTCACCCATTAATAGTCAAAGGCCATCTTCTTGACATCATCAACTTGGTAAGCATCTAGAAATGTGGATGATACAAAACTTGGAAGCATTGTGAACTGTGAGGAGGATAGTGTAGAACTTCAAAAAGACATAGACAAGTTGGTGGAATGGGCAGACAGGTGGCAGATGAAGTTTAATGCGGAGAAATATGAAGTGATTCATTTTGGTAGGAAGAACACGGAGAGACAATATAACATAAAGGGTACAACTCTAAATGGGATGCAAGATCAGATGGACCTGGTGTATATGTGCAAAAGTCATTGAAGGTGGGAGGACAGGTTGAGAGTGCAGCTAATAAAGCATAAAGTATCTCAGGATTTATTAATAGGTACATAGCATACAAAAGCAAGGAGATTATGTTGAACTTGCATAAGACACTAGTTCGGCCTCAGTTGGAGTATTGTGCCCGGTTATAGGAACCACACTTTAGGAAAGATGTGACGGCATTGGACAGAGTGCAGAAAAGATTCATGAGAATGGTTCTGGGGATGAGGAACTTCAGTTGTGAAGATAGATTGGAGAAGTTGGATCTGTTTTCCTGGGAGAAGAGAAGGCTGAGAGGAGATTTGATAGAGGTATTCAAAATCATGAGGAATCTGGACAGAGTAGATAGAGAGAAACTGTTACCACGCGTGAAAGGATTGAGAACGAGGGGGCACAGATGTAATGTATTTGGTAAGAGAAGCAAAAGTGACACGAGGAAAAGCTTTTTCACGCAGCGAGTAGTTAAGGTCTGGAATGCGCTGCCTAAGAATGTGGTGGAGGCAGGTTCAATTGAAGCATTCAAGAGGGAATTAGACAGTTATATGAAAAGGAAGAATGTGCAGGGTTAAGGCGAGAAGGCAGAGGAATGGAACTGAAGGAGTTGCTCTTTCAGAGAGCTGGTGCACACATGATGGGCTGAATGGCCTCCTTCTGCGCTGTAACGATTCTGTGATTCTGTGGAATGAACTCCAGGGGTTAAATCAACAAATGGTCCTATCATTGAGAAATGACCTAAGCCATCATTATAGATAGTCTTCTTGTTTTCAATCAATGAGGATTAAATAAATTAGCAAAGATTATTGGTCCACACAGAGATATATGCAAGAGAGATCTCCCTTTGCAGTCAGTTAGAAAAAGAGAGATATTCCAGGTATGCAACCTGTAACATACTGTTTATTTGTATATTTCATGTAAATAAATTAGTTTGTTGGTTTACAATCACGCCTTTTCACGCAAAGTGTTTTTTAGTCCATTTTCCATTAAGAAAGGATGACATAAGTGATAGTATGAGAGAGCTCAGAGTATCCAATGTTCACAACATGGGTTTTAACCTCTACGTCATGCTATTGTTTAACCAGATAATGTGCAATAGCGGTAGACTTTGGATTCTAATGGATTTGAGATCTGCTTGCGGGAGTGCCTGATGACACTGAGCGTGATTTGTAATTGAGACCAAATCAGTAGAATATTATTTCTTTGGCCTCCTTATCTCGAGAGACAATGGGTAAGCGCCTGGAGGTGGTCAGTGGTATGTGGAGCAGCGCCTGGAGTGGCTATAAAGGCCAATTCTAGAGTGACAGGCTCTTCCACAGGTGCTGCAGAAAACTTTGATTGTCGGGGCAGTTACACAGTTGGCTCTTCCCTTGCGCCTCTGTCTTTTTTCCTGCCAACTGCCAAGTCTCTTCGACTCGCCACACTTTAGCCCTGCCTTTATGGCTGTCCGCCAGCTCTGGCGAACGCTGGCAACTGACTCCCACGACTGGTGATCAATGTCACAGGATTTCATGTCGCATTTGCAGACGTCTTTAAAGTGGAGACATGGACGGCCAATGGGTCTGATACCAGTGGCGAGCTCGCTGTACAATGTGTCTTTGGGGATCCTGCCATCTTCCATGCGGCTCACGTGGCCAAGCCATCTCAAGCACAGCTGACTCAGTAGTGTGTATAAGCTGGGGGTGTTGGCCACCTCGAGGACTTCTGTGTTGGAGATACGGTCCTGCCACCTGATGCCAAGTATTCTCCGGAGGCAGCGAAGATGGAATGAATTGAGATGTCGCTCTTGGCTGACATACGTTGTCCAGGCCTCGCTGCCATAGAGCAAGGTACTGAGGACACAGGCTTGATACACTCGGACTTTTGTGTTCCCTGTCAGTGCGCCATTTTCCCACACTCTCTTGGCCAGTCTGGACATAGCAGTGGAAGCCTTTCCCGTGTGCTTGTTGATTTCTGCATCTAGAGACAGGTTACTGGTGATAGTAGGTGAACTCTTGAACCACTTCCAGAGCATGGTCGCCAATATTGTTGGATGGAGCATTTCTGACGTCCTGCCCCATGATGTTCGTTTTCTTGAGGCTGATGGTTAGGCCAAATTCATTGCAGGCAGCCACAAACCTGTCGATGAGACTCTGCAGGCACTCTTCAGTGTGAGATGTTAAAGCAGCATCGTCAGCAAAGAGGAGTTCCCTGATGAGGACTTTCTGTACTTTGGACTTCGCTCTTAGACAGGCAAGGTTGAACAACCTGCCCCCTGATCTTGTGTGGAGGAAAATTCCTTCTTCCGAGGACTTGAACTTGAACTAGAATATTATAGTGAAGAGATTAAGATGTACATCACTATATTACCATCGGGAGAAAATTATGAGCACCGAGCAGTAAATCCAACGTAATAAACTCATCGAAGAATATAACAGAAATATAGCAGAGGTTCTAAACTGGAAATAGTTGGTTTGTGAGCCAGAAGGGGTGATGCATAAAAAAACTTCCTGCTATTTAAATCTAATTAAGTCAAATATTGCTGGCTAGCCTTTGTTTGGTGAAGTTGTTTACATCTGTGAGTTGCTTTGTCACTGCAGGAAGTATTTCAGACAACTTTGATTATTGTGAAGGATACCTTTTATGTTCCATTGTGCCAGTTTGAATATTAAAAACATATAATCAAAGCCCTTGTTCTTCTGTTTTCCTCTTTAGTTGTGCTGCTGTATGGGTTGAGGGCTAGTCAGACTTGGTGGGGATTAATTTCTTAATAAAGCTTTATTGTTATAGAATCATCCTTAAAATAACCGAAAAGAACTATGAATGCTATAGAATGTTTTATTGTTTTGTTGAAACTTAAGTAAGCATTGATATTTTTATCTGCTGTCCAACTTGCTTTTGTGTATATTTTTTGCCTTAATAAACAATTCATAGTTCAGTTTGAAATATATGTTCAGTCAAAATGGCATTTACCTACCTATTGGGAAGATCAGGAGTATAGAGTGTGTTCCTATACTGGGCTGCATTTTAAAGTCCTGACGCCGAAATAGGCAGCGGGCGGAAAATTTGTGGCCCGCACGCATGGGGCCCACGTCGCGGAGCAGCCCGTGATTCCAAACACGGTGGCTCATTTGCATGTCTGGGGCGACTGCGGAGGGGGTGGGTGAGCCGGCAATGGCGTCTTGCACTAATACGCAGGCACCGGCGCCATTTTTAAAGGGCTTACAGCCCTCAACGAGCATTTAAATTTTAAAGCTACAGTGACTTATAATTTTTTTTAAATGAATAAAATAAGCTTTCCAGGCCCTCTCCCACCTTCCCAATACATCATTCCTGCCCTTTTCACCTCCGGAATACTTAATGTGGAAAATTGACCTTTTCTCTCCACCCCCACACAAAGTTCGGAACCTTGGTCCTTTACCCCTTCCCATCACCCGCCCTCCGACCAATCTGAAGCATTTTAACCCCGCTCCCCTCCTCCCGCACAGAGAATATCACCTCCTTCCCCCTCCCCACAGGTGTTGCGCCTCGTTTCTCCGAACGGGGATTCAAAGGCGTGGCATTGCCATTCGCCTGAATGAAGATCAGTGTGGCAAATAAGGAGGTGACGAGACCTTCATTAATTCAGGTAGGTAAATTAATTTAAATATGGAAATCATGGTCCAGTCGTCAAGGGATGGGACAGCCGCCATGAGGCCTCGCCACCGCTGCCGAGATTGGTACGGGGCCTGCTGGCGTTGGAGTCGGTGGCGGGCCTCCTCCGTTGCTATCTTCATTTCCCCACCCTCCCCCGCCACCGTTCCTGGCGTCAGAGAGCCTTTAATATCCAGCTGAGTCTCCATTACACACCCTACTGGAATAAATGTAAATTGTGCACTCTGCAGCACAACTTCACATAAACGTTACACAAAGTCAAATTTGAGTAAGTACATGCTTGACTATGGAAGCTGATTTTCTCCAATTGGATTCAATTATTCACCAAGTAGGCCCTTGTGTTTTGGACAGTTACAATAATATTTTTTTTTAGCATCTTGTAATGTGAATCATTTGAATCATTATTGCAACCCTATTTACATTTGGGCACTCTATTTTGATGACCACACACAATAAATGGTTAATTTTCTTTTTGCATTATTTAGTCACAAAATTCATTAGTTACAATTGCTGAAGACTGTAGGGTAACTGCTGTTAATAAATCTGACTGATTTAATTTAAATGTTAATGTGCATTACAAACCATTGAGCCCAGCTTTATGTGTCTGGTATCTCATTAGTATACGAGTCATGTTTCATGTCTAATTACCTAGGAAGGATGGGAACATTTTCATTTAGGGAACTTACAAGTTTTTTTGTCTGTGTCAGCTGTGACTCAGTTAGTAGCACTCTTGCCTCTGACTCAGAAGGTTCAAGTCCCACTCCAGGACTTGAGCACAAAAATCAAGGCTGACACTTCAATGCAGTATTGAGGGAGTACGGCACTGTTGGAGGTGCTGTCTTTCAGATGAAACATTAAATCGAGGCCCTGTCTGCCCTCTCAAGTGTATGTAAAAGATTCCATAGTGCTTTTTGAAGAGGAGTAGGGGAGTTATCCCCGTTGTTCTGGTCAATATTTATCCCTCAATCAACATCGCAAAAACAGATTATCTGATTATTATCACATTGCTGTTTGTAGGAGCTTGCTGTGTGCAAATTGGCTGCTGCATTTCGTATAACAGTGACCACACTTCAAAAAAAGTACTTCATTGGCTGTAAAGTGCTTTGAGGTGGTTGTGCAAGGTACTATATAAATGAAAGCTTTTTCTTTAAGAGGAAAACAAATCTATGTGAGATGCAATTTATCAGTATGTCTTACAATAGACTTTACAGTTCAAAAACTATAGAAGCATATTTGCTCATATTGTGTTGATTGCTTTGTCCAGAGAAAAATGTGTGGCATTTAAGAAGAGCCTCAAATTTTAAAATGATCTTGAGCCAAATGACTAACAGCAGAATTTTAAATTTGGAAACTTACGAGTATCACTGAAACTATGAAGTTCAGATTTACTATCCTGACATCTTAATATCTCATTGTAAAATTTGCATGCTTCATTTGGGCTATTCCACAAATTACATTATAAACAAACAGAGTGATTTTCAGAAGTTACCTGTTCAGGGTGTAGCACCATCCAGTGTTGATATCCCTTATTCCACAGAGGAATATATGGCTTATTCACATCACCTTCAATGCATCATGCTCTTGTCAGAATTTCTCTATCAGACTAGAATAATCTCCCATCATGCAGCTCTCATGAGTTCAAGCCCCAGCCTTAACTATGCCTAGACTTGGCTGTCTCCAAATTATATCATTGTGAAATAAGCCATTTAAAAGAAAACTGGAAGATCATCAAAGGATAGGGGAAACTCTAAATCGGCACCTGAGTTTCCAAATACAATTTGGCACTTCCTGTGACCTAATTGCCAAGTCGCAAGGCACTGTATTATAATATATGCTAATGAAGGCCAGTGATGCTGTAATCCTGAATTTATGCTTACAATTTGTTACGGTCAGGTGAGGAGGGGTCGAAGGACTTCCTTTTTTTCCCTCTCCCTGTTTGAACACAACAGGTTTCATTTTTTCTTAAAGTGGATGTACTGACCAATTCAGTAGATTACTTATTTATTTAGAGATACAGCACTGAAACAGGCCCTTCGGCCCACTGAGTCTGTGCCGACCAACAACCACCCATTTATACTAACCCTACAGTAATCCCATATTCCCTATCACCTACCTACACTAGGGGCAATTTATAACAGCCAATTTACCTATCACCTGCAAGTCTTTGGATGTGGGAGGAAACTGGAGCACCCGGAGAAAACCCACGCAGGCACAGGGAGAACTTGCAAACTCCGCACAGGCAGTACCCAGAATCGAACCCGGGTCCCTGGAGCTGTGAGGCTGCGGTGCTAACCACTGCGCCACTGTGCCGCCCACTTACTTGCTATGTTCATAATAAAAACCAATCCGACAGGTTTTCTTGAGCTTAACAAAGAAAAAGGTTAACATTATTGTACCTAAACTGAACTAATGAAAAACTACGCGTCAACTCACACACACACAGACAAGAGGTTTACACACACACAAATAGGTTACAGAGTGGGGAAAGGTAGTTTGGTTGAGTTAGAGTCCATAGAAGAAAGGGGTATACAGTCTGTGGCGTTTGGTGATTTGGCTGGCTTCCAGCTGATTTTGGTGGTCCTGAGGTTTTTAGCTTGAAGAGTTAGATGACTGGTCGGTGGGTCTCTTGGAGACAGCGATGCGAATGATTTCCTCCAACGGGGTTTCTGGTAGCTGGAATATGCAAAGGTGGTCAGTCAACAGGCAGAGTTCGAAGCTTGTAAACTGAAATGGAGAGAGAGAGAGGGACTCCCCCACTTGGGTCTGCACGTATCAGAGTCCAGAAGCTTCTCTTTTACCGCAGAAAAACACAAGCTTAAAACTACAGATGGGGCGGGGATTGTCAAATGACAGTCACTCGGTGATTCAAACATAGCAGTTAGCAATATTTCTCTTCTTGCTAAAAAGAACAGGTAGTTCCCTTAAACTTCCTGGGTCTTGGTTCTTGCTGGGAGACAGTTTGTCTGCCTCGTCACAGGCCTTGCAATATAGGATATCGTGTTGCAAATTAGGTGGCCATCTTAAGTTGCCAGCAAAGTCATCTTTTTCTTATCTGTTCTTTTTAAATTTCTTCAAAAAATCTAAATTCACATCTCCAGCCAGTGGATTAGGAAAAATTATCACTCAACAAAGCAAGTTAGTGTGACAAATGTATTAAAAGGTAATTTAGAATGTGTAGCTGCTGCAAAAATTTGCTGAAATTGGTGGAACTGAGGATGTTTTGAGCTTAAAAGTTTAAATGATTACTGCAGCTGGGATTACTTTTTGCAGTATCTTTTTTGCATTTTGCCTTCAAAGCCTTTGACTCAATTCTGACTGCTTCTAGGCGTCTGAAGCCACTGACACCCACTCCATCCTCAGCCACAGTGAGGGCTTCTTGGGCGGGCGGAGGGGGGGGGGGGTGGTGGGGTGGGGGGGGGGAAAGTATGACATTCCATGTGGGTATACCTTTGCATTCCATTATCCTGGAGGAGGAGCAGGCGAGAATGAAGGAAAGGAGAGGGAGATGTACATTAGAAGAGTGTGCTTCATCAAAGAGGCAAAATGTGAGGTCTGCCAACTACTGCACGAGGACCACCAGCCATTGTCAGCTCCACTAACTGTTCTCTCTGTGGCTATGAAAGTGACCACCACATTTAACTTTTATGGCAGACACACAATTTTGAGAATTACAGTGGATCTCTGCAATATCAGTCAGGCTGCTGTACAGGCATGTACTCATCTGATAACTGATGCATTTTACAGGATAACTGGGGAATGCAATGACTTTTGCATCATAGCAAGATATTAGCAAGATAGGGCTATGTAGTTTTACGTGGTTGCTAGCTTTTCTGATGTCCAGAGTATAATAGATGACATCCATGTTACTTTGCAAGCTCCTCCAGGCAATCCCTTCAACTCCTGAACAGAATGGGCTTCCACTCTCTGAAGGTACACACTGTGTGTGACAGCATGAAAAGAATCCTGCATGTCAATGCCATATTTTCTGGAAATTGTCATGATGCCTGCATCCTTTGGCACATCCTGACCTCTTCAAGGAAAACAAAGACTTCAATGGAGGCTGTGAGTGACAAAGTGTATCACCTGCTCCAGGTGTAATTATCCCGCTAAGAGTTGCCAAAGCTGCTGCAGATGATCACCACAAGATACTTGGTTCTACCAGCGTGATCAAGAGGAGCACCAGGATGTTTCATAAAATAAAAAAGGAAAGTGCTGGAAATACTCAGCAGGTCTGGCAGTATCTGTGGAGAGAGAAACAGAGTTACCGTTTCAGGTCAATGACCTTTCATCAGAACTGATCTTTCGCTGCCTTGACAGGGCAGGAGGAGTGTTCCAACTTTTGTGTCCCATTTAGCTGTAGCCTGCTGCGCCCTTCATAACTTCATCATACAAAAAGGCCAGGAATTGGACAGTCCTGGGGAAGTGGCCCTTGTTGCTTTGGAGACAGAAGTGCATGGAGGAGACCATCAGGATACTGTCACTCAGGCAAGGACACAGTGATTGATGCAAGAAGCACCACAACACAACGGATCACTGAAGTTTCTCTTCTATTTAACAGAGTCTAATTTTGACATGACTGTCTTAACTGCTGCTCCCCACTTCAAAGAAGAGATTAATCCTTCAAACCTGTATCTGTCCCAGTACAGGACATGCCAAGACCATGTCATTATTAATCGCCTGATGTAAATCAGCACAAAATAAGTACACCCTTTCCTGTATGATTTCAATACTCATTAATAACCAAGCACAACATAAATGTACATTTTGATTCAAGACAATAAACCAGTGAGCCAACCTACTAACAAAGTGAACATGTGGCACTCGTCTGCCCTTTCAGCTGAACTCAAGAGATCCCATGGCACTATTCAAAGAATCATAGTGAACTGGCTCCTTTTTATCCCTCGACAAACACCACCAAAACAGTTTCTCTGGTCATTTATATCATTGCTGTTCGTGGGACCTTGCTGTGTGCAAACTGGCTGCCTTATTTGACTACATTACAATAGTGATTGCATTTCAGAAGCACTTAATTGGCTGTGAAGCACTTTGGGATATTGCAAGCATGTGAAAGACTGCAATGGGGGTGAGGGGAGAGACAGAGGATTATTAAGATGCTGCTGATTTGGATGAAAATGAGGTTGATGGGGAGGAAGAGCAGGAGGACCAAGAGCAATAGAACTCCATCCTCATGGATCATAAGGCTGACAATGGAAAGGTTTGCATAGGAAAGAATAAAAGAAGAAATAACTTCCACACAGTGTGCTTTCCTTGAGTGTCTAAATGTCCCTTTGGTTCATCTATTCTGGTTCTTTTCCTTGGTGCAACATGAGCGCCAGAATTGCCAGGGTGGTTTGTTGCTTCTGTGCTATTAAAGGTACATGGCAGTGTGGTGGCAGCTCAATCCCAGGCATTGCTATTTCACTGGGTCTTGGATCTGTGTAGGGCGGCACAGTGGCGCAGTGGTTAGCACCGCAGCCTCACAGCTCCAGAGACCCGGGTTCAGTTCTGGCTACTGCCTGTGCGGAGTTTGCAAGTTCTCCCTGTGACCGCGTGGGTTTCCGCCGGGTACTCCGGTTTCCTCCCACAGCCAAAGACTTGCAGGTTGATAGGTAAATTGGCCATTGTAAATTGCCCCTAGTGTAGGTAGGAGAATGGTGGGGATGTGGTAGGGAATATGGGATTCATGTAGGATTAGTATAAATGGGTGGTTGTTGGTCGGCACAGACTCGGTGGGCCGAAGGGCCTGTTTCAGTGCTGTATGTCTAAATAAATAAATAAACTGATCAGTGGACTGGCTGGTCTAATGGCAATTATTAGATCCTCAAGGCCCTGAGAGACAGTAGCTCAGTCAGGTCTGGAAGTTGTTACGCAGGATATTGTATATTCTGTCAACACTGCCGATAAGGTAGCAATTTGCATTTCCATGGAAATGTTTATATGTTCCTTAGGTGCAGGTTTGCTACAGATTCCAATGAAGCTACCTCATGCTCTATTGAGGTTTACAATAAAGAGAAAGCCTCCCGGATACACCTGCGAATGAGGGCTGTGAGACAGAAACAAAGAAAGATTTTAACAGCACAGGAAGAGGCCATTTAGCTCATCAGGTCTGTGCCAGCTGAAAACAAGCTGTCCTGTTTAATCCCACCTTCCTGCTCTTTGTCCATAGCACAGTAGGTTACAAAACCTCAAATGCATATCCAAGGCCAAGATTTTATGAGTCCCACGGCATTCCCGACAGCGTAAGGAGAAGTTGGCATAACATCCACTTCCACCACTTTTCCCGTTTTCCATGTGATTTCATATGTAAATTAAACATGCGGCGATGGGCATGGTGGCGCGGGGGATTATTCAGCGGGGACGGCCTTTCATTGGTGGAACCCACCATCACTGGGCCAAGCACCATGATGGCCACCACGATAAAGCATTCTGTGCTTGCAGCCTCAAGGATCAGAAGCCGTCTTGTCATGTACGTCTCTGCATAGGAGCCTGAAATGAAGCTCGAAATGCTTTTGCCTCCCTTAATTTTTGTAATCCAGCATCAACTTCACAATATTTACTTTTTTTCTGTAGCCAAACAAAAGAAAATGTCAGCCAGCACGCAGCATTCTTGGTGAAGGTGTTCATTGTTTTTCTCCCTGGCTCCATCTCTTTAAGACAGAGAGCAGACAAGGCATGCAGTGAATTGCGTGAGCAGCCTTGGTGCCATACACTAAATGATTCTGCGCAAAGTTGATGATTGGCGTTGTTGATGTGCTTGGATGTGTCGTGCGAAAGCCAATTCTGAATGAGTGATTTCAGTGCATGCTTCCAATGATTGTGATTCATCTTTAAAAAAAACTAATTCAATCTGTACTGTCTCCTGCAGGACAAATGTACCCACAGCAGCATGAACACGCTAAGACAGGTGGAGGCGTCACTGACATAAGAGTCCTGACACCGACTGAAGAGGAGGCTGCACAATTAGTGAGGGAGGAGGGAGACAGGGCCATATGAGATGGTGAGGCAGGATCCTCAAGGCGTAAGGATGAAGTATCATCTTGCACACCCACTGAAAGTGTCCAAACTCATACACAGCTGATGCTTAATGTGCCTCTGTTTGTGTCTCCACTGCAGGGTGCCCGTATGTCTGAAAGCTGCGAGGCCCAAGTCTCCTCCTCTGGAGAGGAAGAGCAAGACAATGTCCCAGAGGGTGCACCGTCACCTGCCTCTTCTTGCGCCTCCACTAGTGCAGATACATCCACATTGTCCACGTTGGGTTTAAGATTAGAATCTGGGTCACAATCTGGTGTGCATGACACAGACACGTCCCAGCAGCTAAAGGAGCATGTTCCAGCTGGGTCCCCTGACAATCAGAGGACTGCTGAGGACCAGGCCCCTGCTCAGCCCCATGCTCATGATGATCCTCTGTTTGTTGCTGTGAGAAGTTTGCTGGATGTGCAGCAAAGCCATGTGAAAAATATGTTGGAGACGCCAGAGGTCATGTGTGGCTTTGCGCATGCCATGGAGGAGTCCATGCAAGCCATGACATCTGCCATGCCCCAGGCACTTGAGTGTATGACTTCCTCAACTGAGAGTTTGGCGAGCTCCATGGCGAGTCTGGTTGAACACTTGAGCCATATGTAATCTGACCCGCACTCTATCGCTATTGCCGTGGGCTGCATGTAGCAGAGTCTAAGCGAGAGGGGGACAAGGAACCTGGACCTCCCTACGGGTGCTCCTACCCCTCAGGGAGACAGGCAGGTGCCATAGTGCACACAGATGGAGGAGGAGCGAGTGCCAGTTGCCCCGGGGCCTTCCTCTCAGGACATCCCTCGGGTAAGTGGCATCTCGTCCTCCCACCCCCCCCCCCCCCCACCCCCCCCACCAACATTGACCCCCTTACCTCCAGCAGGCAAGTACACAGGGGATACTCAAGCACCATTGCTGCAGCCCCCCAGTAGGATGGAGCCATCAAGGCCCCGTTCCTCCAGAGGACGCCTGCCACAGTCAGGAACGGGGCAGCGCACTGAGCAGACTGCCTCCACCTCAGCTGTTAATGTCAGGGTAGCACCTATACATAGTGGGAGAAAGAGAAAAATGAAACAGTTTTGAGCACGAAGGTGGCACGGGTGCTGTAAATATTGTGCAAAGCTTCAACGAGTTTAAATGCATCTTTTGTTCCTTTAACTTTTGATGCATTCTCATAAATCATTTGCTTGGTTTCAGAAGAAAACGAAAATGGTCACTTGGAGGGCTATGGCAGGAATGCATTGATACTTTCAAAGCATCTCAGAAAATGTCCAGAGTCCATTTCTCATTGAAATTTGAGCCTTTAATCTTCAATGATGGATGTTTGTCGATTGATTATTCACATTTTTTCACTACTGTCATGCCTTACATTTGTGGTTCCGCGGTCACAACCTAACTTTGCTTACAATGGTGTGTTTTCAGATCCATCATACCCCATTGAAGATTTAATCTGCCAGTCACATCAAAGTGCAGCGAAGCTTCTTTAAGATTACAGCAATGAATAAGATCTCAGGTGTATGTGAATTTATGTGGAGAAATTTTATGTTTCTTGATGCTGATTGTTGGCTGAAATATGCAAATGAGATTCTCCCTGATGTCCCCTGCATGTCTCCCCATGGCCCTCATATCTATTGTAGTATTGTTGGCATTGTTGCCCTCCTCCTCACCCTCTTCATAGTCATCCTCTTCTGAGCAGGACTGGTGTTGCTCCTGTTTCTCAGCCTGCAGAATGTTGTTGCATCTACTTGCAAGTTTGTGCAAGGCACAGCAGACAACAATTATTCATGACACCCTCTGTGATGCGTACTGAAGAGCCCCTCCAGACCGGTCAAGGCAGCGGAACTGCATTTTCAACATGCCAATGGTGTGTTCAATGATGGCTTCAGTGGATGTATGAGCAGCATTGTACCTCTCTTCAGCAGCACTTTGGGGATGATGCACCGGTGTCATCAATCACGTACAAAGTGGGTAACCCATGTCACCCAGGATCCAGCCGTCCACTTCAGCTGGTTCATCAAAAACTGCTGGCAGCTGGGAGCTCCTCAAAATGTAGGAGTCACGGCAGCTCCCTGGGAAACATGTGCAAACATGCATGATCCTTCTTCTGTGGTCTCAAACCAGCTGTAAATTTAAAGAGTGGAAGCCTTTGCAATTCACAAATACAGCGGGCTGGTCCCAGCGAGCTCTAATGGCCACATGAGTGCAGTTGATCACCCTTTGCACTCTAGGGAACCCAGCGATGGCGCCGAAGGTCTCAGACCTTGCTGCCTGGATGTCCTCATCTACAGGTACGTAGATGAAATCATTGGCATGTCGATAAAGGGCATTGGTCACCTCTTTGATGCACCTGCGGTCACAGACTACAAGATGCCACATATATTGCCTGTGGATCCCTGGAAGATCCCGCTAGCAAAAAAATTGAGTGTAGCAGTCACCTTGAGGGAAACTGGCATGGGATTCCCATCAAACTCAAGTGGTTGCAGGTCATGCCTCAGGATCCTACAAATTTCTGTGACCATTTCATATGACATCCTTAGGTGTCTCTGGCAGTGCTTCTCTGTAATTTGAAGTAATTTGTCCTTGTCCTGAGGATGTGATGACGTGCCAGTGCCCATCTTCAATAATGCCCTTCCTGGATGTTACTATTCGGTGCATCCTCATCTTCTTGTACTGCCTTTTGCTGGTGTTCAGGCATCATGCGTTGAGGGAAAAGAGCCCTCCTTAGTTGCTCCCTTTGCTGTTCTTCCCATGGTACTAGACAAATTAAGTGTATGAGACCTATGTCGCTGTGGTTTTTCAGAACAATAAATAAACAGAGCTTTCCAATTCAACCCTCTGTTCCCAGTGAGCTAAAACATCAAGGCAAAGAACAGCTTCCTTACATCTGCCTTAAAATTGCTTCCAGGTAGAAGACACATCCATTAATGTGTGCCTTCTCCCACTCTCCTTGCTATCCTTGAGTGGCCACATGGTTTGTATTATCGTTGGAGAAAATGGTGCACCTTGAATTTAGGGCAAGTCTCCCCACCTTCCAAGCTCCTCCTGCAAACTTTCAGCCTGAACCCATCACCCTTGACTCACCCAAAGTTATCGTTACCTTTCCCTCCGTTGCCATTGAACCTCCCCCAGTTACCATGCATAGTGCAATAATCAACTTATTCATGACACCCCTCCCACTGTTCCTACTCCCGTTGCTATTAACATGCCAACTTTGACCCTTGATCCTCCTCAAATCGACCTGACCATTATTGCCAAGTCCCGTTCCCCTCCCTGTGATGTTGTGTATCCAACCGTAAGTTTGACCTTCCCCCCCGCTTCAAAATCCACTTGCCCCATTGACTGTAACCATTCCCTCTGCTAACCAAGACCCTCAATTTGCCCCACAGCTCCTCGATGTTGACAGCACTCATCCCTCCCTTTAGGCCATTGCCAACTATCTTCTGACTGTGATGCTCTAACCAACCCACCACCCCTGCAGCTGTCGACATCCAGCTTTAGTATCAGCAGCAACCATTACACCCCTGGACACTCTGTTCCACCCTCCACTGCTCCTCCATGCACCTGATCACTCCACCCTTTCCTTCCCAAGTACTCTCCCCTGCTCCTCCACACAGCCAATCACCCCACCCTGTCCGCGCCCCCTCCTTCCCCTGTTCTTCCATGTAGACCCCCCCATGCCTTCGCTGCCATCCCCTGAGAAGAATCACCCTTGCTGGTGTCAAGCCTGGTGCCAAACAACCATTCAAATGTTGGCGTTCGTTTTGCCGACGAGTTCAAGAGAGACCAACACAGACCTGAGACTCAACTGCACAAATCTGACTGTTGCATGCCACGGTGAAACAATCGTGAACTGGGCGGCATGGGAATAGCACTAGCTTTTCACTTAATCTGGCAGGCAGGGCTGAATTGTAACTAAGTGTAGGGTATTGAGTATTCATGGCTTGTAAATTCAAGCCTTTGTCCTCAGTACCTTGCTCTATGGCAGCGAGGCCTGGACGACGTATGTCAGCCAAGAGCGACGTCTCAACTCATTCCATCGTCGCTGCCTCCAGAGAATCCTTGGCATCAGGTGGCAGGACCGTATCTCCAACGCAGAAGTCCTCGAGGCGGCCAACATCCCCAGCATATATACCCTACTGAGCCAGCGGCACTTGAGATGGCTTGGCCATGTGAGCCGCATGGAAGATGGCATTGAACAGCGAGCTCATCACTGGTATCAGACCCACCGGCCATCCATGTCTCCGCTTTAAAGACGTTTGCAAATGTGGCATGAAGTCCTGTGACATTGACCACAAGTCGTGGGAATCAGTTGCCACTGACTGCCAGAGCTGGTGGACAGCCATAAAGGCGGGGCTAAAGAGTGGCTAGTCGAAGAGACTTAGCAGTTGGCAGGAAAAAAGACAGAAGTGCTAGGAGAGAGCCAACTGTGTAACAGCCCCGACAACCAATTTTATCTGCAGCGCTTGTGGAAGAGTCTGTCACTCTAGAATTGACTTTTATAGCCACTCCAGGCGCTGCTCCACAAACCACTGATCACCTCCAGGCGCTTACCCACTGTCTCTCGAGACAAGGAGGCCAAAGAAGAAGAAATGAATGCAAAGCTGCAATTTTCCACCGTGTGGGAGGAACCCCAGATGCTGCAAACACACTACCTGCTTAATTTCTCTAAAATATCCCACCGTCGAGAATCTGAAAAAAAAACCTCCTGCCTAATTAAATCACCCCATACGCCACCAAATCCGCTGTTGCACAGCACATAAAATTCTACCCCAAGTATTTTTTTAGATGCAATGAGTGTTTTTGCCTCTACCACTCTTTCATTCAGTGAGTTCCAGATTCCCACCACCCTCTGGATGAAAAAATAATTTATTCAACACCCCTTTAATTCTTGTACCAATTACCTTAAATCTATTCCCCTTGGTTATTGACCTGTCTGCTGACGGAAATGGATCCTTCCTATCCACTCTATCTAGGCCCCTCAAAATTTTACACACCTCAACGAGATCACCCCTGAGCCTCTTCTGTTTTAAAGAGAACAACCACAGACTATCCAATTTTTCATGATCAGTTAAAATTCTCCAGTCCTGGCAACAGCTCATAAATCTCCTCTGTACCCTCTCTAGTGCGATCCTATCCATTCTCTAATGCAGTGATCAGAACTGTACACAGCTCTCTAACTGTGGTCTAACCAGTGTTTTATACAGTTCTATATAATCTCCCTGCTGTTATACTCTAGGCCTCAGCCAATAAAGGAAAGGATCCCGTATGCCTTCTTGACTACCTTATCTATCTGTCCTGCTTCCTTCAGGGATCTGTAAACATGCTCTCCAAAGTCCCTCTGTTCTTCTACACTTCTCAGTATCCTACCATTTATTGTGTATTCCCTTGCCTCATTTGTCCTTCCCAATTGCATTACCTCACACTTCTCTGGATTGAATTCCATTTGCTACTTTTCTGCCAACCTGACCATTGATCGCAATTTTCGTATCATCTACAAACTTCTTAATCATGTCCCCTACATTTGAGTCTAAATCATTGATGTATACCATGAGCAACAAAGGGCTCAGTACTGACCCCTGCAGAACCCCACTGGAAACAATCTTTCAGTCATAAAAACAGCCGTCAACCATAACCCTTTGCTTCCTGCCACGGAGTTAATTTTGGATCCAACCTGCTACTTTCATTTGGATCCCAGGAGCTTTTAATTTTCTGACCAGTCTGCAATGTGGAACCTTGTCAAAAGCTTTGCTTAAATCCTTGTAAACTACATTAAGTACACTACCCTCACTGTTACCCCCTTAAACAATTAGATGAAGTTAGTCAGACACAACCTTCCTGTAAAAATCCACACCTACTGTCCTTGATTAATCCGTGCATCTTTAAATGATGAGTTATCCTGTCTCTCAGAATTTGTTCCAATAATTTGCCCACCACAGAGGTTAGGCTGGCTGGCCTGTAATTACTCAGGCTGGCCTGTCGCATCTGAATTGCCAGAGTCTTGGGAGTGACTTGTCATGCTAGGCCCCCACCTGCCAAGAATGAGGAACATTAGTTTTGTCATGAACATTGATTTTAAACTGTTACTGGAGTGAAGAAGACTTGTTAAACAGATCAGCCGTGGCTGGAAAAGACATTTGCATATTAACAGATGGTGTTTGGAAGGACAAAGCAGCCGTTCCTTGACATTCAACCTATAATGATCACCAGACATTGAAGGTGGGGGAGCTCGCATTCCAGACTTACTGCTAAGATGGCCAAATACACAAATGGACATGGTCAAACCAGCTAGTCGCATGACTAACCTGCTGGGCAACCTGAGTTTTTTGAACTTATACAAAGCAGAAAGCTGTTTCCTCCTGGACTGAGAAGATCTCTTTCCTGTCTGCTCCCATCTCTTTCTCACAAGCCTCTGAATCCATTGAAGACACATGAACTCCAAGAGAGAAAAGTCTCCTACGGCAAACAACGTTTAAGAAGAATACTGGGTCCCAATGAAAAGCAAGATCTACCTACAATCAAGGACTCTACAGTGAGGTCGAAGAACCGTAACAACAACTCTTCCAATATTGCCTCAAATTTTTCCACTTTATTTTTCTTCTGCTCTTTTCTGTCTCTATTTGCATGTGTGTATCACGTAGGCATGCTAGGGTGGGGCACAGCGTGTATCCATAGGGGTTAACTGAATTAGAATTTAAGTTTAATAAATTTTAACTTTTCTTCTTTAAACCTAGGAAAACCTGTTTGTGCTGGTTTCTTTGCCTTATAATTGGAAAAAGGTGAACAAGGCTTTACCAAGGGGGAGCTAAAAACAGTGTGTTTAAAATTAAACCCTGTTACAGTAAGACCAGGTGAAGGCTGAAAGGGAACCCTCGACCTCTTTCTCACCTGGTCGTAACAGACTACAAAGCCAGCACATAGGTGTGATGTTCTTTGAACATCCTTCTTGTCAGATGAGTGCTAATAAGTTCTATGTCCTGTGCAAATCTGAAGGCAGAGGCAGTCATCTCCTCAACCTCTTCTGGGAAAGTGGCACATCCTCACTCACTCTCCAGTCTTTCAGCTCCCTTGTACTCTTTGACTCAGAGAAATACATAGAAATTACAACACAGAAACAGGCCATTCAGCCCAACCAGTTCAGGTTGGTGTTTATCCTCTACATGATTAGTAGTTATCCTATGCCACATCCTGCTATCATTATCTAACTTTCCCCAGGTTAAAGGATCTGTGCTAATATGAGTCAAAAATCAAATGATTCAGGGAAGGAATCAAGGGAGTTGTGCCAAAGAACACCAGGCAGGATGTTAGTGCAGGAACTACTCATTAACATCACCTTAACTACCTCTCCATCTTCATCATCACCTTCCTTGCTGTTGTGCCATTTCTCTTCCCACTCTGGCTCTTCCTCTTTGTTTTCATCTTAATCAGCAGCATCTTGCGCATCCTCCGCAGCTCCTCCCTGTCTCCCCCAATTGCTGTGTTGAATTTTCAGGAGAGTAGCAGCTTGATGTGCATCAGCCCCTTGAGTTAAGGAAAGAGGGAAGGGAGTGGAACAGTGTGACTGTATACTGTTTTACAGGAAGATCGCGTCGACTCTGTAGCCGTGCAAGAAATGATTCACAACCTCTGAGCATCCCAAAGTATTCACACCTAATGAAGTACTTTTGACGTGCAGTCACTGTTGCAATGTAGAAAATGTTGCAGCCAATTTCTGCACAAACTCCCACAGATACCAATGTGATAACGATCAGATATTCAATTTTAGCGATGTTGGTCATGGGATAAATGTTGACCAGGACTCTGGGGCGAACTCCCCTCCTCTTCTTTAAATAATACCATGGGATCTTTTATGTTCACTTGAGAGGGCAGATGGGACCATGGTTTAACATCTCATCCAAAAGACGTACCATTTGTTAGTGTAATAAGGGTTACAGAATCAAGGTGGATAGATGGAGTTAAGATAGGGATCGGCCGTGATCTGATTGAATATGAGAACAGGCTTGAAGGGCTGGATGGCCTACTCTCATTTCAATGTTGTGCTCAAGTCTCTGGATTGGAATTTGAACCCACAACCTTTTGACTCAGAGGCAACTAAGCACAGCTGATAATACTGCTCGTTCACTTTATTATGAAAGTGTTGAAGGTTGAGCTACACATAGACATACATAAACAGATATGCAGACCACTGCCTTCTGGCCTCCCATTGCATGTGCACCTCTTTCTATAGCCATCATTAAACAGCACTCTAACATGTTTAATATCAGTGACTGTGATAGGAGCATTAGTGGTAACAGGATAGTACATCTAGTTGAAGCTCCAAGAGGTTGATCCTTCTGGCCCATGTGACTGATGCAACTTGTTGTTGTGAGCCATTTAATTTTAACACAATGATGCCTTAAGTGTACGGTTGCCTTGCAATTTTAAATCCAGCACCTAGGATTTTCCCAATGTTGACAGCTGTTTTTAATTCTTGTACCAGGGTTGCTTGAGCATACAATAGTCTTTGGAAAATCTGTGACTGTCCCATGCTGCCAGTAACCACCACTCTCAAATTCATAATATGTTTGTCTCCTGCAACATTTTGACACCAAACACATAAAGGAATCCCTTATTTGTGACCATGTATAATATGACTGGAATCAGCGAAACCATAAAATTATTTTTATAAAGATACTGTCATTTAATGCCTCATTTGTTGCATCATCTGCCATCTGAATGTTTACACAGATGTTCAGAGATCACAATGAAACAGCTACAATAGCATTTTTAGTAAGTGGAGCAGGGGCTTTACAAAACATTAATATAGATCAAAGAAACGTCTAATTTTGATCTTAAACTTCATAATTATATCGGTTTTTTAGCTTCTTCACCCGCGGTCATATTAAAAGCTTGAGATTCTCGTATGCTTTGAAAAACATAGATGGCTATTACACCACAAATGTGTGCTGACCTGATACAGTAGTGCTGAAAGAAGACAGCAGTCGACAAGAAATATGAAAATAGAAGGCCCAATGAATAAAACCTTCCAAATTAAATTCATGTTTGGATGGCATGACAAACAGATGGAGGATTCAAAATTTCCTAAAAACACCGGCGTTATCTTCCCCAAAATTTTACATTAACACACACATTTTCCTGACCCCAACTGCAACCCCCCCCCACCCAATACTAACAATAATTGGACAGCAGCAATGTAATTTAAGTGCACTCTCTAACAGCTGCCAACACAGCTCCACCACTCTGGGAAGTCACTCTGACTTAGCTTAAGAGATCCTATTTGGCTTGTTGCTGGGCTCCCTCAGTCTGAAGTGGCTCAGTGCAAGCCCTTTGCCAGCTTTTTGGGACATCATGTATCTGGGCACCAGGAGGGAGGCCAGTGGAAATGAGATGCACCTCCTGAAAGAATAGTGTGAGCTGGAAGACAAGTGGGGTGGGCACTAATACTAGATGCATTTAGTGAAAGGTCTAAGATTCCCCCTGCCCACATGTACCCAAACACCTTCAGCAACAGTCTCTTCTGCACCACCATCAATGGCGTAGTGCTGTATTATGCTTCACAAGTAGAAAAGCATTCTCAGCACAATGTGTTGTGGGTCGACCTTAAGAAGGGACCACCTTAAGAAGCTGTAAGTGAAGGTCACCGGAGGAAGTGATATCATGGCACACATGACCAGGGAATTGTGGGTGTGATGTGTTTAGATGTGGCTTGTGCAGTAACTGTTTGTAATTATATATGTTCTAGTTAAAAGTATTATAAAAACCCACATTTTCTTTGGATATTACTTGGAGTCCTGTGAATCTTACAATAGTTCACACAACGGAACGGGTCTTCTTTGGCCTCCTTGTCTCAAGAGACAATGGGTAAGCACCTAGAGGTGGTCTGTGATATGTGGAGCAGTGCCTGGAATGGCTATAAAGGCCAATTCTAGAGTGACAGAGTCTTCCACAGGCGCTGCAGATAACATTGATTGTTGGGGCTGTTACACAGCTGGCTCTCTCCTTATACTTCTGTCTCTTTCCCTGCCAACTGCTAAGTCTCTTCGACTCACCTCTCTTTAGCCCTGCCTTTATAGCTGTCTGCCAGCTCTGGCAATCGCTGGCAACTGACTCCCATGACCTGTGGTCAATGTCGCAGGACTTCATGTCGCGTTTGCAGACATCTTTAAAGCGGAGACATGGACGGCCGGTGGGTCTGATACCAGTGACGAGCTCGTTGTACAATGCGTCCTTGGGGATCCTGCCATCTTCCATGTGGCTCACATGACCAAGCCATCTCAAGCGCCGCCTGCTCAATAGGGCGCATATACTGGGGATGTTGGCCACCTCGAGGACTTCTGCGTTGGAGATACGGTTCTGTCACCTGATGCCAAGGATTTTCCGGAGACAGCAAAGATGGAATGCGTTGAGATGTTGCTCTTGGCTGACATACGTTGTCCAGGCCTCGCTGCCGTACGTCAAGGTACTGAGGACACAGGCTTGAAACACTCTGACTTTTGTGTTCCGTGTCAGTGTGCCATTTTCCCACACTCTCCTGGCCAGTCTGGACATAGCAGTGGACGCCTTTCCATGCGCTTGTTGATTTCTGCATTGAGAGACAGGTTACTGGTGATAGTTGAGCCTAGGTAGGTGAACTCTTGAACCACTTCCAGAGTGTGGTCGCCGATATTGATGGATGGAGCATTTCTGACGTCCTGTTCCATGATGTTCGTTTTCTTGAGGCTGATGGTTGGGCCAAATTCATTGCAGGCAGCCGCAATCCTGTCGATGAGTCTCTGCAGACACTCTTCCGTGTGGGATGTGAAAGCAGCATCGTCAGCAAAGAGGAGTTCCCTGAAGAGGACTTTCCATACTTTGGTCTTCGCTCTAAGATGGGTAAGGTTGAACAACCTGCCCCCTGATCTTGTGTGGAGGGAAATTCCTTCTTCTGAAGACTTGAATGCGTGTGAGAGCAGCAGTGAAAAGAAGATCCCAAACAGTGTAGGTGCGAGAAAACAGCCCTGTTTCATGCCACTCAGGATAGGAAAGGGGTTTGATGAGGCACCGCTATGCTGAATTGTGCCTTTCATATTGTCATGGAATGAGGTGATGATACTTAGTAGCTTTAGTGGATATCCAATCTTTGCTAGTAGTCTGAAGAGACCACATTTGCTGACGAGGTCAAAGGCTTTGGTGAGATCTATGAAGGTAACGTAGAGGGGCATCCGTTGTTCACGGCATTTCTCCTGCAGCTGGCGAAGGGAGAACAGCATGTCAATGGTGGATCTCTCTGCTCGAATGCCGCACCGTGCCTCAGGATAGATACGCTCAGTCAGCTTCTGGAGTCTGTTTAAAATGACTTGAGCGAAGACTTTCCTCACTATGCTGCGCAGGGAGATTACACGGTAGTTGTTGCAGTCACCGTGGTCACCCTTGTTCTTATAGAGGGTGATAATATTGGCATCGCACATGTCCTGTGGTACTGCTCCCTCATCCCAGCATAGGTAAAGTAGTTCATGTAGTGCTGAGAGTATAGCAGGCTTGGAACTCTTGATTATTTCAGGGGTAATGCCGTCCTTCCCAGGGGCTTTTCCACTGGCTAGAGAATCAATGGCATTACTGAGTTCCAATTTTGTTGGCTGTTTGTCCAGCTCATCCATGACTGGCAGAGACTGGGCTGCATTGAGGGCGGTAACAGTGGCATCATTTTCCCTGGAGTACAGTTCTAGGTAGTGCTCCACCCAGCGGTCAATTTGCTTGCGTTGGTCAGTGATCGTTTCCCCTGATTTAGTCTTGATGGTTGGCCCAAAAGCTCTCTTAATACTATCATACATTCCTCTGATGTTTCTGGTGTCGGAGGCCAGCTGAATACGACTGCATAGGTGTTGCCAGTAGTCATTTGCACAGCGCCTGGCTGTTCTTTGTGCAGCACTTCTGGCTGCTTTATGTGCTACGGATGTTAACTCGCTGGGGGCTTTCTTGTAGTTCAGCAGTGCAATGCGCTTAGCGGCTATGACCAGTTCCATCTCTTCAGAGTGAGATTGAAACCAGACTGCATTCTGCTTCTCACGTTTGCTAAAGGTGGTCATTGCTGAGTCATAGATGGCGTCTCTGATGTGGGCCCACTTGGTTTCTGCATCCCCTGCAGGAGTATTTTTTGAAGGGCTTTTTCAAGTGAATTAAGAAACTTTTGTAACAGCTGTGGATAAGACATTCTGTTGGTGTTGATGCGCAGGCGGCCCTTCTGCTTGGAGTGATGTAGCTTCTTTGGTTTGAGTCTAACTTTGCTGCACACCAGGGAGTGGTTGGTGTCGCAGTCCACACTGTGGAAGCTGCATGTGATTTGAACACTGTTTAAAGAGGCTCGCCTTGTGACGATGAGGTCCAGCTGGTGGCAACGATGTGATCTTGGGTGTCTCCATGAAACCTGATGACAGGGTTTAGTTTGAAAGAATGAGTTGGTGATGCAGAGGTTATGATAGGTACACAACTCCGGCAGTCTCTGTCCATTCTCATTCATCCTACACAATATTACACAATCTAAAAATCTAGTGCATAAAATGTATTGAATCTACTGAATGGCGTGTGAATGTTGTCTGTAAGTTTTACCACTGTATTTCACCTTTATGCTGGTGTTTTGTTCATGATATTCAATACCTAAGGTACAGCATCTTCAAAGTGATTCTCTGGTCGCAAGATTAAATGTGATGGCTGACTGCAATGTTGATTGGCAGCCTGCTGGGATTCTATTGGCCCTAGATTTCCCTGCAGACCCTATATATGAATCAACTACATCTGAGACTGTGATTGGTAACTGGTGTTGCTGCATTCAGTTACCTCCTCCAATCATTTGTGTATCAGACACTTCTGGGGGAGGGAAGGGAATGGCATCAGTTCCTTAAATTGCATGCCTCCTCTACCTGATTTCTTGCAGAATTGTTTGCAGCTCCTGATCTGTAAAACTAGCTTTTCACATTGCCTAACACACAATTCAACAGCAATGTTAAAGGATAAACAATCGACTTTACCTTCCCAGTGCCACCTGAGATGCTTAGCTGTCTCCAAATGCAGTTCACAGCCATTTTACAGGATTGGTGTTGCTAATTCTTCTTTCTTCTTCTTCTTTGGCCTCCTTATCTCGAGAGACAATGGATAAGCGCCTGGAGGTGGTCAGTGGTTTGTGAAGCAGCGCCTGGAGTGGCTATAAAGGCCAATTCTAGAGTGACAGGCTCTTCCACAGGTGCTGCAGAGAAATTTGTTTGTCGGGGCTGTTACACAGTTGGCTCTCCCCTTGTGCCTCTGTCTTTTTTCCTGCCAACTATTAAGTCTCTTCGACTCGCCACACTTTAGCCCCGTCTTTATGGCTGCCGCCAGCTCTGGCGAACGCTGGCAACTGACTCCCATGACTTGTGATCAATGTCACAGGATTTCATGTCGTGTTTGCAGACGTCTTTAAAGTGGAGACATGGACGGCCGGTGGGTCTGATACCAGTGGCGAGCTCGCTGTACAATGTGTCTTTGGGGATCCTGCCATCTTCTAAGTGGCTCACGTGGTCAAGCCATCTCAAGTGCCGCTGACTCAGTAGTGTGTACAAGCTGGGGATGTTGGCCGCCTCGAGGACTTCTGTGTTGGAGATACGGTCCTGCCACCTGATGCTAAGTATTCTCCGGAGGCAGCGAAGATGGAATGAATTGAGACGTCACTCTTGACATACGTTGTCCAGGCCTTACTGCCATAGAGCAAGGTACTGAGGACACAGGCCTGATACACTCGGGCTTTTGTGTTCCCTGTCAGTGCGCCATTTTCCCACACTCTCTTGGCCAGTCTGGACATAGCAGTGGAAGCCTTTCCCATGCGCTTGTTGATTTCTGCATCTAGAGACAGGTTACTGGTGATAGTTGAGCCTAGGTAGGTACCTCTGTACATTTTACTTAAATGACTGAAAAAAGCAAACTGTGGGCAAATCATCAGGAATAAATTCTCCCAGATACTTTTAGTAACACAGCAAATCCCAAACAACAAGAATAACAGTCTAGATTATATACACATTACATATACATAATACATTTTGGATTGACATCGAGACCCATCACCAGAATGTAGCAAGTTATTCAAAGTTAAAATAGAAGTACAAATGACATCACATGCCCTGTGATGGTACAGAGAATGTACTGCAGCAGTTAATTTCAATGGATTTATTAACCTGCCTCAATCCCCACTGTGCTCTTATGGCTGACTTGTAAACTGTAAATTCAGTCAGTTAATTCAGTGGATTATATAAAAATCATAGGTATATAAAAAATGCTCATGTGAAGGGGAGCTGACATTGGGAATTGAGTCAAGGAAGACTGGCTGCCATTAGGGTCAGGCTACTAACACTATACGACCCCAAAATCTTTTACTGATGGTTTTCCAGCAACATCAACCAGCTGTGATAATCTGACTGCCTTTTATGTAATTAACTCCCATTCAGAATGGAAGTTCAGGATTCACTTTTTGTTTCAATTTCCCCCTATGTAAAACTGCATATGTTTCTTAAAGAGTCTTTAATAAGCTATTAACAAGTCCTTAACAAACAGTTTTTACAAACAGCCTTTTAGTTTCCTTTTTGTTACTTTCCTTGTACACATTCTAGGTGGCAAACAATATTGAAACTACCTACAGTAGTGAAAGAAATGTTTATCACCACTTTTACTCACTAGTGTAGTTGTTTGCCAATATTAGCACTCAGAGCAAAATGTATCACATACAAACTTGTTTGGACAACAAACTCTAAGCCACCTTTCCTGTTTAGAGTATATTAGTTGCAACATGATTCCATTTAATCAGTGCTTTTTTTGTCCAGGATGGGTGTACTACTTGTTAAGATAACACATACACACAAAACGATGCCCTGGAGCTTCCTCCTGGAAACCTGTCCATTTCTGGATGATCCCAAAGCAATGTTGGTAGGAAAATGGGTGAGAGAAGTTTACCAGCACATCCTGGCTCTAAAAAGGACAACAAATATTTCCCTCCCTGCCCTCTGCCCTTTTCATTTGTGTCAGCAATGATAGCACTCATGCCTCTGAGTCAGAAGGTTCCAGGTTCAAATCCCACTCCAAGACTTGAGCACAAAAATCAAGGCTGACACTCCAGTGCAGTACTGAGGGAGTGCTGCCCTGTAGGAGTTTGATGTTTTTTGTATGAGACATTAAACCACAGCTCTGTCTGCCCTCTCAGGTGGGCGTAACAGATCGCATGGCACTATTTCGAGAAAGAGCAGGGTCCTGGCCAATATTTATCCCTCAATCAACACCACAGAAACAGATTATCTGGTCATTATCACATTGCTGTTATGTGGGAGTTTACTGTGTGCAAATTGGCTGCTGCATTTCCTACATTACAACAGTGACTACTCTTTAAAAGTACTTGATTGGCTGTAAAGTGCTTTGAGACATGCAGTGGTTGTGAAAGGTGCTATCTGAAGGCAAGTCTTTCTTTTTCACCTACCAATTTTACACAGTTAATCTTTATCTGCTCCACTGCATGTAAATAATGGCAAAGGGTACTTCCCTTTCTTCCTGCTGATGGAGAGCAAGACCGATACTGACGAGGTGGTTGTGGTAGGGAAAGGGAATCCCTGGAAGGAATAATCTTCTTTGGACCTCCTTATCTCGAGAGACAATGGATACGTGCCTGGAGGTGGTCAGTGGTTTGTGAAGCAGCGCCTGGAGTGGCTATAAAGGCCAATTCTGGAGTGACAGGCTCTTCCACAGGTGCTGCAGAGAAATTTGTTTGTCGGGGCTGTTGCACAGTTGGCTCTCCCCTTGCGCCTCTGTCTTTTTTCCTGCCAACTACTAAGTCTCTTCGACTCGCCACCAACTACTAAGTCTCTTCGACTCGCCACAATTTAGCCCTGTCTTTTTGGCTGCCCGCCAGCTCTGGCGAATGCTGGCAACTGACTCCCATGACTTGTGATCAATGTCACACGATTTCATGTCGCGTTTGCAGACGTCTTTATAGCGGAGACATGGACGGCCGGTGGGTCTGATACCAGTGGCGAGCTCGCTGTACAACGTGTCTTTGGGGATCCTGCCATCTTCCATGCGGCTCACATGGCCAAGCCATCTCAAGCGCCGCTGACTCAGTAGTGTGTATAAGCTGGGGGTGTTGGCCGCTTCAAGGACTTCTGTGTTGGAGATATAGTCCTGCCACCTGATGCCAAGTATTCTCTGAAGGCAGCGAAGATGGAATGAATTGAGACGTCGCTCTTGGCTGGCATACGTTGTCCAGGCCTCGCTGCCGTAGAGCAAGGTACTGAGGACACAGGCCTGATACACTCGGACTTTTGTGTTCCATGTCAGTGCGCCATTTTCCCACACTCTCTTGGCCAGTCTGGACATAGCAGTGGAAGCCTTACCCACGCACCCCTCAAATCTAAATCGGGGGACATAATCACTGACCAACGCAAACAGATGGACCGCTGGGTTGATCACTACCTAGAACTGTACTCCAGGGAGAATGCTGTCACTGAGACTGCCCTCAATGCAGCCCAGTCTCTACCAGTCATGGATGAGCTGGACATACAGCCAACCAAATCGGAACTCAGTGATGCCATTGATTCTCTAGCCAGCGGAAAAGCCCCTGGGAAGGACAGCATTACCCCTGAAATAATCAAGAGTGCCAAGCCTGCTATACTCTCAGCACTACATGAACTGCTATGCCTGTGCTGGGACGAGGGAGCAGTACCCCAGGACATGCGCGATGCCAACATCATCACCCTCTATAAAAACAAAGGTGACCGCGGTGACTGCAACAACTACCGTGGAATCTCCCTGCTCAGCATAGTGGGGAAAGTCTTTGCTCGAGTCGCTCTGAACAGGCTCCAGAAGCTGGCCGAGCGCGTCTACCCTGAGGCACAGTGTGGCTTTCATGCAGAGATCGACCATTGACATGCTGTTCTCCCTTCGTCAGATACAGGAGAAATGCCATGAACAACAGATGCCCCTCTACATTGCTTTCATTGATCTCACCAAAGCCTTTGACCTTGTCAGCAGACGTGGTCTCTTCAGACTACTAGAAAAGATCGGATGTCCACCAAAGCTACTAAGTATCATCACCTCATTCCATGACAATATGAAAGGCACAATTCAACATGGTGGCTCCTCATCAGAGCCCTTTCCTATCCTGAGTGGTGTGAAACAGGGCTGTGTTCTCGCACCCACACTTTTTGGGATTTTCTTCTCCCTGCTGCTTTCACATGCGTTCAAATCCTCTGAAGAAGGAATTTTCCTCCACACAAGATCAGGGGGCAGGTTGTTCAACCTTGCCCGTCTAAGAGCGAAGTCCAAAGTACGGAAAGTCCTCATCAGAGAACTCCTCTTTGCTGACGATGCTGCTTTAACATCTCAAGAGTGCTATCATTGCTGACACAAATGAAAAGGGCAGAGGGCAGGGAGGGAAATATTTGTTGTCCTTTTTAGAGCCAGGATGTGCTGGTAAACTTCTCTCACCCATTTTCCTACCAACATTGCTTTGGGATCATCCAGAAATGGACAGGTTTCCAGGAGGAAGCTCCAGGGCATCGTTTTGTGTGTATGTGTTATCTTAACAAGTAGTACACCCATCCTGGACAAAAAAAGCACTGATTAAATGGAATCATGTTGCAACTAGTATACTCTAAACAGGAAAGGTGGCTTAGAGTTTGTTGTCCAAACAAGTTTGTATGTGATACATTTTGCTCTGAGTGCTAATATTGGCAAACAACTACACTAGTGAGTAAAAGTGGTGATAAACATTTCTTTCACTACTGTAGGTAGTTTCAATTTTGTTTGCCACCTAGAATGTGTACAAGGAAAGTAACAAAAAGGAAACTAAAAGGCTGTTTGTAAAAACTGTTTGTTAAGGACTTGTTAATAGCTTATTAAAGACTCTTTAAGAAACATATGCAGTTTTACATAGGGGGAAATTGAAACAAAAAGTGAATCCTGAACTTCCATTCTGAATGGGAGTTAATTACATAAAAGGCAGTCAGATTATCACAGCTGGTTGATGTTGCTGGAAAACTATCAGTAAAAGATTTTGGGGTCGTATAGTGTTAGTAGCCTGACCCTAATGGCAGCCAGTCTTCCTTGACTCAATTCCCAATGTCAGCTCCCCTTCACATGAGCATTTTTTATATACCTATGATTTTTATATAATCCACTGAATTAACTGACTGAATTTACAGTTTACAAGTCAGCCATAAGAGCACAGCAGGGATTGAGGCAGGTTAATAAATCCATTGAAATTAACTGCTGCAGTACATTCTCTGTACCATCACAGGGCACGTGATGTCATTTGCACTTCTATTTTAACTTTGAATAACTTGCTACATTCTGGTGATGGGTCTCGATGTCAATCCAAAATGTATTATGTATATGTAATGTGTATATAATCTAGACTGTTATTCTTGTTGTTTGGGATTTGCTGTGTTACTAAAAGTATCTGGGAGAATTTATTCCTGATGATTTGCCCACAGTTTGCTTTTTTCAGTCATTTAAGTAAAATGTACAGAGGTACCTACCTAGGCTCAACTATCACCAGTAACCTGTCTCTAGATGCAGAAATCAACAAGCGCATGGGAAGGAATAATAGGACATCCATTTGGCCACCTTTTCATCTCATATCTTCTCCAAATGGCCACTTTTGCTCATTAGTATAATCACATTGCTCTTTTGCTAACATTGGCGCTCAGAGCAGAAGAGGTCATTCAGAGCCATGTATTACTTAACTGTGCAGCACATTAAGGAGGCTTCTAATCCTTTTAAAAGTGGATCTACCCAATTCCAGTGCTGTAGTGAGTACATCACATTTTCCTCAACAGCAGTGGCAGATTCCCTCTATAGAACAGAGATAATGTTTAGGGCCTGCCCTGCAGATTTAATTGACCTAATCCAGTAAAATGGGTCAGATTTATGGTCAGGTCTGGACAACAGGTGGAAGTCCTGCAATGACCCACTTCCATTGCTGATACTGCCCTGGCAGAAAGTCCAGGCCTATGAGTCTACATGTGAAAGGATGGATCTCTAGTACATTAAAATCATGAGGAATATTTTTTCACAGCATTGTGTAACTCCAAGTTATCATGATGGGTTGGGCTAAGATGAAGTAATCAAATATTTTGAGACTTTAGTGTTGTTGCCATTACATGTTGCTGAACAAGGACTATAATCAACTGAACACGTTAGAACTAGCATTTTAAGACAGTTACTGAAGAGCTTCCTCATCTCTAGTACACAGAAGGCTTTTGTGCAAATTCAATGTGAGTAATTAAGTATCGTCCTTGAAGCAGAAATGATGAAGCTTTGTATTTTTACACTAATTACAATGCAGTCATGCTAGCTGCAAACCATCAGCTGGCTGTAACCATCTGTAAAGTGATTAAAATAACAGCAAGCACACTATTCTATGACTTACCTACTTCAATAGGTTATGGTTATATCCACATTGTTGTTTTTGCAAAAAAAAACTCCCTTTATGTGAACAAGGACTCAGACTCAGTCTGTGTATGTTTTAAAGACCAAATAGTTCAAGTAATGCTTTAGTGACTATAAATATAACCCAAAAGTCACCAGCTTATTAAAAGCTTGCAGGCGCTCACCCCAACTTGAGTGCCAACTGCAAGCATTTCCGAGAATATTTCTTTTCAGAGATATTGGGATGTAGAGTTGTTTCATTACTAAGCATCTGCCTATGTTTGTAGTACATTTTTATTTGGTGTGTGGAAAAGGCACTTGGTTGGGTGAAGAGAGGGAGCATCAAAAATTCCATACCCCAGCACTGACATCACTCACCTCAATGAGCACAACAATGAAGCAAGAAAAGTCAAGGAAGTTGACAAATAAACAAACATTTGTGTGGAAGATGGATGTTTTTGCATTTCAGTGGCTGTGCTACATAAGTGAGGCTAATTCGCAAATTTTAGAAAACTCAATCCCAAATAAATTAGGAGTACTTCTAACCCAGGAAAGCTGTACACTTGATGTGTCATTTAAATAATATATATTGTCATACTAGACCCCCACCTGACAAGAATGAGACATATTAATTTTGTCATATGAACATTGATTTTAAACTGTTGCTGGAGTGAGGAAATGACTTGTTAAACAGATCAGCTGTGGCTGGAAAAACATTTGCATACTAACAGACAGTGCTTGGCGGGACAAAGGAGCTATTCACTGCTCCAATTTAACCCACAATGGACTTTGAGCGCCAGGTATTGTGTGCAAGAATAGACATTCCAGGGTTGGCTAAGACAAGAGAATCCACAAACAGACGTGGTCAGACTAGCTAGTCACATGACTAACCAGCTTGGCAACCTGAATTTTTCTGAATTGTACAAAGAGTTTGAACTGAGAAAAAGACAGTTTGCTCCTGCAGTGAGAAGACCTCTCCTGTCTGCTCCCATCTCTTTCTCACAAGCCTCTGGACCCACCGAGGGCACATGAACTTCAAGAGGGAAAAGTCTCCTAGCTGTATAAAATGCTAGTTAGGCCTCAGCTGGAGTACTGTGTACAGTTCTGGTCGCCACAATATAAGGAAGGATGTGATTGCACTGGAGAGGGTGCAGAGGAGATTCACCAGGATGTTGCTTGGGCTGGAGCATTTCAGCTATGAAGAGAGATTAGATAGGCTAGAGTTTTTTTCCTTAGAGCCAATAACCAGGTGGCATAGATTTAAGGTAAGGGGCAGGAGATTTAGAGGGGACTTGAGGAAACTAATTTTCACCCAGAGGGTGGTTGAAATCTGGAACACACTGCCTGAAGGAGTGTTAGAGGCAGGAACCCTCACAACATTTAAGAAGTATCTAGATGAGCACTTGAAACGCCATAGCATACGAGGCTATGGACAAAGTGCTGGAAAATGGGATTAGAATAGATAGGCTTGATGGCCGGCGCGGACACGGTGGGCCGAAGTGCCTGTTTCTGTGCTGTATAACTCTATGACTCTATCGAACAAGGTTTAAGAAGAATATTGGGCACCAACGAAAAGCAAGACCTACCTACAATCAAGGACTTTACAGCGAGCTTGAAGAACAGTAAGCAAAACTATCTTCAGACATTGCCTCAAACTTTTCCATTTTATTTCTTCTGCTCTTTTCTTTCTCTATCTGCATGTGTGTATCGCGTATGCATGCTAGCATGGGCGCGTTGTGTATCCGTAGGCGTTAACCAAACTAGAGTTTAAGTTTAATAAAGTTCAATCTTTTTTCTTTAAACCTAAGAAAACCTGTTTGGCTAGTTTATTTGCCTTATAATTGGAAGTTAGTGAACAAAGATTCACTATGGGGGAGCTAAAAAAACAGTGTGTTTAAAATTAAACCCTGTTATGGTAAGACCAGGTGAAGGCTGAGAGGGAACCCTAGACCCCTTTCTCACCTGGTCGTAACAATATATTTCTACATAGAAGGTCTCAGCATCCAGGATCTATAGAATGTTTATGACCTGATGTTCTGTGCTCCTAGTGGTTACTATGTTTTCCTGTGACATGACCGGACCACTATATACAGTAGTTCAGATTTTACCCTTGAATGACATAGTTTTCATTCTGTGATTAAAAGATGGAGCAAGTTGTGGCAATCTGAAATAAAACCACCTGAAAAAGATTAACATTTTGGATGGGGCCTTTCATAACAAATTCAAAGCATATTTTTATTTATAGTGTGAGTCAGAGAGAGAAATTTAAGCAATTAATACTCAAACACACTGTTCCCAGAAAATTGACTGAGGTGCCTCTGGGGAGTGCGAGATGTATAGGCAAGCATTTCCAAACTGTTACGCCTAATACATTCTGCAAGTGGGAGACTGATTAATTACATTAATTTTATTCACTGGTGCATACTTCACACCTTTAGCCTCTAACCACATTCTGTAAAAACTTTTCCGCTTGTCTTAATTTTATTGATATTACTACCGACTTCGCCTCTTAACAGTACTCCCTTATTCTTCCTAAACTCCAAAAGTGTTGTCTGACAAACTCTTCCTCTTTACTGCATTCTCACTGTGTTGAAATAAAGACTCATTGCCCTGTCCATTACTCTATTCTAATGCAACAGTGTCAAATTTCAGACCACCCTCCATCTCCCTTCCTTTTACATTTTACAGGCGTTTAAAATCTAAGCTTTTTATCATCTAGTCAGTACTCTTCACCTCTCCAATTGCTGAAGGGCTGGTAACCAGAGGACACAGAATTATAGAGATTGGCAAAACAACCAGAGGCAACATAAGGAAAAAGTTTTTCATGCAATGAATGTTTAGGATTTGGAATGCACCACTTGATAGGGTGGTGGAAACAGATTCAGTAGTAACCTTTGAGAGGGAATTGGATAAATACTTGAAAGAGGAAAATTTGCCGGGATATGGAGAAAGAAAGGGAGAGTGAGACTAATTGGATTGTTCTTCAAAAGAGCCAGTGCAAACTTGATGGGCTGAACTGTCTCCTTCTGTGCTGGACTATTTTATGATTCCATGATTCTACTCTTTTTAGCCTTGATGTTTTCCTGCTTTATTGACCTTGGCGCTGCATTTAGAGGGATCAATATAAACAGCCAGGGGGCATGTATTCCTCTGTTCACTGTTTTTAGTAAAAAGATAGACATGAGTATAAAGCAGGAAACACCACTAAGTGGACAATTGTTTAAAAAAATCCCATATATTTTATTGTTGTTTCAATGAACAGTACATGGCTGGAATTTTTCCCTCAGTGGACGGGAACCGTTCACCAACTGAAAAGTCGGTGGTGAACCCGCCTCCGCCTGGCCTGCGGATCTGGACCGCATTTTGCGGTCCCCAGACCTTTAATTGGTCTGAGGCAGGACTTCCACCTCATTGAGACAGGAAGTCCCGCCTAATGAAGCTGCCAGTCAATCAGAGGGCCGGCAGCTCTTATTCCCAGCAGCGCCATTGGGAGCGGTGACCACTGCTGGGACTGCAACCCAGCCGAAGATGGAAGATATCGGGGAGCCCGGAGAAAGGGTAAATTTTTGTGGCCTCACCGGGGGCAATCAGTCGAGCCCCGGTGAGGCAAGGGTGGTCGATTGGGGGCATGGGGGCGTGTTGGGCATTGGAGTGATTAGGACATCAGGGGCAGCCCCATTTCGAGCACAGGGTGCCTGATCAGGAGGGCTCCCGCCCTCCAGGCCGTCGGGCCTGGGATGCCCTTCAGCTAAGGGTAAAATCCCCATGGTGGCAGGTGGATGCCCTTAAGTGACCGTTGAGGGGCACTTAAGGGCCTTGATTGGCCTGGGGCGGGTGGCCATTTCTCGCTGTCACCGCCCTGCATAAAGTGGTGGCGGAGGTGGGAGCGGGTCGGGAAGGGTCCCCTGGGCCTCCCACTCCATTTTACGCACCCCTCTGCCACCATCCCGCTCTTTGGAGGGGTGTAAAATTCCAGCCCATATTTTTCTAAACAGAATAAAATACATATTTAACAAGTTCAAAAAGTATATTGGAGGGAATTTTAACCCTGAAGGTTGGGTGGGGTGGGGTGGGCAGGAACTAAAAAGATTTTTAATATTAACCCGACCAACTCACCCACTTCCATTGTCAGAAGGCAGATTGGTCAGTAAAGGGTTTTAAGAAGTTTGTAGTTTCCAATTTAACAGGATTTTAATTTTTAACCTATGGAGGCCAGGTTTTCCAGGGCTCAGGAAACCCAACAGGTAATTGGGTGGGAAACCTGCTAAAATATTTAGAAGATATCTTGTAGTTAATTTCAGGAAGACATTCTGGAAACCAGTACTTCTGGGTTTCCTGTCTGGAAATCCCCCCCCACCCCACCCTCTTCAAGGCCCTAAATAAACAAACATTGGGGACACTGTCACTGGAGAGTAGATTAATACAATTGTTACCATGATAACTAAAAACTAATGTGCAAGTTTTAGGAGCATTACAGTGGGAGGATCCTTGAACACGAGCTGTGCCAGGTTTTGTTTGCAGTGATTGGCTGCATTTAATGTTGTTTCAGGTGCATACTGATCATGACAAATACATGCCAAGGTTGGAACGCAGATCCTTTTTACTGTAGATTTTGGAAAAAGAAGTACAGGAATATTCCAGAACTTTTTAAACATCTGGCCCAACATCTAAAATATTTGACTTGTTTGCCATTTGGTGCAGATTTCATGCCATTTACATTTCATTCTACTAAGATAACTGCATCAGGCTAAATAACATCAATAGCCAAGATACAGTAAGGTGATGTTTATCACACTCATACAAAAAGCCTAGTCTGAGCTGCCCTTCGTACAAAGCAGCAATACTTTGAGTTGAAAAGCAGAAAATTCACATGCTCATATTAGCATATATTTCATTACTTTTGACAGTTTGATATATGTGGTTACACAAATAAATTAACTGGGAAAACGTACTTAATTTTTTGAACTGAAAATGTAACAGTGGAAATCAATTTAAAACATCTATGCATAAAATTACTATTTTATTCTTTCAAAGCAGCAAGGTGGCAAAATAGAGTTCATCAAGGATAAAATCAACAAATCCAATTTCTGTTGCTCCACACTTCAAAATGATTTTTACTTTTTTTGGTACCATTTCTGCCACATGCCCCTCCCTGGCCACAAGAGTGGGCAAGTAATACATAACCAGTCAACAGAAGGTGCTTGAGAGCAGCGTGGGTTCATTCACCATCAGGTATTTCCTACTTCTCTAAGAGAAGCACCTTGTCTTAATTCAAAGCATCCTCAAGACTAGGGGCTGAATTTTATCTGTGCGCCGGGCTGTGAAAGCGGCGGCCTTCTGACACGAAAGTGTCGCCGCACGGCCGCCACAATAATACGTGCGGGGCTGATTTAAATGGAGGGGGTGGAGTGGCTGCCCCTGATGATGTAGAGGGGCGTGGCCCCCACATCCCCAGCAAAGGCAACACTACACAGGTGCCGGAGCCATTTTTAAAGGGCTTCAAGCCCTGAGCAAAAATTTACATTTTTAAAGGGATATTAGATTTCATTTGCTTTTAATTAATAATTAGAATATGGAGGCCCTTTCCTCCCCACCCAGCCCCCCCAACCCCCATGGTCTTTTCATTGTCCTATATTCAGAAAACCTATTTTATTCCCGACCCGAACTTTCCCCCCAGCCTTCTCACATTTGCCCTTCAACCCCTTCCCACCATCCCCACAGCCAATGATTATTTGTTTGTACTGCTCCTCCCACACCCTCCCCCCGCCCTGATAATTTTATTCCTCTCCCCTATCACCAGTTTTGCCTTGGATCTCCAATGGGTCGTGGCCGGTTGGCAGTAAGATTGGCGTGGGACGGCCGCCGTCAGCAGGTAAATTAATTTGAATTTTATTAATGCCATTTAAATATATTAATGAAGGCCCCGCTGCCAAGTGGTGGGTGGGACGCACCGAGGTCTTGCCCCTGCCGCTAATATCAGGCAGGACGTTCTCTGGGTCGTGGCGGATCGCTCCCGCTAGCATTTTACAGGCCTCCCCGCCACGAAACATGGTGTCAAGGGGCTGGTAAAATTCAGCCCTAGTTATTTGTGTAGAAAATTGTGGCACTGCACATTGGTACACAAAGACCTTATTTTGCTGAGCTAACTTATTCAATACCCACATTAAATCACTGTTGTTACAAGAATAATTTTGTAGAAAGAATGATTTTGTGAATGATTTAAAGGGATTTCATGCTTCATGCAGAAAATGCAGATCGGTAGAGATGTTTACAATATCAGTTGGACTTGTTCAAGTTGTTACCATAGCAAAGGTGGGATGATGAAATGGAATTCTGGTCTGACATTTCCAACAGAAATTATTACTTAACTCTTCCAGAATTTTATACATCATAAAGAAGATTTACATGACTGCATTTATGAAAAAAATTCTAGAAAGAAATGTGTTTGTATAAATTAGCTGAGGCATTTATTTTTCCATCTGCATGTTCACAAACTGGAAATTCCTGATAATACCTGATTCTTTTGGGGTGAGGTGGAAATGGGTATAAGGTGGGGTGTGGTCAATCTCCCCACAATGTCATCAATTTGAGGCCCAGACCTCATTCACATCCCACTGCCCGGTTACCCTAATGAAATATCCTGACTGTAGTGCTGAAGACTTATGCTCCAGAACTAGCCAAGTTTTTCCAGTACAGCTACAACACTGGCGTCTAGTCGATAATGTAGAAAACTGCCCAGATATCTCCTATCCACAAAAAGTAAGACAATTCCAATCTGGCCAAATATCACCCCATCAGTCCACCCTTAATCATCAGCAAAGTGATGGAAGGTGTTATTGATAGTGCTATCAAGTGGCACTTACTCAGCAACACCCTGCTCACCAACGCTCAGTTTAGGTTCTGTCAGGACCATTTGACTCCAGACCTCATTACAGTCATGGTTCAAATATGGACAAAAGAGCTCAATTCCACAGTTGAGGTGCGAATGACTGCCCTTGATATCAAGGCAGAATTTGACCGTGTGGCATTAAGGAGGCCTAGTAAAATTGAAGTCAGTGGGAATCAGAGGAAAAAGTCTCCACTGGTTGGAGTCATACCTAGCACAAAGGGAGATGGTTGTGGTTGTTGGAAGTCAATCATCTCAGGACATCACTGTAGGAGTTCCTCAGTGTAGTGTCCTAGACCCAACCATCTTCAGCTGCTTCATCAATGAGCTTCCCTCCATCATAAGGTCAGAAGTAGGGATGTGCGCTGATGTTTGCACAATGTTCAGTTCCAGTTTCAGTTCTCCTCAGATAATGGAGCAGTCCTGCCCACATACAGCAAGACCTGGACAACATTCAGGCTTCAGCTGATAAGTGGCAAGTAACATTTGCACCACACAAGTTCCAAACTCTAATAAGAGAGATTCTAATCTCAACACCTTAATATTCAACAGCATTATTATCATCACTGAATCTCCCACCAGCAACATCCTGGGGAGTCACTATTGGCCATAAATGTGACTGGAGCAGCCATGTGAATATTGTAGCTACAAGAACAGGTCAGATGTTTGGAATTCTGTGCTAAGTGACTCACCTCCTCACTTCCCAAAGCTTTTCCACCATCTATGAGGCAATTGTAAGGAGTGTGCTGGAATACTCTCCACATGCCTGGAAGAATACAGTTTCAACCTTGAAAAGCTCAACACCATCCAGGACAAAGCAGCCTGCTTGATTGGCACCCCATCCACCACCTTAAATATTCTCTGCCTCCACCACCGGTGCACATTGGCTGCAGTGTGTACCATCTCCAAAATGCACTGCAGCAACTTGCTAAGTCTCCTTCAACAGCACCTCCCACACCCACAACCCCTACTGTTTAGAAAGATAAATGCATCAGCCACAGAACACCCTACCTGCAATTTCCCTTCCAAGTCACGCACCATCCTGACTTGAAAACAAACCACATTCCTTCAGTGTCGCTGGGTCAAAATCCTGGAACTCCTTCCCCAACAGCTGTCTGAGTGCTCCCTCATCACACAGACTGCAGTGGTTCAAGAAGTTGGCTCACCACCACCTTCTCAAAGGCAATTAGACATGGTCAATAAATGCTGGCCTTGCCAGTGATGTCCACATCCCATTGTTACGACCAAGGCAGGAGAAATGCACAGTTAATTCAGTCCCACTACTCCACAGGTCACAGCATATCAATAAATTTTCCCACCTACTGAAGAATAGCCAAATTAGACACTCTATTTGTCCCCCAGAATAAAGCACACCAGACCAGGTTTCTTTAAACAACAAGACCATTAACTATATATTCGAAAAAAAAAAGTCTTAAATACTAATGATATAAATCTATATATATGAAAAACTCATTAGTTCCTTAGCCCTCATGCACACACACATACATTCAAAAAAATGGTCAACAGCAAAAAAGGATTTTGGTTTACAGCAGTTTCTTAGGAATAGAAGGAATAATAAAAATAAATCAGTTTGTCACGTTCTGTTAGGACGGTTTCGGTATGGTGAGGTGTCCCAGAGTAATAGTTGGATGCCACTCGAAAACTCTCCACACAATGTTGATGAACAGTCTTTGATGGGTCGCTGTTTAAGGCAATTCGGCTACAGCAGGCATTACACAGGTCTTTCAGCAGGGGTGTAGCAACAGGTGTGCACAGGACTCACAGCAGCATCACAGCAGGAGAAGCTTTGTTCAGGTACCAGGATTTCCAAATCACAGGAAGAAACAGGAACCACACTGGATGCAAGAATTCTTCAGAGACAGGAGGCAATAGGAATCTGCCACCTTTCAAATGCAGGATTTCTTTTCAAGAGATGCAAGTCTCCTTTACAGAGGGAGGTCTTTTTCTGGGTCTCCAGGCAGGTCAGGTCTAAGTTTCAAAGGCCTACTCTTTGCCCAACTCACTGGTTTTGAAAAGACCAAATTGAAAGCAAAAAGCCTTCCTGAACCAATCACGTGACCAGACAAAGAGTCTCCCCTGTCATTCAAAGTGTTCATTCAAAGACTCGGAGGGCGGAGTTCTGGAGCGGTAAGTGGGTGGAAAAAAAGAGAGAAAAAACCTGAAAAAGTGACGTCACAGGAAAGCTGTGACCTGATTGGCTGGTAGGGAATCTGCACTGAATTTGAAAATAAAACATTGATTAAAATTGATTAAAACTCAAATGAACTAATTAATTAATAAGTAGAGGAGTAACTAAACCGGAGGGAGGAGATTACTGTATTTAGTATTTAATATTTATAGTAGAAATCAAGCACTCGGGACCATATAGTTAATTGTAACTTAATTTAGTAAGGATTTAATAAGTATTTATTTTAGATTAATTAGTGCTAGAAATGTCAGCGAGAGGGGTAAAGTGCTTTGCCTGTGAGATGTGGGAGGTCCGTGACGCTTCCCAGCGTTCCGGACAACTACATCTGCAGGAAGTGTACCCAATTGCAGGTTCTCCCAAACCGCATGGATCGGTTGGAGCAGCAATTGGATGCATTTAGGAGCATGCAGGTGGCGGAAAGCATCATAGACAGGAGTTTTAGAGACGTGGTTACACCCAAGGTGCAGGCAGACAGATGGGTGACTGCGAGAAGGGGCAGGCAGTCAGTGCACGAATCCCCTGTGGCTGTCCCCCTCTCTAACAAGTATACTGTTTTGGATACTGTTGGGGGGGATGTCCGATCAGGGGAAAACAACAGTAACAGCCAGAGCAGTAGCACCATGGCTGCCTCTGTTGTTCAGCAGGGAGGGACAAAGCGCAGAAGAGCAATAGTTATAGGAGACTCTATAGTCAGGGGCACAGATAGGCGCTTCTGTGGATGTGAAGGACACTCCAGGATGGTATGTTGCCTCCCTGGTGTCAGGGTCAAGGATGTTTCTGAACAGGCAGGGGGCATTCTGAAGGGGGAGGGTGAACAGCCAGAGGTTGTGGTACACATTGGTACTAACGACATAGGCAGGAAGAGTGATGAGGTCCTGCAAGGGGAGTTCAGGGTGTTAGGTAGTAAGTTAAAAAACAGGACCTCTAGGGTTGTTATCTCGGGATTACTCCCTGTGCCACGTGCCAGTGAGGCTAGAAATAGGAAGATAGTGCAGCTAAACACGTGGCTAAACAGCTGGTGTAGGAGGGAGGGTTTCAGATATCTGGATCATTGGGATCTCTTCCGGGACAGGTAGGACCTGTACAAGAAAGACGGATTGCATCTAAACTGGCACAAATATTCTGGCTGCAAGGTTTACTAGCGTCACTCGGGAGGGTTTAAACTAGTGTGGCAGGGGGGTGGGAACCAGAGCAGTAGGTCAGCAGGTGAAATAACTGAGGGGGAACTAGTGAATAAGGCCAGTAAGACTGAGAGGAAGAGCAGGCAGGGAGATGTTACTGAGCACAGTGGGACTGGTGGTCTGAAGTGCATTTGTTTCAATGCGAGAAGTATAACAGGTAAGGCAGATGAACTTAGAGCTTGGATTAGTACTTGGAACTATGATGTTGTTGCTATTACAGAGACTTGGTTGAGGGAAGGACAGGACTGGCAGCTAAACGTTCCGGAATTTAGATGCTTTAGGCAGGGTAGAGGGGGATGTAAAAGGGGTGGAGGAGTTGCATTACTGGTTAAGGAGAATATCACAGCTGTACTGCAGGAGGACACCTTGGAGGGCTCATGCAGCGAGGCAATATGGGTAGAGCTCGGGAATAGGAAGGGTGCAGTCACAATGTTGGGGGTTTACTACAGGGGTCCCAACAGTCAGCGGGAGATAGATGAGCAGATATGTAGACAGATTTTGGAAAGATGTAAAAGCAACAGGGTTGTTGTGGTGGGTGATTTTAACTTCCCCTATATTGACTGGGACTCACTTAGCGCTAGGGGCTTGGATGGGGCAGAACTTGTAAGGAGCATCTAGGAGGGCTTCTTGAAACAATATGTAGATAGTCCAACTAGGGAAGGGGCCGTACTGGACCTGGTATTGGGGAATGAGCCCGGCCAGGTGGTCGAAGTTTCAGTCGGGGAGCATTTCGGGAACAGTGACCATAATTCCATAAGTTTTAAGGTACTTGTGGATAAGGATAAGAGTAGTCCTTGGGTGAAGGTGCTAAATTGGGGGAAGGCTAATTATAACAATATTAGGCAGGAACTGAAGAATTTAGATTGGGAGTGGCTGTCTGAGGGTAAATTAGCATCTGACATGTGGGAGTCTTTCAAACGTCAGTTGATTAGAATCTAGGACTGGCATGTTCCTGTAAGGATGAAGGATAAGTTTGGCAAGTTTCGGGAACCTTGGATAATGAGGGATATTGTGAGCCTAGTCAAAAAGAAAAAGGAAGCATTCATAAGGGCTAGAAGCCCTTGAGGAATATAAAGAAAGTAGGAAGGAACTTAAGCAAGGAGTCAGGAGGGCTAAAAGGGGTCATGAAAAGTCATTGGCAAACAGGATTAAGGAGAAACCCAAGGCTTTTTATACGTATATAAGGAGCAAGAGGGTAGCCAGGGAAAGGGTTGGCCCACTCAAGGACAGAGGAGGGAATCTATGCGTGGAGCCAGAGGAAATGGGCGAGGTACTAAATGAGTACTTTGCATCAGTATTCACCCACGAGAAGGACTTGGTGGATGATGAGTCTAGGGAAGGGAGTGTTGATAGTCTGGGTCATGTCGATATCAAAAAGGAGGAGGTGTTGGGCATCTTGAAAAACATTAAGGTAGATAAGTCCCCAGGGCCTGATGGGATCTTCCCCAGAATACTGAGGGAGGCAAGGGAGGAAATTGCTGCGGCCTTGACAGAAATCTTTGTATCCTCATTGGCTACAGGTGAGGTTCCAGAGGACTGGAGAATAGCCAATGTTGTTCCTTTGTTTAAGAAGGGTAGCAAGGATAATCCAGGAAATTACAGGACGGTGAGCCTTACGTCAGTGGTAGGGAAATTATTAGAGAGGATTCGTTGGGACAGGATTTACTCCCATTTGGAAACAAATGGACTTATTAGCGAGAGGCAGCATGGTTTTGTGAAGGCGAGGTCATGTCTCACTAACTTGATTGAATTTTTTGAGGAAGTGACGAAGATGATTGATGAAGGAAGGGCAGTGGATGTTGTCTACATGGACTTCAGTAAAGCCTTTGACAAGGTCCCTCATGGCAGACTGGTACAAAAGGTGAAGTCACACGGGATCAGAGGTGAGCTGGCAAGGTGGATACAGAACTGGCTCGGTCATAGAAGACAAGAGTGTAGCAGTGGAAGGGTGCTTTTCTGAATGGAGGGATGTGACTAGTGATGTTCCGCAGGGATCAGTGCTGGGACCTTTGCTGTTTGTAGTATATATAAATGATTTGGAGGAAAATGTAGCTGGTCTGATTAGTAAGTTTGCGGACGACACAAAGGTTGGTGGAGTTGCGGGTACTGATGAGGATTATGAGAGGATACAGCAGGATATAGATCGGTTGGAGACATGGGGGGAGAAATGGCAGATGAAGTTTAATCCGGACAAATGTGTGGTAATGCATTTTGGAAGGTCTAATACAGGTGGGAAGTATACAGTAAATGGCAGAACCCTTAGGAGTATTGACAGGCAAAGAGATCTGGGCGTACAGGTCCACAGATCACTGAAAGTGGCAACGCAGGTGGATAAAGTAGTCAAGAAGGCACACGGCATGCTTGCCTTCATCGGTCGGTGCATAGAGTATAGAAATTGGCAAGTCATGCTGCAGCTGTACGGAACCTTAGTTAGACCACACTTGGAATATTGTGTACAATTGTGGTCGCCACACTACCAGAAGGATGTGGAGGCTTTGGCGAGGGTACAGAAGAGGTTTACCAGGATGTTGCCTGGTCTGGAGGGTATTAGCTATGAGGAGAGGTTGGCTAAACTCGGATTGTTTTCACTGGAACGACGGAGGTGGAAGGGCAACATGATAGAGGTTTACAAAGTTATGAGTGGCATGGACAGAGTGGATAATCAGAAGCTTTTTCCCAGGGTGGAAGAGTCAGTTACTAGGGAACATAGGTTTAAGGTGCGAGGGGCAAAGTTTAGAGGGGATATGTGAGGCAAGTTCTTTACACAGAGGATGGTGAGTGCCTGGAACTTGCTGCCAGGGGAGGTGGTGGAAGCAGGTATGATAGTGACGTTTAAGAGGCATCTTGACAAATACATGAATAGGATGGGAATAGAGGGATAGGGACCCCGGAAGTGCAGAAGGTTTTAGTTTAGACAGGCATCAAGATTGGCGCAGGCTTGGAGGGCCGAATGGCCTGTTCCTGTGCTGTACTGTTCTTTGTTCTTTGTTGCTCTGAGGAGATCAAAACCCCTGGCCAGCTTCCTTAAAACTGCTTGCTTTTCCTACTCTTGTATACAAAGTCAACATCCAAAAATTCCAGCTATTTGCAGGTGCCCAAGTCCACTGATAATCCTTTTTTCAGTTTTTAAAACACACAGAAGTCTAAGATTTTAGTACAAAAATAAAACCTCTTGTAACACCATGAACAAATTTTTTAAAAAGCAGGGCAACAGTCAAAAGGAGGTAGCTGTCTAGCTGTCAGCAGGTGAAAATTGAGTGGCCCAAAGGCTTTTTGGCAGCACTTTGATAAGTTACGGGCATGGGGGATGGTATCAGCAATGTTTCTGCTGCTGACTATCCATACTTGGTTTTAAATAACATTTTTAAAATTTGATGAATATACCCTTGTAAAATGGAATTAGCATTAAGTTGTATCTTCATAGACCCACTTCAGGGTTGTTCCACAATTTAATCTTTTCTGCCTTCAACCATTAGTCCCTTTAATGTTATTCCTTATAGGAAAAGTCATTTAGTGGTACTGTTTCTATTAACACACTGGCTATAGTTCTTTTTATGATGAGCTGCTAGGACACAAATAATTTTGTGAACTGTAATGGAACTAACACCACATCTGTCAGAAAACTTCCCACAAAGGTTAATCCAACAGCTGCCTTTTTATGTCATAACACAAGGACAACAAGCTGTGCTGGGAAGTGAGTTGAAGGATTTTCACTGAATTCCCATAACATGACAACATCATGTAAAAGCCAAGAGATAATTTGTGAACCATGATTATTCCCTGTGCTATAAACCAAATTGGACCACTGAGACTGACCCAGTGACAGAAAAGAAAAGTTATACATTTGAGTCAGTTGGGGGAAACCATAGCGATATAAAGAGAGAGGTGTGAGCTACAGAGTTCACAGGAATGAGATTTTGGCTATTATTGGACTAAGGTGCTTCAGTAATTGGAAAATTCCATCTCCAAAGCTTTGTTAGTGAACTCTGAACGTTCTGAGCCTCCTTCCAAAATGTTAATATGGAAGGAAAATTGAATCTTTAAAATGTTGTTGCTGCACATGAACAGGAATATGGCCATATTGTTATGATGGTGCTTCTATATTTTTGTTAAGTATTTATTTTGAGTTCTCATGTATTTTAGAACTATGGGCATTGTTTTATTTAGGAAAACTGAAAAGGATTCCATGGATGTTTTTTTCACTGGAGTCATCAGAAGGTCTTTTGGACTTGGTTTGTAAACAACCCTATTGGAAGTCACCTGTCTTCAGATAAATACCCAGCAGGGGCTTTTTGACTCGGAGAAGATATTTAGAGAAGTGACAGGCCAAGATTTATAGGAGTCAGGAGGCTTGACTCTTGATATATTGTTTTGGTTTCACTTTGGACAGTGTGTTGAAGTGTGAACTGTTTTGAAAGCAGTTGGAGAAAACCAGCCAAGAGAGCAGTCACCATCAGCACCCTCTTCCATCTCTTTGAGAACTTGAGATTCAAGTATAATAAATAGAGAAACTGATGCTGCATGTCTCCTGAAAAGCCTGTCAGGAACCCCTGTTGTCGCATTTCTTCTACCAAACCGATCTTCAACGTTGCCTGAAAAGAACTGTTCTAGAAAGATCCCAGTGACAGTCGTCTGCGCGTATTTCAGATGCCAAACCAAAAAGGGACAACTGATGTCTTTTCATATCTTCTCTTTTTTTCTTCAAGAATTAACAAGTATTTGACCAAAGTGTTCTTTTTTGTCTTTTTTTGTAACCGAGCTCTAAAGAAAGAAAAATCTCTATTTTTCGGTTAAGCTGTGTGTGTGTGTGTTTGGGGCTAAGGTAAAAAGGAAACTTTCCTACTTTAATCTGTGTGTTTATGCTTTGCTTCATTACTGGTTAAGTCTTGTTTTATAATAAACTGATAATTTTGTTGTTTATTAAAGAAACCTGTTGATGTATTTTATTCTAGGATAAAAATAGAGTCTATGATTGAACATGTCGGTAACTGGGTAAACATTTAAATATATGGTGTGACCTGTGGGGAAGTGGAACTAGAAAAAAGCAGTGCACTCCTCCCACCTCAGTCATAACAATATAAACACAGCAAAGGAATTACATTCAGATTAGCTAAACGAACAAAAATATCAAACAAGTTGACTTAAACAACAAATATTGAATAATTGCTGACACTGAAAACCTGTGACAAGACATTTGTACTTTAGTCAGGCTTTAATCTATTTTAGCATGAGGAAATAGATTTCCTAATGCCTAAGCATCAATTAGAATTAAAGAATAAAGTGAGACTATCAGTTGTGCCAATTACTTTCAACAATTTGAGTTTCTGTACTCTTATAAGACTGGACTGAAAGCTTTAGTGCTGTATGCACTGCTGATGATACCCCACACGTGCGGAAAGTTTTGAAAAAAAGGCAGAGGAAATCTGTTTCTTTGTTTCTTCATCTTTATCTCTCCCCTATGGCTACATCTCTTGCTAGACAAGTTGGCATTGTAATGGTGTTCTACATAAATATTCCTGACAGCTGGTGCTTGTGTGCTTATTTGTTTAAATAACATGGATTGACTATCCAAATGGCAAATTTAATATGGCTTATATTCTATTTATGACCCTTTCATCATTAAAAAAATGACACAGCTTAAATCTACAATCTGCGGCACAGTGGCGCAGTGGTTAGCACCACAGCCTCATAGCTGCAGCGACCCGGGTTCAATTCTGGGTACTGCCTGTGTGGAGTTTGCAAGTTCTCCCTGTGTCTGCGTGGGTTTCCTCCAGGTGTTCCGGTTTCCTCCCACAGCCAAAAGACTTGCAGGTTGATAGGTAAATTGGCCATTATAAATTGCCCCTAGTATAGGTAGGTGGTAGGGGAATATAGGGACAGGTGAGGATGTGGTAGGAATATGGGATTAGTGTAGGTTTAGTATAATATGGGTGGTTAATGGTCGGCACAGACTCGAAGGGCCTGTTTCAGTGCTGTATCTCTAAATCTAAATCTAACTTGCATTTTAAATGGTAATCCTCCAAATGGGATTGGAGACAATGGCAAAGGGGAATGGACCACTAAACAAAAGCTCAGACACAAGCTGAGTTGGCAAATAAAAATGAATTAAATGGTCTCAGAAGCTAATGGTCTCAGAAGCTTTACTAAAACTCAAATGGGCAATGATAATTGTTTGATATTTTGATATAGGTACAGTAACCTGATTAATGCAGTGGTATCACTGTAATAAAACCCAAGTTCTGGTTCGGAAATAAAGGTCTTCTATTCATGCTGGTTATTTAACTAGGTTAGAAATTATGCTACATGAAAGAGAAATTTATGTTACACAATGTAGTGAGAGTCAACTTTACCGTTTTATGTATAAGCTTTCTTCCTCTTTACTCCACTGTCATTAAGTTACTTTTCTCCCCATTCTAGAAGATATCATCCCCACTATCTTGCCCCTCATGATTTCCCATCCAAAAGGTTGGGATGGTGACTGTTTCCCAGACCTCGATCAAAGATACTCTTGAGCCAGAAAAGATCAAGGAAATAATGGAGTATATCATTTACTTTTTGATATCCTCATTTATGGGAGTTGAGTAAATATTGGATATTTGTAAGTATATACACAGCAAACCTGTGCAGATTTTTAAAATGGAAATGTGGACACAATGGTTTAGTGCATTAACTTTTGAACCCAAGCTTGAATCTAGCGTTTACTGATGACTGGGAGAATTGCAGTAAAGGGTGCTCTTCTGAAGTTAACATTCAACTCTGTTTTTCAGATCAGACATTAAACCGAAGCCCAATCTACTGTCTTGGGTGGATGTAAAAAATCTCATGGCACTATTTGAAATTGAGTTGGGAAGTCCTTCCAGTATCGCTGCCAATATTTATCCCACAAACAACATCACTAAATAAATGTAGACTATCTAGTCATGTTTCTCATTGCTGTTTATCGGACCTTGTTGTGCACAAAATGGCTGCTGCATTTCTCTACATTACAAAAGTGACAGCACTTCACAAAGCATTTAATTGGCTGTAAAGCACTCTGGAATGTCCTGAGGTTATGAAAGGCGCTAGATAAATTAACATCATTTTCTTTTTTTATCTTTCTTCAGTGCAATGAAAATCAGGCGGGTTGTACAATTGGTGTCAGACCTCTCCCACCGGCTTACCATCCAGGCAGTGAAGGTAAAAACCATCCCCATTGTGTTTGGGGCAGGCTATGAAGCAAGCTCAGTGCTTAGCTCTACACATTTCTTCTGCTATACCTGATCTTGGAGAGCTTGATCTTAACACTCCTATCAAAAATGGGGAAAATATTCCATTATCCATTACCTTGTCTTGTTGAGCGCATAAATGACTCCTGAATAGTCCACAAAAATTTATTACTTTCTTAAAAGACATACAAATCTAGTGGGAGAGTACATGCAAATTCTAGTGGTCAGATAGGGTGTTTGATCTTGAAAGGAGGTTTATGCCTGCTCTGGAGTGTTTGGCTGGGCACCGGTTGTTTCTACTGGGAGGTTGCATCTGATTCCTGGCTCTGTAGAGGTAAATAACCATTAATTTCCTTAATAAATACTAGGGAATAGAGGAAACATTTTGATGCTCCCCTGACTTGCTGGAAAACTCATGATAAATGATAGCATTGAGATTGTATCTTTAGCTCTGCAAATACATAGAAATATGTGCTCCAATAATAACTCCGAGATGCTTTCAGAGTGTGTGGGGTTGGGTGCGGGTGCAAAGCCCAGATATCACGTGCAAAGCCCAGAAGAAGTTTCAGCGTGTTTGTCTGTGGTATTTTAACAGAGAAACTTCATTGTAACATTAATGCTGGATTTGGCATCAAATACGGGCCAGCCAACATGGTGTCAAGCCACATGGCACAATCTCCATTGGAGTATTTAAACAGCCAGTCAAAAGGTGAAATTTGGAGGAGTTAAGGGTTTACACTAAAAGAGGAGAAGTCTCATCATGGATTCAGGATGGCCAAAGAATGCACCTCAATTTAACAATGCATTGCTTGATGCACTGCTGGGTGCAGTGAGGAGTCAGAGACGGATACTCTTCCCCAGTAATGGGAGGAAGAAACTGGCTGCTACAATGAAGAGGGTGTGGCTGGAGGTAGCCGAGGAGATCAGCAGTAGGGGCATTGTGCTAAGCTACTGGATTCAGAGCAGGAAGTGCTGTAAGAACTAACCAGGTCAGGAAAGGTGAGTGCAATTGTACATTCACCTAAAACCTGTTGTGCACATCACCCCACACACCCATGCCCCCAACTCTGCCTTGCCAAGACCACTCAATCACACACTCCTTACACTCACTTAACTCGCAAGCGCACCCATCGTTCTTTTTCCATGCATTTCCTCATATCTCCATCTATCTATCCACCATTGCCCCTCACCATGTTCCTTACCCAAATTCCCACCTCATCTTGAAAGTTATCCTCACCAAATGCACTGCATCCATCAGGTGAACATGTCATTACAATCACTCATAGGTCTGGTCTTTTCCCCATTGCAGAAGAAAGTGCAAAACACAAGGGAGGGAGGAGGGATAGAGGTGGTCCTCCACAGATTTCCCAGCTGCAGAGTAGGATGCAATGGAGATCAGTGGAGGTTTTGCCCTGACAATTGGAGATGGAAAAATCGGGACCTTCCAGCTACCCGGTGGCAGAATTAAATATCAATGATCCACATGTTACACCATCCTCAATCAGGGTTGATTTGATTTCAGCAGCGAGTGAAATATGATCATCTTCATAATGCTAAGTTGCAATCTTCTTACCTCACCAGTACTAATTCTTATCCTTTCTTTCCACAGCACCGTCACGTATACAACAGCAATCGCTGGACCTCATGAATCATCAGAGCTGCTGTTCCCTCCTGAGAGTGCACCATCACAGGACTCATGCTTACCATGCGTCAGTGCAGCTACTCACACTTTGGTGGGTCCAGATAGCCAGTTATTTGGCTTTACACCTTGTGACTCACATTTCACAAATGAGCACGAGCAGATGGTGGTGGCAGGGACAACTGTGGAAAGTCCTGGTCGTTAGGCACAGCCTTCCATAAGCACTGCTCAGTTGAACACAGATGCTGTACCCTGAGGGCCATTGATGAAAAGGATAATCATTGAAAGGCTGAACAGTCCTCCTCCTGGCCCACAAGCAATGCTGTAAAGGCACTTACCTTTTCCATGAATCTGTCTTCACCTTTCTTTAGCTGCCATGTTTCCCAAGGCCTGGGAAACCTGGCTGGCCAAGGCTAAACTTGAAAGATACGTTAAATCTGAGGCATGCTGCCTCAGCAAAATATTCAAATGACCAACCAGGGATGGAAGAGCTTATGTGTGAGCAGGATGTGAAAAACACAAACAGGTTTGTCAAGTAACTCAGAGTACAGATATATAATACCTTCTACGAGCAAACAAAGATACCAGATGTTAACTCAGCCATACTGAGTGCTGATTTAAGGAACGTGTTTCTAGATGAATCTAGTGAATTGAGGAATTTGTGATCAAAGTCATAAAAATTTGATATTTGCAAAACTGAATCTTTCATTAAGATGCTAGAACATTATATACTTAATTCATTTAGATAGGGTTGTTTTAAATCAAAGCCTTTTAACACTATAACATTCTAATATTTCTCTATTGGACGTTGAAGCTCAACATCCATGATAAGTAACATTTCCCTCCCTAACACACTTGACAGATTGTGTACACCCTACCTCAGCTTTAATTACAATAATCAGATGGCTGGGTAACTTCTTTATTTATGAGTCAGGGAATTGGTATCTCACTTGAGCTCTGTCAACAAGTTTCCCCAAGAGTACCTCTCAGTGTTTTTATATTTGTTAGACTTTTTTGTTAAACTATTTAGAATATGCAAAGATATGTCCATTTTCCTTCTTTACCTGTTTCGAAATATAGATCTAATTCCCCTGTTACTGTTTGTTTTTATCTTCCCCATTTCCCCTCCCTTAAAGGCCACTATCTCATGTCCTCTAGCTGGAGAGTAGGATAGTCTGGGCTACATAATTTTCCATAGCTACTAATAATACTGCCTTCTGATCAGCCAGCAGGAAAGAAAATCAAACAGATTGAATCAGAAAATGTTAGCTTGCCAAATCTGAATAATTTGCCCTCACATGCCACCAGCCAAGAATGAATGAAACTCACCCAACTGAGTCTTATGCTGTTCTGGGACTCAACTTTAAAGTTGAGACAGTTTCTGCCTTTCGAACTGCCTTTTACTTATTCAGCTATTAGACATATATGTGATATAATTGACTAAACTGGATCTTTTTGGTAAAAATTGGTGCTTGGTGTTGTCTCCTAGTGGTGAAGTGTTCAAATGCACCCAGCTACAAAGTAAGATCCAACCATATGCCTAACTATTCAATGAATGGTTGGCATTTCAATTGAACATTATAAAAGAATAACATATATACATGCATTTTGAAATAATAGTAACGTACAGTAATAATGTTCCTCCACTAGATGTGATAAGAATATTAGAACTATTTACAAGGCATGTAAATACAACAACTTGCAGTAGAATAGCACCTCTAACATAGTAAAGCATCCCAAGGCACTTCAGAGGAGTGATATCAAACACTCAGTCACATAAGGAGATATTTGGATGGGTGGCCTAAACCTTGGTCAAACAGGTAGGTTACAAGGAGTGTGTTAAAAAGGAGGGCAGAGAGACAAAGCAGTTAAGGGAGGAAATTCCAGAGTTGAGAGCTCAGGCAGCTTAAGGCATGGCTGCCAATTGGGGATACTCAGGGGGAAAGAATTGGAGGAGTGCAGATATCCCAAAGGGTTATAGGGCTGGAGGAGGTTATAGAGATATGGATGGGCGAGGTCACAGAGGGATCTGAAAAAATAATGGCAATTTTAAAATCGAGACATTGCTGGACTGGGAGCCAATGTAGGTCAATAAGCACGTAATGCATGTTAGGAGATGGGCAGCAAAGTTTTAGATGAGCTGAAGTTTGTGAAAGTGGGAAATGGTAGGCTGGCCAGAGAACATTGGAATAGTCAAGTCTAGAGGTAGCAATAGTCATGGATAGGGGTCTGTGTATCAGATGAGTTGACACAGGCTGATGTTATGGAGATGGAAGTAGGCGGCTTTGATGATGAAGCGGATATGTGTTGAAAGCTTATCTCATGATCAAATAGGATGTCAAGATTGTTAACAGTCTGGGTCAGCCTCAAGGGCCAATTTTTTTTTACCACATTTATCTTTTTCAACTATATATTATAGCTTCTCAATGAACATTACAGTTTTGCAAATATTAAATTTTCATTACTTTGATCACGAATCCCTCAAGTAACTAGTTTCATCTAGAAACACCTCCCTTAATCAGCACTCAGTATGGCTAGGTTAATTAACATCTGGCATTTTTATTTGTTCGTAGCAGGGATTATAGCTCTTTACTCCGGCAAACCTGTTTCTGTTTTTCACATCCTGCTCACACATAAGCTTTTCCATCTCTGGAATAACAATGGGGGGAATTTTATCCTCCTAAAACAGGTTTTTGATTTTCATTTTGAAATACAGTATTGGAATCCTGAAAATTGAATGGGGAAATTTCTGCAAGTAAATATGTAATAAGAGATGACATTCTGCCCATTTTACCCAACCTCTCAACAAGTCATGGGGCGGCACAGTGGCGCAGTGGTTAGCACCGCAGCCTCACAGCTCCAGTGACCCGGGTTCGATTCCGGGTACTGCCTGTGTGGAGTTTGCAAGTTCTCCCTGTGTCTGCGTGGGTTTTCTCCGGGTGCTCCGGTTTCCTCCCACAAGCCAAAAGACTTGCAGATTGATAGGTAAATTGGCCATTATAAATTGTCACTAGTATAGGTAGGTGGCAGGGAAATATAGGGACAGGTGGGGATGTTTGGTAGGAATATGGGATTAGTGTAGGATTAGTATAAATGGGTGGTTGTTGTTCGGCACAGACTTGGTGGGCCGAAGGGCCTGTTTCAGTGCTGTATCTCTAATCTAATCTACAATTGTCACTGTGCTAAATTCTCCACAACTTATTTAACCTAATTTATTTTGTTTAAGATCTAGCTATGCATAAATTGGCTAAAACCGTGGCTACAGTTTAAAAGTAATTCATTGGTTGTGAGGTACTTTGGAACGTCTTGAGGACATAAAATGCTATATAAATGCTAAGTTCTTCCTTAAAGTGCCTGACTATATCTTATTGTGAAGGTTCACATTTAAATCCTAGGAAAAGCTGACACTGTATTGACCACATGTGTGGCATCTTCCTGTTTACAACTGGTCCACAACGGAGTGATATTCACATTTTTCTTAAAAATCACAGGCTAGGAAACGATGGCGGTGTCATAAAGATGGAAATCATAAGGTGTGCATAAGGTAATATTTAACAATTAACTTGCTCTGTCTGTTTATCTCTGTAAATCCCAAATGTTTGTGATTAACATTATAAACCCTATGTCCCATGCAGGTGTACAACTGTTCAGCTGTGAGCAGAAATTACAACATATACATGAAATTAGGTCACTTTTCTCCAGACCATTGAACTTCACAAATCTATAGTGTGTTGAATGTTACCTTATTCAACAGATCCTTGTGGAGAAAAGATATATAAAATACCCAACTCTGCATAAAAGCAAATATACTTTTAAAAATGTATAATGTGTCATTATATGTGCTTTTTACTCTAAATAGGTCCTTAATTAATAACAAACTAGATATTGAGATTTTTTTTTACTGACCCTCTTGAATAACACCCTTTATGAGTAATTCTCTCATAAACATTGCTGAAACTGTTCCCTTCCTCTCTCTCTGTCTGTGTGTTTTCAGGGATTTTTTTGTACGTTTCATAAATGTTTCTGTGGGGATTTACATACTTTCCCTTTTTTGTAGCCAGTATTAGATATTAAACTCTCTCAATTCAGGTAAAATATGGACCCAATAATGTACTACTACCCAAACCTCAGAATCACTTTCTATGCTCTAGAATGGCTTTCCTTTGCTCATATCACCTATCTTTGTGATCTATTTAGCAAAGTCTGACAATTAGTATTGAATTATGAGCAGTTTTGTGTTATAGATTTGGTGGGAACTAGGTTGAGACTGCTTAAACATTTCAGTTATCATCCATGCAACTTTAGAAATCAATAATTTTCACCCCATCATGCAAGGCAAAATTCAGTGGTAAAAATAGTGTTCCAGCTCAGTGGAACACTCAGTTCCCTTCCCTTCAGATGTTTCCTGCTCCTGACAATATTTTAAGAATGATCTGATTGCTAATTTATGACTGTACAAATGACACAGCAATGTAGTAAGAGGGAGGAATTATATTTCAAAAACAAATGTTTTCACCTCTGAAACAACATAATGCTAATCCATCAAATTGCATAGATAACTCTAAATAATTCCAATACTTATCTGTTGTGAACATTACAGGGATCATGGGGCCATACAAGGGGAGTCCAGGAAGCATTGCTCGTGCAAGCAAGCAACAGCTGGAAGTGGAATTGAGTTACTCAGAGATAGGGTTGAGTAATGATGAGTATCACCATCCTCAGCACTAGTTGCAGACCCCTAGGCATGAGGGGAGCAGTGAAGAGGATTAAGGGGCAGGAAGACAACAAAGGCCATACCTTCAGCATTAAGGTACAGTGGCGCAGTGGTTAGCACCGCAGCCTCACAGCTCCAGGGACCCGGGTTCGATTCCAGGTACTGCCTGTGTGGAGTTTGCAAGTTCTCCCTGTGTCTGCGTGGGTTTTCTCCGGGTGCTCCGGTTTCCTCCCACAAGCCAAAAGACTTGCAGGTTGATAGGTAAATTGGCCATTATAAATTGTCACTAGTGTAGGTAGGTGGTCGGGAAATATAGGGACAGGTGGGGATGTTTGGCAGGAATATGGGATTAGTGTAGGATTAGTATAAATGGGTGGTTGATGTTCGGCACAGACTCGGTGGGCCGAAGGGCCTGTTTCAGTGCTGTATCTCTAATCTAAGTGTACCATCAAAGAATAAGCTACTTCAACATGTCAGAGAATCAGTGCCTCAGGAGACTGCACCTATCCAGGTTGCTGGTTTCTAACATTTTTGCCCTCGTTGAGGGAGACCTCAGAGCTCACAGGATTGGTGGCCATGCTCTACCAGTAGCCATGAAAGTTGCTGTGGCTTTGAACTTCTTCGCCTCCGGACAGTTCCGAGGATTGGCGGTGGACCTTTGTGGTGTTTCTCAAGTGGAAGAACACCATTTCATAACGCAGGACACTGATGCCCTGTTTGCTAGAGCAGGGGATTACATTGATTTTCAAATGGATGGGGCATGGCAGGCACAGAGGGCAGTGGGAGTCATCTCTATAGCTGGGTTTCCGCATGTGCAGAGCATCATTGATTGCACCCAGGTGGCCATCATGTTGCCAAATGAGCAGCCAAGGAGATTCCTCAATAGGAGGGGATTCCACTCCCTAAATGTTCTGGGTCTGTGAACATAACAAGTGTTTTATGCATGTGTGTGCACGTTATCCTGGCAGCTGTCATGATGCCTTGATCCTTCGACAATCAAGGGTGTCACTGCTCTTCATGGCACCAGCAACACTTTGTGGATAGCTTCTAGGGGATAAGGGATATCCCCTGAAGAGATGGCTATTGGTACATTTTGAGTGCCCCTGCAATGGAGCACTTCAACCAAAGCCATCTGCTCACAAGGACCACCATCAAGCCAGCCATCAGGCTTCTCAAGATGCGGTTCCAGTGCCTGAAATGGTCTCACGCATTGTGGTGGTCTGCTGTGCTCTTCATAACATGGCCCTGGTGAGAGGTGTCCATGTTGAAGAGGGTGAAGCGCTGCAGTGGCGCAGTTCATCATCATCAGAGGAGGAGGGAGATGCAGAACAGGACAAAGCCCATGTTATGCAGGGCGGTCGCCGGGGTGACCTCATGAATCAAAGCACTCATCAAGATGCAACGGACGCCAGTCTAATCCAGGCATCTTTCACCTGAGCACTACTCATCCAGCAAGACTGTGCTCTGGCACTCGCTTTGCTCATAGGAACAGGAGTAGGCCATTCAGCCCATCGAGCCTGCTCCACCATTCAATTAGATCATGGCTGATCATCTACCTCAACACCACTTTCCCACGCCATTTCCATATCCCTTGATGTCATTTTTCTCCAGAAATTTATCGATTTCTGTCTTGAACATGCTCAATGATTGAGCTTCCACAGCCCTCTGGGGTAGAGAATTCCAAAGATTCACCACCCTCTGAGTGAAGAAATTCCTCCTCATCGCAGTCATAAATAGGCTACCCCTCATTCTGAGACTTTGTCCCCTGGTTCTAGACTCCCCAGTCATGGGAAACATCCTATCTACATCCACCCTGTCATGCCCTGGAAGAATTTTGTAAGTTTCAATGAGATCACCTCTCATTCTTCGAAACTCTAAAGAATACAGTTTCCTCAATCTCTCGTCATAAGACAGACCCCCCCCCATCCCAGGGATTAATCTGGTGAACCTCCGTTGCACTCCCTCTATGACAGGTATACTTCTTTAAATAAGGAGACCAAAACTGTACACAATACTCCATGTGTGGTCTCACCAAAGCTCTGAATGTGAGAATGCATCCACAAGACACAGAACTTTGATTAGTTCCATTCTTCTCACAGATGCGTGGAAAACATCACTCCAGTAGCTGCAGTGTCCACCTTCACAGCCCATTGTATTGCATGCCCACTTGCTTCCTCTTTTGCCATCAAAGAATGGAAACATACAAATCTGGGTTCATGCAACAACACGTCCACTGTACTGAAAGATTATAATGCTACACATTCACAAAAAAGCATCTATGTGACCGACACAGTGCTATTAATGAAATGGCCACTCCTATGGGAACTCCCCTTGTGGCCTCAGATGAGATGGAGGCAGCCTCCCTACGTGTGCTTGCATGTGGCTGTGATGTGCTTTCAGGCTGCTGAGCTTGTGTGTCTGCTCGTGACTACAGACCTGGAAGCCCCTCATCTGGGTGTCGCGCTGCACTCACCTTGCCAGATCGTAGAAAGTCATTGAACCACTTATGGCACTGAACTCATGCTCTCCTCATCATGCCATTTTGTTTGTCATCTCCAGCCAAGCCTGCTTGGTTTAGCTGGATGGCCTTCTTCTGCCACTGTCTGGGAACAGCACCCTTCTCTACTCTCCCACCACCTTCAAAAGTACCTCAAGGGAGGCATCACAAAATCTTGGGGCTCACCTGTTGCGTTCCTGCTCCTTTCCTCTCTGCCATCGCTGACTGAACTGGCAACCACAGCAATGGCAGCCATCATCTCTTTAAATCCAGCCCGCTCAATTGCAGTCCTACCTCCTACCCTGCCCACTGCCCCTAATTGGACAGTGAACACAACCTCCAGCTAATTAATGGGAAAATCCACAAAAATCACGTTGCATGTCTATTTCCGATGCCATGCAGTGTCGGGACCTGGAAGTTCTTCTGACGTCGGGTTGCCGACCCCAGAGGTAAAATCCAGTCCTCTGTCCATGTGAGAGCTAATGCTGTTATAATGGCTGGCACTTTGAATTACTTTTGACTATTATGCATATGATGTAATAATTTTTAGGGAGTCATGGTAAGAGATCATTTAGTTAAGAATTAAAGTTGAAACAGACTTAAACTTAATTTATTAAACGATCATATAAGCAAACCTCGTAACAAAATTTGTTTATTTCAAGTTTGATGCACAGCTGGTTAGTCTGCACAATGCTTGGTACAAATGGGTGGAGCATGTACAGCCCACACTCTGTCATTTGTAACTCAAAATTCCATTCCGACGTGCAACCCCCGGAACAGGCAGACTTACTGGATGCCTATCTGAGAACCTTTCCCAAGGTGGCATCCAGAACCCTAGTGTAATAGGGCAGTAGATGATCCAGCACCACATTTGTTCCACTACTAAGTGGAACATGTTAAAATCAGCCTTACTACTCTCAACATGGAAAGCACATGCATGAACCCTCGGTTCCAATTTTAGAGTCAGGACCATGGAATATCTGCTTATCTTGTGATATTTTTATGACTGATATTTTGTTTATGTCTTCCTGAGATGTAAGATAAATATCTTCTGACAGGACATTTATGGCTGGGAGTTATCAGAAATTTCCTCCAGTTAACTTTTGGGAAGACTGAAGCCATTGTTTTCGTTCCCCACTCCAAACTCTGTTCCCTAGCTACCGACTCCATTACTCTCCCTGGCAACAGCCTGAGATTAAGCCGGTCTGTTTACAACTGTGGCATCACAGTTGACCACGAGATGAGTTTCCGACCTCATATTCATGCCATCCCTAAGACTGCCTATTTCCACCTCTGTAACATCGCTTGACTTCACCCTTTTCTCAGCTCATCTGCTGCTGAAGACCCCATTCATGCCTTCGTTTCCTCTAGACTTGAATATTCCAACACACTGCTGGCTGGTGTCTCTCTTTCTACTCTGTGTAAACTTGAGATCATCCAAAACCCTGTGTCTTAACATGCTCCAAGTCCCGTTCTCCTATCACCCCTGTGTTCGCTGACCTACATTGGCTCCCAGTTAAGCAACATCTTGACTTTAAAATTCTCATCCTTGTTTTCAAATCCCTCCATGGCCTCACCCCTCCCTATCTCTGTAATCTCCTCCAGCTCCACAACCCTCCAAGATATCTGCACTCCTTTAAGTCTGGCCTCTTGTCCATCCCTGATTTTAATCACTGCAACATAGGTGGCCGTGCCTTCAGTTGCCTGGGCCCTAATCTCTGGAATGCCCTCCCTAAACATCTTCGCCTCTCCACCTCACTTTCCTCCTTTAAGACACTCCTTAAAACCTGCCTCTTTGACCAAGCTTTTGGTCATCTGACCAATATCTCCTTTTGTGGCTTGGTGTCATACTTTGTTTTAGAATGCTCCTGCAAAGCGCCTTGGCACATTTTATTATGTTAAAGGCACTATATAAATACAAGTTGTTGTTGTTATCCTGGAAAATAAACACTGAATTCTAACTGAGTCTCCCCCAATCCCTGACTCCCCACCTCCCCACCAGCTCTTTCACAATCTCCTACTTACCTGGCATCTACTTTCTCACCCAACAGGCAGCTAGCCTGTCAATCAGGCTGCCTGTCAAGCGGGAAACCTGGTGAAAAAATTTAAAAGATGTCCTGTGGGTAATTTCAGCAGAAAGTTCATACTTCTGGGTTTCCCGTGTGGAAATCCTTTTCCCTGCTCCCTTCATGGCCCTCAGTAAATATCGGGGCCACTGTCTCCAATAGAATGCACAAATGTAGATAGGCCAGAAATGCAGGAAAACATTATGAATCATCCACTTAAGTTTAACTGTTTATTTTCCAAGGTGACTCCCTGTCCATAAATCCTAATAAACCACCACATATCCAAGATAATGAAATGTCTTTTAAGATATAAAAAATAAGATATTAAAGCCCTTTAAATTATATGGCAGCGATTGTGATTGGCTGCATTGTCCCTACATACATGGCGGAGGATTATCCAAATTAATCAGCCATGCCTGAAAGAATAGGTATTGCAATGTACCCAAAAACATAAGAAGCTAACAGTGACACTGGCCCTGATATTAACAGGGAGGTGGGGAGGGAACAGGGGCATTTCTGCAGTCAGGAAAACCAGAAGAACAATGTTCCTGATAATCATTTTTCAACGCTGTTTCCTGTTTGTGGCTCGGCAGACCGCAGCCGGGAAGCGGAGAAGACAGAGAAAAAGATCAATGGGAGGGGAGGAATACTTCGATGGGGAGGTGCGGGAGAGATTGGGGGTCAAGGGATATCGATGGGATGGCTGGAGATCGGGGGGTCAGGGTTACATTGGTGGGGTGGCAGGAGAGATCAGGGCCAGGGTTCGGAGGGGACGCCAAGAGTGATTGTGGGAGGGCCATCAATGGGGGTGCTGGAGAGATCGTGGGAGGTTAGACATTAATTATGGAGTGTTGGTGTGTAGTGCTGGTGACTTACTTCCTGTGATCAGGTTAGTGGTCTGCCCCCCCGCCCCCCCCCAATCGTACTTTCATTAAGACCAGAACTTGGCAGGTTCAGATTTGAGATTTATTACATTTTTATTTGCCTCTAGACTCAAACCCACTCATTTTTGTGTGTTAAGATTCCCCCTCTACCCCCACCCCCACCAACCGCGAGGCAAGCTATGTTCTGAGAAAGTTAATATTTACACATGTTCAGCTTCTCTAATCTCATTCCTGTTAAATATTACTGGCAAACCAAATGTTTCTAAATTGAGAAAGTGATGACATGATCCCAGGAATTTAGTAATTATCAAATTAGTGATAAGACTCATCACGTGCTATCTTTTATTGTGCCTGTAAATGGTTTCACTGTCACAAATACATATATTTTCATATATATGTCCAGACATTTGTTCCTGGCAATTTAAAACTCCTGTTTTGTTTTCAATGTCTATGGTTGATCCAGTGAGGACTTGATATGTTCAGTAATTTTTTCAAGCAAAGTAGAGTTTACCTAGCTGATAGAATTTGACACGGGACAGACTGGTTTGTTTCTATTCCACTGATATTTGGAAGGTGCCTGTAGCATAGATAATGATGAGAAAAATCACTATAAGGGTCAACTTTAACCCTACCCATCCAGTGATTGGTCATTTAAAAGCAAGCAGGTAAGTTATTTACCTGTCCATATTCCAACCATTTTCAATATTAACCTTCAGGGTTCTGCAGGTGGATCGGGTGCCCTGTTAAAGTAGATGGCTTCCTCATAAATTTATGCAGATTGGGGACCTACATCAATAGGACCTTGATGCAGTTTTAACTTGGGCTTGAGTAGAGAAGCTGCAGTGACTTTCCCTCTAGGCAGAAGCAGACCTGCAGTCTAAAATGTTCCTTTTCACAAGGAAAATCTTGGTCCTTCTTGCTCTGTACTCCCCTCTTCCAAGACCTTCCCAACATCAAAATTGTCTCCCTCCACTTCTCTGCAATCTGGCGGGTGGTCCTTGGCTGCCCAGATTTCACCTGCCAGCACCTGCTCTGCACCCTCTTCATGCCCAGGTCTTAGGAAAATCAGCAGGTAAAAGAAGTGAGGACAGCTGCATGAAAGAGCTAAGTGCTTTACCAACACTGCTTATAGCCCAGGAGGAGCAGGAGTGCTTTTTGTTGATGAGGCTTTTTGTGATTCCTCCACATGGGAGAAGCTACTAACATTCTACATGCCAGAATACAGTAAATAAATCTCCCCTCCACTGTTGAAAATAGAACAAGGAAATATCAACCATCCTTTTTACTCCTTCTTGATAGCTTGTATCCTATGACACGTCTGTTGAACTTTGGATGGAGATGCCGTAGCCAGTTCTCCCACATTTTCCTCCCACTCCCTTGAATCTTTCCTAATATCAGATCAGATCAGTGATTTCTATTGGGATACAATTTAGTCTCATTTCTGCTTTTATATAATGCTCTGTAGCTAATTTAAAAGGATATGGGGGAAGAGATTTTCTTGAAAATAAATCATTTGTGTGCAAGGTTTTTGCTGAAAATAGTGTAATCCAGTGTAATAGAGTTGTGATAAAATGCCATGACATTTTGTTTATTTTTTAAGACATATCTTGGAAAATGGCTCATAGTGTTGGATAAAAATACATTCCAATAACAATTACTTCACACAAATGGCGAGAACTGCTGAAAAGTAGGCTTTGTATGACTGTTGAACTGCATCAGTAAGATTTGTTTCAGTAAGATTTGACTCTAAATTAAACAAAACCCAACTGAATATTCTTGTTGGCTTGGTAATAATAGTTGAATAACAATCCCTGTATTCTCTGGCCAATTTTTCTTTTTAAACAGGGTCATTGAAAACACATGAGCAAGGTAGTTGATGCTATTCTCTTCATTCTTTCTAATTCTCCTATGGGCCCTGCAGGCCACAGAGTGTGGCATTTAATGAGAATTTCTTCATATAGAAAGATATGCGATTCTACTACAAGAATTTCAATTTGTAACTGTATGTTTACAGTGGCAATGAGGATTAAAACAATGCTTGTTTACTAAGCATTGAAATACCAGCCATTTTTAAAACATTCAGCTTACAATGAATCCAGAAACTTCAATAAACGTTATCTCCCTGCAGTTTCGGCATTTTTAAAATGAGTTTACGTTAACTGGTCTTTGATGACAAAGCTTTCTGTGATTCTTCTATGTGGGAGATGCTACTAACATTCTACACACCAGAATATAGTAAATAAATATTCACTCCACAGCTGAAAATCAAACAAAGGAATATCAGCAAGATAACCACTGCACTTTCCTTTGTCTATGCTCCTTTTTGATAGCTTGCACCTTATGACACTTTAGGAGCTCCTGTTGAGCTTTGCATGGAAATGCTGTAGTCAGTTTGGTATTTTTCGTGTGTGAATGTTCCCAGAGAACAGCATGCACCTCAGTGGGGGAACTCAGTTTTTGAAACAGTGTTTTCATTAACAACAGCCATCAGTTAAACTAATACAGGTGTTTATGACTCATAATCCCTGTTCAATCAGGGGACCCGTTAGTTGCTTTAAGCACTAACAACCCCCAGGCCCCCTTGATTTCAGATGCTTTATTATCTCTCTATAGATATCTGTGATTAAAATGCTGATCAGTGAAAGAGCTATTATGTAAGAGATGAGTGGAGTAATATACTTGCTTGATAATTTTGTGTTCATGTTTGTCTATTGCTCTCATGTTGAATGATTCCTCACCAGAATATCTTCTGCTTTTCATGTAAGCGCAATGACTCACCACCTTAAAATACACTGAGAATGGGCATGTAAATTCACTGTGTCACAATTAACTGACTTTTTCTGTCATGTTTTGTGACACACCAGAGAAGCTTTCTTATAATAATATATTACATCCTCCAGGTGTCCCAAAGTCCTTTACAATCAATGAATTACATTATTTTTTGAAGTGGAGTCACTGTTGTTATTTATACAACTGCAGCAAGTTGTGACCACAGCAAATGAGTGAACAATCAGAGAATCTGTTTTTGGTGGTGTTGTTGGAGAAAGGAATGTTGTTCGGGACCCAGAGGAACTCTCTGCTGTTTTTATCTAATGCTATGGGATTTTTTACATCCACCTGAGCAGGCAAATGGTTTGACATATCATCCATTGCATCTCTAATGCTGCAGCACTTCCTCAGCATTGCACTGACGTGTCAGCCTGGATTATCTACTGAAGCCCACACCTTGCCACGTGACATTTCAAGAGTCATTGCCCTGGAAATGAGTTTGTGTCTGCATGCTGGTGTGAACCAGGTGCAAGAACGTTCCCTTCGCCTGAAGGGGTAGGCCCAAGGCTCACTAGATATTGGGCCTCAGGCCTTGTTGAAATGAGACAGGTGAGCTGCAGACACATCTTGGGCTTCTCCATGCAGCCCATTGGTAAAGAGGCTTGGAATTTCAGGCTGCTCTGTCCCTGACAAAGGCCTGAGATAAGTGCGTAAAGGGAAAGGGTACAGGGAGACTGATCGGGAAGGGAGGAGGTGGAAATTTAGAGGAGAAAGCTCTTTAAATATGCAAATGCAGGTTGTAGGATCTCACTGCCATTTTCATGTACAAATGGACAAAGCTGGCACTCGGCCCAGTTGTACCAGGCGATAAGCAGCCTGAGTAGCAATCCTAAAGGGACCCCCGGAGGTTACTTCAAAAATGATCTAGGAAAATTTTTGGAGGAGTTTTTATGCGGTTTGGAGAAGCTGGAGTGTTTCCCTCAAGTACCACAAAACTACAGTGGCTCACTTTTGGCCTCTTCTTACTCCCCAACAAGCCTGACCTGTTGGCTGGTTCTGAGCATCTGCCAGCTTAGGTTTTCAAAACATGTGAGCCCCAGTAAAGCATCCCATTTGGACTCCAGCTTGCTGCTTAAATTCAAATGAAGCCTAGGGCTGAAATAGTTTGGACCTCCAGAAGGTGGCTTTGGGTGGCACTGGGCGCACCACTAACTTCATGCCTGTTTGTTAGTTACGGCACAATTGCATTGGTGATCAAAATAATTTTGTTGCTGTCACTGTCCCTGATCTGAGACAGCATGGAAGCTGGCAGGGTGAGCATAAACTAGTCATTTTCAAATTCATTATTATAATTTTCAAAATTGGTCGTCTCAAATAAGAAGTGGGAAAGCTACGTTTTTTAAAAAGGGGTGGCATAGACCTCATTTTTATATAGTTAAAATTTTTGGAGATGAATAAAATACAAGCTGAGTTCATGTTTATTAATGCATCAACAATACATACAGTTAATAGAAAATGGGGATTTAAGAGTTTGTTGTGCATTTTTACCATTCAAACTTTTTTAAAAATTTCATTCCTTCCTTTTGCCACTCCTGGAACCAAGATTGCCACATGGAGTATGCTTGATTGGAGGATGCCTACAGCAATGTTCGTCAATTCACCAAGTTACACTGCCACAGGAGAACATGTCGTAACTGACAGCTTAGTGACTGGGTCAGGACTAAAGACTAAGGGCACTGCATTCATTCATTGGATGGTTTCCCTTGATTAGAGAGAATTGTATTTTACTTAGAGTTTGTGGATTGCAGTGTATTTTGCCTTGGTTTGAATTCTTTACTGCCTCACATATCTCCTAATTCTTCTGTGACACTGATGTTCAATTAATCTGGGTAGTTACAGCCAGCAGGAGAAAAGCAAAGCACAGATTGACTGGGACTGTTTCAGCAGGAAGCAGATTGATGACCCTGAGGTAATATTCTGTGATTACCTGTATAGATCCAGTCATTTATTGAAGTAAATAAAGAATTATATTATTGATATGAAACACATAGTGAAATATTGCATGAATTTTATAATTTCAGTGCTATTTAAGTAACAATAACAAAGAATTAAAGAAGTATAGAACTAAGATTGAGAATCTTTTTCTCTCTTTTGCTGTGGTAGCTGTAACTAAAATAACTAATTTAAAAATTGAAGGTAGAAAACACACATGTGAGACTCTGAAGATGTGTAGTGCTTATCACAGTCTAGAAGAACATACAGCAGGGGACTGTTTAATGTAAAAGTTATTCTATGGATGCAGCTCAAGGAAAGTAATAAGACTACTTTTTGGAAATCTTTTGGTCCCATTATCTCTTTGTGCTAAGTTGGCCTGGTAGGAAAACCACACGTGCTTCCTTGCTCAAGTCCATGTTTAAAATCGCATTTGGGTTCCGATGACAGCATTGGTCTCTGCATATTTGCAGACACACCCCATCGGTTTCTGGCGGATGTCATTATTAGAATAGCAGGTTAAAATAAAAACCCGTGGGAAGAGAGCAGGATGTCAGTAGGTGAGTCCCAAGGATGATTTTAACTGCCCGACACAATTAAAATCATCCCTATGGTGATGAAATGATGCACTTAGTCTTAGCTTGTTATTTTAGAATGCAGCCTTGTTCCAAGGATCCCTGAGTCTCTTAATGCTTAATTTCTGTTGCTGAGAAGATCTGGGACTGTTTTCATGGTACAAAACGTAAATATAAATCTGGACAACTAACCTTGAAGTTGCTATTATCAGGACTCAGGCAGGTATATAGCCACATAGGGCAGCATGCCATTGACGTTAAACTGGCAATATATTGACCAGATACATACTTGCTGCAAACCTCTCTCTCTCATTACACCACCAGGGAACAAAACACTTTTTTCACTAACAAATGGCACCTACCTTTGTTATATGCAATATTAGAAGGGAATTTTGGTGAGGCAGACTTATGTATGGATGATTACAAACTTTCAAACTTTAGTGTTGCATCATTGTCATTTTGTTTTAGGAATTTGAATTATGTCATATTCAATTTCCTGAACAATGTAAAAGTGTAAGGCTGGTCAGTTTGGATCTGACTCACCTTTAGCTCAAATGTAAGAGAAGCATTAAGATGTCATAAATGTAATTAGTACACCAGCATACTTGTTTATTAACAGAATATTTGTGTGTTGTCCATCCTTCTGGAATGTTTCATTAAATTAACTCAGAATAAAGGATGAAAATAATGGGCTTAAAAATTATAATGAAATTGTGAAAAAAAGTAATGGAAGTGAACTAACCAATTTACTTTACCAAATCTAATATAAACATGATACATATACAAACAGACATGCAGATACCAGGAATTTGAGACTGGATAAAATGTTTAACACATGAATTGGAAAAAAATGTCCACAGCTTTACAACATGTTTATTAAGTAGAATGATAACCAGATGAACGAAAACAGTTTTGAGGAATATGATACTGAGACTAACCCATGTTGTCTTGGTAAATGTTCTGAAATTTGTGCTTCGGTTCTGAATGGTTGAAGTACTTGAATGCTTTTAAGTCACTGAAGTTGGGCCAGTGTTTTGAAAATCCTCCCTATAAAAGGTGGCAGATTGAACCTCCTCAATTAGTTTACACATTGTTTTGGCTCTAGCTACTGTTGTTCTATACTGCCAAGTCAAAGGTTCAAAGTACAATTTTCTTTACAATTTACTTTTTGTTTTAAATCTTGTGCAATCCTAAAAATCATAAGTAGCTATTTGAAGATGATATTTTCTTACGTTAATAAATGTTTAGCCATGTTTAAAATTTGACAACCGGTAGTAGTTCTATGAAGCGCCTTAGGACGTTTCATTTCATTAAAGGCTATATAAATTGTTGTTGTTGTAGTTACAATGAATTAGATTGAAAGAAGGACTTGCATTTATATAGCTCCTTTCATGACCTTAGGATCTCCCAAAGTGCTTTACAGCCAATTAATTACTTTGAGGTGTAATCAGTGTTGTAATGTAGGTACTGCAGCAGCCGATTTGCACACTGCAAACTCCCACAAACAACAGTGATGATGACCTGTCTTAATGATGTTGGTTGAGGGATAAGTATTGGCCAGGACACTGGGGAGTACTCCCCTGCTCATCTTCAAAATAGTCTCAAGGGATCTTTTACATCCAATTGAGAGGGCAGTCAGAGGCTCAATTTAACATCTCATCTGAAAGATGGCACCTCCAACAGAGCTATTATACTGTAGTGTATTCAGTTTGGCTGTTATTATTATATCAGAAATTCATTTTAACCCATAGGGTTTGTTCTTTTGATTTGGTGACATATACTGGGAAAATAGTCAAAAATTCTAGTGCCATGCACAAAGCAAAATCAGTTGGTACTTTAACTTCACTTCTATAGTGATTGACTCTCAGCTATGGGATTGAAGCCTTCAGTTTTGCCTAAAGGTAAAATGTTATGAATCTCAGCTCTGTTACTTCTGAGATGGAGTCAAATGTGAGGGGTGGGGGGGTCCTTTCTCTGCAGCCTAAACCAATAGTGTCAAATTCCCATCTTCACAAGATTGTCCTGCACTATGTCTACGGAGGATAGCATAGCTGTACTAGGAGAAAATTGGAGAAGGGACTACAAAACATTATTCTACACTTAAATATGACACTGTCTGTTAATTATTAGTTGAAATATAAACATTTATTCTCAATACAATAATACATTGATGTGGAATAGTTGTGATATAGTTTAATTCAGGAGCATAGTTCTGTGAAAGTGTATACAAGATGATATTTAAGGAGAATCTTTGTGACAAATGATATCCTTTGTGACCGTGACCATAGTACGTTATCCCTCTTTGATCTCACTGCAGTGTTTAATGCCATCCACCAACATATTTCCTCCATCAGTTAGAAATGTAGAATTGCCCTTGCTTGGGTCCACTCTTAGCTATCCAATCATAGCAAGAGCATTTCTACCAATGTTTCCTTCCAACCCTAACCTGTCCCTTCTGGGATGCCATGCAAGGATCTATCCTTGGCCCTCTCTTCCTCATTTATGTGCTGCCCCGTGGCAACCTCATGCAAAGACTTGGGGTCAGTATATATGTCAATGACATGCAGCTCTATAAATGCAAGTTGTTGTTTTCAATGAAAGAGGCAGTATAATCAAAATAGTAAGGAGGTAGAATTTAATCAATTTGGACAACCAGCTCAGCACAGTCAAGTTAATGATTATTCATACAGTAATTTGTTTATGGTTCAGGATTGTTCACTCATCACTGCTGGGTGGCCAGCATGTGGCTAACGGATGAGAAAATAACAAATGCTACATTAGGGCATGACATCAAGGGCTGAGAACTGTTGTACTGAAAGCTGCTGTTCAACTTACACAAACAGCCCTATTTTCCTTGATGGCTGTGTTTATATAAGGGACACTGACAGAATTCCAAGGCAGAACCCAGCTGCAGGGTCATTCCTAACATGGCCAGTTATACTTGAGCAGAAATGTTAATTTTCTACCTCTCTAAGTGTGAGTGAGAAAGAAGCCTTATTAATTATCTGCATTTCAAGATAACCAACTATGCATAGGTACTGTGTAAATACTATGAAATAACTGCCATTTTACAGCATGACATATCAACATCTTCTGCGACTTCTTCGTTGCTATGGCTACCACTACAGATAAGAGGCCTTCCTCCCAAGGGCTCAACACAATAGTTTATGTTGTTTTAGGAGTCTAGTTTTCCCATTTTGAGGAAATAGCATCAGGGTTGGTATCCTTAGCTAGGCTTTACTAATTATCTATAAAAATAACCGCACAAAATTTCCTTCAGTGTGCTGTGGTCAGACTCAGCTGTTTAACCCCTTCATGGGCATAAACCTAACAAGATAACTGTAGATGAAAATTTACCTGATGTACAAACCCTTTTTCCATTCATCTGAATGTAGAATTTTTAATCCCAGCACAACATGTAAATATGAAATTGTGATCATTTAAAAATATGCAGTAGATATTCTGTCTCAATTGCAAGATATATACAGATGTGGAATGCCATTTGGCCCAGGGTAACTCATTCATCCAGATGAAATTACGTGCCCCCATCTAGTTGTTTCTTAAGCTTGACAATCTGGACAAAATGCCAGCAGCATAGCCTCACACACCACTCCTGGTCTGTTTCCTGGAATTTTGCCCCATGTAGACAACCTATCAAATGCAGAGTCAATCATCACATGATGAAGCATTTTTGCCTTAGCATACATTGCTTTATGGCAAATCCTGAGACTTGATTACTGTGCCCCCGGTATAAATTCTGCAACTCTTTCTGCACTCAACAACGACCAGAGTTAAATTCATGAGACATCTGTCCTTGTTACAGTATTTTTCTGTTTACACCCAGCTAAACAAAATATATCCAATCCAATACTGAGTTGCAGCAGCCTGTCTTAAAAAATTAATCACTTCTGTGCATGTTGTGTTTTGCATCAGTGCTTTCTGCTGTTTTTGTTTATGTTGAATTGCTAAATGATTGAATGGGATGAAGTATAATGATTTCAAAATTGGTCATTTTTATGTGCAGTTTATAAATACCCTGACCAAAGCACACTCTTTCTTGATGAACTAATTATGTACTGATCAGGCTTCAAGTAGATTTGAATGGATACACTTTTAGAGGCTTTGATTTATGCAAAGATTCTAGAACAACCATTTGACACATCTGCATAAAACATTTGCAATAACTTAATGGTGTGGTCTATAGATGACCGTCATCATTGGCTGTCCCTTGATTCGAGCATGATGTCTACTCAAGGTCACTAGTTTCTGTCATGGGTCTTCATGTGACTGAACAGGCCGATTCTCAACCTGCAGGTCTTTAGGCACATGGGGCAGGATGTTGCATGAGGTAGTGGGATCCAGAGCGCAGGATTTGCTTCCTTTTCTTTCCTTCTCTGCTGCCGCTCCGCCTCACCATTTTCTGAATTGCTCTAGGAGGAACAATGCAGCATGAATATAATGAAAATTATTACACCTTTTCATAATCTGTGAAAAGCATTTTTAACCTTGTTTCCCTTTTATAAGATTCTCAAGAAAGTACATTCACATAGATATTAAGCTATTATATTATTGTTATTGTTATGGCTGTGTATTCCCATATATTGCTTATGAAGCCTATATACCTAGAGGTGTACATTTACAGATATATTTTATAAAGCAATTCTAAATAGGGGTGTCCATTCACAGGTAAAATTTATGAAGACACGCACTATTAAGTGCACATTCAAATACAAATTTTATGAAAATGTACATTTAGATATATATTTCGTACATTTTCATTGCATGATGCTCATGGGAGGACTGATTCATAGGTTTGTTGTATTTTAAAGAAATATCGAAAAACTCTGGAAAGAATTCTGTTTTATTAGTATTTTCAGTTTTTAAATGTAGTGATCATATTTGTACAATGTTTTCTCTCAGCAGTGAATGCCATGAAGTATGGATTAGAGGAACATTTGCTGCAAGCAGCTCTGATAATGAAGGCAGCTTATTGATGAACAATCCAGTCTTGAGTTGATTGATTTAAGCTGTTGCCAAACAGATTATTATCCAGTAGTAAACATCACAGTTAATAGCTGTACAGAATGTATTACAAACACATTTAAAATGAGATTTATTTTTGTTATATGCGATTTATATTAACTATTCATATCTACACCAGATATATATTGAAAATTAATATTTGTGTTATGAAGCAATTATCAACTTTATAGTCATAGAAATTGTACAGGTAATGTATTTTATTAGTAAATAACTCAATGTAACTACTGCACTGAGATCATATTGATTTGAGATGTGTTTCATTTACTAGGATTAAGTGTGGGTCTAATGTGCCCGGTATATGGGGATTTGTTAACCATATTAGGAATCTGTGTTTATGTTTGACTGATACTCTGGGTTACAGATGGAAGTATGCCAAGGAGGGTCTGGTCCCTGTTTAATGACTCCTCCTCCTGACATAACATTATTGACCAGTGTGTCTGAACTCTTAGAGCAACATTGATGGTGGCAACTATCATCAGCTGATGGGAAGTGTTATTCCTGCAATCTTTCTTTATCATCATATGAATGATTACTCCTTTGCCTCACACTTCTTCATCTTGTAATTTGGCAACAAATTGATGACTTTCACCTAAAGAGGTCAAATGCAATGAATGCCCGTACAGTTTATTGTCCATACTGAGATTCTTCAGAGTTGGCAGCCTGATATCTTACTGCCAGAGCTACCAAGCCATTGTTCAAACTCTGGACTCACCCAGGAGTAAGTTTAAAAAGTGTTGAGTAAACAGGATAATGGAGATGAAAAGGGTGTGCCACCGGAAACACCCACAGAAAGACTCGTGTTTATCAGCACAAAAGCCAAAAAAGGTGCAACTCAAGAAGCACCAAGGTTCGTGTTTCAACAGGTGCTGTAGATTTTAACATTATTCAAGAGATTGAGTAACAACAAGGAACTTGGATCAGTCGCATAGTAGTTATTAGTCACCAGATGACTAACTGTTGTGGAAATATTTACAACAGAGTTGGTTGGGATTGAGAATACAATTGAATTGGTCCTTTAAAACTATTGAAATACATCTGGCCTTTGCTGAATTAGCAATTGTGGGGACGGGGGTGGGGTGGAGATATAATGGCTTCAATATCTCCTGTCCCTTGATGCAGAGCTCGATACACACATAAGGAAAGCAGCTACCACCTTTGGCCGACTTGTGAAATGTGATGGGACAACACCAAGCTGACCCTGAGGACCAAGCTGATGGTTTATAAGGCCTATGTTTTCAGCAGCTTGCTGTATGGCTGTGAAACATGGGTGACTTACTGCTACCAGGAAAAGAAGCTCAATAATTTCCATCTTCGCTGTCTGCGATGCATTATAGGTATATCCTGGCAGGACAAAATTACAAATGTGGCAGTCCTGTCAAACGCAGAGCTCCCAAGTGTGTTGACACTAATCAAACAGAGGCGGCTTCAGTGGATTGAACACATCCACAGGATGGAAGATGGTCGCATACCCACGGACCTTCTGTATGGTGAGGTAGCCGGGGCCAGGTGACCAGTGGGGTGCCCAAAGCTCTGCTTCAAGGATGCTTGCAAGCATGACATGAAGGCACTAAATGTCGACTATTGCACTTGGGAGTCACTAGCTGGTAAAAGAGGGAAATGGAAACACATATTGTGGACTGGTGTGCACTACCACAATGACCAGTTACTGCAACAGTTTGGCAACAGGCACGAACGTCAAAAACAACAATTCACTGTGTCACTTGGCAGCTCCATGTGCAGCACTTGTGGCAGAACCTGCTTCTCAAGGATTGGCCTTCACAGCCATCAGCAAAGGTGCACCAAGAGAAGACACCCCACCTAAATGGATTGTTTGCTGTGTGTCCATCATCTTTCGTAGATGGAAGGATGCCAAACAAGTGGGGTGGGGTGGGGGAAAAGGGGAAGGGGGTGGAATGAACAATCATTTGCTGTATGTGTGGATGAAGGCACCATTGAGTTCCATGCTCGCCCTTCACACATTTGAATAGTTCACTGGTTCACATTACCCAGGTTTATATTTGAAGATTTACCATTTGGGCAACTTACTGGAGTGTTTCCAATGTTCATAGAACTGTATCCTAACAAGAGGAGGAGGGACAAGGGGATAACATTGATGGCAGGAGAGGAGAGGTGAAATGCAGAAAATAATGTTGTATAGTAGAGTGTATCCCTTTCCCAAATAAAGACATCAACTGTAGAGGGGGCATAACCGGAGGAGTGGGGTCCCAAGCTTTACATTTCATTGTCCCCAACCTGGCAGCATAAGGTGGCATGGTACTCCGCGTAAAACGTGATGCAGCATCTTGCCTTGTGTCATATAGGGGGTCCATCTTGGCGTCCTCCGAAGATTGAGACATTTTTGGTATTGTTTCTCAGGCTAATGGCCGCACTTCTAAGATCACACAACAAGGAGCCCCGCAAACCATTTGAAACAGGCGTCATCTGTTGCGTTTTGTAACCACCCCCTCTGGTGGATACCTAAAATGTGCCCCAAGTGGCATTGATACCCATCCAGAGTATTAAAATGAGATGACCTTCCCCCCCCCCCCCCCCCAACCCCACATAGGGTCAATGTCAGAGGTCACCAGCAGTTATTGGGATGTTGGGTCTTAGGGTATTTGGACCTACTGTTTGCACAGCACTGCTTCTAGTGGCGCTATGCAGATTTACGTTGTTTTCCCCTGGACAGGCAGCACTGTGGGTTACTACCAGCGCAGCCCGCGTGATGTTCTTTTATGATATCCATGAAGGACGTGGAAAAGACCACACAGTTTGTGGCCGGCGGTGCTGCTCATCCCCGCGGAATGGATGTAAATCTGCATAGCAAGCAGCGCTATGCGAATGAATTTCTCCCCAATAAGGTTTTTTTTAAAATTAGTAAAAAAACACGATTATTGGCTAGCTTAATGGCTTCATAGGTAAAGGGATCAGCAAATGCAGTACTAAGATAAACAGAAGGCCCCAGGTTCAAAGCCTGGTCTCTGCAGAATTGGCTGATGTAGCTGAGGCAATAATTGAAGTGTGACAGTTGGTCACAGTGACCCTGGCCTTGAGCGGGGTGAAAAATCTGCCAGATTTTCTTTTTCTATTCAGTATTCAGTATCCATTGACTCTTGCTGTAAAATGGGCAGTGTGTGGATGCCGTGTGTAGACAAAATTAAACCTGACTTTATGGCCCTCAATGGTTGAAGAGCCCGTCAACATTTATAATTAGATTCATACATGAAGTACAACTATTTGGGTGAAATTTTCAAGGTTTCATGTGAAACTGCACCCGAGCAAACAGCTTCAGTAGAGGAATAGTAATGAAAAACAACATTTGGGAAAAATAATTCAAAACCACTATTAAAGCAAATCCTTTGTGTTATGTGTGTGGTATTCCCTGTTTATTGGAAGTGACTGGAACAGGGCAGGGCTACAACGCAAAGAAGTGAGGTCTGTGTATCTGTAATTTAACTCTTTGACACCATTGTATAACATCACTTCAGTTGACTTTAATCTTTATTTCTGTTTGGATTCCTAATTTCATTATTTTTGGATTAAAATTAACATTTTGCAACTGTTTGACATTGTATGAAGAAAATGCATGCAATTCAATTAGAATTTTATCAAGAAATAAAAAGAAGACATTCAGAGATAACTTCATGCTAGCTGGAACTTAGTGTTCTGACACTATCTGCATAACCAGCACCAACTGGTGAAGGTCCCACCCTAAAAGCATATTTCTAAACTTCTGACAATGATGCGTCTCTTTTGCCATCTAGTTCATTGTAAGTTCACAAACCTGAATCAGCACTTTCCCAAAAAGGCTGGGCTTCCTTTTATTTATAAACTATGATGCTAAATGGCATGAACTAAACACACAATAGAAGGATTATGGCTGAGATTCAACTAGTGGAATCAAAAGTCATGCAAATTTATTAGAAAGAAAATTTATAGTGTTATGGTCAGGTGAGGAAGGGCCAAACGCTTCCCTCTTTTCCCTCCTTGTTTGACCACAACAGGTTTAATTCTTTTTTAAAGTGAATGTACTGGCCAATTCAGTAGGTGTTTGATTACTTACATGCTATGATCATAATAAGAACCAATCGGACAGGTTTTCTTGAGTTTAACAAAGAAAGAGGATAACTTTATTGTACTTAAACTGAACTAAGTAAAACAATCAACTATGCGCCAACTTTCTCACACACACACACACACTAGAGGTTCACACACATACAAATAGGTTACAAAGTGGAGAAGGGTTGATTGGTCAAGTTAGAGTCCATAGAAAAAGGAGTATACAGTCTGTGGCGTTTGGTGATTCAGCTGCTTCTACCTGAATTTGGTGGTCTTGAGGCTTTTAGTTTGAAGCGACAGATGACTGATTTGGTGGGTCTCTTGGAGACAGTGATATGGATGATTTCCTCCAACTGGATTTCAGATAGAGTATGCAGAGGTGGTCAGTCAACAGGCAAGGTTCGAAGCTTTCAAGCTGGAATGGAGAGAGAGGGGGACCCCCACTTGGGTTTGCCTGTGTCAGAGTCCAGATGCTTCTCCTTGCTGCTACAGAGAAACATCAGCTTAAAACCACAGCGGGGTAACGGGGTGGGGGGAGGGAGGGTGTGCTGGTCATGTGCCAGTCACCCAGTGATTCAAGCATGGTAGTTAGCAGTGTATTTCTTTTTGCTAAACAGAACAGGCAGTTCCCTCAAACTTCCTGGGTCTTGCTTCTTGCTGGGATGAGCAGGCATTTCGTCTCCACCTCACAGGCCTTGCAATGTCGGATACAATCATCTTTTATGTGTTACTTTTTAAAAAATTTAAAAAATATATAAATTCAGATCACCAGTCAGTGGAATAAAGAAAATTATCATCCAACAAAGCACATTGGCATGACAATAGCATATATGTTCAGGATTGAAAATTGGAACTTTGGTAATTAATCCATTTCTTTTTAAATGTTTACATTGACCTGCGCCTGAAAGTATTGAGTCCTTGCTGATGTATAGTTCCATGACGTCAATTGTCCTCTGGTGTTTTGGCCAAGCAGCCATTATTCAGACTTGAGCCTTGACATAAATTCAACTGATCACATCTAGGACTAGTCCTGCTTTAAGCCAATGTCCACATGCATGCACTTGCAGCAGGATAAGGAATCAGAATTGTGGCCAATTTTCCTGTTCTTAACTAAAGATCACTGAGGTCAGTTGCAGCATAGTTACTGCCACCTTGCCTATGATCAGCTAACTTTGTGCAAGGGTCAGATCTAGGCTTTTCTGATTTCCATGGGATAGTTACACACTGGATAAACACGTATTAAGCCATTGGGGGAACAAAAACAAGCATTAACAAAGATAGTGGGTGGATCTTAAGCAGCCCTTGACGTTGTGATCTGTGGCAGGGAGGGCTGAAGATGGCTCCGGATGAGGCCCGCCACAGACGTCGACGCCGGCAGGGCCCGGCCTGAACCTCCCGGCGGTGGTTCTGTGGCGACTCCCCCGCTGCTGGACGATGGGACCTCAATTTGAATATTTAAGTCAATAAAATTAATTAATTTAAATATACTGACCCGCGATCTTGAGGGCCCACTGTGATCTTCGGCGCATCGGCCGGCACTCTTGCGCCGTCAGATCCCCGTCCGGGGAAATGAGATGCGACACTGGTGGGAAGGGGGGGGAAGAGGTAAGTTTATCAATGCGGTGGGGGAGGGGAACGGGGTCCAATAAACATCATGGGTTTAGGGAATGGTGGGAAGGGTTGTATTTTAAACTTTGTGCAGTTTGGTGGGGGAAAGGTCAGATGTTAAAGGTAAGTGTTTTGGGGGAGAAACGGCAAATAGTTAATGTAATTGTTATGGGGGGAGGGGTGGGAAAGGGACATTGGAACTTTATTTATGTAACTCTGGGGATACATGTCTTTAAAAATTTAAATATCCCAGCAGGAATGACTGCCCTTTAAAAATGGCGTCAGCGCCTGCACACAGGCAGCTGACTCCATTGCCGGGGATGGACAGCCCACCCCCTCCAGGGGGTGCCTGGGAGTGTCGCCCGGCTATTTAAATGAGCTGCCGTGCTTAAGATCGTGGCAGGTCTTTGGCATGTGGCTTGCACAGGCGGGCCACCGTTTTATGAGCTCGCCGCAGAATCCAGCCCAGTGATATGCCTGGACGGGATAGTTGTCATTTTTTTAAAGTATAATTTTTCCTACCTAAGAAGGGAAATTTTCACTTCTCCTCCTGTTACAACCCATTGAAATGAAATATTTTAGTTCTATTGGCAGGTTATAATTGACATCCAGGCCAAGGAAGGATTCTGATCTTACCCAACTTGGTGAGAATTGGCAGAAGCTGGACCTACCACAGGTGTAATCAGAGTAGAATATTTCTGACCAGGAACTGGCATCTTGGGTTTCAGCCAGCTGGAATTTCTTCAGTCAGGTAGGGGAAATGAAAAATAATGTTACAATATTCATCGGGTGGTGGGGGGGGGGGGGGGGGTGGGGGGGGGTGGTGGGAGCGGTTGAACAACTTTAAATTTAAGGTATTTTTTCCCCATGTAGTTTTTCAACACGAATCTCCAAAGATAGAGTGCCATATTCTAATTTTCCTGCTGATTCTAACTGGATGAGGTTAAAGATGGTGGGGCTGGAAACTCATGGGCAGTCCATGCCAGTGTAAGTGCCAAACTGTACCTTCTGGAGTCCTCTGGCACTGATCCTGCCAGATTTTTCAGGGTTGGGGGAATCACCTAGTTTGTTCATCCCAGGTCAATGCCTACCCACAGAGGAATCTGCCTACTACAGCAGAAGTGGCAGGTCCCAGGTGCTGGCATGTTGGCGGGGAGATGAGGAATGTTGGTTTCTGCTTTGAAAAGATGAATTTCTGGCCTCCTGGGGACAGATAATTGTTTTTAAAAAATAATTACCTGTTATACCTCCAGAGACCTAGGCCTGGATGCCCAGGGGAGCCCCACTTCCAACATGGAGGTAGCCAATATGCCTATTCCCAGCAGGCATAACACTGCCAAAGATATGCCAGCTTCCTTTGAAGGCTGAGGTTGCAGGAACTCCCAATGTAAAGAGTCTCTGGACCGGATTGCTAATGCCTGCTGAGTATGGGTACAGAGACGAGTGCGATTTGAATATCATGTACACAGAGGTCAGCATTGGGACCTGCCACCTCCGGAATGCGACGCCATTTTAAAGGGATGCTGGCAGCGAAGGAACAGGTCGGGAACATACCTCCAATTAATTGCCTGTTGAGCTCATTGAAGAGCTCATTAACAGGCTTGTTAGCAACAGTTTTTAATTTTTAAAGGCTGGGAATGTGGAGGACGCAATGTGGAGAACACGGCTTTTAATTCATGAACACAGTGGGATGTCATTAGGGTTATGGGAAGGGCTGATTAAAAGACTGTGGAGGCCCAAAAAGAAGCTCAGCTGCTTCAAATGTGCCGCAGAGTGGCCATCGCTGCAGCTGTAAGACTTGCTTTCCTCACTGGTCAGTGGCAGGAAACCAGAGAAGGACATGAGGCCGCTGGCATCACTTGGGCACCTGAGGTTGGCAGAGGAAGGCCTGGTGAATGCACAAAGCCCAGCTGAGGAAACAGGCTACTCTGACATTGGATAGAGCAGCTAGGATCAACTTCAGCAGATGCAACCTCCTGGACAGCAGGAGGCCAGAGGAGCACAGCGGGGAGAGGACGGCGCTACCCAAGTCATTGGGTGCACAGCCCAAGAGTCAGCTCCCTGCAAATGACAGAGCGCCAGTGCCGTAGGAGCCTGTGCCTATCCAGACAGATGGTCTTGGTCCTGTGTGCTCTGGTCCACAATGACCTGATGCCTCATGGCTCCAATGATGGCAGTCCCCTACCTGCAGCCATTAAGGTTTCTGTAGCCCTAAATTCTATGCAGGCAGGCCATTCCAAGGATCAGCTGTGGACCTAGGTGGCATCTCATAGTCGGCAGCTCATCAGACCATCGGACAGGTCATGGATGCCACATTTCAGGAGGGCAGGGGACTACACCCACTTTGACACAAATGGGGTTGTACAGGCACAGAGAGCCATGGATTTTGCATCCATCGTTGGATTCCCCAGGAGTAGGACTCATTGATTGTGCCTATGTGGCCATCAAGGCAGCGTGACCGGCCAGTGAGATCCATCAACAGGAAGAGCTGCCACTCCCTCAACATCCAACTGGTCTGTGACCACAACAACAGCCTCCTCCATGTGTGTGCTCGCTTTCTGGCAGCTACCAGGACTCCTTCATCCTCTGCCAGTCCAGGCTACCTCAGATCTTCACTCCACCCCCCAAAGTGTGTTGCTGGCTCCAAGGAGACAAGGGAAATCCCTTGAAGAAATGGCTACTAACTCCTCTATGGGAGCCCCACACAACAGAGGCACAGAGATGAAAACCAATGCCACCTGCTCAGCACCACTGAGCTGGCTATCGGTTTTCTGAAGATGCAATTCGGTGCCTGGATCGGTCAGGTGGCACTCTGCAATACCTTCCAGCAAGGATCTTGGTCATTGTGGTACTCTGCTGCACTCTCCATAACATGGCCCTCCAGAGAGGTGTGAACCTCGAGGACAGTGAGGCCCTGGAAGGAGACAGCTCATGGGGGAAGAAGCAGGAAGTAAGAGTGGAGAAGGAAGAAGGGGTGTAGGGGGATAACACTGAACAAATCCCTGCTGCATGACAAGGTGGCCTCCTCCTGCCACCCTCTGGAAAGAGGCCCTCCCTCCTCTCCCTCACGGCCTCCAGCATTAGATCCAGGTGTGCATCGATGAAGTGAGGGTCTGCCCTGCCCCTAGTGCCAGGCCTTCAGCTCCCCTGTGACATTTCGCTTCCCTCTGGTGCTGTGGAAGGCAGATCTCTACCTCAGGACAACAAGCAGCCTTAGTGATGGCTGCCATAGGAGTCTACATGAGCCCCAGACTTGATCTGACCCACTGCCATTTTCAATCCCACTGGCTCTCAGTGGACAGGAAACCCGTCTCCATAACAATTAAGGGCTTACCCATTTGAAAATTGCAATCTGAATCAACTTCCCACAGGAGGATGGTTTCTGACCCAAAACCAGACCCAGTTCCTGTTTCCTGCCTCCATAATGAAAATCCAGCCCCCTAATCCCTTGGTGACACTGGTTTCACCTCTTACAAGACCCACAGGAACACTGATGTTAGGCCAGGAGCCAGTGGATCTTCTCCAGTGTGACATTTTAAGGCCCATTTGATTCTCTTATGAGATATATACACTCCTATCATGTAACATTAGAAATGTCAGAGAGAAAACTGTCTGACGGTGGCAGCACAATAATTTCATGACAGAAAACTGCCTGAAACCATTGCCAGGAGACAAACAACATTGCCAAAAAAAAAACAGGCCAGTAAACATTAGAGAATAAATATTCTGATCACTTTTACTTTAATGCCAGTGATCACTTGATCAGGAAATGTACTCTCAAATGCCCAGCAAAATAGCCAAGCATCAGACATGCATTCTGGAACTTTGTGCTACCAGTCCAATACCTGTTAAAAAGAATTGTAGCTCCCAGAATTTTATGTGTTGTTTAAGTAAGATCATCTCAGAGAGTTCAAAACATTTCTTACACCCCAAGTATAAAGAAAAAGTTAGTGTAATCGGTGTCTTTTCTGGATTGTCTCACAATTTCTATGCATATGGTAAACAGAAGCCTAGAGAAACTGAAATATTAAGTTATTAGTTGACCATGCTACAAGTGACTGAAGAAATGGGTTGGAATATTTTCCTTTCCTTGGGTTTGAGTCCAGAGAAAGTGATAAAAGGAAGGTTTCCTCTCTCTGCTAGCCATGCGAATCCCATGTTAAATGAATGTGGGGAGATACAAACTTAGTTGACACAAGGTCAAAGCACAAAATTAACCAAAACATAAAACTATTTGATAGTAAACTGTTCGTTTCATATTCCTATTATAGTTTTGTAGCAAAGATCTGTGGGGCACAATCCTGGTGATTGCTCTGGGATCTGTCTGCCAGTGACTTCCAATGTTGACTCCACAAGAACTTGTAGGGTCAGCAGGGCAGGCAAACATGTGTTTAGATTTTGAGGAAGCTAGAATGCCCAAGCTGAATGTCCAGTATAACACACTAGAGGTGCTCAAAAGTAACTATAACAATAAAAGCCCTAATCAGTATTAACTGGGAAAGAAATATCTGGTGCAGTCTGGAATGTCCTCCTCAAGGTCAGCAATACATCTTACTACTGCTAAACTTGACCCTTGTGTGCTTAATACTAATAGGTGCAAAATATTGACATCCCTCACGCAATGTTCGTTGAATAACTTTTTTAAAATACAAAAACAAGATTTGTGTGGTTTTCCTACAACAACTTGTATTTATATAGCACCTTTATCATAGTAAAATGTCCCAAGGCACGTCACATGAGTGTTATCAAACAAATTTTAACACTGAGCTACTAGGGAGATATTAGGCCCGAAGACCAAATGTTTGATCAAAGAGATAGGTTTTAAGGAGCATCTTGAAGGAGGGAAGCCAGGCAGGGAGGTTTAGGGAAGGAATTGCAGAGCTTAGGGCCTTGGCAGCCGAAGGCACAGCTGCCAATGGTGGAACAATTAAAATCGGGAATGCTCAAGAGGCCAGAATTGGAGTACAAGTATCTCGGAGGGCTGTACAGCTGGAAGAGATTACAGAAAAAGGGATCGGGTGAGGGCATGGAGGGATTTGAAAACAAGGATGGGAATTTTAAAATCGAGTCGTTGCTTACACGGAAGCCAATGTAGGTCAGTGAGCACAGGGGTGATGAGTGAACAGGACTTGATGTATTTTAAGACCTGGAAAGCATAGTTTTGGATGGCCTCAGTTTTGTAGATGGTAAATGTGGGAGGACAGCCAGGAGTGCATTGGAATAGTCATGTCTAGAGTAACAAAGACATGGATGAGGATCAGCAGCAGATAATCTGTGGCAGGGACACAAATGGGCAATGCTACAGAGGTGGAAATAGGTGGCCTTAGTGTTGGTGCAGATATGTGATGGCAAGGATAACTGCCATTGTTGCCATAAAACGTTGTATTATATTATTGCAACGTGGAACAAAAGACAAATTGCATTTTGGAGATTGTTACTCAGCTCCATATTTCCTCTCACATGAGGCAGGGAGGTGACTAGCCAAGGATAAAATGAAAAAACTATTCCATTTGTCTGAGTTTAAAAAAAAGGAAAAAAACAATTTCAAGTATGATATATTAGCGTACAATAGCGCTACTGAATTTTCTTTCTTAATTCATCGCTATGACTTACCTCCCAGGGCAATGATTCAAATTACTGCTCAGGGACACACACAATTTTAGTAGATTAATTGCTTCTTACATGAGAATTTGTGTGTGAAGTTTAAATTTTGCAGCAATAATTTGAATCACAAGAAAACAATAGATCCATTTCATATGCTGCAAATGAAATAATTAGTAGACAAAACAAAGCCATTTCATTTTATGCTCTCTACAGAATATAGCACACAATGAGGCCATTCTTTCCAGTGTGTCTGTGCCAGTTCTTTGCTAGAACAATCTAGAACTAATCCCACTGCCCTGCACTCTGCCTCTAGCCCTGAGTTTTCCTCTGCTTCAAATATTAATCCACTTTTCCCTTAAAAGTAATGCTAGTCTCTGCCTGAAAAACTTCCTAAGCCAAAGCCTTCAATGCTTCAGCAACCTCAATTCAAAGAAATGTCTCCTAGTCTCTCTCTCCTCACCCTCTCTTAGTAAGCGTTTTAAATTGATGGCCCTTTATCATTGGGATTGAAATTCTTTTGTGTTGCATACCAGGTGAACATTGTTAAAGTTCAAATTCAGTGTTGGACTTACCAATTGTACAGTTGACTGTGCCATGGCGGAAATGTGCACGAAAAGTGCCTATCGCTGTCCTAGTAAAGGCGGACATTAAGCATCCCTGGTGGTCACTTGAAGTGAATGCTTGCTACATCAAAATGAGTTAATAGGGGCTCCTGTGCTAGAATTAGGACCCCTTTACAAAATTGGTGCCTGGGAGCCTTTCTTTTGTGCTTTCTTGTACCTGCCCACAAAAACATGGCACCAACATTTAGGAAGTTGGTTGCAGCAATGCTATTTAAAGGGACTCCCCCACCTGAATTAAGGTAAATCGCTGAAAATTTGTTTTTGGCTACTGCGGAATTTTGGAGCCTTTCTTGTTGTTTTGGCTGAGTTTTGGCAATAGTTCAGAGTACAGAAGAGTTGGACTGCTGACCTTTGGCTGCAGCTGCACTGTTTGTCTGCATTCACCTCAGGAGTGCCAGAAAAGATGGGAACAGTCCTCTCCTTGAATGTTCAGTTGGTGCACGATCACAGGCAATGAATAATGCAAGTCTGTGCTCGGTTTCCTGGCAGTAGTTATAATTCCTACATACTGTGCCAGTCCTCAATCTCCTGTGTCATTGTTCCAGAGCAGCAGATGTGAGGCTGGCTCCTTGGAGACAGGGGTACCCCTCTACCCCTGGCTTATTACTCCTGCCAGGAATCTGGATACAGATGTGGAGAACTGATATAATATGAACCACACAAAAACAAGACCTCTCATTCAGAAAACCCCAAACAAAGGTTCTCGTGCCTGGATTGATTGGGTTGAGTCCTGCAGTAATTAAGTCAAGCCCTGTAGTCAAGTCCCAAGCAAGTCTTCAGATCTATAGTGGGTTTTTGGATGCTACACAACTCTGGCATTCAGAAGGGTCAAGCCTTGCAGTCATCACAGAAGGAAGAAAGGGGCGATAAAGATGATGAGGAAGGTAAAGGCTGAGCAGTGTAGCCAGCTGCTAGAGTAGTAACACAAAAAATAACTGAGGAGAGATTCTCCTATGGAAACCCTCCCCCTGCACATCATTTGATATACTTCTCCAACAACCTTCTGAATGCTCTCTAACACAACTACCTCAATTGTCTTTCTGCTACATAACTATGAATATGGAGACCAACAACAAAGCCAAGCTAATAAAAATGGTTTCTATCAGATTGTGTATTGTACAACTTTTCCCTCCTCTTCATAGTGAAATTAAATTACCTTATTTCAATCCCTTTGTGCCTGGTCTCTGTGTTCATTAATGTATTCCTGTGCTCCCAGTGTCGCAGGAGACTTGGAGGTGGGAGGCTGCTGCTCATCCACTGTGGGCACTGGAGATGGTGTCAGATAATGATGGTGGGTGACCTCGAGCAGCTCTGGGCCTTGAGGGCCCTTGCTATGTCTCGGCATTAGTCCAAATAGTCTGGGCCAATTTCTATCCAATTTCTCCACCAGTAAGTTCGCAGGGCTGTCCAAAATTTATCCACATCTCTTTATAGCCACATCTCTGTTATTGATACTGTATCTATAGTTATTCATGCTTATAACACTCCAAATTTATTTTGAATGCTTATGTATGTACCACTTAATCCTGACTCCAATTTATTGGAATGTTGACCTTTTTTCCTGGTTTTCTCAATTAATTTTCGGACATGCCCTGTCTCTTCGACAACAGTGTTTTTATCTCTCACTGCCTTGTCTCTTTCTTTCACTTTCTCCTCTAATAATACTTTCTCGCTATTAATTTCAGCCAAACTATTTGCTTCTATTCCAACAATTTTATCAATACAGAGAAATTCCCCCCTCCATGCAATGTTAGTTTAAATCCTCCTCCACTGCTCTATTTAACCTCTCCACATGGATACAGGTACTATTTTGGATTAGTTGAAGGCCAGCCCGTCAGTATAGTACTCCCTTAGTCCAGAACTCACTCCAATGCACCAAGAATGTAAACCCTTTCATCCTGCACCAGCTCTGCAACTAATCTTCTCCTTAATCTGTCCAGAAAATTGAACAAGAAGCAGTCTTCACATTACCACTCTAGATGTCTTCTTTTCAACATCTCCTCCTCTATATTCCCTATGCTACAGTCCATTCTCCTGTCAGCTGGGCAGGGAAATATCCTTTTTTCAGCCTTCTGCCAGTATTATAGCTGAACCATTCTCATTTTCTTGTTTTGCTGTAAGAAAGCAAATACCATCCACTCAGAGCTTCCCTTCAAGACCATAATGGGTAAAATTGGGTCTTCACTGGGGAAATGCTGTCAGCTATTCATAATCTGCCACTTTACTGTGTAATATTTTGATACAACAATGCATTATGGCATTGTCAGAGCCAAATTAGAAATTCTTAAGTTCCTGGGCACTGAGCATTCAGAGTCCCTAGGCTCCCACTGCACAAGCCACTGCAATCCATTTAAACCTACCACAATGAAGAAAGCTGAGTTGGTGCTCTCTGGAGCCAGGATTCATGGGTGTTGAAATAAAAACAGAAAGTGCTAGAAATACTCCAAAGGTCAGGCAGCATCTGTGGAGAGAGAAGCAGAGTTAACGTTTCAGGTCTGTGACCTTTCATCATGAGGGTTGAAGTTTGGTTTCTTGCTCCAATGGGATCAGGGGCACGAACACTCGACTTCTTGGATGCAACAGATAAACGTGCTGTTGTACGGGGTTCGGTGCCCCTGGTGGCAGCCCCATATTTGGCTGCAGCTCCTGGGTACAGGTCCCCTGACCATCATTAATAAAGTTGAAGTTATGATAAAAGAGTACGTATGCCTTCTACTATCATAAAAAATGCTGGAAATACTCAGCAGGTCTGGGCACATCTGTGGAGAGAGAAACAGAGTTAATATTTCAGGACGATACCCCTCATCAGAACTGGTAAAAGTTAGAAATGTAATCGGTTTTAAGTAGGTCAAATGGGGAAGAATGGAAAAAGAACAAAAGGGAAGGTCTGTGATAGGGCGGAAGAAGGGAGACATTAAATGACAAAATGTTTGGTGGGGCAGATCCAAAGGGAGTGGTAATGGGACAAGTAAAGAAACACAATATGTGTCTAGAGGAGGTGTCAATGGCAGAATAATGAACAGCTGCTGCCCAAAAGCAAAAACAAAAGAAAAGAAGAGAAAAACAAGATTAAGGCTGAAACATGCAAAGAAAAGGAATCAAAATGAGGACAGAGATCACTGTCTAAAATTGTTGAACTCAATGTTGAGTCCAGAAGGCTGTAAAGTGCCTAATAAAAAGATGAGGTGCTGTTCCTGAAGCTTGCGTTGAGCTTTATTGGAACACTGCAAGCCGAGGACAGAGATGTTGTCATGAGAGCAAGATGGTGAATTAAAATGACAGGCCACTAGAAGCTCAAGCTCAGCGTTGTGCTTGCGGACGGACTGGTGGTGTTACATACGAACATACGAACTAGGAGCAGGAGTAGGCTATGCGGCCTCTCGAGCCTCTTCTGCCATTCTATAAGATCATGGCTGATCTGTTTGTGGACACAACTCCACTTTCCTGCCTACCCCTAATACCCTTTGACTCCCTTGTTTGTCAAGAATCTGTCTACTTCTGCCTTTAAAACATTCAATGACCCTGCCTCCACCATTCTCCAGGAAGAGAGTTCCACAGACTCACGACCCCCTGAGAGAAAACATTTCTCCTCATCTCTGTCTTAAATGGGTGACCATTTATTTTTAAACTGTGCCCCCTAGTTTTAGACTCTCCAACAAGGGGAAACATTCTTTCAACATCCTCCCTGTCAAGTCCCCTCAGGATCTTATATGTTTCAATAAGATCACCTCTCATCCTTCTAAACTCCAATGAATACAGACCCAACCTGTCCAACCTTCCTTATAAGATAACCCTCTCATCCCAGGAATCAGTCAAGTGAACCTTCTCTGAACTGCTTCCAATGCAATTATATCCTTTCTTAAGTAAGGAGACCAAAACTGTACACAATACTCTAGATGTGGTCTCACCAACATGCTATACAACTGTAGCAAAACATCTCTACTTTTATAGACCATTCCCCTTGCAATAAACGACAATGTTGCATTTGTCTCCTTAATCACTTGCTGCACCTGCATACTAACATCTTGTGTTTCGTGTACTAGAACACCCAGATCCCTCTGCATCTCAAGAGTTCTGCAATCTCTCTCCAATTAAATAATATGTTGCTTTTCTAGTTTTCCAGCCAAAGTGGATAAGTTCACACATTCCCACATTAAACACCATCTGCCAAATCTTTGCCCACTCACTTAACCTATCTATATCCCTTTGCAGACTCCTTATGTCCTCTTAAACATAGAAACATAGAAAATAGGAGCAGGCATAGGCCATTCAGCCCTTCGGGCCTGCTCCACCATTCAAAAAAGACCATGGCTGATTGTCTAATTCAGTACCCTGTTCCCACTTTCTCCCCATATCCCTTGATCCCTTTGGCATTAAGAAATATATCTATCTCCTTCTTGAACATATTTAATGACTTGGTCTCCACTGCCTTCTGCGGTAGAGAATTCCACAGGTTCACCACCCTCGTGAGTGAAGAGATCTCCCCTCATCTCAGTTCTAAATGGCATACCCCATATCCTGAGACTGTGACCCCTGGTTCTGGACTCTCCAGCAATCGGGAACATCCTCCCCGCATCTAGCCTGTCTAGTCCTGTTAGAATTTTATAGGTTTCTATGAGATCCCCTCTCATTCTCCTAAACTCTAGTGAATATAGGCCTAGTCGACCAATCTCTCCTCATACTTCAGCCCTGCCATCCCAGGAATCAGCCTCGTAAATCTTCTTTGCATTCCCTCTATGACAAGAACATCCTTCCTCAGATAAGGAGACCAAAACTGCACACAATACTCCAGATGTTCTCTCACCAAGGCCCTGTATAACTACAATAAGATATCCTTGCTCCTGTACTCAAATCCTCTTGTAATGAAGGCCAACATACCATTTGTCTTCCTAACTGCTTGCTGTACCTGAATGCTTGCTTTCAGCGACTGGTGTACAAGGATACTCAAGTCTCGTTGCATCTCCCTCTTTCCCAATCTGTCACCATTTAGATAATAATCTGCCTTTCTACTTTTACAACCAAAGTGGATAACCTCACATTTATCCACATTATACTGCATCTGCCATGCATTTGTCCACTCACCCAAGAGCCTCTTTGCCTCCTCCTCACAGCTCACATTCCCCCCCAGCTTTGTGTCATCTGCAAACTTGGAAATGTTCCATTTAGTTCCCTCACCCAAGTCATTAATATATATTATGAATAGCTGGGGCCCAAGCACTGATCCCTGCAGTACCCCACTAGTCACTGACTGCCACCTGGAAAAAGACCCATTTATTCCTACTCTCTGTTTCTGTCTGTCAACCAATTCTCAATCCATGCCAGTATATTACCCCAATCCTATGTGCTTTAATTTTGCACACTAACCTCTTATGTGGGACCTTATCAAAAGCCTTCTGAAAATCCAAATACACCACATCCACAGGTTCTCCTTTATCTATTCTACTGGTTACATCCTCAAAAAACTCCTACCTATCTTTGTGTCAACAGCAAATTTAGCAATCATACATTCTGTCCCTTCATCTAAGTCCACTGGTTCTCCCTTATCTATTCTACTAGTTACATCTTCAAAAAACTCCTACCTATCTTTGTGTCAACAGCAAATTTAGCAATCATACATTCTGTCCATTCATCCAAGTCATTGATATAGATTGTAAGTAGTTGAGGCCTCAGCACTGATCCCTGTGACACTCCACTAGTTACAGCTTACCAACCTGAAAACAACACATTTATGCCTAGCCTCTGTTAGCTAACCAATCCTCTATCCATTATAATATGTTACCCCCTACACCATGGGCTCTTAATTTGTTTAGTAACCTTTGTTGTGGCACCTTGTTAAATGCCTTCTGGAAATCCAAGTACACCACCTCCACAGGTTCCCCTTTATCCACTTTGCTTGTTAATTCCTCAAAGAACTCTAGTAAATTAGTTAAACACAATTTCCCTTTCACAAAACCATGTTGACTCTGCCTGATTGCACTGAGATTTTCTAAATGACCTGCTATAATCTCCTTATAACAGATTCCAGCATTTTCCCTATGACAAATGTTAAGATAACTGACCTGTAAACCCCGTCCCAGCCCGCCCCCCCCTCGCACCATCTTCACCCCGCACCCCCTTCCCCTGCACCCCCCCCCCCCACCCCCTCCCTCTACCCCTCCCCCTTGCATCCCCTCCTCCCACCGGCACCATCCTACACCTGTGTAGGGGCCCCAACAACCCCACTGCCTTGTGGGCGTCTCGGGAGAGACCAAGGCTAAGGGAGTAAACCCTAACAGAAAATCCGGAGCGGAACCCCGTAGGCGGTCATGTGTCACCTTTGGCATGTTTCCGGCAGTTCCTGCAGCCATACTGGTGCCAAACGTCGTGTCCTGCACTCCTTTGGACCCCACCAGAAAGGCCGAGAGGGGGGTTTTGACGACTGGGCAACTCTCAACCTCCATAAATTTGCCCAGGCATGCGCCATGGAGAGGTCACTCCATAGTTGCCTCACAGCGACTGAAACAACACGGAAGGCAGCAGTTACGGGTTATAAGTCCAGATAAATTGGCGTAGAAACTGGGCGCCACGGGTTGCCTTTGTCGGTGGGAGAGGTCATTGCACCTCACTGGACAGCTACCGCCCGCCTCAAACCGGGCAGCCCCCGGTCAATAAGGTTCTGTCCCGCCACAGTCTGCCTGCTTCAATGGGTGCTTGGAGCTCAGGGTCATTGCCCGAAAGGTGAACTGATACACCGCACCAAACAACATGAAAAAAGGAAAGAAGGTACCAGCCCTTCGCTTTGCAAGCTGGAACGTCAGAACTATGTGTCCTGGCCTGTCGGAAGACCTTACACAAATCAACGATTCTCGGAAGACCGCCATCATTAACAACGAGCTCAGTAGACTCAATGTGGACATTGCAGCACTTCAGGAGACTCGCCTCCCCGCGAGTGGCTCTCTAGCAGAGCAAGACTACACCTTCTTCTGGCAGGGCAGGGATCCTGAAGAACCAAGACAGCATGGAGTGGGCTTCGCCATCAGAAACTCCTTGCTCAGCATGATAGAGCCTCCCTCAAATGGCTCGGAACGCATACTGTCCATCCGACTGCTCACCACCTCTGGTCCAGTACACCTACTCAGCATCTATGCTCCAACACTCTGTTCCGCACCTGAAGCTAAAGACCAGTTCTATGAACAACTCCATAACATCATTAGCAGCATCCCCAACACCGAACACCTATTCCTGCTGGGGGACTTTAATGCCAGGGTTGGGGCCGACCATGACTCATGGCCCTCCTGCCTTGGGCGCTATGGCGTTGGAAGGATGAATGAGAACGGGCAGAGACTGCTTGAGTTGTGTACCTATCATAACCTCTGCATCACCAACTCGTTCTTTCACACTAAACCCTGTCACCAGGTTTCATGGAGGCACCCAAGATCACGTCGTTGGCACCAGCTAGACCTCATTGTCACAAGGCGAGCCGCCTTAAACAGTGTTCAAATCACACGCAGCTTCCACAGTGCGGACTGCGACACCGACCACTCCCTGGTGTGCAGCAAGGTTAGACTCAGACCAAAGAAGTTGCATCATTCCAAGCAGAAGGGCCACCCGCGCATCAACACGAGCAGAATTTCTCACCCACAGCTGTTACAAAAATTTCTAAATTCACTTGTAACAGCCCTTCAAAACACTCCCACAGGGGATGCTGAGACCAAGTGGGCCCACATCAGAGACGCCATCTATGAGTCAGCTTTGACCACCTACGGCAAAAGTGCGAAGAGAAATGCAGACTGGTTTCAATCTCATAATGAAGAGCTGGAACCTGTCATAGCCGCTAAGCGCATTGCACTTTTGAACTACAAGAAAGCCCCCAGCGATTTAACATCCGCAGCACTTAAAGCAGCCAGAAGTACTGCACAAAGAACAGCTAGGCGTTGCGCAAACGACTACTGGCAACACCTATGCAGTCATATTCAGCTGGCCTCAGACACCGGAAACATCAGAGGAATGTATGATGGCATGAAGAGAGCTCTTGGGCCAACCATCAAGAAGATCACCCCCCTCAAATCTAAATCGGGGGACATAATCACTGACCAACGCAAACAGATGGACCGCTGGGTTGAGCACTACCTAGAACTGTACTCCAGGGAGAATGCTGTCACTGAGACTGCCCTCAATGCAGCCCAGCCTCTACCAGTCATGGATGAGCTGGACATACAGCCAACCAAATCGGAACTCAGTGATGCCATTGATTCCCTAGCCAGCGGAAAAGCCCCTGGGAAGGACAGCATTACCCCTGAAATAATCAAGAGTGCCAAGCCTGCTATACTCTCAGCACTACATGAACTGCTATGCCTGTGCTGGGACGAGGGAGCAGTACCCCAGGACATGCGCGATGCCAACATCATCACCCTCTATAAAAACAAAGGTGACCGCGGTGACTGCAACAACTACCGTGGAATCTCCCTGCTCAGCATAGTGGGGAAAGTCTTTGCTCGAGTCGCTCTGAACAGGCTCCAGAAGCTGGCCGAGCGCGTCTACCCTGAGGCACAGTGTGGCTTTCGTGCAGAGAGATCGACTATTGACATGCTGTTCTCCCTTCGTCAGATACAGGAGAAATGCCGTGAACAACAGATGCCCCTCTACATTGCTTTCATTGATCTCACCAAAGCCTTTGACCTCGTCAGCAGACGTGGTCTCTTCAGACTACTAGAAAAGATCGGATGTCCACCAAAGCTACTAAGTATCATCACCTCATTCCATGACAATATGAAAGGCACAATTCAACATGGTGGCTCCTCATCAGAGCCCTTTCCTATCCTGAGTGGTGTGAAACAGGGCTGTGTTCTCGCACCCACACTTTTTGGGATTTTCTTCTCCCTGCTGCTTTCACATGCGTTCAAATCCTCTGAAGAAGGAATTTTCCTCCACACAAGATCAGGGGGCAGGTTGTTCAACCTTGCCCGTCTAAGAGCGAAGTCCAAAGTACGGAAAGTCCTCATCAGAGAACTCCTCTTTGCTGACGATGCTGCTTTAACATCTCACACTGAAGAATGCCTGCAGAGTCTCATCGACAGGTTTGCGTCTGCCTGCAATGAATTTGGCCTAACCATCAGCCTCAAGAAAACGAACATCATGGGGCAGGATGTCAGAAATGCTCCATCCATCAATATTGGCGACCACGCTCTGGAAGTGGTTCAAGAGTTCACCTACCTAGGCTCAACTATCACCAGTAACCTGTCTCTAGATGCAGAAATCAACAAGCGCATGGGTAAGGCTTCCACTGCTATGTCCAGACTGGCCAAGAGAGTGTGGGAAAATGGCGCACTGACACGGAACACAAAAGTCCGAGTGTATCAGGCCTGTGTCCTCAGTACCTTGCTCTACGGCAGCGAGGCCTGGACAACGTACGCCAGCCAAGAGCGACGTCTCAATTCATTCCATCTTCGCTGCCTTCGGAGAATACTTGGCATCAGGTGGCAGGACTATATCTCCAACACAGAAGTCCTTGAAGCGGCCAACACCCCCAGCTTATACACACTACTGAGTCAGCGGCGCTTGAGATGGCTTGGCCATGTGAGCCGCATGGAAGATGGCAGGATCCCCAAAGACACATTGTACAGCGAGCTCGCCACTGGTATCAGACCCACCGGCCGTCCATGTCTCCGTTATAAAGACGTCTGCAAACGCGACATGAAATCGTGTGACATTGATCACAAGTCGTGGGAGTCAGTTGCCAGCATTCGCCAGAGCTGGCGGGCAGCCATAAAGACAGGGCTAAATTGTGGCGAGTCGAAGAGACTTAGTAGTTGGCAGGAAAAAAGACAGAGGCGCAAGGGGAGAGCCAACTGTGCAACAGCCCCAACAAACAAATTTCTCTGCAGCACCTGTGGCAGAGCCTGTCACTCCAGAATTGGCCTTTATAGCCACTCCAGGCGCTGCTTCACAAACCACTGACCACCTCCAGGCGCGTATCCATTGTCTCTCGAGATAAGGAGGCCCAAAAGAAACTGACCTATAGTTTCCTGCTTTCTGGCATCCTCGTTTCTTGAATAGTGAAGTTACATTTGCTATTTTCCAATCTAATGGGACCTTTCCAGAACCGAGGGAATTTTGGAAAATTAAAATCAATGCATCCACTATCTCAGCAGCCACTTCTTTTAAGACCCTAGGATGAAGTCCATCAGGACCTGGGGACTTGTCAGCTTTTATTTCTCATAATTTTCTCAGTACCCTTTCCCTGGTGATGATAATTGTTTTAAGTTTCTCACTCCCTTTCAACTCTTGGTTTACAATAATTTCTGGGTTGTTATTTGTATCCTCTACAGTAAAGACAGATGCAAAATATCTGTTCAATTCCTCTGCCATTTCCTTATTTTCCATTATTAATTCCCCAGACTCACTCTCTCGAGAACCAACACTCACTTCACTTACTCTTTGCCTTTTTAAATAGCTGTAGAAACTCTTACTATCCATTTTTATATTTCTAGCTAACTTTCTCTCGTGCTCTAATTTCTCTCTCATTATTCCTTTAGTCATACTAATATATGTTTTTTTATATTCTGTCCAATCTTCTGACCTGACACTACTCTTCGCTGAATAGCATGCTTTTTCTTTAAATTTGATACTATCTTTAACTTCCTTAATTAGCCACAGATGGTGCGTCCTTCCCCTAGACTGGAATATCTTTGCTGAGTGTTATGAAATGTTTCCTTAAGTGTCTGCCACTGCATCTCTAATGACCAATCCCTTAACATAATTTCCCAGTTTACTTTAGCTAGCTCTGTCCTCAAACCCTCATAATTACCCTTATTTAAGTTTACAATGCTAGCCTTAGATCGACTCTTCTCACCCTCAAACTGCATGCGAAATTCAGTCCTGTTGTGATCACTGCTACCTAGGGCTACTTTTACTATAAGGTTATTAATTAATTCTGTATCATTACACATTACCAGATCTAGAGTAGCTTGCTCTCTGGTTGGCTGTAGAATGTGCTGCTCTAAGAAACACTCCATGAACTCAATTTGCTAATCTGATTCATTCAGTCTAGCTGTGGATTAAAATCACCCATGATTATCACTGTAACTTTCTCACAAGCCCCCTTACTACTTCTTGTATACCCCATCCTACAGTGTGGTTACTGTGAGGGGGCCTATAAGCTACTCCCAAAAGTGACTTCGTACCTTTACTATTTCTTATCTCCATCCAAACTGATTCTATATCTTGATTTTTAGAACTAAGGTCACCTCTCTCTAATGTACTAATGTCATCCTTAATTAACAGAACTACCCCTCCAACTTTTCCTAGTTTCCTGTCCTTCCGAAATGTAATGTACCATTGAACATTCAGGTCCCAGCCTTTGTCATCTTGCAGCTATGTCGCTGTAATGGCTATCAGATCATACATATTTATTTTTATTTGAGCTATCAATTCATTTGTTTTGTTACGAATGCTACATGCGTTCAAATACAGGGCCTTTAGTTCTGTCTTTTTACTATTTATGCAACCTCTAGCCTTAGCTCCTTGCACACTCTTAATTTTGTACATTCTGTCCCTTTCTTCCATGCTCTGATAATTACTTCCCTTATTGCTACTTTGCTCTCTTGCCTTGTCCTCTCTCCTTAATTTATCATATCTTCTCTCACTTGATCCCTTGCCCCACTGTTTAGTTTAAAGCCCTCTCTACTGCCCTAGTTGTACAACTCACCAGAACACTGGTCCCAGCACGTTTCAGATGAAGACTGCCTAAATGGTACAGCTCCCACTTTCCCCAGTTGTGGTGCCAGTGCCCCATGAATCAAAACCCATTTCTCCCACCCAATCTTTGAGCCATGCATTTAACTCTCTAATCTTATTTACCCTACTCCAATTTGCTCATCACTCAGGTAATCCAGAGATTATTGCCTTCGAGGTTCTGCTTTTTAATTTAGCCCCCAGCTGCTCATACTCTCCATGCAGAACCTCTTTCCCAGTCCTACCTGTGTCATTAGTACCCACATGGACCACGACAACTGGATCCTCCCCCTCCCACTGCAAGTTTCGCTCCTGCCCTGAGCAGATGTCCTGAACCCTGGCACCAGGCAGGCAACACAGCCTTCTCGACTTTTGCTCTTGGCTGCAGAGAACTTTGTTTATCCCCCTACTACCACTACGTTCTTATTTACTCCCCCCCCCTCTTGAATGGCTTCTTGTACTACGGTATCATGGTCATTTTGCTCATCCACCCTGCAGCCCTCACTCTCATCCATACAAGCTGAAAGAACATCAAACTTGTTGGACAATTGCAAGAGCTCAGCTTCCTCCACTTCTGCCTTTTAGATCCCCTTACCTGTGTCACTTGCAGTCACATCCTCCCGCCCCTGACCACTGACCAAATCAGAAGACCCTATCCTAAAGTGTGTGACTGCCTTCTGGAACAAAGTATCCAGGTAACTTTACCCCTCCCTGATGCATCGCAGTGTCTGTAGCTCTGCCTCCAGCTCACTGACTCTGAGCTGAAGCTCCTTGAGCTACAGACACTTACTGCAGACGTGGTTGCTGTGAATCACACTGGTGTCCACGAGCTCCCACATACTGCAGCTGCAACACATCACCTGCTCGGTCATCCTTATTGTGTTTTAAATAACTAATTAATTATTTACTTAATTAATTTTTTAATTAATACCTCACCTCGCCAGCACTTATTGCTCTAATTTAAACCTTGGTAATACAATAAGCCTTACCGCTTAAAAATAAAACAGAACAGTAGACTCACCAGCTTACTTCCCTTCTGCTTGCCTGTCTTAATTAATTCTAATTAATTATTAGGTAGCTACATACATTTTAATTTAACATTTTTCTAATTTCCAACTATTAACACACACACACACCCTAACAGCAGTGTACTAATCTAGATATTTACAGATACTCCCTAACAGCAGTTACTCACCAACCAATCACCTTACAGCTTGCCTGTGATGTCAATGTTTGAATTTTCTTTTCAAACTCAGTCAGCGAGCACCAACTCCTGAAGCTATCCAGGTGCTCCCTTGCAGGTCAAATCCACTCCTCTCCCGAAGGAAGTGAAGGCCCAGAGCGTGGCATTGTATTTATTCTCTCCCTGATCTAGGTACTCCCTTGCCGGTCCGACTGCTCTCAGCTCCCGAGCCTGGCACTGTATTTATCCGCTCCCGGTTCTATGTGCTCCCATACAGGTCCAACTCTCTCAGCTCCTGAAGTGTTGTGCAAAGTCACCACCCATTTTGTGTTTGGTCTCCCCAATGCACAACTGACACCACTGTGAGCAGCGAATACAGTATACTACGCTGAAAGAAGTACATTTCAATTGCTGTTTCGCCTGGAAGGAGTATTTGGGGCCTTAGACAGTGAGGGGAGAGGAGGTAGAAGAGCAGGTGTTGCATCTTTTGTTCTTGCCTGGAAAGGTGCCGTGGGAAGGGTTGGGGTGTTGGGGATAATAGAGGAGTGGATCAGGGTGTCGCAGAGGGAATGGTGTGAAAGGTTGCATCATCAAAAGAGATGTGACGGAGATGGAGAAACTGGAAGAATGGAATGGAGTCCTTACAGGAAGTGGGGTGTCAGGAAGTATAGTTGAGGTAGCTGTGGGAGTCAGTGGGCTTACATCAGAAATGGAGATAGAGATGTCAAGGAAGGGAAGGGAAAAGTCAGAGATGGACCATGTGAAGGTGAGAGAAGGCTGGAAGTCGGAAGCAAAGTTGATGAAGTAACTATGCTGCCGGATCTACTGAGTATTTCCAGCATTTTCTGTTTTTATTTCAGACCCCCAGCAATCATAGTATTTTGCTTTTGCTTCTACTATAATTGATTTCAAATTGAAAAGACAAAGGATGCCCATCACATATTTGTCCTATCCAATTAAATTTCCTTCAGCTAAAAATCTACCTGGAATTATGGGCACCAACCTCTTCATAAAATCTCTTAATATTCTAGTTCATCCTTCTTTTAGATTTCCTGGCTTTAAAATGTTGCTGATTCTGAATAAAACATAAGTAAAATTATCCGAATAACCATAATCTAGAGACAACAGTCTCGGGTTGAGTTTTTGTCATGTGTAGCCAGTGTACTAAATATTTCAGAAAACAGATGTCTTGTGGAAAACTGAAACGTGTAAATCTGTTTCCCAACATTCCTTTCAAAGGAAATTTCTGTGTGAGCCCATATTTTATATAAAGCATTTGAACAGGACCAAACTATGATAGATAATGTTTCTTGTGTTCAGAATGCAGCATCATGTAATATTCCATCTTAACAGATTAATAAGAATTTATCTTGTATTATGAAAACTTTAATTAGTCAATGTGTAGACAGATTTCTGCTGTTAGCCCGAAGTGTTGTTCATATGTCCTTCAAAACCCAGGTCTCCTATTTCCTAACTGTCAAATCTTTTTATATTCAATGAGGTGATATGGCATGAAATATTTAGGTTGTGCACTTTCTGTTGCCTTGCAGATATGAAGCAAAATAGATTTAAGGCAATTTAGTTCTAACTTCACCATCAGGCTGAGTTTCAGACTTGAGTACATAATTTTATATACATTGATGATTTTAAAAAATGATACCGTTTCAAACCTTTGTAACTTGACATTAAATCTGCTGACAGGCAGGCACATGAAAGGATGCCTATTTCCTTTTCCCTTGTGTGATTTAGATTTAACAGAAGTAGATGGTTCAGCATATCTTAAATTCCTTTTGGAGTCTGATGGCTTGCTGCCACCCTTCCAGCAGCCATAGTTGACACAAAGAGCTATCATTACTAGCTAAGGTTTTGAATGAGTCCAAGCAAGTAATTCCTGTCAGTAAACTTTCAAGGCTCAATAACCTCTTTGCCTAATGTGGACTGGATGGCCTTTCAGTGTTCTGCAGCTTAAAAATTGTAGTTCTTTTATATAGCAAAACACATTTGGATTAATTTAAACTTTGAATTTTGGGCTTCCAAAATTTGCATAGTCCAAAACCAAAATCCATTGGATTACTCTTCAGTCAGTGAAGTCTGACAAAATCCTTCATGAAACCCCCTTGGACCTTGAATAAATACATTAGTCACAAGACTACTTGGAAACTTCAAAACAACATCTTAGTAAACAACCAGGAAACTTGGATCCATAGCTGCCACCAGGAAATTTGAACCTGACTCTTCACGAGGCTACCAGAGAAGTCACGTAGACATGTAAACATGGAAAAAAACTGCTGGCCAAATTAACAGACAAGTGCTTTCCTCTTTTATGGGAATATTCCAGTCATTCCAACAGTGGCATTAATCCACTGTTATTTTAATGCATTTACTTTTTGTAATTTCTAGGCAGATTTCTTCTGCTGACTACTTGTAGCAAAACTATAATGGTTTTCAGGAAATTCGCTGCTAATTATTTGTGTGAAAACATAAATATCAATGAATAAATAGGATTATGATTTTGGCAACTCCTGAAGATGCTGACATTGTCCTCTCCACAGCCAATATCAACAGCTTCCATCTTTCCATGCAATAGCTCCATCCCATTATCAATACAAATAGAATCCTCCCAGTCAAATCTGCCCTCTCTTCCGATTCCCAAATCTTCAGTTGTTTTCCATGTTCATCTACAGTAAAACAACACAAATGAAAATTATCAATTTCCAACACTGATTCATTAAAAAACAATGGGCGTATGAGTATCTACTTTTTATCACCACAGTGCTTCCTTCTTCTCTGCGGTGGCATAGCTATATATTCTAGTTTTAATTCTCACTGAAAAAAACCTAGAATCAGGTGCCTGCAGAGTATGGTGCTGGGAAAGAGATGGCCCTTTATCTCCTTGTACATGAACTTCAGGTGAACTCAGGCAAATGTGAACATTGCCTGGGCCAACCTGCTTTCTGGGTCTTGGCCTGCCATGGGTTGTGGCTGGAGGAGTAGTGTGGAAGTGCTGCTATCCTGGCTAATTGCCTCATCTTCCATGGCCGCATCTGTCCTGACCTTACTTAAAGCCTTCATGTCACACTGACTTCTGATCTGCCAGTTCACACTCCTGATGAATTTAGTGATGTCAAGAAGCTCATCCCCATCTAACACCTCATTTGGGTAAGGTTAGCAGTAATGTGACAATAGTGTAGTCTAAGGCCTAGAAGGCATCTGCTTGAGTTGTTATTGCAGCTGCTGTGATGGCAGGATATGCTGCTTATAACATTGGAATTGCCACTTTATCCAAAGATATCAGGTACTGTAACACATCCTTAGGGTGTCATTCATGTAACTACTAGAGCTTTCTGCTATTTGTTGATAGCTTCTGGGCAATTTCACTATTTTTCCTGCCAAATTGTCATGCTCGGAATGCATTCTTCCCTCAATAGCTAGGCCACAGAGATCTTTTTCCCTGGCTTCCACATCTGGAGAGGGAAGTGACTTCACTGCCCTGCAACGGGTTTCTTGCTCCTGTTCTTGTATCTCTTCCTGTTCCTGTCTACCTGCACTCTGTGACTCACAACTTGTGCTGTCCTTCTGCTGTTGATCTAAATTTTCTGGAGTAGATGTCTCTAAGCTGGTGAATGGGTAAGATAAGCACAGTGCCAGGTGTGCTGCTCCTTCTTCAGTGACTACTATCGAACAAATCTTGGAAGTGGTTGGCTCTGGAAGCCTGAGGAGATCCTGAAAATACACAAAGGACAGCAACTTAGAATGGCAATACTAATCTGGCATAGGCAAGCACCTGCCCAGAAAAATCACTTCTTTGGTTTCAAGTTTCTCTTTTTTATTTAGTCAAAGGTCCATCATTATCTGGCGCATTTGGTGTATATCTGGTGCAGTCAATAAACGCTTCAATAGAACATCTGTTGTGCCTACAACATTGCATATATAGGGTTATGTTGCCAAAACATAATCAATACAGTGATGTATTGATTTTATATTTTTGTGACAACTATGAACAGACATTTCCCATAAGTACAAAAGCCACAATTGACCAAATTATGGGTTTGTAGAGCCCTGTGAGTTATTCGTTTAGAAAAATGATGCAAAGGCACCTCCCTCAAATGTATGGCAAAATTAATAATCTGCAAAAATGAAAAATGCAGTTAAGGAAAGTTTCACAAAACCACTTTTTAAAAAATTGTATGATTCAGTTGAGAAAAAAAATGTTTCAATGGAACTGAAGGAACCTTTATGAATTGTACACTTTGTTACTCGGAGATAGTAGTAAGAACATCCTCAGTTGTATAATAAAATCTGCAGATACTTTCACATCCTATATCCTCTGTGCAATAATCCAACTTTTGATGGTGTTTCTACACATAAATTAATATTAGAGGACACTTGTTCCACTAAATGCTCACAGAATTATTTAAGCTGTTACTTATTTGCTCCATGATAAACATATTTTTGCTTCCCCCATAAGTCACTTTAAGATGCTCATTCGCTATCCTTTTTCTCAAACCTGCTTAAATAAAGTTGTTTCAATCTTTCATGCATTGATGATGTTTTTTCAGATTCCCTAAGAATCTGTGAACAAACCAACAGTACAATTTTGTGTATGTGTAGGAAATATTAGAAATTTATAAAAAGAAAATCATTGTCACAGTTATTAAACTGAGTGCATTTTTAAAGCTAAATTTATCTTCAATGAAAGCAGAATGACTGATCTCAATTTAAAGTTTAAAAAGGGTCCAATTGTGTTCAATACTGATGCTATTCATAAAGAAGAATAGCTGCACTCATTGGTGCTCCTAAATCCTAACTTTTTCCAATATTTATGTTACAAGGCTTCCGGTCAGAAGCCATTTGATGTCCATTTTGTGTACAATTCCCCTTCAATTACATCATGGATAGAACAGTAGCTGCAGCAGAACGCCACATTCCTGATTTTATAGCTGTGGAATTTCCTAATACATTGACATTCATCATTTTTATTTTCGTAAGTCTGATTTAAAGTAAATAGCTTTGACAAAATTACAATTGGAATCTATATTTTATTCAAAGATTGAAGATTTGCTGAACTGAAATAAGTGCGATTTGTTATTATTGTGGTGTTACTGTCACTTTAGACTGCCAATCATGTCCGTGTGCTCTGATTTAAAGATTGTAGCCAATGCTAGAGTATAAGTCACAAATAGCGGATTGCTTTCTTGATCTTTGTGGACAAGCTTGGATTAGAGTTCTGTAGGCCACGTGGCATTTACCCCTAGGAAGAAAATAAATAATGTGGTATTTTGACTTTAACTGGTTTTGGAACATTGAAATGGCAATTTCAGTAAAGGGTAGTTTATTTTGTTGTTGAATAGCTATGTCACCAAGAGCAAAATAATGGGGATAGACTAGAATATTGGAATTTGACTGTCTGTCTAACATCTCTCTCCATATTGTTTCTGATTTTTGTCTTTTTTATATGCATCCTCCTCCATAACAAACTAAACTATATATTTTTAAAATTCATTTTCATGGGATGTAGGCATCGCTGGCAAGGCCAGCATTTGTTGCCCACCCCTAATTTCCCTTCAGAAGGTGGCGGTGAGCTGTCTTCTTGACCACTGCAAACCATCTGGTGCGGGTTCACAGTGCTGTTAGGAAGGGAGTTCCAGGATTTTGATCCAGTGACAGTGAATGAATGGCAATATATTTCCTAGTCAGGATGGTGTGTGGCCTGGAGGGAATTTGCAGGTGGTGGTGTTCCCACGTGTCTGCTGCCTTTGTCCTTCTAGGTGGAAGAGGTCACAGGTTTGGAAGGTGCTGTTGAAGGAAGCATGATGAGTTGGTGCAATGCATCTTATATATGTTACACACTGCTGCCACTGTGCATCAGTGGTGGAGGGAGTGAATGATTAAGGTGGTGGATGGGGTGCCGCTCAAGCGGGCTGCTTTGTCCTGGATGGCGATGAGCCTCCTGAGTGTTTCTGGAGCTGCACAGATCCAGACAAGTGGAGAGTATTCCATCACATTCCTGACTTGTGCCTTGTAGATGGTGGACAGGCTTTGGGGAGTCAGGAGGTGGGTTACTCGCTGCAGAATTCCCAGTCCCTGTTCTTGTAACCACAGTATTTGCATGACTGCTGTAGGTGAGTTTCTTGTCAATGGTAACACCCAGGATGTTGATGATGGGGGATTTATTGATGGTAATGCCATTGAAAGTCAAGGGGAGATGGTTAGATTCTCTCTTGTTGGAGATGGTCATTTCCTGGCTCTTGTGTGGCACGAGTATTCCTTGCCATTTATCAGACAAGCCTGAATGTTGTCCAGGTTTTGCTGCATATGGACAAGGACTGCTTCCGTATCTGAGGAGTTGTGAATGGTACTGAACATCGTACAATTATCAGCGAACATCCCCACTTCTGACCTTATGATGGAAGGAAGATAACTGATGAATCAGCTGAAGATGGTTGGGCCAAGGACACTACCCTGAGGAACTCGTGCAATGATGTCCCAGGACTGAGATAATGGCCTCCAACAACCACAACCATCTTCCTTTGTGCTAGGTATGACCCTAGCCAGTGGAGAGTTTTGCCCCGATTCCCATTGACTTAAATTTTGCTTGTGCTCCTTGATGCCACCTTGGTCAAATGCTGCCTTGATGTCAAGGGCAGTCACTCTCACCTCACTTCTTGAGTTCAGCTCTTTTGTTCATGTTCGGACCAAGGCTGTAATGAGGTCAGGAGCGGAGTGGCCCTGGTGGAACCCAAACTGAGCATCAGTGAGTAGGTTATTGCTGTTTAAGTGGCGCTTGATAGCACTGTTGATGACACTTCCATCACTTTGCTGATGAGTGAGAGTAGACTGATGGAGCAGTAATTGGCCGGATTGGACTTGTCCTGCTTTTTGTGGACAGACATACCTGGGCAATTTTCCACATTGTCAGGTAGATATCAGTTGCTGGGGACAAAGAGCCCACCCCCTCCATGTCATTGCTGGAGGGTGGGGTGGGGGGGTGCCCTGTCCTGCCCCGTCCCGTCCTGCCCCGTCCATTTATATGAGCCGCCATGCTAAATTTTGCAGCGGCTCTGTGGTGCACATCATGCGTGTGCGCCATGCCATTTTTGAAGCTCGCCGCTGAGATTGGCGGCGAATTGGAAAAATTCAGCCCTGGATGTGGCAGGACTGAAGAGCTTTTATCTGATCCGTTGGTTGTGGGATCTGATGCATCTGCAACAGGTAGATGGGCGAGGACAAGGTCTAGTAGGTTTTTCCCTTTTGTTGATTCCCTCACCACCTACCACAGGCCCAGTCTGGCAGATATGTCATAGGGTCATAGAGTTTTACAGCACAGAAACAGACCCTTTGGCCCAACGTGCCTGCGCCGACCATCAAGCACTCGTCCAAACTAATCCCATTTTCCTGCACTTGGCCTGTAGCCTTGTATGCTATGGCATTTCAAGTGTTCATCTAAATATTTCTTAAATGTTGTGAGGGTTCCAGCCTCTACCACCACTTCAGGCAGTGTGTTCCAGATTCCAACCACCCTCTGGGTGAAAATATTTTTCCTCAACTCCCCTCTAAACCTCCTGCCCCTTACCTGAAATCTATGCCCCCTAGTTATTGACCCCTCCGCTGAGGGAAAAAGTTTCTTCCTAACTATTCTATTAATGCCCCTCATAATTTTGTATACCTCAATCAGGTCCCCCTCAGCCTTCTCTGCTCCAAGGAAAACAACCCCAGCCGATCTAGTCTCTCTTCATAACTGAAATGCTCCAGCCCAGGCTCAATCCTGGTGAATCTCCTCTGCACCCTCTCCAGTGCAATCACATCCTTCTTATAGTGTGGTGACCAGAACTGTACATAGTATTCCTGCTGTAGCCTAACCAGCATTCTATACAGCTCCATCATAACCTCCCTGCTCTTTATATTCTATGCCTCGGCTAATAAAGGCAAGTATCCTGTATGCCTTCCTAACCACCTTATCTACCTGTGCTGCTGCCTTCAGTGATCTATGGACAAGCACCCCAAGGTCCCTCTGACCCTCTGTACTCCCTCGGGTCCTACCATCCATTGTATATTACATTGCCTTGTTAGTCCTCCGAAAGTGCATCACCTCACACTTCTCAGGATTAAACTCTGCCACAGCTCCGCCCATCTTACTAGCCCATCTATATCGTCCTGTAATCTAAGGCTTTCCTTCTCACTATTTACAACACCACCAATTTTCGTGTCGTCTGCAAACTTATTGATCATACCTTCTAAATTCACGTCTAAGTCATTAATGTACCCTACATGTACCAGCACCCATCCCTGCTGTACCCCACTGGTCACAGGCTTCCATTAGCAAAAACAGCCCTTGACCATCACCCTCTGCCTCCTTCCACTAAGCCAATTTTGAATCCAATTTGCCAAATTACCCTGGATCCCATGGGCTTTTACCTTCTTAACCAATCTCCCATGCGGGACCTTATCAAAAGCCTTACTGAAGTCCATGTAGACTACATCAACTGCTTTACCCTCATCTACACATCTAGTCACCTCCTCGAAAATTCAATCAAATTTGTTAGTCATGATCTCCCCCTGACAAAGCCATGCTGACTATCCCTGATTAATCCCTGCCTCTCCAAGTGGAGATTAATCCTGTCTCTCAGAATTTTTTCCAATAATTCCTTGCCACTGACGTTAGACTTACAGGCCTATAATTACCTGGTTTATCCTTGCTACCCTTCTTGAATAATGGTACCACATTCGCTGTCCTCCAGTCCTCTGGTTCCTCTCCTGTGGCCAGAGAAGATTTGAAAATTTGTGTCAGAGCCCCTGCTATCTCCTCCCTTGCCTCACATAGCAGCCTGGGATACATCTCATCTGGGCCTGGGGATTTATCCACCTTTAAGCCCGCTAATACAGCCAATACTTCCTCCTTTTCTATGCTAATTTGATCAAGTATATCACAATCCCCCTCCCTGATCACTACACCTACATTGTCCCTTCTCCATAGTGAACACAGATGAAAAGTAATCATTCAAAACCTCACCTATGTCCTCTGGCTCCACACACAGATTGCCTCTTTGATCCCTAATGGGCCCCGCTTTTTCCCTGGTTATCCTCCTGCCCTTAACATACTTATAAAACGGCTTGGGATTTTCCTTTATCTTGTCTGCCAGTGATTTTTCATGCCCCCTCTTCACTCTCCTAATTACTTTGTTAAGTACTCCCCTACACTTTCTATACTCCTCTAGGGCCTCCACTGTTCTCAGTGCTCTGAATCTGCCATAAGCCTCCTTTTTTTTCCTTATTCAATCCTCCATATTCCTTGGTTCCCTTGACCTGTTGGTCCCACTCTTCACCTTTATGGGAACATGTTGGACCTGAACCCTCACAATTTCCTTTCTGAATGACTCCCATTGGTCTGATGTAGACTTTCCTATAAGAAGGTGCTCCCAGTTCACTTTAGCCAGAGCCTGTTTTATCATATTGAAATCTGCCTTCCCCCAATTCAGTACTTTTATTTTCGGTCCCTCTATGTCCTTTTCCATAACTACCATAACTATCTTATGTGACCATAACTCTGTAACTACCATAACTATCTTACAGAGTTATGGTCACTATCCCCAAAATGCTCCCCCACTGCCACTTCTACCACTTGTCCGGCTTCATTCCCTAGGATTAAGTCCAGTACCGCTCCTCTTCTTGTAGGACTCTCTACGTGCTGGCTCAAAAAGCTCTCCTGAATGCACTTGAAGAATTCCACCCCTTTAAGCTTTTTGCACTAATACTATGCCCTCTAATATAGGGGAAGTTGAAATCCCCTACTATTATTACCCTATTATTTTTACACCTCTCTGAGATTTGCCTACATATTTGCTCCTCTGTCACTCCCTGACTGTTTGGAGGCCTGTAGTACACTTCCAGCCAAATGATTGCCCCCTTTTTGTTTTTAAGTTCTACCCATATGGTCTCATTTGAGGAACCTTCTAAGATATCATCCCTCCTTACTGCAGTAATTGACTCCTTAATCAACAGTGCAATGCCACCTCCTCTTTTACCCCCTCCCCTATCACGTCTGAAGATTCTATACCCTGGGATATTAAGTTGCCAGTCCTGCCCTTCCCTCAACCTCAGTGACAGCAATAATATCATATTCCCATGTGTTAATCAACGCCCTCAATTCATCTGTCTTACTAGTAAGACTCCTTGCATTAAAATAGACACAATCCAGCCTTGCATTATTTGCTTGAGCCTTAACAGGTCTACATTTACTTTGCCTTCCAGATTGACTTAGCTTCTCATTTATATTTCATTGTACATCATCGCCTACTGTGCTTCCACTCTGTATCCCATTCCCTGCCAAATTAATTTAAACCCTACCCAACAGCACTAGCAGACCTCCCAGCAAGGATGTTGGTCCCGTTCTGGTTCAGGTGCAACTCGTCCAACTTGTACAGATCCCACCTTCGCCCAGTGATCCAAGAAACTAAAGCCCTCCCTCCTGCACCATCTCCTCAACCATGTATTCATTTGCTCTAACCTCCTATTCATATACTCACTAGCCTGTGGTACTGGAAGAAACCCAGAGATTACAACCTTTGAGGTCCTACTTTTTAATCTGCTACCTAGCTCCCTAAATTCTTTTTGCAGGACTTCATCCCTCTTTCTACCTATGTCATTGGTACCAATGCGGACCACGACCTCCGGCTGTGCACCCTCACCCTCCAGAATACTCTGTAACTGCTCGGTGATATCCATTTGATGTCCTTTAAGACTCGTCCAGTTCGGTCAGTAATGGTGCTACCGAGCCACTCTTGTTAATGGACATACCAGTCTCCCACTCAAGTACATTCTGTGCCCTTGCCACCCTCAGTGTTTCTTCCAAGTGGTGTTCAACATGGAGGAGTACTGATTCATCAGCTGATGGAGGACAGCGGATTGTAATCAGCATGTTTGACCTGATGCCATGGGACTTCATGTGGTCTGGAGACAATGTTGAGGACCCTCAGGGTAACTCCCTCCTGACTGTATACCACTGTGCTGCCACTTCTGGTGGGTCTGTCCTGCCAGTGGGACAGGACATAACCAGGAATGGTGATGCTGGTATCTGGTACATTGGATGTAAGGTATGTTTCCGTGGATATGATTATGTCAGGGTATTGCTTGACTAGTCTGTGGGACAGCCCTCCCAATTTTGGCACAAGCAACCAGATGTTTATAAGGAGGACTTTGCAGGGTCGACAGAGCTGGGTTTGCCATTGTCGTTTCTAGTGCCTAGGTTGATGTCAGGTGTTCCATCCGGTTTTTAATCCTTTTCAACTTTTGTGCCGTGGTTATGTACAACTGAGTGGCTTGCTAGGCAATTTCAGAGGGCAGTGCAGAGTCAACCACATTGCTGTGAGTCTGGAGTCACATGTAGGCCAGACCAGGTAAGGATGGCAGGTTGTCTTCCCTACAAGACATGAGTGAACCAGATGGTTTTTTTCTACAATTGATGGTAGTTTCATGGTCACTATTACCGAGACTAGCTTTCAATTCCAGATTTGTATGAATTAATTGAATTTATTAATTAATTGAATTTAAACTCCACCAGCTGCCATGGTGGGATTTGAACCCATGTCCCCATCGTATTAGCATGGGTCTCTGGATTACTAGTGAAATGACATTACCACTACCATTTACTTGATTCTATCTTCATATTCTTGAAGCTCAAATTACTTGTAATGAAAAGAGGCAGCATTTTGTACATAATGCCTATGTTCTTTGACAAAACATAAGTTTTAGACTTTAGATCTTGTGTTTTATATGCTCTTCCTGTTTTAATGGCAATGCCACTTTCAATTACTGTTATCCTTTTTCTTTACTAAGAAATTCCTGTTGCTGATACATCTTGACCACATGTAATGCTATTTACTTCAGTCTTGTATTTTTCATCTGTCTTCCTGTCTACTTACCATCACTAATTCCAACAATTCTTAGAAGCAGTGATTAAGGATCTCACTGCAGACCCAATCCAACTCCTTTTTCAACTGTTTCGCTGTCTCCAAATATGACTTTTCTGAGCATCAAAGGGACTCCAGGATGAAGTGCTTAAGTCAGATGTACTTTCTAGTAATCTGGTCTTAACTCTGTTGGAAATTCTGTGAATTCCTTAGGAGCTGTCCACTACTGAGCAATGTGACAAGGCAATTAGTGTAAAAATACAACAGGGACAACTTCCATTCATGATGTAAACCGGGACAGTAAGCAGTTGAAACTTTATAAAATAAATCTACTGCCCCCTGAGCCCTGCCCAAGTTGATTTTTGAGCAGGCCTGGAATTGGGCCAATGTCTGAAACAGGCGGGAGTCTTATTAAAATATTTAAATCGGGGCCCTGCACGAGACATGGAGCAGCCTAACCAATAGTGTTTAAGGAAGTTATGGAGACCTCTCTAGAAACAGCACAAAATAGTTCTCCTGACCCCACAAAAATCTCCCCACCTGCTGCCAACTATTTAGTGCCTCCTCCTTGCCCGTCTCCAGGAGGAAGAGGGCAGCCATTTCAGGGATTTCTCAGGCATTCCATCATGGCATTTTACCTGTACATCTCCATGAAAAAGAATTTAGACAGAAGTTTTGCACTGGGTGAGAATGATGACCTGTGAATGGAAGAGAGGGAGAAGGCCATTCCTTCTATGGAAGTAATAGAAGCAACTGCCTTGGCTGAGGAGCCCAGGAATTCAGATCTCCGAAACCCAAACAACCATGATTTGGGAGCATTGCTGTTATGTGGAGGCAACGGAGATGACTTTCACGTATATGATTGAGATGATGGATAAGTGGGAAGAATTCAATACCCACATCTGCAACATGTTGCAGGATGTTTCTGACAATTTGCAGAACACCTTGGAGACTATTACAGCCTGAGAGATTACCACAGCATCAAGAGGACGTCTAAGGACAGTGGTGGCTTTTAGTGGCAGTTAAGAGCGCTGCAATAGATGCGTTGAACAGAACACTTTCTCAAGGTTTCCAAGACTTGATTGGACTATTAGTCTGTGATGAGACTGACTAGTAGCATCTCTGAGCAAGTGCCCAACACCAGTGGGCTGTGAGGAATGGGCACAAATGTAATTATCTTTCTGGAGAGTGGCATTAGACCTGTTACATTAAAGCCCCTTCCAATGCCATCATAGACAGGAACAGTTGAGATGGCTAGCTGCTGGGTGTCCATGGAGGCCTCTTGAGTTTGAGGTGGTTCTCTATCTCCTCAGCATGGATTGGGATGGCCCAGCAGCTGCTTCCACTATGTCCAATGATGGGATGTCTACCTAGTCTCATGCACTTTCTTCTACAGAGGGAGGGAGGTAGCACAGGTTTAAGAGGCAGTAGCCTCATCCCTGGCTATGCAAATGATGCCCTTTTGTTGGGTGCTCCCTCAACTTGTCCTGTAATCTGCATGGGAGCAACTCCCACAGTAGTAGTGAAGGCAGTGAAGACTGTATAATTGTCTTTCTACATCCGTTCCTTCATCATGTTGAAACTGGTCAAGACAGTCTCCTGGAGATCGAAGATTGAAACCTGGGGCCTCTATAGCAGCAATCTAATCTTTGATGTGAGATATTCCAACTGAGCTCTGGTGTAGATAGCCCTCCAGTTGCCATGCGCTATTGTCCTTTAAGTGGTCATGCATGACCTCTCCTATGCAAAGAAGAGCAGGACAGTTCTCCTGGTGTCCTGGCCAATATTTATCCTCAATCAACACCTAAAACAGATGATCTGACCACTTATTTCATAGCTGTTTGTGGGAGCTTGTTGTGCAAATTGGCTGTTGCATTTTCTACATTACAAAAGTGTCTACATTTCAAAAGTTCTTCATTGTTCGTAAAGTACTTTTGGACATCCTGAAATTGTGCAAGATGCTCTATAAATGAAAGTCTTTCTTTGTTTGCATGACTGCACTGGTGCGGGTGGGTATTATCCTTGGAATATACCAAGGATGTAGCAGTCCTCAGGTCCAGGAAGGCCTCCAGTTTAAGTACGGCTTGCTCTATCCATGTTCTCAGGTCTATTTACATTAATTAAGAGATTTACAAGAAGAAAATATCCTCTTGTTCTGGTCTGTGCCCTCCTGTTATGCTCTGCTCTGTGCTATGCTTTAAAATTCTCTCACTAAATTTCTCTCCTCCTTTAAGGCTCTGCTTAAAACCTATCTCCTTGTTGGTTTCCCCTCCTACTGTCTCCTTCTTTTGGCTTAGTGTCTGTTTTTTTTTCTTATTTTACCTCTGTCAGATGCCTTGGGATGTTTTCTGACATTAAAGGAGCTGCATGAATGCAAGTTGTTGTTTTGTCCTCCTGCAAGCAGTGAGACATGTGCTGAGATGTTGGAAGTTTGAACAGGACATAAATGAGTCACAGCCAGCTTGTCTGAGTAAACTAACAGTTATGTAAACTAGTTTTGAGGGAGCATTTTTCCAAATGGGCATGTGATAACAGCTTTATTTTGAAATGGCTGTAATAAATTATGCTCTCTTGCAGTATGAGCATACATGCAATTTCAAAAAAGCTGTTTTGTGAGGACTTAGCTGGGAATCTCTGTCATGACATACAATAATAATTGGAAGCATTCAGTGGCCTGCATACTTTGATTTAGAGTAATGCTGGTTATCCTTACATTGGCAGATTTTCTGTTGCTTATTTTTTACATTGTCAGGATGTTTGCTATTATACTCACTTTGGTAACCACTTCTTGCCAAGCAAGCTGAATATCTCTTCTGTGAAGAGAGTGACTGAACTAATATGGCAATTACCCTCTTTTTGTTGTTTTTCTTCCATTAGCACCTCCAAAACTCTATTTGAAAATTGAAGTAACCTCCTTCTTCATCCAGCAGTGACTCCTTTACTGCAATGACAAGTCACCCCTTTAAATAGGAGCTTCAGAGTGCTCTCAATTCCCATTCATGCAATATTGGTTAGCATGAAGTTTGGTGTTTAGTAGTTTTATTGCTTTCAAACTGATAGTTGAAAATTTACCCTAAGTACATAGCTGATTCAAGGAAGGGAAAGTTATTGTGCTTTTATCTAAATCTACATATCAACAACCGTTACTGATTAGCCATAGAAGACATTGATATAGATTATTGAGATATCTGCAGTGGACCCTTTTCTTATCCAGAAGTGAGGATTTGCAAGCAGGCAGAATGCAAAGATGGGAATATGGGGATAATCACACTGGAAAAAAAAAATCCCAGCTGCAGGTAATCCTAGCAACACACCGATTCTGCTTTCCGATCATGTCGCTGGAAAGTGGAGCTGATTCTAGGTTCCATTCTTTGCGTTCTTGTCACGACAGAAACTGATTATGCCGATAGTAGGGAATCTATGCAGCCAGCAAATCAAGAGAAAAGTTAAAAGCAAACCATGGCTGCTTTGAAAGTCTGTAAATACACTTAGAAATTGGGCGGGGTGGGGAAATCAGTTCTCAATTTATTGCCACTTTAGAAAAGTAGTAAAGTAGGTTTCCCTACTTTTGTTGCCAAAATCTAACCTTGGCAGACGCCACAAAAACAAGAAAAGTTCGTTGCTTCCCTCCCTCCAATCTACATAAATTGCGCTCATTCTGCGCATAGTCGAAGCTCCAGCCCGCCTTTCAGATCGTGTGACCATCCCTTTGAGGAGTGTTCATATTTCAGCCTCAGGGTGCAACATATACAAGTCTGTCTGTAACATGTTAGCAGATGGAGCCATTAAGGTTCAGCATTATGATTTATGGAAATTGCCTTCAGCTGATTTCTAAAGGCAGGTCAAAAAAACCCTTTTCTTTTAAAACAAGTTTAAAAGAAGGAACATTTCTAATTCAGCGCAAGCAAGAACAAAAGGGAAGAAAGCAGGAATATCCCTAGCTGGTTGTGGAAAAGGTTCCAGGCTGGTGTGTAACAGCATACAGTGATTTGTTGTGTGAGTGCCTTTCTAAAAGCTGACAGAAAGGGTGCAGTGATGGCCGGCCTGGAATGAAATCCTTTCTCATGTATACATGAAAGCTCTGGCACACGAAGCCAGACAGGACATGGCATGTTAGGGAGTGGAACATACCATCAGTAGAACCAAAAGAGGGGAATACATCAGCAGGAGCTCGGAGAATGCACCAATGAGTTCACCCTGCACAAATGTATGTGGGACTCCGACAAGGAAAAAGGAGGAGAAACAGTACGATACGACTAGCCTGAGCACTTTACTCTAAAACTGTTTAAAAACACACGTGTGCAGCTGCTCCCCCGATTCTTTCCAACATATGTCTAAACTCACCCGCATACTACATGTGTTCTGTTCCTGCTGGACTATCAGAGATGTGGCAGTGAAGTTTGCAGCAGCTCCAGTAACTGTTCCTTACTTCAGTGAATCTTCAGCGGACACAATACCGAGACTGCTCAGGATTTGTGGCGGAAGGTGAGGTACAGTAACGACTTTCGTGGTATCTAGCGAAGTACTTTTACTTATTGAGAGTGAGAGTACTGGTTTTGCTTTGACTCGTTTTTTCCCCTTTGCTGTGGGCTTCATGGAGCTGGTTTGGTAAAAAATAGTCTTTGGCGAGTTGTTCCCGAGATCTGTACAGTTGCAATAATTCATTTTGGGGGAGAAAAGTTACTTAATGGAGATGCTGTGCTTTAAAAAAAAATGGTATTGTTCCTTGTGGAATTTATTTTTGGCAAGCTATTTAATTTCCTATTTATTGAATAAATGTTCTTATGAAGGTGTTCGAACATTACTTCACAAATTGTACAATCTTATGGAACAAATTTCCCTGTAGCTGCTTATTGGAAACACTGTCATTCCTGTGGGTTTTACTGAACCTCGTCAGTTTCAACAAGATCCTGTAGGGCACAGTTGTTTGATCCGATGGGATTTTTGGTAAATGTATTTGGTCGGTCGCTGTGAATATGTAACATTTGTGTTCTATAACATTACTTAACAGTTTGACTCCCATCCATCTTCTATCAACATTTAAGATTTTAAAGTCTATTACGTTTGCTTTCCTTCAATGCCGCAGGATACAATTTATGTGATTAGTCACTTTTGCTAAGGGACTGCATGTGGCTTAATTTTTAAAGAATGCTAGTCATTTCCTTTCTGAGATTTCTGGGAGTTGATTTTTTTTCAGATCTAAACACTAATCGCTGCTTGGGACATTTTATAGGCTGCAAGCCCTCAATAAACCCTTTTATTCAAAACATTGTGTATTCATTGCAGGGCTAAAAAAAAGGTTTGAAATATTCCCCTGTGCTTTCAGCCTATTAGAAAGAGAAACCAATTTTCTTGGGTTTGGGGAGGGGAGAGGATGCTTTGAACTTGAGAAAAGATTACAATAGTCATCCAACCTACCTTTAATTGAATTTAAATACAGTATTTAAATTCCCATGCATGATCCTATTGGGCCCTGTAAAAAGTAAAATCCTATAAGATTTGTTGTGAAATTCTCAAGTATCCAATAGAATTATAGCACAGTTTTGAATAGACTGTTCCACTGAACATTTTGATGAGGGCGGTGCATATGTTGTAGTCACTCTAGTTAATTTAATGTGACTTTTGCTTGATTCTTGCAACAAGAACAATAAGCTCAGAGGCCTTTGATTTCTTGCTGGGGTCCCTTTGATTTGCCCATTTAGAAACTCCAGGATACCAAACATTTTTCCCTCTGTTCCTGGACGTATACAGAAAGGCACAGGAAATCCCTCTTTTTGCTGTATCTGCTGCATATCAATTAAAACTGATTTTCATTCCACCCAGTAGTGCTCCAGGGAGGTACTGCTGCTTTTAGAAAACAGTGCACGTTAGTCCCACACATAGGAAATTAGAAAAAGGAAGGTTAAGCTGGCTCTTTTTAAAAAAAAGTGTGATGCTACTGAGATGCCTTGGCTGCTTGGCAGTGGGAGTTTATTTTGATCATGTGTGACGCATCTGTGAAGAAGGGATTCAGCCTATCTTTGAAATGTATTATTTTAAAGAATGGAGATTCTCTGTTACTGACAGGCACAGCATAACTAAATCCTAAAGCTGGCATTTCATACACTATATGGTAAAAATAAAATTCATTGAATAAAAACACATCATGTGGATGGACTAAAAACCACTAAAAATGGGGGCTGCAACTGATGTCTGCTTCCCATGTGGTACTGCCTTGCTACAGTCATATGCTTCAGGTTTATGTTGATAAATTAGTTCGCTTTTGTTCATTTTTTTTACAGTATCCTATTAGTCTCATTAAGCTGGTTTTCCTTGATGGTCTTGTATCTAGGAGCTGTAACTATAATATTGTGTGCAGCTGTTATTTTAGTGCTTGTGTTTCTTATTCTAAACACTGGTGGACATAGTTGTACATTTTTAGCTTGCTTGGCCAGCTACAACATGACTTTTACCGAACAAACCAAGAATGCCTGGAGCATTACAATCGCTTTTCAGCTCCAGCATTTCCTAACTGGTTTCAAATCTCTAAATGAAAGTGATATTTGTTTATGCCTGTAAAACTTCTTCACAGTGAGTTGTCACTTGGGGGGAAAAAATCCCTTAAAGTCCTGCTAGATGAAATTTAAAAGTGAACAGTTACGGGTGGGACTGAATTTTTGTTTACGGATTTCTTTTTTGGGACTGAATTTTTGTTTTACTGATTTTTAGAACTGTTATCAGCCATCGTGTTCAGTGTCCGCTGCACCAGCCTTGCTGATATGCTGCTGATTTCTTTGCCAAATAATAGCTTAACATTTCTTTAGTGTAGAATCATTTTCATGTGCTTGTAATTTCATCTGTATAATCAGACTCGGAACCTAACGTATTGATTTAATGCTGGCTGAACTCCGTAATACCAAAATCAACTAGAGGATTGATTGGTCAATACTGGGTATTGTTTGGGCCAAATTGCTGAATTACTCCTCCTAGCAGCTAGTAAAATAAAATCACTTTTCATATTCTTTACTGAAATATATGTCAGGCAGCTGTTTTTCAGGCACGGGGAAATTTCTGAAGGATTTGCCCTTAGGGCACAGTGCATTTTTATTGATTCAAATCTATCATTCTTACAACAACTTGTATTTATAGAGCACCTCTAACATAGTAAAAACATCCCAAGGCATTTCACGGGGGAGCTATCAACCAAAATTTGCCATCGAGTCACGTAAGGCAATATTAGGGCAGATAATGAAAAGCTTGGTCAAAGAGGTAGGTTTTAAGGAGCGTCTTAAAGGAGGAAAGAGAGGTGGAGAGGTTTAGGGAAGGAATACCAGAGCTTAGGGTCTTGGTAGCTGAAGACTACTGCCAATGGTGGAGCAAGTTAAATAGGGGATGTGCAAGAGGGCGGAATTGGAGGAATGCGACTATCTTGGAGGGTCGTGGGTTTGGAGAACATTACAGAGATAGAGAGGGGCAAGGCCATGGAGGGACTTGGAAAATCATAGAGTCATACAGTTTTACAGCACAGAAACAGGCCCTTCGGCCCAACGTGCCTTTGCCGATCATCAAGCACCTGTCCAAACTAATCCCATTTCCCTGCACTTGGCCTATAGCCTTGTATGCTATGGCGTTTCAAGTGCTCTTCCAAATACTTCTTAAATGTCGTGAGTGTTCCTGCCTCTACCACCCCTTCAGGCAGTGTGTTCCAGATTCCAACCACCCTCTGGGTGAAAAATATTTTCCTCAACTCCCCTCTAAACCTCCCGCCCCTTACCTTAAATCTATGCCCCATGTTAGTATTTCTATTATTTATTCTCAGGATGTGAGTGCTGCTGGCAAGTCCAGCACTTATTGTAGGTAATGTGTTCCCATGCATCTGCTGCCCTTGCCCTGCTAGATGGTAGAGGTCGTGCATTTGGAAGGTGTTGTCGAAGGAGCCTTAGTGGATTGCTGCAGTGTATCTTGTAGATGGTACACACTGCTGCCACTGTGCGTCAGTGGTAGAGGGTGTGAATATTTGTAGATGGGGTGCCAATCAAGTGGGCTGCTTTGTCCTGGTTGGTGTCGAGCTTCTTGAGTGTTGTTGGAGCTGCACCCATCCAGGCAAGTGGAGAGTATTCCATCACACTCCTGACTTGTGCCTTGTAGATGGTGGACAGCCTTTGAGGAGTCAAGAGGTGAGTTACTCACTGCAGAATTCCCAACCTGTATAATATCCCCATAGGGCTGGCACAGGCATGGTAGAATGAATAGCCTCCTTCTGTGCTGTCTCATTCTATGAAAGCTGCTCTTGTTCACAAACATTAATAGGCCTGTGCATGGTGGTGATGTAGAATACTCATGGCTCGATTGCCATTGAGACATTGCTTAACTGGGAGCCATTGTAGGTCAGTGACCACAGGGGTGCTGGATGAACAAGAACAAATATGATCTAAAAAACTGTTTTATTGTAGAGATGGATAATGTGGTCCCAGCATTGCATGTACGTTTGTCTAAATGATATGATCTTGTAAGAGTATGTTGGGCAGAGCAGCCAATGTTTCCAGGGTTGAGGGATTTTAGCTACAAGTCTAGGTTGGAGAAGCTGGGGTTGCTTTCCACGGAGCAAAGGAGATTGAGGGGAGAACTGATAGAGGTGTAAAAGATTATGACAGTTAGACAAAGCAAAGTTGCTCCCATTAGCTGATGGTACAAGGACTAGGGGACACAGACTTAAGGCTTTGGGTAAGAGATACATGGGGAATGTGATAATGAACCTTTTTACGCAGCGAGCAGTAATGACCTGGAACTCGCTGCCTACAAGGGTGGTGGAAGCGGAGATGATGAACGATTTCAAAAGGACATTGGATGGGCACTTGAGGGGAAATACATTTTCAGAGCTATAGGGATAGAGCAGGGGAATGGGACTGACTGGATTGCTCTACAGAGAACCAGCCTGGACTTGATGGGCTGAATGGCCTCCTTCTGTGCCTTTACAACTCTATGAAAGGCTGCTTCCGGCTTTTACGTTATCAGCATTTTTTTAAAGCCCTGGTCTTTATCCCAATAAAGAATCAGCCATTGGATGTCTCAACAAAGTAGATCTCTAAGTAAGTGATTGGGGGGGTGGGGGCAGGGTTCATAATAAGTAGAGGCAATCCAGTTCTAAAAATTGACATTATTAGTGGGCATCAAAATTTGCCAATTTAGACCTGGTGGCGCTCTTCATATTATAGTTTCACCTTTTACAGAAATACCTCCAGTGGCCAGTTGTTAGCAGGCATTCAGCCTCTGCAGCACTCCTCGGGTACTCCAGTCACATACCAAGGGTTTTGCATAAAGGTGTGCAGGCTTCTAATGTCAGTGGCCCTGTATTGTGTGCATATGCCTGAGATCTTCACTGTGGAGGGAAGTACAGCTGAAAGCATCAGACATAGAGTAGATATCAGACCTCCTTGCCCAATAATGTGGAACCATTGCCTCTGTATTGTTGAAAGGAAAAATAATCAAACCAGGCAAGTTGTTCATTTTATTTTTGAGCTGCTTTCCTTGGCAGGGCAGGTTTCCTCACTCTCCTTATATACCTTGAAAAGTTGTGTTTATAATATATTGGGGAAAAAATAATTCTGAGAATATCAGTAAACATTGATTCATTCTTAAAATATTTTGAACAATTTTCCTCACACTCTGGGGCCTTTTGTGATTAAGGGAGATCTGATGGAGATGATGAAATGTTTGGAGAGGGTAAGTAATAGACAATTGTTTACTTGGTAAATCAGTAGCAGTGGGTATAGGTTGACAATTATCACTCAAAGAGTAAAAGGGGGAGTTAGAATTTTTTTCTGACAGTGGAAGGCTAGAACCACAATCACAGAATTGTTACAGAATTGGCCCGTCATGACTGCGATGGCTCTCTGAAAGAGCAATTTACGTAGTGCTACTCCCCTGCTCTCTCTCTCTCTAGCCCTGCACATCCTTCCTTTTCAGATAACAATCCAATCACCTCTTGAATGCCTTGATTGATCCTGCCTCCACCACACTCAGGCAATGCATTCCAGATCCTAACTACTCGATGCGTGAAAAAGTTTTCCTTCATGCCACTATTGTTTCTTTTGCCAGTTGCTTTAAATCTGTGCCCTCTTGTTCTTTATCCTTCCACCCATGTGAACAGTTTATCCCTATCTACCTTATCCATATTAGTATGATTTTGAACACCCCTATCAAATCTCCTTTCAACTTTTACTTCACTAAGGAAAGCAGTCCCAACATCTCCAATCTGTCCATGTAACTAAAGTTCCTCATCCCTGGAACCATTCTCATGAATCTTTTCTGCACTCTTTCCCATACCTTCACATCTTTCCTAAAGTGTGGTGCCCAGAACTGGACACAATACTCCAGTTGAATGTGGAATATATTACTGCAAGTGGCTAATGATGTAGGTGCCAAATATAATTTAACAGGGAATTGGCTAAGATTAAGAAAATGAAGAATATAAAAAGATATGGGTAAAGAATTGGAATTCGATGCAGATTGACCCAGTTGAAGAATTGACAGAACCACAGTGAGCTGAACGGTCTCCTTCTCTGCTGTATTTTCTATGATTTTTCAGTGGCTCAGCGGCAGCAGTCTCATCTGAGTCTGAACGTTATGGGTTCAAACATTGCTCCAGAAATTCGAGTACATAACCTAGGCTGACATTTCAGTGCTGTACTGAGGGAGTGCTACACCGTCTGAGGTGCTATCTTTTAGATGAAACGTTAAACCAGGGCCCTGTCTACCCTCCCAGGTGGAAGGAAAAGGTCCAATGGCATTATTCAAAGAAGAGTAGGGGAGTGTCTTGGCTGAGATTTATCCCTCAACCAACACCTAATGGATTGGAACATTGGAATTTCTAGACAGGAAAAGGCCAAGGTCCATTTAGTTTAGCTATCATGTTTGTGGGAGCTTGCTGGGCACAGTTTAGCTGCTGCTCTTCTGATATTACAGCAGTGACTTCTTCAAATGTACTCCATTGGCTGTAAAACACTTTGGGATGTCTTGAGGTTATGAAATGTACTTTTTTTTATTTTTTCATGGGATATGAGCATCGCTGGCAAGACCAGCATTTGTTGCCTATCCCTAATTGCCCTTGAGAAGATGGTGGTGAGCTGCCTTCCTGCACTGCTGCAGTCTTTCTTTCTCACTCACTCTCAATCTCACATTTCCTTCAAAAGCCTCCTCAAATTCTACCTGTTTTTGCTTTTGTTTTCCTGCTCTAATCCTTCTCTCACCACAACTTGATGTTTGGTTATTTTTCAATGCTTTGGAATGTTTTATTCAATTAAAGATGCCGTGCAAGCAATTTAAAAATTATTGTAATAACCTATTTAAAAGAAAAAGATAGAAACTGAGTCCATAAGGAAAAGAAAGTTTGTATGCGCCATATATAGAGAGCGAATCACAGAGGGGACAGAGTGAAGGAGACACTGAGTGAGAAAGAAACAATGTCTGATCGGAGACAGAGATAGTCAGCACAAACGGAGAGTGTGAACACATAGTGAGAGTGAAAGGAAAATAAATTAAAAAGTAAGGAAGAAAAGTAGCAGTTATAGGAAGAGTAGGAAGAACAATAGAATGTGTTTCTCTGAGTTCTGCCATGCCAACCAATATGCATAAAATATGTGCACTTTACTAATTTGCAGCAGTTTCCGACAAATAAAGTAGAACACACATATCCTGATGAGAATAATCTCTTTCTAAGATCAACTGTTCTTTGTTAAATAAAGACAAGAAATGCTAGAAATACTCAGCAGGTCTGGCAGCATCTGTGGAGAGAGAAGCAGAGTTAACGTTTCAGGTCAGTGACCCTTCTTCAGAACTAGCAAATATTAGAAATGTAAAAGGTTATAAGCAAGTAAAGCGGGGGTGGGGCAAGAGATAACAAAGGAGAAGGTGTAAATAGGACAAGGTCACAGAACAGCTGACCAGAATGTCGTGGAGCAAAGGCAAACAATATGTTAATGGTGTGTTGAAAGACAAAGCATTGGTACAGATAGGGTGTTAATGGACTGAAGTTGAACAGCCGCAAGTACAAACATGAAAAAAAACAGTGGGTAAGCAAACTGAACAAACGGAGGTGAAATAAATAAAATAAACACACAAAAAATATATATATTAAAAAAAGGAAAAAGAAAAACATAACTGAAAATAAAAGTAAAATGGGGGCCCCGTCATACTTGTTTCAGAGAATACTCTGAAACGAGCATGATGGGCCCCCCATTTTACTTTTATTTTCAGTTATTTTTTTCTTTTTCCTTTTTATATATATAGTTTTTGTGTGTTTATTTTATTTATTTCACCTCCGTTTGTTCAGTTTGCTTACCCACTGTTTTTTTTCATGTTTGTACTTGCGGCTGTTCAACTTCAGTCCATTAACACCCTATCTGTACCAATGCTTTGTCTTTCAACACACCATTAACATATTGTTTGCCTTTGCTCCACGACATTCTGGTCAGCTGTTCTGTGACCTTGTCCTATTTACACCTTCTCCTTTGTTATCTCTTGCCCCACCCCCGCTTTACTTGCTTATAACCTTTTACATTTCTAATATTTGCTAGTTCTGAAGAAGGGTCACTGACCTGAAACGTTAACTCTGCTTCTCTCTCCACAGATGCTGCCAGAACCTGCTGAGTATTTCCAGCATTTCTTGTTTTTATTTCAGATTTCCAGCATCCGCAGTATTTTGCTTTTAATTTTAGTGTTCTTTGTTAAAACTGAACTAATCTCATCAAGATCTTGCTGTGCTGATAAATCTGCTATTTGTTGGATCAAAGTGTCAGTTATCTTTTTAACAATGATTTTAATAGCCAAGTGATGTAACCAAAGCTTAGATTAAAAACAATCCAAAAATTCCTAGATGATTATCGATATTTGGCAGTAGTTTTTCATGACTTATTAATACGAATATAAAGTCAAACATTATAATAGATGTAATAGAGCTTGTTCCTTTATAAGTATGAGAACACTCCAATTCTACAATAGCCAACAGCAGCTTAATGTTGGAGTGAAGAAATTCTCAGATTCAAAATATCCAGCCAGTCTGCTGATTGGATTTTCAGACAGTTGTCATTTAAATCATTGAAAGATATGGGCTGAATTTTATTCTCCTGCCACGGGGAGTGGCCAGCATGCACGGGCTGCGCGACACAACGCCGCCGCAATCTAGCACGTGGTGGCTCCTCTATGTATGCAGGCCAGGCCACCCCCCAAATACATGATGGGGTGGCCTCAGCGATGCCATGACCGGTGTCAACTACCTCTGCACAGGCGCTGGCATCATTTTAAAGGGCTGCCAATAAAAGTAGAGTTGAACCCCATATCCCACCCACTATACTGAAAATAAAATGTCTCCCTTTGCCCCCCCAAAACTATTGCATAGTTGCCCTCTCCCCACCCCCTAAAACACTTAATCTGCCGAGTTGACCTCTTTTCTTCCCCCTCCCCACCCCCACCCCACCCAATTGCACAAAGTGCAGAGGTCACCCCTTCCCCCGCACCCCCACCACACTAGAAATGCAGATTTGACCCCTCCCCCCACTATACTAAGAATCCTAATTTCCCCTCTTCCCCACCTCAGTGGTGCCAGCTTTCCCTGGACTGGAAAGCGAACGCGCAAGAGTGCTGCCCGTCGCATGGAAGATCCCGGCAGCCCATAAGATCACGGTGAATGGTATTTAAATGTATTCATTGCCGTTATTTAAATGTTTAATGTCGGGTCCTATCGCTGAGCAGTTGTGGGGGTGGTGGGAGGGGGCGGCCGCCATGGAGCCTCGCCACCATCAGGAAGATCGGGCCCGGAAATCCCAGCGTCGGGCTCTGTGGCGGGCCGCTTGCGGCCCCCCCACTCCACCACGGAGCCCGATGTCGGGAGCTAAACAAACTCCCGGCCATAGCTGCAAAATATTGATAACTTTTTATTTTGAGGTTTAAAAAAAAAACTGAATTCAAATTCTCAAACTAGCATGGTGGGAGTTGCACTCGTGTACTCTGGATTATTTGTCCAGACCTCTAGATTGTTCCAGTAGCATCTTCAATATAATCTGAAGATCTCAAAATTGTGATAGCATGCTGCATGTTGCACAACTTGGCCTTATACAAATCAGTGACGGTCAGGTATCTGCATGTAGTTTACATAAAGGGTGATTATCTTAGGTAGAGCCAGAATCTTTGCAGTCTTGGCATCCTACTGAGTCCGAGCTAAGCTCTGACCCCCAAACACTCTCCATCACAAAGGCTGCCTACTTCCATCTCTAATATTGTGACCCCCACCCCCCCCCGCCCCTGCTTCAGCCCATCTGCTACCAATACACAGTGGCGCAGTGGTTAGCACCGCGGCCTCACAGCTCCAGGGATCTGGGTTCGATTCTGGGTACTGCCTGTGCGGAGTTTGCAAGTTCTCTCTGTGTCTGCGTGGGTTTTCGCCGGGTGCTCCGGTTTCCTCCCACATCCAAAGACTTGCAGGTGATAGGTAAATTGGCCGTTGTAAATTGCCCCTAGTGTAGGTAGGTGATAGGGAATGTAGGATTACTGTAGGGTTAGTATAAATGGGTGGTTGTTGGTCGGCACAGACTCGGTGGGCCGAAGGGCCTGTTTCAGTGCTGTATCTCTAAATAGAAATAAAAATAAAATAAAATACTCTCAACCCTGCCTTTGTCGCCTCTAGACGACTTCAATGCTCCCCGCCCTTGATAAACTTCAGATCATCCAAAAGGATGTTGCCTGCATCCTATTCTGCATCAAGTCATACCTATCCTTGCTGACCTATGTTGGCTTTCACCACCTACCTCTTGTCCTTTGAGGCTCCCTTTAAAACCTATCTCTTTGAGCAAGTTTTTGCTCATCTCTCCTCATATCTCCTTTGTCTTGGTGCCCATTTTTATCTGATTATTCCTTTATGAAGTGCCTTGGGTTATTTTTCTATTCTTGCTCTTCCTGGCCTATAGAATCATGAAATGGTGACAGCACAGAAGGAGGCTATTTGGCCTGTCGTGCCCATGCCAGCTCCCTGCAAGAGCAACTTACCTAGCCCCACTCCCCTGCCTTTTCCCTGTAGCCCTGCATTTAGTTTTTTTGCTTCAGATAATGAGCCAATTCTCTTTTGAACACCTCGATTTAATCTGCCTCCATCACACAGTCAGGCAGTGCATTCCAGATCCTAACAAGTCGCTGAGTAAAAGAAGTTTTTCCTCATGTTGCCTTTGCTTCTTTTGCAATCACCTTAAATCAGTCTCCTCTGGTGTTCTTGGTCCTTCCTCCAACGGGAACAGTTTCTCTCTATCTACTCTGTTCAGATCCCTCATAATTTTGAACACCTCTATCAAATCTCCTCTTAATCTTCCCTTCTCCAAGGAGAACTGCCCCAGCTTCACAAATCTATCCACGTAACTGAAGTTTCTCATGCTGGAACCATTCTCGTGAATCTTTTCGGCACCCTCTCTAATGCCTTCACATCCTTCCTAAAGTATGGTGCCCAGAATTGAATACAATACTCCAGTTGAGGCTGAACCAGGGTTTTATACCGACTTCCTTGCTTTTGTACTCTATGTCCCTATTCTAAAGGCCAGGATGTATGTTTTATTAACCACTTTCTCAACCTGCCCTGCCACCTTCAATGATTTATGCATGTATACCCTCAGGTCCCTCTTCTCCTGTACTCCCTTTAGAATTGTACCCTTTATATTGCCTCTCCTTGTTCTTCCTACCAAAATGGATCACTTCACACTTCTCTGCATTAAATTTCATCTGCCACTTGTCTGCCCATTCTACCAGCCTGTCTGTGTCCTCTTGACATTTATTATTATCCTCCTCACAGTTCACAATACTTCCAAGTTTTGTGTCACCAGCAAATTTTGAAATTGTGTCCTGCACACCCAAGTCTAGGTCATTACTATAGATCAAAAAAAGCATTGGTCCTATCACTGACCCCTGGGGCTCCCCACTATATATCTTTCTCCAGTCCAAAAACAACTGTTCACCACTTCTCTGTATTTCCTGTCACTCAACCAATTTCGTATCCATGTTGCTACTGTCCATTTTATTCCATGGGCTTTAACGTTGCGGATAAGCCTGTTATGGCTCTTTATCAAATGCCTTTTGGAAGTCCACGTACACCACATCAACCGCATTACCCTCTTCACCCTCTCTGTTACCTCATCAAAAAACTCAAGCGAGTTAGTTAAAGATGATTTGCCCTTAACAAATCAGTGCTGGTGTTCCTTAATTTAATAAACATTTGTCCAAGTGACTTGATTTTGTCTTGAATATCATTTCTAAAAGCTTTCCCACTACAGAAGTTAAACTGACTGGCCTATAGTTGACTGGGCTTATCGTTTTTTGAACAAGGATGTAATATCTGCAATTTTCCAGTCCTCTGGCACGGACTCAGTATCTAAGGAGGATTAGAAGATTATTGCCAGCACCTCTGCAATTTCCACCCATACTTCCCTCAGTATCCTCAGATGTAGCTGATCTGGTCTAGGTGACTTATCAACATTAAGTACAGCCAGTCTATCTAATACTTCCTTTTTATCAATGTTTAGTCCATCCAGTGTCTTAACTACCTCCTCTTTCACTGTGACTTTGGCAGCATCTTCTTCCTTGGTAAAGACAGATGCAAAGTCCAACTTTGTATCTCAGCCAAGCTTCCTGCCTCCATGGATAAATCCTCTTTCTAGATCCTAATCAGCCCCAATCCTCCTTTTTACCAGCATTTTACTATTTATATGCCTATAGAAGACTTTTGGATTCTCTTTTAAGTTAACTGGGCTCTCTTCGTATCCTCTTTGCTTCTCATTTATTTTTTTTTCATTTCCCTGAGGGGCATTATATTCAGCCTGGCTCTCAATTATATTATCCACCATTATCCACCATCTGTCATATGCTTATTCTGCTTTATCTAACTCACTATCAATGTCATCATCCAGGGAGCTCTGTATTTGTTTGTCCTACCTTTACCCCCTCATGGGAATGTACCTCGACTTACCCAAACTGTCTCCTCTTTGAAGGCAGCCCATTGTTCAGTTACATTTTTGCCTGCCAGTCATTGATTCCTATTTACCTGGGCCAGATTTGTTCTTTCCCCATTGAAGTTGGCCCTCTCCAATTAATTATTTTTGCTCTTTGTCCTTTTCCGTAGTAATCTAAACCTTCTAATACTGTGATCATTGTCCCCTAAATGTTCCCCTCCCAGCGCTTGATCCACTTGACTGACCTCATTCCCCAGAACCAGATCCAGCAGTGCTACCTTCCTCTTTGGGCTTCTTCTGGGATTGATGCTCTTATATCCTGGGTTAGACTGTGCCGTGGATTCTTTGCTCAACCCAGAGTTAAAATTGCAGCTGTGACCTGATGACATCATCAGGACCTGACCTGCACATATCAGGAAGGACTCTGCTGGCTTTGGGCAGCTGTCCTTGCTGCCTGCTCAAGAGAGTCAATTAAACTCCCAGAAGCTGGATCCTAGTGGCTTCAGGGCAGATAACTAACTCAATGCATTTTAACCACCTATCCACTTGGTTTACACCAGGTGAGTAACTTCAGGGGCCATTTTAATCCCACTGATGTGTTTCACATGCTTAGCACAGTGGATTTTTGGAAGATATCACTGACTGTTCGTACTTTGCCTGCCTTGGCAAGATGATAAATTTCATAGCATTGAGTTATCATGCATGTGGTGGCCATCTTGGCACTGACAGGGCTGGCCATCTCCTGCCACTGCTGCTGTGCTGCTGCTCTGTGGCAGGGTGGGGAGGGGGAGGGGGGCGTGCATCACTCCTTACCAAATAGTTTCCTCCACTTCTGCCTAATTTTGTGCAAACCTTTTAGCTTCTTCAGTGAATTGTGGAGCTGCCTGCCATCTTGCAGAGCTCAAAGACATTCTTGCAGAGCAAAGTTTTTCAACTGCTGCCAAAACAACTTTAAGCGCAATGCCTCCTTTAAATTGCTGCAGGCCTTTAAAACCTGCAGCAGCATGTCAATTCCCACCCTAAATAGCAAGCTCCTGGTAACTGATATTCCTAATGGTGTGAACTCACTATGAATATTGAAATTAGGCTGAGATCTGGAAACCACACAGGATCAGCCTCCTCTTGTTCGGCAGGTTTGACTTGCAGTCTGCTCTAATTCTGCTCTGGATTTTGCCCAAGTGAAAAATCCAGGTTGTGGATTGATTAAAGTCTTTAAAATGAATACAATTCACTTGAGGGGTTCAGATTTAATTACAAACAACAAAGTTAAAGCTTGAAAGCTTTATGGATGAGTCCTGATTAAACTGCAATCCCAATCTAATTCTCTGCCATCTATCACTTTTGCTGACAAGCATCATAAAACGAGTTTTTCCCTCTGCGGTTTTCAGCATCGCTGACTGGTGGCTTGGTTCACCTTTAGGGCCAGCAGGCTGTACCAGAAAAGGCCCCAGGGCTGCCTGCTGACGTGAGGCTGCTGCAATATCTGGTGAGCTGGCCAGCCTCTGGGTCCGGAGGTAGGTAGGCTGGGTATCCATTTCCCGTAGTGGACCAGGCGCAACAGCTGACCAGGTTATTTTCATGAAATCCAGAGAAGCATTCTTGCTCCTCTCGGACTCACAAAAACACATAATTCCTTATCTTTTGGGCTCCATTTTGACTGCCAATTGATACTGGGCAGAGCATGCATGGAATTGGGATCATATTGATCTTGTGGTACCCCAGTGTAATAACCTATATTAGCCGTGTGCTTCCTTCAGTTGGCTGCCTGAGCCACCTAATCTGAGACCCCTGCAAAATAACTATGGCTACAGCAATGTCGGGAACAGGGAAGCATGTCATTCCCCACCATTTTTGGAGCACCATCAACTACTTCCTTGTTTCCACTCAACTGGTGGCCTCAATCTCCTCATCGTCTCCAAAAAAGATAAGAATCATGTTAATGTACCAAACTGAATTAAGATTGGTTGAAATCTGTGAGATGCAATGTGACATCTTTAGTGTAAAATAATCCTACCACATAATTCACAGGCAGTCATAATAGAAATAATTTTGTAGTTCTGAGACAAACTTACAGGGAAATCAAGAGTCTGGTATATAGTACATTTTATGTTAAGGGTATTAGTGATAATTGCACTGCACAGGGACATGAAATAAAATAATGTGCAATTGCTGTTAGTTATGACTTATGATATGTATTGCTTAGTCTGTACCAGATACATTTAAAAGACCGCTCATATAATACATAGGCCTGGTTCTCGTGGTGGAAATGGCAGCAAAACTGTCAATGTTCATCATTATTGCACCACTGAAGTTGACAGAAACTTTGGAGTCTGCACATGCCCAGAATAATGAGGAAATCCAGAAGTTGCTGTTAGCGATTCTATGCTTCTGTTGAGGGTGTGTTGTGAGCTGCCTAGAATCAGTGAATTGGCAAAAACTTCCACATTTACACCGTTAGTCTCACTGTAAAAACCCTTGAAAAAGTTTCAAATTACTGAATGCGCGGTAACTGTTTTTTTAAAACATCATACTAACTTCATAATTACTGCTAAACACACTCACTGGCAGTGAAAAGCTGATTTTATATTTGTGGAAAGTCATATTTCTCCGTTATAATAAATTCCACATTTTAAAAGTTTTTTTAATAGCTTCTATCTTAATCCAATTATAATCATTTATTTTGCTATCTTTAAGTTAAAAGTGAACTATGATCAGTGCTTTTAACTTCCTGGTTTGCTGTCTGTCAGAATACTTCGATGTGATTGGTTGCTTACCCTGCTTGCTGACATCACTGCTGCTGGACACCTGGAGATCTCCTTGATTTGGCGCCAGGTTTAAGCTACCTTCAGGAAAGGGGAAAACCATACCACCGAGATCGCTAGATCTTTCAGCTTAGCGGTGTGTTCTGTTGCTTCACCGCTGGCAGCAAAATCCAGCCTTTTCAATGGTCACACTGTTGTAAAGACAGACAGAAGAGTATATTGCATTTAAGAGAAAGTAAACATTAAACAGATAGTTTTACGACCTCACATTTCAGTTGGGGGCTTACCCGCTGATAGCACATATTGAAAATTTAAGTATGCACTGTATGCAATTTTCCAATAATTTTCCAAACAAGCTTGGATAATTATCTCTTAGGTGTATGGATAATGGGTTGGAAACGTTAAACATGGTTAGCAAAATAGTAGAAATCAGGATATGGAAAGGCACAAAAAGAAACATTTTGAATCCCACAAATCTGAACTAAAATGCATGCATGTTAATGCACAGAATATAAGAAACAATAAAAATAGAAAGTGCTGGAAATACTCAATGGGTCTGGTCGCATCTGTGGAGAGAGAAAAGAGTTAAAGTTTCAGGTCCATGACCTTTCCTCCTGACCTGAAATGTTAACTCTGTTTCTCTCTCCACAGTTGCTGTCAGACCTGCTGAGTATTTCCAGCACTAACTGTTTTTATTTTAGATTTTCAGCATCCACAGTATTTTGCTTTTATATATGAAACAATGTTGGGGAACCAGACTCATTGATTAAAATAGAAAAATATGACATAACACCAGTAAATTACATATGGCTGTAGTCGGGTCAGGATTGCCATTTAAACATATCTGTTTAGAAAGAATCAGGGAGGAAGGCTAGCAGTATTAATTAGCGACACCATCATGACTGTAAGGATTTAAATAGAAAAGTTCTCCAAAAAGATCCGTCTGGACTAAGTTGAGGAATAGCAAGGGATTAGTCAAAATCATGGGAAATATTACAAACCCCAAACATTAGAAAGGGAACTGAGGATGGAATTTGTAAACAAATTAGAGAAGCACGTATTAAAGTAGTAATTTTTGGAGATTTTAATTATCCAAAAATAGACTGGTATACGGAAAATGAAAAGGGAGGTTTACTGCAGTCTGTCTAGACATAAGATTATTTTCTCAGTTAATATGTTACTATTCCACCACGAATGGAAACGTTACTGACCTGATTCCAGGTTACCAGGCAGGGAAAGTAAGGAACATTTTGGAACCAAAGGCAACAATATAATTAGTTTAAGTGTAAGAATAAAAAAGCAAAATTTTGGATTGGTAAGAAAAAAATTTAGGGAGTTTAAACTGAGGGGAAAAATTAAAATAAAATCACCGATCTGCAATGGAAAATATTTAAATGAGAAATGGAAAGAGTGCAAATCAAATATACTCCAATAAAAGAAAATGAGAATTTATTGAAAATTGGAGTTCCATGGATAAATGGAGGGTAGATCAAATGTGAAACTTAAAAAAAAATTTAGCTTGAAGTGCAGAGAATAAAAAAAGAAAGGCAAGAAAAAGAATTTAGGAAAGCCAAGAGAATATTAACAAAAACCAAGAAAAATAATAAAATGGTTTTCTGTAAGAGGAGAAGGATACAGCTGATCAGAGAAAAGACAAACTTGTAGTAAGTGAAGGATTGGCAGAAATAATGAGTATGTTGGCTCAGTTTTCATAGAGGAGGTGACATTGAAATTGTAGAACCATTGGAGGATTTATTCAAAGAAATGTAGTGCCAAACAAGCTATTCAAGGATGAGATAAACAGATCAGAGTTTTCATGATTTGTATCCAGGCATCCTGAGGTGGCTAAGGAAGAAATGGTGAAGGCTCTCGTTATAATTTTCTTATATTCTGCGGAAAGCAAAATTGGAGGAAGGTAAATTCAATTGCCCTCTTCAAAAATAAAAGTGACTAGATCAGCTGGGAAATTATAAACCAGTTTTACTCCACTTGATAGTAAACCTCTAGAATCTAAAATAAGATTACTAAGCACTTGGAGAAACATGAGTTAATCACAGGAACAAGCCATTCAGCCCATTGAACCTGCTCTGCCATTCAATACAATTATGCCTTTTTCCCACACTATCCCCATATCCCTTTATGTCATTGGTATTTAGAAATCTGTCAATCTCTGCTTTAAACATACTCAATGACTGAGCTTTCACAGCCCTCTGGAATTCCAAAGATTCACAACCTGTAAAGAAATTTCTCCTCATCTCGGTGCTAAGTGTCTACCCTGTCTATCTCTTTAAGTATTTTGTAGGTTTCAATGAGATCACCCCTCATTCTATGAAACTCTAGAGAATACAGGCCCAATCTCTCTTCCTAGGATAGTCCCACCATCCCGGGAACAAGTCTGGTGAACCTTCATTGCACTCCCACTATGGCAACAATATCCTTCCTAAGTAAACTAAGGGGACCAAAACTGCACACTGTACTCCAGGGTGTGGTCTAACCAAGGTTCTATACAATTGGAGCAAGACTTCACTACTGCTGTACTCAAATCCTCTTGCGATAAAGGCTAACATACCATTAGCCTTCCTAATTGCTTTTTGCACCTGCATGCTAGTTTTCAGTGACTTATTGACCAGGACACCCAGGTAGAGGCTTACTTTAGGTCGGGAAAATGAACCTGACCAAACCACCATGGACCCAAGCCCGAACCGACCCGAGCCCCCACCGACTCGACCCGACCTGAGCCCGACCCATCCATCTGTTTACTTACCTGCTGAGTCAGAACCTCCATGAAGCTGCCACGCATGCGTGATGACATCATAGTGACGTCACTCACTCACTGCGCAGCCTCAGTTTCGTCCCGGACTCCCAGCTCAGGTAAGTTTTTTATTTTTAATACTTACCGGCACAGCACTGACCCTGCGTGCCCGACCCGACCCGAACCCAACACATGTTGTCGGGCCCTGTCGGGTTCGGGTTGGGTAGCAGGCCTCTACACACAGGTCCCTTTGCGCATCTACACTTTCTAATCTCTTACCATTTAGGAAATACTCTGCACATCTATTCCTCCTACCAAAGTGAATATCCTCACATTTTTCCACTTTATATTCCATCTGCCATGTTCTTGCCCACTCACTCAGTCTGTCCAAATCCCCTTGAAGCCACTTTGTATCTTTCTCACAACATACATTCCCACTGAGTTTTGTGTCATCTGTGAACTTGGAAATATTACATTTGATCCCTACATCCAAATCATTGACATATATTGTGAACATCTGGGCCCAAGTACTGATCCTTGCAGTACCCCACGAGTCACAGCCTGCCAACGTGAGAATGACCCATTTATTCCTACTCTGCTTTTTGTCTGTTAATCCATGTGAGTATATTACCTTCTATCCCATTTGCTTTAATTTTGCTAACCAACCTCCCAAAGGGAACATTCTCAAAAGCCTTCTGAAAATCCAACTATACTGCATCCACCGACTCCCCTTTGTCAATTCTGTTCGTAACATCCTCAAAAAACTCCAACAGGTTCGTCAACATGATTTCCCATTCATAAATCCATGTTGACTACACCCAATCAGATCATTATTATCCAAGTGTCCTTTTGAATAGATGCTAGCATTTTCCCTATTACTGATGTAAGGCTGACAAGCCTGTAGTTCCCTATTTTCTCTCTCCCTCCCTTCTTAAATAGTGGTGTGACATTTGCTACCTTCCAATCTGCAAGAACCATTCCAAAACCTATAAAACTTTGGAAGATAATCACCAATCCATCCACTATCTCCATAGCTACCTCTTTCAACACTGAGATGTAGAATATCAGGTCCTGGGGAATTATCAACCTTCAGCCCCATTAATTTCTCCAATACAATCTTCTTACTAATACTAATTTTCTTCAATTCCTCATTGTCCCTAGTCCCTTGGACCACTAATACTGTGAGATTTCTTGTGTTGAAGTGATTTATGACTTTAACCCTTTATAGGGACTGAAACAAATCAGGAGTATGTTCCTATGAATCTCCTTTATTTAAGTTCAAACCAGACAAACTCTTATAGACACTTATTTGGGTCCAAAGAATTGAACTATTTTTCCCTCAAAGAAAGAAAATCAACAGAGAATATTACCATCTTTTGGATAGCCTATTTTAAAAATAATTATGGCTAAGTCATAAATATCCCAGATATTATAAGGGTCTGGAAACTCTCTTCAATACGTATCTCTCCACTTAAAGAGACACAGAGAGAGGGTTCTTGTAGTTGCATACAGAATGCTACATGGGACGATTTATTAACTTTTTCATATTTATTAAAGAATTTAACATGTAATACACTTTTAAGTGGATAAGTATACGACAATATCGAAGATTACTAAGAGACATAAAACATAATCTTATTTCTAAAATAGAATCCAAATATTCAACCTGTAATGGACCCACATTTGTCTTAGTCAAACATTTCCTTTTTACGTACCTATAGAAGCTTTTATAGTCCGTTTTTATGTTTTTTTGCAAGTTTACATTCATATTCTATTCTCCCTTTCTTTATCAGTTCCTTGGTCCTCCTTTGCTGTATTCTAAAATCCTCCCAATCCTTAGGTTTACTATTATTTCTGGAAACTTTATAAGCCTTTTCTTTTAATTTTAAACAATCCTTAACTTCCTTTGTTAGCCACTGTTGACTGCCTTTTCTTTTTGGTTTTTTTGTGCCTGAAGGAATGTATAGTTGCTGTAAACTATGTAATAATTCTTTAAAGACTATCCATTGCCCATGTACTGTCATACCTTTTAATATATTTTCCAAATCCACCTTAGCCAATTTGCCCCTCATACTTTCATAATTTCCTTTGTTCAAATGTAACACTCTGGCTTCAGATTGAACTACCTCATTTTCAAACATAACGTAAAATTCTTTTACAACAATATTATTTATTAACCCTTTCTCATTACATAATACTAGATCTATAATAGCTCATTCTCTAGTCAGTTCACTCAGATCTGTACAAGGCAGGCTGTGATTGACTAACTTTATACAATTCTTTGAAGAAGTGAGAGAGTAATGGTAAAGGAAATACACTGGATATGGTTTATATGGATTTTGAAAAATTATTTGATAGGATACCACATAAGAAAATTAATTCCATTTGCTATTTTCCTTCCTTTAATTGGATTGGGGCCATGTGGATATGGTGATGGATGGAAGGCAGAAAGCAAAGGGTAGCAGTAATAGAAAGTTTTCTGGAATGGAACTGTGTAGTTAGTGGTCTAACATATAGGTCATGTGAATGTTATTTACTATATCTAATATATTACAAATCCTACACCAGTAAGTACTTCATGTCTGGACCATTCGATTTTGTGTTGTGTTTTTGTCACTTTTTTGTGTCAATTTTTCCCATTATAATTTCCTAGGTCCACATTTAATATGTATCCACCTATATAAATTTGTTGCACAGTCATGGATGACTGCATTGCCGTCTTTTTTTTAATTCATTATTTTCCTCAGGTAAACGGTTATTGAACTTTCTTACAAAATGATACATTTTGTGATTTATTTGAATATATATTTAAACATAATGGGCCAGAGTTAACAGTGAGGCTAGTGGCGCTTATTGTTATTTATGCTGTTTATGCACAAATTGAAGAGCAAATTCAAGTGAGGGAAGATACACAGTTAAGCACTTGAAAATCTAAAAAAACTGCTGTCCAAGATGTGCCGTTCTGCCCTCTGCTTTGCAGAATGGCATCTTGCTGTCTAGCAATCCATTCAAATGCGTTGAACAGCATGAAGATCCTGTATATGAATGGTTGATGCAAATTAAACATGCCACAGAAATTAGGGATTGTCCTTTTTAGTCTAAGTACCTTCTCAACAGCGTGATAAGTCTTAATTGTATCCAAACAACGTCCACAACTGGAAATTAAGTTTTACTAGTGCAGTCTCATTCTTTCAGCTTTCAATTGTTGTTGGAGATTTTTTTTGTTCTTTTTTTCTCTTTCTCTTGTTCCCATCTTTCTTTACCTTTCTTTATTTGGCTTTCTGTACCTGATTTGACATTGAATTCACTATTCAAACTTACACTTCCTGGTTCAGACTCTGCACTATTCATTAATGATTCTACAATCTGCTTGGTTAAGACGTTGCTTGCCCTATTCACACAAGGTCCCAGCTACCCTGTAGAGAGCGATGTTCTATTTGGTTTTCTAACTTACAGTGCAACTTTCAGTGCAAAGTATTAGGTCAACAGCAAGTTTACTAAAGGCCGGGCTTTGGTCGTTCGCCTTTTGTGGTAAATTCTGGCCCTATATATTTTATTGTGGATTTTCATTTCCCTGCTTACTGTTTTGTTCCCAGTTGTGGTCCCACTCATCCTGTGATTCATTTGTGTCTTTTGCTTGTAGTTTGTCTCTCTTTCTTTACCCTCTTAAGCTCTCAGATGGCTCTTTTGATTCTCAGATGCCTTCACTGATTGGCTGTGAGTAACCCTGTTTTGGCTGTGCACACTGCCTGATGTTTGTGCTCTCGGTCACTGAACTCCATCTATCCGCCAGACCTTAAGCAAGTGGTAGCTACGATTAGGTGGTTCATTCTGACCGTGATCCTCACTGCCCAAGGCCTTAGGCCAGCCTGCCTATCCGTCCACCTGATACTTGCTTTCTGTCTCCCCTTGATCAAGGGGCAGGCAGCCACTGCCACCTGTAATCAGCCGGCCTATTCTGATCCTGCAGTTTTACTCACCATTCCTGACAGGCTATGTCCCAGTGCTAGTTGCTGCCCACACCCCACTGGTCATTTGTTCCTGTTGTAGTCCAGGTCTGTCTCCCTGACCTCAATTCCCTAGTACATAAAGAACACAACAATCAATGCACTTCATTTTTTTATGATAACATTTATAAGTTTTATAAATTTATAAACCTAGGGGAGAAAGTGATTCCCTGGGCCGTTAAGTGTGTGCTCCACACGGCTTTCACCATTGATATAATTGAAGAAATGCACGTGGGCCCTTGGGGCTATGCGAACAAACCTTTTCGGCCTAATATTTTAAAATGACTCTAGCCATGTTCTGCACTGTATTCATATTTTAATTCTAAAAATTATAAACCGATGGGGGAGAAATTGATTTACGTAGCACCACTTGTGGGTCAGCTGCGACTCAGTTGGTAGCACTCTCTACTCGCAGTCAGAAGGTTGTGAGTTCAAATCCCACTCCTGTGACTTGAGCATAAAATTCAAGGCTGACACTCCAGTGCAGTACTGAGGGAATTCTGCACAGTTGGAGGTGTCATCTTTCAGATGAAATGTTAAAACCAAGGCCTGTCTGCCCTCTTAGTTGAATGTAAAAGATCCCATGGTGCTATTTTGAAAGAAGAGCAGGGGAGTTATCCTGGGTGTCCTGGCCAATATTTATTCCTCAACTGACATCACAAAAACAGAAAATGTGGTCATTATCACATTGCTGCTTGTGGGAGCTTGCTGTGTGCAAATTGGCTGCCACGTTTCCTACATTGCTACAGTAACTAAACTTCAAATAATACCTCATTTGTTGTAAAGCACTTTGAAATGTCTGCTGGTGATGTCGGTGCTAGATATATGCAAATCTTTTTCATAAAAAAAGTGTATATGCTGCAGGATTATTATCATGCTAAAACTTGGAAAAGCCAAAATCCTGATAGGAATGTTTGTGTTTTATGAATATAATTTTAAAGGGATAAACATAAGTGGATCTTTATGCTAAAATATTATATAATTGTTGCTTTGTTGTTGAACTGTGAGTAAAAGACTCTTTCCTAACTGTAAAGTTCCATGTCCAAACTTAGATGCCAAAATTGAAGGAGTGGTATGTTCACTACCTGAATCAGACAGGGTTTAGACATTTAATATGGTAAATCATTGCATTACAGTAGGTTTTTACAAACAGGTAACGTGATGTTAAATTGTTAATTTAGCTGATGATTTCCTGCATTGTAATCCTACTTCAGCTGAAGACTACACTTTGGTCTTGATTTCCCCATCACCCTCTAGAAATGACTAGTGCACATAAATGAAGTGGCTTAAAAATGAAGGGAATTATATGAAAATGAATGCAAGGAAAATTGTGTCAATTATGAAGAGTCTGCAGGAAGACATTGCAGGACGGGCAGATGCAGTGCATTGTAGAAAATTATGAAAGGATACATTATTGAAATGAGGGGGGAGAAATTTGTCCTTTTGTACCTGATATTGATATTTGGGTGTAGAATTCACACAGGAGGGGACCAATTTCCATGGCCAATCTTTCATGCCCCGCCCTGGAATTTCATCAACTGCTAATTTGACACCCAACAATTTGTGAGTGCCCAGGGGAGAGGTGGGGGGGGAGGGGGGTGCATAAAATAGTGTTAGACTCTTTGAATATACTAATCAAAAACTTAACCCCTGTTTTAGGATCTCAGTGCCAAATTCAGCAAATACGAGCAGAACATAGAGCATACATACACCGCTGAGTTTTACCAAGTCTATCACGGCTCACTCACAGTCTTTAAAGGGCCCACACAAGGCTGCCACAGAAGAAGAACTTTTTTTTCCCCACTTAGCTTTATATGGAACCAAGAGGAGCAGCACTGCTCATTCTGACTCAACTACAAACAGCAGGCCACTGCTGGCCTGTGCTCATCCCCACCCATTCACCTCCGCTTATGATTTTGGGAGAAAGCCAAACAGCATTGGGACGTGTGAGTGGCATCCACAGCTCATCGGTATAATGGAAATGAGGCCTGAGGCCCAATTAAGGGCGAGCCTCAAGCCTCCATCTCTGGGCAGCGCTCCAAATACACGCCCACTTTGTGCTGGGAAACAGCACAACACCAGTTTTCCCTCTGTTTAAAAAAAAAATTAAATGAAGTGTAAGAGCAGAGTAGCCATAATAAGAAGATACACATGTCATTAATGGTGGTAATGCAAGTAGATTGAGCTGTCAAAAAAAAAAACACCGGATCTTGGTTGTCTATGTATGTAGAAGACATGCACTAGAATAGTAAGAGCTAATGTTGGACTTGTACAAGAAATTTAGTTAGGTTGTAGTTTGAGTATTGTGCATGATTTTGGGCTGGAACTAAGAAAGCTAAAGGGTGACCTGATAGATGTTTTCAAAATTATGAAGGTCATGATAAAGTAAATAAGGTTAGAGAATGCTTCCTCTGATTGATAAGACAATAATGAGAAGGTACAAATTTGGGATAATTCTAAGAATTAAGCGGTGGCTAGAAAATATTTCTTTACACAGAGGATACTCAATGTGGAATACTCTGCCACAAGCCGTTTTGAAACAGTTTCAATAATTTATTTTAAAAGGGAATTAGATAGTTGCTTGCTTAAAGAAGCATCAAACGAGTCAGGAAGTTTCAAATGGAAACCCATGTGGTGCAGAATATAATAATTAAGCAAATCCTATTTGCTAGCTGATAGTTTGAGGTATTGACCTGAAGCTGACCTTATTCTGAGCGAGCTCATCAATGCCGTTTACTAAGAGTATTCTTACAGCCAGTAACAGTGAAAATGAAACTTGTTTCATTGATTTTTTAAAAATTAAAATGGTGATTTGATATGTGAAGGTTTTTACATGTATCGTTACGTGAGAGGAATAAGAATTCAGTTCATAACTAACAAACCAAAGAGAAATGCAAATGTAGCCACAATTCAGCACCAGTTGGGCAATACTGATTAGACACACAGTTGGATAATGTTGGAAATCTCAAACTGTCAAAGGAATCTAAACTACAATGAATATATGTCACATTACACTTGGGAACTGAGCATGTGATGCTGCCACTGTATGCAAAGAGAATAAATGATAGTATTTCTCAGCCCCATCATGCATCACAAGGATAAGCACACCATTCAGACACAAAAGGGGAAAAAAGTGTCTCCCATTCTGGGTCAAATTTGATTGTTATTTGCTGTTGAACCACATCTTTGGTTATCTGGTATAAGCAAGGCTGAAACTACAAAAAAAAACAACTTGGTTGAGGCTCTGAAAACACTGATAGGAAGATCTGCAGCCTCTTTGCTGAATTGAGACCTTATTTTAAATCAGCAGTTAGAGAAGAGATTTCTACATGACATGGCGAATGGTAGTGCGATTGCAGTAGTACACTGACATTACTTTTGTGTTGCAAATTTACAACCTATGGGATTAATACAGCCAAAGTCATACTTCATTGACCATTTCCAGTTTTCTATCAGGGCTAGGGTAAAACTAGATCCTCAGACATTTAAAAAAAAAACCTATATGAATTCAGCAAAGCTCTAATGCAAATGATTCTGTGCCTTTGCACATTCATTGCTGGCAGGTGCTATGTTGATTTCAATTTAACTGAGCAAGGCAAATCTAACAGTTTCAACTCTACTATGTCTGCTCAGTCATTCTCTGAGGTTAAAACATGCCCCAGAAAATTATTTACTGATCTGTTATAAATGTTGCAGTCAGCTCTACATCACTAGGTTTCATCCAATTTGTACACAGCTGTTCCATTCTTGTCTACTTTTTCATTTCTTTCATGCAGTAATAATAGCTTCCACATGATCAAACTTCTCATCTGCTAAGTTCAAATATGTCAGTTTGAAGCTTAGGGTGGGAAGAATTTGGTTCTTAGTTTTGTAACAGTCTATTTAAACAGTGGTGGGGGGGGGGGGGGTGGGGGGTGGGGGGGGGGTTGTAGGCTTATTAGCTTGAGATTAGTTTGAAGGGTAGATTGAGATGAAAGGGTGGATCCCATGTGACTCATTGTTTTGTCTTTTGCTGCTCTCGCCATCAGGTACATGCTGTTGATCAAAGGCTCCTTTGTAAATTCTGTTTTGAGATCCTTCAGATCAGTGTGTGTGAAATATGGTAACGAGTTAGTTTGTATGTGGGGTGCTTTGTTTTTGGGAGATGTTTTATGTAACATTGCTCAGTTAGTTACCTGGTGTAGCTGGTGTATTTGAGTACCACCAATGCTTGGACCCCAGGCTGCGAGCACAGAGGGCAAACACATTTCCTCAGCCACACAGCAGTGAATTTCCTGGAAAAGCACAAAATTTGACTTTGCTTTCTGCTAATAGCAATTGAACCCTCTCAAAACCTGCTATCTAGATAAACCTTTTCAGAATTTACATCAAAGGTGTCTTAAATTGTTGTCACTTTAAATTGCCCCTGTGAATGCAAGTATATCTTGAATGTCTGCTGCGGGTGAAAATTACTGCGATGTTATTAATTATCATATGCTTAGAAGGAGCCACTTCAGAATTTCATGCTGCTTTGACAATGGAGTCAATTTAGATTCATTTTCTGTTTTTGAAGAGTGGCTTTGTTCCTTACAACCTTAATACATTCAACAGTAATTTCAGTAAGTCATTGGGGTGAATTTTCTGATCACGCCGCCAGTGCGCAAAATGGCAGCATTCTCGCTTGTCCTGTGATTGGCCGCACTGCCGCAGTTATGCGGCGGGTGGCTACTTTGCATAATGGAGGCTCCCGCCCCTCACCAATCATGTGGCGGGGTGGAAATTGAGATGGCATTCATGGCGTTACCTGATGTAGGACCAAGTGTTGGCGCCATCTTCAAAAGCCTGCCAGCCCTGCATTCACTGTCTCCCTGCATTCCATTGTCAAAACAGCACGAAGCTCACTGAAGCAACTCATCTGTGCTGTTCCAAAAAGTTAAAACTTACCAAGCCGCCCCACTGGACATCCTTCTGATCATATCAGAGGCCCGAGCAAGGTTGGCCCCAAGGTTAAGTGATGCCTCCCTGCTTATTCTCCTCCAGGCTACAAGGGAAAGAAGGGAGGTCCTCTTCCCAGCAATGACAAGAAGAGGTCCTCCTGCCTGACCAAGCAAGCCTGGATGGAGATCGCAGAGGAGTTTAGTAGCTATGGGGTCACCCGACAAAACTGGGTCCAGTGAAGGTTTAGGGTTAATGACCTCCTGCGTTCAGCAAAGGTAAGTGGCACATTGCAAAATTGCTTGGTGTAATCTGGTTGCGACTACATGGTCTGCCACATGGATGCCAGTGCCATTTCAAAGACAGGGAAGTCATAGCAGATTGATGACAGGTGCCTGGTTGCGTGAGTTTTTTAAAAATTCGTTTATGGGATGTGTAAGTTGCTGGCTAGGCCAGCATTTATTGCCCATCCCTAATTGTCCTTGAGAAGGTGGTGGTGAGCTGCCTTCTTGAACTGCTCCTGTCCTTGGGGTGTTGGTACACCAACAGTGCTGTTGGGAAGGGAGTTCCAGGATTTTGACCCAGCGACAGTGAAGGAACGGTGATATAGTTCCAAGTCAGGATGGTGTGTGGCTTGGAGGGGAACTTGCAGGTGGTGGTGTTCCCATGCATCTGCTGCCCTTGTCCTTCTAGGTGGTAGAGGTCGAGGGTTTGGAAGGTGCTGTCGAAGGAGCCTTGGTGAGTTGCTGCAGTACATCTTGTAGATGGTACACACTGCTGCCACTGTGTGTCAATGGTGAAGGGAGGGAATGTTGAAGGTGGTGGATGTGGTGCCAGTCAAGTGGGCTGCTTTGTCCTGGATGGTGTCGAGCTTCTTGAGTGTTGTTGGAGCTGCTCCCATCCAGGCAAGTGGAGAGTATTCCATCACACTCCTGACTTGTGCCTTGCAAATGGTGGACAGGCATTGGGGAGACAGGAGATGAGTTACTCGCTGCAGAATTCCAGCCTGTGAGCTGCTTTTGTTGCCACAGCATTTATGTGGCTGGCCCATTTCAATTTCTGGCCAATGGTGACCCCAGGATGTTGATAGTGGGGGATTCAGCAATTGTAATGTCACTGAATGTCAAGGGGAGATGGTTAGATTCTCTCTTGTTTGAGATGGTAATTTCCTGGCACTTGTGTGGCGCGAATCTTATTGCCACTTATCAGCCCAAGCCTGGATGTTGTCCAGGTCTTGCTGCATATGGACATGGACTGCTTCAGTATCTGAGGAGTTGTGAATGGTGCTGAACCTTGTGCAATCATCAACGAATATCCCCACTTTTGACCTTAAGATGGAGAGAAGTTCATTGATGAAGCAGCTGAAGATGGTTAGGCCTAGGACACTACCCTGAGGAACTCCTGCAGTGATGTCCTCGGACTGAGATAATTGACCTCCAACAACCACAACCATCTTCCTTTGTGCTAGGTATGACTCCAACTAGCGGAGAGTTTTCCCCCTGATTCCCATTGACTCCAGTTTTTCTAGGGCTCCTTGATGCCATACTCAGTCAAATTCTGCCTTGATGTCAAGGGCAGTCACTCTCACCTTATCTCTGGAGTTCAGCTCTTTTCTCCATGTTTGGACCAAGGCTGTAATGAGGTCAGGAGCTGAGTGGCCCTGGCGGAATCCAAACTGAGCATCAGTGAGCAGGTTATTGCTATGCAAGTGCCGCATGATAGCACTGTCGACGTCACCTTCCATCACTTTGCTGATGATCGGGAACAGACTGATTGGGCGGTAATTGGCCAGGTTGGATTTGTCCTGCTTTTTGTGGACAGGACATACCTGGGCAACTTTCCACATTGCTGGGTGGATGCCAGTGTTGTAGCTGTAGTGGAACAGCTTGTCTAGTGGCATGGCTAGTACTGGAGCAAGTCTACACAGTCTGCCACATGGGTGCCAGTACCATTTCAAAGACGGAGATCATAGCAGATTGATGGCAGATGCCTGGCTGCATGAGTGAATCAAATCTCCCTCACTAATACTGCACAGCAAGTTAGACCCATGATAAGTTGAGTCAGTATGCCAGACAAAGCATCCCCCAGGTGTTGATGAAACGCCCATGTTAGTAGAACCATGACGTTGAAATTTTGCAATGTTCAATATCTGCATCCTTGCTCTTTCAGGGGAAGAAGGCTCATAACAGGAGGGAAACAGCCAGGACCGGTGGTGGAATGACCGACCTGTGTCCTTTAAGTCAGATCGAAGAGGAGACACTGCAACTAGCCAGGAGCCAAAGAGAATCACCATCTCAGACTTGGGGCTTGGGCTCCCAGAGCAAGAGAATCATTATTGCCGATCAGATAAAAATGTGATAGTCATGGTGAATTAGCTCTGGTATGCTGTCCTTAGTGGGATATGTGTAGCCTAACCCACACGTGTTGTTTGCATTATATCTTCAGGTCGCCGTTCGCAGGAGACCCCAAGAGACCGACGACAACCTCTGAGCACAAACATCACTCAGAGGATGCACCGTCCCATGACTCTCCTGTACCTTTCACCAGCGCAGATACTTTTACCTCGGTGGGAATCTGCTCGGCTTTACAATCAGGGTTACAGTCTGGTGAGAGCACAACATATGCCTGAGCAGCTGGCTGAGGCTGAGACAGCCGAGGCCTCTACTGGTCGGAGGACTGTGGGTGGCCAGGCCCATGCTGAGCCCCAGGCTGATGATGAGCCTCTAGTGTCGGCAGCACAGGGCATGCTGGAGCTGCAGGGAGAGATAAAGCAACATCTGGCGGTGCCGCCAGAGGACATGCGTAGTCTTGAGTGGATGGTGGAGGAGCCCATCCATGCCACGACTGCTGCCATGCCTCAGGCATATCAGCGCATGGCTCCATCATCGAGAGGTTGGTGACCTCCTTGGACAGCCACATTCCACAGATGCACCATGACTTGCAAACCCTCGCCTTGGCCATGAGGTCCACTCAGCAGTGAAAGGGCATGCGAAGGACCAGGCGTCTTGAGAATGTTCCAGCTCCTAGTCCTTCTCTGGTAAGCAAGGAGCCTTGAGAGAGTGGAGGAGAGGATGCACTCCACAACTTGGGCCTCCCATCAGGGCGATTCGAGTGTGCACACCAGTTCTGCATCCCCTCTGCCAGTTCCAGTAGCTATGTCGCCTGAGTGCACTCCTGCACCAGTGCAGGAATCTTCAGGCAGCCGGGGCCGTCCAGGCCTCAGGCACCTAGAGGATGTCTGTCAAAGTTATCCCAAGCAAAGGGGCATCATGATCAGCAGCCTGCCTCCAATCCAGCTGCTGTCACAGGTGATTTACCAGGCAGGAGCACACGCAAACGTATAAAAAAAGACACCTTGACACACATGAGTATTCACGAGAGAAATAGATATCTCACGTTTAATGTAATTTAAAGTTCATTGGTGCAAATCCTCAGCCTTCACTGATGGATAACCACATTCCACCATGGCGTGAGTGTAACTACTGCAATCCCCTCAAATGCCTCACTACATTGGCAAAGTGACCACTGACATCATTAACGTGCCAACGAGCATTATTGTTTCATTCCTTCAATGATGTCACATGGGCACTGGCTGAATTGGATGTTTCCATTAATGCTGGAGGACTAGGTAGTACAGAGGCAGAAAACATGATTCTGCATGCATGAGGGTGAGTTTTGGTCAGAAGTATATTTATTGAAAGTCATGGATTTCGGAAACACTCCATTATAAGCTTCTGCCTTGCCTCCCTTGCACGCTGCTCAAGATGTCTACCCTCCATCATTCTGCTAGGATCTTCCATGGCTGCTTGGCCTTGTGTGCCCCTGTGTCCTCTCTGTAAGAGGATGTCTCATACTCCCACATGTCTTCCTCTGGCAATGCCTCCCTCCTTTGTAGTACTATGTTATGTAGAACACAGCAGACTACAATGATGCACCCAATCTTCTGTGGGGCATACTGAAGGGCTTCACCAGATCTATTGAGGCAGCTGAAGTTCATCTTCAGCAAACCAATGGCCTGCTTGATGGTCACTCCGGTGGAGCCGTGGTAGGCATTGTTATGCTCTTCCACATCTTTGCTGGGGTTCCTTACAGGCGTCCGAAGCCATGTCCTTGATGGGTGGCCCTTCTCCCTGAGAATCCATCCTTGAAGGCAAATGGGGGCAGTGAAAAGATGTGGCACCTGGGACTGCTGAAGTATGAATGAGTCTTGGCAGCTTCCCGGGAAGCGGGCACACACTTGTAGGAAGCGCTTTCTGTGGTCACATACAAGTTGTACATTAATGGAATGAAAATCCTTCCTGTTGATGAAGGTTGGTCTATGGGAGACTTGATGGCCATATGCATGCAGTCAATCACACCTTGGACCTGTGAGAATCCTACAATGGCCCCAAATCCAATGGCCCTCTTGGCCTGACTCTCAGGGTCTGTGCTGTAGCAAACATACTCGCCAGCCGTCCTGAGCAAAGCATTGGTCACCTCCTTGATGCAGTGGTGCGCTGCAGATTGAGAAACCTCACAGATGTCCCCAGTGGATCCTGGACTGATTCAGAGACATAAAAGTTTAGGGCCACAGTGATCTTCAGGGCCACAGGCATAGGGTGACCACCAAAACCTGTTGGCTGCAAATGGTCATTGAGCAATGCGCAGAGGTCTGTGACGCCCTCTCTAGTCAGCTACAGCCTTCTCTGGCTGTTCCACTCAGACATGTGCAGGTATGTCAGGCAAGTTCTATATACTCGCTGCTGTATCTGTGCTCTTTGTTGTGTTGGCTGCTGCTGCTCGCATCTGGGAGGCTCCTCTTGTGCAGCAGTTACCACTTTGGCCCGCCTTTGGTGGATTCGCCTCAGCACAGCATGGGGATCCAAAAAAACAATCATACCCATCTCTATCCTCCTTGTGCCTTTGGCTTCCTTCAAATGTTAAGTTTACCTATCTGCAAAGAGATTTTGGAATTTTGGTTACAGGAAGTCTATGTTAGCCCCATGGTGTGGATTGATGATGGACCCACAACATTTCCAAAAGTACGAGCCATCATGAGCAAACCAACAACAGGTCAGAGCCCTGCACTGGCCTTCTGAAAGAAAACCAGCTCTGCACTTGCAGAGTTCTCCCAAACTGCCCCCCACCCCTCACCGACACACCACTTAGTTCTCCCCACCCCCCACAGACAATGCAGTTGCCGAGTTCGTCCAACCAACCACTTCCCCAGAGTCATAAAGCCATACAACATAGAAACAGGCCCTTCGGCCCATCGTGTCTGTGCCGGCCATCAAGCACCTACCTATTCTAATCCCATTTTCCAGCACTTGGCCTGTAGCCTAGATAATAGCTCTTAAGTAAATTCCCCTTTCGAGTCACCAAGGACACTCACCGCGGTGCTGCCTGCTTTTTAAAGATGTGAATCTGAAGACACGTGAGTGCCACACGCCCAACACAAGATTGCGAACGCCTGGTAAGATTGCTATTAATTAGATTCAGATGTATGCTAAAGAGTGTTTAGCATATGTAAATGCCAATGTCGTCACGGCGGTGCGGATGTGCCGCCACGGCACTACGTCACCTCTGACAGAATTGGAACACAGCATAACAGTGTCGAGTTCTGTGGTGGATGAATCCAAGCCGATTGTCTGTTCCCCCTTCCCTGCAAAAACCCGCTTTACAGAGGAGCTTCAGGCCATTGTGTGGGATTTACCGCTGTCAGTTTCCAAGAATTTCTATGACATTCTTAATTAGTTGTTTTCTTCAATTGCTATTGCAAGAATATATCTCTTATCAACTGTTCTCGTCAGACACACACGATACTTGTAACATTTTTCCATAATTACATTCTTTCAGCTTCTAGATTTTTTCTGTATTAAGCAATCCATTTTATAGGATAGCTAAATGGGTAGATTTTAACTTTTTGTGTAAGATGGGTAGTAGTGAATCATCAGCCTATTTTACATCTCTCATCATTTTTATTGCCATTGACTTCAAAATCTACTCCAAAATGCCTTACTGAAATGAGAATGGTACATCACAAATTTTTCCCCAAATATCCGCATTTGTACCGATGTGGTAGGAACTCATGGGAGTACTGGAGGCTTGTAATTCTTGACCAGATCCAATTCTGTTCTTGTTGCACTCATCCTTCATTACCTTGAAGTTTCTGATCAGTTGTAAAGTGTTATTTGCTACACCCATCCTTTCACCAGTGAGCACATGCAACTAAGTTGGCTAGTTTAAGGAGTCATTTCCCGACTTGCACTCTCCCATGAGATGTCATTTCCATTAGGGTGATTTTAAATGTTGACAAGTAGGGAGCAATATCCAATTGAGCTGACCCCAATGTTGGAAGTGAAAGATATAAAGCGAATACTTTTGTCCATACCGTATTGTTTACCTATATGTATTAAGAATTTTCTTTGTGTTGTAAGGAGCTACTGAGCTGTACTTCATTCTACCAAAGTGAGGTTCTCTCTGGTCACTGGCACATCCACAGTAAGGGATATTGTAGAACAACATAGGCTTCCCAGTGGTAATTCTTTTTTTTATCTTAATGGAAAGGGAGGAGGAGAATAGAATGGAAAAAAATAGTGATACATCATCAAAAGAGGTTGAGATGAACCTACTATTAACTTACCGAATGAGTTTAGGTCCCACAGATTGTATGAAGGACTGAGTGAGGAGCTCGGCCTTCAGTGACTTTGCTTCATTTAGGAAGACCTGGCTGAGCCATTCCACCTTCTGCACAATGATCTGCAGCCTCTTATTTTTTGCTTGTCCATCTTTTTTGAGGGTTGAATGAGGAAGTTTAAATAAAAAATACATTTCTACAGAGAGTCTATTGTCAAAAAAAATCTGCATGGTAAGCTTTCCAGCAAAAAGAGGCAATGCCAACCTGTTAGAAGCCCACTCAAAATAAAAAAAAATGTATGTGATGTGAACTGAATTTCTAAATTTGTTTGTGTGATAATTAAATGAATACTTTTATTAATCATTCACTTGAAGAGAATGGAATCATTTTCTGAGCACTCCCACTTTTTATTCATTCCTTTTACATGAATAGCAATGAGCTGATAATTGAATGAAAGGAATACTTTAGGCCCACGTTTGAAGTTTACAGACCAAATTACATGTCCTGAATCGGAGCTAATACAGCTGCTGCACTTTTATGTTGATTTGCTTTTGTTCATTAGCTTTCGATGCCCGTATGCCACACTATCTCCTATGAGCACGCAAATTCATTTAATTACTATAAATCAGAATACGGTGAATAAAAGTTCTGAGAAATATTATTTATACAATAGAAATAAATTGTAGCTGTTTAATGAGTAATTCAGATGTGATGTGAAGAGTTCATAATCCTAGTGAGCCAAGAAGAACAGTTATACAAAGGTAGGACAAGATTTCAAAGTATCTCACTGTCCAGTGATAATACATGTAAATTTAACAATGGATTTATTGCACTAAATGTGGAGAAGTTTGTAAATGCCTTAAAGCCAAATATTCACAATACTGCTGCATTGCCTTAACTATTGCAGAGCAGGGATTGCATCAGCCAGAGAGCTGGGTACCTGACTGCAATGGAGTGTACAACGGGCCTTTGACCCAAACCAGCCCTGTTCCCATTGGGTGGGTTGGTTTAAAAATGACTGCTTATAATCTGGAGTTTTGCATTAACTCAGCCTAAAACAGCCCTATTGTCCCCACTTATGCCATTCCAATGAACTGGCTATCTTACCATCGTCCAGTTCATTCAGGGGTCAGGAGACTGGATCAGCAGGAAATCTAGCAAATGATACAAACCTGCTGGTTCCGTCTCCTTTTAAAATGTCAGACTCTTTGGTCATATCCTCCAATAGTGGTACAAGCGACTACTGTAATTGGATGCTCCCCGCAGTATTTGCTAATGTGGTGATAAAATGTCAGCTTGTACCGTTCCGGCAATCCTAATATAATTAAGGAACAGCTTTTCCGCCTAACATATGTGTGCAGAGTATTGTGTACACTCAGTTCTATTTTAAGGTTTAAGGAGATTTTGAATATTCTGTACATTTTATAATTTGTATGATTAAATGAATAGGATATATAAAATTGACAGTGTAATTGTTACTGTTATCTTCAACTTATCTGATGTTTTTCAAATACTAAGTTTGCATCAAGTACAGGGTGGGCACAATTCTTTTCTGCAAGATCTCCTCTACCATTATGTGCCTCTGGTATGCTTTACCTTGAGGTAAATATCACTAGCAGATTGCAAGTGTGGAATTGAGTTATAGATTAAGTTTAGTGGCATTATATATAACTTGCTCCACTGTAGTATTTCCAGGTGTTTGTCATATGACATAAATTAATTCATTATACATGACTAAGTCCACATAATGCACCTAAAATATCATAAAATCTTCAAGTAATGTGATTTTTTTCCCTACAATTTTCATCCTTTCTTTTCTCCTTGAAGACCTTGATAAGTTGAATGGGTACCTGATCTCTTCGTGGTCATTCTTCATGTGTGAGTCGAGATAGTGTATGTTGGTAAACTATTTGATGCAAAAGGATCCCAAACCTGGTCTCATCAGCCCCCAACATCCATACACAGCAGTTGTAGGAGGGGTTACTAGATAGCAATCACACATTTTGGGAAATATTTTCTCCCTAAACTAGAAGGAATAAGGTCGATGGTAGCAGTCCGGAACAACTCCAGCTGTAATCAGCAATTAAGTGATCAAACCTGAGACCTATGCTATCTTAATTACCTGAACCATTGATAAGTTCAAAACTGTCTATACGTTTTTCTACCAGCTCACAAACCTTCAAGTGAGTCATACGAATTAGTAGCAGGAGTAGAGGCCACTCGGCCCCTCGACCCTGCTCTGCTATTCAACAAGATCATGGTTGTTCTGATTGTAACCTCAACTCCACTTTCCCACCTACCCCCGATTAACCTTTCACCCCCTTGCTTACCAAGAATGTATCTACCTCTGCCTTTAAAAATATTCAAAGACTCTGCTTCCACCGCCGTTTGAGGAAGAGAATGCCAAAGACTCACAACCCTCTGAGAGAAAAAAATTCTCCTCATCTCTGTATTAAATGGGCAACCGCTTAGTTTTAAACAGTGACCCCTCATTCGAGATTCTCCCACAAGGGGAAACATCCTTTCCACATCCACCCTGTCAAGACCCCTCAGGATTTTATGTTTCAATCAAGACACCTCTTACTCTTCGAAACTCCAGAGAATACAAGCCTTGTCTGTCCAACCTTTCCTCATAAGACTACCCGACCATTCCAGGTATTAATCTAGTAAACCTTCTCTGAAGTGCTTCCAACACATTTCCATCCTTCCTTAAATAAGGAGACCAATACTATACACAGTACTCCAGATGTGGTCTCACCAAAGTTCTGTATATCTGTAGCATAACCTCCCTACTTTTGTATTCAGTTCAGGCTACCAACCAGAAATTAACTACAAATTAATCTGAGGAAAGCTGACACTAAACTAAATATCTATGCCAATTTAAGAGAAGAACTTGGCTATGAATATTTGTGGGATTAAGATGTACTGCCATGTAATTGGGGCAGGTGAGGACGAGTGGGAAATGGGGTATGATTCTGTCTCACTAAGTTGCTATATTTCACAGCAAGTCAACATACAGAATAGTTATGATCGGACTAATTTAGTTCAATCAGTATAACTTTCATCATATAATACAAAATAATTAATGTGCCTTGCTTCCCTAAGCTAGTAGGTTATCTTGGTTGACTCAGAGTATCTTCAAAGCACGCTCCTGCATTCTAACCTCCTCACGGTATTTGCTGGGCCTGACTGCCCTTGCAGCTTTCTGTTTTAACAAACCTAACTGACCTCGCAGCTTTTGCTGGATCAGACATCCTGCGTGTGTCTCTCAACACATCTTTGATCACCTTGTGCTCACAAGCAGAGGGAAGGATCTGTGCCTGGCACCCCCTGCCAAGCACCCAAACCAAAGACCTCCCAACACAATGGAACTGAGGTGTTTGTCCACTACTGATACAGACCACTAAATTGCTCATTATTTAAAATCTACAGGGAATCAACATCAAAGCCTAACTCATTCGCATTTTAATAACTTTCTGTTTCCATGTCTTTTTTTGAAACTGGTGTGAGTGCACTTTGCTTTAAAACACAACACTTAGGAATTGTGAAAAAAAGAGTTACATCTTTAAGGGCATTTAAGTGGTCATGGGATAGACATATGGATGAAAATGGAATAGTGTAGGTCAGATGGTTTCACAGGTCGGCGCAACATCGAGGGCTGAAGGGCCTGTACTGCACTGTAATGTTCTAATGTTCTAATCTTTCTGTGGACAAATGGTCAAATGAATCCCAAAAGATGTCTGTGTGCTGAGGCTCCTATTCCAGTGACCTCGGCTGGGAGTCTGCAAGTGTGGATATCAGGTGAAAATGATTGCGCTTGGCTGTGATGCCATTCATGGTGGAATAGACAGCTGACACTGGGTGTACACATGAATGGCAGCAACTTGGGTGAGGTACCAGAAGGCTGCCATGCCTGGGGTGCTACACTGCCAATTAAATCATTACCTCCAGGAGGAGATAGGAAGATAACTAAAATTAGGGGGGAAAAAACAAAACGGTTGGGGAGGAAAAGATTGAGGGGAATATAGAAAGATTTTTAAACATTAATAAGCCATGATTATGTATCCAAAATCAACGCAATTAAATTTTCGTGTTGTGAATTACCCATCATAAAATGACTGACTGACTTTTTCCTCCAATTAAATATTGGGAAGACTGAAGCCATTATTTTCGTTCCCCACTCCAAACTCTGTTCCTCAGCTACTGACTCCATTCCTCTCCCTGGCAACAGTCTGAGATTAAGCCAGTCTGTTTGCAACTTTGGTGTCACATTTGTCCCCAAGATGAGCTTCTGACCTCAAATTTGTGCCAACGCTAAGACCGCCTATTTCCACCTTCGTAACATTGCCCAACTTTGCACCTGTCTCAGCTCATCTGATGCTGAAACCCGCATTCATGCCTTTGTTACCTCTAAAGTTGACGATTCCAAGACACTCCTGGCTGGTCTCCCACATTCCACCCTTCGTAAATTTGAGGTCATTCAAAACTCCACTGCCAGTGTCTTAACTTGCACTCTAAGTCCCGTTCACCTATCACCCCTATGCTTGCTGACCTACATTGGCTCCCGGTTAAGCGACATTTTGATTTTGAAATTCTCATCCTTGTTTTCAAATCCCTCCATGGCCTCTCCCCATCTCTGTAAACTCCTCCAGCACACAATCCTCCAAGATATCTGCGTTCCTCTAAGTCTGGCCTCTTGTGCATCCCTGATTTTAATCGCTCCATCATTGGTCGCTGCGCATTCAGTTGCCTCGGCTCCAATCTCTGGAATACCCTCCCTACACCTCTCTGCCTCTCCACCTCACTTTCCTCCTTTAAGACATTCCTTAAAACCTACTTGTTTGACCAAGCTTGGTGTCATATTTTGTTTTATAACACTCCTGTGAAGCACCTTGGTGTGTGGGGGGAGGAGTGTGTGTGTGTGTGGGGAGCGGGGGTGAGTGAATGTGTGGGGGGTGTGTGTGTGGGGGGTGGGGGGAGGGGGTCAGGGGGTTCTCAATGTGAATTTACAAATACAATTGGAAAGCGCCAGTAACTTAGTAACTTTCTGATGGCATTGTTACTTCTTTGAAAGATGAATCCCTTACCCCACATTTATTTACCAGGAATGTTTTTATTTATGTGTTTGTAAAAATCTATCACTGTAAATAAAACCATTATAAATAACCCCTCTGTTAACAATTATCCTTTATCAGAATTGTCAGATCCACACACGTACCACATTTTTCAATAAGCATTTTCAGTTCAGCTACTGAATATTTAGTAATACATTCAGGAATTTGAGTTAAGTACAGGCAACACAATGGGGGTATTTTATGCTCTTTCCCCGCTGCAGGTTTGGAGGTGGGGACCCCTCAATTACCCATCTCCAACGCAATTAAGCTTGTGGCGGGAAGGCCCTTGGGCGGCCTTTCCGCCCCACCGCCAATTGAGGCCTTTAAATGGACAATTAATGCCCAATTAAAAGCCTCATCCTGCCTCTTCTGGTATTAGCCCAGTGGAGAGCGAACCTGTCATCACGTGGGGAGTACGCCAAGCAAAACTGGGCAGTTTGCTTGCTGGCTCTGGTGGGGCTGGGGCGCGGGGGGGTGGGGGGGTTCCCCCCTTGTTAAAAGGCACCTAATGCCTGATCAAGGGACCCAGCATTGGGAAGGGGGGGGGGCACACTGAGAGCCAAAGCCCTTCCCCTTGCTGCCAACCCCCACCACACGAAACGCCTCCCACCATGACTCACCTGTGTCCTGGGTTTCTCGGCAATCCATGGCTACTGGTGGATGCACTACCGGCAGCAACCACTGCCTCCACGGTGGCACTACTCAGTAAAAGAGCTGCCGGCCTCTGATTGGCCGGTGGCTCTCAGCAGGCGGGACTTCCATTGCTGGGGCCCTTAATCCCGAAGGAGACCCATTGCTGTCCATGTAAGTGCTTAAGTGGCAGGTGATGCGGTGGGTCTTTCCCAGAGGAGGCAATGCGGGGCTCTCCCTGGTGCTTCAGCTGGTGGCCAAGACCCCCCCTCGCCAACATAAAATCCCTCATTAATGAGCGCTGTCTTTTCATACAAAATGAGGGACATTTACAAAATTAACTGTGGAGCTTCCCTGTAGTTATATGTATGCACACAGAACCATGTCTATGGATAAGTAACTGCTGCCGTAATAAATATCTAATCGTAACAGCCTAAGCGTAACTGACTATAGATGTGACAGATATATATGAGGGCCCACCCCCTCACCATATAGATTGTAGGACCTCATTACACCTTCCCGCCATATAGGATTCATCCTACTATGTGCTGGCATCAAGATGGTTATGGTAATGGGAAGAGTCTTCACATCACAGCCTGTCAAACTATTATTCAGCCTGTAATTCCTTCCACTATTATTAGTCTTCCAAGGGAAGAGTGTGAAGATACAACAATAACGTTATTACATAAATTTGTCATTTCTTTGCACCATTTGTGACCTCCACTTTGGCCAGATTATTCCAAGGGACTGGATTTTGGACTTCTCTTATTTTGATTAAAGGCACAGCTCCTCTTACCACAAAGGGTTCAGTGAAATTTAACTTAGGGAAGTGTTGCCCCAACTTACTATTCTGGGAGAAACGAACAAAATTGTAGACCTTCTTGTCTTAAAAACAGTTTGAAATGATTTAAAAGTCCTTCCTTTTAGAAGTGTCTTTGATATATGAAACAGAGCTGCTATAAAGATTGCACTGCCACCTTGCAAGCCTCCAAATTAGTCACTTTGCATTTTAACCAAAGTACTAGCTTCTATTGTTGGTAAGTCTCCATGTGTATTTTGGGTGTAATATGGTGTTACGACCAGGTGAGAAAGGGGTCTAGGGGTCCCTCCCAGCCTTCACCTAGACTTACCATAACAGGGTTTAATTTTTAAGACACTGTGTTTTTAGCTCCCCTTGGTGAATCCTTGTTCACAGCTTTCCAATTATAAGGCAAAGAAACCAGCACAAACAGATTTTCTTAGGTTTGAAGAAAAAGGGTTGAAATTTATTGAACTTAAACGTAAGCTCTAATTCAATTAAAGCCTATGGATACACGACGTGCCCACGCTAGCATGCACACACAATACACACATGCAAATAGAGACAGAACCGAGCAGAAGAAATAAAGTGGAAAAGTTTGAGGCAATTTCTGAAGATAGTTTTTGTTATGGATCTTCGAGCTCACCGTAGAGTCCATGATTGTCGGTAGATCTTGCTTTTCGTTGGGGCCCAGTATTCTTCTTAAACCTTGTTCGCTGTAGGCGACTTTTCTTGGGGTGCATGTGTCTTCAGTGCATGTGAGTTCCGTGAGAAAGAGATGGGAGCAGACAGGAGAGGCTGTGGTGGGCTAGCCAGGAGAGGTATTTTCCGTCCAGGAGCAAACAGACACTCTCATTTAAACTGTACAATTCAGAAAAACCCAGGTTGCCAAGCAGGTTAGTCATGTGACTAACTGGTCTGACCACATCTTGGCTCTGTGGATTGTATCATTTTAGCAGGACCTGGAATGCGCTTCCCTGCCTTCAATGTCTGGTGCTCAAAGTCTATTGTGGATTAAATGGATAAGGGGGGTAATCTCTCTTGTCCCGATTGGTATGTAAATGTCTTCCAGCCAAGTGTCTGGCAGCCCTTGTAATAGACCTTCTTGTCTTCCCAGCAACAATTTGAAATTTAATGTCTGTGGTGAAATTAATATGCCTCATTCTTGACAGGTGGGGGTCTAGCACGACATATGGCCAATAGATTCATGTTTTATTGTATAAGCATACAGAATTCGCCTGCTATGTTGCTAAGGACTTTTGAGTTCAGTTCCTTGGTAGTAACCTGAGAGAGAATTGCGAAATGAACAGGCAAGATAATCTTTATTAAAAAGTGCTTAGTTCTAAACAAGGCTGGTTACAAAGTTCCAAATAGGTTGCATGAAATCAGGTTCTATTTTTTTCAGAAATATTTGTAAAATAGAAAGCTTATGCTTCCACGATTATTATTTGTTGGAAAAACATAATTTCATAATTTCATGAAAAGTCACAACTAAATATATGTTCAAAAATAAACATTTTGGGGATGTTTATGTTCAGTGATTTCCTCTTTCATCAGTTTTATTTTTGTGAAATTCAGTAAGATACTTTTAAATGATTTCAAATGTGCAAAATAGCTCCTTTGGGTGTGCCTTCAGCAGTCTGGGCCCTAAACTCTGGAATTCCTTCTCCAATACACCATAGATTCACAGTTGAGGAGTTGTTGAAAATGTTCTTTCCAGTGTTGATGGATGGCATTGTCATCCTTAAGAGGAGAGACACCATCCTGCGAGTGAAGGGAATTTTGTCCATTTGACGTTTGTCTATAGATGGCCCTGGTGGCTTCAAAAAAGCTTCATGTGTCATGATGGTCAGCATAGTGTTGGATCTCACAGGCTTTCTCTTCCCACCACTTCTGCTTTATCTTCCGGATTTGTCTTTGGGTGTCAGCCTTGAGCTGGTAGAATGATGCCTTCTTGACTTGTGACCTTGGGTTGTTCTGTCAGGCAATGAAGGCTGCTTGTTTTGTTTCAGGAGGTCACATATTTAAGCATCATTTTCGTCAAACCAGTCCTGGTGAAGATGCTCAAACCCAGTGGTCTGGACACGGGAGTCTAGTCAGCTGACTTTATTTGTTCCCACTGTTCTGAAATTGTGTTGGAAGCTTGAAGATTTCCAGATTAGTTGTGAGCTGCATTTGGAATTCCCCTCTTCAGTTGGGCTGTTTTAGGGCTGAGACATTGATCTCCTTCCTCTTGGACTTCTGGGTCTTGCGATGCCTTGGTGCTAGGTGGATGTGCATCACCAATTGAATAAGTCGGTGATCTGTCCAACAGGCATCAGTTCCCTGCATGGATTAAGTGATACGGGCATCACTTCGATCTTTGACTTGAACAATGACATATCCAGGAGGTGCCAGTTCTTTGATCTAGGATGTCTCCATGTGGTTTTGCATTTGTCCTTCTGGGGAACATAGGAGCAGGAGTAGGCCAGTCAGCCCATCGAGCCTGCTCTGCCATTCAATATGATCGTGGCTTATCATCCACTTCAACGCCTTTTTCCCACACTATCCCCATATCCCTTTACATCATTGGTATTTAGAAATCTGTCAATCTCTGCTTTAAACATACTCAATGACTGAGCTTCCACAGCCCTCTGAGGTAGAGAATTCTAAAGATTCACAACCTTCTAAGTAACGAAATTTCTCCTCATCTCTGTCCTAAGTGGCTTCCCCCTTATTTTGAAATTGTGTCCCCTGGTTCTAGACACCCCAACCAGGGTAAACATCTTAGCTGCATCTACCCTGTCTATCCCTTTAAGTATTTTGTAGGTTTCCGTGAGATCACTTCTCATTCTTCTAAACTCTAGAGAATACAGGCCCAGCTTCCCTAATCTCTCATCATAGTGTTGTGACATGACCGCACAAGACAAAGCCCCCAATCAAAATATATGATTCTAATTGTGGTGGGAGCAATGCACTGTCAATTCAGTCCCGTCACTTCACTGAACAGTCCTCTGATTCAAAATCCACTTCCAGGGTCCAGTGAGGTAAGGAAATCCACTCCAACATCCGAAGCTTCAAACTCCTCTTCCTTCCAGCGATGACCACAGCAGATCAACAACTCGCAACCGCTTTCAAAAGGATCAATCTGGCTTAACTTTTAGAATGTTGAGGTAAAAAAAAATGGTTTAAATTCACTTCCTTCAGTTTAAATTGATTGAGATCTCTTCTTCAGTTTATGTTGGCCCAGCTGTCTGTCTCAATTGTCTCTGTAAAAGCCAGTTTTCAAAAGTCAATCACAACATTGTATATCCTATTCTCAGCCTCTGACTGGTTGTATCCAAGGCAACCAAGATGAACCTTTACTTCTAAAGCTGGCTGTCTTAAAGCAGTACAGATCCTTTGCTGTCTTAAAGACATACCACATATTTCCTGAAAAAAAAACAAGAGGAACATGACAATAAAACAATCCCGCCATCCTGGGAACAAGTCTGCTGAATCTTCATTGCACTCCTTCTATGGCAACAATATCCTTCCTAAGGTAAAGGGGCCAAAACTGCACACAGTACTCCAGGTACAGCCTAAGCAAGGTTCTATACAATTGAAGCAAGACTTCACTACTCCTGTACTCAAATTCTCGTGCGATAAAAGCCAACATACCATTAGTCTTCCTAATTGCTTGTTGCACCTGCATGCTAGCTTTCAGTGACTTATTGTTGAGGGCACCCAGGTCCCTTTGTACATCTATACTTTTTAATCTCTTACCATTTAAGAAATACGCTGCACATCTATTCCTCCTACCAAAGTGGATATTCTCACATTTTTCCACTTTTTTTCCCATCTGCCATGTTCTTGCCCACTCACTCAGTCTGTCCAGATCCCCTTGAAGCTGCTTTGCATCATCTTCACAACACAGATTCCCACTGAGTTTTGTGTCATCCGCAAGCTTGGAAATATTACATTTGGTCTCCACATCCAAATCATTGATATATATTGTGAACAGCTGGGGCCCAAGTACTGATCCTTGCGTTACCCCACTAGTTACAGCCTGCCAGTGTGAGAATGACCGATTTATTCCTACACTCTGCTTTCTGCCTGTTAACCAATCCTTAATCCATGCCAATATATTACCTCCTTATCCCATGTGCTTTAATTTTGTTAACCAATTTCCTGTGGGGGACTTTATTAAAAGACTTCTGAAAATCCAAATATACTACGTCCACCAACTCCCTTTTATCAATTCTGTTAGTAACATCCTTAAAAAACTCCAACAGGTCCGTCAAAAATGATTTCCCATTCATAAATCCATGTTGACTATGCCCAATCAGATCATTATTATCCAGGTGTCCATTTATCACATCCTTTTGAATAGATTCTAGCATTTTCCCTACTACTGATGTAAGACTAACAGGTCTGTAGTCGCCTGTTTTCTTTCTCCCTCCCTTCTTAAATAGTGGTGTGACATTTGCTACCTTTTAATCTGCAGGAACTGTTCCAGAATCTATAGAATTTTTGAAGATGATCACCAATGCATCCACTATCTCCATAGCTACCTCTTTCAACACTCTGGGATGTAGAATATCAGGTCCTGGGGACTTATCAACCTTCAGCCCCATTAATTTCTCCTTATTAATACTAATTTCCTTCAATTCCTCATTCTCCCTAGTCCCTTGGATCTATAATTCTGGGAGATTTCTTGCAACTTCCTTAGTGAAGATAGACACAATGTAATCATTTAGCTTCTCAGCCATTTCTGTATTCCCCATTATAAATTCTCCTGACTCTACTTGTAATGAACCCACATTTGTCTTATACTTGTCACCTATAGAAGCTTTTACAGTCCATTTTTATGTTTTTTGCTAGTTTATATTCATGTTCTATTTTTCCTTTCTTTATCAGTTTCTTGGTCCTCTTTTGCTGTATTCTAAAATCCTCCCAATTCTCAGGTTGACCACTATTTCTGATAACTCTATAGGCCTTTTCTTTTAATTTTATACAATCCTTAACTTCCTTTGTTATCCACCGTTGACTGCTTTTTCTTTTGGGGTTTTTGTGCCTTGAAGGAATATATGGTTGCTATAAACTATGTAATAATTATTTTAAAGACTATCCATTGCCTGTGTACTGTCATACCATTTAATGTATTTTCCCAATCCACCTCAGCCAATTTGCCCCTCATACCTTCATAATTTCCTTTGTTCAAATTTAACACCCAAGCTTCAGATTGAACTACCTCACTTTCAAGCATAATATAAAATTCTATCATATTCTCGTCATCATCCCGAAAGGTTCTTTCACAAGATTATTTAGAAGCCCTTTCTCATTACATATTACTAGATCTAAAATAGCCTGTTCTCTAGTCAGTTCCTCAATATACTGCTCTAGAAAACCGTCCCTCACACACTCCGGAAATGCGTCCTCCGCAGCATTAATGCTCATTAGGTTTACCCAATCTATATGCAGATTGAATTCACCCATGATTACTGTATTACCCATGCGACATGCTTCTCTAATCTCCTGATTAATACCATTCCCCACACTACCACTACTGTTTGGTGGCCTGTAAACAACTCCTACCAATGTTTGCTGCCCTTGCTGTTTCTTAGCTCCACCCAAACAGATTCCACATTTTGTTGCTCCGATCTGAGATCCTCCTTTACTAATGTACTAATCCCATCCCTTATTATCAGCGCAACACTGCCTCCTTTTCCTTTTTGCCTGTCCTTCCTAAATGTCGAATATCCTTAAATATTCAGTTCCCAGTCTTGGTCACCCTGTAGATCAAAGCCATTTACCTCCATTTGTGCCTTTAAATAATCTACTTTGTTGCAACTGCTGCGTGCATTCAGGTGGAGTGCCTTTAACCTTGTCTTTTTGACATTATTCTATATTCTAAGCCTAGTTGTGCTCGCCTTTGTTTCGCCTGCCTTCTAATGTCGGTTGCTACTTTTCTACTTCCTGTTACCAGCTTTACTTCCTTCCAATTTGAGCTATCCCTCAGGTTCCCATCCCCCTAACAAGCTAGTTTAAACCCTCCCCAACAGCACTAGCAAATCTCCCTGTGAGGATATTAGTTCCGGTCTTGTTAAGGTGTAGCCCGTCAATCTTATACAAGTCCAACCTGCCCCAGAACCGGTCCCAATGCCTCAGAAATTTGATGCTGTCCCTCCTACACCAATTCTCCAGCCACGTGTTCAATCAGTCAATCCTCCTATTCTCTGCTCACTAGCACGTGGCATTCGGAGTAATCCTGAGATTACTGCTTTGGAGGTCCTGCTTTTTAATTTCCTTCCTAACTCCCTAAAATCTGCTTTCAGGACCTCATCCCTCTTCCTACCTATGTCGTTGCTACCAATGTGGACCATGACCTCTGGCTGTTCACCCTCCCCAGAAGGATGCCCTGCAGCCGCTCCGTGACATCCTTGACCCTGACACCAGGGAGGCAACACATCATCCTGGAATCACGTTTACTGCCGCAGAAATGCTTATCTTATCCCCTGACTATCAAATACCCTATCACTATTACTCTTTCTCTCCCCCAACAGCCCCCCCACCCCCCGACCCCCATGCAGCTGAGCCATCCGTGGTGCCACGGACTTTGCTCTGGCTGCACTCTCCTGAGGAACCATCGCCCTCACCGGTATCAAAAATGGAAAACCGATTAGCAAGCAAGATAGACTCGGGACTCCTACACTGCCTGCTTGGTTCTCTTAGATTGCCTGGCAATCACCCATTCCCTCTCTGCCTGTATGCTGCTAACCTGTGGTGTGACCGCCTCCCTAAATGTGCTATCTAGGTCGTCCTCCACCTCACGGATGCACAACAGTGACTCCAGCCGCCGCTCGAGCTCCGAAACCCAGAGCTCAACCGTCTGCAGCCGGTGACAATTTTTGATAGAGTGGACACAGAGAGCTTAACTAGAGGCCATCAGGATAAGATAATCACCCAAGAAATCTAATAGGGAATTCAGAAGAAACATCTTTTGGTAAAGAGTGTTGGCAAAGTGGAACTCACTACCACAGGAAATGTTGAAGCAAATGGTACAGATGCATTTAAGGAGAAGCTAGGCAAGCAAATGCGGGAGAAGGGAATAGAGGGTTATGATAGATTTAGATGAGGAAAGATGGGAGGAGGTTTGAGTGGAGCATAGACGCTGGCATGGACTGGTTGGGCTGAATGGCCTGTTTCTGTGCCATATATCCTATGTAATTGGAGGAACTTTCGGCTCATCCAGTACTGGATGTCTGATAAACAGTGTGATAATTTAGCAACAGTGGAGGAATCAAGAAAGGTAGAGCTGAGTCTTGTCAGAATACATGTGAAAACTAACAGTCTGCTTTCGAAAGATGTCACTGAGGGGCATCATGTAGACGAGAAATAGAGGGGGGGGCCAAGGAATAGATCCTTGGGGGACAACAGAGGTAACGGTGTGGGGGCGCGGAAAGAGAAGCCATTGTAAGTAATATCTAATTGTAGCCAGAGTAAGAATGGAACCAGGTGAGAACCGTCCCACCCAGCTGGATGACAGTGGAGAGGCATGGGAGGAGGATGGTGTAGTCAACTATGTCCAAGACTGTAGACAGGTCGAGAAGGACAAGGAGGGAAAGTTTACTTTTGTCACAGTCATACAGAATGTCATTTGTGACTTTGACAAAAGCCATTTTTGGTACTGTAGCAGGAGTGGAAACCTGATTGGAGGGATTCACAGATGGAGTTCCAGGAAAGATGGACACAACAACACATTCATGGATTTTGGAGAGGAGAGTGAGGTTGGAGATGGGATCGGATCAGCATGTGTCAGTTGCACAACAGATTTTATGGCCATCAAATTGACCAGGGAGGATTTCCCTGTACCGATGCATCAATTTTCAGAGGTAACAGTGTGGGGGTAACAGGTCTAACTTGGGTTGGTGATGCAGAAAATTTGGCCAGGGATCCGTCTCCAATCATTTCTGCACACCAGTAGTGGTACTGTTGCCACATTTGTGATTATTACTGCAATAATTGTGCTGGCTGTAAAGTGTGCTTGTATATAACAGGCGCCCAGGCTGCTGGGGCTACTCGAGGGCACCTAAAAGGAAGCTACCTAGTCTGACATTGAAGCAAAATACATTTTAAAATGGTGCTGATAAAAATTGCAAAGGCTGGAAGCTAAAGTAAAAACAAAAATTGGGAAATACGCAGCAGGCATGTCAGCGTCTGAAAAGACAAAAGGTAGGTTAACATTTCGGAAGCATTTTGATACAGTGTATTGTAACCTACTTTATGTTTTCAGATGCTGATATGCATGTTATTTTCTTGCTTTTGTTTGAAAACACTTCTTCTGTAACAGCTCTAGATAATTTTAGATCACTCAGCAGATTCTTGTAGCATGACAGCCTTTAAGGATTACAGTAATGACTGCATGCTTTTATGTATATTATAATGCAGAGCCCAAAAGTAAACAGTCCACTGCTAGTGAAGGCTCTAGACCAGGGTTGTTCAAACTTTTTGGGTGAGGGCCGCGTTGCAATTTTTGCTCGGCCCAGAGGGCCAGTGAGCAAATTTCAACAGATAAAGGCATCAAAAATTTATCTTACTAATAAAAACAACAACAAATGTGCATTTTTGTGAGAAAGCGAGAAGACTAATTTATTGAGTTACTTTCTCGTCACGATGTTGAAAACTGATTTAGTGACATACCTGGGATTTTTTTGCTTGCACAAGTAGTCAATGTCTGCCTGCACACTTGTGATGTGGAGTATTCCGGATAGATAGCTATCTGTCAGGAGTGATCTAGATCTCTCTCTCTGTCTCTGGCTCCCTCTCTTTCTTTCTCTGTCCCTGTGCTTCCCCCTCTCTGTGTTGTTCCCCCCTCTTCGTATCGTCCTCGCTCTGTGTCCACCCTGCCTCCCCTTTCTCCCTCTGTTGCCCCTCTGTCTATCTGTCTCTGTCTCTCTCTCTCTCTCTGTCTGCTCCCTCTTGCTCTCTCTCTCTGTTTTCCTCTCTCTCTCTCTGTGTTCTCTCTCCCTCCCTCTCTCTGTCTGTCCCCCTCCCTCTCTCTCTCTCTCTCTGTCCCCCCCCACTCTCTCTGTCCCCCCCCACTCTCTCTGTCCCCCCCCCACTCTCTCTGTCCCCCCCCCACTCTCTCTGTCCCCCCCCCACTCTCTCTGTCCCCCCCCCACTCTCTCTGTCCATCCCCCACTCTCTCTGTCCCCCCCCCACTCTCTCTGTCCCCCCCCCACTCTCTCTGTCCCCCCCCACTCTCTCTGTCCCCCCCCCACTCTCTCTGTCCCCACCCCACTCTCTCTGTCCCCCCCCCACTCTCTCTGTCCCCCCCCCACTCTCTCTGTCCCCCCCCCACTCTCTCTGTCCCCCCCCACTCTCTCTGTCCCCCCCCACTCTCTCTGTCCCCCCCCCCACTCTCTCTGTCCCCCCCCACTCTCTCTGTCCCCCCCCACTCTCTCTGACCCCCCCCACTCTCTCTGACCCCCCCCACTCTCTCTGTCCCCCCCCCCACTCTGTCTGTCCCCCCCCCACTCTCTCTGTCCCCCCCCCCACTCTCTCTGTCCCCCCCCCACTCTCTCTGTCCCCCCCCCACTCTCTCTGTCCCCCCCCACACTCTCTCTGTCCTTCCCCCCCATCTCTCTCTCTTTCTCTCTGTTTCCCCCCCCCTCTCTTTCTCTCTCTCTCTCTCTGCCCCCCCCCCCTCCCTCTCTGCCCCCCTCTCCCTCTCTCTCTCTGACCCCTCCCCTCCCTCTGTGCCCCCCTCTCCCTCTCTCTCTCTCTCTCTCGCCCCCTCTGTCTCTTCCTCTGTGCCTCCCCCCCCCACTCTCTCTCTGTCCCCGTTGGGCTTTTTAAAAAAGTTGGAAAGCCCCGAATCTGTCCGAAGATTTGCAGTGCATTCCTGCTTCGGCAACTGTCAGCTGTTTTTAAAAAAGCCGTTCTTTCCCATCTCCAGTCACAGAGCCCTGGTGAGGATGAGAAATGGCCCGGGGTACAGTTTACATCCACGGGCCGGATGGAAACCTTTGGCTGGCCGGATCCTAGTCTGTGGGCTGTCTGTTGGACATTCCTGCTCTAGACCCTTTCACTGTTCAACTAATAAACTTATTGAAAGATACCCTGCTTTGTTTATTTAGGATTGCGACCGTGATTCATGTGCACACTTGTCTCCTGAATGTAAATCCACATTTGGAAGCTGATTGATGCAATAACTTCATCACTTGCTCAATGGCAGCTGCCTGTATTATCAAGCATGGAAACTGGAAGCCCACTACTCACCCGAAGTGATGAGTGTGTCTTGATGTGGGCTGGGAGTGTGAAGGAAGCTGGGAGCCCGTGGATAACCCCACTATCAGCATCCTGGGGGGTTACCATTAACCAGAAACTGAACTGGAGTAGCCATATAAATACCGTGGCTACAAGAGCAGGTCAGAGGCTAGGAATCCTGCGGCGAATAACTCACCTCCTGACTCCCCAAAGCCTGTCCACCATCTACAAGGCACAAGTCAGGAGTGTGATGGAATACTCTCCACTTGCCTGGATGGGCGCAGCTCCAACAACACTCAAGAAGCTCGACACCATCCAGGACAAAGCAGCCCGCTTGATTGGCACCCCATTCACAAACATTCACTTTTTCCATCACCGTCGCACAGTGACAGCAGTGTGTACCATCTACAAGATGTACTGCAGCAATGCACCAAGGCTACATAGACAGCACCTTCCAAACCCGCGACCTCTACCAACTAGAAGGACAAGTGCAGCAGATGGCTGGGAACACCACCACTTGCAAGTTCCCGTCCAAGTCACACACCATCCTGATTTGGAACTACATCGCTGTTCCTTCACTGTCGCTGGGTCAAAATCCTGGAACTCCCTTCCTAACAGCGCTGTGGGTGTCCCTACCCCATATGGACTGCAGCGGTTCAAGAAGGCAGCCATCCACCACCTTCTCAAGGGCAATTAGGGATGGGCAACAAATGCTAGCCTTGCCAGCGACGCCCACATCCCATGAATGAATTTTTAAAAATATGCTGTTCGTAACTTCGTTAGGCCAATGCCATTGTTAAAATTAGGCAGCTGCCCCATGATGGAACTGCAGCGCTCCAGACCCACAGCACCTGGTTACAAAGGGCACAGAAGGGGAAACTGCCCTTTTAACAAACAAAAATCCAGGCACTTTTTGCCTGCTGTCCCTTGTTGCATGATGGACAGTCATTTGGTGCATAACAGGCAGCCAGCATTCCTCTCATAGCTGCTGTCACCTGATATTTTGGCCCCACATATGCCATTTGCGATTCATCTGGAGCACTGGGAATTGTAGCAAATGAGCTGACCTTACATTATCTGATCAGAATGACCCTCATCACATTTTCAGCCCTGTAATGTCATTTCTGCCGTTGGAATGATCAGATGGGTGCATTCTTTGCTCAGAGTCAGAGGGGCTGTGTAAAAAGAAATCTCTCCATTGGACTCAACCCAACCAATTCTAGTAACTACTCAAAACCTTAGTGGCTTTCAGCACAACTAAGGACTTTTAATATTTACAAGATTTGTAGTGGGTGCCTTCTAGTCTTTTTCCATGTGAAATCCTTTGCTATTTCCTTCTTCGTACACTGACTTGCTGATATTGATGCAATACTGACCAGCCAGTTTTGGAGAATCATCGTTCTCGCTTCTTTACCATTGTATCAGCAAAATTAGAGAAGAATAGGGTTGCAGTGTTCACTATACAGTGAAGATGAGAGGCCTGAACAAAAGATAAGCATTAGGAGGTGTTTGTAATCGGAAGTGGCAGTGCAAGAGGCCAAGTGGACAGTGTAATAGGTCAGAAGATTGTGGGAGTTTAGCCTTAGTGGGGAGTAATTGGGACATTGTATTGAAATAGTCATTTATATATTTTACTATATGTTGAGTTGAATTTACTTTTAAATAACTTCATTTTAGTTGTTCAATTAATAGCTTATGGACAAATTGGAATATTTTTTAATGTTGAGAGACTAGGAGAAGTGGAGTAGCAAAGGGATTTAGGTGCTCATGTAAGCAAATCACTAACAGCTATTGGACTGGTACGAAAAGCAATCAAAAAGGCTTAATGAAATTTTGAGCTTTAACGCAAGGGGAGCTGAAATACAAAAGTAACTAAGTTATACCTCAGTTGTACAAAGCCTTGGTCACGAGCCATCAGGAATACTGTGTTCAGTTTTGGGCTCTGCAACTGCGAAAAGATATATTGGCCATGGAGTGGGTATCGTGCAGATTCTCCAGAATGATACCAGGGCTTAAAAGAGTTAAATTATGGGCACAAGTTAAATAAACTTTCAAATGATAGAGGGATTCAATAAGCTATATGTAAAGTAACAATTTCCTTTGGTGGGGGAATCCAGAACAAGGGAGCATATTCTTATTATTGGAGCTGGGCCAGTTAAGAGGGAAATCAGGAAACATTCTTCCACACAAAGGGAAATCTGGAAATCTTTGCTCCAACAGGCTATGGTCAATTCAAATGTTCATGTGTAATTGAATCCACAGCATATTAAAGGGCAACATGATTAAACAAAGTGTTGGAAAGTTGAGCCTATGGAGCAAACGATCCATGTGCTTGAGCAGTAAATGGCCAACCACCAGAACATCTGAAAAGTTTTTGGACTGTGCTCTCCAGAATGTGGCCACCCTGTAGGCAGTTCTAGACTCCTTATTACATAAGGATAGTGTAGAAAGAGTCAATGGGATATTTCCACAGGAGCAGAGAAAGCGACAATGATATTTAATATAGGTTTTTAAAATTATGAAGGATTTGACAGAGTGAATAGGGAAAGACTATTTTTTTCAGGGAGCCCGTGATGATTGGTCAAGTTAAAATTGTGACTGAGCCAATGAGGAGAGAGCTTGGAAGAAATAGTTTTATGCTGGGGGTTGTAGGAACATGGAATATTTTCCACAGGGAGTGGTTGAGGCAGAGATGATTACATTGGTTAAGGAAAGAATGGATAACTATTTGAAGCAGAAGAAAATGCAAGGCTCTGTGGGGTGCAATGGGATTAGTTTTGCATTGTTTTAGCAAACAGCCAACATAATGGGTTGCATGACTTTGTTATGACCAGGTGAGAAAGGGGTCTGGGGTTCCCTCTCAGCCTTCATCTGGTCTTACCGTAACAGGGTTTAATTTTAAACACACCATTTTTTTTAGCTCCCCCTTAGTGAATCCTTTCACCACTTTCCAATTATAAGGCAAAGAAACTAGCCAAACAGGCTTTCTTAAGTCTAAAGAAAAAAGGTTGAACTTTATTAAACTTGAACTCTAATTCAGTTAACGCCTACGGATATGCGACGTGCCCACGCTATCATGCATACGTGATACACACATGCAGATAGAGACAGAAAAGAGCAGAAGAAATAAAGTGGAAATGTTTGAGGCAATATTTGAAGATGGTTTTGGTTACTGTTCTTCAAGCTCGCTGTAAAGTCCTTGATTGTAGGTAGGTCTTGCTTTTCGTTGGGGCCCAGTATTCTTCTTGAACCTTGTTCGATGTAGGAGACTTTTCTCTCGAGGGTCATGTGTCCTCAATGGGTCCAAAGGCTTGTGAGAAAGAGATGGGAGCAGACAGGAGAGGTCTTCCCACTCCAGGAGCAAACAGTCTTTTCTCAGTCCAAAAGCTCTGTGGCTAGTTCAAAAACCCTGGACCAGCCAGTTAGTCATGTGACCAGCTGGTTTAACCAGTCCTGACTTTTGTGGATTGTATCATCTTAGCAGTCTCTGGAATGCGATTCCTTACACCTTCAATGTCTGGTGATCAAAATCCATTGTAGGTTGAATGTGTCAGGGAATAGTCCTCTTGTCTCCACAAGCACTGTCTGTTAGTATGCAAATGTTTTTCAGCTAAATGTCTGGCAGCCCTTTTAACAGGCCTTCTCTTCACAGTAAGTTTAAAATCAATGTTCATATGACAAAATGAATATGCCTCATTCTTGGCAGGTGGGGGCCTGCATGACAACTTCATTCTCTGCTGTAAACATCTATCATTCTACATTCTAATACAGCTATTCTCTTTTAAATCTGTTGCTGCAAAGCGTGGTCATTAAAAACAATGGGCTGAATTTTATTAGCGCGCCGCACATTGCGGTGTCATGCTTTGAAGTCGGCAGTCTTCAGGTGCGGAAGTGCTGTTGCTGATATTCCCACGATATTTTGCGCAGGGGCTCTATTAAATGGAGGGGGCAGAGTGCCCGCCCCCAATGATGTCATCGGGGCAGCCGCTCCATCCCTGGCAGCGGCATCCGACGCAACCGCGCAGGCACTTGCGCCATTTTTAAAGTGCTCCAAGCCCTTAACAAAAATTTGCATTTTTAAAGTAATCTCACTTTGGATTTTGTTTGAAAAATTAATTAAAAGCTGGAGGCCCTTTCCCAACCCCCCTATGTTTTTTTTATTGGTCTTTATCATGTACATTTACTTTAATCCCACCCCGAACTTCCCCCCCCCCACCCCCCACCACCTCATCACATTTGCCCTTCAAAACCTTCCCACCATCCCCACAGCCAATAAAAATGTTGTGCCCGCTCTCCACCCCGCCCCCCCCCCCCACCCTGCTAATTTCACTCCTCCCGCCTCCCCACCTGTGTCTCACCTCGGAACTGCAAATGGAGTTCCAAAGGTGCGCGAGTTGCAGCCAGCGGCCGTAACATAGGTGTGGAACGGCTGTCGGGACCAGGTAAGTTAATTTGCATGTTTATTTAATTAATTGTAATATCTAAATGAAGGCCCTGCCACTGTTGGTAAAATATGACAGGGCCTTCTCAGCATCGGGCAGCGTGGCGGGCAGCTCCCGCCACGACCCCCGATGTTGAGGGGCTGGTAAAATTCAGCCCAATATGTTTTTGGGAGCAATTTTTAAAGGTTTTGCTCATCCTGGTGGTAAACACTTCTGATTAACCAAGATCACATCTGTGGAAAGTGAAGACCTGTATTATTGTCTGTTTTTACATCATTGTGAAGGTTACAAGGGTGTGTAGGTTTTTTTTTAAACAAAAGACTTCCTATAGGAACCCCAGCAAGTTGGACAGAGCTAATTGAAACCAGACGATAGCCAGATTTTGCATTCATCAAAGGCTTCCTTCTAGTTTCCAATGGCACAATACAATATCCCTTTGAGCCCCCTCCAATGTGAAGCAAGCGAACAGCTAAAGTGGGTCACTATTCTTCATATGTTCCATGTCCTGTTTGTTTTTTGTGCATGGAAACATGTCCCTCATCAAAGTAAACAAAATGTTAAAAGTAGTTTGAACAGATCGTAAAAAGACTTTTTGTTGTTTGTGAGCTGCACTCAGTTCAATGTGAAACATTGAGTTAGTCTTTGCCACTGAATACAGAGCACTATTAATGTATCTGAAAGCAAAAAGATCAAACCATTTGATGGCTAGAGAATTCAGGAGTTTTGATTGTGCTTATTTGGAATTTAAAATTATTTTTGGCTATTTGGATGGAAATGTGTAACATTGAGAAACAATGAAGGACATTTTAATTTAGTCGCACCTTGTTTGAAGCCGAAAAGTAAATTGAAAGATCATGCCACTCTGATATTAGAATGTTGTTGAATTTGCGATAAAAAGTAACTACAAACTGTGCAGCACTTGATTTTAAAATAGTTCATCACGTTCAGGGTGCTATAAAAATAATTCTGTGGCCACGTTTTTCTCCCATTAAGTATGAGTTGCATAAAAATAACTGTCTTTCCTTCTATTATCACGTGATGTTTCTCCCTTGGCAGCAGACCTGAATATCAAGACACAGTAGTGGCAGTGTAAAATAAAAGCCTAAATGCCAAATAACAATAGCTGCTTCAGATTCCCAGCACAGCTTCACTTCTGCTTCTAGTTAAGTTGTGTTGTTTTGGGGTAAGAATAGTGTTCAGTTTAGTTAAATTAATGCAGTTTCAAGTGTTGATTTTATTGGCAAATTGATGTTTCCAAAATTTGAAATGCCATCAAAATATTTAAATATTAGGGATATGTCTTGTAACCAGCACCTTGACTTTACAGGTTAGTGTAGTTGTAACAGCTGATTGTAATGTCCTCATCGTTTTATTGAAGCAAATGCATTTACTTTCATAAATTAAAAACAGAAAATGCAGGAAATACTTAGCAGGTCAGACAGCATCTGTAGAGAGAAAAACAGAGTTAATGTTTCAGGTCTGTGACCTTTCATCAGAACTGGGAAAACTAGGCTTTGAGCAAGTGAAAGGGTGGCAGGTGGGAAGAAGAACAAAAGGGGAGGTTTGTGATAAAGTGAAGGGCAGGTGAGATTAAATGACAAAAGGGAAATAGCAATGAAGGTGAAAAAGGTAGAATGGGCGAATGGAAATCCCACTGGAGAGAAGAACAGAACTTCTTGAAGGTGGACATTCTGGGACGAGAAGTGGCAGTGAATTAAACACTAATACAAAAGCAAAATACTGCAGATGCAGAAAATCTGAACTAAAAACAATGCTGGAAATACTCAGCAGGTCTGCTAGCATCTGTGGAGAGAGAAACATAGTTAACGTTACAGGTCTATGACATTGAAATTCACTTTCTATTTGTCTATATCCCATAGTATCTGTAGAACCTGAGAAGCAAGGAAATTGAATGCATTAATGTTGACCATGGATGATGATGCATTGACAGAGTCTTTAGCCATACGGTTAGTTTGGTTTTGTGGTTTTGATACAGATACTCCTCAGCTATTACTTTGGTCATTTATATTCTTGGTGTTATTATAGTTGTTCTTTAACCACGGTAATGCCCAAAATCTGAAATGTCATCAAAATATTTAAATATTAGGGATATGTCTTGTAACCAGCAACTGAATTTGCAACTAGATTAAGGTTTGTTGCATTGTATCAAGAAAGTAACCCCCACCCCCACCCTCACCATTGACAAGCAGGACAGGGTCAGGGGCTAAAATTAAAAACCGTGAAACACAACCCCAACCTGCCCCTTCATAGTAAAACAAATCCTGGGTCTAGCACAGGAAAAACGCAAAGCATAATGAAAAACGGCATCCATTTTGAAATCATAGGCAGTTTCAGGACTGAAAGCATTAGACCAATGAGGCAGTCACAGCTACACATAATAAAAACTAAAGATATGATATGAGTTGGAAGCATATGGAGCACCAAGAAATTATGATGTGTGGAAATTGCAGAAGCATGACGTTCCCCAGGAAGTGGGAGTGAATTCAAAATACTGATGTATGGAATGTTCTGAAAGGACAGAAAAAGGAGGAAAAGGTATCTTTATGTGTTCAGGATAATTTGGAACTTAAGGAAGGTGAAAGGATATCCCAGGAGAAGAAGCAAAATGAAACAGTTTGACTTGAGTTAACAAAATTTACAGTAAGAGTCTGTTGCTGATGTCTCGCACAGAATAAGCTTGATAGCTAATGTGATGAGATAAAAAAGGGTATAAAAAGGCAATAATGTAATAATGAGTGACTTCCACCAGTTCAATAGTGGATGCAAGGTAACAAAATCTGCTTTATAATTAGTGAACTCTGGACAAGATTGCTTTTTAACCCAATTAATAGGTAAGTTGCATCTCCATCTGGTTCTAACAGTGATCACAATAGCATCTGAAATAGTATCCATAATATATAAGGAGTGGAATGTCCAAGGATCAATGGACACAGTATAGTTGCAATTATCTTGCAATCAGTCTGGACAAAAATATATGATTGTAAACAGTTAAACCACAAAGATATGAAGGATAAGCTAAGGGAAATGAAGTGGGAAATATTGTTGAAAGCCATCTCAGTTGAGGAAAATGAAACATTTTTAAAGCATGTTGAATATTCAAGGCATGTCTATAGCTAGGAAAAACAACTGGACTCCACAATGAATGGCCAGTTAAAATGTGAATAAAACTATCCAAAGATCACCAAAAGTAGAGGCAGAACTCTAAGAGGAGTACAGGAATTTGCTTGAACAAGTTAAGAGCTATAAGAAATGTAGAGAGGATCCTATAAATCCATGTGGCTTTGTTACCAGGAAAAATGCAGTTAACTGGAAAGTTCGAACTCTAAAAGGTAAAAGTGGCAATATAATCAACAAAGTAAAATAGTTGAAATATAAAATTCCTGGTTTCTAGGATTTACAGGATCGGTTAAAACCAAATTCATTACTAAATACTATATTCTAGAGGCTACTGAACGCTGGTGGAGAAAGTAAGAGGCCATTTAGACTAATGATTTCTGGGCCAAATAGCGTGAGAGAGATGCACAGAGATAAGGTGCTGAAGGAGATGAGTGAGGTTATTGGTGGGCCATAGTCTCTTGTCAGGAAGAACTACTGTGAACTGATGACATTCTGCTGGAAGTGAAATGCAGTACTTATATTTAAAAAGAGTGACAAACCTGACCTAGACAACTGCTGGCCTATTAGCTTTATATCAGTGGTAGGTAAAATAATGGAATTGATGTTATGCTGTAGCCTGGAGGAGTACCTGTACAGCAATAACTTGATAAACAGCCAGTGTGGATACTTGACAAACTTTTGATTTATTTGCTTATATTACAGTAAGGAGTATAGTGGGAGTCCCCTATGATATGGTTTATTGAAGATCTTAAAGCTTTTGGCAAAGTTCCGTGTGAAGTATCTCTAATTGAGTTGAATTTACAAGAATCTAATGGGACTGAGTTGCTACTGGAAATAGGAAAGCAGCAGAAACAGATGATGTGGCAAAAGATTTTCAAAATAACTGAGATTGGTTATGTAATTAGGCAATAAAAAAGTTAACTGAAAGTATTGCACCTAAGTCAATGAATCAAACTGAATTAGCACAAGGAGATTCAGAATGAGACTTGGGATTAATAGGAGACATGTAACTTTCAATGTCCAGATGATCTGGCAAAGCCATTAAAAGCTAATGAAATGAGAGGGTATGTAGCCAGAACAGTGGAATAAAAGTTGACAGCAGTTCTGATAAGGCTTTACAATGTGTTGGTCAGAATACACTTTGAGGATTGTGTTCAGTTTTGATTAGAACACCACAAAAAAAAGGATATGCATGCTTTAGATAGGGTTGCAGACATAGGTAGAAGCCTTTCAGTGTCCCTTGAAGCTCATCAGTTGACCATACAGCCATCCACCGGTGCCTCTTTACAATTTTGGGGCATTTCATAGTACACCTATTAAATGCCGCTGCTGAGCTCTAAGCAAATTGGGCTCTTTGTTGTTGCCTGCTGATCAGAGAAAGTGGAAAATTATCCAGGACTTGTGGAGCTATCTGGCAGGTCAGGTCTGGGAGAAGGGGGAGGTGATCCAGAGGGGACTTTGAAAGTGTTGGAGTTTTTGGTGGGCTCAGGAACAGCCCTACTGCTTCTTCTGGACACCCAAAAATAAAAATTAAGAGTTTTAAGGACCTCTGGTTAGGCCGTTGAAGTGATAGCACATTCCAGCACAGACTGTATGGGAGTTTACAAGATCAGTGGAAGAACACCTCATTTCCATGGGGCAGGCTGTTGCTACTCCTGCTGTAAGTGTATCTATACCTGTTCTGCTCAGCTGGAAAATCTGGCAGAATGGAGGTTGTTGCCCAGGCACCGCCCCCCCCCCCCCCACCCCCACCCCTTTCTTTGAGACAGGAGCCTTGTTCCATTTAGCTTACTGTGTAAGTGGCTGATTAGGTTTTTTGCAAAAAACGTTGCATAATTTCTTTGGGGATCTTGGCCTGAACCCATCTCCAATGGAGCCAACTTTCACCCATCTGGAGGCCAGTGCACTTGATCTCATTGTCCATCGCTCAGGGCCATTACACCAATCTCCTGCAATGTACAGTGTTCCCACCCTCGTTCTGTTCCTCCTGACAGAATTTGCCTTGTAAGAATGGAGGGAAGGGTGAGTAGGGAACTTTGCTTTATGCCAGCATATTTGAAACTTCCAGAAAGGGCAGAGGCCCATTACAACAGGGTACCCACTGTTTTCCAGTGGGTTCTGTTGCTTTCCTGCTGGAGTTGCACTGAGATCAGCAGAACTCTCATGTATTTTTGGGCCCATTATATTTAAAACACTTCTGAAGGACCAAATTAACCCTGTATCCAATTTTAACTGTTCTTAACCAGGTATAGCAGGAACCTTTCTACATTCCTCCCACACTCACAAGAGTGTCCAAAGGGAAGACAGGATCAGAATGTTGGTAGTTTGGCCCTGGTTGTCTTTGAGCTCTTCTTGTTTCTTTTGATTTTGCTTGCACAATTCTTGTGTTTTCTATTGCCTTCCTGAAGCTTTACTAGTCAGAAGAATATGCTTGCTTTAGTTTCCAATCTCTCTCTAATGTTTTCAGTTTTTTAAGTGTAGTTATGAAATAGACCCTGTTTGTGACTGAATCTTTCATCAAGCTGCATTTCCACATCCCTGAAACATGCTTCATGCTGCCCGAAGGCTGAGTCTGATTTTCTGATTTCCCCATCTTGTACTGCTGTGGAAAGTGAGGACACATGGAATTATAATTTTTAAGAAAGTGTTGCGTTGAGTATCATAACCTTGTTCTGCATGTGTACATTTATGGATCAGAGAGACAAACTCGTATCTTTTTATCATACGTGTGTGCACCACTCAGCCAAACACATCGCCCAGAATTGCTCCCAGGATTTGCCAACTTTCTACAGTGGCATTGTAGTGAGGCTGGAAAGCAGCGTTAGATGTAATTGTGTCTCCATTCACATTTCATTCTGGAGACGGTAGGAATGATCCAAGCTAGTTGAACTGGACAGCCTGCTGATGTAATGAAAATAAAGACTGGTTCTCTTCTACATGTAGTATATATATTTAATAAATGCTAGGGCTAGATTTTTGCCCATGTATAGTCAATGGGTGGAAAATCTAGTCATATTATGCACTTACAAGGCACACTAAGGACATTTAGGATGTTGCACATTATCACTACGCCAACTTTAATCCATGGGTGTTATGCTGGATTCATGAATGTGTGTAAATCTCCTGGTTTTATAACCTAGATTTAACTATTGCAGGGATTCTTTCTTCCTGGAAATTTTACCAATCAGTTCATTTTAGACAGAGGCAATTAATTTTTGTGGCGAATCTCCTATTTGTTGTTGTAAATGCATGTTGTTGTTGGGATGACTCAAGCATTATTAAAGCACAAGTTTGGAAATGGCGTTTTCCTAAATGTTCTTGATAATTCCAGTGTCGTGGGCGAACACGTGTGCAGGAAGATCACTCCTGACAGATGAACATCTATCCGCATCACTAAAAGTCTGCGGGAAAACATTGACTACTTGTGCAACCAAAAAGAAAGGCAGGTATCTCCGTAAATCAGTGTCCAACATAGTGAACATATGAACATATGAATTAGGAGCAGAAGTAGGCCATTCGGCCACTCGAGCCTGCTCCCTCATTCAATAAGATCATGGCTGATCTGTTTGTGTTTCAAATTCCACACTCCCATCTACCACTGATAATCTTTGATTCCTTTGCCTAACAAGAATCTATCTACCTCCACCTTAAAAATATTCATTGACCCTGCCTCCACCACTTTCTGAGGCAGAGAGTCCCAAAGTCACACAACCTTCTGAGAGAAAAAAATTCTCCTCATCTCTGTCCTAAAAGGGCGACCCCTAATTTTAAAACAGTGCCCCCTAGTTCTGGACTAACCCACAAGAGGAAACATCCTTTCCACATCAACCTTGTCAAGACTATTCAGGATATCATAAACTTCAATCAAGTCTCCCCTCACTCTTCTAAACTCCAGTGAAAACAAGCCCAGTCTATCCAACCTTTCCTCATAAGACCATCCGCTCATTCCAGGTATCAATCTGGTAAACCGCCTCCAATGTATTTACATCCTTCCATAAATAAGGAAACCAAAACTGTACACCGTATTCTAGATGTGGTCTCATCAATGTCCTGTATAACTGAAGCATAACATCCTTACTTTTATTTTCAATTCCTCTCGTAACAAAGGAAAGCATTCCATTAGGCGTCTTTATTATAAAAGCAAAATACTGCCGATGTTGGAAATCTGAAATAAAAACAAAAAATGCTGGAAATACTCAGCATGTCTGGCAGCATCTGTGGAAAGAGAAGCAGAGTTAGCGTTTCAGGTTAACATTTCAGCCGTCTTTATTCCCTGCTGTACCTGCACACTAACTTTTTGTGACTCATGCAATAGAACACTTAGATCCCTCTGGACCTCGGAATTCTGCAGTCGTTCTCTGCTTAAGTAATAGTCTGCTTTTTTATTCTTTCTACCAAAGTGAACAACTTCACATTTTCCCACATATGCTCCATCTGCCAGATTTTTGCCCACTCACTCAACCTATCTGTCAGTCTGCAACCTCCTTATGTCTTCTTCACAACATACTTTCCTACCTATCTTTGTGTCATCTGCAAATTTAGCTACCAAGCCATTGCTCCCCTCATTGAAGTCATTGATATAAATTGTAAAATGTTGAGGCCCCAGCACAGACCCCTGCGGGACTCCACGTGTCACATCTCCCAAACAGAAAAGGACCCATTTGTCAGCCCACAGCTCCATCCGTTTGGCCAGTACCTCTTCCCTGAATATTTGTAATTTCACCAAGTACCTCTCTTCCTTCCACCACCTGATTTACAGCTATTATTGGAATGTTTTTTGTATCCTCTATAGTGTAGACAGAAGCAAATATTTGTTCATTGCATCCACCATTTCCTTATTATCTACTATTAGCTCCCCATTCTCACATTCTAGAGGACCAACTCTCACTTTACTTACTCTTTTCCTTTTTAAATACCTGTAAAAACTCTTGCTATCAGTTTTTGCATTTCTAGCTAGCGTCCTCTCATACTCTAATTTCTTTCTCCAGATTAAGCTTTTAGTCATTCACTGCCGTTTTTATATTCTGACCAATCATCTGAACTGCCACTCATCTTTGTACAATTATATGCCTTTTCCTTAAGTTTGATGTTTTCTTTAACTTCTTTAGTTAACCACAGATGGTGAGTCCTCCCCTTAGAATTTTTCTTTATAGCAGGACTATACTTATTCTAAGTATTCTGAAATATCCCCTTAAATGTCTGCCACTGCTTCTCTATTGATCTATCTCCGAGCCTAGTAACTCAGTTTACTTCAGCTAGCTCAGCTTCATGCCTACATAGTTACCCTTATTCAAGTTTAAAATACTAGTCTTAGACCCACTCCTGTCTCTTACAAACTGGATGTAAAATTCAATCATATTGTGTTCGCTACTACCTAGAGGTGCCTTTACTCGGAGGTCATTAATTAATCCTGTCACATTACACAATACCAAATCTAATGTAACCTGCTGTCTGTTCCAGAACGTGCTGCTCTAAAAAAACTATCTCGAAAGCATTCTATGAACTCCTCATTCTGGCTACTATTGCTATTCTGATTTTTCCAGTTTATATATAGATTAAAATCACCCATGATTATTGCCATCCCTTTATCACAAGGACCTACAATTTCTTCTTGTATACTTTCTCCTGCATTGTGATTACTGTTTGGGGGCCTGTAGACCACTCTCACTAGTGACTGCTTTCCCCCTACTATTCCTCATCTCCACCCAAACCTATTCTACATCCTGATCTCCTAAACCAAGGTCATCTCTAACTATTGCACCAATGCCATCCTTGATTAACAGTGCTACCCCGCCACCTTTACCTAGCATCCTATTCTTCTTGAATGCCATATACCCCTCAATATTCAGGACCCAATCCTTGTCATTTCTGCAGCCATGTCTCCGTAATGGCTATCAGATCATATTTATTTACTTCAGTGTGCGCTATCAGTTTGTCTACTTTGTTATGAATGCTACGTGCATTCAGATACAAAGCCTTTAGTTTTGTCTTTTTGTTATCTTTGTAACATCTCATCTTGACTGTTGATGCGTTAGAATTAGAATTAGAACATTACAGCGCAGTACAGGCCCTTCGGCCCTCGATGTTGCGCCGACCTGTGAAACCATCTGACCTACACTTAGGTTCTTAAGTTTTTTCTCTCTGTCCCTTCCTGCCATTCTGTGAGGAGAAAGTAAGTCAATAAATTAATCTTCTGATTTAAAGCTTCCTCACAAAAATGCACATTTCTTGTTTTGATTAATAATAAGATAATTTTATAATCCCTTTATCTTTTTGAAATTGTCTCACAGGCCTCCTATGTAAGAGAAAAATTGTAATGTGGCCCCCTCCCCCCCCCCCCCCCCACCCCATGCAAAAAGATTGGACAACTCTGTTTTAAGGAGTGTATTAAAGGAGGAAAGCGAGGTGGAAAGGTTTGGTGTGGGGGTGGGGGGAGGGGTGGTGTGGGTCAGGGAAATTCCAGAGTTTAAGGCTTAGGCAGCTGAAGGCATGGCCACCAATGGTAGAGTGATTAAAATCAAGGATGTGTAAGAGGCCAGAATTAGAAAAGTGTAGATATCTGAAGGTTGTGGGGCTAGAGGAGATTATAGAGCTGGGGAGGGGTGAGGCCATGGAGGGATTTGAAAACAAGCATGCAAATTTTAAAATTGAGTTGTTGTTTAACTAGAGCCAGTGTAGGCCAGCAAGCATAGGGGTGATGGGTGAACAGCATTTGGTGCAAGTTAGGGCATGGACAACAGCGTTTTGGACGAATTCAAGGTTACAAGGATAGAACGTGGGAGACCAGCCAGGAGTGCATTGGAATTGTCAAGTCTGGAGGTAACAAAGGCATGAATGAGAGTTTCAGCAGCAGATGAGCTGAGACGGGGCAAAGTCAGGTGATGTTGCAGAGGTGGAAATGGGTGATCTTAGTGAAGGTGTGGAGATGTGGTTGAAAGCTCATCTCGAGGTCAAGTAAGACACTGAGGTTGTGAACAATCTGGATCAGCCTCAGACAATTGTCAGGGAGAGGGGTGGAATTGGTGGCGAGGGAGCAGAGTTTGTGATGGGGACTGAAGGCAATGGCGTCAGTGTTCCCAATGTTTAATTGGAGGAAATTTCTGCTCACTCAGTACTGGATGTTGGATAAACAGTCTGACAATTTAGAGAGAGTGGAGGGGTTGGGAGAGGTCCCAAGGTCCTGCATGGTAGGCTGGTCCGGAAGGTTTGAACACATGGGATCCAGGGTGAGCTAGCCATTTGGATACAAAATTGGCTTGGTGATGGGAGGCAGAGGGTGGTAGTGGAGGGTTGTTTTTCAGATTGGAGGCCGGTGACCAGTGGTGTGCCACAGGGATCGGTGCTGGGCCCTCTGTTGTTTATCATATATATTAATGACTTGGATGTGAATGTAGGGGGCATGATTAATAAGTTTGCAGATGACACCAAAATTGGTGATATAGTGGACAGTGAAGAAGGTTGTTTAAGGTTACAACAGGATATAGATCAACTGGGAAAGTGGGCAAGGGATTGGCAAATGGAATTTAACGCAGACAAGTGCGAAGTGATGCATTTTGGGAAGTTAAACCAGGACAAGACATATACAGTGAATGGCAGGGCCCTGGGGAGTGTTGTTGAGCAGAGAGACCTTGGGGTGCAAGTACATAGTTCCCTGAAAATTGTAACACAGGTAGACAGGGTGGTGAAAAAGGCGTATGGCATGCTTGCCTTCGTCGGCCAATGCATTGAGTACAAAATAAAAGCAAAATACTACAGATGCTGGAAATCTGAAATAAAAACAAGAAATGCAGGAAATACTCAGCAGGTCTGGCAGCATCTGTGGAGAGAGAAGCAGAGTTGACGTTTCAGGTCAGTGACCCTTCAGAACCCTGACTCTAGGTAGTGGTGATTTAGAGCTGGGTGTCACCGGCATACGTGCGGAAACTGACAGCATGCTTTCAGATGCTGCTGCTGAATGACGGCATATAGATGAGAGATCGGAGGCATCCAAGGATAGATCCTTGAGGGACACACACAGTCATGGTGTGGGAATGGGAAGAGAAACCATTGATGGCAATTCTCTGGATATGATTAGGTAGATAAGAATGGAACCAGGTGAGTGCAGTCCCACCCAGATGGACGACAGTGGAGAGGCATTAGAGGTGGTGTGATCAACTGTGTCAAAGGCTGCGGACGGGTCAAGAAGGACAAGGACGGATAGTTTGCCTTTGTCACAGTCACATAAGTTATCATTTGTGGCTTTGATAAGAGCTGTTTTGGTGCTGTGGTGAGGTTGAAACCTGCTTGGAGGGATTCAAACTTGGAATTCCGGGAAAGCTGGGCACGAATTTGGGAGGTAACAACACCTTGGAGAGGAAAGGGAGGTTGGAGATGGGGCAGTAATTTGCAAGGACGGATGGGTCAATTTTGGTTTATGCTTTAAAACTGTTGAGACACATCCTCCTGATGTGACATTGTGAATTTCTGCTCCTGTTTCATAATGATTGTGTACATTGAGCTGAGTACGCCACTCCCCATTTATAATGTCATGGGTGTAGAATTTCATGATGTCAACATTTGTTCCCAGGTTGATTACAACTAATAATTTAACAAAAAAGGGTGACAAGGGATGATTGCAAATACTGCTAAATATATAGTTATCTTTATGACATGTAACATTATAGCCGGGATTTTATCCGGGCGACAGGGATCTCGACCTCTGGCAAAAAAACTGGCGAGAACCCAGTGTCGCCCCTTCTGTGGGAGGCCCACTGAATCAAGTGCCAATTAGGCACTTAAGTGGACAGCAGCGGACCTTGCATGGGATCAAGGACCCCGATGACAGAAGTCCCACCCTCTGAGAGCTACCAGCCAATCACAGGCTGGCAGCTCTTTAACTGAGTAGCGCCAATGAGGAGGCAGTGGCTGCCAGTGGAGTACCCACCCAAGGCCTGGGAGCGGCGCTGGATGGAGGCCACAGGTAGGTCAGGGTGAGAGGGGTCTTGCGGGGTGGGAGCTGCAGGGGAGTGGGGTGTAAAGGGGTCAGCAGCAAGGGCAGGAGGGTAGCTCTCAGCAGGCGCCCCCTTCCCAATGCCGGGTTGCTCATTCAGGCACTGTGCCTTTTAACGAGGAACACCCCCCTCCACCCCACCTCCCCCACCCCCCGAGCCGGAAAGCAACCCGCACAGTTTTTCTTGCCTTGCTCCCCATGCGGCGACAGGCGTGACGGCCGCTGGGCTAATTGCAGCAGCGGTATGAGGCCCTTAATTAGGCATTAATTGACCAGTTAAGGGCCGCAGTTGGCAGCAGGGTAGGAAGGCCGTTCACAGGCCGGCCCACCCTGGACTTAATTTCAGCGGAAGCGAGAAGGGGGTGAGGTCGCCCCCACCCGCACCCGGCCACCATCCACACATATTACATCTCCCCACTTCCAAACCCGTCTCAACGGAGAGCATAAAATTCCCCCCATGTGCCAATTCAGTGGATCACACCTCTGCTTTAAGACTGCAAAATATTCCCTGATTGTGGTTGGCTTGGCTGAATCTTTATGATACTTATTCAACTTGCATGATGCAGCTGATAATGCAACAAATTTAAACATAATTAGGATAATTTGGATGTAAAAGTGCAGAAACATCACTTATCAGTCATTACCAGTTCACAGGTTTTAAGAAAGCACATTCATTTAGTGCTTAATCCATAAAATGTATGAAAAAGACAGAGGTTAATACTTCCAGTGATACTAAAAGGATGAACTGTTGTCCAATAAGTTTGATGTAAAATCCTCTACTAATATCCTCAAATATAAACGTGTATCTTATACACTGAAGAAACATTGCTTTGGTCAAAATGCAAATTATAAAAACTAGGTGCATGATTTAACTCTCAATATTGTAGTCATGAAATCCCTCTGTTAAGCAAATATTTCCCAAGTTGCATTTTCTACCTCACTTAGTCAGAACTGGTAGAGCCAGTCCTGTAATCAGTTGTTGTCTTTCCCAACCTAGATCATGAAATGGGATTGCAGTGTATGGTATAGTGCTGCATTGTGTGAGTCAGTTGCATTGTGAGTCAGCAGAGGTTCATGTGTTCTAAACTAAGTATACAGATTACTTTTGAAGCTGAAAATTAGCAATGAAGGAACAGTTCTACCATCATATGTTATTGCAAACTGCCGGTTTTGTGAACTTTGTAAAAAGAATGACTGTTTTCTGTAGCCTACAGAAGAGAGTTTGCAAATTCAATAAGATGAGTGTGCATCATATTTCAGATTGTGCAAGAACATTTACAGACAGCTTCTAAACATTTTTCCACAGTATAGTTTTGTTTTTAAGAGACATTTTCATAAGAGTTACAATGCTGTAATAAACTGCTGCTCAGTTATCTCTCACCTGTGATACACAATGATCATTGATACAGTTTTAACAACTTGTCATATTGCACTATCATAGAGTCATATAAAGGCGGGGCTAAAGTGTGGCGAGTCGAAGAGACTTAGCAGTTGGCAGGAAAAAAGACAGAAGTGCAAGGGGAGAGCCAACTGCGAAACAGCCCTGACAACCAATTTTATCTGCAGCACCTGTGGAAGAGTTTGTCACTCTAGTATTGGCCTTTATAGCCACTCCAGGCGCTGCTCCACAAACCACTGACCACCTCCAGGCACTTACCCATTGTCTCCCGAGACAAGGAGGCCAAAGAAGAAGAGTCATAGAGTGATACAGCACTGAAACAGGCCCTTCGGCCCACTGAGTCTGTGCCGACCATCAACCACCCATTTATACTAATCCTACATTAATCCCATACTACATCGCCACCGTCCCTCAATTCTCCTGCCACCTACCTACACTAGGGGCAATTTACAATGGCAAACTTACCTATCAACCTGCGAGTCTTTGGCTGTGGGAGGAAACTGGAGCACCTGACGGAAACCCGCAGTCACAGGGAGAACTTGCAAACTCCGCACAGGCAGTACCCAGAACTGAACCCAGGTCGCTGGAGCTGTGTGGCTGCAGTGCTAACCACTGCGCCACCCAATTGTCATTTGTAAGATTGTAATAAGAGGCTAGAAATAAGTTTATTTCATTTAAGTTAAGGAATTTTAAATCTTTGCCAAATCCCATTGGAATAAAGTACTACCAATTTTTTGGCCAGTTTCTTTGCATTATTAATCTGTTCATTGAAGCTGTGATTGAGTTTTGTTAAATTTTGGATTATTACATCTTAACATTTTCTGAAAATTGACATAATAAAATATTAATTTAACCACTTTGATACGGGCTTGCATTGCACCTTCAAACTCTACAAAGGTGTGCCAGCTTCTCAGGGTTACAAGGATTTCATAGGGTGATTGAATTTTTCTATCATTTAATTAATTGGATGTTCCTGCATTAATATAAAACAATTGGAAAATCTGGAAAAATGCTTATTTATTTCTTGTGATTCCTCTACTCTATGGGTGCTGTGGTGAAAATGAAACCATTTTCTTATTTTTAATCAATGAAATTAATACCTTGTGAAATAGGAACATTTTTGATTGTTTGCTTCAAGGCAACCCTAGAGAGGTACTTTGTCATTCTAGTGCATTAGGTGTTGTATTCAGTTTCTGGCTGCAAATACACTCTTTTCAAACGTCAGTAGTCAGATCTTGAGTTCTGTGCTTTTTAAATGCTAAGCTTGCTGGCTGGCTGATTCTTTTTAAAGGATGTTTGCATTCTTTGAAAGCATTCATTCTAAAAGCAGCTGTGATGTTCTGTGAAGAATTCTCCCCTCAAGGGAAATCAATTCATTTCATCCAAGTACCACGAAAACCTTTTCCTTCTACATGCACCCTCTTTATGTGCCATTCTCTGAGATCCAAAACATTTCCTCCTACAATAGGAAGTTTAAGAAATTTAGGCATAATTCAATTTTCTGCTGATTTATAAAAGCAGCTTGAGAATTAATAATGTAATTGATATTTTTCTACATATGTAATTATTTTAAGTCAAGTCTTAAAAGAATGAATGTGAGCCTTCAAACCTCAGCTGTCAAAGCAATTAGCTAACTCACCTTTGCATTTAAGTCAACTGTTGTGTCTAAGCTTGCCCCAGAATATCCTAATTACAGTGTAGTTTGACTTGCTTCCTTCATCCGACGGTAACATATCACTTTTCCCTCCTATCCAGCTGCAGTGAATGTTATGACACCTCCAGAGCTGTCCTACCTCTTGTGTGTGATGTCGAGGATTTGTGTGCTACTGTAGTTCACTACAGCTCAATGCTCTGACTTAATTTGAAAGAATCCTGGGGTACCTGGGAGAAACATCCTACAGCCTACTTGGCGTGATGAGCAAGTTCACCTTTCAGAACAACAAAGTGATGCAGGACCGCCGGAGTGTTTGTGTCTTCCTTCCAAATGACGAAACTCTCAACATTATTGTGAATGTAGGTTTTGTCGATTTATCTTTCTATTGATTTTGTTTCCTAAAATGATTAACAGCTCTTTTGATGGTTTCTTCAACATTTAAACGTGAAGTTTGCACAATATTCTCGCCATATGGCGTGGTGGTTTTTGCAGCTCCCATTCAGTGCTTTCTTTATTTAACCCATTATGCTCTGAAATGCCATCAAAATACAAATAGCAAGTAGCTTATTCTAAATTGTGACCCAGTGCATGTTTGAATTTTGTTTTTAAATACATTCAGTCTTAAAAATTGCAGAAGATGACTGTAGATGTTACAATGGCAAACATGGATATAATATGATGGGTGTTAAATATAGCAACATGTTAGATCAATGAGTTGAAGTTTACTATGAAAAATTATGAGGTGCTCTTACTGCCTTTTAATTTATTGTTTGGAAGAGAAGGCACATTTTAAAATCCACTTTAATGTGTTCTGTTTAGTTCCATTTATATTCACGCATCATTGTCTAGCAAAATAGTTGCTGGCCACCTCTTTGGCTGGAATTTTAGGTGGGGTGGGTGGCTGCGCCCACTGGCCAAAATGTCAGTGGCAAGCCCCCCTCTGCTGGGCCTGGGAGCCACGCCATGATTTTACGTGGCCCAGGCCCTTAATTGGCCTCGGGTGGGACTACCGCCCCTCTGAGGCAGGAAGTCCAGCCTCCAAGAGCTGCCAGCCAATCAGCAGGCCAGCAGCTCTCAGTCCCAGAAAGGCCACTGGGAGCAATGGCCACTGCTGGGACTGTAGCCAGGGAGAGGAGCAAGAGGGACGCTGGCCCCGGAAAAAAAGAAAGTTTGTGAGGCGTCGCTGGGGACAATTGGCCGGGCTCCTGCGAGGCAAGGGGGGGGGGGGGGGGCCGGTGGGTTGAGGAAGGGGGTGGGGGGATGTACTTCAGTGGGCGTGGTTGGGCCATCGGTGGGGCACAGGATGCCCGATCAATAGGGTTATAACCCCCCACCAGGCAGTCTTCCTGTGGTCTGGGGGTGGTTGGGAGGCCCTCCTGCTTGGGCAATCTGTGGCCCATGGATGCTGCTCTTGCGTCCACACCACCCCCTGCCCCCAGCACCCCTCGCTGGGGCCAGCCTACTGACCCTGGTAAGCCCAACTCACTTAGCTACATTCCAGGGCTCCATGTCTACTCCTGGTCCTCCTGCAGTACTCTTGGAGGTGGGATCCCTGTCCTTAAAGGGATGAGGACACCAACGCTGGGCAGTTAATTGCCTGAGCAATGTAAAATGCGGTCGGGGGATCCCCAAGAATGGCCAAGGTGGGGTTCTGCTCGTCTTTCTGGCTCGATGTCGGGACCCCCGCTGCCTGCATAAAAACCAGCCCACAGTTTGGAATCTTACTCCAACATAAACCAGAGCCTATCATTATTTACCCCATTACAACATTCAAACATGCTGAACTGCTGTTCCCAGTATTCCTCCTCCCCTTCTGTTGCCAAAATGTTTAATGAGAAAAACCTCACGAAAATATTTCACCTGTGCCTTAGTTTCAGATCCTAGAAAAGCAAACAAATAAGATTTTTACTCTTTCCCAATTTCCTCTCTCTTCTATGCTAGGGACTAAGAAGCTTATCACTGGGCTTACAGGAAAGGGAGTAACACTGAAATGGAGGCAGTCCCTTCAGGTGCCCTGCCATTTAGCTTTCTTTTCCTTCCTGTGATGGATGGGAGCATCTAGAAACTGGCCTTATCTATGCACAGCACTGTGCATGTGCATATTTTTCTTTGTTTTGCAAATGAGATGCAATCCACTTGAAGACAGGAGTCAATATAGCTATGAAATTTTCCTTAGTTTTAGAGTTACATTCCAAAAACTGTGAGAATAGTGCCTTCAATCCATATACTGCATCTGTCCAGTCCTCCTGTGTGCAGAGAAGAAACTGCCAGATGAGGTTGTGTGTATGAACCTTCCGTATCCTTTGAATAGTCTCTGAATGTTCAGTGTTTGGCCCAAACATGAATGGGAGGATAATTCCTACCATGAGCAAAGATGCAAAAACAAGTCCATTTATAACTAACCACACATCCATTGTTTGCATACACTCCTACCAATGGAAACATCCTCATGCTTAAGTCAACCTGAGGTAACATTTTGAACAGTAAAAGACATTTCTAACTGGTCTTAACATTTTGGCAAATACTGTAAGCAGTTTGGAGATTCTATTCATTACGATCTTACCATAATTTTTGTTCACTGAACTTACTTAATCTTAAATGCAGCAATATTGAGAATATATTTAATACATCTTTTATGACTTGAAATTATTTAAAATATCAGTAGAAAAAAGCTTAATCTCCGAATTAAATTACTATGCAATTTGGCAAAATTTCCACTTCATTCTCTACTCCAAGGAGGATACATTATTGCAGCTGTGAAAGTGAGCTCACAATTGCAGTATGTAGTTTCAATTCCTGTGAAGGCAAAGCATCTCAATATTGGAATCTGCTTCTGCTAAATACCATCAAAAATTCATAATGTTTCTTTTTTGCAGGTTAAAGCCTTGTGCCAAGAATTATTCATTCAAGTCTGTGACCTTCTAAGGCTGAAAGACTGTCATCTTTTTGGGCTCAGTGTCATACAAAGTAAGTGAGACCAGAAACTGATCACAGTTCCACAACGATGAGGTAAAACTCTGCAATATATCCACTTTATTGGGATCATGTAGAGAGCTGCAGAGTTTTATTCATAATCACACCTTCAACCTTTTTATTTTAAGCGTAACCTATTCATAATATTTTATCATGCCTAAGCTTTTCCCTTGTGCTCTACTACAATGTGGTATAATTTAGGCATCACAGAATTATTTAGTAAAAATAGAAGTATGGCTGGATAGTAGGGAAGCTGATCAACGAGGAAAGTAAACCCACAAAACAGTCATTTCTGTTCCTTGAGATCAATCTTAGATTTACTGAAGTTTTGATTTAATTTTGGGTGTGCGTTTGTATCTTCAAGCTCTTCAGCTATTCTTTAGCTTCTACCTTAATCGAATCATAATTATTTATTTCATTATCTGAAATACTTAAATTGCAGGGATTCAGTGCATTTAACTTCCTGGTTTGCAGTCTGTGAAAATACTTCAATGTGATTGGCTGCTTACCCAGCTTGCTGACAGCACTGCTGCTGGAAGCCTGGAGATCCCCTTGACTTGCCACTAGATTTAAACTGCCTTTGGGAAAGGAGAAAACCACACCACAGAGATTATTAGATCTTTGTTGACAGCTTTTGCTTGAGGACAATGGTGTGCACCGTTACTTTGCTGCTGACCACAAAATCCAGCTAAAATCTACGGGCTGTGCCACTTTTACACCATACGTCAGTTTCAATGACAAGTGCACACACATGTACTTAGAAGTTTATTACAGTTATTAAAACTGCTGCAGCAATTTTGAATTTTTGTACAACCATGTGGGTAGATCTTAGTCATTATGACCTGAGTGCTGAGCTTAGGCAGTAAAGAGAGGCAAATCAGGTGAGCAAGGTCACACCCCATAATTGAGGCCAATGGGAGAAAATCAGGTGGACTCAGCTGGGAACATAAGGTCCTTCCACTTGATTTATCTCTTTGCGTTCTGCCCAGGCAGATGGACTTTATGAAATAATGTTGCAAATATAGCATAGACAAAGATTGCAAAAACAAAATATGACGAAAACATATTATGCAAGAATGGAATGTTGATATAATTCATACGATCTGATCAGTGGGAAAATCAGATTTGTGAATATCCAAACATCTTTAACAATTTCCATCAATCGTGAGCAATTATTGAAACAAAGCATTTTGAACTCAGGATTAAAAGTCACCATTTGTTTCTTCGATTTATAAAAGAACCTAAGCAGTTTAAAATTAATTAAAGCCATGAATTTGGGACTCTTAGAACTTACCAAGTTCATATTAGTCCAGTTTTTCTTTCATTGTTGATCCAAAGCAGAGTAAGGAAGAACAACTTGCATTTATCTGGCATTGTACCTCACCTCCCAGAAAACTCAAAGCATTTGCCATACAATGAATTATTCTGAAGTGCAGTTACGTAGGCAAATAAAACATTAAATAGATTGAGGAAAGAGAAAATAAGTACAAATAAAACCAATAATGACATTTGAAGTAAAAATGAAAGAAAACGCATGGCAACAAACTATATCAACTTGTATTTATATAGCACCTTCAACATAATAAAACGTTCGAAGGTGCTTTACAGGTACATTATAAAACAAAATCTGACACCGAGCCACACAAGAAGATATTAGAGCAGATGACCAAAATCTTGGTCAAAGAGGTAGATTTTAAGGAGCATCTTAAAGGAGGAGAGAGAGGCAGAGAGATATGGGGAGGGAATTTACCTTGAAAGCTGAAGGCACAGCCACAAGGCAGGGGATGGGAACAATCGAAATGTGGAGCTTATTCAAGGAGCAGCTACTGTGTGTCCTTGATAAGTATGTACCTGTGAGGCAGGGAGGAAGTTGTCGTGCGAGGGAGCCGTGGTTTACTAAAGAAGTTGAAGCGCTTGTCAAGAGGAAGAAGAAGGCTTATGTTAGGATGAGACGTGAAGGCTCAGTTAGGGCGCTTGAGAGCTACAAGCTAGCCAGGAAGGATCTAAAGGGAGAGCTAAGAAGAGCAAGGAGAGGACACGAGAAGTCATTGGTGGATCGGATCAGGGAAAACCCTAAGGCTTTCTATAGGTATATCAGGAATAAAAGAATGACTAGAGTTCGATTGGGGCCAATCAAGGATAGTAGTGGGAAGTTGTGTGTGGAATCAGAGGAGATAGGGGAAGTGTTAAATGAATATTTTGCGTCAGTATTTACAGTAGAGAAAGAAAATGTTGTTGAGAATACTGAGATTCAGGCTACGAGGCTAGATGGGATTGAGGTTCACAAGGAGGAGGTGTTAGCAATTTTGGAAAGTGTGAAAATAGATAAGTCCCCTGGGCCAGATGGGATTTATCCTAGGATTCTCTGGGAAGCTAGGGAGGAGATTGCAGAGCCTTTGTCCTTGATCTTTATGTCGTCATTGTCGACAGGAATAGTGCCGGAAGACTGGAGGATTGCAAATGTTGTCCCCTTGTTCAAGAAGGGGAGTAGAGACAGCACTGGTAATTATAGACCTGTGAGCCTTACTTCGGTTGTGGGTAAAATGTTGGAAAAGGTTATAAGAGACAGGATTTATAATCATCTTGAAAAGAATAAGTACATTAGAGATAGTCAGCACGGTTTTGTGACGGGTAGGTCGTGCCTCACAAACCTTATTGAGTTTTTCGAGAAGGTGACCAAACAGGTGGATGAGGGTAAAGCAGTGGATGTGGTGTATATGGATTTCAGTAAGGCGTTTGATAAGGTTCCCCACGGTAGGCTATTGCAGAAAATACGGAAGTATGGGGTTGAAGGCGATTTAGAGCTTTGGATCAGAAATTGGCTAGCTGAAAGAAGACAGAGGGTGGTGGTTGATGGCAAATGTTCATCCTGGAGTTTAGTTACTAGTGGTGTACCGCAAGGATCTGTTTTGGGGCCACTGCTGTTTGTCATTTATATAAATGACCTGGAAGAGGGTGTAGAAGGGTGGGTTAGTAAATTTGCAGACGACACTAAGGTCGGTGAAGTTGTGGATAGTGCCGAAGGATGTTGTAGGGTACAGAGAGACATAGATAGGCTGCAGAGCTGGGCTGAGAGATGGCAAATGGAGTTTAATGCGGAAAAGTGTGAGGTGATTCACTTTGGAAGGAGTAACAGGAATGCAGAGTACTGGGCTAATGGGAAGATTCTTGGTAGTGTAGATGAACAGAGAGATCTTGGTGTCCAGGTGCATAAATCCCTGAAGGTTGCTAACCAGGTTAATAGGGCTGTTAAGAAGGCATATGGTGTGTTAGCTTTTATTAGTAGGGGGGTCGAGTTTCGGAGCCACGAGGTCATGCTGCAGCTGTACAAAACTCTGGTGAGACCACACCTGGAGTATTGCGTGCAGTTCTGGTCACCGCATTATAGGAAGGATGTGGAAGCTATGGAAAGGGTGCAGAGGAGATTTACTAGGATGTTGCCTGGTATGGAGGGAAGGTCTTACGAGGAAAGGCTGAGGGACTTGAGGTTGTTTTCGTTGGAGAGAAGGAGGAGGAGAGGTGACTTAATAGAGACATATAAGATAATCAGAGGGTTAGATAGGGTGGATAGTGAGCGTCTTTTTCCTCGGATGGTGATGGCAAACACGAGGGGACATAGCTTCAAGTTGAGGGGTGATAGATATAGGACAGATGTGAGAGGTAGTTTCTTTACTCAGAGAGTAGTAAGGGCGTGGAACGCCCTGCCTGCAGCAGTAGTAGATTCGCCAACTTTAAGGGCATTTAAGTGGACATTGGATAGACACATGGATGAAAATGGAATAGTGTAGGTCAGATGGTTTCACAGGTCGGCGCAACATCGAGGGCCGAAGGGCCTGTACTGCGCTGTAATGTTCTAATTCTAATGGTGGAATGATTAAAAGTGCAGAATTAGAGGTTTGTGGGACTGACGGAGATTACAGAGATAAGGAGGGGCAAGGCAATGGAGAGATTTGAAACCAAGAATGAAAATTTTAAAATCGAAACTTTGTTTAACCGGGAGCCAGCATAGGTCAGCAAGCATAGGGGTGATAGATGAATGGAACTTGGAGTAGGTTAGGACAGAGCAGCAGATTTTTATATGACCTTAAATTTGCAGAGGATAGAATGTGGGAGGCAGGCCAGGAGTGCACTGGAATAGTCTAGAGGTAACAAAAGCATGGATGAGGATTCAGCAGCTGATGAGCTGAGATAGGGGCAGAGTCAGTAATGTCAGAGGTGGAAATTGGCAGTCTTAGTGATGACGTGGATACGTGGTCATCTCAGGGTCAAATATGACATCAAGGTTATGAACCAACTTGTTCAGCCTCAGACAGATGCCAGAGAAAGGGATGGAGTAGGTAACTAAAAAATGGAATTTCCTTTCGAAATATCATAAAGTAATGAAGTGTGGAAAGCCACAAAAATTCTTTTTTGAAGAAAGTGGAAAGGTGAATGCTCCTTTTCATGTATTTGTGGAGATTTTAGCAAGGTTGTGTGCAGCTGGACTGCGTATGAAGAAGTTCAAATCACTCCTCAGATGCCTCTTTTCCAGGTTGAGAAATGTCTCAAGATACTTCAATCGATGCCAAAGCAAAGAAAGAAATATTAGGAGGAGAGACCAAAAATGTTGTTAACAAAACTGGGTTGTAAGCATGGTGCAGACATCAAACCCCGGGCACCTGCTTAAGTACTGCCCCCCCCCCCCCCCCCCACCACCGCAACACCCAGGCCCCGGCCCCCACCTTCATTCCTTTAAGAAGTATTGGTTGTTTCCTATCCATCAGCTAGTTACTTATCCATTCCCAACGTTTACTCTAACTAACCACAGCTTTGAGTTTAACTAATATCCTTTTGTTTTGGCCTTTATCAAGAGCCATTTGGATGACAGGGTGCACCAAGTAATAAGAGTTTGACAGTCCACTTGGATTGTCACTTCCTCAAAGATGTTGAGAAGATTTTTGAGGCAGAATTTTCTATTTTGAATCCATGTTGACTGCTGATAACTAGCTTATTGTTGTACAGATGATCTTCATACTTACTTCTGATGATCAATTCCATTATTTCACATGGAATAGAAGTAAGAATAACGAGTCTATTGTGGTCTGTGTTTGTTTTGACACTGCGTTGGTATCTGGCCGCCAGATTAGTCTATTGGTGCCTCCCTACTATCCTTCATACTGATTGTCAGTGCTTCACAAATCTCTTCCCTAGACTCGATCAGCACGCTGGGATAAATATCATCTATCCCTGGGAATTTATTTGTTTTGTCAGTTTAGCCTGTATAGAGCTTTTACCTCATATGGTGAAGTCACTGATTTTATTTGTGACCACTTTTGTTTGGAGAGGGTATGTTTAGTATGTCTTCCCATCCGAATTCACGCAGAAAGTAATTATCCAGAATATTTACTATTTTGTTTGCATCCTTTGTTTCAAGCCTATTTCCCCAGCACAATTTTTCAGCTCCTCTTTGACTGCCCTTTTGCAGTTGTGGTATCTAAAGAATTTTTATTATGCTTAAGCTCAGCTGCTATACCTTTTTTCCAGTTCTGTTTTTGCCCCGCTGATCACCCTTTTAATGTGTTTCTGCATTTTCTTGTATTAATCCCAGTGAGCCCCTTTCATTTTCTCCCTCCAGGATTTTTACAGGTCATTTGTCTCCATCATACACTTTTAATTTCTTTGCTACTTTTTTCAAATGTTTGTTTTGGAGCTTGTTGGTTTTGAGAATGTCCTACATGCTCGCATTATGTCTTTAAAGGTATTCCATTTACCTTCTTTGAATTGTTGTGAACAACCTTCCCCAATTTATTTATTATAGGTGTTCCCTCATTTCATCAAAATTAACCCTTTTAAATTTATATACTAGCTTCCCGATCTTGGATATTTCTGACTTCCAGATTGTGTTAAAAGTTATCATTTTTTGGTTGCTGTTTCCCAAACATGCCACAGCCTCTATTGCTTGTACGTTTGCTGGAAATTAACAATACCAGATCAAGATGAGTATTATCTTTTGTGACATCCGTGACATACTTGGTCAAGAAGCGGACATATACTAAATCTACTAACTTTGTCTCTAAACCACATGGGTTATCCTAGTTTATATTATGTTGCAACCTTGGTGTCACATTTGACCCTGGAATTAGCTTCCGAGCACATGTTCGCACCATCACTAAGACTGCCTCTTTTCACCTCTGTAACGTCGCCCGACTTCACCCCGTCTCAGCTCATCTGCTGCTGAAACTCTCATTCATGCCTTTGTAACCTCCAGACTTGACTGTTCCAATGCACTCCTGGCTGGTCTCCACATTCTACCCTCTGTAAATTTGAGGTCATCGAAAACTCTGCTGCCCATATCTTAGCTCATACCAAGAGCCGTTCACCTATTACCCCTGTGCTCGCTGTCTTACACTGGCTCACAGTCAAGCAACATCTTGATTTTAAAATTCTCATCCTGTTTTCAAATCCCTCCATGGCGTTGCCCCTCACTATCTCTGTAATCTTCTCCAGTGCTACAACCCTCTGAGATATCTGCCCCTCTGGCCACTTGAGCATCCCTGATTTTAATCATTTCACCATTGGTGTTCATGACTTCAGTTGCCTGGGCCCCAAACTCTGGAATGCCTTCCCTATCCCTCTGTATCTCTCGACTTTGCTTTCCTCCTTTAATACACTTCTTAAAACCAAACTCTTTGACCAAGCTTTTGGTCATCTGACCCAATATCTCCGTATGTGGCTCACCGTCATAATTTTGTTTTATAATGCTCTTGTGAAGCGCCTTGGGATGTTTTATTACATTAAAGGTACTATATAAATACAAGCTGTTGTTACTGTTGTTAGTGATGATTCTCCCATTGAAATAATGTTGCTGTTGTCCCATACCCTCCCTTTCCCTTCATTGAGCACACTGTCCTCCTTCATATGCAAATCTGGGGGTTGGGGGAGTGGGGTGTCCCAGGTTACTTACAAGCCAGAAAGAGGCTCAGAACCCACCAAATCTGACTTTAACTGATAGTTGCTTACATATACTAATTAGCATTTGATCAAATCATTGAATCCTGATAGTGATTTTAACTTGGGCCTGAATAGGAAAACCGCTGTGGCATTCCCTCCAGGTGAAGGCCAGTGTGGGGAGTTTCGAGAAGCTGAAGATGTTGTCTGGTAAATAATTTACTTTCCTTTGTGCAGCCAGGTGTTGCAGGAGTGCTCCACAAGGGAAGTTTGAGTATCTCCTCCCCTTGATGCTTTCCCCTGCATTCCCCTCACCACCAACCACTGCATGACCCCATGGAATCTCCTTTTCCTTCCCACTCAATTGAGTGTCGGCAGGCAATCCTCTGCAACCAGTTCTGGTTGTGGGCATCCATTTCCTTCCTGTTCAGGTTGGGCAGTTGGAAAACGAACTGAAACCGGTTGTTTCCTGAGAGAAACCCATTACCTGTTAGCAGTTAACATTTCCCCTGCACCTTCCCTCACCCCCTCCCCCCCCAACCCCCACACCAGCAGCTGTTGTGTAACATGCCCCTACTGTTAGCTTGCATTTTTAGCATTGGTGTTATCTGACCATTATGTAGATTTCTGCCTCCCACATGATCAATATCTTTTTACCTCCCAGATGTCCCTACATATAGGGCCATACCATTTCTTTTTTTGGCCACACTAATCACACTATTGTTAGAGTCTACTTTGTCTAGTGGTACATGAGACAAACCACTTCTACTCCTGCCTGTCCAAAGCAACATATTTAACTCAATTTGAGTATCATCTTGCCTTATACTCAGCAGATTATGGTTCGCCACAATTGTTTATATCTGCAGATTGTAATAGATTTGCCTTATCTCTGGGCTGTTTCCATAGCAAAAGGCATTTTGACATGGACAGTTCATTAGCCTGACTCAAAATCCCTTACCAGGAGGACTGGTGGACTGCTGTTAGTTTGGCTCCTACCTTTTGATATGTCTCAACTGGGGAGTCTTATTGGAAGTATACTCCCACCAGCAGAACTCTAAGGATCATATGAGCTTGTGAGCCTTCTCACCACATCAAGGTGCAGTCCCCCGGGGAGGAATCTCTCTCAACTCCGAATGCTATGTTCATGTCCATCTTCAGGATTTACCCATGTTTCTGAGAAACCACACAATAGTTCCATAATGCGACAGCTGGTGCTTCCAGTTCTGATGTCTTATTTCTAATGCTTCTACTATTCATGTATATATATCTTATAGTTTTGCTTTTACCTGGTCACCAGTTCATGAGTTCCTGATTTTTCTGTGTCATTTCTGCTTGTTGACTACCTCTACCCTACCATCGTTCTCATTTGAGATCCTGTTTCCTTCGTGCACCACCATTTCTCTAGTTTTAATGATTTCTATTGCTATCTCGAATGTTCCTTGCAAGTCACTACATGATCTAAGTTTAGTCCGTGTCTCTTGTACTAATCTTGTTTATTCTGGAAGGATTCCCAGTTATTTATAAAGGTAACATTATTGCTGTCACACCACACTGCCAGCCACTCATTTACCTCCTAAATTCTTTTGGTAAACTCCCCTGCTTCCCAAATACTGGAAATATACAAGAAAATATTATTTTGCATCCTCTGTCTTTATGTTTTGAAACCATCTTCATATATGAGGTTTTTGAGGCTTCTATAATATTTCTTCTATGTCATTTACCCCTATGTGCACTAGTACCAAAGCATCCCCATGTGCTCCCTTCAGTATCCTTGCCAACCTTTCCTCAATACATATTGCTCTAGCTCCAGGTAGACAGTTCACCATCCTGTAAATATTGTCCTTACGGCATACATAGCTATCCACTTTCCTCAGCAAAGAATTGCCTACAACTGCAATATCTCTGTGACCTGCTTCTTGCTTCTTTGTCCAGATTGTCTCTTGGGTTTTCTAGCTACCTTGACTTCAATGGAAAGTAACATTGGGCAAGTGTAAAACAGGCCTCCAACCTGAACCCTTGTCGCAGGCTAGGTTAAAACTGGGGGTATAGTTAAAATTAAATGTTGCGTGATGGCTCTCAACGTCTGTAACTGCAATCTTTGTCAGGGCAAATGGACTGAAAAGAGCCCAAGCTATAAATAGCCAAAATAATCAATCCAGGTTACTGTGATTTAGAAATAAAGAATAAGCATTTATATAACACCTTTCATAATCTAAGGATGACCCAGAGTGCTTTGCACTCAATGAAGTAGTTTTGAAATGTAGTCATTGTTGTATTGTAGAAAATGTGGCAACTATTTTGCACATAGCATAGTCTCACAAACTGCCATAAAATAAATGACCAGATGATCTGTTTTCAGGTGTCGTTGAGGGATAAATGTTGCCCGGACACCGGGTGAATACCTCTGCTCTTTGAACAGTGGAATGGATCTTTTACCTTAAACAAAATACAGCTGATTGAAAACAAGCAATTAATGAAATATCATGATTGCACACAGTTTTTTTGTAAAATTACAAGCATTTCACATCACAGTCTCTAATTTGTTAATAGTTTTATTAGCAAAATATTGTCTTTCCCATTGCAACTAATCTCAGGCCATATCTTCTGAGAGAATGCCAAGGGAAGGAGACACAGAATGCAGAGCAAGTTAAAGGGCAAGTTAGCCCTTGCTGCTCATGTTAGCAATTTGTTACTTTTGCATTGGTGGTTATCTGGGATCTAATCACTTGCCTTCCTTCCTGGCTAGACATTGTGAAATGGTAGGGAAAGAGTTAAAACAAAGCAAGGAGAACATATTAAAACAGGGAACATAACATCAATTAAAACTGCAAAACCTTAGGATCATTTTTCAATTAAAAGTCATTAAGCACTTTAAGTCATTAAGAATATAAAGCACTACAAAAGGTTGGTGTGGCACGTCATCCACTTTGATTATCACCACCGACTGTCCATTTCCCTAAAAATTTAAAATAGTTTTAGAATAAATATGGGCCCAGACCTTGCTTTAAAAAAAGGCTAGCTCACGGCACACACTATTATCAATGCATAAAAAACCCAGCAGTTTAAGACGAGGAAAAGATACATTGTGATTTGTGAATTCACACAAAACGCTGGACAATTGCACCGCTCTGCTGTTAGCCTTGTAAAAACTGGAGCTCGCCAGCAACTTCCCCATAGATGTCAACAAATTGTTATGTTTTCACTGCCAAACTCAAAATAAATGTCTCGAAGTTAGGGCTGCTATTTCACAGCATGAGGACCCTGCTAATGGGTTCATTTATGTTTGAATTGCCTTCCATGTTGAAACCAGCTGGCAATAAATGATAGTTATTCTGCACATGCCACATAAAGCATGCAGCCAGGATGCAAGTAAAGTTGGAGAAATTATAAAAGAAAGTAAATCATTTACAAAGAAAAAATGCATTAAGAAATACAATTAAAGGATAGAAGTGAAAGGAACCCAAGAGGGCACAGATTGGAAAGCACTTGACTGGATGCAATTTTTTTAAATTTATTTCCAAAATGTACTTTATTCATAGAAATCTGTAAAAAAAAAAATACATTACCAAACATTTTCAAACAGCACCAAAAAATACAAACATTGCAAGGGAGATCAGTTTCCTTCAATACAATCATGAGTTGCCTCACAACCCTTCCATTTCATTTGTCATGCCAGATGCATTTTTACATTTTACAGCAAACGAAAATTTTCCCAATACAGTTTGAGGGGTTTCCCATGGATCCAGCCCCTCAGTTCAGCTTGGTGGGGGGACCTTACACTGTGGTCTTTCCCCATTGAGCCTTTGCTGCCGCTGCCCCAAGCTTTAGTGCGTCCCTCAGCACGTAGTCCTGGGCCTTGGAATGTGCCAGTCTGCAACATTTGGTCATGGGCAACTCTTTGCGCTGGAAGACCAGCATGTTTCGGGCAGACCAAAGGGCGTCTTTCACCGAATTGATAGTCCTCCAGCAGCAGTTGATGTTTGTCCCGGTGTGCGTCCCTGGGAACAGCCCATAGAGCACAGACTCCTGTATTACAGAGCTGCTTGGGATGAACCTCGATAAAAACCACTGCATCTCTTTCCACACCTGATTTGCAAAGACACATTCCAGAAGGAGGTGGGTAACCGTCTCTTCCCCACCACAGCCACCGCGGGGGCACTGTGCGGAGGGGGTGAGACTTCGGGCGTGCATGAAGGATCTGACGGGGAGGGCTCTTCTCACCACCAGCCAAGCTACATCTTGGTGCTTGTTTGAAAGTTCTGGTGATGAGGCATTCCGCCAAATGACTTTGGCGGTCTGCTCGGGGAACCATCCGACAGGATCCACCGTCTCCTTTTCCCGTAGGGCCTTGAGGACATTCCGTGCAGACCACTGCCTGATGGATCGGTGGTCAAAGGTGTTTTCCCACAGAAACTGCTCCACGAAGGACAGGTGATATGGCATGATCCAACTGGATGGAGCTTTCCGCGGCAATGTGCCCAGGCACAACCTTCGCAACACCAGAGACAGATAGAACCTCAGCATGTAGTGACACTTGGAGTTTGCGTACTGGAGGTCTACACACAGCTTGATGCAGCCGCACACGAAGGTGGTCATCAGGATGAGGGCGACGTTGTGTACGTTTTTCCCGCCCTTATCCAGAGGTTTGAACATCGTGTCCCTCCGGACCCGGTCCATTTTAGATCCCCAGATGAAGCGGAAAATGGCTCGGGTGACCGCTGCAGCGCAGGAGTGGGGTATGGGCCAGACCTGCGCCATGTACAGCAACAACGTGAGCGCCTCGCACCTGATGACCAGGTTCTTACCCACAATGGAGAGAGATCGCTGCCCCCACATGCTCAACCTGTGTTGTACCTTGGCTACTCGCTCCTCCCAGGTTTTGGTGCACGCCCCGGCCCTTCCGAACCATATCCCCGGCACCTTCAGGTAGTCTGACCTGACGGTGAAGGGGACAAAGGATCGGTCAGCCCAGTTCCCAAAGAACATGGCCTCGCTCTTGCCGTGGTTAAGTTTGGCTCCCGAGGCCAGTTCGAATTGGTCGCAGATGCTCATCAGTCTGCGCACGGACAGCGGATCCGAGCAGAAGACGGCGACGTCATCCATGTACAGAGAGGTTTTAACCTGAGTGCCTCCACTGCCTGGGATTGTCACCCCTCGTATGCTCGCATCCTTCCTAATAGACTCAGCAAAGGGTTCAATACAGTAAACAAACAAGACCGGGGAGAGAGGATAGCCCTGTCTGACTCCAGATTGGATCTGGAAACTTACCGATTCCCACCCATTGATTGAGACTGCGCTACTGATGTTTGTGTAGAGCAGTTGGATCCAATTGCAGATTCCCTCCCCAAACCCCATTTTGGAAAGCACGTCCATCATGTAGGTGTGCGATATCCTGTCAAAAGCCTTCTCCTGGTCCAGGCTGATGAGGCAGGTGTCCACCCTCCTTTCCCTTACATAGGCGATCGTATCCCTGAGTAGCGTGAGGCGATTGGAGATCTCCCTGCCGGGTACAGTACAGGTCTGATTGGGGTGGATCACCAACTCCAGAGCAGACTTGACTCGACTGGCTATGACTTTGGACAGAATCTTGTAGTCAACATTAAGCAGTGAGATGGGCCGCCAATTTCTGATTTCTGCCCTCTCCCCCTTCCGCTTGTAGATGACGGTGATGATGCCTTTCCTCATGGATTCTGACATGCTGCCGGCCAGCAGCATACTCTCGTATACTTCCAGCAGGTCCGGGCCGACCCAGTCCCACAGGGCCGAGTACAACTCGACCGGTAAGCCGTCGCTTCCGGGAGTTTTACTCGTCTCGAAGGACTCGACGGCCTTTGTCAGCTCGTCCAGAGTTAGCGGCTTGTCCAGTCTCTCCTTCGTGCTGTCATCTAAGACCTCTGTGATAGATGACAGGAAGGACTGGGAAGTTCTGCTGTCTGTGGGCTTCGCGTCATACAGCCCAGCATAAAAGGATTTGCTGATCCTTAGTATGTCGGATTGCGAAGACGTCACCGAGTCATCCTCTTCCTTCAGGCTGCTGATAACAGAGCTCTCTCTGTGTACCTTTTGGAAGAAGTAACGCGAGCACGTCTCATCCTGCTCGATGGAGTGGACTCTGGACCGGAAGATGATCTTGGAGGCCTCCGTGGCAAAGAGCGAGGCCTGCTGGCTCTTCACCTCTTATAGGTCCTCCTTGACCTCGACCCCCATCGATTGCAGCCGGAGCAGATTTTGCATTCTTTTCTGGAATCGGGACATTTCCCTCTGTCTCTCTCTCGCCCTCTTAACCCCTTTGCGGATAAAGAACATCTTGATGTTCTCCTTGATCACTTCCCACCAGTGAACTGGAGACTCAAAGAGGGGTTTCACGGTCCTCGACCCTTTGTAATCCTTTTGAGTTCCTCAATGTTCTCTGGGGTTAGCAGTGTAGCATTGAGCTTCCACGTCCCCTTGCCAACCCGCTGGTCGTCCTGTAAGTGACAGTCAGCCAGTAAGAGGCAGTGGTTGGAGAAGAACAACGGCTTGACGTTGGTGGATCCGACTGTGACAGCGTGGGACACAAACAGGTAGGCAATCCTGGAACGGGCAGACCCGTCCGATCTTGACCAGGTGTATCTACGCTACGCTCCGTCTGCAGGTTTGCTGAAGACGTCGTGCAGTTTGGCATCTTTAACTGTTTCTATTAGGAATCTGGACGTAGCGTCCAGTTTGCTGTCGTCTCTGCCAGATCGTCCAGCTGCATCGATGATGCAGTTGAAGTCACTGCCTAGGATGACCGGCCTGGACGTCGCCAGCAGCAGTGGGAGCTGTTGGAAGACGGTCAGCCGCTCGCTGTGTTGTACCAGGACGTACATGTTGATCAACTGGAGCGGAGCTCCAGCGACCCGGGTTCAATTCTGGGTACTGTCTGTGCGGAGTTTGCAAGTTCTCCCTGTGACCAAGTGGGTTTTCGCCGGGTGCTCCAGTTTCCTCCCACAGCCAAAGACTTGCAGGTTGATAGGTAAATTGGCCATTATAAATTGCCCCTAGTATAGGTAGGTGGTAGAGGAATATAGGGAAGGTGGGGATGTGGTAGGAATATGGGATTAGTGTAGGATTAGTATAAATGGGTGGTTGTATGGTCGGTACAGACTCGGTGGGCCGAAGGGCTGTTTCAGTGCTGTATCTCTAAATAAATACAAAATAGATAAATAAAGTAAGTGAACATCTGGCATTTTAGAATTAATTGATTATGATTTTGCAGAATATACAAGGAAATATATGACTTGTTAACCCCTAAAGCTATAGATTGAGATAATTAATGAAAGTGTAGCAGCTCCCTATTTCGCAAGAAGCTTTAGATAAACAGTTGAAGGGGAGAAATAAACATTTATTGTCAAATCTTAATATCAGTAGGGAAGGGGGATGTAGGTACAAAACCAAGACTTGATTGAAAGTAGTTTTGAGTCCTGAAGGGGACTGAACAAGACATGTTGGATGGGCTCAGTGACCTTTTAACATTCTTATCTGCTTATGTCCTGACCTATTTAGGTTTAGATAAGGTAGACAAAGAAAAGCTATTCCCATTAGTTGGTGGTATAAGGACTAGGGGACACAGAGTTAAGGTTTTGAGCAAGAGTTGCAGGGGAGATGTGAGGAAGATACTTCTTATACAGTGAGGGGGTCATTGGTTTAGGACTATGATCTTTGTTTTGGGAATTGGGTCGAACTGGATGGCTCTGTGGAGAGCTGGCATGGACTTGATGGGCAGAATGGCCTCTTTCTGTGCCATAAGTGACTCTATGAGCTGGAAGTCACTGCCTATGAGGATGGTGGAAGTACAGTTGATGAATGATTTCAGAAAGAAATTGGACGGGCACTTGAGGGACATAAACTTGCAGGGTTACAGGGATAGAGCCAGGGAATGGGACTGATTGGATTGCTCTGCAGACAGCCAACATGCAGTCAATGGCTGAATGCCCTCCTTCTGTGCCATAAATGATCTTATGACTCAATTTAGCCATACTTATACAATGTGAAAGGATGTTTGACTGTATGCACATTGAATTCTCAAGAGAACACTCATTAAACTGGCAGAGTGAAAGAACATTATTTTGATATACTTTGATTTAGTATTATTTATAGTTAAGTAGTAATCATCAGGGCAATTTGGAAAATAGAGTTGACTGGAGCATAGCTATTTCTCTTCAGTACAGGTTGAAGAGATGCAAAACTTGAGGTGCCATAGCATAGTATGAGGGTGTAATTACAGCCTGAAATGTTTACATAGGCAGTTTCCATTTTAAGGTGTGAATTTATATTGCAAAAAGGTTGATGCAAACGTGTGGTAGAGACGTGTCCACAGGAAGTAGGATTTTGTAGATGGAACAGTGGGCATATGTAAGACTTTTTTAAAACCTCATATAGATATGTATCAAATGCATGGGAACCAGTGATGTCTTTTGTAGAGAATAGTGCTTTTGAAATTTATCTAAAATATGTGCGGCAGCCAGCCAGCATGAACAGGGTGCAGTGAACAATCCTTGCACCAGAACTGATCGACCCGAGGCTTGATTGAAATTGGGCCTCGGGTCTCATTTAAATTGAATCAAGTGTGGGGAAGGCCTGATGCTTGTCCCATTCATTGTGACTAATTTTGAAAAGGGGCCCTTTAACAGGCATCAGCCAAGGACAGCTTTAAAAAAAAAAATGGGCTTCAAAAATTTAGTAGGACCAATGAAAAATGGACAGCGCACACTATTTTCTACTCCAATACCTCTGTCGTAAATTGTGGTATTAATCATATCGCAAAACTTTAAACTGGAATGAACATGTTATTTATCTTCTATGTGGCCAGTGCCTGTTTGGGAACCTATTGTACTCTGGGTTGATTTACTTGTGCTTGTTTTAAATGGAATTTACCCTGACTTTGGTTTGATGATGAAAGCAATACATGTGGTTGATGAGAGCTCTGCACTAGCTTGTTGATAATGATTCAAATCATTAACCTTTAACTTTTCAAGAGATTATTTATTTTTTTAAATTCTAAGATTAAATTGTAGATTATGATTTTAAAAAGCTATGCTTAAGTGTTTAGGGATCTTCTGGATCTTAGTAGGCATTGGTGCAATAATTTATTTGAATCTGTTGTGGATGGATGTACATCAATAACAACTTTGTCGTCTTCAAAATTATAATTAGCTAACTTTAAATTTACTAGAAAACATTTCTTACGATTGAAGTGTTGTGAAACATTATGGGAAACAACCTCACTCTGCTCAGACACAGGAGATTCTTTCTTTATCATGTGGCCAAATACTGCCTACTCCAAAGGATTGACCTCCAGTGGTGAGCTGAGGGCATAAAACATACGCAGAGCTCCTTCAGAAAACACAGATGTGAGACTGCTTATTGGTCTGGAATTTCTCTTAAAAACCATCTGTTTAACGTTTCTGTCCAGTGACATATGAAACCACTTTGATTGAAGCAAGGCAAAATGAACTGTGTGCTTAATTTAATTGGCTGACCAGTCTCACTGTGCAACAAGTGAAGGAGGGACATTCTCTGCTCATACTGGATCAATATCGCAAGTCGTGATGAATACATTTTGGAAGCTTTACATTTCTGAGCAAAATATTTTGTTAATTTGAAGATAGCACAGAGGTGTAACATGGTGCTCAATGTGGCTTTGTGTGAAAAGAATGCAGTTCCAATCCATATGTGAACAATACCAACAAGCATGTACAAAAATGAGACACACATTAAATGCTTTTGGAAAAAAATACAGCAATAAGACAGTATTAAAAATGAAATTAATAATGAAACAGTCTGCCACATTTGATGGATGGGACAAACAGTAACTGAATATCTCAATAGTATTGTGTATGAAATAAGTGCATGAACAGTGTCTTGTTTTCCTTTTGTCAATATCATAAATTGTGACAATTACGAAGCCAAGAGAGATCAACTAAATGAGGTTAAAGAGGTTAGCATGAAATATAATAGGTTCAGAGTTGACACAGACTTTAAGAGCAGTCATAGGATATTACTGTTGTAATGCAATTTTTCAATTTGCAAATCATATCTGTGCTAAGTCTTAAAGTTTTATTTGTATCATGCCAGTGCATCTCATGAAAGAAACTAAATTAATGTGAAGATACTACTGTGGTCTACTTTAAACTAAATCAAGATCAACAAATGAACAATAACAACTTCACCTTTAACTCAGAAAAAACATCTCAAGGCACTTAAATGAAGAGCAAGGAAAAAGTGAATGCCAAGCCAAAGAAGGCAATATTAGGAAGGGTGAATAAAAGCTTGGTCAAAGATATGGATTTTAAGCAGGGTCTTAAAGGAGGGAAGGGAATTAGAAAGGGGTTTAGGGAGGGAATTCCAGAGTGTAGGGCCTGAGTGGCTGAAAGCATAAACACTAATTTTGGGGTGAAGGGGCCCGAGAAGTGTGAGGTGATGCATTTTGGGAGGACTAACAAGGCAAGGAAATATACAATGGATGGTAGGACCCTAGGAAGTATAGAGGGTCAGAGGGACCTTGGTGTACTTGTCCATAGATCACTGAAGGCAGCAGCATAGGTAGATAAGGTGGTTAGGAAGGCATATGGCATACCTGCCTTTAGTAGCCGAGGCATAGAATGTAAGAGCAGGGAGGTTATGATGGAGCTGTATAAAACACTAGTTAGGCCACAGCTGGAGTACTGTGTACAGTTCTGGGCACCACACTATAAGAAGGATGTGATTACACTGGACAGGGTGCAGAGGAGATTCACCAGGCTGTTGCCTGGGCTGGAGCATTTCAGCTATGAAGAGAGACTGGATAGGCTAGGGTTGTTTTCCCTAGAGCAGAGAAGGCTGAGGGGGGACCTGATTGAGGTATACAAAATTATGAGGAGCATAGATAGGGTAGATAAGAAGAAACTTTCTCCCTTAGCGGAGGTGTCAATAACCAAGGGGCATAGATTTAAGGTAAGGGGCAGAAGGTTTAGAGGGGATTTGAGGAAATTTCTTTTCACCCAGAGGGTGGTTGGAATCTGGAACACACTGCTTGAAGGGGTGGTCGAGGCAGGAACTCTCACAACATTTAAGAAGTTTTTAGATAAGCACTTGAAACACCATAGCATACAAGGCTACGGGCCAAGTGTTGGAAAATGGGATTAGAATAGATAGGTGCTTGATGGCCGGAACAGACATGATGGGCCGAAGGGCCTGTTTCTGTGCTGTATGACTCTATGACTCTATTCACAAGATGCAAGAATCAGAGAAATGGTGAATTCTGAGAGGTTGGATGAGCAGGACTTGGTATGGGATAGCATAAGGGCAGTAAAGGTTTGGATGAGCTGAGGTTTACAGAAGGTATATGATGGGTGGCCATCCTCAGAATTAGAATAGTCAACCTGGATGTAACAAAGACAAGGATGATGGCTTCAGCAGCAGATGAGCTGAGGTAGGGGTGGAGTCAGGCCATGCTACAGAAGTGGAAGCAGACAGATTTAGTGATGGAAAAGTTATGGGGTTGGAAACTCAACTCGGAATAAATAGGACAATGAGGTTGCAAGCAGGGGATGGTAGCATAGTGATAATATCACTGGGCTAGTAATCCAGACGCCTGGACTAATGCTCCAGGGACATGAGTTCAAATTCCACCATGGCAGCTGGGGACTTTTAAATTTAAATACAATTGATTAATAAATCTAGAATAAAAAGCGAGTCTAATTAATGATCTTGAAACTACCAGAATGTTGTAAACACCCATCTGGTTTATTAATGTCCTTCAGGGAAGGAAATCTGTCGTCCTTACCTGGTCTTGCCTACATGTGACTCCAGACCCACAGCAATGTGGTTCACTCTTAATTGCCCTCTGAAATGACCTAGCAAGCCACTCCGTTGTATCAAATCACGACATAAAAGTCGAATAAGAATAAAAACGGACAAACCACCTGGCATCGACCTAGACACTGGAAATGACAAAGGCACACCCTGCCCAGTCAACCCTGCAAAGTTCTCACGAATATCTGGGGACTTTTGTCAAAATTGGGAGAGCTGTCCCACAGACTAGTCAAGCAACAGCTGACATAGTCATGCTCACCGAAACATACCTTCCAGCCAATGTCCCCACTCCATCACCATCCCAGAGGTGGCAACACAGAGGTATACAGCCAGGAGGGAGTGGCCCTGGAAGTCCTCAACATTGACTACAGACCCCATAAAGTCTCATTGCATAGGGTCAAACATGGACAAGAAAACCTCCTGCTGATTACCACCTACCACCCTCCCTCAGCTGATGAATCGGTACTCCTCCATGTTGAACGTAGAGACGTGGGAGAAGCACTGAGGATGGCAAGGGCATAGAATGTACTCTGGGTGGGGGACTTCAGTGTCCATCACCAAGAGTGGCTTGGTAGCACCACTAATAACTGAGCTGGCTGAGTTCTGAAGGACATAGCTGCCAGACTGGGCATGTGATAGGTGGTGAGAACCAACAAGGAGGAAAAGCTGCTTGACTTCGTCCTCACCAAATCTAGCTGCCACAAATGCATCTATCCTTGACATTGGTAGGAGTGACCTCCGCACAGCCCTGTGGAGATGAAGTCCTGTCTTCACATTGAGAATATTCTCCATCGTGCTGTGTGGCACTATCAACATGCTAAACCACCATCTGCAAGTTCCCCTCCAAGCCACCCACCATCCTGACTTGGAACTGTATCGCTGTTCCTTCACTGTTGCTGGGTCAAAATCCTGGAACTCCCTTCCTATTGGCACTGTTGGTGTACCTACACCATGTGGACTGCAGCGGTTCAAGAAGGCAGATCACCATCACCTTCTCGAGGGCAATTTGGGATGGCCAATAAATGCAGGCCTAACCAGTGATGCCCACATCCCGTGAAAGAATAAAAATAATGGGATGGACTCTGAACAGATCTAGCAGCTCTAAACCAGGCATCAGTGAGGCGCTGTGGGCCATCAGCAGCAGCAGAATTGTATTCAACCACAATCTGTAATCCTACGGTTTGGCATATCCCTCATACTACCATTACCTTCAAGCCAGGGGACTAACCTTGGTTCAATGAGGAGTGTAGAAGAGCATGCCAGGAGTAGCACTAGGCATACCTAAAAATGAGGTGCCAACCTGGTGAAGCTACAACATAGGACTACATGCACACTAAACAGTAGAAGCAGCATGTTCTAAATGGAGCTAAGCAATCCTACAACCAATGAATCAGATCAAAGTTCTACAGTCCTGCCACATCCAGACCAATCAGAGGAGGTGGCTCCACAAACATCCCCATCCTCAATGATGGGGGAGCCCAACTCATCAGTGCAAAAGACAAGGTTGAAGCATTTGAAACTCTCCTCAGCCAGAAATGCCAAATGGATGATCCATTTTGGCCTCTTCCTGAGGTTCCCAGCATCACAGGTGCCAGTCTTCAGCAAATTTGATTCAGTCTACACGATATCAAGAAATGTGTTAATGCACTGGGCCCTGACAATATCCTGGCTGTACGCTGTAGTACTGAAGACTTGTGCTCCAGAACTAGCTGCACCTGTAGCCAAGCTGTTCCAGTACAGCTACAACACTGACATCTACCTGAAAATGTAGTATGTCATGTCCACAAAAATCAGATCAAATCCAATCTGGCCAATTACAGCCCCATCAGTCTATTTTCTATCATCAGCAAAGTTTTTTTAAAATTCGTTCATGGGATGTGGGCATCACTGGCCAGGCCAGCATTTATTGCCCATCCCTAATTTCCCTTGAGAAGGTGGTGGTGAGCTGCCTTCTTGAACCGCTGCAGTCCATTTGGGGCAGGTATACCCACAGTGCTGTTAGGAAGGGAGTTCCAGGATTTCGACCCGGCGACAGTGAAGGAACGGCGATATAGTTCCTAGTCAGGAGGGTGTGTGACTTGGAGGGGAACTTGCAAGTGGTGGTGTTCCCATGCATTTGCTATCCTTGTCCTTCTAGTTGGTAGAGGTCGCGGGTTTGGAAGGTGCTGTCTAATGAGCCTTGGTGCATTGCTGCAGTGCATCTTGTAGATGGTGCACACTGCTGCCACTGTGCATCGGTGGTGGAGGGAGTGAATGTTTGTGGATGGGGTGCCAATCAAGCGGGCTGCTTTGTCCTGGATGGTGTCGAGCTTCTTGAGTGTTGTTGGAGCTGCACCCATCCAGGCAAGTGGAGAGTATTCCATCACACTCCTGACTTGTGCCTTGTAGATGGTGGACAGGTTTTGGGGAGTCAGGAGGTGAGTTACTCGCCGCAGGGTTCCTAGCCTCTGACCTGCTCTTGTAGCCATGGTATTTATATGGCTACACCAGTTCAGTTTCTGGTCAATGGTAGCCCCTAGGATGTTGATAGTCGGGGATTCAGTGATGGTAATGCCATTGAATGTCAAGGGGAGATGGTTAGATTCTCTCTTGGAGATGGTCATTGCCTGGCACTTGTGTGGTGCGAATGTTACTTGCCACTTATCAGCCCAAGCCTGGATATTGTCCGAGTCTTGCTGCATTTCTACACGGACTGCTTTAGTATCTGAGGAGTCACGAATGGTGCTGAACATTGTGCAATCATCAGCGAACATCCCCACTTCTGACCTTATGCTTGAAGGAAGGTCATTGATGAAGCAGCTGAAGATGGTTGGGCCTAGGACACCACCCTGAGGAACTCCTGCAGTGATGTCCTGGAGCTCCGATGTTTGACCTCCAACAACCATCTTCCTTTGTGCTAGGTATGACTCCAGCCAGCGGAGGGTTTTCCCCCTGATTCCCATTGACCTCAGTTTTGCTAGGGCCCCTTGATGCCATACTCGGTCAAATGCTGCCTTGATGTCAAGGGCAGTCACTCTCACCTCACTTCTTGAGTTCAGCTGTTTTGTCCATGTTTGAACCAAGGCTGTAATAAGGTCAGGAGCTGAGTGGCCCTGGCGGAACCCAAACTGAGCGTCACTGAGCAGGTTATTGCTAAGCAAGTGCTGCTTGATGACACTGTTGATGACACCTTCCATCACTTTACTGATGATTGAGAGTAGGTTGATGGGGTGGTAATTGGCCGGGTTGGACTTGTCCTGCTTTTTGTGTACAGGCCATACCTGAGCAATTTTCCACATTGCAGGGTAGATGCCAGTGTTGTAGCTGTACTGGAACAGTTTGGCTAGGGGTGTGGCAAGTTCTGGAGCACAGGTTTTCAGTACTATTGCCAGAATATTGTCAGGACCCATAGCCTTTGCTGTATCCAGTGCCTTCAGTCGTTTCTTGATATCATGCAGAGTGAATCGAATTGGCTGAAGTCTGGCATCTGTGATGCTGGGGACTTCAGGAGGAGGCTGAGATGGATCATCAACTCAGCACTTCTGGCTGAAGATTATTGCAAATGCTTCAGCCTTATCTTTCACACAGATGTGCTGGGCTCCCCTATCATTGAGGACGGGGATATTTGTGGAGCCACCTCCTCCAGTTAGTTGTTTAATTGTCCACCACCATTCATGGCTGGATGTGGCAGGACTGCAGAGTGATGGAAGGTATCATCGACAGTGCTATCAAGTGGAACTTGCTCAGCAATAACCTGCTCACCAGTACTCAGTTTGGGTTCCACCAGGACCACTCGGCTCCATACCTCATTACAACCTTGGTCCAACCATGGACAAAAGAAATTAATTCCAGAGGTGAGGAGAGAGTGACTGCCTTTGACCTCAAGGCAGCAGTTGACGAACCCCCAGCAAAATTCAAGTCAATGTGAAGTGGGGAAATTTCTCCACTGGTTGGAATCATACTTAGCACAAAGGAAGATGGTTGTGGCTGTTGGAGGCCAATTTTCTCAACCCCAGGACGTTGCTGCAGGAGTTGCTCAGGGTAGTGTCCTCGGCCCAACCATCTTCAACTGCTTCATCAATGACCTCCTCTCCATCATAACTTCAGAAGTGGGGATGTTTGCTGATGATTGCCCAGTGCTCAATACTGTTTGCACCTCTTCAGATACTGAAGGAGTCAATGCCTGCATGCAACAAGACTTATGCAATATTCAGGCTTGGGCTGATAAGTAGCAAGTGACATTCAGGCCAGACAAGTACTAGGCGATGACCATCTCCAACAAGAGAGAATCTAACCATCTCCTTTTGACATTCAACAGCATTATCGTCACTGAATCCTCCACCATCAATGTCCTGGGGGTTACCATTGACCAAAAACTGAACTGGACCAGCTATATAAATGCTGTGACTACAGGAGCAGGTCAGAGGCTGGGAATTCTGTGGTGAATAACTCTCTTCCTGACTCCCCAAAGCCTGTCCACCATCTATAAGGCAGAAGTGAGGAGTGAGCTGGAATACTGTCCACTTGCCTGGATAAGTGCAGCTCGAACAACACGCAACAAGCTCGACACCACCCAGTACAAAACAGGCTGATGGATCGCCACCCACCCGTCACCTTAAACATTCATTCCCTCCACCACCGACGCACAGTGTAGAGTAACATGTGCTGTGGATAAAGGGGAGCCCATTGACGTACTGTACTTGGATTTCCAGAAGGCATTTGACAAGGTGCCACGTAAAAGGTAGTTGCACAAAGTAGGAGCTCATGGTGTAGTGGCTAATATATTAGCATGGATAGAAGATTGGCTGGCTCGCAGAGAACAGAGAGTATGCAAAAATGGATCCTTTTCTGATTGGCAGGATGCGATGGGTGGAGTCCTGCAGGGATCTGTGCTGGTGCCTCAACATTTTACAATTTGTATCAATGACTTAGATAAGAGGAGCGATGGTATGGTTGCTAAATTTGCAGATGACACAAAGATAGGTAGGAAAGTATGTTGTGAAGAGGACATATGGAGATTGCAGACCGATATAAATAGGTTGAGTGAGTTGGCAAAAATCTGGCAGATGGAGTATAATGTGGGAAAATGTGAAGTTGTTCACTTTGGCAGAAAGAATAAAAAAGCAGAGTATTACTTAAATGGAGAATGACTGCAGAATTCTGAGGTACAGAGGGATCTAGGTGTGCTAGTGCATGAGTCACAAAAAGTTAGTATGCAGGTCCAGCAAGTAACAAAGAAGGATAATGGAATGTTATCCTTTATTATGAGAGGAATTGAAAATAAAGGTAAGGATGTTATGCTTCAGTTATCCAGGGCATTCATGAGACATCTCGAATACTGTGTTCAGTTTTGGTCTCCTTGATTAAGGAAGGATGTAAATGCGTAGAGAGGTTTACTAGATTGACACCTGGAATGAGCGGGTTGTCTTGTGAGGAAAGGTTGGACAGACTGGGCTTGTTTTCACTGGAGTTTAAAAGAGTGAGGGGAGACTTGATTGATGTTTATAAGATCCTGAACGGTCTTGGCAAGGTGGATGTGGAAAGGATGTTTCCTCTTGTGGTTGAGTCCAGAACTAGGGGGCAATGTTTTAAAATTAGGGGTCGCTCTTTTAGGACAGAGATGAGGAGAATTTCTTTTCTCTCAGAGGGTTGTGCAACTTTGGAACTCTGTCTCAGAAGGTGGTGGAGGCGGGGTCATTCAATATTTTTAAGGCGGAGGTAGATAGATTCTTGTTAGGCAAGGGAATCAAAGGTTTTCGGGAGTAGATGGGAGTATGGAATTTGAAACACAAACAAATCAGCCATGATCTTATTGAATGAGGGAGCAGACTCGAGGGACCAAATGGCCTACTTCTGCTCCTAATTTGTATGTACAGTGGCAGCTGTGTGTACCATCTCCAAGATGCACTGCAGCAACAAGGCTGCTTCGGCTTCACCTTCTGAACTCTCAACCTCTACCACCTAGAAGACCAAGGGCAGCAGACACTTGTGAACACCAGCACCTGCAAGTTCCCCTCCAAGCCACCACCATCCCAACTTGGAACTATATCATCGTTCCTTCGCTAACGCTGGGTCAAAATCCTGCCACTCCTGCCCTATCAGCACTTTGGGTGTACCTACACCACATGGACTGCAGCAGTTCAGGAAGGCAACTCACTACTACCTTCCCAAGGACGATTAGAGATGGGCAACAAATGCTGGCCATGCTACTGACCATTTTTGGTGATGGACATTGAAGTCCCCCACCCAGAGTACATTCTGTTCCCTTGCCACCCTCAGTACTTTTCGAAATGGTGTTCAACATGGTGTTACGACCAACCGCTCAAGACAAAGCCCCCAATCAATATATATAATTCTGATTGCGGTGGGAGAAACGCATTGTTGATTCAGTCCCGTCCCTCCACAGGTCACCTAACATATCACTTTAAACTTTCCAAATTAAAGAAAACCACAGCCAAATTGACCATCCAGCAACCCCGAATGAGGCTAACCAAACCAGGTGTCTTTAGATGAACAAATTAACTGTTTAATTAGAACAACTAAGTTCTTAAACACTACTAAGATATAAGCAACATTTAAAATAGAAAAAAATAGTGTCCTTGCAGAGTTAAGCTCCTGCTGAAGTGGAATCTTCCAACGTGGAACAGTCCAAGGTTGCTTGATGTCCTCACAGCCATCCGGTGGGGGGAAAAAATGGTTATTCAACAGTAGAACAGTCCGTAGTCTAGTTCAGCAGTTGAAATGATGCTCGCCTTCTTCCAGCGATGAATTCAGTAGCTAAAGTAATTGGTTATTTTCTTTTAAGAAATTAATCTGGCTTGATTTATCAGAATTCTGGGAGTATAATAAATACGGTTTAAATAAATCGAGAAAGAGAGCTCTCTTTCCTTCAGTATATGCTGTCAGAACAACTGTCTGTGTGTCTGTTAACTGTGTCTCAAAAGCCAGTCTCAAATGTCAATCACAACACTGTATCTCGTCTCTTCTCGATTTGTATGGATGTTGCCGGGTAACCAAAATACACTTTCACTAACTCCTGTGGCTTGCTGGTTCTTAAAGCAGTACTGATCCTTTTACAGCCTTAAAGGCACACCACATACTTCCCAGAAAAGAAAAATAAATGACAGGATCATAACAATGGAGGAGTACTGATTCATCAGCTGAGGGAGGGCGATAGGTGGTAATCAGCGGGATGTTTGCTTGCCCAAGTTTGACCTGATGCCATGAGACATCATGGGGTCCGTAGTCCATGTTGACAACTCCCAGGACCACTCCCTCCCGACTGTATACCACTGTGCAGCCGCCTCTGCTGGGTCTGATCTGCTGGTAGGACAGGACATACCCAGGGATGGTCATGGTGGTGTCCAGGACATTGGCAATAAGGTATGATTCCGTGAGTATGACTATGTCAGCCTGTTGCTAGAGTAGTCTGTGGCACAGCTCTCCCAGTTTTGGCACAAGCTCTCAGATGTTAGAGGACTTTGCAGGGCTGGGTTTGCCGTTGTCGTTTCCAGTGCCTAAGTCGATGCCAGGTGGTCCATCTGGCTTTATTCCTTTTTGGCCTGTCTGTAGCGGTTTGGTATAACTGAGTGGCTTGCTAGGCCATTTCAGAGGGCCGTTAAGCATCAACCACATTGCTGTGGGTGTGGAGTCCCATGTAGGCCAGACCAGGTAAGGACAGCAGATTTCCTTCCCCAAAGGACATTAGCGGTTAGTGGCGGATGCATGCCTGAGTGCTGATAAACAGCAGGCAGCATAAATATTACGTGTTGCATGAGACAACACCAATAGGCACAAGGGGCGTGATCACATTTCTAACCCAGTGTCTTGACACGGTAAGCTATTGAGGAAGCTTCCAATCATTTTTTACTATTGAGACCTTGTAGTGGTCCAGAAAGGATAATTCCCACCTCTTCCAAACAAGCTAGAATGATGCCCCTGTATTTCAGACTGGTTGTTGGAAAAGTCTTTGAAACATGAAGGGAGCTATTAGACTTCTGCTCCTTTCACTAATGTGAAAGGTAAAGCTGATGAATGAAAGAAGCTGGACTGGCTCTTTGATGTATTGATTTGTGCGTGTAATCGTCACTTAAAAAACTGAAGAAAATCCCTTATCTGTGGTTTCTGAGGCGGAATGGAACTAAAATACAGAGAAAAATATTAATCACAGTTCAACACTGACAGCAAAGGTTAAATTTGATATATCGGTAGTGTTTCCTATTAACTAAAAACTTCCATGTCAACTGTCCATTAACTAATATTTCTTTATTTTCCTTCTCTGACACAGACAATGAACATGTTTATATGGAGCTGATGCAGAAACTCTGCAAGTATTGTCCAAAGGAATGGAAGAAGGAAGTAAGCAAAGTGAGTTGTGCAGCAGCAGAATTATTACCCGCTGTTTCACGACAGCACAAAGACCATATTTGAATCGGCCATATTTTTATTTATATAACTGTACTGCACTCAGGAGTAGGTTTGGTGAATTCTGCTTCCTGCTTCTCTGGTATAATAGCTGGTTTGGCACGCACTACAAGAGTAATACAATTGAAGGCAGTTGATGATGTCCTAAACAGTGAAAGGCTAGTTTGAGTGGTTTGTAAATGTCCTCTGACACCGGAATTGTCATCGCCCTCCTCCCCTTATACAGCTGGGTTTTTTAGATATAGAAAATGTAGTTACATTCTTGTTATACTTTATAATACTGTGAGGTTGATCCTATTGGAAACCCCTCCATTGTGACCTTTTTCAGAAAATAGCTGGTTCTGTGTCTCATGCCAGGAGGGGGAGAGAACACAAGGAGAGAGACAGTACCACAGTGATGATGGTGAGATATATGGACTGAATTTTAATTGTGGCCGCGCTCTGTGGCAGCACGCTTTGAACTTGGCGGCCTTCTGTCATTGAAGTGCCGCCAAGGAGCATCCATGATATCACACTCGGGGGCTCATTTAAATAGAGGGGGCGGAGCAGCTGCCCCTGATGACATAGAGGGGGCGGCCACCATGCCCCCGGCAACAGCGTCTGGCGCCACCACGCAGGCACCGGCAACATTTTTAAAGGGTTTTAAGCCGTTGCAATTAATTTCAATATTTAGAGGTACGTAAGTGTGATTTTTTTTTTATTCAGAAATAATAAAGATGTTGAGGCCCTACCCCAATCCCCGAATGACCAACAATTGGCCTTTTTCTGTACCTGAACCTCCCTCCCCCACCTTCAATATTTTGCCCTACAACTCCTTCCCAACATCCCCTCATCCAATCAAAATTGTTTTCCCTGCTCCTCCACCCCTCCTCGCCCCTCCCCACCAGGTTCTCACCTCAGAACTCCATATGGAGTTCCGAAGGTGTGCGGAGTACGAACGGAGGCCGTAGAATCAGCGTGGGATGGCCGCCGCCTGAAGGTGAGTTTATTTGCATCTCTTTAGTGTTAATTTGCATATTCTGATGAAGGGCCCGCCACCAGGCAGCGGGGGGGAGCTGCACTGAGGTTCCCCCGCTGCTGGTAATATGTGGCGGGCCCTTCTCGACGTTGCGTGTTGAGGTGTGCCTCACACCCCCAGAATTTTACCGGTCCCCTGCGCCCTGATCCACGGCGTCAAGGGGCCTATAAAATTGAGCCCATAATGTGGCAGGAAAGGGCAAAGTTACTCCAAAATACTGACACCATCCACAATATGTTCATTGCACACAATCCATATTGCTTCATCTGGATGAATGTTACTGGAATTGTTAAAAACACATTTCTATTTCGCTGTGCTTTCAACAGCATAAGACATCAGAAAATGGCCGCACTGTCTACTGGCACATTCTTAATATCAGCCTGGCTATCTAATTCAGTTTTTAAATGACAGTTTGTCAGCAAATATAATTTTTATTTACAGCAACACCTAGCGTTAGTGAATGTTTTGCCAAAGATTGTAATATATTTTTGAACATTATGGAGGTGAAATTGGTCAACATCAGTGGTGCAAAATGGGCTGATAGTAGATTAGCTGTTGTTTTTTTACAGCTTGCCCAGTTTTCATTTGCATTGACTTCCCGTTATGTCTAGATGTGAAAAGTTAATCTAATTGGCATGTAATACAAATAATGTTTTGTAATCGAAACAATGAATTCTCCTTGTTCATGTATTTTGCGTTTCATGTATGAGAATATGAATAGACATGCAATGTGAAGAGTTTTGAAGTTCTCCATTGACCGCCTGTGCTGAGGTGTAATTCATTTTTCTGTCCTTTCTGCAGGGCATTGACCAGTTTGGTCCACCTATGATTATTCATTTCAGGGTACAGTACTACGTGGAGAATGGGAGATTAATTGGGTAAGACTAATGTGATTGACAAAGATTAGTAGCTTGAGCTCAGTGAGATGCCTCCTTTACAGTCTTTTGGGCTGTGCAGATTAATGAAGGACTTTTGGTCAAGTTTCACAGTCTATAAATGTTCAGTAATGAAAAATTTCATAGGTTGTGCACCGATGTTCTTATTGCTGCAGTGAGTTTTAAATGCCTCTTCAACCCTGAATAAAGCCAGACCAGTTTTGCCATTTGCTTATGATTTTGCTAATAAATAATTTTACACTATTGCTTTAATACATACAATTCACCAAGATATAAAGGGCAGAAAGAATTATGAAAATTGCCTTGTAAATAGTTCTCTCTCCTCAGACACTGTACCATTCCCTTTCAAAACCTCTATCATCACCCCTCTCTGTTATTGCTAACTACCATGCTGTATGTAGTGTCTTTAACATAGAAAAATGTCCCTGGGTACTTCGCAGAGGTGTGAGCATAAATGGACACCGAACCAAAGAAGGAAAGATTAGGAATTGACAAAAGTTGTTGAAGAAGTGGGTTTTAAAGATGATCTTAAAGGAGGTGGTGGGATATACGAAGGGAATTCCAAAGCATTGAACTCAGTTGCTTGAATGTATGGACACCAATTGTGAGGCAAAGGGAAAGGGATGCACAAGTGACTGAGGCCAGAGGAAGATTTTGGAGAGAGTTGTAGGGTTGGAGGAGGTAACAGAGATAGAGAGCGGCAAGGCCATGAAAAAATGTAAACACAAGGATGTGGCAGGAGCCAATGCAAGTCAGCAAGGGAAATATGATAGGTGTGAGGGATGTGGTGTTGGATAGGATACAGGCAGCAGAATTTTAATGGAGATGATGTTTATGGAAGGTGGAGGATTGGCGGCTGACCAAGAGCATTGGAGTAGTAAAATCTGGAGGTGACAAAGGCATGATTGTGACTTTCAGTAGCAGATGGGCTGAGGTAACTGTGGAGGTGTGTAATACTACAGAGATTAAAATAGGCATTCTTTGTGATGGAAAGGCCAGAAAGCAGTTTGGTTCAGGCTCTGATGTGGCCAGGGATTGGAATGGAGTAAGTGGTGAAGACACCGAGATTATGTCAGGCCAAAGATGATGCATTCAGTCTCCCTAGTGTTTAACTGGAGGTGTTTGCAGATGATACAAAAATTGTTCGTATTTTTGATAGTAAGGAAGAATGATGTAGGCTGCAGGAAGATATCAATGGACTGGTCAGATGGGCAGAAAAGTGGTAAATGGAATTCAATCCAGAGAAGTGTAAGGTAATGCATTTGGGGAGGGCAAACAAGGCAAAGGAATACACAATAAATGGTTGGATACTGAGAAGTGTAGTGGAAGAAAGGGACCTTGGAGTGCATGCCCACAGAACCCTGAAGATAGTAGGGCAGCTAGATAAGATGGTTAAAAAGGCATGCAGGATATTTTCCTTTATTAGCTGAGGCATGGAATATAAGAGCAGGGAAGTTATGCTGGAACTGTTAAAATACTAGTTAGGCCATAACTAGAGTTCTGTGGATGGTCTTGTTTCTGCATTACAGGAAGATGTGATTGCACTAAAGAGAGTACAAAGGAGATTTACGAGGATGTTGCCAGGACTGGAGAATTTTAGTTATGAGGAAAGATTGGATAGGCTAGTGTTGTTTTCTTTGGAACAGAGGAGGCTGAGGGAAGATTTAATTGAGATGTCTAAATTTATGAGGGGCCTAGATAGGTCCTTCCTATCCACTCTCTTTCTCTTAGCAGAGAGGCCAATAACTGGGGGGGCATAGATTTAAAGTAATTGGCAGAGGATTAGAGGGGAGTTGAAGAGAGTTTTTTCCACCCAGAGGGTGGTATGGGTCTAGAACTCACTGCCTGAAAGGGTGGTAGAGATGGAAACCCTCGAGACATTTAAAAAATACGTGGATATGCACTTGAAGTGCTGTAACCTACAGGACTATGGACTAAGAGCTGGAAAATGGGATTAGGCTGGATCACTCTTGTTTGGCTGGCATGGACATGATGGCCTAAATGGCCTCCTTCTGTGCTATGTATATTTTCTATGTTTCTTGAAATCATGGCTCATCCAAAACTAGAGGTCAGCCAAGCAGCCAGACAGCAGAGAGGCAGTGAAACGGTCAAAACCCAGCTCTACTTCTCCAGCACCTCTTATTAGCATACATGTGGCTTCACTTCAAAATACAATAGCTGTGTTTGTCAATGATTCTAATCTAATATTTTTTTCTTTACAGTGACAGGGCAGCTAGATATTATTACTACTGGCATTTGCGGAAACAAGTTCTCCAATCCCAGTGCATGCTACATGAGGAGGTCTATTTTCTACTTGCTGCCTATGCTTTACAAGCAGACCTCGGCAACTATAAAAGGCACAAGCATTATGGGAAATATTTTGAGCCAGAAGCTTACTTTCCTCCTTGGGTATGACATTTTAAAATGTTATTTCTTTAAAGTATATAGATACAGAAACAAAGGAGCCAAAACTCCAATGGTTTGGTAGGATGTAAACCTGGAAGATATAACTGGGCATGAAGTTTTGGAATTTAAGACTCATGATTCACTAGTTTTATGCAACCTTAAAATTCCACCTTAAATTTCACTGAAATTGAGGGAGGGTTTAAGGTAAGTTCATTATAATTAAGTGCATCCTTGCAAATGATGGGATTGGGCAAAGATGATGATATCAGTCCTAAGTTTCAACATTTATGTCCTGGAGGAAGAGTCTTCAAAAGGATGAAAATAATTTTATTTAGGCCTTTACTGAGCTTGAGGCCTGGAAATGGTGGTCTTTGGGTCTATATGGAGGGTGAAGCTCTCTCCTTCCATCTCATGACTTGGGGGACTGACTGCTACTGCTATTTTTCTGCTGGCAGTCCCTAGGGACAGTGGAGATAGTTAACAGTAAGCAACAAAGGGCCAGATTGCCAGGCTCTGACTTCCACCCATCAATTACATCAAGCCAATGGCCATCCAGGTGGGAATGGTGGGTGGGAAATAGAGTGGGATGGGAAAACAGCAGTAGGCTGAATTTCCCTCGTTTTCCAGTGCTATCTTGTCCGATTTCAGTTATGATGGCATGGAGTAAATCCAGTCCCATATCTATTCGCAACCTTTTGCAGTTGTTTGAACCTCATTGTAAATTCATGATTGCGGAATTTATAATAAAACCAGATGACGTAGAATCACGTTGTAAAGATAATTTGGCATTTATGCCTCCTGTTTGATGGGACAAAAAGAAATGTTTTGAAGATCAGTATTTAATTTCGTTAGACAGAAATTTAACACTTATTACCCTGGACTCATAAGCATAGCAAGATTTTTTTTTCTTCTTGATGCAGTTTGCAATTTATGCACAATCTTCTTTTCTGGCTCCATCTGCATAATTTCTGTATATTTGTATATATTACTCATGCTAGAAAAGTGCCAGGCAATGACCATCTCCAACAAGAGAGAATCTAAACATCTCCCCTTGATGTTCAATGGCATTACCATTGCTGAATCCCCTACCATTAACACCCTGGAGGTCACCATTAACCAGAAACTTAACTGGACCAGCCAATTAAATACTGTGGTTACAAGAACAGGTCAGAGGCTGGGAATTCTGCAGCAAGTAACTCACCTTTTGACTCCCCTAGGCCTGTCTGTCCTCTGTCCACAATCTACAAGGCACTATGATGGAATGCTCTCCACTTGCCTGGATTAGTGCAACTCCAACAACACTCTGGAAGCTTGACACCATCCAGGACAAAGCAGCCTGCTTGATTTTCACCCCCTTCACCACAGATGCACAGTGGCAGCAGTGTGTACCATCTACAAGATGCAATGCAGTAACTCACCAAGATTCCTTTGATAGCACCTTCCAAACCTTTGTCATCTACCACCAAGAGGAACAAGGGCAGCATGCGCGTGGGAACACCCCCACCTGCAAGTTGTCCTCCAAGCCACACACACCATCCTGACTTGGAACTATATCGCTGTTCCTTCACTGTTGCTGGGTCAAAATCCTAGAACACCCTTCCTAATAGCACTTTTGGGCATACCTACCCCGCATGGACTGCAGCAGTTCAAGTAGGCAGCTCACCCTAACCTTCTCAAGGACAATTAGGGGTGGGTAATAAACGCTGGCCTAGCCAGTGACACCCACGACCCACGAATGAATTTTTAAAAATTAGATTTTAAAGATTCGAGCTTTTGACTATTCTGAACAGCAGCCCCTGTAACATGTCAGTGGAGATGCAATTCCTTAATCAAGCAATGCCAAATGTAATTGTTTTCTGCACTGAAATATATATTAGTTCTTAATTTTTATCAAGTTAGGTTACTGTAAGAATACACTGACTGTTAGAAAGGAGGACTTTTATAATGAATTGTTTGGCCAGGAAGCGGGCCTTTGAGAATGAGAAAAGATGTTACGGAATAACCCCTATTGCTGTCTTCTCTTTAAATAATTAGGTCAGCAATTTGCTATTTTTTTGTGCTGAATATCCAGAAAGACCTCAGTGCACAGACTGAAAAAAGCAACTGAACACAGAAACCACAAAATAACAGGGGACTTATGCAACTATATACATAAGATAAATCTTAGAGCATTTAAAGACAATGTTTTGTGTCTGAATACACTGAATCCCATGTTTCTTTAAAAGTCTTGCAGTATAAGCCTATAGTTAACTTTGCTTTATAAATAAGATGTGCGTGCATTTATATGTATGTATATAGTGGGCTGGGTTTTGTTCTCCCCCAGGCATCAGGTTCTGTGGCAGGGGGAACCTGAAGGTGGCTCTGGACGAGGCCCGCCATGGACCTTGATGCTGGGAGGGCCCAGCCTGATCCTCCCAGGAGCAGCGAGGCTCCATGGCGGCACCACGCCCCACCGCTGGGTGACGGGACCACAATTAACATATTCAAATCAATAAAATTAATATTTTTAAATAGACTTATCTGTGATCTTGAGGACCCGCTGTGATCTTCGGCATGGTGGCCGGCACTTCCGCGCCTTCAGGTCCCCGTCTGGGGAAACGCGGCGCCACGCTGGCGGGGAGGGGGGAGGAGGTAGGTTTGTCAGTGCGGGGGTGGGGGGAAGGGGGTCAAATAAACATCATGGGTGTAGGGGATGGTGGGAAGGGTTGATCCTTAAACTTTGTGCAGTTTGTTGGGGGAAGGTCAGATATAAAAGATAAGTGTTTTGGGGGGGAAAGGGCCAAAAGTGAATGTAATTGTTATTAGGGGGAGGTGGTGGGAAAGGTGCATTATAAATTTATTTAATTTTGGGGGTTATTTATTTAAATGTGCCAGCAAGGCTGGCTGCCCTTAAAAATTGTCGCCAGCGCCTGCACAGGGCCAACTGATGCCATTGCTGGGGACGGACAGCCCCAGCCCACCCCTCCATGTGATCGGGGTGGGGCAGCCTGCCTGGGCCATTTAAATGAGCCACCGCGCGGGAGATTGCAGCGGCTCTTTGGCATGGGCCGCCATTTTTTGAGCTCTTAAAATCCAGCCCAGTGTGTGCGTATTGTGTCATAATGGAGCACAGGATTTTAGACTGTCAGAAATGAATTTGCCATTTTGAATAGTCGTTACTTTATATTCATAGACCCTTCAGTCTCACAGAGTTGATCTAAATCCAAACTGGCATCTTTTGATCCAAATGAACTTAATAGCAGGCTGCAGCTGTGTGTTCCTGACTGGAAACAACATGAAGTAGAAATTAAGGGAGCAAAAGCCATATATCATAACATCTGTAAATTTCAGGCTATTAGATTGTGGACTTGGAGACCAACATCTTGTGCTCCCAGTTACTAACATCAATGTGTTTTGATAAAAGTCCAATAATTGTTCTTTTGACTTCAACTCCTTATTTTCTCAGTCTCTGGCCTCTGCTCCAGCAAAGCTCCAACAAAGAGATAAATACTAAGTAAAATGTGACTCCTCCATGCCTTTAATTTTGGTCCTTTTTGGCAGTACACTGTGCTCATTCATTAGAAGGGCAGTTGGCGTTGAGCAGGGAGTCTGATCTGTTTTGGTTTATGTGATTGGGTGGGAAATGATAAAACTCAAGAATCTTCAGACATAATGTTAGCAACATTTTTGCTGCAAAGCAATCACCAGCTGGAGACTTTACTGCTCATTTGCCATTTGTGATTCAAATTACACTATACAAAATTGGAGACAAAAGAGGAAAACAATTAGTATGCGCTGGGAAGAACTTCTGAAAATTTCAATCAATATGTTTTACTTTATGCAAGAACTAAAAATATCGCTCTGATAACTTTTAAATTGGGGATATATTTTGCTCTGTTTGTAAAGCTAAGGGGTTTTAATGACAGTTTAGTAAAATTCTTTTTCTTCTTCAAGGTATAATATGCAATAAACGGAACATATTATATTCTATTTTAAGGAGCCAATTTTTAATTGAGCACCCAAACCTAGATTGGCTGAGTTACCGGTAAATTGAAATATAATTCAAATAGAAAAGTTGTGCTGCATGGAAAGCATATTGATTCAGCACCCTGAAAAGAACTAGACAGCATTATGCATTTTGTATGTTCAAAGCAAGGAGCTGCTGTTCCTGTTTTACAGACCCCTGATCATAGTAATGGTGTCTAATGTTATGTTAAAAGGGTTTGGTTGCCTTTGTAAAGGACTGTGAAAATATCTGAGACACTTATGACACATGCAAGTCATGCAGTAATGATTTGGGGCTGCAATGATTTTACTCCATGAAGATTGTATAATTGTCAAACTACATAACAAGGTGCAAAAATATTTGATTTAAAAGAGGATTATTTACTGTTACAGGTGGTTACCAAGCGAGGAAAGGAATACATTTTGAAACACATTCCAAATATGCACAAGGACCAGTATGCACTTACTGCCTCAGAAGCACATCTCAAATACATCAAGGAGGCTGTCCAGTTAGATGATGTGGCTGTTCATTACTACAGGCTATATAAGGTAAAGAACAGAATGAATATACTGTGGCTTCAGTTCAGAAAGAATGCTCAGAATGTTTGTTGAAAGCACTGACTGAAAGAATTTTCTATTTACTGAGATTTCTTTTTGTCTGATTGCTTTCACACCCTGGGAAGGTTACCAGTGATCAGGTTAGTGGAATGGTTGCCTGCAGCCGTATTGGTGTTGCCAACCATAGTTCGGGGAAATCAGAATCCAGGGCAAATATTAAGGCAGTGAGTGGTATTTTAGAAATGAAAGCACTGAAGCAACTCTAGTTAACTCTGATTAAAATGAGATTTGTGGCCTTGTAGTAACTGATTGAGGTTAGAGGCGGGGCAGGAAAGTCTGACATTTCACTGAGGAGGTAAAGGCTCAGGGAGGGGGCAATACTTCCATCTAGCAATAGCACTTAACTGTGTGATGTACAGGTACAGCTTATGCCTGCGGCTTCTGTTCCATTTTTTGTCTTCAGTTTTTATTCAGTAACATTTGAGGCCACACAGAAGTAAGAGTTTATTATACCACCGTAATGGTCAGCCCTGGTTTACGTGTCTTCAAAATCCAACAGGGATGCTACAATGTTAAAAAAAAAAGTGTCTTGAAAATTTTTGTTTTGGCTCACACTATATCACGATAAGGTAACCACACTTATCCATTATCTTTTTTTAAAAACACAAAACGTACATATCCAAGCTCAGACACATTGGCCTTTGAACTAGCCCATTATGTTTACGCATAAACTCTTATTCTTCTGCAAACTATGCATGCCAAATTAACAGTGAATGCACAGCATGCTTTCTGTACAAGCTTGTACCCGCTACAGACCAGAAGTTTTTTGCTAACCAAAATGAGTTCCCACAGTTTGTCGTTTACCTACTATCTGCTGTGAACTTTTGATTTTGTTGCTCATTCTGTTCGTACTGAAAGTGTATGAAAAAAATGCTTCATTCAATATAACAAAAAACTATAGAAAAAGGGGGTTTGTTCAGTGACTGATGCTCATTTTCATCTCAGTCTAGTTTTGATTAATACCTGCAACATCATATGTTTTTATTCATTAGTTGTAATTTGGCTCTTAGTGAATAAGATAGAATGGCACCACAGGGATATGATTGTTGTACTTGATTGTACTCCCACCAAATACAAATTTATATTGTATTTATGACACCAAACAGAAAAAACAGCATTCAGTGTGTTCCCTGTTGATGTGTGACCAGCACCCAGAATAGAAATTACGTAACATCTAATTAAAAATTTTAATATATTAACAAATGAGCATTGAATCCAGTGATCATCTCAGTCCCAGGACATCACTGCAGGAGTTCCTCGGGTAGTGTCCAAATTCTTCTGTATCTACTTGATCTCCTGTGCTATCTTATCTTAACTACCTCCGAGAACTAATAGGTTCTTGCATTAATGCTTACCTTTATTACATTCCAACTGACATTGGGCCATCATTACTGTGTTCACATTTTTTATATTGGTTAATATTCTTGCATGCTCTTCACGGACAATAAGTTTCAGAAACGTCATAGTACAGCAGTCCCACTATTTTCCCATTATCATAGAACCTAGTGTCCTTCTGTAAATATTAGTCTGCAAAAAATGAATTTATAAGTTCTCTGTTAAGGTATTTGGTTCTGGTTGGCGGGGCGGTGGGGAGGGGTGGCGGGGGGGTGGAATTTAGATTAGGTAGGAAATCGAGTACAGGGATTGCGATGTGCGATTAACCTGTGTCCATTTGTAGTTCACAGACCTTGTGCTGTCTGATAATTTAAATGATAGCGGTGTGCAGCCCCTAGCCAAGTTATTCCAGTACAGCTACAACACTGGCATCTACCTGGCAATGTGGAAAATTGCCCAGTGGGATATGGCCTGACCATAAAAAGCAGGACAAATCCAACCCAGCTAATTACCGCCCTATCAGTCTACTCTTGATCATCGGCAAAGTGATGGAAGGTGTTGTCTACAGTGCTATCAAGCGGCACTTTTATTTATTTATTTATTTAGCGATACAGCACTGAAACAGGCCCTTGGGTTCCACCAGGGCCACTCAGCTCCTGACCTCATTACAGCTTTGGACCAAACATGGACAAAAAAGCTGAACTCCAGAGGTGAGGTGAGAGTGACCGCCCTTGACATCAAGGCAGCATTTGACCGTGTATGGCATGAAGGAGCCCTAGCAAAGCTGCAGTCAATGGAAATTCGGGGGAAAACACTCCGCTGATTGGAGTAGTACCTAGCACAAAAGAAGATGGTTGTGGTTGTTGGAGGTCAATCATCTCAGTCCTAGGACATCACTGCAGGAGTTCCTTGGGGTAGTGTCCTAGGCCCAACCATCTTCAGCAGCTTCATCAATGAACTTCTCTCCATCATAAGGTCAGAAGTGGGGATGCTCGCTACTGATTGCAAGTGTTCAGCACTCCTCAGATACTGAAGTAGCCCATGTCCATATGCAACAAGACCTGGACAACATCCAGGCTTGGCTGATAAGTGGCAAGTAACATTCGCACCACACAAGTGCCAGGCAATGACCATCTCAAACAAGAGAGAATCTCTTGTTCAATGGCATTACCATCACTGAATCCTCCACTATCAACATCCTGGGGGTTACCATTGACCAGAAACTGAACTAGACCAGCCACATAGATACTGAGGCTACAAAAGCAGGTCAGAGACTTGGAATTCTGTGGCAAGTGACTCACCTCCTGTCTCCCCAATGCCTGTCCACCATCTACAAGACACAAGTTTAGACTGTGATGGAATACTCTCCACTTAGATGGATGGGCGCAGCTCCAACAACACTCAAGAAGCTCGACACCATCCAGGACAAAGCAGCCTGCCTGTTTGGCGTTTCATCCAGCACCTTCAACATTCCCTCCCTTCACCATCGACGCACAGTGGCAGCAGTGTGTACCATCTGTAATATGCATGGCAGCAACTCAGCAGCATCCTTTGACAGCACCTTCCAGCAACCTCTACCACCTAGAAAGACAACGGCAGCAGATGCATGGGAACACCACCACCTGCAACCTCCCCTCCAAACCCACACACCATGCTGACTTGGAACTGTGTCGCTGTTCCTTCACTGTCGCTGGGTCAAAATCCTGGAACTCCATTCCTAACAGCACTGTTATGTACCTACACTCCAAGGACTTCAATGGTTCAAGAAGGCAGCTCACCACCAAGGGCAATTAGGGATGGGGAATAAATGCTGGCCTAGCCAGTGACACCCACATCCCATGAACGAATATAAAAAAAGGTAAGCATGCTGCTGAGTGGCTGCATGCCTCAGCAGGGAGCCCAAGTTCATGTGAGGCTAGCACCACTTAAAACTGGCCTGCACTACTTAAAGCCAGAATGCACTTCTGGAGCAGCTGTTGGAACTGGTTGAGGAAGAGTCTCTGTTGGAAATGTCACAACAGGCCAGAGAGTGTGTCCCAACTTTCTCCGCTGCAGCACTGGAGACCTTGGTGCAGGAGGATAGAGTCCCTCTTCCCACAGGGAGCCAGAATGCCCTCCAAACAGACACTGAGAAGGCAGTGGGAGCAGATAGCCATCGCTGTCTATGCCAGCAGTCTAGCTCTGAGGATCTGCATGCAATGCTGCAAATAGTTCAATGACCTCACACGAATAGTCAACCTGAGTGAATGCATCTTCACATGCCATATCCTTACGAAAGAACCACTGGTGCCACACTCTGTTCCGTTCACTACACCCCCATAACTCACCTACTAAAAGTCCCAACCAAGCATGGCTGATAGCCTCACCTCACTCTTACACACTTAGCAATGCTGCAAGCCTCACAATCATATCTCACAGCTTACACACACTGCCAGCTATTCAACTGTGGCAGGCACATCACCCAAACACAATGCACCACACTCACTGACACACTTCCCTTGCTCTTGCACAACAAGGTGGCCCATAACCACAGGCAGCAACACCTAACTGGCAGGGTGCAGGCAAGGCTGCATGCCCTCACCTTTGTGGCAGAGACGGTGCTGACTAACATTGGTGCGGCCAGCGGCAGGACTGAAACCATAGAGATTGACGGCATATTCCTACCCAATTCACCTTCTCAAATTCCACCTCGCCCTCATTCCACAGTCGCGTCTGATTTACAAGCTGCAGAAGGTGTAACCATGCACCTCTTGTTTCCCTGCCATCCCTCATCCCAATCTTACCCATCTGCCTTTATCTTTTCAGATACTCAAGAACTGCCACTTGGTCAGCAACTGGTGCAGGACCCTGATGCGCAAGAGACTGTTGATGAGGAAACACCGTCACTCTCGCAGCCACCAGCTCAGATACTGCCACTGTGCAACCTTTAGAGGGTAGTAGAGAGGTTGGATCTGCACGTGGTGAGTCACTGGGCACAAGTGGGCTGCAGCCAGGGCAGGGGGAAATCTAATGCTGGTGCCAGCTTCCCAGAGGGTGAGGCTGTACATGGTTTCTGCTGCAGAGGACTTAGATGAAGACTTCGATGGGGTGGCATACTGAAAAAGCCTGATGGGCATGCACACAGAAATGCTTGGTACATTGGCTGTCCTGCCAGAAAGCTTGATGTCATTGTCAAGGAGCATGGAGGAAACCAACTCCAACTTGGTACAGGGAGCTGTGCAGAGCTTAGAGTCCATCCTTTCCAGTGTGGAAGTACTGGCCATGAGAGCACTTGTGCACCCGACCAGTGATGCAGCATTTGATGGCCGATGTCTATCTCAGCTTCCATTGCAGCACAGGCAGAAGCCACCCAACAACTGAGTAGTGCAGTGGAAGTTCAGACTGAGGTCATGAAACCTCAGCTTGTTGCCATGCAGGCTCAGGCCGCTGTCATCAAGGCTGTGGATACCAGTGTTCAAAGGGGCTATCAGGGTCACTCAGCAGTCCAGCAGTCTGTGTTGCAGTAGATTACTAGGATTGCTGAGGTGACATCCTGGAGGAGTGGCACTGACTCTGTGGAGCTCAAACTTGCTGTCCTGTCTCAGGATGACAGTATTCGTCCTCCCACCACTGCCACTGCACTGACTCTGTGGAACTCAAACCTGCTGTCCTGTCTCAGGATGACAGTATTCATCCTCCCACCACTGCCACTCTGCCAGTCCCCTTGCTGTTGCCTTTCTGCCAGCTAGCCAGACTCTGCTACACATGCTGAAGTGGTGCCATCTGAAGCCCGGCCTTCTAGGCCCAGAGCTACTCAAGGGTGTCCTGCAAGGCCATCTGCAGTTTCCCTCAGTGAAAGTCAGCAGCCTTCCAGCAGCCATGCTACAGCCACTGGAGAAGCACTGTGTAGGAGCACTAGGCCAGGCAAAGGCTGACACTATAGGAATGCACAAGGGTAATTAGTTGACTTTTGTATGGAATATTGGATGGTTTGTTGGATAACGTTGGTGTGGAATGGTTGTTTTGTGGTGGCTTTTAGTTGAGCATTGTGGCCAAGAGGACGCTGCAGTGGTTCATAAAGGGTATGGGACTATTGTACGATGGGGATTTGGGATTATGTTCACAAGAACTGTAGCCAGATGAGACAATCATGGACAGCACGGCTGGGATTGGGATCTGCAGGCTGCCTCCTCCCTTCCTCCTCCTCCTCTTCCTCCTCCTGCTTCCTGAGCTGCTCACTGTATCCCTGGTGGCAAGTGCTGTGCCCTCATTATAGCCAGGCTTTAGAGAATACTGTAGACCACCACCTACTGGAACACATGCTCCAATGTGTACTGGAGGGCTCTTTCAGAACGTTCCAGGTAGCGGAACCATTGCTTCAAAGCCCCAATGATAATTTTTGTGGCAGCATGGCTCCTGTTGTATGAATGCTGGCCATGTGTGGTTGGGTTGCAGAGGGGCCAAGTTGGGCGGCATAGTGGTTAGCACCACAGCCTCACAGCTCCAGGGACCCGGGTTCAATTTTGGGTACTGCCTGTGCGGAGTTTGCAAGTTCTCCCTGTGACCACATGGGTTTTCGCCGGGTGCTCCGGTTTCCTCCCACCGCCAAAGACTTGCAGGTGATAGAAAAATTGGCTATTGTAAATTGCCCCTAGTGTAGGCAGGTGGTAGGGAATATGGGATTACTGTAGGGTTAGTATAAATGGATGGTTCTTGGTCGGCACAGACTCGGTGGGCCGAAGGGCCTGTTTCAGTGCTGTATCTTTAATTTTAAAAAAAGCCAAGTGTAGAATGGATAGCTCTTGTCATCCAGCAGCCACCCTGTAGTTTGTTGAGGAAGCAGCAGACTGGTGCAGAATGAAAGCATTATGACTACTGTCAGGGTATTGGGCATTCACCAGCATGATGTGCTGACTGTGTTTGCATACCAACTCCACATTCAATGAGCCCTTTGCGGTTGCAGTACATCTCTCTGTTGAGATGTTGTGCCTGCAAAGCAAAGTGTGCACAGTCAAGAGCATCTGCGCCATGGGGCAGCCTGCTTTCCTGTCAAAGCCACGTGAACACTTTACCTGCTTCTCTATGATCAGACAGAACACAATGAAGTCCTCACTCCTAGCATCCAAGAATGCCTGTCACCTCTCTGATGCAGCTACGGAGAGCAAACTGGGAGATCTATCATATGTTCCCAGCTGCAGCCTAGAAGAATCCTGACCTGAAGAAATTCGGGGCCACCATCACTTTCACAGCCACTGGCAGCACCATCTTTGCCCTGCTCTGAGGCTGTAGGTCTGGTTGCAAAAAGTGGCATAGTTCTTCCTCATAAAACACCTTCCTCATAAAGTGCAGATGACGCATTCACTACACCTGGCTTAGATGGTGGTAAGAGAAGCAGTCCTGGAAGATCTGAGGTGGATCTGGCCTGCTGCTGAGAGCCCATCTCCCCCTTCTCCCTTTGTAAGCAGCTTGTCCTCTTCTTTGCTGTGTTTGCTCCATCTCCCTCTCTTGCTGCAAACTAAAGGTAATTGCATGTGTGGCACCCATGACTGGGAGTAAGTTTGCCCAGCGCCCTTGCAGTCACAACCAAGGCCTTCTCCACATGCAGCACCACTCATTGTTGACTTCACCAGTTTTAACCAACTCTCCAACTCACCAAGCACTTCCACAAAATTGGGCGATGCCAGTAGAGATAAATCGGTAACTAACCTGATAGTAGTTGATGATCCTTTAAATAGTGTTGGTTGGTAGTCCTCCTCCTTCTGCTGAACACACATTCAGCGATGCGTGTTTGAGAGGATGTTGGCTAGAGTGGCAAGGTTGAAAATGGCAGTGTTGGTGTCAAATCAGCATTACACGCTGACTGATGTCATGATCTTCCTACTCACCAAGATGACGTTTGGCATGCGCCAGAAGTGTGCATATGTGGTGCGGATATCATTTTGGTACCAAAATGGCACCCGTAACGCCAAAGCTACCAGTGCTACAGAGCCCAATATTGCCACATAAGACTTTAGTAGTTCTTTTCTTAATTGTTGGATGAAACCCCAGGCGCTGCTCCTCACACCACTGACCACCTCCAGGCGCTTACCCATTGTCTCTCGAGATAAGGAGGCCAAAGAAGGATGAAACTAAAAGATTTCGCTTGTAATGTGACCAATTTTTCTGTAGTTCCTCTTCAGGTTGTACGCTGATCATTCCTCACAGCTCCCTAGTGTAACAATGGTAATTATAGATCGATTTAAAGCCATGCTCAGCTACTCGTAAGATTGGCATTGTTCATTCATAGATCACTTTCAAATGAATGAGTACTGATTAGAATAGTCTCTGAACAGACGCTCTATCACAAATGTCACGGTTCAGGACTGTTGTGTATCAGTAATGCTGGTATCAAAAACCTCTTATTTGGAAATATAGGTTGATGCACAGAGTTGGTTGCAATTATTTAGTGGTGTCAGAAATTACTCCAGACCTGTTACTCTACTGGATGCTACACTGCTAGCACAGCTTAAACCTGATGAAATCACCATGCGCCCTTCACCTATTCGAAAAACTCCACATTTGTTGGATATGATTGCTTTCTGATTGTACTTACATTTATGATACATTTTGTTGTATTTAGGATAAAAGGGAAATTGATGCTTCACTGATGCTGGGCTTGACTCTGCAAGGACTTCAGATATTTCAGGTAAGATTAGAAACAATTTGGTACAAGTCCAAATCATGTTCCCCCTCTTGCCTTTCCATGTTGCTAATCTGAATGGCAACCATTCATCTCATAAGATGATGATATAAGTGGCAAAGTTCAGTTACTTTGCCCTGCTGCAACATGGTACATGGCCAAAGAGTCCAATTCTTTAGAAACGGTCCTTTCCACAGATGGTGCAGGCATAAATCACAGGTTGTTGGTCACTGTGGCCTTTCAGTATGCTCTGTAATGATAAGGGTAACTATCATACTCAAGCCTTTACTGGGTATGCCACATTCCTTAATTTACCGCTAGTCTCCTGGATGACTGCCCTGACACACCACCTGGCTCCTAACCTCGCTCTGCCCCCAACTCAGTCATCCTTACCCCTGCACTCTCCAACTCACTGCCTGGTGCCCAGCTCCCTCCCCACTGCCTGTTTCTGGCCCCACACTCTCCACAATCACTTATGTAAACATTTAGAATAGGAAAAACACGTTCACCATCTGTCACAAATATAGCAGCAGACCTCCCTCCCGGTAGTGCATAAAACATTCCTCTCTTCCAGCTCTCACCTAATCAGCTTCTACTACAAAAACATAAAATAAAACTACTGCAGAATATAAAGACAAGTTTCTAATTTGCATATTAACTACTTTAAACAAAAAGTTAAAATATAAATTTCCTACCTCTATTTAGGCTGGTTTTGAATTTTATAAGTTGGCCTCCCACTTCTAAAGGGATTGAGCAGGAAGAAACCCATAGTCCTGCTCTCCCCCACCCCAGTGACCCTGGACCTGGTCTCCTGCACCCTGCTAGCTCCTGACCCTCACACTCTACTGGCCCAGGCCCCAAACCCTTGCTTCCTGTTGGTTGTCACTTCCTTGAAATGACCTCAGGTTTCCAAGCTTGGCCTCCAACCACCAAACAGACCTAGATTCCTTTGAGTGGCAACAGGTCATGGTTGCCAATGTGTTCCTTGCACATCGGCCCAGAGTTTGCATTGCATTCAATTTCTTCCTCCTTCTAAACTATTCAAACTTCAAAAAATTATTGTAATTTGAAGTCACTCATTTCCATAATTAAATTTTTTAATTTAGGTTAATTTGACAACTTGCAGATTAAATCAGAAAGTATACTGTTACAACCAGGTGAGAAAAAGGTCTAGGGTTCCCTTTCAGCCATCACCTGGTCTTACTGTAACAGGGTTTAATTTTCAACACACCCTATTTTTAGCTCCCCCTTGGTGAATCCTTGTTCACCGCTTTCCAATTATAAGGCATATAAACCAGTACAAACAGGCTTTCTTAGGTTTAAAGAAGAAAAGTTGAAATTTATTAAACTTAAACTTAAAGTCTAATTCAGTTAACGCCTATGGATACATGATGCACCCACGCTAGCATGCATATGTGATACAACCATGCAAATAGAGACAGAAAAGAGCAGAAGAAAAATAAAGTGGAAAAGTTTGAGGCAATATCGGAAGAGTTGTTGTTACGGATCTTTGAGCTCACTGTAGAGTCCTTGATTGTAGGTAGATCTTGCTTTTCGTTGGGGCCCAGCATTCTTCTTAAACCTTGTTCGCTGTAGGAGACTTTTCTCTCTTGGGGTTCATGTGTCTTCAGTGAATTCAGAGGCTTGTGAGAAAGAGATGGGAGCAGGCAGGAGAGAAATCTTCTCAGTCCAGGAGCAAACAGACATTCTGCCCAAACTGTTTGTACAAATTCAAAAAACTCAGGTTGCCCAGCAGGTTAGTCATGTGACTAGCTGGTTTGACCATGTTCGTTTGTGTGTTCAGCCATCTTAGCAGTCAACCTGGAATGCGAGCTCCCCCACCTTCAACGTCTGGTGATCAAAAGTCCATTGTGGGTTGAATGTCAGGGAATGGTTGCTTTGTCCTTCCAAACACTGTCTGTTAATATGCAAATGTCTTTTCCAGCCACGGCTGATCTGTTTAACAAGTCCTTTCTTCACTCTAATAACAGTTTAAAATCAATGTTCATGACAAAATTAATGTGCCTCATTCTTGGCAGGTGGGGGCCTAGCATGACAGTACTCATAAGTAGCAGAAGAAACTTCATACATTTTCATTTTTTAAGCCAATTAATTTAGCAGCATTAATGTGTATTAACTGCTTCACTGTTCTATTTCACCACATGAACAGACTCTTCTCGCTACCTAAATGGCTGCAGGGGTCGCACGCTAATGTCATCTATTGGTACATATTATGCACGTTTTTTTTTTTCTTTCATTCATGGGATGTGGGCGTCGCTGGCCAGGCCTGTGCAGTGCTAAATTTCAGATTTATTTTATGATACACTGGCCAATGACTTGAAATGTACAACTGAATTTTAAAAAAACTCTTCATAGGCTAGCTCTCTGTGCAGTAAGAATGACCCCAAGTGACTATGTATTTCACAACATTAATGTAGGAAGTCATCGGGTGGAATTTTATGCTCTCCCCTGCAGCGGGTTTGGAGGTAGGGAGAGCATAACATTGGGTGGGATGATGTGGGGGGGGGGGGAGGAGGGGATCCCGCCACTAATCCGCCACCATCCTGCCTCTGTAGAACTTTTGTAAGAGGCGGAAAGGCCCAGCCTTCCCATCCCACCCCCAATTTAGGCCCTCAACTGGGTAATTAACCTCTAATTAAGAGCCTCTTTTTGCCGCAGCCACAATTACCCATGTGCTGGGCGGCCCTGTTGCTGCATGGGAAGCATGGCACGAGAAACTGTGCGGGCTACTTCCCGGCTGAGTGGGGTGGCAAGGTGGGGTCCTCGTTCAAAGTCACAGTGCCTGAATGAGGGACCTGGCATCAGGAAGGGTGGGTGGGGGGGGGGTCCACTTAGAGCCATGCCCGTGCCCTTGCTGCTGGCCTCCCTCCCTGAGACCCCTCCCGCCCTGACCTGCCTTGAGCCTGGTTTCAGCGCTGCTCCTTGGTGTCCAGTGGCTGCAGCTACAGCAGCAGCCACCATCTCTGCAGTGGCGCTGCAGCTGCCAGCCTCTGATTGGCCAGCAGCTCTGTGAGGCCAGTGCAGACTCGATGGGCCGAAGGGCCTCTTCTGCACTGTATTATTCTGTGATTCTGTGACTTCTGGTGGTGGTGTCCTAAATCATACGGAAGCCCCGCCGCTGTCCAGTTAAGTGCCTGATTGGCACTAAATACGGCAGGCCTTCCATACAAGAACCAGCACGGGGATCTCGGCGTCAATTTCCCCCGATATCGAGACTTCCACCGTCAGCACGAAACTCTACCCATTGTCTATTCCATGAAGGCCAGAAACACCATTTGAGGTGAAGAAATGACACAAATTAGGTTTAAATATAACTCAAAATGAAGGATTAAGCACTGTGAAGGTTTTATTTGTCAGGTTCTGCTTTGTGTGTGATATAGCCACATGGTTAAAAATCATTAATTTGATAACAGGCATGTAGCACGTCCAATGTATTGTATAGATTACGTGAAGTTGTGAGCCTAATTTTTATATTCTCATTTCACACTCAAACAAAGTCAATGCACAGTTGACCATTTTATGCTATGTTAATGTTATCTTATATTTTTGCATATTACAATATAGAACAGTGGTGTATTTTAGTTAAGGGATAACAGTTTCTGTTGAATTCAATTGCCAGAGCTTCCTTTTGCTATTGCAGCAGAGGGTGGCCAAGATAGATAGATCAGTAAAGAGAAACTTCTTCTCACTCCTCCCCTCTTCAAAAAAATCATTTTGACATGGTCGTGCCTTGTGGTCCAAATAACAGGGGTCATAAAAGAATTAAAAATGCACATATTTTAGAGCACTTCAGGCTCTTCAACCACTGAGGACTGATTGGAACAGATAAGTCTTGACAGGGTGGATGTTGAAAGGATGTTTCTGCATGTGGGAGAATCTCGAACTAGGGGTCACTGTTTAAAAATAAGGGGTCACTCATTTAAGACAGAGATGAAGAGAATTCTTTTTCTCTTAGAGGGTCGTGAGTCTTTGGAACTCTTTTCCTCAAAAGTTGGTGGAAGCGGAGTCTTTGAATAGTTTTAAGGCAGAGGTAGATAGATTCTTGATAAGCGAGGGGATGAAAGGTTATTGGGGGGAGGCAAGAATGTGGAGTTGAGGTTACAATCAGATCAGCCATGAACTTATTGAATGACGGAGCAGGTTCGAGGGGCCGAGTGGCCTACTCCTGCTCCTAATTCGTATGTTCATAGGAATCGTCAATCCCGCTGCCACAATCTGTCCAGGTACTATAGTGTAGGTTTACTTCATTGTATCTAAAACTTTGTCTTTAATTTATTCATTTATAAATGTATTTATTTTGTTTATCCACAAAATCTGCAGTTTTGCTAATAAGAGACACAAAAATAGTTTTGGTGGTTGCACAGAAATGTCAAGTTAAACTCCCCATGTGATTCAGCAGAAAGCAAGAAGATACTGATACGAAGCTATAATTAAACTGTAATCATTGTCATTTTCAATCCATAGCATTTCTGTACCATATTCAAAAATGAGATGTGATTAACATGTTTCATTTTCCTGAGCATCCAGTATAAATAGAAATATTTTCCAGGTGTCTTTGTTTTATTCTCATGATTTTGTACAGAATTCAGCTTTTGGGTTACTATGTGATTTGGTAAAACCATAAAAATCAGGAAAATAACTTCTCTCATTTTCAGTAACTAAAACTTAACACAGCCCTTCCTCACTCTTTCATCACAGTACAAAGGATAGTGGATTCAGGAAATAGATAACTGAATATATTTCTTTCACAATTTCATGTTTTCCAGGTTGTGGGTGAATCTAAACAATTGTTATATGATTTTCCTTGGACCAATGTTGGCAAGCTTGTGTTTGTGGTAAGTCAGAAAATTGATAACAGAACTGTTCTTTTTCCTCTAAATTATGAAAGAGAGAATCTGTTTCCTCCCAATTATTGTCTTAATTGAAATCCAGGGTGTAAAAGGAGTAAGAGACCATGGGCTGAATTTCCGGGGCCCTCTGAAGAAAGGAACAGAGGTGGGAGGTTGCCAAAAATACCGGCGCCAGGTGGCGCTGATCAGGAGAGCAGGGGGAAGGTGTGACAGGAACCCTGCTCTCAATCCAATTCAGACCAAATAAGATAGTTTAAATAAAAGCAAAATACTGCAGATGCTGGAAATCTGTAACAAAACAAAAAGTGCTGGAAATACTCAGCAGCTCTGGCAGCGTCTGTGGAGAGAGAAGCAAAGTTAACATTTCAGGTCTGTGAGCTTTCATCAGAACTGGCCAAGGTTAGAAAAGAATTAGGTTTTAAGCAAGTGAAGGGGAGGGGAGTGGAAGAGAGAAAAAGGGGAAGAGGGCAGAGGGAGACTTAATAACAAAGCTGTCCTGCGACAAAGGCAAAGCGTGTGTTAATGTTTGTGGTGAAAGACAAAGCATTAGTCCAGTGACTGTTAATAGTGGAATAATGAGCAGCTCTGACTACATGAAAAGCAGGCACATGGTTAAAAAATAAAATATTAAAAAAAGATCAGTCATACTCTGAAGTTATTGAACTCAATGTTCAGTCTGCAAGGCTGTAGAGTGCCCAATCAAAAGATCAGGTGCTGCTCCTCGAGCTTGCGTTGATGTTCACTGGAACAGGCCAAAGACAGAAAGGTTGGCATGAGAGCAGGAGGGGAGTGTTGAAATGGCAAGCAACCGGAAGTTCGGGGTCCTGCTTGCAGACTGAGCGGAGGTGTTCCGCAAAGCCGTCACCCAATCTGCGCCTGGTCTCCCCAATGTAGAAGAGACTGCATTGTGAGCAGCGAATACAGTATACTAAATTGAAAGAAGTACAAGTAAATCACTGCTTCACCTGAAGGAGTGTTTGGGGCCTTGGACAATGAGGAGAGAGGAGGTAAAAGGGCATGTATTACACCTCCTGTGATTGCATGGGAAGGTACTAGTCATGGCTGCCCCGGGGTATCACCCCAGCCCCATAAGAGGGTCAGTGGGGAAAAGAGGGACTGGGCACTTTGTAAGGGTGTGCCCTTGGCACTGCACAGGGTGATTGGGCCCTCAGTGCCCAGGCTTTGAATGGGGTTGGCACCCCCTGACATCGCAGGGGCAAGGCTGACAAGGATATTTGGATGTCCACCTGCCTGGAAGGATGGCTCCAGCTGGCAATGGGGGCACAACTGTTAGATTTTGGGCCCCGTGGCGATGAGGGGGCAACATCCTTCACAGGAGGGGCAGTACCCCAGGCATCAGGAGGGCATGGTAGAAGAAAGAGGGACAGGAAGGCAACAAAAGCCAAACCCTCATCACAGGGTTTGACCACCGAAGATGGAGCTACTTGGAGATGACAAGAGAACCAGTGCCGCAGGAGACTGTGACTCTCCAGGCAGATGGTCACAGACATCTGTGCCCTCATCGCTGAACACCTCGCAGCACTGGTCGTCGTGCCCTGCCAGTAGCCGTCAAAGTCACTGTGTCCTTGAACTTCTTCGCTTCTGGCTCCTTCCAAGGATCAGCTGTGAACCTTACTGGCATCTCAGAAACAGCTGCACAACACTGCATCTTGCTGATCACTGATACCCACTTTGCCAGAGCTAGACAGCACATTCATTTAACGAGAGACACGGCCTCACAGGAACAGAGAGCGTTGGGTTTCGCCTCCATCGCTGGATTCCCCCAGGTGCAGGGCATCATCAATTGCACCTATGTGGCCATTAAGGAACCCAGTGACCGGCCAGTGAGATCCATCAACAGGAAGGGCTTCCACTCCCTCAATGTCCAACTGATCTACAGCCACAACAAGAGCTTCTTCCATGTGTGCATTTGCTTTCTTGGCAGCTGCCATGACTCCATCATCCTCCTCCAGTCCAGGCTACATCAGATCTTCACTCCAACTCCCAAGGTGCATGGATGGATCCGAGGAGACAAGGGAATTTCCTTGAAGAGATGGCTGCTATCCCCTCTACGGGAGCCCCAAACAGAGGCATACAATACGACTAATGCCACCTGCTCAGCAGGCCATACATTGAGTAGACTATCGGGCTTCTGCAGATGTGATTCTCGTGCCTGGACCAGTCGGGTGATGCCCTCCAATACCCTCCTGCAATGGTCTTGGTCATTGTGGTCATCTGCTGCGCTCTCCATAACATTGCTCTCCAGAGGAGTGTGGACCTTGAGAATGGTGAGGCCCTGGAAGGAGACAGCTTATCGAGGAGGAGCAAGAGGTGAGAGTGGAGGAGGAAGAGGGGGTAGATGGGATTATACTGAACAGAAAGATGCCCCTGCTGCACAGTGAGGTCGCAGCCTCCTGCCACTCTCCAGGAAGAGGACCTCAGCCTCCAGCGCTAGATCCAGGTCGGTGATGAAGTGAGGGTCTGCCCTGCCCCAAGTGCCAGGCCTGCGGCTCTCCTGTGACATCTCGCTTTGGCACAAAACACAGTTCTCACCCTCAGGACAACCAGAAGCCTCAGTGATGTGCCACACGTCATCTGACCCACCTCTGTTCCCTCCCCCACTGGTTCTAAGTGGGCAGGAATCCCATCTCCATATCATTTCGGGCGGCGCAGTGGTTAGCACCGCAGCTTCACAGCTCCAATGACCCAGGTTTGGTTCTGGGTACTGCCTGTTTGGAGTTTGCAAGTTCTTCCTGTGACCGCGTGGGTTTCCGTCGGATGCTCCGGTTTCCTCCCACAGCCAAAGACTTGCAGGTTAATAGGTAAATTGGTCGTTGTAAATTGCTTCTAGTGTAGGTAGGTGGTAGGAGAATTGAGGGAAGATGTGGTAAGGAATATCGGGTTAACGTAGGATTAGTATAAATGGGTGATTGATGGTTGGCACAGACTCAGTGGGCCGAAAGGCCTGTTTCAGTGCTGTATCTCTCTATCTATGAATAAAGGGCTCACCCCCATCAAAATCTAATCTTTAATCAGTTTCCCACCGGAGACGGGTTTCTGACCCAAAAACAGATCCAGCTCTGTGGTAAAAATTCTGCCCCATTTCTGTACCAGAAGAAGATGATTGTCTGTTGGACTTTGCTTAAGCATCATTCACAGCTCCATGTCCCAGACTTGAAATTTGAGTTACAAGCATATAAACAAGAACTTATTTTAGTCACATCAGAAATCCCTGTCCATAAACAGCATCCTTTTTAAAAAACTTTTCAGAGCATTTGCTTTTGTATCACCATAGAGCATGTGGTTGTGCTGGAGTGAAAGCACATGGGTTCCATTTACAAAAGAGGATGGACATGCAGCAAACAATCCATTTAGGTGGGGTCTCTTCTCTTGGTGCACCTTTGCTGATGGTTGTGAAGGCCAATCCTTGAGAGACAGGTTCTGCCACAAGTGCTGCACATGGAGCTGCCAAGTGACACTGTGAGTTGTTGTTTTTGGCATTGGCGCCTGTTGCCATCTGCTCATCGTGGTAGTGTACACCAGTCCACAGGATGTGTCGCCATTTCCCTCTTTCACCAGCTAGTGACTCCCAAGTGCGATAGTCGACGTTTAGGGCCTTCATGTTACGCTTGCAAGCATCCTTGAAGTGGAGCTTTGGGCACCCCACTGGTCATCTGGCCCCGGCTACCTCACCGTACAGAAGGTCCTTGGGGCTGCGACCGTCTTCCATCCTGCAGATGTGTCCGATCCCCTGAAGCTGCCTCTGTTTGATTAGTGTCAACACACTTGGGAGCTCTGCCTTTGTGAGGACTGCCGCAGTTCTGGTTTTGTCGTGCCAGGATTTACCCATAATGTGCCGCAGACAGCAAAGATGGAAATTATTGAGCTGCTTTTCCTGGTAAGTTGCTCTTGTTTCACAGCCATATAGCAAGTTGCTGAGAATTCAGGCCTTATAAACCATCAGCTTGGTCATAAGGGTCAGCTTGATGTTATACCATGCGCATTTTATGAGTCAGCCAAAGGTGGTAGCTGCTTTCCCTATGCTTGTATTGAGCTCTGCATCAAGGGACAAATTGTCTATCATTGTGGACCTAAGATAGCAAAATTTGCTAACCACTTCCAGTGAGGTGTTATTTAGTGTGATCAGGGGCAGAGATGCAGCACCTTGTCCCATGACCAGTTTTCTTGACGCTTATAGTCAAGAAAAACAAGTTACAGGCACGGGAGAGACAGTCCATGAGTCTTTGCCTCTGAGTTTCCGTGTGAATAACCAGTGCAGCATCATCAGCGTAGAGGAGTTCTCTGATCAGGAGGCGATGTGTTTTTGTCTTCGTTTTCAGCCTTGATAGATTGTAAAGCTTGCCGTCTGACCTAGTGTGCAAGTAGACTCCTTCCATTTCTGCAGGGAAGGCAAAGGTCAGGAGAATGGAGAAGAAGATGCCAAACAGAGTGGGGGCTAGGACACAACCCTGTTTCACTTCATTCTTTACTCTGAAACTGTCAGAAGTGGAGCCATCATACTGTACAGTGCAGTGCATATTGTCATGGAAGGAGCAGATGAGACTGAGGAGCTTCGGTGGGCAGTCAATTTTTCCCAAAATCTTGTAGAGCCCTGCTCTGCTGACAGTGTCAAATGCCTTAGTGAGACCTGCGAAAGTAAGGTAAAAGGGTATACTCAGTTCCCTACACTTCTTCATAGCTGGCATATGGAGAAGATCATATCCACAGTAGATCTGCCAGCATGGAAACTGCACTATACATTTATGTTAAAAGTACTTCGTATATTCCTTAGAAATATCTTTACCATTTTGTGATCATTGCAATTGCTCTTTAAATCTAAGGAAGTAAAATAAAGTTGTATAAATAGATTATTACCCTCTTATAAAAACAGAAAATGCTTGAAACATTCAGTAGGTCTGGCAGCATCTGTGAAGCGAGAAATAGCATTAATGGCCAGAATTTTACACCCCCCCAAAGAGTGGGATCATGGTGGGGGGAGCGGGGGGGATGTAAAATGGAGTGGGAAGATCGGGGGGCCCTTCCCGACCTGCTCCCGCCTCCGCCGCCATTTTATGCGGGGTGCTGGAGGCAAAAAATGGCCCGCCTGCCCCAGGCCAGTCAAGGCCCTTAAGTGGCCAGTTAACGGGCACTTAAGGGCCTCCGCCCGCCACCACAGGGATTTTACCCTGGGCTGGTGGGTGGCCCAGGCCCGAGAAAAGCCGCTTGTTAAAGGTAGGTGGCTTTCTGACGGCATGGGGGTGGGAGCCTCCTGTTCAGGCACCCTGCGCCCGATGGAGGGCTGTCCCCAATGCTCCATTCACCCCCAACGTACAACACGCTCCCCGTTCCCCCAGTCGGCCACCCTTGCCTCGCTGGGGCCTGACCAATTGTTCCCAGTGAGACCCCAAAAACTTACCAATTCTCTGGGGCTCCCTGACATGTTCTGTCCTCAGCTGGGTTGCAGTCCCAGCAGTGGCCACCGCTCCTGGTGGCGCTACTGGGACTAAGAACTGCCAGCCCACTGATTGGCCGGCAGCTCCATTAGGCGGGACTTCCTGCCTCAGACCAATTAAGGACCTGGAAACTGCAAAATGCAGTCTGGATCGTCAGGCCAGGCGGAGGCAGGAATGACACCGACTTTTCGGTGGCTCCCGTCCACCGAGGGTAAAATTCCAGCCAATGTACCAGGTCAGTAACCCTTTGAAGGTTCTGCCCAGTACAAAGAATGCACAATGTAATCTTAAAGGACTAACTATCTCCTCCAGAAGAATGAAATGTCTTTTGGTATTTATCTTTTGCCAGATTTGTAGGGAAATGAACCATTAACAGTAATAATTTGATAATAGAGTTCATTTCATTCTTGCTGGTCTTTTTACTTATTGAAATGCAGAGGATTATCACAAAGATAAATAGAGATAGGGAAGATATTTGAATTATCCAGCCCATCCTTCTATATAAAATTGTCATTTCTCCACTATCACACCACTTAACTGACTAGTGAATGCCCCTGAGTTTCTTTTACCTCCTCTCCCCTGCCTGGAAGATCACTGTGGGTAATTGTCAAACTTTGTGCTTTCCGATATAATTCTTGAACTTTTCTTTTACCAGTTTGTGCCTATGGCACCTTATCCTGCAGTTTATAATCTTCAATCCCTCCCCATACACACACAAAAATACAGTTGAAATTATTTCATTCTTTTTTATTTTATTATTATTATTAAATCATACTGAAAACATTGAAAACAAATTTGGGATGTGTTTAAATTCACAAAAATTACATAACGTGCTAAATTTGAAGTACACTTAATTACAACTCAACCGGCTCAATTGAATGACAGGCATAAAAACATGAATATTATAAGATTGATTTGATGCATTATTTCACTGTTTCAATGTTTAGGCTGAAATATTTTTGCTTGAATGGATCTGAGTTCAGGAACAGTTGTAATTATAACCTGATGCATCTGCTGTAATGAATATACTGAAGTAAATAATTGCCTGACATACACAAAGGATTGCAGAATTTATATCTTGTAGCTTAACATTAATGGCAACATTCCGTGGGTTCAAACACTGAACTGCAAACTATTTAACTAATTTGACCAGCTGGCAGATTCTGGTGCAGAAAATCATCATCACAAAGCTGCCTGTAAAAGCACAACTGTAAAGATTTAAATACCTGCGTGACACTGATTTGAGAAAATTGCTGTTCATCTCCACACAGCTGCTTAGAGTGTTGCCAAGTTTTTATTCCCACAGTCTGAAAAATAATCCAGCTTTCCATATTAAATGTGAAAGGTCCATGTTCGCCAGAAAACAGAACGCAGTGGACTCTTGGGAGCAGCTTAGCTGCCATCAAAAAATTGACAATTTAATACAGATAGAAGAAACTTTTGTGATGGCGAAACATGGGGCCCGATTTTAACTCTCTGCAAGGTTTTGAATGGAATAAAACCGGACCCATGGTTTCAGGATGTGCTAACTTCAGAATTCTTACTTCAAATGTCCTTAAAGGAGGATTTCAACTCTATTCTCCTGGAAAGGAATTTGCAGAGCCGCAGCAGTAATCAACACATTTTCCTATTGCCAATGAATGGGGAGGGGACCTTGACCTCAGTCCATAGGGTGATTGAGATTCAATTTGTCAAATGCCTTTCATTGTGGCTGCTTTTGCGTTGGTACTTTTTAAGTGTTCAGGCAAAGTAGAAATTAACCATTTTCTGTTGGTTATTTTCTTCTGAATTTGCAAGATCATGGCCATCTGATGTCAGCAAATGCAGTACAAGTTTCATCCTGTGTGCAATCACACATTAGGGCCAAAATTCCACGGTCCTTCCAGTGCACATCTGCTGCAATTCAAACAGGAATGCGGCAAAAAAGCCAGAAAACAGACTCAGACCCAGATACACCAGGTCCTGCCCATCTGTGCTGCTAGTATCCACAGGGCCTTGAAAAGGGAAGAACCTCTGTCCACCTGATACAAAAGCAAAATACTGTAGATCCTGGAAATCTGAATTAAAACAGAAAATGTTGACAGTACTCAGCAGATCAGGCAGCATCTGCGAAGAGAGAAACAATTAACGTTTAAGGTTGATGACCTTTTGTCAGAACGAGAAGAAGATGATCCCTGTCAGAGGGAGCATGGCTGAGAACAAGGAAGCCAAGGCCAGAGGTATTATTGACCCTGGCCCCTCAGAGGCTTTGCATTGAAGTGGCAATTGGTATGTTCAATGTGTTCTTCGTTCTGGTTCACTAGGATTTACAGTCAAGCTAGTTTTCCAACCATTTTTGATCAGGTGGTAGGAAGTTGTCTCAAGATATTAGTCAGGTATTTCAAAAGTATTGCAAACAAATCAATCAATGAATCTGGTTTAAAAGCAGTCTCTCTTCCATAGACTTCACTGATACTTTGACAGAGGACAGTGACTGTTTCGTCATGGTTTTTGAGGCCATTAAAACAATCTGTATGATATTTAACTGTTAGCATGTTATTTTCTTCAGTATTTGTGCTATTTATTTTTGCATTACTAAGAGAATGTATCTGATAGAGCTCTTCCTATTGAGAGTGATGTTCTGGGGATCACTCATTTTCGAATATTAGAAATTTAAACCTGTTCTTCCATTTTGAATTTAATTTCCCCTCCACTCTTTGCTTCTTTCTCGATATGCCATAGATTTTAACTCAGCAACTAATTCAACCATTCTGCTCCCAGGTTTCTTCCTCTTTCAAGCTAACTTCCAGGAGGTTGGTAAGAGACCTTGGGACATTTGCCCCCTGCTTTTAACCCTTTCCCTCTGGGGAAGCACCTGGCCTCTGCTCTGCACCCTCCTTGAGAGAATGGTTGAGCTCAGGAACTCTATAGGAGAGGAATAATGGCCATGAATGTGTAGGGGAGGGTGTTGACACACCAATACATCATGCAACTGTTCTGAAAGTATTATGATGGGTTCAAAATTGATGGAAAAGGCTTATTTTAAATTGACATGAAGTTGGTTCACGAATTGCCCACTGAAGTTGCTGCTTCTTGAAGAACCCAAAAATATTTGCAAACACAGGAGAGGTTATGGCAGCAATTTACTCCTCGGTCTATGAGGCAAGTGCCTCAAGTGCCGTAACTTGCAGGGCTACAGACCAAATGCTCGAAGTAGGATTAGGTTGGCTGGCTCATTTTTCAGCCAGCGCAGACACAATGCCCCAAGTGGTCTCTTTCTGTGCCCTAAACTTTCTATAATTTCTATGCAAAATAAAATTTTGCCAAGCAAAGCTTTCTTGCTGAAAATTAATATACTTCTAAATAGAGAACTGTGCCAAATAATCACTTCCTTACACAGTCCCTTTCACAGGTATACATCTCAGTATTGTGTAAAAATCTGATGGGTTCATTTTGGTTCTGTAAGAATGGTTGAACTTAAAAGAACTCCCTTTGGAAACCTTTTTGGTTACCACACACTTCTGGTCTTAAATTACCATATAATTCCTCTCAAATTATGCAGTATCTGCAGACCCAAGTTTAAGATAATATTGGAGGATTTGTTTTGGGCTATCTTCCATGCTGATTGTGCAGATTTTGCCCTTTGTTTATAGGGCAAGAAATTTGAGATCCTGCCAGATGGTCTGCCTTCAGCTAGAAAACTCATTTACTACACTGGCTGTCCCATGCGCTCCAGGCACCTGCTCCAGCTGCTCAGTAACAGTCATCGTCTCTACATGAACCTGCAGCCAGTCCTGCGACAGGTCAGGAAATTGGAGGAGAATGAAGGTATTTTTTTAAATCCAGGGAAGCAGTATTAGTGTAACCTTTGGATTCTGAATTTCCATTGAAATTAAATGTTACATTTGCACCATAGTTGTTGAGCAGCTCTCATTGTTTATTCAGTTCTGCCAGGGAAAGTGTGATGGATGGCATGTCATTCTTCCTCAGAGCCATGATGCCATGTTTTGTGGTCTAATGAGAGCCATGCAGTGACTTGGGCCACTTAACTGGAAATAGCTGCATGTCAACTTACTTCAGCTAGTACAGTAAACATTACATTTGAAAGTTTGATTAAATATTAAGAGTAGGAAGAAACTAATATGATTGAGAGAAATTTTAGGATATATTTACATAATGTATTAAAATTTTACATTTGCATGCATTTCCTGGTGGCACTGCTTGGCTTCTTGTCACACTTTCTGTGCCACGTGTTTGTATTATAAATCCTTATTTCCACATTTATAATGGAAATAGCTTGTGTAAGCTCATCATTCTGACTGCACAATCTGGCCATTGGGTTCCCATAATTCTTCCAAAATGTTTTCCAAAAATGATTTTCATCCAATTTTTCCTCTGTAATCGACATTTCTTAAATCTAAAAAAAAATGCATATTTCACAAGGACCAGGTTAAATTTGTCCATTGAATTGCCTTTTGCACATTTTAATGCAAAATTTCAATGATTAAAGTTTTTACTTGAAGAGCTTTTAACTTTTCCTAAAAGGCTTGAAGTTGATGGGGGGAGTTTTAACTTGCTTGACCCACCAGGAAGTGGGATGCTGGTAGAGTGTAGGGAACCTGGATTGGAGTTTCCCCACACACTACAGAGCTTTAACTCCATGTGATGCCACTGACAGGTTCTCTGCCTGGAAGCCAGCCTGATTGACAAGCTCAGCTTCCAGTCTGGAAGAGGGTATAGGAACAGGTAGATCTGCACCCTGGGTTTGAGGGTGGTGCAGGCTGGCAGGGTGGTGTCAGTCTCCGGGTTGGGGGGGATGAGGGATGATCTAGGGGGGCTCTAATCCAGGGAGAAGTTCAATCACAGGGTCCAATGGGGCAGGGTATCAGAGGCCTAGGCGGGAGGTCGAAAGCCTCGGGACAGGGAAGGATCGGAGGCCTGTGGGGGTGGTGGGGGGGGGGGGTCTGGGGTGGTGGGGGGTGGTCTCAGGTTGGAGGCCTTGGCCTCAGTGGACCAGAAGATCGGAGGCCTCAATGGGGGGAGCTGGTGGGGGAGATCGGAGGGGTTTGGGGATGTGGTGGGGGTTGGCCAGGCAGGCACGCTTTATCCAACAGGTAAGTGCAAAGGCCCTTAAATTCCTAGTCCAGTAGAGCCTTGCCTGGGTTTAGTTGGCAGATGTCCCAAGGTCTGGGAAACCTGACCAGTCAGCGTTAAATTTCAATTGGTGAATACAAATGAGGCACACAGCCTCATTATAATATTTAAAGTGCCAGCCCGCTTCCTTGAAGCGGATTGGCCACCTGCCCCCTGCCCTGGCGCCGTTAAAATCAAAAGTTTGCGGATTGGAAGTGGGTTTGGGTCATGATTCAGACTTTTAACACTTTAACCCCCTCTACCCAGCCCAAACCTGCTCGTTTTTTGGGGTTAAAATCCCCCTTCCCACCCTGATGTTTTTGTTCAGAACTGCGATAATGAGCTGAAATTTGATTTGTGCAATCTGAGCATATGCATATAATTAATTTTGCAGGCTCCATAATTACTGTCCGTCAGTTAAATAAAGTGCATTTTTTCATTAGTTTTTAGCAGATTTTGCTCAACAGATTTTTTTTAGAAAAGTTAGTGTTTTAACCCACGCAATCTGAGCACCTCGATTGTAGTACAGCTGCATAATCACTCCTACAAGTCTATTATTATCTATAGAATCTAACATTTAATATTAAAGCAGCTGGTTACATGGTGCTTGGACTTTTATAGAGAATATATATCAATACATTGTATTTTATTTAATGAATGTTTTCCAATTAAACACTCCAATATTAGTAATTAATCTTTCTTTTTTCCCTGAAGAAAAGAAGCAATACAGGGAATCTTATATCAGTGACACCATGGAGTTGGACATTGAGCAATTAGAGAAGCGATCCCGAGCCAGTGGCAGCAGCGCAGGCAGCATGAAGCATAAGCGTCTTTCCAGGCACTCCACAGCCAGCCACAGCAGCTCCCACACTTCAGGCATTGAGGCAGACAGCAAACAAAGGGACCTTGGACCCGAGGACAGTTTGACTGGAAACATTCTTCATAGGAAACTCAAATCCTGCAACTCAATGACCAGCCATGGCAGCTCTCATACCTCGGGCATTGAGAGCGGTGGGAAAGACAGAATAGAGGATGACTCACAGGATGATGGTAATCCAACTGGATAGTGCTGCAAGCTACCATTGCATCTGCTTCATTTACTTGTTATTACTGTCATAAAACCTAACAAAGTCACTGCAAAAAATTGATTAACAAGTAGAATAAGGCAACAGACATAAAGGCTTCTTTTGCATGCCAAGCATTTTGGTTCTGAGAATGGAAGAGATAGGAATTTCAAACTGTTTGTCTTTTGTAAGATTCTTACATGACGAGAATGTTGTCACGTATTCAGTTCTGTTTACAGAGTACATCTCAAAGGGAGTATTTTCCAGGAAAGGACAACATCTTTTGCTTCATTACTCTTTGAACAAACTGTTGGACTAGTGACTTTACTGATCAAGGTTGATCTGCAGATATTTTCCCTGAAATGTTTTCATTTCTTAAGGAAGTAGGGGGAGGGTCTGAAAGGCCATTGATGGAATCAGTCTTAAGTATATACTCCCATTGGATATCATGGGGGTGGTGGAGGGTCAGAGGGGGCATTATTAGATTTGACCTGAAGGACTGCTTCTCATCAAGTACAATTTCTGGTTTTACTATTTTTTTGCAACAATTCATTTTTTACAGAATAAATTTGTAAATATTTTGTAACATACTTGTGTGGTATAAACAATTGTTCTTAAAACATAGTAGGATAAACTTCCCACTACTGGTACAGTGTACTCACAAACAGAATCTTGTACAAAGCTGACCAGAAATGCAGTGTGCTGATTGCACATATTTTTTAATGATCAGTTCATTTTTCATAGCTCCAAGTACAGTTTTAGATGTGTGCTGGGTGACAGCTTAATGGTGGGTCCAGATGTGAAATGGACACCTGACAGAATAAGGGGCCAAAAGTTCTTTAGGCTTTTGGAAAGGCTTCAAAGGCATTTCACACCAATATTTGCCAAGACTGAAGGGGAAAAAGTGACAGACAAGAATGAAATGAAAGGAAACCCAAAGTGGAGTCATTAAACAGAGTTGGTAGGCAAGTGGCAGAGCAGTGTAATTTCCAACTCTCTGCTTGAAGGCTGATGAAGCAGGGTGGTGATGCTTGAGGTGATTGCAAGGTGTGTGGTTCTATTTTCAACTGTAGGACATCATCCCATAGGTCAGCATTTCAGAATGTCTTAGAAAAGGTGAAGGCAGGTTTGGGTTTAGCTGACTGTTACTGTTATGGTTGTGCCATCTTATAGCGCATGTTGGCTGTAGGCATCCTTACAGCAAATGGCACAGCTCTGTGACTGGCTCTCAGTTTACCTTGAGATTATGAAGACACTTCCCCCTAGTCATTGCCAGGTCAGTGTCCCAGCATCTGTTAGCACCTAGGGTATGACCAATTAAGCTTATGCTGGTTGTTAATCACCCTAGAATGTTTTTCTACCAAAAACCTGAAATAACTGAGTATTACCATTAGTCAGGACTTCATATATAATAGTTGTGTCATCAAGTGTGAGGTCTGTGTATACAGATGGGTGTGATGGTACTGGCAGCTGGGCACAGAATACATTGAATACAGCCTGACCTACCATCTCTTGGCCTTTTCCCTTTTTAAAAATTATAAGGGAAACCCATTGTGACACTAATGCGTCAGCCTTAGTTCAGTGATAATACTGTCGCCTCTGAGTCAGAACGTTGACTCTAGAGACTTGAACATTAGCATGAAAGGAGTTGTCCTGACCAACATTTATCCATCAACCATCATTAAACAGATTATCTGTTCATTTTTCTCATTACTGTTTGTGGAACATTGCTGTATGCTAATTGGCTACTGAATCTCCCAACATTACAACAGTAACTGGAATTCAAATGTACTTAGTTGGCTGAGAGCTTTTTTGCGATGTCCTGAGGTTATAAAAGACACTATATAAATGCAAGTTCCTTGTTCTTTATTTCTAATGAAGTTATAGCGATAAAGAGGCAGTGAGTAATTGTCAGATAAAGTTCTTGAAAACTTACAAGTCAGCAGGAAAAAAAATCAAAAGATACAGAACTAGGCTGAAAACTGTGAACTGAATTTTCATCTTGTGTTTTTAAATGACTTTTTATCTCTAACTTGCATTTAAATAGTGCTTTTAATGTGAAGAATATTCCGAGATGCTTCACAAATAGTTGCAGAGAAAATGAGCATCAAATCTGGAACAAAAAGGAAGGCTTGCTTGACTATTCCATTGTTCTTCTGAATGGATTTGCATCCCTCACCCTTCATAAACTTAAGCTCATCCAAAACTCTGCTGTCTGTATCCTAACCTACATCAAATCCTGCCCATCCATCACTGTTGTGCTTGCTGGCTTACATTGGTTCCCGGTTCTTCAATGCCTCCAAATTAAAGTTCTCATCCTAATGTTTGAATGTCTTATGGCCTTGCCCATACCCATCTCTGTAACCTCCTCCAGTACTACAACTCTATCAGAATTCTGCATTCTTCCAACTTTAGCCTCTGACACATCCTCCATTCCCTTAACTCCACCATTGATGGCTATGCCTTTAGCCATCTAGGCTCAAAGCTCTAGAATTTACTCTTTAAAACTTTGTCTTTCCATCTCTCTCCTCTTCTTGTAAGACCTTCCTAGAAGCCTTATCACTTTGACCAAACCTTTGCCTACATTAAGGTGATATATAAATGTAAGCAGCTGTTGATGCTGAGAGAACAGCGTCGGACTACTCATGCATTAATGCACGCTTCACTATCTCCAGCAGGTCTATCACCATTGGAACACAGGACAGGGTTCTAACTGATGTCTGAAGTTTCTACAGTGTCAAGAGAGTCCTTTTGAGACCATTAGCACCTTGGCAATTTGCTCATCTAAAAATCAGGCTCCCTACCATTATTTCCCTTTCACTCTTTGAAACTGAGTCTGTTGTCTGATCAATATCCCTTGATTTACCTCAACTTTTCTCCTACTCTTTTTCAACCTTGATCATATTCTGCACTTAAGACTTTGGGCCTTCACCTACATTATTCAATAAAATAACTGTTATTAAGCCTCACTTTCAAACTGATAATTAAACTTTGATGAACTAGATCATTTTAAAAATTAAAGAAAAGGTTGATCAAATCCTGAAACACAGATTAATTGTTTTCTCAATTACTTGGTCTGAGATGCATCCCAGAAAAAGTTGAACTTTAACCCCTAACAACAGTTTTGTTAGCATTGTGTGAGATGTTAAGACTTTAAAACTCTCACATCTGACCTTGACTTGCCTTCAATCCTCCCACGTCTGGGTTTAATAGAGGTGGTACAAGGGGTGGGCAGCCATCCCGCTCCCAGGAGGCAGGTTGGCCATTTAAATATTAAAATGAAACCGACAGCCTCCTATTTAATTTACTTTTCAGGTTTAACACTGGCTGGCCAATTTTCCTAGGCTTCAAGAAGGCTGATAGCTGAAGGGAGACGCAGGAGTGCTTCTCCCTAGCTCCCAAGCTTACTCTTGCCTTGCATCAGACCCCGCAATCCCTCTGAGTAGCAGCTGCAGCTTGCTCCAGTGTGCTCCTCACCCAACTGAAAGCCAACCTGACAATCAGGCTGACTTGCGGGTGGGAATCCTGACACGAATATGCACAGTTTGAAGTGAAAACTCCACAGTGTGTGGTGAAACCCAGACTTCCAGGTTTCCCATCTGCAACCCCCCCCCCACCCCACTCACCGTCAAGATCAGGGCCATAATGTGGATTTTACAGAACAGATCAAGCATGCCTCTATTTGCAGCACATTTTCACTGGAAATACAGTGTATTAATTTTGCAATGAACATACCAAAAAGATATGATTATTGTATTATTGTACTGTAGGGGTTATGTGATATACAGCAACATTATAAAAATACTTAAAAGAATGAGAAACCTTTGGAAATCTGTCCATGCCACTTCTTAATACTGGATTGCACTATAGAAAAAAAAGTTAGACTAAGAATGCAAACATATAGGGAACTGTAGATGATTTGGGCTACTTTACCAAAATGGATGCAGGTCCCAATTCACAAGATAGATCCAGATGAACAAGGCCCTTTGACCAATCTGATCTTATATTTCCAGAATACCAACTCTATCATCTTTTATCATCTCGTTTTCTTAATGAGTTAAGTGTCTAGGCCTCAATCATCCTTCATGGTAAGCCAATCTAACAGTTGATCATCCTCTGTGCAAAGAAATACTTCCTTTCATTTGCCCTTAATTTGCTCTTCATGACCACCTTGCCCTGTTGGTTTGACATTTTTGAAAATACAGCAGTAGGTTAACTTGCATTAAGTATATGATGTATCTCTATGGTATCATCTGAGACATGTCTTTTTAAAGCTGAAGACCTCAGATGAGTGAAGGCTTCAATTTCCAACTTATAAACTCCAAATCTCTCAGGGACTGCATAGAGCCTTTTGTAATATCTTCAGCAGCTGCTATTTCATATAATATTTGAAGAAATGGTTGAATGTTATTAGAAAATGAAAATTACCATGTTATGCATACTATTTCATCAGAATATAACTGTTTACAAAGGAAAGTTATTGAAAGCCCAGTAGCATAAAACTGCATACAACCTTCCTAAAATCTTCGTCCACGAAGAAATGCCGTGTTAAATACCCTGCATGAAGGTGTTGGCCAAGTGTTGTAGGACCCAGACTGACAGCTACAATTCTATGCATGGCTTGTTCTTCTTGGCCAGGCAGTCACCATGAGGTAGCAAATGGATGGCAAACCTCTTCCCCACAAGGAAAGAGAAAGGAAAGTTTTAGAATGATTATTCACAAGCACCCTGTAAATCTATTAAATAAATGAACCAACCTCAATAATATGCAAAATCCTTGGATAATGTTACTTCAGGTAAATATAGATTATTATTACTGCCAAGCTTGGATTTGTCATTTTCTGATTGATATGTTTGGAATTTAGGAGAATGGCTGTTATTTACGGTACAGGATTGAGTCAATCAAAGTGCCTTTGGGTGGAAAAATGCTACTCATTCTCCCAATTCCTTGGAAATTGTGAGATTGCAAAATGAGGCTTCTAAAGTCTGTTAGAGCTAAGTGTATTGTTTTTGTCCTAGAAATAGAAATGCTGGTTGATGATCCCAAGGACTTGGAGCAAGTGCATGAACTGGCCCCAGAGGTCAGTCCCGACATGTGTATTCACATCACTGAGGAGATGCTGATGTCACGGCAGCTGAATGGACATGCTGGTGAGCAGTCATGGGAGAATTCCTTCCAGGGCATTGTGAAACAATGCAGAAAATCTCATTATATATAGACACTTGAGGGCAAATAATGTAGTCATGTGTTTGAATACTGCACTAAAAACAAGCACAAGTTAATATGAGAATCTTCAGTCACTATTGTTATTTGAAATGCAAATTATTTTATGCTAAAAGCATCAGTCTGAAATTCCTTGGTAAATTGGGGCAGAACTGGGTTGTACCAGGTACCTGCCGCTTTCTGGCTGTGATATGGATTCCACCAGGGTTGTGGGTGGAGGGGAACAGGGGGTTGAAGGGCTGCCTTCCATACCACATCCCTTACATCTTAACATCATTAAGAAGGGGAACCAGCAGAATAATGTCCCCAGCTTAAACTCCTGTCAGTTCCATCTATCATAAAGCCAATGTACACTGCTCTGCAGGAGCTGGCACAATACCAGCTCCTGATGTAGAAATAATCCCAGAGCAATTCGTTTCTCTTAGAAAAATTGCAACTGAAGCATAATTTCCCAAATTTTGCTCGTGGTGCAGAGTGGCCCACCTACCACCACCAGACCTCCATCCCTCACTAATAGGATGACAAGGTGGGGTGGATGCTAGGGAGGTGCCATAAATGACAGGTTCCTGCTCCTTTTATGCTAATGATCTCATCCCTGGAATTTGGGGTGAGCTCAGCATCAGGGCAGACTGACAGCTGGATGTCCCAGCCACCGTATCTCCGGTGGCACGGGAACCTACCAAGAATTCCTAGGCTATTGTGCTTTTGTTTTGTATTGCCTAAGCTGGCTCAATTTCCCTCGCATTGTATCTTTGAAGTAATCTGCCCAAGTTATATGGTGAAGAAAGGTAAACTGTCTTTGCCATTTCTGATAAGATTTTTATTTGCTGAGTTCTGCTTTTCCAGATGATAATGGAACAGATTATGAAAAACATCACTGTTTCAGGTTGATGACCTTCTGTCAGAACTGATGAGAGGTCACAGACCTGAAATGTTAACTCTGTTTCTCTCTCCACAGATGCTGCCAGACCTGCTGAGTATTTCTAGCACTTTCTGGTTTTGCTTCAGATTTCCAGCCTCCGCAGTATTTTGCTTTTTATTAAAGTAGATTACCTGGTTGTTTATCTCATTGCCATTTGTAGTATCACTGCTGGATTTGCCCACATAGAGTTCTTGCACTTTAAACTATTTTGATACGGAAATGCTTTGAGCTATTCAAGGTGATCAGGCGAGAGATAAACACGTGTTTTTAAAAATCTCTTTATGGTGATTCTGGATTTCATAAGTTAGGTATAAATAAATACTTTCTTTACAGTTTGACTGATAGGAAACATATAGGAAAAGAACTAGAGGGGAAAATTCGATAAGGCCCATTTCTAGGCATGGGGATTGCGATGCATGATTACTCTGTGCCTAGTTTCATTGAGCCAGGCAGCGCACAAACTTTATGTTGCCTGCACACCTAAATGATTTTGGTGTGCAGCTCAGCACAGAATGTGCTTCTGACTGCCTGCATGCTCAACAGGAGGCCCAGCAAAGTGTGTGGCTAGCATGTCACACAGCCAGCCTGGGACTCTTAAAGGCAGCCTGCCCCTCTTAAAGGAGAGCTGCACACATGCAATAGGAGCTGCTGCAACTGTCTCTGGAAGACTTGGCCAGAAGGAAAAGAAAATGGAGCAACAGGCAGGGGAGAGGGCTCGCAGGTTTTCAGATGCAAAGCTGGAGGCATTATTGATGGAAGTGAAAGGAGGAGAGACACCATGGGCTGAATTTTTTGGGCCTACCCACCCCAGACCAATAGAGGCCCTTGGCCAATTAATGGCCACTTAAGGGTCTCTTCACAACTGTGCCTCAATTTAATAGAAGGCGGAGAGGTTTGCTTCTACAGGGAACTGTGGCCAAGTAAAACCTGGCAGCCTCCTAACAGGGTTGGGGGTGTCCTCCTTTAGGGGCAAGCCAGGGCCCCCAAAGGGACCCGGCAGTGATCACCACCCCCTCTGGGAAGACCCGGTCCTTGGTACTAACCACACCGCCCCCCCACTCCGTCGCTGGGGCCTGCCTGACTGGCCTCGGTGACCCCAGCCCCACTCACCTGTCCCAGGGTCTTCTCTGTCCTCGATGCTGCAAGGCCTCCTGCAGTACTGGCAGTGGCCATCGTTCCCAGTGGCGCTGCCAATACTGCAAAGATGCCGGCCTTCCGATTGGCCTGCAGCTCTTGGAGGCTGGAGCTCATCCCTTAAAGGCACAGCACCCCAGACAGCGGGCAGTAATTGGCTGTCCACTGTGTAATTGCAATGGAGGTCCGACGGAGGGCCAAGGCAGGGTCTCAACACCCCCCACCTTCCGGCCCACCGCTGGAACCACCATCGTCACAACAAAATACAGCCACATGTTTCCACTGCGAGGCCAGGAGGCCCTCAAGGCATGCCCTGAGAAGGGAATGGAGCACATAACCAGAAAGGTCAGTTCATGGAATCTGGCTGCAGTGCTGCAGAAAGTTCGATGACTTCACACGAATGGTCAAGGTCAGTGAATGCAGCACCTTCACATGACATCGCCAACTCATGGCACCACCAACCTCTTGGGCTGCTCAATGCACCACAGCCCCATCACTTAATCATGAGCAATCAGGATTCATGCCTACCATTCAGATACTCCATCTCACCCTCATATGTACCAATGCTGCCAGTCTTGCACCCACCTCTCTCAGCTTCCACATAACCTCCAGCTATTCAGCTGTGGCAAGCCCATCACCCAAACACACTGCAAAGCACTGACATTTTTCACACTCAGGGCAAGATGGCCCACAACCACAGGGAGCAGCAGAGAACTGGTGGAGGATAGACACCCCTTCGTCAACTGAGCCCTCTGGAGGAAACAGTTCTTTGCATCACGGGGCCAGCTGTTGGGTGCAACATCCTCAATGAGGATGAAGGTATGTTCCTACCTTGTATCCAATCACAAATCCCACCTCAGTGCAGACCGATCCTGAAGGGCGAGAGCTTCACCAGACCTCTGAAGAAGCACTGTCACATGACCTGACACTCGCAGCCATCAGCTCAGTAACTGGCACGGTGCAAACTTTCGAGGTTAGTATAGAGTTGGGATCAGCCTGTGATGAGTCACTGGACAACAGTGGCTGCAGCCAGAGCAGGGGGAAAGGATAGTTCGTATGTCAGCTGACCCAGAGGTTTTGTTCGTAAATTAGTCTGCTGCAGAGACCTTGGATGAGGACTTCGTTGGGGCAGCGTACAGGAAAATGCTGATGAATATGCACACCAGGATGTTTGATGCATTGGCAGACATGCTAAACTGCCTCGTGTCACCGTCAAGTAGTGTAGAGGAGTTCAGCTCCAACTTGGCACACGGCTTCGTGCAGAGTTTGGAGCTCATCCTTTTCAGTGTGGAACTGGTGATCAACTCCATGACAGCACTTGTGGACCCAGCATCTTGTAGCCACTATCTCAGCTACCACTGCAGCACAAGCAGAAGCCACCCAACATCTCAGTAAGAAGTGAGTGAAAGTGCAGACTGTGGTCATGAAATCCATGCTTGTTGCCATGCAAATTCAACTTGGTGCCATGCAGACAGAGACTGGCTTCAGATACCAGTGCTCAAAGGGGCTGCAGGCTCTCTCAGCAGTCCAGCAATCTGTCCTCCAACAGATTACTAGGATTGCTGAGGCGTTACCATAGTGGGGGTGTGCCAGTGGCTCGAAGACCTTCTGTCCTCTCTCAGGATGACAGCCTGTGTGCTTCTATTACTGCCACTCTGCCTGTGCCCTTCCTGTAGCCTTTTTGCCTGCAGCCAGCCGAGACTGCTGCTGCCCATGCTGAAGTGGTGCTGTCTGAAGCTGGGCCCACAAGGCACAGAGCTGTTTGAGATTGCTCTGCAAGGCGATGTGCAGTCTCGGCCAGCAGCCTTCCACCAACCGTGCCGCAGCCACAGGAGCAGCATGGCATAGGAGCACTCAAAAAGGCAAGGGCACTAAGGAGATGCACTATTGTTAATAGTTAAATTTTGTATGTATTATTGGAAGTGTTGTTGGATAAAGTTGTTATGGAATGGCTTTTATTTTAGGATTTTGGCCAAGAGGACACTGTGGTGGTCCATATCAGATGGGTTGAAAAGTGGGGAATTGTGGATAACTGTGATGTGGGAATGACATCTTAAGGGGAACTGATGTCTGAGTATCCACTGAAGGACAGCCTATCTGGAGCAAAGGGGTCCCGGTTACCTCCCTTCCTTCTCTTCCTCCTCCTTTTCCTCTGCCAACTCCTCCTGAGATGGCCTTGATGGCCTGGTTGCAAGGTGCCCTCATGATAGTGAGGTTGTGGAGGAGGCAGCAGATCACCACGAACCTGGAGACAGGCTCTGGCGAGTACTGGAGGGCTCCTCCCGAGTAGTCCAGGCAGCGGAGCCCTTGCATCAACACGCTAACAGTGTGCTCCACAACGCTCCTGGTTGCTACATGGCTCTCATTGTAGACTTGGGGCTGGATTTTCATTTTTAGGTTGGGACCCCGATGACCGGAGCATGTCTAGGTCCCAGCCCCGGCACTATTTCTAAATGCTAAATAAATAATTGGCCTGAGAGTGAGTCCAGCTCTCAAAACGTTATGGAGACAGTAATGGGAAATTGAGTGCAATTTTTAAAGGCAAGCAGCAGCCATCATTAGGCTTGCCGTTGCTTATACAAACCAGTTACCCGGGATCTTGGCGGGCCTGTGTGCACATTGGAACGTATCCCCTGGCAGCCCCTGCTGTGCTCCTCTGGCCTCTTGCTGTCCAGGAGGTTTTTGCCACAGCTCCTCCTGGCTGCTCGGTCCAATGGCAGGGTAGCCTGTTCCCATCTGAACTCTCTCAGCTGGTCCTTGAACATTCACCAGGCCTTCCTGTGCCAACCCCAGTTGCCATAGTGATGCCAGTGGGCTCACTTCCCACTCCTGCCACTGTCCACTCTGAAGTTAAACTGTTCCAGATGCAGCAATATCCACACTGAGACACATCTGAAGCAGCTAAGCTTTATTTGTGTTAATTTAATCAACCCTTCCCATAGCCCTCATGGCCCTCCGCACTGTTCACATTTTCACAACCCTGTCGTAATCCCCCATAGCGTCTTCTCCTTTCCCAGCCTTTAAAAATTGCTCACTGCTACTGACAAGACTGTTAATGAGCTCTTCAATGAGCTCAACAGACAATTAATTGTAGGTGAGTGCCCGGCCCCTTCCCTTCCTGCCAGTGGCACTTTGAAAATAGCATTGCATTCTGGAGGTGGCGGGACCCAGTGTTGACCTCCCAGAACACAATATTCAAATGGCACTTGCAGCTGTTTCCGCACTTAGCGGGCTTTGAAAATCTGGCCTATGCTGTCCCCGCGTGGTGGAGGGGAGTCATTAACCAGCTGTAGAGCAGGTAAAATAAAAGCAAAATATTGCGGATGCTGGAAATATGAAATAAAAACAGAAAGTGCTGGAAAAACTCAGCAGGTCTGGCAGCATTTATTGTAGAGCAGGTATCCCTTGTTGCCCAGCAGCCAGCCTCTGGCTCATTGTGGTGCATCAAAGATGGCAGGTGCATCTAATTGGCGCAGAATGACTGTTTTGTGGTTGCTGCCAGGATAGCAGGCCTTCACCAAGAGGATCATCTGGGCATGGTCGCACACAAACTGGACGTTAACAGAGTGGTAGCCCTTGTGATTATAGAACATCTCTCCACTAATGTGGGGCCCGCAGACCACATGCAGTTGATTGCACCCTGTGCCATTGGGAATCCCACCAGCCTGGCAAATCCATGTGCTCTCTCCTCCTGCTTCTCCCTGGCCAGTGAGAAAACGATGAAGTCCCCCTTCCTTCCATACAGGGCCTCTGCCACCACCCAGCAATGCTCCCTCTAAGCTGTGTGACTGCACAGCAGTGCGAAAGTCCCTGCACAGGCCACGCACAAGTTGGGCCTTCTAAATTACTGCGCATGTGCGGCTGTGCACAAAAATTAAAAGGGGCCGAGCACTGAAAGAAATTACCCACGCACCAAAAAAAAAACCAGGGAGCTTTGCCGTCCAGATGCAGCGATGGAGTGTGAACAGAGAAATGTTGCTAATGTCACCTGCTCTCACCTGGGAGGATCCACTGGCATAGAAATTTAGGGCAGCGGTCAGGTTGTAGGAGGTACAGTTCAGTGACCATCTCCTTTTTGAAACACAAGTACCTCATACAATGCTCCTGGATGAGGTGCAGGGAGGATATGTGTTCCAGAAAGACCCATGGTGTATAGGGCCTTCTATTGAGAGCCCACCTCTTCCTCCCACTGCACACTGCCTCCCCTCATTACGGCCTTTGCCGCATTTCCAAGTCATGCTGCAGCCCAAGAGGAACTGCAACTATAGGCCCAATTACTGAAGCAGACTTTCTCCTAATAGGTCAACCAGCTCCTCTGACTTTCTTGTCAAGATCCAGCACCACTCCCTTTGAAAATCCAAAATGTTGCAAAGCTTCTCTGCACCAGCAAAAGGAAGTCAAAAGCACCTCACCTGGAAGTTGGATGGTTAGCTCTTTAAAAAAAAATGCTAGTGGGAGAGTTGGGGGTGGTTGGGGGCAGGGGGAGGGGGTGGTCCCTCATGCAGCTGAATGCATTTTCAGCTGGGAGTGATTGAGAGGACATTAATTGGACCTATGCTCTCCAAAATGGCAGATTATGCACCAAATCAGTGTTAGAGGCTATTTGGTAGAAAAAATAGAGGGGAGATGAGGAAAAACTTTTTCACAGAGGGTGGTGGGGGTCTGGAACTCACTGCCTGAAAGGGTAGTTGAGGCAGAGACCCTCAACTCATTCAAAAGGAGTCTGGATATGCACCTCAAGTGCTGTAATCTGCAGGACTACGGACCAAAGGCTGGAAGGTGAGATTAGAATAGGTGGATCGTTTTTCGGCCAGCATAGACACGATGGGCCAAGCGGCCTCTTTCTGTGCCTTAAACTTACTATGATTCTATGATGTCATGATCATCCCACTCTGCATGGTTCTGCCGCACACACACTACATTTACACTAGCGCTCTGCCATTCAGGGTGCACCGGAAGTGGTTGGAAACGTCTGGCTGAGATTTTCAGAGTTTGGGGCTTTAGTTGCACTGGCACTAATGGTGCAACGGAGTCTAATTTTGTGGCCCTAGTCTTTGGCACGTGGAGTAACTGCCCCAGAAATTGGAATGATGCATCTTGCAGCAGGTGACAGGAATTGGATTTATTTCCTCACCCTTCAGATTGTACTATATTCACAATGCAAATTGCTGGAAACGTGTATTGATGATGGTATCGCGATGCCAATGTTACATCTGGGACCTCATGATCATCATGCCCAATTATCTATCTTCTTATCCAATGAAACAAATGATAGAGAAAGAATGATGGAAAATGAAATTGGACAAATTAGAGTCAATTTAAATAGAGAGGGAAAGAAAAAGCATGGATTGAGAATGACAGAGGAAAAGAAAATAAATAAGCAGAAGATGGCATTATAACCCAGTTGTGTTTGGGAATGGTTGTAACGCTTTTTGACAAGTTATGAGTGAATGGCAGAGTAGTTATGTGAAATGTATAAACGCTTTTACTTATGTACTGTTTCCCAAATTTATTTTTTGAAAGAAACCTGTCTAATTTGCATTTCTGAGTGTCATAACAGCTTTGCATTCTGAAAATTATTGCTTCTGACACTCGTGGGAGTGTGGACTTCAAGGCTTCCACAAAAGTAACACAGAGAGTGATTTAAATTTATCTTTGAAAACCTCAAGGAACAATTCACTAACTGCTGGACTGGGACTTCTCAGCTTCATTTGTTCCCTTTCTGGGTTTCCAAGGTTGCATATCATGTCAGGACCATAAATTACATCATTAATAGAGTCCTTATGACATGAATTACCAGCTCTAACTGGCAGTGGTGAGATGAATTCACATTTACAGGGTAAATCCAGCAATTTCATGACATACAATTGATTTCAATGCACAGGTTCACAGTGAGGTTGCCAATTCTCTGCTTTTGTTGAGGCTAATGGCAGAGTGGCGCAAATTGTGTAATTTGTGGAGAACTGGAACTCATGACCTATTTCTTCCCCACAAATTGCTGGATTTTTTAAACAGACTAGTATTAGCATGCGCTGTTAATTCACCATTATTTTCCAAAAATTTCTAATGTTGAGGGCACTCTATCAGTGGATGATTCCTTGGACACCACCTCAACCTGTGTTTGTAAAGAGTTCCGCAGTATTTTAACAGCACCTATTTCATTTGATGCAGGACTGATCGTGCGGGAGCTGAGTTCTTCTACTTCTAGTTCTTCTGAAACAGTGGTGAGACTTTATGGTCAAAGTATAGATTCATTACCACAGGTAAGTTCACCCATGAATAAAATTATAATTTGTTTTCCGAATGCACTTGGTTGGATCTGTTCAACAAATACATATTTTTTCTTGCGTTCAAGTATATTTCTTTGCAACTGGATTTGTTATTCTAGAATTGGGCAGCCTCACAGCTCCAGCAACTCGCGTTCAGTTCTGGGTACTGCCTGTGCGGAGTTAGCAAGTTCTCCCTGTGTCCGCGTGGGTTTCCGCCGGATGCTCCGGTTTCCTCCCACAGCCAAAGACTTGCAGGTTAATAGGTAAATTGGCCATTGTAAATTGCCCCTAGTGTAGGTAGGTGGTAGGAGAATGGTGGGCATGTAGTAGGGAATATGGGATTAATGTAGGATTAGTATAAATGTGTAGTTGTTGGTCGGCACAGACTCGGTGCGCCAAAAGGACCTGTTTCAGTGCTGTATCTCTAAATTAAATTAAATTAAATTTAAAAAAAATTAAATTAAGAATTGGTGAACGAACCAACAAAGCCACGGGGCTGTTCTCCATTCCAAAAAGCTGATTTTAACTCCCAGCTGCCACCAACCCTCCCACTCCAGCACCTGCCCAGTGTGGGTAGGAGGGAGGGCTAGGATGCAGGGTGAGGGGGGTGGGTGTGGGGAGGAGGGGGAGCGGGGCTTGTGGTGGGGTGTTCCACGATTGGTTCACCTGCCAGCAGTAACCTCATTCCCTCTGGCTTTGGGCAGGACTCAGAGTCAGGCCATGCAAATAAGGTTCAGGAGTTAATATCTCTATATGTGGGCAGGTGCATGTAAATTAATGACGTAATGAGGGAAAACAGCCTCTGTACTGCATGCACCTGTTTGCTGTGCATCCAGAGATCAGTGGAGGGGAGCCCCGGAGTAGATACAGAAGATGGGCTTGTACAAGCTCGCTCAGAGTGCTGCTTTGCACAGACCCCAGTAGTTTCGCTCAGTTTTTTTTCCAGTCAAGCAGATTTCCAGCATACCATTGATTTCAATGCACAGGCTCCCATTGAGGTTGCAATTTTTTTGCTTTTGTCGAGGCTAATGGCAGAGTGGGGCAAATCGTGTAATTTGTGGAGAACTGGAACTCATGACCTTTGTTTTACAGACTAATATTTGCATGCGCCATTAATTTACCATTATTTTTCCAAAAATTTCTAATATCCAGGACACTCTTTGTTTGCATTGCACAAAAAATGTTAAAATGTTCTTTCAAATGTAAAACCTTTGGCATTTTCATTTTAAAATGAATTTTGTCAATCAGGCAAATTACACTAGTTTTTCAAATATGCTTTACCACTTAAGACTTTTGAAATGTTAATCAAATATCTGCATAAAGCAACTAGCTGAGAACTCATATTACAATAATGGCCAAGATTTTATCTCGGTGATGGACTGGAAGGCAGAGGGAGACCCCACCTCAGCCCTCTGTCGGACCAGCATTGCACTTTAACAGCGGCCAGCCAATTAATTGCGTACCATCCCTTGTGAGAGTCCTTGAGAGGATGCAGAGGAGATTTACCAGAATGGTTCCAGGGATGGAGGATTATAGTTACAAGGTTAGGTTGGAAAAGCTGGGGTTGTTCTCCTTAGAACAAAGGAGATTGAGGGGAGATTTAAAAGAAGTGTGCAAGACTATGACAGGCCTAGATAAGTTAGATCAGTAAAATCTGTTCCCATTGATAAGCGATACAAGGACTAGGGAACGCAGATTGAAAGGTTTGGGCAAAGAACGCAGGGGATATATGAGGAACACTTGTTTACGCAGTGGGTGGTAATGACCTGGAATTCGCTGCCCACAAGGGTAGCGGAAGAGGAAAATATCAGTGACCTCAAGAGGAAATTGGATGGCCATCTGAGAGAAATAGACTTGTAGGGCTATAGGAATCGAGCTGGGGAGTGGGGCTGACTGCATAGCTCTGTGGAGAACTGGCATAGACTCAATGGGCTGAATGACCTCATTCTGTGCTTTAAATGACGATATGGGCTGAATTTTATTAATGCGGTGCACATCGCTGTGGCGCCCTTTGAACTCGGTGGCCTTCTGACACAGAGGCGCCGCCGCTGAGCCCCAGCGATATGTCACAAGGGGGCTCATTTAAATGGAGGGGGCGAGCAACCACATCCCCATGACGTAAAGGGGGTGGCCGCTCCGCCCCCAGGAATGGCGTCCGGTGCCACCGCACAGGCGCTAGCGCTATTTTTAAAGGGCTTCAAGCCCTTCAATTGAATATACATATTTAAAGAGAAATTGATTTCATATTGATTTAAATAAAATTTTTAAAAAGCTGGAATCCCCTCTCACCCCCACAATGATCCCACACTTTATTTTTGGGCCTTTCCCACCAGAATAAAACTTTATTCCTAATGCGACCTTTTCCCCCTGAACTTGGTCACCATTGCCCTTCAACCCCTTCCCACCATTCCCACAGCCAATAAAAAAGGTTTTCCACACTCCACCCCGCGCACCCCCCCCCCGCCGCCATGATAATTTCAGTCCTCCCCACTTCTGAAGGCGCGCGGGTTGCGGCCAGCGCTCGTAATATAGGTGTCGGACAGCCGCCAGGACCAGGTAGGTTCATCTGCATTTTTCAAAATTAATTCGCCACCGCCGGTAATATGCGGCGGGGACTTCTCAGCGTGGGGGGTCGTGGTGTGCCACTCCCGCAACTATTTTATGGCCCCACCTGCCACGACCCCCGACATCAAAGGGCTGGTAAAATTCAGCCCTATGACTGTAAAGGACTACTTCCTGCCTCCAGAGCTGCCAGCCAGTCAAAGGGCTGACAGTTCTGCAGTACCAGCAGTGCCACCGGGAGTGATGGCCACTTCTGGTATTGCAAGAGGCCTGCAGTACCGAAGATGTCCCAACCCCGGGACACAGGTAAATGGGGTTGGGGTCACCAGGGCCAGTCAGGCAGGCCCCGGCGACAGGGTTGGGGTGGGGAGGGGAGCTTGCTGGGGGGTGGGGAGGGCTGCACTGCCAGGGAAGCCCTCCGGGGGCCATGTGTTGCCCCCAAAGAAGGGAAGCCCCTGAGCCTGCTAGGAGGCCACCAGGCTTCGTAAGGGCCACTTGAGGGCCTAATTGGCCTGGGGTGGGAAGGCCGTCCTTGGCCTTCCCCGCCCTGGACAAAATAGCAGGGGGTCAGGACAATGTCGGGCACACCACCCCTTTGTGTGCCCCCTCGCCTCCATTCCCTTCTCCAAGGTCAGGATAAAATTCTGCCCAATGTTCTTTGTTAGCAAGTGAAAATTAGCTCCCATCTAATCTGCTTCCATTCAATGCTAAGCTTTTTCAAGTTCTGGGTCTGAAATGGGATTCACACCTGATTTCTTTGGCAATGAATCATTCACATACCAGAATGTACAGGGCAAGCCTGGGGAGGGGAAGCCATTCCCTACTGCGGGCGAATCCTGTCAGATCTGGAATGTTTCACTCATAAGAAGGATTTTATGTTGTGATTCATCTAAAGGCAGACAGTACTCCTGTCAAGGAGATAAAGGGCTGAATTTCATAAGCATATCGCGTTTCAAACTCGGCGGCCTTCTGACACGGAAGTGCCACCGTCGAGCCACTGCAATATTACACGCAGATTTTCATTTAAATGGAGGGGGCAGAGCGGCTTCCCCCAACGTAGAGGGGGTGGCCGCCACATCCCCGGCAACAGCGTCCAGCGCCACCGTGCAGGTACTGGCACCATTTTTAAAGGGCTTCAAGCCCTTAGCAAAAATTTACATTTTTAAAGGTGTATTAGAATTCATTTGTTTTCAATAAATAATTAGGAGATGGAGGTCCTTCCCCAACACCTCCACAATGGTCTTTTCAATGCCCTTTATTAACAGAACTGATTTTAGGCCCCACCCGAACATTTCCCTCCCAACCTTCTCACATTTGCCCTTCAACTCCTTCCCACCATTCCCACAGCCAATAAAAATTGTTTTCCCCGCTCCCCCACCCCTCCTGCCCTGAAAGTTTTACTCCTCATCCCTCCCCACCAGTTTCTCGCCTCGGAACTCCATATGGAATTCTGAAGGCACGCGAGTTGCAATCGGCGGCTGCAAAATCGGTGTGGGATGGCTGCCGCCATCTTATTTATGTTAATTTAAATATTTAGATGAAGGCCCTGCCGCTCGGCGCCGCACCGAGGTTGCCCTGCTGCCGGTAATATGCGGCGGGCCCTTCTCAACATCGGGGGTCGAAGCGGGCCTCTCCCCGCAGAACTTTACGGGCCCCCTCCCCCCACCGTGACCCATAGCGTTGAGGGGCTGGTAAAATTCAGCCCAAAATAAGTGTTATATGTGCAGGTTTATTCTTTTTTTTAGATATGACAGAATTAATAATATAGGAATTTCTACTGTTTTCAAGTGAAGCAGATTGAAAGGCTTTGCTTTAAAAGCACACTTTAGTCCAGTAAGCAAGTCAGCTCATCACAGGAGTGATGACATCTGCAGCTAGATTAGTTTTAAAATGGAAATCCTAAAATATAACCCTAAAAACTGCAAATTGCTTTGCAAAGTGTGCAGAAACTGTGATAGGCAAGGTATCGCTGGAACTTCCTTTTGAGGTGATTTTTTTTTTAAAAGACCAAGCAATGAGGGAAACTTTCTGGAGAAAGAATGACAATTTACAGAATTCCAGTAATTTCTGCAATAAAACCGGGAGAACAGATCTCATATTTCTATCTAGCAGCATTTTAAGGGAATTCAAAACAAATGTTTACAATTTTACTGCCTATAGCAACCAAAACAACCACCCCTTGCAGTTAGTACTTCCGGCACAATGAAACATCCGAAGTTCACCATTACCTTTTTATGCTGCGCTGACCTTCCAGGAACCAATGGCAGATATCACAGGAGTCAGACACATATTTGGGCAACGAACACTTCTTTTCCTGCACAACTGGAAAACTGCAAGCTGCAAAATATTGCTGTTTTAAACAAATAATTGATTTTATTAGATGCTAGTATGCTTGTTTAATATGCTTTTGTGTTCATTTGCCCATTCTGTGTTGTGAACTTCTCCATGCTGTATGTAGGTGTGCCCCACAACTAAGTGCATCCCTAGATGCAGGAGTAGCACAGTGGGTGGTTCTGTACCTAACTTCTGTGCTGCAGTGGCTGTTGAAGCCTCACTGTCTATATCTGTGATTAATTCTCATGGACCTGCCACTGCCAGGGATCTTACTACTTTTTGAGGAAGCACCTACTTATACAGAGCTGCATAATGATACAGAACTACTACTGACATGAATTCCAACCAATTATTCCTGCATATTCCATGCATGCTACCACTGGAGGGGATTTGTTTTAAATTTACGCTCACTTATCTGTTCAAGCTTAGAACTATGAGTTTCAGAATCCAGGTTGTCTGTAACTATTCTCCAAGCATGTTGAAGCCAGTCATGACAACATCTTGGCGATTGGACACCAAAACCTGCACAACAGTAGCAGACTCGGTCAACAGAGATGCTAGCCTTTGTTTTAACCCAACCCACCCAGTGAAAATGGGATACACAGAGAGTTGTCATAATGTTAGAATTGAGATCCAAAGTATTATCCAAAATCCAAACTAAGTGATTTTATCGGTTCAGATGTTTCATTCTCTTTAGATTGGATAACTTTTGCTTTATTGTGTTAATGAAGCTTCAGTGTTTGCCGCACAGAAAACCTTGAGGTCTACCTGATAGAATGTTTCCAAAGTTTAGGTTACTCAATCAGACCCAATTTTATTTGTTTTTGGTGTATGTAATCAAATTTTCAGCCATTTGGTTGAACTTTGTCAAGCATCTATTATAGGATGCACTAATCAAGAGTTTCCTGTCAACTTTTTAAGTCTACTTCATAGAATCATTGAATCATAGAATGGTTACAGCACAAGAGGAGGCCATTTGGCCTGTTATGTCCATATCAGCTCTCTGTGAGAGCAAATCACCTAGTCCACTCCCCCGCCTTTTTCCCGTAGCCTTGCAAATTTTTTCTCATCAGATAATTATCCATTTCCCTTTTGAAAGACACAACTGAATCTGCCTCCGCCACACTTAGTTTAGTTTAGAGATACAGCACTGAAACAGGCCCTTCGGCCCACCGGGTCTGTGCCGACCATCAACCACCCATTTGCACTACACTAATTCCATATTCCTACCACATCCTCACCTGTCCCTATATTTCCCTACCACCTACCTATACTAGGGGCAATTGCTAATGGCCAATTTACCTATCAACCTGCAAGTCTTTGGCATGTGGGAAGAAACCGGAGCACCCGGAGGAAACCCACGCAGACACAGGGAGAACTTGCAAACTCCACACAGGCAGTACCCAGAATTGAACCCAGGTCACTGGAGCTATGAGGCTGCGGTGCTAACCACTGTGCCACACATCCTAACCACTCACTGCGGAAAAGACGTTTTTGATGTTGCCTTTGCTTCTTTTGCCAATCACCTTAAATTGATGTCCTCTGGTTCTGGATCCTTCTGCCAATGGGAACAGTTTCTCTCTATTCTGTCCAGACCTCTTATGATTTTTAACATCTCTATCAAATCTCCTTTCAACCTTCTCTCTGAGGAGAACAGCCCCAGCTTCTTCAGTCTATCCACGTAACTGAAGTTCCTCATCCCTGGAACTATTCTCGTGAATCCTTTCTGCACTCTCTGTAATGCCTTCACATCCATACTAAAGTGTGGTGCCCAGAACTGGACACAATACTCCAAGTGAGGCCGAACCAGTGTTTCATACAGGTTTATCATAACTTCCTTGCTTTTATATTCCATGCCTCTGTTTATAAAGATAAGGCTCCCGTATGCTTTATGAATCCCTTTCTCAACCTTCACTGCCACCTTCAATGATTTGTGCACATATAATCCCAGGTCCCTCTGTTCTTGCACCCCCTTTGGAATTGTATCCTTTAATTTATTTTGCCTCTCTTCATTTTCCCTACCAAAATGAATCACTTCACACTTCTCTGCATTAAATTTCATCTGCCACTTGTTTGCCCATTCTACCATCCTGTCTATGACCTCTTGAGATTTCCCACATTTTTAGAGAATAGGTTTAATAGAGCATTTATCAAGTTGTTCAAATCAAAGTTCAGAAGTCCTTTGAGTGACATGACGGCTGATGTATTGATTTTGTTATATACAGCCTGTGTGCAGAAAACCAAAGACCTCCACAGACCGGCATAGCCAAAGCTTGGATGATATTCGCCTTTATCAGAAGGACTTTATGGAGCTAGCTAACCTTTGCCAAGATACTGCTCAGAGCTACACTTTTGGCTGTGCTCATAATCTGAATGCGGAAGGTAATTGCTGTAACCGCTGCTTGGCAGAGCAGTACAATTCAACAAAGGAAACCTTCATAGTCAAACGAACAAGTAAATATTCATCTCTGGACCTTACAGCTGATGATTCTGTTCCTGAATTTGTGGTTTGAACGTTGAGTTTTAACTATGCATTAGTGATGTGCGTTGTAGGCCAGGCTGCCTACTGCATTCACAATGACCTTCCAAAGCCATTGCCTACACTTCACTGTCAAGCTGAAAGACTTTTTGTTTCAGCTGCCCAATGAACAGATAGCTTATATTCTGCAGTTCTCCCACGTTCCTGGACAAAAACAGCTGACAATGCAATGGATACCAAGAAGCCAAAGAAATGTGTTAAACAGGAGTCTAAAACAATGATAAGAAGATGCATATTTTTGAGAGTCAAAGAACGTTCAGCTACAGCAAGACAGTCAGAATTCTTTGCACATTGACTCTTCCATGGAGAACTAAATCCATGGTGTTTGGAGTATTACAATTCAGTATTACACAAACAGAGATCTTTCTAAAAAAAAACCTTGTCTTTTTTATCAAGCAAAATAGTTCAAATATTATTATTTAGTGAAACCTTAGGGTTCTTAACACTTGTGTGTTAGAGGCACCATTACTATGTTGTTGATCAACTTCTTGAAAGTGTTTCAGTTGAGATGTAGACTTGACCTTGGTACTGTGAACCTTGCAGTGTTGTGCTTGTTCAATTTTACTCCAGTACCTTTTTAGGTGCCTTTATTTTTCTTGTTTGTCAGATGTATATGTGTGCAGTGACAATCAGAAATGCTCCTCTACCCACCAACTCTCAGCCCTTCCAATATGATAAGACACAAAATAGAAAATTATAGATCCTGTGGGAAATTAAAGATATATATATATATATATATATATATATTATGTATACATACACACACACATATATGATTACATGATGGGGGGTGCAACAAAACTTGTTTTAGGTGAGGTGTGGTCTTGTTAGCCAGTTTGAATTTTGCTACAGTTAGCTGGTAAATTCCAGTGACACCGAAGATGGACAAGGCCTTTCTGTGTACATGGAGAGATGATTGCAAATGATGTGAGCTGAGAAACAGACAATTACAGTTTACTGGTGAGCCAGTAAAAGTATAAACTGGTAGGTAGTCTGGATGGCTTCATGAAGTTCCAGTGTACCAAGGCACATAGTCACATTGAATATTTATGAATACAAAAGGTTTGTATTCAAAGACATGTTATTTTGTTTATATACAATCACTCAATACATATGTTCCTAAATTCACATTTCTGTTTTATTTGATCTCATGTGGATTGGTTTGATGACCACAGTTTGCATCACTGCGGCTCGGTTTCAGTCTAAATTCCAGTGGTTCTTTGGAGTAAATGTGATGGCAAAACAGCACAATTCAGGCAAAAAAAATTAAGCATTCTAGTCAAGAATGACCATGTAAAACTGTCCCGCTTAAATGAAGGGGTTCACAGCTGCAGGACAAACAGGATGTGATAGCAAATGTTTTAACAGCCTTTGATATCCATCAGGTTTTACTCATAGTACGAGTGTAATAGATGACAAGGGAATTAATGGAATATATTATGGAAATCTTTTTTAGTTTCATTAAGACACAGTGGTATTTACATTGTGGCTGACACAGAAATTAGCTTTGTGAGATGAACTAGCTTGGTTGCTAAATGGCTAATTTTTCAACCTGATGCATGGTCTTTTGCAATACATTAATTATTGCCATATTTTAACATTTAGCAGCGTTTTTGCAACTGGAATAGTTTCTCAAAATATTTTTTGATATGAAACATGTTTTTATTGGTATTTTTATATAACTGATATTTTTACATGAAATATTAATCAAGTAGTTAAGTGCAGTGCAATTTTTAGCAGTATTACGACAATCGTTAGCAGTCATTGAAGCAGTATTATAAACTGATAATTTCAATGGGGTTAATATTTGTAAAGAAAAATTGTGTTTGGGTCAGTAAATGGGTTGGCCCTGTGGAAACTTTGGATTACTCTTCCCCCTCCCCACATAAGCACGTTAATGACCTCTGCAGAGTTTGAAGACAATGGTGTTACTTCATAAAGGATTGTGGTACAACTTTTACTGTGATTGAGCAAAAGATAAACCAATTCACTGTTTCTGCTTCCAGTAACATGGATCACACAAGCCACTAATCACAGGGTGTTAGGGTCAGTAACCAGGTAGGCATAGTTTTGGGGGTTTTCATCAGACTCCTAGATTTTTTTTTATTCTGTGTAACCTTAAACCTCTTCTAACAAGATTACTGAGATAATGATTGAATAATAATTTCTCATGCATATAGTCTATCAGTAGGCATTATTTTTAAATATTATATCACATTGTTTAAGGTATCCATGTTCAGATCAAATCTGGAGCTACAGTCTGAAAATGCATCTAGTATTTTAAAGCAAACTTGTTAAATTCTCCAAAATTTCTCCTGTAATTGCTGAAGCATGATATGACAACTTGACAATAATGGCAGAGACTTTGTCAATTAACCATGTCCTTTTAAACAGAGGGTCCCATCAGAAGTATAGTCAAATATCCACATAACTTTGATTAGATTCATGAAATAATAGAATTCTATGTATTGCTTAGCAATTGTATGAGAGTTCTTTTAGTGAAAGGAATGCAAGAGCTTAAGCTTGTAATTGAAGTCATATAGTACTGGTTGTTGTCCCATATTATAACAGGTAATGACAGGCAGGTTTGACTTAAATTGTGAGAGTTTTACATGAAATACAAGTTTGCACTGTTGCGATAGTATTGAAATTCCATCTGCTTCAAGATGGTGGGACAAAGGTGGGAAGAACTGAAGTATAGGAGATGCCTTCACTTCCATATATATGTGTATCTATCGAGGATTAGTATAAAATTCCAGTGTTTCCACGGGCATAGATCTGTCCATTAGTTTTTATCATAAATGTTAGTGAAAGTGGGTTCATGAGAATCCCATTAATGCTAAATCCGCCTGTTCACAGAATGTATCAGAATCAAACAACAGTTTCAAGAAAAGGACATGAATGCAGGCTTAACCAGTTCTCATTAGCTAGTGCTGATTGTAAATCCCCAGTAGATAGCAGTTATGAGACTGTGTGTACATTTTTTGTAAGGGCATGAATAATTTACAGTATAGGCATAGTTTCAGTTGGCAGAGTTATGAGAATTGGAATCAAGTGAAATGCACAGAGGAAGTGGATTATAAGCTAACTCACTTGTGTTTGACATACCAGACATGTGCCACTGTTCATTTGTGCAGAATTTAAACAAATATCACTTTTGGCAGTTTATCAAAACTTTCTGTTAACTGATAATTACTGATTTATCAAACCTTCTGACACCCTAACAACAATTATCACACAGCAATGTTAAGGTATTTTAAAAATGTTCTTTTAAAATCTATATTTTAAGGATCATTAGGTTTGTCTCAAGTGCACATTTTTGAAAGCTGATAATGATATGCCAGTTTATATTGTTAGCTCTAATAGGTCTTATGCATGCGGTTCTTAGACTTCTGGGAAATACCAGTAAAATAATCTGCCCATCAGAAACAAAGAACTTCTCTGTTAATGTTTGTTACTCAAAATCAATCTACCCGCTAAACAGATTTTTAAAAATTGTGATTCCATATCAATGAGAAAAAAATCAACACATTCTTCATTAACACATTACACTCTGAGGATTCATGTTATATGAAGGGGGTCCCACTTTTGACTCGAACTTTGATTAACCATAGCTAATTAAAGTCGGAATAGATTGCTGCATTAAGATAGGTAGTTGAAACATATTGTATTGCAGGGGGCCCCAGGTACATCATCATTCAATTTCTTGAGATGATTTCTGAAATTTAGCGCACAGATGGATTTTTTTGGCTAAGCACACTGCTTTATCTTACAAAGATACAACTCCCTTTCAGTTATGTTTCTCAGTCTTGTTTTTCATACTTTTTATTGGCTTCATAGAATTTGGGCTTAACTCTAGACAAATATCCAGCAACATCTGGAACTATACTGAAAGATTGCATTGGTTATTTATTCCAAAACTAGGTTTTATGCATTAGTTTTAAAAAAGGCCAATTTTTCAGCAGCATATTAAAAATTGTTTGTTACATTTCATATCCTTTAATATAATAATTGCACAAACTATAAAGAATCCTTTCTGTGAAAGGAGCTCCTGTCAGGATATGTAAAATAAGAGAACATTGTGCAGCCTGTAATTGAATTACTTTGGAAAAATGAAGTCCAATGAGTACCTTCAAGGTACAAATGCCAAAATATAATAAAAAAAATTTTGATTGCATTTATCACTGCTCTATGTATTAATTTTAAGGAAGCAAGCTTGTAACTGAAGTTTAGTAATGGATTATTGAATTTTGGTCTGAATCCCAGGGCGTTGTCAGTATAATTTCCCCACATTGGTTGGTCAGTCCTTACAGGGGCTTAATTAGAACATCATGTGGAAGCAAGATGATACTGTATTTTCCCTGTTTCAGTTGCTACTCCTGAGCAAATAGGATGATTACCACAGAGAAACCTATACCTCAGACTGTACTTGTTACTGGTTGAAAGAAGAAAAAAATATTAAAGTAAGGAAACTTGCTTTAATTTTTACAATTTGAGTGCTCAGGGAATCCTTCAAAACTTCAGCATTAGAAATCTGTAATGAAACTCTTGAGCATTATCTGCATTGACATGTATTTGTTTTTTTCATTGGCTTCAGTAAGGGAGAACACAATGGATGTTTGTAACACAATTCTTACTAGCCCAGGCCTTTCCCAACATAACAATGTGAGACCAGTCTATTAACTATTCATCAGTCCATATTTACTAACCAGTCAAGTGACTTAAAATGCAAAGGTCTATATAAATTCTCATGGAATTTTCTCATACAGAGACATTTGAAATGTGAAATCAGTGACCCTTATGAATAAAAACTAGCAGAAATGCCCAATATTAAGCTAGTGGTTTGTACCTTCAGTGTAGTTTGTGGCCCTTGCAGTTGATGTAGTTTAAGCAAATGTTTCACGTGAGTTTTTTTGAAAACTGTAAGTCTCTTTAAAATGTATTGTACAGGCAGAATGTGGAGACCTAACAGCTACAGTTTTGATAACAATAGAAAACTATCTCAAAATTATGAGGGGTTTTAATAGAGGAAGTAGGGAAAAACTACTTCCTCTGGCAAGTGGGTCTGAAACCAGAGGCCATAGATTTAAAAGAATTGGCAAAAGAATTGGAGAAATTGGGTGAATTTTTATTTACACAGACGGTTGTTTAGATCTGGAACGTACCATCTGGAAGGATGATGGAAATAGCTTTCGCAAGAACTTTTAAAAGGCAATTGGGCGTGTGTTTGAAGATGCTTAATTTGCAGGATGATTGGAAAAAAGCTGGGATGTGGATTTAAATTCGACAGCTGGTTCAAAGAGCTGCATGTTGCACCAGCCTCACATTGTTTTAAAAAAAATTGAAGCATGTGCTTTGTTTATGTCTGTCAACCAAATAAAAGGAGCCAAAATGGAAAATATTAGCAAAATGTATTTTTAAGAACTACACTGCTCAGTGAAACTATGGCTGGAATTTTTCATTGAGCGACGGCCCCGCCCACCGGCTGAAAAGTCGGTGGTGAGCCCGCCTTCGCCGGACCAGGGGAGCCAGGCGGGACTTTTCGCTCCCCAGGCCCTTAATTTGTCTTGGAAGTCCCGCCTAATGAGCTGCCGACCAATCAATGGGCTGGCAGTTCTTAGTCCCAGCAGCGCCACCAGGAGGGGTGGCCACTGCAGGGACTACACCCAGCTAGAGCAAGCAAGGTGAAGGATGGCCCCGGAAGACCGGTAAGTGTCCCCGACGAAGCCCTTAAAAAATCGGCTGGGCCCCGGCAAGGCAAGGGAGATCGATTGGCGGGGGGCAGGGGTATTGTGCGCTGGGCGGCTTCGGGGGCATCCCTCCAGGGGACATAGAGTGCCCAATCAGCAGGGCCCCCCTTCAGCCCACAAGACCATACGAATTAGAGCAGGAGTAGGCCACTCGGCCCTTCAAGCCTCCTCCACCATTCAATAAGTTCATAGCTGAATTGTTTACTCCATATTTCCACCTAACCCCGATAACCTTCCACCCCCTTGCTTATCAAGCATCTATTTACCTCTGCCTTAAAAATATTCGAAGACTCTGCATCCACCGCCTTTTGAGGAAGAGAAATTCAAAGACACATGACCCCATGAGAGAAAAAACTTCTCCTCATCTCTGTCTTAAATGGGTGACCCCTTATTTTTAAACACTGACTCCTAGTTCTAGATTCTCCGACAAGGGGAAACATCCTTTCCACATCCACCCTGTCAAGACCCCTCAGGATCTTATATGTTCCAATCAGGTCGCCTCTTACTTTTCTAAATTCCAGCGGATACAAGCCTAGCCTGTCCAAGCATTCCTCATAGGACAGCCCGCCCATTCCAGGTATTAGTCTAGTAAATCTTCTCTGTACTGCATCCAATGCATTTACATCCTTCCTTAAATAAGGAGACCAGTACTGTACACAGTACGTCAGATGTGGTCTCACCAATGCCCTGTATAGCTGAAGCATAACCTCCCAACTTTTGTATTCAGTTCCCCTCATGATAAACGATAACATTCTATTAGCATTCCTAATTACATGCTGTACCTGCATAATAACCTTTTGTGATTCATCCACTAGGACACCCAGATCCCTCTGCACCTCAGACTACTGCAAACTCTCACCATTTAGATAATAAAGAACAAAGAAAATTACAGCACAGGATAGGCCCTTTGGCCCTCCAAGCCTACGCCAATCCAAATCCTCTATCTAAACCTGTCACCTATTTTCTAAGGGTCTGTATCTCTTTACTTCCTGCCCATTCATGTATCTGTCTAGATACATCTTAAAAGACGCTATCGTGCCTGCGTCTACCACTTCCGCTGGTAATGCGTTCCATGCACCCACCACCCTCTGCGTAAAGAACTTTCCACGCATATCCCCCCTAAACTTTTCCCCTTTCACTTTGAACTCGTGTCCCCTTGTAATTGAATCCCCCACTCTGGGGAAAAAGCTTCTTGCTATCCACCCTGTCTATACCTCTCATGATTTTGTACACCTCAATCAGGTCCCCCCTCAACCTCCGTCTTTCTAATGAAAATAATCCTAATCTACTCAACCTCTCTTCATAGCTAGCGCCCTCCATACCAGGCAACATCCTGGTGAACCTCCTCTGCACCCTCTCCAAAGCATCCACATCCTTTTGGTAATGTGGCGACCAGAACTGCACGCAGTATTCCAAATGTGGCCGAACCAAAGTCCTGTACAACTGTAACATGACCTGCCAACTCTTGTACTCAATACCCCGTCCGATGAAGGAAAGCATGCCGTATGCCTTCTTGACCACTCTATTGACCTGCGTTGCCACCTTCAGGGAACAATGGACCTGAACACCCAAATCTCTCTGTCCATCAATTTTCCCCAGGACTTTTCCATTTACTGTATAGTTCACTCTTGAATTGGATCTTCCAAAATGCATCACCTCGCATTTGCCCTGATTGAACTCCATCTGCCATTTCTCTGCCCAACTCTCCGATCTATCTATATTCTGCTGTATTCTCTGACAGTCCCCTTCAGTATCTGCTACTCCACCAATCTTAGTGTCGTCTGCAAACTTGCTAATCAGACCACCTATACTTCCCTCCAAATCATTTATGTAATGTGCTTCTTTTTTATTCTTCCTGCCAAAGTGGACAATTTCACACTTTCCCACATTATACTCCATTTGCCAGGTCTTTTCCCACTCACTTAACCTATATATATCCCTTTGAAGCCTCTTTATGTCCTCTTCACAAGTTACTTTCCTACCTATCTTTGTGTGATCAGCAAATTTAGCAACCATACCTTCGGTCCCTTCATCTAAGTCATTTATATAAATTGTAAAAAGTTGAGGCCCCAGCACTGATCCCTGTGGCACACCACTCAATACGTCTTGCCAACCAGAAAATGACCCATTTATGCCTACTCTGTTTCCTGTTAGATAACCAATCTTCTATCCATGCCAATATGTTACCCTCTACACCATGAGCTTTTATGTTCTGCAATAACCTTTGATGTGGCACCTTATCAAATGCCTTCTGGAAATCTAAGTACAATACATCCACCGGTTCGCCTTTATCCACAGCATGTAACTCCCTCAAAAAACTCCAATAAATTGGTCAAACATGATTTCCCTTTCACAAAACCATGTTGACTCTGCCCGATTACCTTGAATTTTTCTAAATGCCCTGCTATAATATCTTTAGTAATAGCTTCTAACATTTTCCCTAAAACAGATGTTAAGCTAACTGACCTGTAGTTTCCTGCTTTCTGTCTCCCTCCCTTTTTGAATAAAGGAGTTACATTCGCTATTTTTCAATCTCACGGAACCTTCCCCGAATCTAGTGAATTTTGGAAAATTAAAACTAATGCAACTATCTCACTAGCCACTTTTAACACTCTAGGATGAAGTCCATCAGGACCTGGGGACTTGTCTGCCCACAGCTCCAACAATTTCTTCAGTACCACTTCCCTGGCAATCGTAATTTTCTTGAGTTCCTCCCTCCCTTCCATTTCCTGACTTACAACTAATACTGGGATGTTACTTGTATCCTCAGTAGTGAAGACCAATGCAAAATATCTGTTCAATTCATCTGCCATCTCCTTATTATCCATTTTTAATTCCCCTGGCACAATTTTTATAGGACCAACGCTCACTTTGTTAACTCGTTTCTTTTTTAAATATCTATGGAAACTCCTACTGTCTGTCTTTATATTTCTAGCTAGCTTTCTCTTGTACTCTAATTTTACCTTCCTTATCAATCTTTAGTCATTCTTTGCTGTTTTTTATATTCTGTCCAAACTTCTGACCTGCCTCCCAGCTTTGCGCAATTGTAGGCTTTTTCTTTAAGTTTGATGCTACCTTTTAACTGTTTTAGTTAACCACGGATGGTGGATCCCACCCTTGGAATTTTTCTTTCTTGTTAAAATGTATCTATTCTGTGTATTCTGAAATATCCCCTTAAATGTCTGCCACTGCATCTCTATTAACCTATCCCTTAACCTGATTTGCCAGTTCACTTTAGTTAGCTCTGCTTTCATGCCCTCATAATTGTCCCTATTTAAGTTTAAAATATTAGTTTTGGACCCATTCTTCTCTCCCTCAAACTGAATATAAAATTCAATCATATTATGATCGCTGCTACCTAAGGGAACCTTAACAATGAGGTCATTAATTAATCCTATCTCATTGCACAATACCAGGTCTAGTATAGTCTGCTCTCTGGTTGGCTCCAGAACGTATTGTTCCAAGAAATTATCCCGAAAACATTCTATATACTCCTCATCTAGGCTATCTCTGCCCATCTGATTTTTCCCTTCTATATGTAGGTTAAAAGCCCCCATAATTATCGCCATACCTTTCTGACAAGCTTCCATTATTTCTTCCTTTATACCTCATCCTACAGTGTGCTTAATGTTAGGTGGCCTCTCATCTCTACCCAAACTGCTTCTACGTCCTGGTCTCCTGAACTTAGGTCATCCCTCTCTATTGCTCTAATGCCATCATTAATTAACAGAGCTACCCCTCCACCTTTTCCTAGCTTCTTGTCCTTCCTAAATACCATGTACCCTTCAACGTTCAGGCCCCAATCTATGTCGCCCTGCAGCTATGTCTCTGTCATGGCTTTCAGATCGTACTTATTTATTTTTATTTGCACTCTCAGTTCATCTGTTTTGTTTTGAATGCTACGTACATTCAGCTACAGAGCCTATAGTTGTGTCCTTTAATTATTTTTGTAACCTCTAGCCTTATCTCGTAGATTAACTTGTAGATTTGTAAGCTCTGTCCCTTCCTGTCACCGTCTGTTAGTCATTTCCCATATTAATACCTTTCTCTGTTACCTTGTCTCTACTCCTTGATTTACCATATCTTCCCAAATTTGATCCCTTGCCTCACTCACTAAGGCCTCCTGGTTTTACTAAATGGGGTTCTTGAGGCTTTTGCCGCCTGGCTGCCATGCATAAAATACCCATGGCAGTGGGAAGAGGCCCTTAAGTGCCAGTTAATTGGCCACTTAATGGCTTTGATTGGCCAGGGGTGGGTGGGGGCCGTTTCTCACTGCCACTGCCCCGCGTAAAATTGCAGCGGAGATGGGAGGGGGTTGGGAACGCCCCCCCACCCCCACACACACCCCCCACCCTCCGCCACCAGCCTGCTCGTTTGGGGGCTGTAAACTTCCAGCCTATGTCATTGCGAGGAAATAAAGCTACTGTATCCACCTATAGAGTATTCACTCGTCAGGCATTTCATGGTTAGATGGAATGTAAAGTTCTCTCTCTATCCCAGCAACATGCATTGATGCTAACCTCAAAAGAACAACCCCTGCTGCACCATTGTGACATTGCATTACTATACAAACTTTACTGGAGCCTCTTGAGACTGGCCAGTCTAGTACTGAATTAGGGGTCAGTTTGTACTATGGACCTACAGTCCCTAAGAAGTGGAATAAGACTGTCCAAACATATTTAATGTAGGCCCTTTGTTGAGGTGTTATTCTGTATCCTCATCTAATACATTATCATTCCCCTGATTTATCTGTTCTCTTCTTTAAAATGAATGGCTGACGCAATGAAAGAAGCATCGGTTCAAAATTCAGTGTGGACTGCTTTTGATTGCATGCTGGATGGCCTACTTGGCCTACAGAAATTGGTCCTTGGGCCTCATGTAATGATTAAGCCAAACTGTTGGTGCCTATCATACCTCCAGAAGGAGTTTGCTTGTGTAATTGAATCAAATATGGGCTGCTTACCTTGACAGTAGTAGCCCTCAGGTACATCCCGGGAGGGGAAGGGGATCCGAATGGAAGCAGGGGAAGGCAATCACAAGCTGGCAGCAGCCCTCTATGGGACGAGGTGAAGCACTTAGTTAGAAGCCCTTCTTTAACTGCAGACTAATGACATCCTCCTTTCCTGGGGATCCAACTATAGGAGATTCTTGATAAACAAGGGTGTGAAAGGTTATCGGGGGTAGGTGGAAATGTGGAGTAATCAGTTCAGCCTTGAACTTATTGAATAGCGGAGCAGGTTCAAGGGGCCGAGTGCCCTACTTCTGCACCTAATTTGTATGTTCGAGAAGACCCTTCTTTCTCTTCCTTATCATCATCCCTTTCAGCTTCACAAAGTATTAATCCATTCTACATGGTGACGGTGTACAGAACACTGCAAGCATCAGTAATCCTGTATTGCAAGGCTCCATCGGATTAAGCTAAACACCTAAAATGAATCCTCAAAATGCCAATGGGCTGCTCTATTAAAAGTCATGCAGTTCCATGCCCCTTATATTTATTCTCCTCTGTATGCGGATACCTTACTGGAATTATTAACCGTAACAGCCAGGCATATCCCTGAACACCAATCAACCTTCCTGATGCATGGCTCAAAATCATCAAGATTGCTGAGGTGGATTGATAGCCTCCTGGTTATCAGGCATCAGCATGCATGATAAGATAATTAGCATCACTTACAAGCTAGACATTTATTGTTTGTTCATCGCATGTGGGCACTGCTGGCAAGGCTGTATTTATTGCCCTTCAGAAGATGGTGATGAGCTGCTTTCTTGAATGCTGCTGTCCGTGTGCTTCCACAATGCTGTTAGGTAGGGAGTTCCAGGATTTTGATCCAGTGACGGTGTAGGAACTAGATATAGTTCCAAATTAGGATGGTGTGTGAATTGGAGGGGAACTTGGAGGCAGAATTCCCAGCCTCTGACCTCCTCTTGTTTCACAGTATTTATATGGCTGGTCCAGGTTGTGATCTTCCAATGCATCTGCTGCCCTTGTTCTTCTAAGTGGTAATTGTTGCAGGTTTGGATGGTGCTGTCGAAGGAGTTTTGGTGTGTTGCTGTTGTGCATCTTGTAGATGGTACACACTGCTGCCACTGTGTGCCAGTGGTGAAGGGAGTGAATGTTGAAGGTGGTGGATGGGGTACCAATCAAGCGGGCTGCTTTGTCCTGGATGATGTTGAACTTCTTGAGTGTTGTTGGAGCTGCACTCATCCAGGCAAGTGGAGAGTATAACATCACACTCGAGACTTGTGCCTTGTAGATGATGGACAGGCTTTGGAGAGTCAGGAGATGCATTATTTGCTGCAGAATTCCCTGCCTCTGACCTGTTCTTGTAGTCACAGTATTTAGATAGCTGGTCCAATTAAGTTTCTGGTTAATGGTAGCCCCCAGTTAATGGTGGGATTTCAGTGATGGTAATGCCATTGAATGTGAAGAAGAGGTTGTCAGATTCTCTCTTGTGAGAGATGGTCATTGTCTGGCAGTTGTACGGTGAAAATGTTACTTGCCACTTATTAGCCCAAGCCTGAATGTTGTTCAGGTCTTGCTGCATACGTGTATGGACTGTTTCAGTGGCTGACGAGTTGTGAGTGGTGCTGAACATTGTGCAATCATCAGCGAACATCCCCACTTCTGACATTATGATGGAGGGAAGGTCATTGATGAAGCAGCTCAAGATGGTTGGGCCTAGGACATGTCCCTGAGGAACCCCTGCAGCAATGGCCTGGGACTGACATGATTGATCTCCAACAACTAAACCCATCTTTCTTTATGCTAGGAATGCTTCCAGCCAGTGGTGAGTGAGATATATTTGAGTGGCACTGACAGATAAAATGGACATCAAGCATGGACAGTTCAAGGAAGTGTTTATTTACGTCATGACATCAATACATCATCAAATTATTAGCATGCTATATAAATAGATTAGACTGCTTTCCCTTTCAAAACAAAAGTATTTTTCTCTACAATTAACTATATTTACAAATCAAGTTTAATAATAGGTTTACGAATCTTTCTGATTTCTGGATAGGTTTTGGTACAGTTAGCTTTTGGACTAAGTTTTGTTTCAGAACTTAGAGAAGGTCTTGTTCTTTTCTCAAAAATTAGTACTTCAAACACTGAAGTCTGAACTGGTTCAAACCCTGGCATGAGCTCATGCTCATGTTTTGGTTCATTCCTTGTCGGATCATGTGATCTACATGGACATTTCTCACTTCATGGGCTGGATTCTATGAGCTCGCCGCTGAGATCGTTGGCAAGCTCAAAAAATGGCAGCCCGACAAAGAGCTGGCGTGACCTTAAGCGCGGAAGCTCATTTAAATAGCCGGGCAGCCCACCCGTCCCCCAATCACGTGGCGTGGGGGAGGGGGGGGTGCTGTCTGTCCCCGGCAATGGCATCAGCTGGCTGGCGCCATTTTTAGAGGGCAGTCAGCCCTGCTGGTATATTTAAATGTTTTAAGACATATCCCCCCAGAATTCATAAATAAAGTTCCAATTCCCCTTCCCCCCTCCATAACAATTACATGAACTATTTGCCCTTTCTCCCCCTCAAAACAATTACCTTTAACATCAGGCCCTCAAGATCGCAGGTGAGTGTAATTAAATTAATTAATTTTATTGATTTACATATTCAAATTGTGGTCCCATTGCCCAGCGGCAGGGAGGCCACCACGGCGTCTCACCACCGCCGGGAGGATCAGGCCGGGCCCTGCCAGCATCGAGATCCATGGCGGGCCTTATCTAGAGCCATCTTCAGGCCATCCCCACCATGGATCACGACATCGAGGGCTGCTTAAAATCCAGCCCTACATCTTTCTTCAACAACTCATGTAGTGGAGCTAACACTGTTGCAAGCTCAGGCAGAATGTGCGAGCAGTATTGAACAATGCCTCGAAAAGATCAAAGCTCAGACACATCTTTCGACTTTGGGGTTAACTATAGCCTCTATCTTCTCTTTCACTGACTGTTGCCCTTTTTCATTGATTTTCAAGCTAAGGTACACATGCTCTTTTTCAACTTCACATTGAGATCATTGAGCCTGTTTAATACTTCGTCCAACACTTGCAGATTCTCTTCCTCTGTAGCAGTCACGATCAACACAGCATCCTGATTTCACAAGTAATGTGTCACACCTTGCAAAACCTTATCCATTGTAGCTTGGAAGATTTTTGGAGAAGACTTCACACTAGAGTAGCTTCGTATGGGAGTATAACTGCATGTATGTGTTTACTGTGAGATACTGCTGTCTCTCTCAATCCACATTGAGCTGGGCATAAGCATGGGACAAATCCAATTTTGTGAATAGCTTGGATCTCGCTAACTCCGCATACAGATCTTGAGAGGTCAATAGTAGATACTGCTCATCATTTACTGCCTGGTTGATTGTGAATTTGTAGTCCATGCATAACCTTACGGTTTTGTCTGACTTTTAGAATCATGGAATGGTTACACCACAGAAGGAGGCCATTCACTTAGCGCCACTCCCCTGCCTTCTCCCCGTAGCCCTGCACAGTCTTCCTTTTCAGATATTAATCCAATTCCCTCTTGAATGCCATGATTGAACCTGCCTCCACCACACTCTCAGACAGTGCATTTCAGATCCTAACCACTCACTGCATGAAAAAGGTTTCCTCATGTTGCCATTGCTTATTTTGCCAATTACCTTAAATCTGTGCCCTCTGATTCTTGATCCTTCCACCAATAGGAAGAGTTTCTCCCTATCTACTCTGTCCAGATCCCTCATGATTTTGAATATCTCTTTCAAATGTCCTCTCAACCTTCTCTTCTCCAAGAAAAACAATCCTAACTTCTCCAACCTATCCACGTAACTGAAGTTCCTCATCCATTCTCATGAATCTTTTCCACACCGTCTCTAGCACTTTCACATGCTCCCTAAAATGTGGTGCCCAGAACTGGATGCAGTACTCTAGTTGAGGCCAAACCAGTGTCTTATACAAGTTCAACATAGCTTCCTTGCTTTTGTACTCTATGCTCCGATTGATAAAGCCCATGATGCTATATGCTTTATTAACCGCTCTCTCAACTTGGCCTGCCACCTTCAATGATTTATGCACATTGTTACAACCAGGTGAGAAAGGGTTCCAGGGGTTCCCTCTCAGCCTTTGCCTGGTTTTAATTTTTAAAACACCCCCTCAGTGAATCCTTGTTCACTGCTCTCCAATTGGAAGGCAAAGAAATCAACCAGACAGGTTTTCTTAGATTTAAACAAGAAAAGTGGAGGTTTATTAACCTTAAACTCTAATTTGGTTAACAATTACAAATATGCGATGTGACCACGTTAGCATGCATACGCGATAAACACACACACAGATAGAGACAGAAAAGTAGAAAGAACAAAGGGAAAAAGGTCGAGGCAATAGCTGGGATTTATTTACAGTCCTTTGAGTTCAATGTTGAGTATTTGATTGCCGCCGGTAAGTCTTGCCATTTCGTTAGGGCCCAGTGTACACTTTAAAACTTGTTTCGATGTAGGAGTCTTTTCTCTCTTGAGGTTTAAATGACTTCAGTGGATCCGGAGATTTGTGTGAGAGGGAGAGAGAGAGAGATAGCCAGGAGAGAGGCTGTCTTCTTCCAAGGTCAATTGCAATCTGACCCAAACTGTGCCGTGAGCAGTTCAAACAAAACCTGGGCTAATAGGTTAGTCATGTGACTAGCTGTTGTAACAAACTCCTGTGTTTGTGGATTCTTCATCTTAGCAGACACCCTGGAATGCTGGCTTTCTTACACATTCAATGTCTGGTGATCAAAATACATTTGGGTTAATTGGATCAGGGAGCCATTCTATTATCTCCAGGCATTTTTTCTTAGCATGCAAATGTTTTCCAGCCACTGCTGATCTCTTTAAACAAGTTATTTCTTAATTCCAGCAACAGTTTAAATTTAATGTTCATATGACAAAATTAACATGCCTCGTTCTTGGCAGGTGGAGTCTTCATGACAACATTTCCACCTCTGCTCCTGCACCCCCTTTATAATTGTACCCTTTATTTTATATTATTTCTTCACGTTCTTTCTACCAGTATGAATCCCTTCACACTCCTCTGCATTAAATTCCATCTGCCACTTGTCCCCCCACCACCACCACCCTCCCCCCCGGCCATTCCACTTTTAAAGTTCTACACTATCCTCTTCACAGATCACAATGCTTCCAAATTTTGTATCATCTGCTAATTGGGGAAATGATGGCATGGTGGTAATGTCACTGAACTAGTAAGCCAGAGGCTCAGACTGCTACCCTGGGGACATGGGTTCAAATCCCACCATGACAGCTGGTGGAACTTAAATTCATTTAATTAGTAACATTCTGGAATCAAAAGTTTGTCTCAGCAATGAAACTACCATTGTTGTAAAACCCATCTGATTCATTAATGCCCTTTAGAGAAGGAAATCTGCCGTCCTTACGTGGTCTGGCCTACATGTAACTCCAGGCCCACAGCAATGTGGTTGACTCTTAACTGCCCTCTGAAATGGCCTAGCAAGCCATTCAGTTGTCAAGGGCACTTAGGGAATGGGCAACAAATGCTGGCCACTCCAATTAGGCCAACATCCCATGAAAGAAAAAAAACATTTTGAAGTTGTGCCCTGTGCACCAAGGTCAAGGTCGTTAATATATATCAGGAAGAGCAGGCATCCTACTATTGACCCCTGGGAACTCCACTACAAATCTTCTTCCAGTCCAAAAAACAACCATTAATCACTATGTTTCCTGTCACTCAGCCAATTTTGTATCCATGTTGCTACTGTCTGTTTTATTCCATGGGCTCTAACTTTGCTGACAAGCCTGTTATGTGGCACTTTATCAAATGCCTTTTGGAAGTCCATGTACACCACATCAACAGCATTATCCTCATTAACCCTCTCTGTTACTTCATCATAAAATTCAAGCAAGTTAGTTAATCACTATTTGCCCTTATCAAATCGGTGCTGGCTTTCCACATTTGTCCAAGTGACCAATAATTTTTCCCTAAATTATCGTTTCTAGAAGCTTTCCCACCACACGTTTAAACTGACTGGCCTGTAGTTGTTGAGCTTGTCTTTTACACCCTGGTTCAAAAAAAAGTGTATATTTACAATTCTCCAGTCTTCTGGTACCACCCTTGAGTCTAAGGAAGGTTGGAAACTCATAGCCAGTGCCTCCACAATTTCCACTCTCACTTCCTTCAGTATCCTTGGATGTATCTCATCCAGTCCTGGTATCTATCAACTTTTAAGTACCGCTAGCCTATCCAATACCAACTCCTTATCAATTTTAAACCCTTCAAGTGTCCGAACTACCTCATCTTTCACCATGGCCTGTGTAGCATCTTCTTCCTTTGTAAAGACAGATGCAAAGTATTAATTTAATACCTCAGCCATGCCCGCTGCCTCCATGCGTAAATCCCCTTTTTGGTCCCTACTTGACCCCATTCCTTCTTTTATCACCTTTTTTTATCACCTTTTTTTACTATTTAAGTGCCTATAGGAGATCTTTGGATTCCCTTTTATGTTCGTTACCAGTCTCTTTTCATACTCTCTCTTTGCTTCTCTTATTTGCTTTGTTATGAATATTCCCTTTTTTTGGTTAAATTTTAAGAATTTGTGTTTTAAAACTGAAATTGATTCCATAGATGCTGGAACTTTGAGGTTTTTTTTTAAAAAAAGGAGGTCACCAGAAGGTATGGACTGAGTTTGAACTGTAAACAGTTACTGAAAGGCACCTGTTTTCAAATAACCCAGCAGGGGTTGTTTTTGACTAGGAGAGATATTTACAAAGAAGTGACAGGCCAAGATTTATAGAGGTCAGGAGACTTGACTTTTAGTTTCATTTTGAACTGTTACAACAGTCATTTGGTGATTTTGGCTGCCAAATGTCGAACAGCTCAGTTTTCTCTCTTGAAAATCAACCCTGCATATAGTGTGGCAGTTTCCTATTTCCTCCTGTATTTGAAGAAACCCTGCATGTGTGATGGAACCTTTGCATCAAATGTGTGGGAAGTAAAACCTGGTTGCTGAATTCCTGCTGTAAGAACTACTTGGAGCATCTGTAGCTGCATCTCTTGGAAAGCCTACCCAAACTGATCACCAACATTGCCTGGAAAGAGCTGTTCTAGGAAGATCCCATTGACAGCCATTGGCACGTATTTGGGATGCCTAAACAAAACAAAGGACATATTTCTATACCTTTTTAGCCTATTTTTTAAAATTCCTTCTATTTCTTTGTAACAGCTGTAAACAAAAATCCTTTTTATTTTTTCCTGTTTAACCAGTTGTATATGTTTGTGTGTGTGTGTGTGTGTGTGAGAGCTAGGATAAATAAGGGTCTTTAACATTTCAATTTGTGTCTATGTTTTACTTCATTATTGATTAAGAATTGGTTTATAATAAACAAATAAATCTGTTGTTTATTAAAGAAATCTGGTTTGTGTGTGTTATCCTGGGGGAAAATAGAGAATATGGTTGACCGTATCAGTAAGTGGGAAAATTTAAATATATGTTGTAACCTGTGGAGAAGTGGAATAGTGCACTCCTCCTGCCTCGGTCATAACAGCTTTCTCAATTCCCCTCTGAACCTTCTATATTCAGCTTGGTTCTCGGTTGTATTATCCAATTGACATCTATCATAAGCACACTTTTTCTTCATCTTAATCTCTATCTCTTTTGTCATTCAGGGAGCTCTGGATTTGTTTGCCCTACGTTCCCCCTTTGTGGGAATGTACCTTGACTGTGCCTGAACTATCTCTTCTTTAAAGGCAGCCTATTGTTCCGTTACGGTTTTGCCTGCCAACCTTTGATTCCAATTCATCTGGGTCAGATCCATTCTTACACCATTGACATTGTCTTTGCCCCAGTTATTTACTCTTACTCTGAACTGTTCCTTCTCCTTTTCCATAGCCAACCTAAGCCTTATGAAACAATGATTACTGTGCCCTAAATGTTACACTACTGACTTAGGCGGTACTATAATTGGGGTTGCCGAATCCCTGTGCTCAGTTTTCACTAGTACACAATTTCTCTCTAGCTTCTTTAGTTTTTCTTCAACCTGGGTTTTGAGAGCATAAGGAACTGGCCTAGCCTTGCAATATACTGGTTTTGCGTCAGGCCTAATTCGGATGTGCGCTTCCACACCGATTACACCTTCACAGGTATCCTCAAAAATGTTCCTGTAACTATGCAATAGCTGTTCAAGCCTCTTGGTCATCCCAACTTGAAAAACATGCATCCAGTCCAAGTTCAGCTTTTGATGCCAGTCTTTGCCCATTAACATTGGTTTGTTGACATATCTTGCTATAAAAATGAGAGACTTGTCCTTATGTTGGATGTTCCACTCCATTTGTCCGCACATTTCTAACACCTCACTAGAATAGATTTTCAACTGATCTGTGCTCTCAGTTAAAGGTACGTCACTGAATTTCCCCTCATATGTGTCTCTACTCATAATGGAGCAATTTGCAGCTGTATCGATGCACATGTTGATGCACTGTTGATTTACCAACACCTTTGTACAAAGGTCTCTGTCATTTGAGTGATTACTAGTGGCATAAACGTTATATAGTCCGAGCTCCTCTTTGCTTAGGCACTGTGGATTCACTTCAAGATTGTGAACTTCACCCTTGTGACGTTTTCTATTACCACTGGAATGAGTTCCCTTTCCTGCTTTGCTCTTCACTCAGCAAGCAGTTGACAATTAAAGCATTTGGTATTTCTATACTGACATACTTTTGCCATGTAGTTGCCCTTTCAGCAATAACAAGATACTAAATCATTATTACCAGCACTCTTCTGACTAGGTCTCTCCACTTGAAGCTTGACCTAAGCCTTCTGAAAGTGGACATAAGCTGTACTAGTCACTAGCATAGGACAAAATTCCTGAGCATTCCTCGATGCCATATCAATAGAAAGAGAAATCCTACACGCTAGCTCAAATTTAAGATTATGTGTGTTCAGAAACTTCAATTAGATTCTTTTGTCCACCAATCCACACACAAATCTGTCTCATAATGCACGGGCTAAGAATGTGCCAAAGTTGCAATGTATTGATAAATTCTTCTTTGCACAATAGATTTACCAACTATTTCACAACTTTTCTAATTTCTAGTTCCAAATTTGTAGCTTTCTGCTTTCTCTAGTGACTTAGGGTTTAAATGTTCCTCCAGCTTGGTGGTGATTGTTTCAAATGGCATGTCATTTGCCTTAAATAAAAGCAAAATACTGCAGATGCTGGAAATTTGAAATAAAAACAGAAATTGCTGGAAATACTCAGCATGATATCAAGAAATGACTGAAGGCACTAGATACTGCAAAGGCTATGGGCCCTGACAATATTCCAGCAATAGTACTGAAGACCTGTACTCCAGAACATGCCGCGCCCCTAGCCAAGCTGTTCCAGTACAGCTACAACACTGGCATCTACCCGGCAATGTGGAAAATTGCCCAGGTATTTCCTGTACACAAAAAGTCAGACAAGTCCTACCCGGCCAATTACCGCCCCATCAATCTACTCTCAATCATCAATAAACGATGGAAGGTGTCATCAACAGTGCTATCAAGCAGCACTTGCTTAGCAATAACCTGCTCAGTGACGCTCATTTTGGGTTCTGCCAGGGCCACTCAGCTCCTGACCTCATTACAGCCTTGGTTCAAACAAGAGCTGAACTCCAGAGGTGAGGTGAAAGTGACTGCCCTTGACATCAAGGCAGCATTTGACCAAGTATGGCATGAAGGTGCCCTAGCAAAACTGAAGTCAATGGGAATCAGGGGGAAAACTCTCTGCTGGTTGGAGTCATACCTAGCGCAAACGAACATAGCAGTGGTTGTCAGAGGTCAATCATCTCAGCTTCAGGACATCAGTGCAGGAGTTCCTCAGGGTAGTGTCCTAGGCCCATCCATCTTCAGCTGCTTCATCAATGACCTTCCTTCAATCGTAAGTTCAGAAGTGGGGATGTTCGCTGATGATTGCGCAATGTTCAGCACCATTCGCAACTCCTCAGATACTGAAGCAGTCTGTGTAGAAATGCAGCAAGACCTGGACAATACCCATGCTTGGGCTGATAAGTGGCAAGTAACGTTCACACCACACAAGTGCCAGGCAATGATCATCTCCAACAAGAGAGAATCTAACCATCTCCCCTTGATTTTCAATGGCATTATGATCGCTGAATCCCCTACTATCAACATCCTAGGGGTTACCATTGACCAGAAATTGAACTGGAGTAGCCATATAAATACCATGGCTACAAAAGCAGGCTAGGAATCCTGTGGCAAGTAACTCACCTCCTGACTCCCCAAAGCCTGTCTACCATCTACAAGGCACAAGTCAGTGGTGTGATGAAATACTCTCCATTTGCCTGGATGAATGCAGCTCCAACAACACTCAAGAAGCTTGACACCATCCAGGACAAAGTAGCCCACTTGATTGGCACCCCATCCACAAACATTTACTCCTTCCACCACCGACGCAATGTGTACCATCTACAAGATGTACTGCTGCAACACACCAAGGCTTCTTAGACAGCACCTTCCAAACCCATGACTTCTATCAACTAGAAGGACAAGTGCAGCAGATGCATGGGAACACCATCACCTGCAAGTTTCCCTCCAAGTCACACACCATCCTGACTCGGAACTATATCACTGTTCCTTCACTGGGTCGAAATCCTGGAACTCCCTTTCTAACAACACTGTTGGTGTACCTACCTCACATGGACTGCAGCAGTTCAAGAAGGCAGTTCACCACCACCTTCTCAAGGGCACTTATGGATGGGCAATAAATGCTGGCCTAGCCAGCGATGCTCACATCCTATGAATGAATAAAAAAAAGATCGGCAGCATCGGTTCTGATGAAAGGTTACAGATCTGAAACCTCAGCTCTGCTTCTGTCTCCACAGATGCTGCCTGACCTGTTGAGTATTTACAGCACTTTCTATTTTTACATTATTTGCCTTATTGCAAGCAAGAAGCGTGCCATAAACCTCCAATCGAATTTCCATTGGCAAAATTGTTTTCTTGCGCTCAAGAATTGCCTTATTCTGTGTTTTGACCTCTTCACTATCCCATTCAAATTCAAAAATGTTATTCGCTCTGATAGACACGTCCGTTCTTTCAACACACAAACTGAATAGTTCTCCAGGAACACCCTATGTTCCTACCCTACCAATGTATCCTATTGGTGCAGCCATATTGTCCTGTTTGCAAATTCATAGTAGCCCGGTTTCTGCAGCTGTCCATAACAGTGATACCTAAAACCAGTCTAGTCGGTGGTTGAAAATATTCTCTTACCTAAATGAAAACTTTGAATCCGATGCATACTAGGACTCTGCGGCATCCTAGTCAACTGAGGAAACAGCTTGAGTCTTAGTCTTCGCACAAACCAGCTAAAATCTCTGCCACCTGAGTAGGTAGGTCATCAGAAGCTGGCTAATCTTGTTCACTGCAGTCCTGGCCGCTGTTTGCTGCTTATATTACAGACCTTATCCTCATTGCTATCTTTTGTGATATATTTATTTGGGTGGCATGAACAGCCAAGATGGCCACCAAGCATGCCCAGGTCAAGGAAGTGTTCATTTACATCAAAATGTCATCATATCATTAGCATATTGCACAAATATGTTTTACAGTGAGATTTCCCCCGATTCCCATTGACTTCCCACTGAGTGAATAGAAGTTTTTTTCTCGTAATTCCTGGTGGAAATCATGAGCTGCAGGTCTTCAGCCAATATCTGACAAACTCTCCAAGTGAGAGTGGAGAAAGTACCGTATTCTGAAGCTTTGATGGGCAGAGGAATCTAAAAATGACTTTCAAGGTCATTAAATGCAGTGGAGTGGGAATCAAATTTTATGAGTCAAATATCTTCTGTGATGCTTCTTATCAAAAGACTCTAATAGGCCTTTTCTATATCTTCAGCCTTGTCCTCTTCATAACACAGGAATAGGGAATACCTATAGGTTGCAAGATTCAGCTCCTTAGTACCTGGTTTATTGGTGTATGAGTATCATTTTGGCTCCAAAGTTACACCCACAGTGTACATGTACGCGCCACACTTCTGATGCAAGCCGCGTGTGATTCCAATTGGGGAGGGCACAGCGAGCATCTGCCAGAGGTATGCAGAGTAGGCAGATTGTGACATCAATCTGTGTGTAATGCTAATTTAACACCAGTGCTGTCATTTTGGAGCTTAATGCTCCAGCTAACGCCACCTCTTAAACATGCACAGCGGAATACACATTCAACATCAGGAATGAAGCCCCCACCAGTACTATTTAAAAGGATCATCAACTACTTTCAGATCTCCTCTACTTTGGGGAGACAAAGCACAGACTGGGTGACCGCTTTGCGGAACACCACCTGCAAGCAGGACCCTGAGTTTCCGGTTGCTTGCCATTTCAACACTCCCCCCTGCTGTCATGCTCACATCTCTATTCTGGGATTGCTGCAGTGTTCCAGTGAACATCAACGCAAGCTCGAGGAACAGCATCTCATCTACCGATTAGGCACACTACAGCCTGCCAGACTGAACATTGAGTTCAATAATTTCAGAGCATGACAGCCCCCCATTTTACTTTCATTTTTAGTTGTTTGTTCTTTTTTCTTCTTTTTTTCTTTTTTACATTTTTTACAATTTTTACAACCTTTTTTTGCATTTATTTCATTTCATCTTAGTTTGTTCCGTTTGCTTACCCACTGTTTTTTTTCATGTTTGCACTTGCTGCTGTTCAATATTCAGTCCGTTAACACCTATTCTGTACTAATGCTTTGTCTTTCAACACACCATTAACATATTGTTTGCCTTTGCTCCATGACCTTTTGCTCAGCTATGTGGCCTTGTCCAATCTGCACCTTCTCCTTTGTTATCTCTTGCCCCACCCCCACCTCACTTGCTTATAACCTGTGACATTTTTAATATTTGTCAGTTCCGAAGAAGGGTCACTGACACAAAACGTTAACTCTGCTTCTCTTTCCACAGATGCTGCCAGACCTGCTGAGTGGTTCCAGCATTTCTTGTTTTTACTTTCAGATTAGTTGTTGATTGATTCCTACTGGCTGTTGCTGAATTGTAGAAGAGTTTGAGAGTTTCTAAAGTATTTTTTAAAGTTACTAAAGTCTACAGGGAGTAATATGGCATGCACTGATGGAATTTGTTCTGTCATCAAAGATTCTGCACATGCCGCTTGCTCCTGGAAATGGGTGCAGTAGTTTACAATCCCTATGGACTACAGCATGACAGAGAGAATGAACAGAGGAGACAGAGCAGAACAAGCTGCTGGAAGAGGAAGAAGGAGGATCGGGAGAGGAGGTCTCAGCAACAGCAACATATATTTATATAGTACATTTAACACAATAAAGCATCCCTAGACACTTAATAGGAGCATTATACAACAAAATATGACACCGAGCCTCATAAAGAGATATTCGGACAGATGGCCAAATGCTTGGTGAAAGAGGTAGGTTTTAAGGAGTGTCTTAAAGGAGGAAAGCTAGGTAGCAAGCCGGAGAAATTTAGGGAGGATATTTATTTATTTAGAAATACAGCACTGAAACAGGCCCTTCGGCCCACCGAGTCTGTGCCGACCATCAACCACCCATTTATACTAATCCTACATTAATCCCATATTCCTACCACATCCCCACTTTCCATCAATTCCCCTACCATCTACCTATACTAGGGGCAATTTATAATGGCCAATTTACCTATCAACCTGCAAGTCTTTGGCTGTGGGAGGAAACCAGAGCACCTGGCGAAAACCCACGTGGTCACAGGGAGAACTTGCAAACTCTGCACAGGCAGTACCCAGAATTGAACCCGGGTCGCTGGAGCTATGAGGCTGCAGTGCTAATCACTGTGCCGCCCAATTCTGGAGCTTAGGGCCCAGGCAGCTAAAGGCAGAGCCACCAATAATGGAGTGATGAAAATCGAAGATGCTCAAGAGGCCAGAATTCCAAAACAGCTGAATTTGTTTCATTCAATCCTCACAGAGAGAAGCAGGCGGAGAGAATACAGGGTTTCATAAGGATTACAGGCTTCCCCATGGTGCAGGCTGCCATTGACTGCATGCACATCACTTTGTGGGTGCTGCATGTCAACTCTAGAGATGTACCGCAACCAAAAGGGATGCCACTTCCTCAATGTCCACCTGGTGTGCAACCAGTCAAAGCCCGGTACCTGACAGCAATTATGATGCCTTCATTCTGTGTCAGTCCACTGTGCCATCTGCATTTGAGCCACCAAGACAAACCAGAGGGTGGCTACTGGGTGACAGGGGCTATCCTTTTATGATATGGAGTTGCAGTGAGAGCAAGAGCAGTGGGGAGGAGAAAAGTGCAGTCGCAGAGCAGGCCTGAGAGCAGCACCGAGAATGACAGCACAGAGCACAGTGAGACCAATGAGGAGGCTAAAGGACTTGTGGGGGTGGGGGTGGGGGCAGGGGGTAGGAGGATGGTGGTGGGGCAATTTCAGAGTGGACTGAGTGCATTGGGAAAAGAAAACTGTGACATCACAGGAAAGGAACTAAGTGAATGGTTGGTGAGTATGTCTTTTTTTCTCTCTCTAAACTAGGGCACTCATTCATACTCGGAGCTGGAAAATTAAAACTTTCAATCGGGCTAAGTATAACACTAAGCGAATGAATAAGACTATTAGCACAGAGCGGGTCTAGATGCATTAATTAAAATTCATCACTTAAACAAGATACTAACTAGATTATAACAGAGGAAATAGAGTTGTTGTTTTAGATTATGGATGGGCAGCTGCAACCTGTTGCTTACAATTCCTGTGCAATGTGGGATGTTCAGGACACTTCACATGTCTTGGGAGAACCACGTGTGTAGGAAGTATCTCCAGCTGCTTCAGCTTGACTCAGGATTTCCGAGCTTGGGAGCAGTTGGAGTCACTGCAAAGCATCACAGAGGATGAGAGTTTTCTGGATCATATGTTCCAGGAGCTGGCCGCCCCACAGGCAGTGAAAGTTCAGGGTCGTAGAAGGGTGGCCATCCAGAAGAGTAGGAAGAGGCAAGAAGTAGAGAAGTCTTTGGGGTGTGTGCCACCCTCAAATTGGTACACAGCATTGGAGATGCTGGGAGTGACAACATCTTGTAGGAGTGTATTTCAGACCACGACACCAACGGGCAAGGGACCGCACAGGAGGGAACAGCAAAGAGTAGAAATGCAGTAAAAATAGAAAGTGCTGGAAATACTCAGCAGGTCAGGCAGCAGCTGTGGAGAGAGAAGCAGAGTTAACGTTTCAGGTCTGTGACCTTATTTAGTTATTATCAGTGATTCCATAGTCAGGAGGACAGACAGGCATTTCTTGTGGGGAGGTTCAAGAGTGTGGTTGGGGAGGGTTTAAACTAAATTGACGGGGGCATGGGCATCAGCATATAGAAGTAGAAAAATAGGAATAAGGTGCATAGAGTGAGATGGTTAGATTGTACCAGAGAAGGGAGTAGTACCATATTAGATAGGAGCAGACTAAAAAGGACTACAAGGAATACAAAGACAGGTTTTCAATGCATGTATGTAAATGCACAAAGTGTGGTGAATATGGTTGGTGAACCACGAGGAAAAATAGCAGTATAAGGATATGATGCAGCGGCAATAACAGAAAAGTGGCTTAAAATGGTAAGGACTGGGCACTAACTATTCAAGGATATAAAATGTTCCGAAAAGATGAGAAAGGAAAAATGGGAGCTGGGGTGGAAAGGGACGATGTCCTTGAGGGAACAAAGACAGAATCTATTTGGTTAGAGTTAAGAAACAAAAAGGGGACGATCATGCTACTGGGTGCATTCAAAAGGCCTCCAAATAGTGAGAGAGAGATAGAGGAGCAAATCTGCAGGGAAATCACAGAGATGCACGAGACTATAGGGTGGTGATATTGGGTGACTTTAGTTACCCAAATATCTATTCAATAATGTTAGAGTAAAGGGTAAGGAGGGGGACGAATTTCTGAAATGTGTTCAGGAGATCTTCCTTGTCCAGTATGTTCTCAGTCCAGCTTGGAAGGAGGCATTGCTGGATCCGGTGCTGGGGAATGAGGTGGGCCAAGTGTCTATATGTCTTAGGGATATTGCTCTGCTGCTCATACTGGTGGTTATCGAGCACTGGTGTTCTTAGAGGTTAAGTTTGGGTTAAAGTTGGGGAAATACAGTGGGGCAGGATCTGGAGGGCTGTATTGCATGCAGACTGTTGCAGTTTTCAGGAGGAGAATTTTAATGCAACTTTTTAAGGGCAGCAGTTATAATGTCTCATTTTACTAGTTTTAGCACCCCAGTACACATTCAAAGTCGGTAAAAAGAATGAAACTCCAGCCATGACTTTAACATTTAAAGTAACAAAAAAGTGTTCTAGTAAGCCAACTGGCCCAGCAGGATCCAGTGGGACAGTTTCATAAACAAGTTCACTATTATTCTAGTGTAGCAACAACTTTACCACAGACAAGTTTGATGCATAATATACTGGAACATTTGGACTTATGAAAAAACATGAGGAAGTCTAATTTTAGGCATCTCAATATATTTTACAGTGTGCTGTTGTTGACATATCTTGCACATGACCAGTACTTGATGAACTGTGTGCACGCAAGTTTAGAATCTGTAGGAAGAAGAGCACATTATAAATATGGGTGCATCATTACTCATAAATTATAATGTATGGATGAATTGAATATACCAGACTCAGTGGGTGGATTGACTCTAGCCAACCACAGTTGGCAAAATCTTGAAGACTCTCAACACCAGCATATACACAGCAGCTTCCATGGTAAATTAGAAAGAGCCAATAGTAATGGCTTCTCCAGTTCATTCAAATTAGCCAGACAGAAATTAAGGAAATTCCTACATGTCTAGAACAGGTACAAACAGGAACTGGTTTCAACTTTAAAGGAGTGGCTCAGATTTCTTGGTTACTGCACTCTGGCTAGAATCCAAGTAAAGACAAATATCAGATTTCCATTCTGCATTATGTAACAAATTGAATGTTTTTTCAGAAAAGAACATTTTCAGAACATTTGTGTTCTTCACATTCATATAGTTGGTTTAATGAAAACACTTTATGCAGTACTTACAGAAATTGGAGAGAAACTATCCTCACTTTAACTCGAAATATTTATGAGAAACACAGCTCTTGGTATGAACTTCATTCTGAGTTTTTCTACTATTGTTTTGAAAGGTGCTTACAATTTATATATTTTTCTTAAGAAAATATGACTTCCAGTAACATGATTTTAAAAAATCACAGAAAAACTTTTCATGAACATGTTTAGGGCAAGTGCATTGTGCCTGTATGTTCAGTAGTGCCTGCCCTGATCTATCAGCAGGAAGGGGAAGTGGCACACAAACACCCTATTAAGAGTAAGAAGGAAAGAAAAACTTGCATTAGTACCTTTCAATGCTAAAGGTAAATGTAGCTCCAAGGCATTGTCGGTTCCAACGGGAGCTGTAATTCTGGTACAGATCCTTTCGGGATCAATTACCTTTCGTCTGGCAAGAACTGGGACCTCAGTGAGACTCTCACCAGATCTCAGCTGCTGTGAGCTCCACTAAGGTCTCTTAAGAGTTAATGGACAGAATTCCCAGGATGGCTGGGACTTGACTGGAGATCCAGCCCCAGGTGCATCTTAGACTGGACCAGAGTTTCAAGCTCAATGTCTTTCGGGTGCAACAATGTTTTAGAAAGAATGGTACACATTTAAAGGCAAATATTATGGTGCACTGATATGATTCTGATACTTTGAAGATACAGCAGCTTGTTTGGAGGTAGTAAGGAGGTGGTGCTATGATTAAAACGAGAGCTTTTGTACCTGTCAATAATTTTAACCTGATCCTGAGTGATGTATACAAAAATTTAACAGATAACTAGAATTTGAATATTGTGATGGTTGGAAAATGTTTAAATATTTTTTCTTACCAAATATAGTACGATTGGAATGAGAAATATTGCTGTCACTTCATTTGAGAATCACTAATTTGTTATGCTGTTACATTGGAGGTATACTGGAGTATTGCAGGTTACTGGAGCAGGAGAACGTAATGAGTATATTGTTGTTTTAATCTCGATGGTCTAATCTGAATGACATGGGAGTGTGAAATTTGTAATAGCAATATCACCTTGTTTGAAAAGTGCTTGGCAAGCATTTTCTCCGTGTAGGAAGAACTGAAAATCATTTTCAATATAATGATGTCATGTGCAATTGATGCAGTAACACGTTTTGAGATGATATATGTTATGGCATTGTCTGTATGATAATCAAACTCAAAAATCAAATGCTTTTTTCCATTAACTTGATAGCTCTTTAAAGCCTATTGTGTGATTATATTTGTGAGAAGGCGATTATAACAACTTTGAAAACATTTCATCACCTCATATTTATTAGAATTCATATAAGTTATCATAATCAACAGAACTGATATTTGAGGGTAAATTCACCAACACAAACTCCCAGTGGGGGCAGTGGGGGGGGGGGGGGGGGGGGGGGGTGGAGATGGGGTGGGGGGGGGGGTGGCCTGCACACTCAAAGAAGTCACAAGTTGGAGAATCGGGGTACAGTGTTGGAGTCTTATCTCCAGCCTATGACGCAACCGAACACAGGAAGAGTGATTTTACTCTAGATTATGAAGGAACAAAATCTCATTTTATTCTCCTCAGGGTAATAATTTGATTCTGCATTTTCTAACTTTTGAATATCTTGTTTCTATTAGAGGACAATTGGTCCTTGTCTACAACAATAGGTTGAATAATCACAGAAATTACAGTCAGTTCTTTGCTTTGTACACTTTTGAAGAATTATTGCCGTGTGGAGAAGCAGCATATAGATGATCTTCTTCTGAGTTGTATCCAGTACATTCTGTCATTATTTCCTATGGTAGAACATTCTGAATAACTATTTATCACCAATGCAATTATAAAGGAACAAAAATAAAAGTTATTTAGTTTTAATATCCCCAACACAAATATCATAAATCAATCCTGTGACTCACTTGTTAATCTGTTTTTGCTTAAGCTCTGAAAATTAGTGCATAATTTGACCATCAATTTTAGAAATAATCAGGATTAGGTGGTGCAGTAGGTCAGTCCAGAGGGGTGGTGTTGGATAAGTCCTTTAGAGATTCATAAAGCTAGAGACAGTACTATGTTTGATAATTCACTTCATTTATTATTGGCAAATGTTCTGATCCCCATGGAGACCACCAACAAACGAAAAGAATCAAATCCATTAATTAACTCCAAATTTTGGAAATCAGACAAGATTTCACTTTTATTTATTTATTTTAGAGATACAGCACTGAAACAGGCCATTCGGCCCACCGAGTCTGTGCCGACCAACAACCACCCATTTATACTAACCCTACAGTAATCCCATATGCCCTACCACCTACCTACACTAGGGGCAATTTATAACAGCCAATTTACCTATCACCTGGAAGTCTTTGGCGGTGGGAGGAAACTGGAGCACCCGGAGGAAACCCACACCGACACAGGGAGAACTTACAAACTCCACACAGACAGTACCCAGAATTGAACCCGGGTCCCTGGAGCTGTGAGGCTGCAGTGCTAACCACTGCGCCACTGTGGTGGCGCAGTGGTTAGCACTGCAGCCTCACAGCTCCAGCGACCCGGGTTCAATTCTGGGTACTGCCTGTGTGGAGTTTGCAAGTTCTCCTTGTGTCTGCGTGGGTTTCCTCCGGGTGCTCCGGTTTCCTCCCACCGCCAAAGACTTCCAGGTGATAGGTAAATTGGCTGTTATAAATTGCCCCTAGTGTAGGTAGGTGGTAGGGAAATATATGGACAGGTGGGGATGTGGTAGGAATATGGAATTAGTGTAGGATTAGTATAAATGGGTGGTTGATGGTCGGCACAGACTCGGTGGGCCGAAGGGCCTGTTTCAGTGCTGTATCTCTAAAAAAAAAACACTGTGCTTTTATAAATTTAACTTTAACACTCAAACCAAATCCAACATAAATTAAACATGAAGCAACAGACCAGATATTGGTCAAATATACTACAAATTACACCTTACCTATCAGATACAGCAGAGATGGGGCTCACGGTTTCACTGGGCAGTCTACCCTGCATATATGGCAATGATAACTGTCACTCAAATAAAAGCAAAATACTGCGGATGCTGGAAATCTGAAACAAAAACAAGAAATGCTGGAATCACTCAGCAGGTCTGGCAGCATCTGTGGAAAGAGAAGCAGAGTTAACGTTTCGGGTCAGTGACCCTTCTTCGGAACTGCCAGACCTGCTGAGTGATTCCAGCATTTCTTGTTTTTGTTATAACTGTCACTCAGTTCTTCACAACTCTAAAGCTCCTCAGGTAGATTTCCAGCTCCTTTTTTCAAGGATTTAGCCACTGTTCTTCTTCCAACAGCAGTTTCCTCTCAATCTGAACCCATGGATGCAGTCTTCACCACAAGGTGTACTTCTCCGGAACCTCCTTAGTTCTGTTCACGACAGTCTTGATAGCATGGATTTACCAGTCTTCCCTTTATCAGAGACCTTCAATGACAACCTGTGCACTGTATGGCCAGGTCTGGTTAGTCTACTATTTTAAGCACCAGTAACAGCTCCTGGAATCTGTCTTCACTTTCTTGTACTTGCCGGGACTCCACTCCTGCCTGATCTGCCTAGTCTGCCTGACCTGCCTGACCTGGGAGAATTCTATCTCCTTTTATCTGGTTCTAACCAGTATTAGTTTACCCGGAAACCTGAAGTTGTTTTTCCAGCTTCTGTTTCAGTTTTTAGGTTCTGATTCTGTTTCTATTCTAGTTTTCCTCTCAGGGCCGAAAAAAAAGCTGTGCGACCACAGGTACCATCACACAAAGCATTAATCTTAAACACCCTAATCAACCATACAGAGTCACGCACATTAACCTCATGCCCAAAACTTATATTCATTGATATTAATGAAATTCATCTAGCCTGTTCATGCCTCAGGGCCTCAAAGGCAGCAAAGGACAGACTTTTTTTTTCCTTCTTTCTTTTTACTATTTTCTTTATGTTCTATTTCCTGCTGGATGTAACACAATCTGATGTTCTATCACTACCCAGTTGTTTGAACAGATTGCCGAACGGAGATGTGAGGCCCCATGCCGTTTCACAGCATACTGTTTGTTACTTCCTATCAGTACTTTTCCCTGAACCATACTTTATTGTAAACTACCTTTGATACTCTTTCACTAGCCCTTGCTGTGATGAAATACCCATGTTTCAAAACCTTAAGTATTTCTTCATTTAATATTCTTCAGTCTACTTATTTATTTCAATGTGTTTATCTTTACAGTATAATGTCCTTGGTCTGAAATTTATTCTTTCGGAATGTCATCAGCATCATTGAGGGGAAAAGACAGGATTTTCAGGAACATGATTTAAACTAATTCTGTCTACACTACTGGCTGCTCTCCCACATTCTACCTCCCATAAAGGTGAGTCATCCAAAACTCTGCTACCCATGTCTTAACTCGCACCAAGTCCCATTCATCTATCACCCATGTGCTTGTTGGCCTACATTGGCTCCCGGTCAAGCAATGTCTTGATTTTAAAATTCTTATCCTTGTTTTTAATTCCTCCATGGCCTCGCCCCTCCCTATCCCTGTAAACTCCTCTAACCCCACAATCCTCCGAGATATCTGCATTCCTCTAATTCTAGCCCCTTGAGCATCCCCAATTTTAATCGCTCCACCATTGACGGCTGCACCTTCAGTTGCCTAGGCCCTAAGCTCTGGATTCCTTCCCTACACCTCTCTGCCTCTCTACCTCACAATCCTCCTTTAAGACACTCTTTAAAACCTACCTCTCTGACCAAGCTTTTGGTCATCTGACCTAAAGTCTCCTTGTGTAGGTCGGTGTCATATTTTGTTTTATAATGCTCCTGTGAAGTGCCTTGAGACATTTTATTACATTAAAGGCACTATATAAATATAAGCTCTATTACTGTTTCATCTTTGTTCATCTCAAATAACTTCCTAGTTTGTTTGAGCCAATAGTATAAAACTCTACAATTCAGTGTGGATTTGACCCACTTGGGTCCAATGCCAAAACACAAATATCAAGCAATGCTCTACTGACAAACCTGGGATCTGAACTCCCTTTGCTTTAGCACAATGGATTACTCACTGATTGCTATAGTTGTTTAGGTGGCCATGGTTAAGGCGCAGTTTGTTTTTCTGACATTGAGAACTGTGTATTGTTTGATGCAATAGCAGAGAAAAATTTGTAACTGGACCTTTTTGTACCTGACCAGAGAATAATGACATTAGTTCTACAAACTGACAAAGTACTCAATTTCCCCAAACTATTACGACCTTCATTTGCTTGTTAAGCATGGCCTCAACCCAAAATGTTTTTTTAACAAATGAAGGTTGCTTACTGCATTTTGTGTAAGGTTGTGCCTTTAAATAGGTTGAGCTTCTTTTTATATAGTGATAGCAGAACTTGGCTATATTTGTGCTTCAATTATGTTACAATTCTCTGTATTCTCGAACTTGGTATGTGTTTATGTTAACATTTTGAATATTTTAAATTTAATTTTATTATTTCAATGATCATTTCAATGTTCTATGTTATACTGATTATATTAATGTTTTAGCTGAAGGAAGACTGGGATATGGAGAAGAAGCCTGCTTTTAGTGTAGAGATTTATTTGTAACTTAATTGAATTCTCGGCAATTAAATCTCCATTTTCTGGTTGTTCAAGGTTGAATAATCAGCTCTAAAATAATACTAATGATTGAAGAGTGTACAAGGATTTAAGCTCAGACAGGATAACACTTAAAATCAAAGGAATACAGTTATGTCCCTTTGTTTGTCAAAGCTGCCACAATTTCTCACATGAGCCTAGTGTCAAAGCAGTAAACACTGAAGCTTCAGAATTGGTATCCCACTCCTCTGGAATACCGAGGTAGGAAATTGCAATGTGCAACCCATGTTGCAATATCCCTACTTTTCTTTCCATATGTTTTGCAATGTGCAATAGCATGATCTAAATTTTCTATTGGCATTAGTAGTCGGAAAGATTTATATTCTGTCACTTTGTCACCATGGTATTTGGATGAGAAAGTTTGGATCAGAAAGCGTTTTTTCTGAACCCCCACACCAGGACTTGAATCTGTTGCTATGGTTTATACCCATGTACAATACAGAGTGGTAAGTCATCAGAGGTGTTGTCCTGTATGCCTGCCCAGCTGGATATTAAAAACCACAAAGCAGTATTCAAGGTTCTCTTGATATTGTGGTCAACGCTTTTCCCACAGCCAATTGCACTATTCATACTTTACATGGGACACTGCTGAAGAAAGATATCTGGCACATGTACCTACATAAGTCAGAGCACTGCAGAAGTAACTCATTGTGTGAAATCTCTCCACTTCCTCTGCATTGTCAGACTCCTTGTCTGACATCCAGTCCTGGATGAGCCAAAGTTTCCTCCAATTAAACATTGGGAAGACCAAAGTGTTACAACTGAGGCGGGAGGAGTGCATTGTCCTTCTCTAGTTCCACTTCTCCACAGGTCACAAAAGATATTTAAATATTTACCCAGTTGCCAATATGACCAATTATTTCAGAATAAAATCCACCAACCAGGTTTCTTTAATGAACAACAAAATTATTAATTTATTATAAAACAAGACTTATCCAGTAAGGTGCAAAACATTAACACATAGATTGAAATATGAAAGTTCCCTTCTGCCTTAGCCCAACACACACACACAAATAAACACACACACACACACACGTTAAAGAAAAAAATAAAGAATTTTTTTCTGCAACGATCTTTTTTACAAAAAAGATTTGAAAGATACTTTGGTCAAATACTTGCTAATTCTTGAAGAAAATGGATGAGATATGGAATTACATCAGTTGTCTCTTTATTCTGGCATCCCAAATACGTATAGACGGCTATCACTAGGATCTTTTTTGAGCAGTTCTTTTCAGGCGGCATCGAGGATTAATCTGGCAGGCTTTCCAGGATAAATGCGGCATCAGGGGTTTCAATTATCACACACTGGATTCTCAAGGTTTCTCAGAGAGGTGGAAAAAGGATGAACTGGTGTCTTCTCACTTAGCAGCCTGGCTCAAGACGAAACAACTCTTGACCACCATAAATCTTGGCATGTCATTTCTCTGTAAAGACCACCCCTAGTCACCAAGGCTCTTGTTGTTTATTGAGCTTAAGGCATGTGACATCCAGTAAGGATTGTTTTTAAACAGAAAGCTCAAGACCCATGTCCTTCAAGTGACGTTTTGGTTTAAAAAAACAGTATCTATGGAATCACGTCAGTCCTCCAATGACTCCATCTCCACAATTCTAAAATGAGTCCTCAAAAAAATATATTAAAAAGTGTAAGCACTTTCATACCAAAAGCTATTGTCTTCACACCCCTCCCACCACACGCCCACCCACTCCCCCACCACCACAAAATGCACAACCTGGCCACGGATTCCATCCCCTTTCTTGCCACTGTCTCAGGCTGTTCACAACCTCCGTGTCCTATTTAACACAGAGCTGAACTTTTGACCACCTATCCAGTCCATCACAAAGACTAAATATGCTGACCTCCCTAATATCACACATCTCTGCCCTGCCTCACCCCATCTGCTGCTGAAACCCTCCTTCAGACTCAACTATTCCAATGCTCTCCTGGCCGTCCTTCCATCTTCCATTCTCCATAAACTTGAACTCACCCAAAACTCAGATGCCTATATCCTAATTTGCACTAAGACCCATTCACCCATCACTCGTGTGCTCGCTGACGTACATTGGTTCCCAATTCACCAATGCATCAATATTAAAATTTCATATTTGTGCTCAAATCCTTCCATGGACTCATTCCTCAATGTCTGTTTAGCCTCTTCTAAACCCACATCTGTCTGAGAGCTCTGCATTTCCCTAACTTTGACCTCTTTTGCCCCTCACTTCCTTTGGCCCACTGCTCTAAGCTCTGAAATAACTTCACCAAATCTTTTTGTCTCTCTCCCCTCTCTCTTCCTTTAAGACACTTCTTTGACCTAACATTTCATCACCTATCCAAATGTTTCCTTCTTTGTCTTGATGCCAATTATTATCTGATTATGCTCTTGTGAAGCTCCTTTGAAACACTTTAGCATGTTAAAAGCACAAAATAAAAACACACGGCCAGAACAATTAAGAGCAAAAATCATAATTTAGAAATAGAACTGCAGTAAATTCAGTAATAATTTTCAATAACAATTTCAAGTATGAAATATTTATCTGTATTTTGTCCAAATTGAAAGAAAATAGAATCTCAGAATCACAAAATTACAAGAGGAGCTTTAAAAACTTGAGAGTAATCATCTCAAATTACTCGTACATTAGGAATATCATGAGAGTGATCCCTGACACAGGAGCAAACTGTATCAGTTTTCAAGGTAACTTAATATATTTCTTATTGAATGGTAATGCCTAAAGATGTTTTAAGTTCACCTGATATTTCTGGAATAAAACAGCTGAGGAACTGTAAAATGAAAAACTATTTTACTTTTGTTTACACTGAAATGTCTAGTGCCCTGAAAATTACAAGTCCCAGTGACTCCTTGCTATTTCCTTTTTCCATGTGCCTGGCTGGTATCTGTCAGTCTGTCATATCTGCGTGCTTTCGGTAAGTGAACCTGATGTTAGAGTATTAGGTATATCAGACCTCTGGAAGAAAAGTAATATGATTATGTACAGTAGATGCCTAATCACGTTGGAATTCCTTTTGTAAATGTATAGAATATTAAACTGATAACTTTTTAACTCGTGTATGCACAAAAGCAAACTGAAAAGTGGTGTTCTGAAAATAATGTATTTCAAACAATATGCAGAAAAACATTAAATTTTTTTCAATTACCTTTCTTTAAAATTAGTTTGTTATAGATGCTGATTTGTGTAGAACTATATGTGAACTGACTGGAAGCGAATTAAACTTTGGGAAATACAAAGCCATTGTCTTTAGCCCCTGCTACAAATTCTGTTCCCTTGCCACCGCTTCCATCCCCTTCCCCACCAAGTATCTCAGGCTGAAATGCAAGCTCTGCATTCTATTTGACCCTTCTTAAAACCTACTACTTTGGCCAAACTTTTAGACACACTTCTTAATATCTCCTATTTAGCTTACTGTCAATATTTGTCTGATTAGGCTTTAATGAAGCACCTTGGGACATTTTTCTACATTTAAGACACTATATAAATGCAAGTTGTTGATAATTAACCAGATTGATCAGAAACGTGAGTCACATTACACACAATGCCACTTAGAATGCCTCAATATCTTAAAAAATTTTGGAAATCTCATGGGCAAGTTGATTGATAAGATATTTGAAGTACATGGAAGATGTGAGATGGAAAATTGGTTCTAGAGTATGGAATATGGAGGGATTTCAATTCAGACAGCAGGCTGATGTATGAGCCAACCAGCTCAGCTCAGGCAGTTTGCAAAGTTTTAAGTTTCAAAGATTTTGCCTATCAGTTGAAACTAGTTTTAAATGTTGCCTCCAATTCTCACACACTGATCTGTGAATTCCCCAGTAGTGCACCCTCAGGAAGGGATATTCAGTGCTGTCACTGCCTTGTCCTTTTTTCTTCGTGAAGCAGCTAACATTTGCATTGTGTTTTTATCGTGAAGATTGCTGTTTTACTCCTGTCATTTGGACTTATTGCCAAAGTTCTCAGCTCTTTACTATTGTAGGTAGGTTGACATTTTTTACTTTCATCAGGTCTCTGCTTGTCACAGTTGACATTGTAGCTGCTCTGTCCCACTTTGCCACTGTTCCTTGTGGGTTTGTTGACATAAAATCCTTCTGAGTTAGGATTGGGAGAACGTAGTATAAGATTGAAGGTGGTGGGGGCAAGTGGGGATTAAAGTTTGGGCAAGGTCAAAGTTATAGTTAGATTTGAGTTAGCATTGGGATTAGGTTTGATTTTAGAGTTAAGGTTGAGTTTAGGATTCAGATGAATTTATTTCAGGGGCGATTGTATTTAATTGAATGGTATATTTTATTTTCATGGAATCAATATTGTGAAAGGAAGTTGTTGATGTTTGATATATTTTATGAAATCATCCTTGCTGCTCTCATCACCCTACTGTGCTGTCAGCCATGCTACTGCATGGGTTAACATTTCCACAGTTGTGGTCAAGCTGCACTTTAACCATTGCTGTACATAATAAGGTTCAATAAAGCAAACATAATTTTTCCATGTACACTCTTGTCATTGTAAGTTGCAGAGAATCCTGTAGCAGTTTGAATGCAATAACTATCATTGCATCATCATAAAAAACTTAGTGTTATGCATTTTGAAAAGTGACTGAAATTTTTTGTGTGTTTCATTTTGTACTTGTTCTTTGGTTACAAGAGACTGACATATATTGAAATATATTATATTCATAACATGCATGATATGAAATACATAGTACATTGTGCTGTGAATGACCTTTACTGTGTGACTAGGGTTCTCTGGGGGTTCAGTTTAACCCACCTGGTTCACTAATTTCCTTTAGGGAAGGAAATCTGCCATCTTTACCCTGTCTGGCCTACATGTGACTCCAGACCCACAGCAATGTGGTTGACTCTTAACTGTCCTGTGAAATGGCCTAGCAAGCCACTCAGTTGTCAAGGGCAATTAGGGATGGGCAACAAATGCTGGCCTTGCCAGCGACACCCACATCCCATGAAAGAATAAAACTCAAGGTGTACTGTGTTTGCCTTTTGTGATGCTAACTTGTTTCACCAGCAGCACTGCCTCTGGTACTCTAGAGCATGGTTTTCTAATTCATTTTCCCTCCCCGCCCCATGTTCCAGAGCACAATGCCAGTGGGAAAAAAAGTCACTCTTATATGTAAAGCTCATGTGCTTTAGTTCCAGGTCATTAGCTGATTCCTTTGCAATATTTTAGCTTGGATTTGATTGGCCTATTAAATTTATCACATGTGGAAAGGATTAAGAACAAGATCTATTGTATTGGCACTTTGGCAACCTGTTTATGGACAGTTTGCAACCAAAAATTTCTAATCTTCAGAAATAGGGAAAGCAGCCAATATATTTTCAAAATATTATTGCAGGAAAAGCACATAGGACGCAAAATTCAAATGCATAGCTCCACTTCTAGTGGAGCAATGAAGGCTTACCTGGTTTTCCTGGGGCTAGGCTGCATCACTGGCTGCTACCTGCATGGCCCATGAGGTGTACTCCAGGGATATGGGTAAATGTAGCTGGATCCCCAGCGTGTGCCCAAACATGGTGAATTGGCACTATCCTGACATTACACAGCCCAAATGGCTGATGTGTCACCAGGATTCCAAATTTGGAGAACCCAAGTCCTGACAACGCCTGTGTTGCCCACTTCTGAAAAATGAAGCATGAAGCAGCAAGATGGGCCCTGCAGCAGTGTTATTTAAAGGATCAGACACTCTGCTGGCAGGTAAGTTAAATTTTTGGAAATGTTTCTTTTGCAAAGTGTCTGAAGTACTCTGGAGTACTTTTGGAGGTGTTTTGGCAAGTTCCTGCATTTGCCAGAGAATGTTGCTGCATCCTCACAGGGACAGCAGAGGAGTAGGTGACCTGTGCACAGGGTTGCAAACGATGGGGAGCAGCAGTGCCAGTGCCTTGGGTCTGAAGGACGATAATGAGATAAAGCAGGGGCTGCAGAGAGAGCAAGCTCTGTGCCATGCCCGCTGCCAAGTTGAAGCCAGACTCCTGTATGCATCCACCTTCAGCCAGAAGTGCCGAGTGGATGATCCATCTCAGCCTCCACCTGAGGTCCCCAGCATCACAGATGCCAGTTCTCAGCCATTTCGCTTCACTCCACGTGATATCAAGAAACAACTGAAGGCACTGGATACTGCAAAGGCTATGGGCCCTGACAACATTCCGGCAATAGTACTGAAGACCTGTGCTCCAGAACTAGCTGCACCCCTAGCCAAGCCATTCCAGTACAGCTACAATACTGGCATCTCCCCGATAATGTGGAAAATTGCCCAAGTATGTCCTATACACGAAAAGCAGAACAAATCCAACCCAACCAATTACCGCTCCATCAGTCCACTCTCGATCATCAGTAAAGTGATGGAAGGTGTCATCGACAGTGCTATCAAGAGGCACTTGCTCAGCCATAACCTGCTCACTGACGCTCAGTTTGGGTCCTACCAGGGCCATTCAGCTCCAGACCTCCAAACACAGACAAAAGAGCTGAACTCCAGAGGTGAGGTGAGAGTGACTGTCCTTGACATCAAGGCAGCATTTGACCAGGTATGGCATCAAGGAGCCCTAGCAAAAATGGAGTCAATGGGAATCAGGGGGAAAACTCTCCATTGGTTGGAGTCATACCTAGCGCAAAGGAAGATGGTTGCGGTTGTTGGAGGTCAATCATCTCAGTCCCAGGACATTACTGCAGAAGTTCCTCAGGGTAATGTCCTAGGTCCAACCATCCTCAATTGCTTCATCAATGACCTTCCCTCCATCATAAGGTCAGAAGTGGGGATGTTCGCTGTTGATTGCACAATGTTCAGCACCATTTGTAACTCCTCAGACAATAAAGCAGCTCGAGTCCATACACAGCAAGACCTGGACAATATCCATGCTTGGGCTGATAAGTAGCAAATAGCATTCACGAGTAACACGAGAAACACAAGTGCCAGGCAATGACCATCTCAAACAAAAGAGAATCTAACCATCTGTCCTTGATGTTCAATGGCAGTACCATCACTGAATCCCCCGCTATCAATACCCTGGGGGTCACCATTGACCAGAAGCTGAACTGGACCAGCCAAATAAATGCTGTGGCTACAAGAGCAGGTCAGAGGCTGGGAATTCTGCAGTGAGTAACTCACCTCCTGTCTCCCTAATGCCTGTCCACCATCTACAAGGCACAAGTTAGGAGTGTGATGGAATACTCTCCACTTGTCTAGAGAGTGGGTGCAGCTCCAACAACACTCAGGAAGTTCAACACCATCCAGGACAAAGCAGCCCGCTTCATTGGCACCCCAGCCACCACCTTCAACAGTCACCTCCCTTCACCACCGACGCACAGTGGCAGCAGTGTGTACCATATACAAAATGCACTGCAGCAACTCACCAAGACTCCTTAGACAGCACCTTCCAAATCCACGACTTCTACAACCTAGAAGGACAAGGGAAGCAGATGCATGGGAACACCACCACCTGCAAGTACCCCTCCAAGCCACACACCATCCTGACTTGGAACTATATTGTTCCTTCACTTTCGCTGGGTCAAAATCCTGGAACTCCCTTTCTAACAGCACTGTGGGTGTACCTACATCCCAAGGACTGCAGCAGTTCAAGAAGACAACTCACCACTACCTTCTCAAGGGCAAGTAGGGATGGGCAATAAACACTGCCCTAGCCAGTGATGCCCACATTCCATGAATGAATAAAAAAAGCTCTTTGATTGTGACTGGAGGCTGTTTGGCAGGCCAGCCAATGCACCCAGCATCTCGGTGTGCGTATCAATTCAGCACTCACCTGTATGCCGCCCCATTGAGAACTTCATCTGAGTCCTCTGTCGCAATATTTGTCTGTCATCTCACCAGCAAACGAATGATCCATTCACGGTGGACTGGTTGCTGTCCACTCATGCCCAGTGATTCGCCTTAAGCCAATCCCAACTCTATACTATACTCCAAAGTATGTGCAGTCCCAATGTCTGAGCTGGTGGCTGTGAGTGTCAGATGAGAAGGGGCATGGGCTCTGTTGCAGCTGGCCCCATGATGCTGAGAAACATCACCTCCATCGGGCTCAAGAGATGCAGACTTCTTTGTTCCCAACCAGTTCTGCACTGCTCCTCTCTATTGTGTGTGATCTTGTCCGGCAAGAGAGAAGGCAGAATGTCAGTGATTGTGTTGCACTGTGTTTGGGCGATGTGCCTGTCACTGCTGACTAGCTGAAGGTATGTGGGAGTTGGATGTGAGGCTGGCATCATTTCTGAATGTGTGTGAGGGTAAGGTGGAGTACCTGGACTTTAGGTGTAAGTCCTGAGTGCCAGGGAATGCTGCTGGGTGAGTGATGGAGGTGTAGTGCGGGGTGTAGTGTATTGAACAGAGTCATAGTGTCATTTATGTTACAGAAGGAGGCCATTCGGCCCGTCGAGTCCATGCCAGCAAACAGTGTGAGACGTTGGTGTTGTGGTGGATATGAGATCTTTTTTTATTCATTCATGGATGTGATAATTGCTGGCAAGTCCAGCATTTATTGCCTCTTCCTAACTGCCCTTCAGAAGGTGGTGATGAGCCGCCATCCTGAACCATTGCAGTCCATGTAGTGTAGGTACACCCACAGTGCTGTTAGGAAGGTAACAGCAGGATTTTGACCCAGTGACAGGAAGGAATGGTGATATAGTTCCAAGTCAGGATGGTGTATGGCTTGGAGGGGAACTTGCAGGTGGTGGTATTCCCATGCCTCTGCTGCCCTTCTAGGTGGTAGAGGTCACTGGTTTGGAAGGTGCTTTCAAAGGAGCCTTAGTGAGTTGCTACAATGCAGATAGTACACATTGCTGTCACTGTGTGCCATTGGTGGAGGAAGTGAATGTTGAAGATTGTGGATGGGGTGCCGAGCAAGCAGGCTGCTTTGTCTTGGATGGTGTTGTGCTTCTTTAGTGTTGTTGGAACTGCACTCATCCAGGAAAATGGGGAGTCTACAAGGCACAAGTCAGGAGTGTGATGGAATGCTCACCATTTGCCTGGATGAGTGCAGCTCCAACGACACACAAGATGGTCGACACCATCCAGGACAAGGCAGAACGCTTTGGTCACTTTTCATTTCTCCCTTCTTGGATACTTTGCTCCACCAATGCTTCCCCAGACTATCACTACACATCTACATTTGCATGCTGTGTCAGCCATGGCTCAGTTGATAGCATCCTTGCCTCTGATTCAGGAAGGTTGTGAGTTTAAGTCACATTCCAGTGATTTGAACACAAAACTTAAGCAGGTTTTCCAGTGCAATATTGAGTGAGTTCTGTGCTGTCTTTCAAATAAGATCTAAATATAGGCCCCATCTGCCCTCTCAGGTGAATGAAAAAGAGCCCATGGCACTATTTTGAAGAAGAGCAGGGGATTTATCCCTGCTGTCCAGGCCAATATTTATTCCTCAATCAACTTCACTAAAATAGATTATCTGGCCATTATCACATTGCTTTTTGCAGTTCCTTGCTGTGCACAAATTGACTGCTGTGTTTCCTACATTATGCAACAGTGACTATACTTCCAAAGTACTTCATTGGCTGTAAAACACTTTGGGGTGTCCTGAGGTTGTGAAAAGTGCTGTGGAATTGCAAGTCTTTCTTTCATTTTCCTATCGCTGTTCTAGACTTGAATGCTTCTTGGATAAGGCTACAGCAACCTCTGTGCCTCTCTTGGAATTCCACAAAAAGCCCATTGAGATACCCGTTGCTGTCTCCACCGAGAGTGGTGGCCATGCTGGGACTGAGCAGCTGCCAGCTCTCTGATTGGCTGGCAGCTCTTGGAGGTGGAACTCCCTGCCTCAGAGGGGTGGAAATCCCACCCAAGGCCAATTAATGGCCTGGGCCACACAAAATGGCAGTGTAGCTTCCAGGCCTGGCAGAGGCAGGCTCTACCCTGACTTTTTAGCCAGTGGGTGGGGCCACTGCCTCAATGTAAAGTTCCTGTCTGAGTTTCTCACCAAGATATCCTCCCTCCTTTCTTCCCTTTGTCTCTGTACTGAACAATCCTCAGACTCGATCTCAATCTTTATCTCAACTTCCTTCCTCTCTCCTCAGAATTTACTCACCTATACCCCTCCCTAAACCTCTCCCTTTATATAAACTCTTCTACACATTTTCATGGCCACCCCTCAGCCCTGTCATCTCGCATTGCCTATCTACTCCCAGGAATCCATAACAGACAAATACATCTCCAATAACTTCCTTATATCTTTGACAACCCCATATCCCCCACCTAATTGGAACCCCACTTCCTTCTGTGTCAGTCCGTGGAATACACCTCCGCACGAGACTTACAACTGCACTTTTTAAATTCCAATTGACTAGCCAATTTGGCCCTCCATTCACCACAACACTTCTGTACCCTTTTATTTGCCTAACCATTACCTCATGTCTAACCTTCATGCCCTGATCTCCAGAAAAACCTTTAATCTCTCCCATTCTGGCAGGTATCCCTGGTATGGCCCCATCTTAACTTATTCAGGACGAAAGGGCACATGCTTGATTGTATCTGGTGCACACCGTGTTTAGTCATCGATTATCAGATTTGGTTGCAAAGCATCAAGTGTTTTTGAGGCCTCACTCTCCTTTGCCTAAACCACAACATCATCCTGGAGTGCAAAGGTAAACCTCCTTTCTTTTCTCTCCACCACCAACCATCTAGGAAACCCCTTCTTCCTGCCTTCTCCATCCTTACATCCAATAACAAGTATGACAAACTCATGGACATCTTTATCACCAAGATTAAGACCACCCATTCATTTGCCTATGGCTGCTCCCCCTTCTACCCTTTATCCACCTAGCCAAACCCTCAGGATGACAGCATTCATGCTGCCACCACTGCCACTCAGCCATTGCTGATGCTTCTCAGCCAACCAACTCAGACTCCTGCCACCCATGTAAGATGGTGTAGTCTGAAGTTGGGCCTTCTAGGCCCAGAGCTGTTCAAGGGCATCCTGCAAGGCCATCTGCAGTTGCCTCTAATGAAAGTCAGCAGCCTTCCACCAGCCATGCTGTAGCCACTGGGGTAGCACTGTGTAGGACAGTCAATGGTGCCTGCAACACAGGTGGTAAGGGAAAGCACAAAGGTGATTTGTTGACTTTTGTATGGAATATTGGATGTTTTGTTGGATAAATTTGAGATGGAATGGTTGTTTTGTCGTGGCTTTTAGGATGCTGTGATGGGCTGCACCAGAGTGGTGCTACAATGGGAGTGCTGTGTTCACAGAGACTGTGGTAAAATGAGGCGATCATGGATAGACTGTCTGGAATGCGGATGTGGCAGATGCCTCATCCCTTCCTCCTTCTCCTCTTTCACCTGCTCCTCTTCTTTCTCCTGAGCTGCTTACCGTATCCCTGGTGGCAGGAGCTGTTCTCTCATTATGACCAGGTTGTGGAGGATACAGCGAGCCACCACGCACTGGGGCATATGTTCTGGTGAGTATTGGAGGGCTCCTTCAGAGTGGTTGAGGCAGCTGGACCATTGCGTCACGACTGCTGCCAGGATAATGGGCATTCAGTAACTTGATGTGCTGAGCATGGACGCACACCGACTGCACATTCACAGAGTGGTAATATTTGCGGTTGCGGTACATCTCAGCCTTGAGATGTGCCGCCCACAAAACCATGTGTGCAGTTGATGGCACCCTGCACCATGGGAAAGCCCACTATCCTGGCAAAGCCACAAGCATGCTCTGCTTGTTTTTCTCTGGTCAGAGAGAACTCAAAAAACTCCCCTCTCTTAGTAAAATGAGCATTGTCACTTCCCTGAGGTAGCAGTGGAGGTGAACTGGGAGATGTTAAAGATGTTGCCTGCTGCAACCTGGAATGATCCCACACAACGAAATTCAGGGCCACAGTCATCTTCACAGCCACTGGCAATGCCATCCTCTTCCTGCTTTGAGGCTGCAAGTCTAGTTGCAAGAGATGGCAGAGTTCTGTGAGCATCTCCTTTGTAAATTGCTGGTGATGATGTACACACTGCTCCTGGCTCAGGTGGAGGTGGGAGAAGTGCTTCCGGAAGACCCTAGGTGGATAAGGCGTCCTGCTGAGACCCCTTCCACCCCTTCTCTTCCTCTCTCTGTGAGCAGCCTTTCCTCTTCTTTGCTGCTTCTGCTCCATTTCCTTCTCTTCCTGCAACCCAAGGGGGATGGCAACTATAGCATCCATGCCTGGGAACAAGTGGATAGCCCAGAACCCTTGCAGTCACAACCAAGGCCTTCTCCAAAGGCAGCACCACTCCCTATCAACTTCACCAACTTTAACCAGCTCCTCAAAACACCAAGCTCAAACAGAGCTAGTAGAGATTAATCAGCAACTAACCTGCAAGTTGTTGATGATCACTTTAAATAGTGTTGGTGGTGGGTCTGGCTACGTTCAGCTGTGCGTGTTCAAGAGTGGGTGCTAGCTGGAGCGACAAGGTTGAAATGTCAGTCCTGATGTCAAATAAGCTTTACATGCTGGCTGATGTCACTATTTGCCTACTCTGTGTACTTTTGGTGCATGCTCCTAACACCTGGTCTAATACCCTAACCAAGATGGTGTCCAGTGCATGCCACGCTGGGAGTATGCGTATATGGTACGGATGCCATTTTGGTTTGAAAACAGCACCCATAGTGCCAAAACAATGGGTGCCACAGAGACAAATTTTGCAGCACTCTCCAGTGATTTTACATAAAATGTAAGACCACACCAAAAATGTCCTGTCACTTTACATTCCCATTAAAAATGAAATCTTTTTTGAGCAAATAACTCCTGCAGGCAAATTTATCTGAATTCAGAACTCCAACTTTTTCTGAGGTAAGCATTTCTAGGCAAAACATGAAGCCAGCACAGTTGTATCCTTTTGTCTTACGTTGACTATCATTTTGAAAATTTATTCTCATTCCTAATTAACACAAATCCCAAACACAATAGACTATTTGTCTGAAATCATAAATGATTTATGAAAGACCAAGTACCAAAACTTTTGTATCAGAAATATAGACTAAATAAGAACAAAGAACAGCACAGCACAGGAACAGGCCATTCGGCCTTCCAAGCCTGGGCCGGTCATGATGCCTGTCTGAACTAAAACCTTCTGCATTTCCAGAGTTCGTATCCCTCTATTCCCATCCTATTCATGTATTTGTCAAGATGCCTCTTAAACGTCACTATCGTACCTGCTTCCATCACCTCCCCTGGCAGCAAGTTCCAGGCACTCACCAGCCTCTGTGTAAAAAAACTTGCCTCGCACATCCCCTCTAAACTTTGCCCCTCGCACCTTAAACCTATGTCCCCTAGTAACTGACTCTTCCACCCTGGGAAAAAGCTTCTGACTATCCATTCTGTCCATACCACTCATAACTTTGTAAACCTCTATTAGGTCGCCCCTCCACCTCCGTCGTTCCAGTGAAAACAATCCAAATTTATCCAACCTCTCCTCATAGCTAATATCCTTCAGACCAGACAACATCCTGGTAAACCTCTTCTGTACCCTCTCCAAAGCCTCCACATCCTTCTGGTAGTGTGGCGACCAGAATTGCACGCAATATTCCAAGTGCGGCCTAACTAAGGCTCTGTACAGCTGCAGCATGACTTGCCAATTTTTATACTCTATGCCCCGAATGATGAAGGCAAGCATGCCGTATGCCTTCTTGACTACCTTATCCACCTGCGTTGCCACTTTCAGTGGCCTGTGGACCTGTACGCCCAGATCTCTCTGCCTGTCAATACTCCTAAGGGTTCTGCCATTTACTGTATACTTCCCACCTGGATTAGACCTTCCAAAATGCATTACCTCACATTTGTCCGAATTAAAGTCCATCTGCCATTTCTCCGCCCAAGTCTCCAACCGATCTATATCCTGCTGTATCCTCTGACAATCCTCATCACTATCCGCAACTCCACCAACCTTTGTGTCGTCTGCAAACTTACTGATCAGACCAGCTACATTTTCCTCCAAATCATTTATATATACTACAAACAGCAAAGATCCCAGCACTGATCCCTGCGGAACACCACTAGTCACAGCCCTCCATTCAGAAAAGCACCCTTCCACTGCTATCTTCTGTCTTCTATGACCGAACCAGTTCTGTATCCATCTTGCCAGCTCACCTCTGATCCCGTGTGACTTCACCTTTTGGACCAGTCTGCCATGAGGGACCTTGTCAAAGGCTTTACTGAAGTCCATGTGGACAACATCCACTGCCCTTCCTTCATCAATCATCTTCGTCATTTCCTCAAAAAACTTGATCAAGTTAGTGGGACACGACCTCCCCTTCACAAAACCATGCTGCCTCTCGCTAATAAGTCCATTTGTTTCCAAATGGGAGTAAATCCTGTCCCGAAGAATCCTCTCCAATAATTTCCCTACCACTGACGTAAGGCTCACCGTCCTGTAATTTCCGAGATTATCCTTGCTACCCTTCTTAAACAAAGGAACAACACTGGCTATTCTCCAGTCCTCTGGGACCTCACCTGTAGCCAATGGGTACAAAGATTTCTGTCAAGGCCCCAGCAATTTCCTCCCTTGCCTCCCTCAGTATTCTGGGGTAGATCCCATCAGGCCCTGGGGACTTATCTACCTTAATGTTTTTCAAGACGCCCAACACCTCCTCCTTTTTGATATCGACATGACCCAGACTATCTACACACCCTTCCCTAGACTCATCATCCACCAAGTCCTTCTCTTTGGTGAATACTGATGCAAAATACTCATTTAGTACCTTGCCCATTTCCTCTGGTTCCACGCATAGATTCCCTCCTCTGTCCTTGAGTGGGCCAACCCTTTCCCTGGCTACCCTCTTGCTCTTTATATACGTATAAAAAGCCTTGGGATTCTCCTTAATCCTGTTTGCCAATGACTTTTCATGACCCCTTTTAGCCCTCCTGACTTCTTGCTTAAGTTCCTTCCTACTTTCTTGATATTCCTCAAGGGCTTTGTCTGTTCCCAGCCTTCTAGCCCTTACAAATGCTTCCTTTTTCTTTTTGACTAGGTTCACAATATCCCTTGTTATCCAAGGTTCCCGGAACTTACCAAACTTATCCTTCATCCTCACAGGAACATGCAGGTCCTGGATTCTAATCAACTGACATTTGAAAGACTCGCACATATCAGATGTTGATTTACCCTCAAACAACCGCACCCAATCTAAATTCTTCAGTTCCTGCCTAATATTGTTATAATTAGCCTTCCCCCAATTTAGCACCTTCACCCGAGGACTATTCTTATCCTTATCCACAAGTACCTTAAAACTTACGGAATTATGGTCACTGTTCCCGAAATGCTCCCCTACTGAAACTTCGACCATCTGGCCGGGCTCATTCCTCAATACCAGGTCCAGTACGGCCCCTTCCCTAGTTGGACTATCTATTGTTTCAAGAAGCCCTCCTGGATGCTCCTTACAAATTCTGCCCCATCCAAGCTCCTAGTACTAAGTGAGTCCCAGTCAATATAGGGGAAGTTAAAATCACCCACCACAACAACCCTGTTGCTTTTACATCTTTCCAAAATCTGTCTACATATCTGCTCTATCTCCCGCTGGCTGTTGAGAGGCCTGTAGTAAACCCCCAACATTGTGACTGCACCCTTTCTATTCCTGAGCTCTACCCATATTGCCTTGCTGCATGACCCCTCCGAGGTGTCCTCCCACAGTACAGCTGTGATATTCTCCTTAACCAGTAATGCAACTCCCCCACCCCTTTTACATCCCCCTCTATCCCGCCTGAAACATCTAAATCCCAGAATGTTTAGCTGCCAATCCTGTCCTTCCCTCAACCAGGTATCTGTAATAGCAACAACATCATAGTTCTAAGTACTAATCCAAGCTCTAAGTTCATCTGCCTTACCTGTTATACTTCTCGCGTTGAAACAAATGCACTTCAGACCACCAGTCCCGCTGTGTTCAGCAACATCTCCCTGCCTGCTCTTCCTCTCAGTCTTACTGGCCTTATTCACCAGCTCCCCCTCAGTTATTTCATACTGCTCTGGTTCCCACACCCCTTCCACACTAGTTTAAACCCTCCCGAGTGACGCTAGCAAACCTTGCAGCCAGGATATTTGTGCCCCTCCAGTTCTGATGCAACCCATCCTTCTTGTACAGGTCCTACCTGTCCCGGAAGAGATCCCAATGATCCAGATATCTGAAACCCTCCCTCCTACACCAGCTGTTTAGCCACGTGTTTAGCTGCACTATCTTCCTATTTCTAGCCTCACTGGCTCGTGGCACAGGGAGTAATCCCAAGATTACAACCCTAGAGGTCCTGTTTTGTGCAATGTGCACCACAACCTCTGGCTGTTCACCCTCCCCCTTCAGAATGCCCCCTGCCCGTTCAGAGACATCCTTGACCCTGGCACTAGGGAGGCAACATACCATCCTGGAGTCTCTTTCACGTTCACAGGTGCTGTGCCCCTGACTATACAGTCCCTTGTAACTATTGCTCTTCTGTGCTTTGTCCCTCCCTGCTGAACAACAGAGCCAGCCGTGGTGCCACTACTCTGGCTGCTACTGTTGTTTTCCCTGATCGGCCATCCCCCTCAACAGTATCCAAAACGGTATATTTGTTAGAGAGGGGGATAGCCACAGGAGATTCCTGCACTGACTGCCTGCCCCTTCTAGCGGTCACCCATCTATCTGCCTGCACCTTGGGTGTAACCATGTCTCTCAAACTCCTGTCTATGATGCTTTCTGCCCCCTGCATGCTGCTAAGTGCATCCAATTGCTGCTCCAACCGATCCATGCGGTCTGTGAGGAGCTGCAATTGGCTACACTTCCTGCAGATGTAGTTATCCAGAACGCTGGAAGCGTCACGGACCTCCCACATCTCACAGGTGAAGCACTTTATCTCTCTAACTGACCAGCAGTGTGATACCTTAAATAAGACTCAAAATATACAAGTGATTTGTAATAATAACTACCATAAATCATTGCTGAAAGTTTAATGGGATCTACATTTAGTGCACATGGATCTAAACTTCTCACTAAAATTCATTCATTTCCAACTGATAGTGACAACAAAAATCACTTGTAGATGAAGTTATTGAAATGGAGGTGGCCCTTCATGGTAGCATCATTCCTAGATATCTATCTTTATCCACAAATATATTTTTTAATAATCCCTCAAATAAGAATAAATTATTTCAGATTTCTTCTGCACAATAATGTTGCTTGCCCATATAAATTTGCCACTAGAAATAATTAATAGTTTTCACCCATTTCAAACTATTACCTAGGGTCATATATTATGTCACACTTAATGAAACCACTTTCTCACTTTGGACCTCCAGTGTCAGTGTTATCCATTCCCAGGTCAGATATAGAGTAAAATTCCCTCCAGTACCACTTTAGCCAGTACTTGTGTGTTGTGGGCCTTCACTTTACTTCCTTCAATATATACCTATTGTCTTCTTAGGCAGTCCCTTGGGATCAAGGATGACTTTCTTCCACTCCAACTCAATGGGTTCTGAGATGTGCTATGGCTGAGGCGGGAGGAGTGCACTATCTTTCTCTTGTTCCGCTTCTCCACGGGTCACAACATATACTTAAATGTTTTCCCAGTTACCAATATGGTCAATTTCACACTCTATTTTTAGTTCAGAATAAAATCCGCCAACCAGGTTTCTTTAATAAATAACTAAATTATCAATTTATTATAAAACTTGACTTATTCAGTAAAGATGCAAACATTAACACACAGATTGAAATATGAAAGTTCCCTTCTAACTTAACTCAACACGCACACACACACACAACCACACACACTGGTTAAAGAAAAAATAAAGAAGTTTTCTCTGCAGAGATTTCTTTAGAAAAAGACAAAAGAAACTTTGGCTAAATACTTGTTAATTCTTGAAGGAAAAGGAGAACATATGGAAGATATGGAAGGCTGTCACTGGGATCTTTTTGGAGCAGTTCTCTTCAGGCGATGTCGAGAATTAGTCTGGCAGGCTTTCCAGGAGAAATGCGGCATCAGGCGTTTCAGATATCACACACTGGATTCTCAGGGCTTCTCAGAGAGGTGGAGAAAGGATGAGCTAGGTGCTTCTCTTAGCAGGCTGACCTCCAACTGACTCAAAACAATCCAAAACGAAACCAACTCTTGACCACCATAAATCTTGACATGTCACTTTTCTGTAAACAAATCCCATAGTCAGAAGGTACCTGCTGTTTACCTAGTTGAAGGCAGTAAGTGTGTTTTTAAACCAAGTGCCAAAGTCCTTCCAGTGATCTTTTTTTCTTAAAAAAACAAAGTCTAGCAGCTCCTCAAATTTCCATAGACTTTTACAAACAAGTCCTCAAAAAATATTAAAACATGGAAACACCTTCATAACAGATGGCTGATAATTCCAATGCGTGATCTGCAGACTCTGCCACATGAAGGGCGGACGGTGCTTAAAGGGTCAAGTAGATGAGTAGTTTATACCTATACCACTTATTTTCTCACCATTAAGTGATACTTTACATCCGTCAGTATTAGATTTCATGTGTCTTCCCAATTGGAGAGCAAATCAAAATCCAAATGCAAACTGTTAACTGGATCCTGCATCCTTGCTGTTCTCCCTTTATTAGGGTCATCTTCAAATTTAACAAATTTACAGCATACTGGTCATTTATTTCTGAAAATCTACATAAATTATATTGCAGGGAGCTCCACAAAATGTATTTATAATCTCCTCAAAGTAGTGAAGATTAATCAACCTGGAAATTCCCCTTAATTCATATTAGGTATTTTTATTGCTAAAGATTTACCCCTCCTGTCCACTCAATGGTTTGCAGTATTTTACCTCCTGTTGATGTTGACTACAGACTAATTAACCTGTAGTTCCCTGGGTCAGGGCTGTTCCCCTTTTAAATAGACTTTGTTTCCAATCCTGCAGAACCTCACCTACACTAAAGATACTTTCATAGTTAAGGCCACTGTACAGAATCTTCTTCAAATACTAAAATAAATGCAATCTAGCCCAAGGCATTTTAAGATAGTCAGCCCTTTTAACCTTTAAAGCAAGGCTGAGTCAGTTGCAACCATTATCAGCCAAAAGTGGCAAGTGGATAATCATTCTCGGCCTACTTCTTAAGGCCACAGCATCATAGATACCAGCCTTCAGCCAATTTGATTCACTCCATATGCTAGCCACCTGACTCAGTTCACTGGAATTAGCTAATGCTACAGGTCCTGACAATATCCTAGCTGTAGTATTGAACGGGGTGAAAAATTGACTGCCGATTCGCTACGAGCCCATTTTATGCAGCTGGCATAGAGCAATTTTAACCCCAATGTCTCTACTTATAAAGCCCAGGATCCCATATGCTTTTTGAACTGCTTTGTTAATCTGTCCTGTCACCTTCCAGGATTTGTGCTAAAACTCCTAGGTCTCTCTCTTTTTGAACCTCCTTTAAAATTGTACCCTTTAGCATATATTGTCTCCCCTCATTCTTCCTGCGTTGAAATCATCTGCCATGTGTCCACCCATTCAGCAGCTTGGCCATGTCTTCTTGAAGTCTACTACTATTTTCCTCAGTGTTTATTGCACATACACGTTTTGTGTCATGTGCAAATTTCAAATTGTGCCCTGTACCCCCAGGTCCAAGACATTAATCTTTCCCAATGGGATTGTGGGAGTACCTCCACCACACAGACTGTAGAAGTTTAAGAAGGCAGTACACCACCATTTTCTCAGGGCAACTAGGGATGAACAATAAATGCCAATCTAGCTAGCAACACCGAGATCATGTCTAGCATTTAAATGTCCCTTAGATTCAGATTATAATGTCCAGTGGATTGACCTTTTTCATGGAATTCAGAGAGTTGTTCTAGTTGCAGTCCAGTTCACATATAACTGCAAGAAAATGTGGCGTGAGCAGAGGATCCTACTCTATTTTTTGCTTCTTTTGAAACTTTTATTCTTCAAGTTAACTGTAAGAATTGCCAGGGAGAAAATCCCAGTGACAGAAATGGTATGTAAAGCTTCAGTTCCATGCTCACTTCTGAATAAATGCAGAATATTAAGGATATTAAGATATAACTGCTGTTGAGTTCTGGCTATGAATATAAGGAGCCTTTGTAAAATCAATAATTTTGGAGAAGTGCTTTGAAAATAAAGTATTACCAACTCCTCCAGAAAAACTGTTAGAAAATACTTCAAACAATTTTTCTATCTAAAAGGAGACAATTTCTGTTTGTCAGTGTAAAAGCAAATTTTTTATTCATTCATGGGATGTGGGTGTCGCTGGCTAAGACAGCATTTATTGCCCATCTGCAATTGCCCTTCAGAAGGCCGTGGTGAGCCAACTTCTCGAATCGCTGCAGTCCATGTGGGGTAGATACACCCACTGTGCTGTTAGGAAGGGAGTTCCAGGATTTTTACCCAGCAACAGTGAAGGAACAACAATCTAGTTCCAAGTCAGGATGGTAGGCCCACCATGTTGAGCCATTCCAGCAGGAAAGACTATCTCACATGACAAAGCTACTGTTCCAATCTTTGATGTGCTAATATTACTGATTGGAAATCATCCTTCACTGTGCTAAATATGAATCTCTGTACCTATTATCAACAAAAATGATCAAAAGCCCATTAGCAGCCCAAGCCGACATTGAGCTTTTCCATTGGCTCTAATGCACTAGGGTCAGCACAGATTTGCTTAGAGTGATCCTCCAAACACATCAGCAAGGCATTTTCAATAAAGACAACTGGCAATCAGAAATTAAGAATACCTTTGAGACAGTTAATCTCCAGTGCTCAGCAATTCCTGACTTTCATTTTCAGTTTTATAGTAGTGTAGCTTTAAGACTATTGACTTGTGAAGTCTCAGTTGTCTAATCAGCTGCATCAGCAAATGCAAAGCCCAGACTGTAGCAGGTTTACAAGCAGATGTTACATATTATGATACAAGTGAATGTATTTAAGCCTACTGTTCATAATTGAACACAGGTGAAACAGCAGTAGACTTGCATTATTTGAAATGAAAGAGTGAGGTAAGGTAATGATGTGCCAGATCACATTAGCACAAATCCTTTATCTGCTGCCAAATATCGAAAAGTTTTTAAACTAAACAGAATTTTCAGCTTCACTATTTTTCTGAAGAAGATTTCAGATGAACTTCAATTCAGCTGTCTCCAATAAAATTTTCAGAACAAGTTCTACTTAGTGGCTTGGAGCTTCTAGGATCATATGTACACAGAACCTTAGATCCAAATTTACACTGGTTTATGCACCAATTTTGCTAATGGCTCAACTTTCCTGCAGAGCTCATTGTCTTATACCAGAACATAAAAACCAGCATAAAACAAGCACAAATGTTGCTTGCATTCTAATTTTTATGGAAAATGGCTGAACAAGAAGCTTAAATTTATTGTTGTTTTAGTCACGTCTTAATAAAGTCGATCAAAACTATGTACCTGTTTGCTAACATTTTTACTTCATGGTATAATTCTTTAAATAATCAAATTTGCTATTAAATTAAATTTTGTTGTTCACCAATTATTGGTCCTTGATAAGTGCAACTCATAGAATGATAGAGCACAGAGAAGGCCATTCAGCTTCTCATACCTGGGCCAGTTCAACTAATTGAAGAGGCCCAATTGTAATTTTTTAGAAAACCAGGTTTGAATAGTAACTACAACTAGATCACTTGGTTTTGTACAGCCACCTTTATAATTGTATTGCTGAATTGGACAATATTTAATGATTTCAATATATACTTGCAAAATATCTCCTACTTGATGCATCAATCTCTATTTCAGCAATCAAATAGTGGTGAAGAAGTAAGCAGTTCTATGTAGCTGTGCTTTAGTTGTTTACAAAACATAAGTGGTAGAATGAAACGTTGTGATCACAGCTCTTTAAAAATTATTCATATGCACTAATACAGATCAGTGGAGAATGCTTTGGATCTTGAAATGTATGTATTCCGGTTAAATGTTTATTCAACTAAGTTAATGATGCACAGGAGAGAAACTTGAAAAAGTATTTGAATCTCCAGGGAAGACACTGAAGTTTCCATTTAATAGTTAATGTTATTCATATAGAAGGAAATAAAAAGTGTATTTTGAACAAGGGAATGTCAGCAGTTATATGAGGATCTCTTTCCTTACAAAAATTAAAGCTTCAAACCTGAAAAATGCAGTTACTTCCTTTGTTATGCCTATATCAGGTGACACAGATTTTGCTATGTTGAATTTGTCTGTTGTGAATCTATATGTAAAACTCTCAAGCTGGACTTTTGCATGGGGCGGAGCTATGTAGGTGTGCAGCAGAAGGTTTTGACGATGTTTCTCAAGTGGCACAAATGCTTGAGGAAATTTGTACATAGATATGTTTTAACTTAAAGCTGGCACAAGTCAGTTGCACATGATTTTCCTTGGAAAAACAAATGTACAACTCTGCTCGTATGCTGTAGGTGTGCTGAAAAGCTTCAGGAAATTCCAGGCCAGCATTGCAACTCATAACTCCAGATATAAAAGGATGTATTATTAGATTCTTGTGAAAGCTAAACTCTGCAATCCAATAGAATCTTTATGATATCATCCATAAAAGTACAAGATTCTTTTTCTGTGTACTGTTAGTATTTATTTTTGTCTCCTACTTTAGGTGACTCCCAAGGCCACCTCCATACCCTAGACCAGAAGATGGGTGCACAGAGTGCAGATGACGGAAATGTAGTCAAGGACTTGCTCCTGAGTCTCTGCACCTCAAAATCATTACATCACTGGCTGCCAGGAGGTCCATAAGGTGAGGTGTCTCCAGATTTTCCCTCTCACTCTGTAGTAAATCTGCTTGCTTGCTACTGACCACTGCGCTAATATCAAAATCTCACCATACAGGGAACTGTGGATGACCTAGTGTTATGCCAGATTTTGGCTCAACAAATTGATATTGACAAATTTCACAAAACTGTTGTGTTTTTTGAGGATGTAATCAGTAGGATTGATAAGGGGGAGCCAGTGGATGTAGTGTATTTGGATTTTCAAATAGCATTCAGTAAGGTGCTACACAAGAGGCTATTACACAAAATTAGGATTGGGGCTAATATATTAGCATGGATTGAGGATTGATTAAGGAAGAGAAAACAGAGAGTAGGCCTAACAGGATATTTTGGGGTTGGCGGGCTGTAAGTAGCGGGCTACCACAAGGATCAGTACTTGGGCCTCAGCTGTTTGGAATCTGTATTAATGACTTAGATGAGGGGACTGAGTGCAATGTATCCAAGTTTGCTGACAATATAAAATTAGGTGGGAAGGTATACGGTGAGGAGGATGCAAAGAGGCTGCAGAGGGATATAGACAGGTTGGGTGTGTGGGCAAAAACATGGCAGATGAAATACAATGTGGCAAAGGGTGAAGTTATACACTTTGGCAGCAAAAATTAAAAAACAGAATATTTTTGAATGGTGAGAAATGTTTGAATTCAAAGGGACCTGTGTGTCCTTGTACATGAAACACAGAAAGTGAACATGCAGGTTCAGTAAGCAATTAGGAAGCCAAAAGGTATGTTAGCTTTTGTTACAAAGGGATTAGAGTAGAAAAGTAAAGAAATCTTATTACTATTGTATAGGGCATTGGTGAGGCTACAGGTGGAGTATTATGTGCAGTTTTGGTCTCCTTATCTGAGGAAGGACATTACTTGCCCTAGAGGGAGTGCAACCAAGGTTCACTAGCCTGATTTCTGGGATGTGGGTATTGTCCTATGAGAAGAGATTGAGTAAACTAGGCCTATAATGCCTAGAGTTTAGAAGAATGACATATGATCTAATTGAAACATTTAAAACATTGTAAGGGACGTGGATGCTGTGAAAATGTTTCCCCTTGCTGGGGAATCTAGAACAGAGGGTCACAATCTCAGATTAAGGGGTCGGCCATTTAGGATTGAGAAGATGAGACATTTTTCGCTCGGAGGGTTTTGAATCTTTGGATCTCTGTACCCCAGAAAGCTGTGATGCTCTGTTGTTGAGTATATTCCAGATACAGGTCGATAGATTTTTGGGTATGAAGGAAATTAATGGATTTGTGGATTGTGCAGGAAAGTGGAGTTGAGGAAAAAGATCAGCCTTGATATTGAATTAGCTATATATCTTATATACAGATTAATTGCCCTCATGTCCGTGGCTGAGTCAATAACTTTGTCCGATGTCCGTGGTACAGCATGCCAATGCCTATCTCTGCTTAGAGGCTGATATTGGGTTGGGATCTGCACATGGCAAGTCACCAGACGCAAGTGTGCTACAGCCAGATCATAGGGAAAGGATAGCTCGTCTGCCAGCTTCTCAGAGTTCAAGGTCACAGTCGCAGGCTCGAAGGGCCAAATGGCCTACTCCAACTCCTATTTCTTCTGTTCTTGTATAACACTAGCAAGATGGAGACAGACTCCCCCATGCCCCTGACAGTGACAGGAAGCTGTCTGGCAGGCCAACCAATGCATCTAGCATCTTGGTGTTTATTCTCATCAGTGTTCTCCTGTATGCCACCTATCAAATCCTCCTCTACAGCCCATGTAGAAGAAATTGTCTGTGACCTTGACCTCTGAGAAGTTGGCAGATGAGCTATCATTTTCCAATGATCTGGCTGCAGCACACTTGCGTCTGGTAACTTGCCATGTGCAGATCCTAACCCAATATTCAGCCTCTGAGCAGAGATAGGAACTGACATGTTGCACCACGGATATCTGACAAAATTATTGACTCAGCCACAGGGCAATTAATCTGTATATAACCTATATAGCCAATCTAATGCCATCGAAACGCAATCCAATTTAAAACGCATTTCTCCTTATAAATAAAGTAGCTAAGCATACAAACATCAATAGAGAGCAACACAACTGTATTAGCTAGCTAGCAAACAAAATAGTATGCAATGCCAATGTGAACTACTTTTGTAATTACTTTTGCTGCTAGGTTATTTTAAAACACAAGGTTAAAGGCTTGAAGCAGGGGTGTCGAACATTTTTGAATGGGGTGGGAAGGCAGTCACATTACAATTTTTGTCTTAACCTATATGGCTGATGAGACAATTTCAGAAAGATAAAGGCATTAAAATTTATCTTACTATTAATCAAAACAACAACAAAGATGCTTTAATTAAGAAAACTTTTACCATGGACACTGGTGTCTGTGTACAGACGCATTGCTGACCCCTGCTCTAAGGTACTTACAGTGCCAGTATCTGAGCTGTTGGCCGTGTGTGTCAGGTCATGTGATGGGGCCTCTTCCTAAGTACTATGCTGTTGCTTTCTCACCTCCTGGTGTGCTGTGGCTGAAAGCAGAAAATCAGAAAAGGGAAGATTTGGGTGAGGGAAAGGAGCTGGGAAGGAAAGCAAGAGGTCTATGGTCACACCAAATGCAGCTTGCTCATCATGCCAGACAGCAGGATGAGCTTTAAGTTGAAAAGGGGCATAATGCAGGAATGTACCATCATCCTCAATGTTCTCAGTGATGCCTGCTGCCACAGGCTCTGTTGCAGCCAGCCCTATGATGCAGAGAACTATCACCTCTGTAGGGCTCAGGCGATGCAGGCGACCTTGTTGCCAGCTGGTTTTGCTCTGCTCCTTTCTATTGTGTACGATCTTGTCTGGCAAGAGAGAGGGCAGAATGTCTGTGATTGTGTTGCACTGTGTTTGGGTAATGTGCCTGCCTTAACTGAAAAGCTAGAGGTATGTGAAAACAGCGGGAGCTGGGTTTGAGGCTGGCAGCAATGGAATGTGTGTGAGGGTCAGGTGGAGTATCTGGATGTTTGGTGTGAGTCCTGAGTGCCAGTGAGTGCTGCTGTATGAGTGATGGGGGTGGTGGTGCATTGAGCAGTTTGAGAGGGTAATGGTTTGGTTGGTATGAGATGCCATGTGAAGATGCATTCACTGACCTTGACAACCCGTGTGAGGATCTTAAACATCTTGTGACACTGCTGCCATGCTCTCAGGGCTAGACTCCGGGAATTAACCTCCCTGGCAACCTTTTCCTTTTCCCTTCAGAGGGAGTCCCTGAGGGCCTCCTGGCCCCCCACGGAAACATGATCCCTCTGCACCTGTCAAACTCTACCACTTTAAGGCCTCCAGCACTGCATCTGTAATCCTAGGAGCCCCTTTCCTTCCCTGGTGCCCCATTTGTGCAGCTCCTATATGCAGCCTGTGTGAGTACAGGAAGCCTGAAGCAGATCTGTTCCACAGAGTGCGACTTCCCTTTAAGAGGGACAGACTGCCTTCAAGAGGAGCAGGCTGACTAAACAGTGTGCTCTCAGGCAGCTGGCAGTACAGGCCCCGCTTGGACAAACCCTACAATCATGTAAATGTGAAGGTAGCACCAAGTTTGCGTGCTGCCTAACTCAACCAGCAACTGGCATGGGCAGGGCCCGATATGTAACCTCTGTGCATGAAAGCAACCCATAACCAATTGTTATGACCAGGTGAGAAAGGGGCATTGGGTTCTCTCTCAGCCTTCACCTGGTCCTACCATAATAGGGTTTAATTTTAAACGCACCGTGTTTTTAGCTCCCCCTTAGTGAATCCTTGTTCACTAACTTCCAATTATAAGGCAAAGAAACCAGCACAAACAGGTTTTCTTCGGTTTAAAGAAGAAAGGTTGAAATTTCTTAAACTTAAACTCTAATTTGGTTAGTACCTACGGATACACGGCACCCACACTAGCAAGCTTACGCGATACACACATGCAGATAGAGACAGAAAAAAGCAAAAGAAAATAAAGTGGAAAAGTTTGAGGCAATATCTGAAGATGGTTTTGGTTACTGTCCTTCAAGCTCTCTGTAGAGTCCTTGATTGTAGGTATGTCTTGCTTGTTGTTGGGGCCCAGTATTCTTCTTAAACCTTGTTCAATTTAGGAGACGTTTCTCTCTTGAAGTTCATGAGTCCTCAGTTGATCCAGTGGCTTGTGAGAAGAGATGGGAGCGTATAGGAGAGGTCGTCTTCAATCCAGGAGCATACTGCAGTCTCTAAGTTCAAACTGTTTGTACAATTCAGAAAAAGCAGGTTGCCAAGCAGGCTAGTCACATGACCAGCTGGTCTGACTATGTCTGTTTGTGGATTCGGCCATCCCAACAATCATCCTGAAATTTGAGCTCCCTCATCTTCATTGTCTGGTGCTCAAAGTCCATTGTGGGTTAAATTGGATAAGGGAAGTAACCCCTTTGTCTCCACAAGCACTGTCTGTTAATATGCAAATGTCTTTCCGGCCAAGGGCCTGGTGATTTCTTTTTTAGACAAGTTCTTTCTTCACTTCAGCAACAGTTTTCAAATCAATGTTCATATGACAAAATTAATGTGCCTCATTCTTGGCAGGTGGGGGGTTTACATGACACAACTTTTAGTCTATGGTTCCTAGAGCACAGGCAGCTGTCCAATACAGTGTTAGACCGTAAAAAATGATTGAAGATCTAACAGCTTAGAATATTTATTTTCAATGTTTTACTGAGCCAAATTAGATTTTGGAACAAAATGAAAGCATTCCAGTCCCTTGGTGGTATTAATCAATTTCATGAAGAGTGAAATGGAAAAGAAGACAAGCTTTGACATTTTTTCAATTAACAGCAGGTATTATTGACCTCATTGTACTTTATTATTAACAGTTGCCTTTCCCTGAATGCCTGGATCAGCATTCTTTTTAATTTACTCTTTGTACAGCAAGTGAGCTTCCTGTCAGAAGATGCATGCACCAGAAGATAAATCAGCATTCTGTCTATAGAACCTTACAGCAAACTTTCAATCTTCTGTTTCGTGCAGCAGTACTGCAACCAGGTGGCGGTTGGTAAAAAGAGGCCATGAAAAGGCTATGATTCTATACCAGGGGTGCCCAACCATTTTGCATGAGGGGACACATTACAATTTGTGTGTTACATATGAATATGTATGTCCGTATGTACATTGGGAGGCGGTGAGCAAATTTCGGAGAGAAAAAAGGCTTTGTAAATTTTTCTTACTATTAATCAAAACAACAAAAATGTGCATTTTTGTGAACAAACTTTAAATGAGCAGACAAATTTATTAACTTATTTTCTCATCACTGTGTTGGACACTGATTTAGTGAAATACCTGGCATCGTTTTTGCTTGTAGCAGTAGTCAATGTCTGCCCCCACACTTGATGTAGCAATGTGGAATATTCAGATAGATGTCCATTTGTCAGGAGTGATCTTAATCTCTTTGTCTCCCCCCCCCCCCCCTCTATCCCCTCTCTGTGTCCATCTCTCTTCCCTCTCCATGTCCATCCCTCGCCCCTCTCTGTGTCCATCCCCCTCCTTTCTCGCTCTCTCCCCTCTCTGTGTCCATCTCTCTCCTTTTTCTCACTCTCCACTCTCTGTGTCCAACTCTCTCCTATCCTCTCTTTCCCCCTCTCTCTCCCTCTCTCTCCCCACTCTTTGTCCATCTCTCTACCCTCTCTCTGTGTCCCTCTCTCTCCCCACTCTGTGTCCATCTCTCTACCCCCTCTCTATGTCCCTCTCTCTCCCCCTCCCTACTCTCTCCCCTGTCAGCCTCCTGCCCCTCTCCCCCTCTCTTCCCTGTCACCCTCTCTCCCCCAATCTCCCTCTCCCTTCTCTCTCCCCCCTCTCTCCCCTCTCTGTCCATCTCTCTCCCCCTCTCTCTCCCTCTCTTTTCCCTCTCTCTTCTCCCCGCTCTTTCCTCCTCCCCTTCTCTCTCCCCTTCTCTCTCCCCTTCTCTCTCCCCTTCTCTCTCCCCTTCTCTCTCTCCCCTTCTCTCTCTCCCCTTCTCTCTCTCCCCTTCTCTCTCTCCCCTTCTCTCTCTCTGCCCCCCTCTCTCGCCCCCCTCAGTGTCCTTCGGTCTTCCCCCCCCTCTCCCCCCCCTCTCCCCCCCTCTCCCCCCCTCTCCCCCCCTCTCCCCACCCCCTCTCCCCCCCTCTCTCCCCCCCTCTCTCCCCCCCCGTCTCTACCCCCCCGTCTCTACCCCCCCGTCTCTACCCCCCCGTCTCTACCCCCCCTCTCTACCCCCCCTCTCTACCCCCCCTCTCTACCCCCCCTCTCTACCCCCCCTCTCTACCCCCCCTCTCTACCCCCCCTCTCTACCCCCCTCTCTACCCCCCCTCTCTACCCCCCCTCTCTACCCCCTCTCTCTACCCCCTCTCTCCCCCCCATCTCTCCACCCCCTCTCTCTCCCCCCCCCTCTCTCCCCCGCTCTCTACCCCCCGCTCTCTCTCCCCCGCTCTCTACCCCCCGCTCTCTACCCCCCGCTCTCTACCCCCCGCTCTCTACCCCCCGCTCTCTACCCCCCGCTCTCTACCCCCCGCTCTCTACCCCCCGCTCTCTACCCCCCCTCTCTCTACCCCCCCTCTCTCTACCCCCCTCTCTCTACCCCCCCTCTCTCTACCCCCCTCTCTCTACCCCCTCTCTCTCTCCCCCTCTCTCTCTCCCCCCTCTCTCTCTCCCCCTCTCTCTCTCCCCCCTCTCTCTCTCTCCCCCCTCTCTCTCTCTCCCCCCTCTCTCTCTCTCCCCCCTCTCTCTCTCTCCCCCCTCTCTCTCTCTCCCCCCTCTCTCTCTCCCCCCCTCTCTCTCTCCCCCCCCTCTCTCTCTCCCCCCCCTCTCTCTCTCCCCCCCCCTCTCTCTCCCCCCCCTCTCTCTCTCCCCCCCCTCTCTCTCTCCCCCCCCTCTCTCTCTCCCCCCCCTCTCTCTCTCTCTCCCCCCTCTCTATCTCTCCCCCCTCCTCTCTCTCCCCCCTCCTCTCTCTCCCCCCTCCTCTCTCTCCCCCCTCCTCTCTCTCCCACCCCTCAGTGTCCTTCTCTCTTCCCTCACCTCAATTCCCCCTCTCTGTTCCCTCTGTGTCTATCTCTCTCTCCCCCTCTCTTGCCCCGTCTCTCCCCCCACTTCCTCCCCCCTCTCTCTCCCCCCACTCTGTGTCCACCTCTCTCCTCCCTCTCTCCCCTCTGTGTTCCCCCTCTGCCTCCCTCTCTCTCTGTTTATCTCTCTGTCCCCTCTTTCTCTCTCCCCTGTTCTCCCTGCGTCAGTGCTGGTTTCAAAGGATGCCTGACACTCTCTCTCTACTCCCTCAGCGCCTCTCTGCCCTGTGCCTCTGGCTGTATTTTGGCCAACTTCCAGCCCTCCCCTTGGCCTCTCTCTCTCCCTCTCCCCCGCAGCAGCCATTCCCATTCACTCGCTCACTCCCAGAGCTGCCCAAAAGCAGCAGGGCGGCCGATCCCAGTGCGTCTGTGCTGCAAACTGCTAATCAGTGCTCACCCCACCCAGGCAGACCGCTGTCAGTCACAGACAGGTGTCTGCCGTCTGTCAGATGCGGGTCCCGTCTACCCCCTCCGCCTGGCATTATCCTTAATAGGGCAGCTGTCAATCAAAGCCAAGCTACGGGCAGCCCACTGTCAGTCACAGGATTGGTGGGCCAGATCGAAACCTTTGGTGGGCCGGAATCTGGCCTGCAGACCATATGTTGGACAACTTTGTTCTATGCCAAAAAATTCTAAAGGGGGTGCAGGAACAGAGGGACCTGGGGGTATATGTGCACAAATCATTGAAGGTGGCAGGACAGGTTGAGAAAGTAGTTACAGAGGCATATGGGATCCTGGGCTTTATAAATTGCAGCATAGAGTACAAAAGCAAGGACGTTATGATGAACCTTTATAAAATCCTGGTTCAGCCTCAACTGGAGTATTGCGGGCACCACACTATAGGAAGGAAGTGAAGACTTTAGAGAGGGTACAGAAAAGATTTGCAAGAATGGTTCCAGGGATGTGGGACTTCAGTTATGTGGATAGATTGGAGAAACTGGTCTTGTTGATCTTGGAGAAGAGAAGATTAAGAGGAGATTTGATAGAGGTGCTCAAAATAATGAGGACTCTAGACAGAATAGATGGAGAAAAACTGTTCCCATTGGCAGAGGGGTCGAGAACCAGACGACACTGATTTAAAGTAACTGGCAAAAGAACCAAAGACGACATGAAGGAGCATTTTTTACTCAGCAAGTGCTTAGGATCTCGAATGCATTGTCTGAGCGTGGTGGAGGCAGGATTAATCGTGACCTTCGAAAGGGAATTGGATAAGCACCTGAAAATAAAAAATTGCAGCATTATGGGGAAAGGACAGGGGAGTGGGACCAGCTGAATTGCTCTTGCAGAGAGCTGGTGTGGACTTGACAGGCCAAATGGCCTCCTTCTGTGCTGTAACCATTCTATGGTTCTATGATGCTAAGGAATCTCACAGTACTTGCAGAGCCCCAGTTGATTGTGAGTGGTCTCCACACAGAATGTCTAAACATCATTTAATATCAACCATTAATAAACACTGCTTAAATGACTTTAAACACTGAAAGCTATCATAATTTATGTTAAAACATTACATTAAAATAAGCTAAATTAATATTAACTCATATTTCATTCATGGTGACTTAGCCTGCTATTCTTTATCAGTATCATACACTGGTGTATCATGCCATTACCCCACAATGTTACATAGGACCCAAGATGGCCCTTTCAGCCCCTCGAACCTGTTCCACCATTCAATTCTATCATGAGTGCTCTGTACCTCATTTCTATTTATCCATATCACTTAAATACCCTTATGCAGCAAAAATCTATAATGTCATTCTCAAAAATTTCAATTGACCCAGCATCCACAGTTTTTTGAGGGAGGAGGTTCTGGATTTCTATAACCTCTTGAGTGAAAAATGCATCATGGTTCACTGCTCAATGACCCAGCCCTAATTTTACGATCATGGCAGGGATTTTATGTGGCCTCCTGAGGCAGGGTTGGAGGCTGGGGGTGAGCACAAAGTACTGTGATGGGTGGCGGGCGAGCCGGGGGTGTGGGGGGGGTGGGTGCAGAGGGCCCATCGCCTCTCCATCGCCAAGCGATCTTCCCAGGGGTAGGAGAGGCCGACAACGGCCTTCCCACTCAGAGGCCAAATGAGGCCCTTGTGGCCTATTAACGGCCAATTAAGGGCCTCTTCCCGCCAACACTGGGATCTTACCAGCAGCTGGGGGGGGGGTGGTGGGGGGGTGCTCCGCCATGTGGGGAGGATGCCTTGTAACATGAGGCACCCTCCCTTTGGGCTTGAGGGGTGGGGGTCCCTCCTTCATGGGCAATCTGTTGCCCACAGAGGACCCCTGCCATGAGCCAGTTTACTCCTCCCCCCAGACTGCACAACCACCCCCCGCACACATATCCTCTCAGCGGGGCCTTCCAGACTGGCCCCGGTGACCTGGCCTCACTCACCTCGGGTCCGGGGTTCCAGTGCTGGGCCTGGGGCCAAGGCCTCTGCAGTACCGTCAGTGGCCACTGCGCCTGATGGTGCTGCCGATACTGCTCAGCTGCCGGCCCTCTGATTGGCTGACAGCTCTTGGAGGCGGGATCCCTGTCTTTAAAGGGACGGGTATCCCAGCTCCTGAAACTTCGATTTAAAAAGACTGGAGGATCACTCTGGGCGGGTGGGCGGGCACAAAAAGACAGAGGCGGACTTCCACCTGCCTTTTTGGCCCGGCACTGGGAGCCCCGCCTCCAATACAAAAGGCCCTATGTCCTCGTGTTCTGGATTCCTTAGCAGAGGGAATAGTTTTTCTGTATCTACCCTATAGTATCCTGTTTCATTTTATACACCACAGTTAGATCACCCCTCAGTTTCCTAAACTGAAGGGAATAGAAGCCAGGTTATGCAACGAAGCCACGTAATTTCACACTGATATCATTCTGGTGAATCTGCTCTGTATCCATTCCAAGGCCAATATATCTTTCCTGAGGCACAGTGCCCAAAATTGAATGCAGTGTCAGCCTGACTAAGGTTCTATGCAACTGAAGCATTGCTTACTCACTTTTGTACTCCAAACTCCATTGGCCTTAATGCACTTGTGCACTAGCTTTTAGTAATTTGTCTATATGGACACTCAAGTCCCTTTGCTCCTCCACAACTGCTTGTCTCCCACCATTAAGAAAATATTCCATTTGTCTTTCTCAATGGATTACCTCACACCTCCACACATTGAACTCCAACTGCCATTGTTTTTCCCACACTTAATGCCTTTGTAATTTCCTGCTCTCATCCATGCATCTTACAGTGCCACCTAACTTTGTTTCCTATTTCTTTCTACATTGAATATTTGACAAACTCTCATTAATTCTGTAATTAATTTAACTGATGATCTGTTTTAGTATGCTTGCCAATATTTTCCTGTGCACTTGCTCTCCAATAGTACTTTCCTTTCCCCATTAACACTTTTACATTATAAAGTGGTCCCAGGGAAGTACTGCCCAAATGAAGATATGTGACCTCTCCTGGTTGCTTTCCTTCCTGCTGCCACTTTAAATCAAAACCAGAAACTCATGATAAGATAAAATGAAGGCATTCAGTTTTGTGCTTTTCGGTTTAACTGGAGATCTGATGACAGCTTGAGCAATCTACAAAGATATGGGTATCAGATCACATTATTGTCTTTGAAGGTTAAATAATTTATATTAAAGTATGTTACTTACAGAATCCATTTGGTTAGATTGAGAAGCAAAAAGGGTATGATCACACTACTGGGGGTATTCTATAGGCCTCCAAATAGCGAGAGAGAGATAGAGGAGCCACAGGGAAATCACAGAGTTTTGCAAGAAGCATAGAGTGGTGATAGAGGGGGTCTTTAATTACCCAAATATCGGTTGGGATAATGTTAGAGTAAAAGGTAAGGAGGAAGAGGAATTTCTGAAATGTATTCAGGAGAACTTCTTTGACCAGAATGTTCGCGGTCCAACTAGGAAGGAGGCATTTCTGGATCTGGTGCTGGGGAATGAGGTGGGCCAAGTGGACCAAGTGTCTGTGGGGGAACACTTGGGTAAGAGTGATCCTTGTATCATAAGGTTTAGATGAATAGTGTAGAAGCACAAGAAACAATCTAAAGTAGAACTTCTAAATTGAAAGAAGGCTAACTTCAATGGGATGAGAAGGGATCTAGCCAGGGTAAAATGGAACCAAAGATTGACAGCAAAAACTGTTATGGAGCAATGAGTGATCTTTAAGGAGGAGATGTTTCGGGTTCAAGTTAACTACATTCCAACAAGGGTGAAAGGTAGGGGAAGGAAAGCCAGGGCTCCTTGGATGGCAAGGAGATAGAGAATATGATGAAACATGTCAAGTAAATTCTTCAAGCGAGAACCAGGCCAAATACAGAAAGTTGAGAAGGGAAGTGAAGAGGAAAATGAGACTGGCAAAAAGAGAATATGAGAATAGAATGGAAGTTAACATAAAGGGAACACAAAAATCTTGTACCGGCATGTAAATAGTAAGTGGGTAGTAAGAGGTGGGGTGGGGCCTATTAGGGACAAAGAGGGTGATATATACTTAGAGGCGCAGGGCAACGCTAGAATACATAATGAGTACTTTGTATTGGTGTTTACTAAGGAAGAGGATGCTGACAAAATATCAGTAGAAGCAGAGATGTTAGAGGTCATGGATGGGGTTAAAATTGAGAGGCAGGATATACTGGAAAGGCTGGCTATGCTTAGAGTGGATAAGTTGCCTGGTCCGAATGGCTTGCATCCCAGGTTGCTGAAGCAGCAGGGCTTGTCATAATCATCTTATCTTCGAGGTACCAGAGGTTCGGAAAGTGGCAAATGTGACACCCTTATTCAAGAAAGGGTGTAAGGACATTCCTAGTAGCTACAGGCCGGTCTGTTTAACATCAGTGTCGGGTGAGGTTTTAGAAACGATAATTGGGGAAAAAATCACAGGCACTTGGAGAGGTTTGAGTTAATTAAGGAGAGCCAGTATGGATTTGTAAAAGGTAGATTGTGCTTAACTAATCTAATTGAATTTTTTGATGAAGTAACAGAGAAGGCTGATGAAGGGAAATCAATGGATGTTGTCAATATGGATTTTAAGAAAGCACTTGAGAAAGTACCACATAAAAGGTTAATTAACAAAATTGAGGCTCATGGAATAGGAGAGTCAATGTCATTTTGGATAAAAAATTGGCATAATGATGGAAAACAGTGAGTCGTGGTAAATGGCTATTTTTCAGACTGGAGGATGGTTGGTTCAGTGCTTGGACCACTGCTTTTTGTAATATGTATAAATGACTTGGATATTGGCAAACAGTGTAAAATGTCAACATTTGCCAATGATACCAAACTTGAAGGTGTGACAGGCTGTGATGACAGTACCAATCGACTGCAAGAGGACATAGTTAGGCTAGCAGAATGGGTAGACAAGTGGCAGATGGAACTTAAGGGAAGAGTGAGGTGATGCATTTTGGAAGAAAGGATAGGGAGAGGCAATATATACTTAAGGTCACACTTCTAAAGTGTTTGCAGGAACAGAGGACTTTGGGGTTCATGTGCACAGATCCATGAAGGTGGCAGGACATACTGAGAGAGTAGTTCGCAAAGCATATGGGATCGTGGGCTTCATAAATTGAGGTATTGAGTCCAAAAGCAGGGAGGTTATGCTGAACCTTTATAAAGCTCTGGTTTATAAACTAGAACACTGTGACCAGTTCTGGTCACTACATTTTAGGAAGGAAGTGAGGGTCCTTGAGAGGGTGCAGAGGAAATTTACCAGAATGATTCCAGGGATGAGGGATTATAGTTACAAGGTTAGGTTGGAGAATCTGGGGTAGTTCTCCTTGGAGCAAAGGAAATAGAGGGCAGATTTGATGGAGGTGTACAAAATTATGACAGGTTTAAATATGGTAGACAAAGAAAAGCTGTTTGCATTAACTGATGGTACAAGGAATAGGGGACATAGATTGAAGGTTTTGGGCAAGAGATGTAGGGGAGATGAGATAAAGAACTTTTTTACGCAGTGAGTGGTAATGACCTGGAACTTACTGCCTGCAAGAGTAGTGGAAGCAGAGATGATGAATGATTGCAAAAGAAAATTGGATGGGCAATTGAGGGAAATAAATTTGCAGGGCTTTGGAGATACGGCAAGTGATTGGGACTGATTAGATTGCTCTACAGAGAGCCGGCATGGACACGTTAGGCTGAGTGTCCCCTTCTGTGCCATGATGACCATAATGGCTTTATGACTCTATAACTCTAAGTAAAAACTAATGTTCCCTCTAATTTCCCTCCACTGTGCATAGCTTGTTTGTTGCACTGTGTGGTCCCTTTAATGTCGCCACATAGCTGCGTTTGTGTGCATATTAAAGGGAACGCTGCTTGTGCACAGTCTGTTTGTCCCCTGGGCTGCATATTCCCAATTGCTGTGCAGCCGCACACCTACGCAGCTTAGAGGAGATGTTGGGAAAACCCCTTTCCAAGACTTGAGGACAGCATCAAAGATGAGAAAGGCAGAGAAGGCTGCACAGAGACCAAGTCCGTTGGATGAGATAACGTGAAGCAGCTCATCACCACCTTCACAAGAATGAACAATAAATGCTGGCCTTGACAGAGAAATCCATATCCCAAAAATGAATTATAAATAAAGTGGTTGGTGGTATTTTTCAAAAATGAGTATAGGGTTCCCTTGGTGCCTTGCCCAATGTTCCACTCTCAGCCAATAACACCAAAAACCGATTTGTTATTGTTTAGACTTCAATGCTGCTTGTAGAATCTTGCTGAGTGTCAGCTGTGGCTCAGTTGGTAGCACTCTCGCATTTGAGTCACAAGGTTACAGATACAAGTCCCACTTCAAGGCTTAAGCACAAGAATCAAGTCTGATACTCCAGTGCAGTACTGAGGGAGCACTGCGCTGTTGGAGGCGCCGTCTTTTGATGAGGCGTTAAACTGAGGCCCCATCTGCCTGCTCTGTTGGATGGAAAAGATCCCAGCGCATTATTTTGAAGAAGAGTGGGGGAGTTATCCCCAGTTCCCTGGCCAATATTTATCCCTCAATCAAGATCACAAAAGCAGATTATCCGATGTTTCACATCGCTGTTGTTGAGTTTGCTGTGTGCAAATTGGCTGCCTCATTTCCTACATTAGAACAGTAACTACATTTCAAAAGTACTTCATTGGCTTTGGAGCACTTTGAGATATCTGCTGATTGTATGAAGCGCTATATAAATGGAGTCTTTCCTTTTCTTTCTTACATAACAATAGTCACAGTAATTCATTGCACATGAAGCTGGTTTAATTGCTTAGATGAGATGTGGCAGACAGTGAGGATGATACGAATCAACTGCAACAGGACAGAGATAGGCCAGCAGAATGGGCAAATAAGTGGAAGATAGAATTTAATACAGAGAAATGTGAAGTGATGCATTTTGGCAAAAGAGATAAGGAGAGGCAATAAAAGGAAAATAATAGGAAATAAACTTACAGGGCTATGGGGATAGGGCCAGGGAATGGGACTGATCAGATTGCTGTGCACAGAGCATGCATGAACTCGATGGGCCAAATGGCGGCCTCCTTGCCATTATGACTCTCTGACTTGATAAGACATTTTAAAAATGAGAATATTTGTTTTTAGTTTTATTAACACTTGACTATGTTTTAGGCTAGATGGATCAGTTGGTCATTTTATGTCTGTCATTTGTGTATGCTCACATGTTATAGATTTTCTTTAAGATTATGGGAATACAAAGAATAAATGTAAAATATGTTTTCAGGATTTTCTTTTCCTGCATGGGATGCACAGTTTCCAAAATTACATTCTCAATTCAATTAATTAACAACTAGGGCATTCAGACTCTTCTCATGAGTTTCAAGCATTTGCGTTGCTTTATGCTGCAGATTTTTATAATGACTTTCTTGCTCTGAGTGAAGCCATTTAAGATTTTTGTAGTGGCTCTGCAAACCCGAATCATTTCGAAAAGTAATTGCTAAGCAGTTTTCACCCTAGACTAAACAACCAGCAACAGACATGAGTAATTATCAGACTGTGAAATCATGATGGCTCAAGATAATTCCCCTTTAACTGAAGCTTTAATGTTAGAAACTTTATTGAGTGACACCCACAGGGTTGTAGTTGACGTCATATTTATTTGACTTTGCCTTTCCACAGTATTGTCCTTTTTATGGTGACTATTAGTTGTGTGCTAATTGCAAGTGCAGCCCAAGTCTTTAGTCTTTTTTACTGTGCACACCAGAGATACCAGGGATTCAATATTTACAGAGAGGTGGAAGGAAGGGGGAGGGTTGTTTGTGGGGAGGAAATGTGGAAGTCCTGCTGAATCTAATAGCAGAACCTCATTATAATTTCTTTTTTATTCAGTTTCCAACCCAGCAGCAGGCCAGATTGATAGGTTGCCTGGCTGCCGGGCGGAAAATCCAGCAGTAGAAGCCACAGCTGAAGACTATTAAGGAAGGTCAACAGCAATTGGAAAAGATTGGGGCATGGTGGGGAGGCGGGGGGAAGACTCGGGAGGAAACAATCAGGGCATAGTTGGGGGTGGGGGGGTGGTGCGGAAGATCGCAGGGGGTAGTCAGCAGATCCCAAGTTGGGGGTCGGAAGATTTTTGCAGAAGAGATGCTTGAGGGGTCAGCGGTGTCCTCTTGCTCCTTTTGGCCCACAAGCAATGGTCTAAAAAGAACTTAGCTGCTGAATCTGGCAGATTCCGACTCCCTTTAGCTCTCAGATTTCCTGACTCCTGGACAGCGTTAAATTCAACTGGCTGCCAAAATCTGAGGAATAGAGCCTTATTTAATTATAATGAAGGACCCATCTCTCTGGAACGGGTCACTCTGCTGATACCTAACCTGCCACAGTTAAACTGGAAGTAGGCATGTTTGCAGTGTGTGGGTCACTTTCACAGTTATTGATTTAACTGACACCCACCGCACAACCCCCCCAAAACCCGACCCTCTTTCGCACATCATGGGGGTGATTGAAATTCCCCCCACCCTGATCATGTTGGAGCCCTATGCTGAAGGCAAGGTAGTTCTTCTGAGGAAGGGGAAATTGCACAATGAATCAACCTGAAATGCTCGGCTGCTCACCATGTGGGTTGGTCACAGAGCAGGATGAACAGGACACAGCAGCAGCTCATGGTTTCTCTCAAAGCAAGGTGAGCCATCATAGTGCAGGAGCAGGGGACTTACAGTTAGAAGTAAATACAAGGAGAAAAACACAAAGATTTTAAAAATGAGAGAAAGTGGGGAATTATTTATAAATTTGGGATATTTTTGTGAGAAAATTTGGAAGTCATGAAAGAAAGACATTAAAAAAGCATTTAAAACTCGAAATTACACACTTGAAAAATAACAAACCTTCTGTGACGCAATAAACCAAACAAGCCATGTTTCGATGACACACTTTTCCTTAACATTTTGTATGTGCTCAGATAGCCTTTGTATGCCTCCAGTAATTCCATGAATAAATGCTCACATTTGTCCTCAGTACCTTGCTCTATGGCAGCGAGGCCTGGACAACGTATGTCAGCCAAGAGCAACGTCTCAATTCATTCCATCTTCGCTGCCTCTGGAGAATACTTGGCATCAGGTGGCAGGACCGTATCTCCAACACAGAAGTCCTCGAGGCGGCCAACATCCCCAGCTTATACACACTACTGAGTCAGCGGCGCTTGAGATGGTTTGGCCATGTGAGCCGCATGGAAGATGGCAGGATCCTCAAAGACACATTGTACAGCGAGCTCGCCACTGGTATCAGACCCATCGGCCATCCGTGTCTCCGCTTTAAAGACGTCTGCAAACGCGACATGAAATCCTGTGACATTGATCACAAGTCGTGGGAGTCAGTTGCCAGCGTTCGCCAGAGCTGGCGGACAGCCATAAAGGCGGGGCTAAAGTGTGGCGAGTCGAAGAGACTTAGCAGTTGGCAGGATAAAAGACAGAGGCGCAAGGGAAGAGCCAACTGTGTAACAGCTCCGACAATCACATTTTTCTGCAGCACCTGTGGAAGAGCCTGTCACTCTAGAATTGGCCTTTACAGCCACTCCAGGCGCTGCTCCACACACCACTGACCACCTCCAGGCACTTACCTATTGTCTCTCGAGATAAGGAGGCCAAAGAAGAAGAAAATGCTCACACAACTTGGATATTTGCAGGATGGGTGACAGGGTATTGTTAGGTTGAGATGCTTGCTCAGCTTGTCGCTCATTACAACATCTACAATCCTGAGGTCCCAAATTCTTTAATTTTCATAAACAAGAGTTTATCAAACTCACTTTCTTTATTTGTAAGCAGTTCATGCTGAAGCACATTATCACATAACTGATTGTTAATGTCATTGTGACAAATATGGCCTACTGGCTGTTTACGTTCCCTAAACAAACAAAGATTGCCAAAGAATTTTTTTCATGAGGATAATACTCCTTTAACCATCTGAGTGGATTTAAATGAAACATGAAGAAACATGTATGAAATAAGCCCCAGGCTCGTACTGCAACTTTCCTGCACATTGTATCCAATCGTATCCTTACTGTATCTCCAAAACACATTTTCAGGATCAGTACAGAGAAAGCTATTTCGTGGAGGAATGTTGCCTATACCAGCGTGTGAGGCGAATTCTTCAGGATTCTCAGAAATAGTTTGGGGGTGTGTGGATGGTGGTGTTGGATGGTGGTGTTGGTGGGTAGTGTTGGATGGTGTTGGTGGGTGGTGTTGGATGGTGGTGTTGGGTGGCGTTGGTGGGTGGTGTTGGAGTGAGTTGTGGGTGGTGTTGGTAGGTGGTGTTGGTGGGTGGTGTTGGATGGTGTTGTTGGATGGTGTTGTTGGATGGTGGTGTTGGATGGTGGTGTTGGGTGGCGTTGGTGGGTGGTGTTGGATTGAGTTGTGGGTGGTGTTGGAGTGAGTTGTGGTGGTGTTGGATGGCGTGGGATGGTGGTGTTGGGTGGTATTGGATGGTGATGTAGGATGGTGGTGTTGGATGGCGGTGTTGGGTGGTGGCGTTGGATGGTGTTGGATGGTGGGGCTGGGTGGTGGTGTTGGATGGTGGTGTTGATGGGTGCTGTTGGATGGCTGTGTTGGGTGGCGGTGTTGGGTGGTGTGGGATAGCGGTGTTGGGTGATGTTGGATGGTGGGGATGGGTGGTGGCGGTGGGTGGTGTTGAGTGGTGGTGTTGAGTGGTGGTGTTGAGTGGTGGTGTTGAGTGGTGGTGTTGAGTGGTGGTGTTGAGTGGTGGTGTTGGATGGTGTTGGGTGGCGGGGATGGATGGTGGTGTTGGATGGTGGTGTTCGGTGGTGTTGGATAGTGTTGGATGGTGGTGTTGGATAGTGTTGGATGGTGGTGTTGGATAGTGTTGGATGGCGGTGTTGGGTGGCGGTGTTGGGTGGTCTATGATGGTGGTGTTGGATGGTGGTGTGGGATGGTGCTGTTGGATGGTGTGGGATGGCGGTGTTGGGTGGTGTGGGATGGTGGTCTAGGATGGTGGTGTTGGATGGCGGCATTGGGTGATGTTGGATGGTGGGGCTGGGTGGTGGTGTTGGATGGCATTGGTGGGTGGTGTTGGAGTATGTTGAGTGGTGGTGTTGAGTGGTGGTGTTGGATGGTGGTGGTGGTGTTGGATGGTGGTGTTGGATGGTGGTGTTGGATGGTGGTGTTGGATGGTGGTGGTGGTGTTGGGTGGTGGTGTTGGGTGGTGGTGTTGGGTGGTGGTGTTGGGTGTTGGATAGTGTTGGATGGTGTTGGATGGTGGTGTTGGATGGTGGTGTTGGATGGTTTTGTTGGATGGTTTTGTTGGATGTTGGTGGAGGTGTAGGATGGTGGTGGGTGGTGTTGGATGGTGGTGTTGGATGGTGGTGGATTGTGTTGGTGGAGGTGTAGGATGGTGGTGGATGGTGTTGGTGGGTGATGTTAGATGGTGGTGTTGGATGATGATGTTGGGTGGTGTCGGACGGTGGTGTCGGACGGTGGTGTCGGACGGTGTTGGATGGTGGTGTTGAGTGATGGTGTTGGGTGGCGGTGATGGATGGCGGTGTTGGTTGGTGGTGTTGAGTGGTAGTGGATGATGTTGGTGGAGGTGTAGGATGGTGGTGGATGGTGTTGGTGGGTGATGTTGGATGGTGGTGTTGGGTGGTGGTGTTGGGTCGTGTTGGATGGTGGTTTTGGGTGGTGTTGGATGGTGGTGTTGGATGGTATTGGTGAGAATAAATCTAAGATTTTCCTGTATGGCTGTCCGCTCCTGCCCATAGGTGCAAGGAACCATATTTCCTGCTCACATTACAGTAGAAAAGCTGAGACAGACTGTGGTATATCGACTTTCTGTAACACCAGCACAATTTTATTGATATAAAAGGGCTAACATTTCCATTCCTATTTTCAACTAGCAGTAAGTAAGACAGATCGGCCTAGAAATTCGATCATGCCCAAAAACAGATGGCACAAGCATTGCACGGGTCTGTCCATGTGGTCACAGAGACCACGGTAAGATGGTGTCTGGGTGCAGCCAACACTACCTGCGCTATTCATTGGCTGTGTGCCTGTTTGCGGGATGGAGCTGGGGGTAAATCGGCCTTTTCTGATGTCACTTAAAGGCAGCCAGCACTTTTTAAAGGGAAGGTGCACTCTTGCTGCAGGCACCATGAATCACTTGTAAAGAGAGAAACAGTTGCAAGAGGTCAAGAGAAGGGTACACAACTTCTCCAATGAAGGTGCAGTCCGACAAGTGGACAGGAGGAGGCATATCCTGGGGGTAAAATTGAATAGGGCCAGCCCGCTGGTGTGAACTAGATGCAAGAAACCATCTCTGTGATGGGTATGCCCCAGACATACTTAATATTGGGCCTCAGACCTCACATACATGAGACTGACAAACTGCAAACACCTGCTGTGCCTCCCCAGCAAACCTGCCAGTGAAATGGATTCAAATTTTGGATTGTAACATCACCGGCAATAGTCCTCAGGAGAGGGAGAGGACAATCATGAAGATAACTTGCAACTGTCTTGCTCCTCCCAGCTCCACATTAAAAACTTACCTTTTCAGTGGCAGTCTGCTGCAGTCACTTTAAGAGTTGCATGTTACATCACATGGAGACATGGTTAACCTGGGCGCAGCAGGCTCAATGCTGGTAGCATTCAGGGCAGCCCAATTTCAGAAAGAGGTATTAGGTTCTCTATTTGTATATGCAAAGGGTATAATGTCTGCTTCAGGCACAGACCCTGTCATGTATACTTCAGCTTTTACCTATATAGTGGACGTCACCCAGATGCTCCTATACTCTCCTGTCTTCTTGGTTACTACCCTTCAGCCTTCAGCTCTAAAAGCAGACCAACAAGATAACCATGACTGCAATGAAACCATTTTAGGTGCCTGTAAAATAGGCAGGCAGCCAACAAAGCTCTAGGCCTCTTAAATTGCTAAGTTTAAAAGAATTGGTTACAGCTACGTGTATCATATTCCACTCTGATTTGTTATGGGCTAAGAGTCAGGTTTCTTCGTTCTCTGGACTTTTTCACCAGAATGGGCTGCTGCTGAAGTTGCTGTCAGTCTCCGAACAAGTTTCAACCAGTTCGGATGTTTGACTGCCAATCTATCGTTAACTTAACTCTGTTCTTTCCTTCAAATCTGAGTGACAAAAAATTTGCATGAATTCTTGTGTGGAATAAAATGCTTGTGGTATGACAAACATAATTGAATATGGGGATAAACCTTGCTGTACCTAAGGATTTCAGTAAAAAAAAAAGCCAAATATGTCAGTAGAATTAATTATTAACATAAGTAACTTATAAAACTTATAACTTTATAAAATTCAAGTAACCCAAAACTCACTTGCCTAAAAATTCATTGATGTACATCTGTTTTACAAGATATAAAATGAAAACCTAACTGTCAAATCTGGGAGGTGGCTTGCACACCCTGCTATAATGGTGAAGGCTGAAGTATTGGTATCCAGGGCCTGAGGCTGAAACTGACTGTAGAAAACACAAGCACATGAGCACCTGCTCAAACTGAATCACTTGCTCCCCCTGTGCAATACATATTTAAAAAACTATGTGCTACAGAATCAGAAATAGGACAGAAGGTGATAATGTATTTTGGGAATTCAATGGGGCAGATTGTCCTGTTATTATACTTAAGCATATTGGATTGCCTATGGAAAATTGGCAAGAGAGGATCACAAGCTGTACCCGAGCTCACTCATTGATTTAAATGGACAGAAAATTAGCCAGACTTTGTTACCAGTGCATGATCCACCCCAGCCAATCTTTTCCACACTCTGTGCCCAGGCAATCTAATATACCCATGCACATTAACAAGGAAATCTTCTCAAATCCCGATGAACCAAACAAAATTTCAATATTCTGAAAATGGGTATCAACCTGTTGGTGATTATTATTGGTGGGGCCAATGGAAAGAATACAAGTCAGTTCTAAATGGGAACTTGTCATTCCCAATTCTAATAGAGGGAAGTGTTATGTTATGCTTCGGGTGGTCTCCAGATTCTTTTTAGACGTCAATGTAGGGGACACGATTAAGACATTTACAGATGATACAAAAATCAGCCGTATAGTTGATGGTTAGGATGAAAGCTGTAGACTTCAGGAAGGTATGTGAGGAGGATAATGATAGACTTTAAGAGGACATAGGCTGGTGGAATGGGCAGACATGTGGCAGATGAAATTTAATGCAGGGACGTGCGATGTGATACAATTTGGTAGGAAAAACAAAAATAGGCAATATACAGTAAAGGGCACAATTCTAAAGCGGGTCAGAAACAGAGAAACCTGGAGGTATATGTCATTAAAGATGGCAGGGCAGGTTGAGAAAATAGTTAAAAAGGCATACAGGTTCCTGGGCTTTATAAATAGAGGCATAGAGTACAAATATTACGATGAACCTTTATAAAACACTGGTTCGGCCTCAACTGGAGTATTGTGTCCAGTACTGGGCACTGCATTTGGGAAGGATGTGAAGGCATTGGAGAGGGTACAGAAAAGACTTAAGAGAATAGTTCTAGGAATAACGGACTGCAGTTACCTGGATACATTGGAGAAGCAGGCATAGTTCTTAGAGAAGGGAAGGTTGAGAGGAGATTTGCTAGCTATGTTCAAAAGCATGAGGAGTCTAGATAGAGTAGCTAGAGAGAAACTGTTCCCTTTGACAGAAGGGTCAAAAAGCAGAGGACACTGATTTAAGATGATTGGCAAAGGAACCAATGGCGACAAGAGGAAAAACTTTTTACACAGCAAGTGGTTAGGATCTAGAATACACTACCTGAGAGTATGGTGGAGGCAGATACTATCGGGGCTTTCAAATGGGAATTAGATAAGCACCTGAAGAGAAAAAAATTTGCAGGGCATCGGGGAAAGGTCAGGGGACTGGGACTAACTGAGTTGCTTTTGTAGAGAACCAGCATGGACATGACAGGCTGAAGGTCCTCCTTTTTGCTGTAACCATTCTATGATTCCATATCAATCAGGTCAGGTGAGCAGAAAAGTGGCAAATGGAATTCAATCCAAAGAGATGTGAAGTAATACTTTTGGAAGGGCAAACAAGGCAAAGGAATACATGATAAATGGTCAGATTCTGAGAAATCTAGAGGAACAGAAGGACCTCTGAGTACATGTCCACCAATCCCTGAAGGTAGTAAGACAGGTAGATGAGGGGTTAAGAAGGCATACAGGATACTTTCGATTATTGACTGAGGCATAGAATATAAGAACAGGGAGGTTATGCTAGAATTGTATAAAACGCCAGTTTGGCCACACCTGGAGTATTGCATGCAGTTCCGTTCACCGCATTACAAGAATGGTGTGATCGCACTAAAGAGGATACAAAGGAGATTTATGAGGATGTTGCCATGAATGGAGAATTTTCATTATGAGGGAAGATTGCATAGGCTGGGGTTGTTTTTCTGTGAAATAGAGGAGGCTGAGGGGAGATTTAATTGAGGTGTATAAATGATGAGGGGCTTTGATAGAGTGAATAGGAATGAGCTGTTTCCCTTAGTAGAAGGTCAGTAACCAGGGGGCATAGATTTAAAATAATTGGTCAAAGGATTAGACGGGAGTTAGGAGATATTTTTTCACCCAGAGAGTGTAGGGGTCTGGAACTCTCTGCCTGAAAGGGTGGTAGATGCAGAAATCCTCATCACATTTAAAAAAGAACTTGGATAACCTACAGGGCTGCAGACCCAGAGCTGGAAAGTGGGATTAGGCTAGGTAGCTTTTTTTTTTACAGTAGGCATAGACTGAATGGGCTGAATGGCCTCCTTCTGTGCTGTTAAACTTCTATGTTTCTATGTTTTCCTCTGGCCCAATGGAAAGGTCTGCTCCCATAACCAAGAATCCCATGAAATGAAATATGTTATTCTGCACAAAGTAATGCCTGTGGTAAACAATAGAACACTTAACATGCTGATTAGATCCCTATAGTGGGGTGATGTTCAGCGGACAGCCACCCAATCCTGAAACAAGCAGCCAGCAGTTGAAAATTGATGTTGGTGGGATGGGGTGGCACCTCAGACACACCAGTCGCTGCATTGATGCCTAAAACCTCAAGGCCTTTAAATTTTGAGTAGAATGTCCATCTATTTTCAGCAAGAGGCTGCTTAAATATGTAACTTGGAGAACTCTGCCCAATTCCACCAGGTAGTGAGTGGCCAAATCAAAGACCCTTAAAGGGACCACTGGCGGCTGCTCAAGAAAAAGTTCAGGAATATTTTTGTGGAGCCAGGAGGAACACGCGCTGATCCTCTCTCTGGGATTGGCTCCCCTGCCTCAAGCCCTGCCATAATGGACAAGCTGCACAATTTTCTCATGCCTACAACAAATCAATAACAATCAAATGAGATCCAAAGCCAAAAATAGTTTGGATCTGACTAAGTCCTCATGTCAGGCGGAAGTTTTCTTTTATTCTTTCATAGAATGTGAACGTCGCTGGTAAGGCCAGCATTTGTTGCCCATCCCTAATTGCCCTTCAGAAGGTGGTGGTGAGCCATCTTCTTGAAACGCTGCAGTCCTTGGAGTGTAGGTACACTCACAGTGCTGTTAGGAAGGGAGTTCCAGGATTTTGACCCAGCGACAGTGATACAGTTCCAAGTCAGGATGGTGTGTAGCTTGCAGGGGTACTTGCAGGTGATGGTGTTCCCATGCATCTGCTACCCTTGTCCTTCTAGGTGGTAGAGGTGGCGGGTTTGGAAGGTGCTGTTGAAGGAGGCTTGGCAAGTTGCTACAGTGCATCATGTACTTGGTACATATTGCTGCCACTGCATGCTGATGGTGGAGGGAGTGAATATTTAAGGATTGGGTGCTGATTCAGTGGGCTGCTTTGTCCTGGATGGTGTTGAGGTGAAACAGCGATTTACGTGTACTTCTTTCAATTTAGTGTACTGTACTCGCTGATCACATTTTAGTCTTCTCTAGATAGAATCATAGAATAGTTACAGCACAGAAGGAGGCCATTTGGCCCATCAAACCCATGCCAGCTCTCTTCAAATGCAGATTGGGTAACCGCTTTATGGAATACCTCCATTCAATTCGCAAGCATGACCCTGAGCATCTGGTCTTTTGTCATTTTAATTCTTCACCTTGCTCTTATGCTGCTCTCTGTCCTTGGCCTACTGCAGTGTTCCAATGAAGCTCAGTGTAAGCTCGGAACAACAACTCATCTTTCGATTATGCACTCTTTAGCCTTCCAGATTCACGATTGAGTTCAACAATTTCAGACCGTAATTTCTGCCCCCATTTTGTTTCCTTTCTCTTTGCAGGTTTTGGTTTTAATCTCGTTTTTCCCTTGTTTTTGCTTTTGGACTGTGACTGTTTATCAATCTGCCATTAATACCTCCTCTATACACATCTTTTGTTTCTACTTGTCGCATTCCCACTCCTTTTGGCCCTGTACCACCAACTCTTTTGTCATTTAATCTCTTGTGTCTTCCACTCTATCACAGACCTTCCATTTTGCTCTTTTTTTCACCCTCCCCACTTTCACTTGCTTAAAACCTAATACATTTCTAACTTTTCCCAGTTCTGACGAAAGGTCATCAACCTAAAATATTAACTCTGTTTTTCTCTCTCTGCAGATGCTCCCAGTCCTGCTGATATTTCCAGCATTTTCTATTCTTATTTCAGATTTCCAGCATCTGTAATATTTTACTTTTGCCTAAATATAAGATAGTCACCAATAAATCCAACAGAGAATTTAGAGGAAATGTCTTTCCCCAGAGAGTGGTTAGAATGTGGAAAATGCTCCACAAGCAGTATTGGAGGCGAGTAGCATAGATACATTTAGGAAAAACGTAAGAAATAGGAGATGGAGTAGGCCATTTGGCCCTTCAAGCCTGCTCCACCATTCAACAAGATCATGGCTGATCTTCTACCTCAGCTCCAGAATCCTGCATTATCCCCATATCCCTTAATTCCCTTAACCTATCTACCTCTGTCTTGAATATACTCAATGACCGAGCATCCACAGCTCTCTGCGGTAAAGAGTTCCAAAGATGAACAACCCTTTTGAGTGAAGAAATTTCTCCTCATCTCAGTCCTAAATGGCTAAGGCCTTATTCTGAGACTGTGACCCCATGTTCTCAGCATCTACCCTGTCAATCCCCTTAAGAATTTTATATGTTTCAATCATTAAAAGCTAGATAAACACAGGGAGGAGGGAATAGAAGGATATGCTGATAGAGTTAGATGAAGAGGGTGGGAGGATCCTCGCGGGGAGCATAAACATTGGAATAGGCTAGGTTTCTTTTATTCATTCGTGGGATGTGGGCGTCGCTGGCAAGGCCAACATTTATTGCCCATCCCTATGTACCCTTTTACTGAGTGGCTTGTAGGCCTCCTTATATGAGGAAGGATGTTCTTGCCATGGAGGGAGTGCAAAGAAGATTTACTAGGCTGATTCCTGGGATGGCAGGATTGATGTACGAGGACAGATTGGGTTGACTAGGCCTTTATTCACTAAAGTTTAGAAGAATGAAAGGGGATCTCATAGAAACCTATAAAATTCTAACTGGACTAGACAGGCTAGATGCAGGGAGGATGTTCCCGATTGCTGGGGAGTCCAGAACCAGGGGTCACAGTCTCAGGATTCGGGGTATGCCATTTAGAACTGAGATGAGGAGAAATTTCTTCACTCAGAGGGTGGTGAACCTGTGGAATTCTCTACCGCAAAAGGCAGTGGAGGCCAAATCTTTCAATATATTCAAGAAGGAGAATGGGAACAGGGTACTGAATTAGATGATCAGCCATGATCTTATTTGAATGGCAGAGCAGGCCCAAAGGGCCTACTCCTGCTCCTATTTCCTATGTCTATGTTTTCTATTTCAGAGGGTAGTTGAGAATCAGCCACATTGCTGTGGGTCTGGAGTTACATGGAGGCTAGCCTAGGTAAGGACAGCAGATTTCCTTTCCTAAAGGACATTAGTGAACCAGATGGGTTTTTACAACAATTGACAATGGTTTCATGGTCACCATTAAACTAGCTTTTCTTTAATTCCAGATTTATTAATTGAATTCAAATTTCACCAGGTGCCCTGGTGGGATTTGAACCCATGTCCCCAGAGCACCAGCATGAGCCTCTGGATTACTAGTCCAGTGACATTACCACTATGCTACTGCCTCCCCAAATATTGCTGAGCTGTAAATTCTATGTAATTCTGTGTCAGAGAAGAAAAGGAAATCAATCATGCTATTCACATATGTATTCCCGCTGGCCAACCTGTCCTCAGTAAGAACAAGATCCACTATGACGCTTGCCAACTGCCAATTCCTATAAATTGCTACTGAATTGTTTATCTAATTCAGAGAGGCCGCAAGATAACTGGTGTGGCAAATAGAAAAACTTGAGACTTGGTATAGTACGGGTGAGTTTTTGATAGTGAAGTTAAGGCACATAGTTGGCATTGAGGAAAGCGAGCCTTTGTTGCACATTTTCCATGTCATACTTGCAGTAACTGTACTGAATGCTGACACTACATGCCAAAATTGAAAAAAGAAATTGATTTTGACTTGAATAAAACTAGCTGTTCTTTTAGTTGTACATGCATTTCTCTTTGTCAAATGATAAAGCCCAGAGGAGATGCTGCTTTAAATTATTCAGCTGCACAGCAATAATTTATTTGACAAATGTCAGATTCTACTATCTCCACAGCTTGTATTTTTTTTGTTAAGTAAGCATGAATGTATTTTCCAGCATTCATATATAATCAAATCTCATATTACTGGCTAAATATCAAAATAAATTGCAATTTTTGACATATTGCCAGAATATACTTACTCGAGTATGAGAAAGAAGTGAGAAGTTTTGAAATATTGGGGTTTAAAAATAATCAGCATCCAGCAATGTGATGGAAATGGGTTGTTTAGATTTGAGGAACCTTTTTCCCGTGGAGTTTCTCAAATCTTTCAGATCAAATCTTGATGTTTTATGGAAGACTGAGAAATCTAGAAAAGCTGGGAAGCCAGCAAAACACTTGAGTTGTTTATAACTATGGCACAATGACAATTTTTTTTTTTTTAGTTAACTCATGAGATTTGTTATAATAACATACCTGGCCCAATATAACTGGTGTATCCAGGTCCCTGCCAGTTTCTGGTGGGTTTTACAGGTCTCCCACCAAAGTTACCATGGGTGCCAAGCAAAGCTCCCACTGAGTTTTTATTCGTTGTGTTTTAACATTTACATTTTGGGGAAGAAATTATTCTGAACCCATATTTGAACCAAAACTTGGTGCTGAGGAGCCAGTGACACCTGAGCCCAAAGAATGATGGAAATTGGTTAAATTGAGGTAAGCTCCGGGTGCTGGTTGCATCTTTGCAGGCACTTGTCTGTCAGGAGATGTCAATTTTGGCTGCCTGCCTCGGTGACAATGGCTCTCGGTAATTCCCATGAGGGTGGGTTGCAGTGGACTTCGGTCAGGTGGGTGCAGCAATTGTGACTTCTATGGTGTCAGGGGAGTATTCTTGTACCTCATGGCTCCTTAGGAAGCTTTTTTTATGGAAAATTGCAAAACTTACCCTTTGCAGCCATGAGGTCACTGAAGAATCCTGAGCTGGGCAAGCTTGATGTCTTCCCCACTCATTGGTGACCAATTTGTCAAAGGGATCCTATAATATGCATGAGGCCCCAAATTTACACATAATGATGAAGCATAGCACTTGTTTTAGATACCCATACGGGGCACCTAAAAATATGGGCCACATAAATTGGAAGTGGGATTATCATCTGCACAGGTTGTCCACTGCTAATAAGTTGCTTTTCAGGCATAAAACAGGTGGAACTGATACTAATTTCTACACATTTGTCTGTTTTTTATTTCTCACACTTTAGTTAATTTGTTTCTACTTTAAAATGCTGAGTTTCATCAAAATGTTTAAATCGAAATTATAAAGTACACGTCCAATTATATTGCATCTACTCATTACAATTGCTATTGCTATTCGAAATGCATGCGATAGAAATGAATTAAATTGTAACATCAGCTGATTTAAATTGTTATTAGTTTATATAGAAAAATGCAGGAACATAGCACACAATCCTAAAGGCAGCATCATGGCCTGAATTAAAATGTCAAATTAATTTTATATTTTACAAGGTTTCGTAATGACTGAAGATGACCTTTTTAGTTCTAAATTTTGTTGAAGGTTGTTAGTGCCGGGGAATAAAATACTTTCCAATGCCACTTCTACATCAGATATAACAAAGTAGGATGTAGAATAAATATTCCTTTCTCTACTGTGCCCCAACCACATGAGGTCATCCCCTATTACAACAGTGCTGTTATGAGTTCTTCGAGAATGGACTGAGACTCAAGAGATCACAATAACATAACTTTATTTGTATTTTCCAGAAACTTTCCATCTTTCAGTTAGGCCGGGAGAACACTGCACCTACACAGCACAGCAAACCAAATTACGTCAACTTACTCTATTGTTACATTGACTCAGTACTCCCTGTGTTTTATTTATATTCACATATGAAGCAAAGTATCTATTGCTAAAGCTTCTTAGAAATATTGCCATATATTTTAGATTCTCTATAATAAATTTCAAAGGATATAATTTTAAAAGGATATAAAATGTCAGGGGGTGGGTGGTGATGGTGGGGGGAGGGTTCACTGATGTTTGCACATGTTCAAACAATATAATCTCAATATATGGCTACCCTTACTGAACTACAGTTAGATCTCCAGTCTTTTTGGAGATAAGATATTCTTCCAGATCTTATCCTAGTAATGCTATCTTCCTGTTCCTGAGAATTATCAAGTAGTCTGATTCAAGTCCAGCACACCTTTGTCTTGACTTCAGTTACCTATGCCCTTCAGAGTACTAGTTTAAGGTTCTGTGGGTGTGCCTTTTTCTATTGTTTGGGAAATGAATAACGTAATGTTTGTTTCTTCTTACAGAACCACTTGGTATTTGTACAACATACAATCAATGAATTGAGGCTTCTTGTTGCAATATCTCTTCTTTGAATCTTCATCCCGAATTAATCACCTTCACCCAGATTTGGTAACTCTCTGACCCTGTATTTGGCACTATAGCTTTCCATGTACAGGATTTATATGGCTCCTTCTTTCTCTGACAGTTGGCTAAATTTGACCACTGAGTAGTGAGTCATTACTAACAATGTTGATCTCAACAGTTTCCCGATTAACAATTATGATGAAAGGTCACTGAACTGAAATGTTAACTTAGCTTGTCTCTCCACAGATGCTGCCAGACCTGCTGAGTATTTCTAGCACGTTTTTAGTTTTATTGCCGATTAACAATACTGCTGGACTGTGACTACTTACCAGTAGTGCAACTCGGTACATTAACGATGTCAACTATGGGTCTCTTGATTTCTTCAACATATCCTTTATGGTTTGCACTAATCTCTCTGGTTTCCTATTACTTTGAGGCATTGAGATCTGCTTGTAAAGTATGTAAACCTGTATTCTTTGAAGAAATGAAATGCTTCCGCCAAAAATTGTAGTACATTATCTAACAGTAACTGTTTTGGGTTTCCATGGTGGGAAAAGACAGATTTTATATGCACCACCCCTGCTTATTATGTAGTTTTAGTCAATAGAATAAATTCTATATAAGGAGAGAACTATCTACAATCAACCGGTCCCATGGGATTATTTGAACTGGAGTTGGCAAATGCCTAGGCCAATATTTAATACATTTACCTCATTGATGCTTGTTGAATCTTCCGGTGTACAAACTGACTGCCATGTTTGTGCACATTACAACAAGATCTTTGCCTTAATAGTAATTAATTGGCTGTGAAGTTCTTTAGGACATCCTGGATGCCATTAAAAGTGAAATTAAAACCTAAGTGTGCCCTTCCTTTTCCTTCTTTCCAGATAAATAATTTTTATGACTTTCTAACAGGAAAACTTTGGAACTGGATGAATCATCTCTTCTTCACACTCAGGACAGTTCTCAATGATTTATTCAAGCTTAGTCACCCATAGAGTTACCTTGTTCAGCTCTACAATCTTGGATCTGGTGCATTGGTATATGAATTAACAGCCAAGTGCCTTATTAAATGAATCCATCTTGGACTGTCAATTCTCTTGCAGTGACCCACTACAGTATGAGTCAGCCATCCTGACTTAATCTATCTCTGCATGGATTCTTCCATGATCAGTTTACAGATCTCCTTTTCTGAAGTATGTTTTTAAACAAATCTCATTTGCTGTAGCTGGAATGCTTTATAAAATTCTATTCACATATGTCTTTGTCTCTGTCTGGAAGCTTTGTTGATCATTTCCAATGCTCTTGATTCTGAAACCTGTGACACAATAACAGTTAATGTCCGAACTTTGTCTGGCACCTGTGAAGTAACAGTTTATACAAAACTCTCAAGAGCCAAAGGTGAACCGGTTGCATTTTCAGAGGCAGTTCACCAACACTTTTATAGCCAGGAAGAGGTACATTACATTACATAGAACCTACAGCACAGAAATGGGTCATTCAGTCCAGTTGGTCCATACTGGTGTTCGCGCTCCACACGAGTTTCTTAGTATCATAGAATGGTTACAGCACAGAAGGAGGCCATTTAGCCCATTGAGTCCGTGTTGGCTCTCTGCAAGAGCAATTTAGCTAGTCCCACTCCCTGGCCATTTCCTGTACCCCTGCAAATCTTTTCATTTTAGGTGCTATTCCAATTCCTTTGTGAAAGTCATGCTTGAATCTGCCTCCACCACCCTTTCAGACAGTACATTCCAGATCGTAACCACTCGCTGCATAAAGTATTTTTCCTCATGTCGTCTTTGGTTCATTTGCCAGTCACTTTATATCTGTCTCCTCTGGTTCTCAATCCTTCTGCCAATTGGAACAATTTTTCTCTAACGACTCATTATTTTGAACAGCTCCATCAAATCTCTTCTCAACCTTCTTTTGCCTAAGCAGAACAACACCAGCTTCTCTAATCTAACCAAGTAACTGAAGTCTCACATCCCTTAAACCATTCTTGTAAATCTTTTCTGCACCCCCTCCAATGCCTTCACATCTTTCCTAAAGTGCGGTGTTCAGATTGGACACAATACTGCAGTTGAGGCTGAACCAGTGTTTTATAAATGTTCTTCATAATTTCCTTGCTTTTGTACTCTATGTCTCTATTTATAAATTTCAGGATCCAGTATGCTTTATTAATCACTTTTTAAACCCGTCCTGAGACTTTTAATGATTTGTGCACATATACCCCCAAGTCTCTCTGTTCTTGCACCCCTTATAGAGTTGTACCCTTTAGTTTATATTGCTCTCCTTGTTCTTCCTACCAAAATGTATCACTTCGCACTTCTCTGCATTAAATTGCACCTGCCACGTGTTCATCCATTCCACCAGCCTCAAGTCAATATTTCCAAGATTTGTGGCCTCTGCAAATTTTGAAATTGTGCCTTTACACCCAGGTCTAAGTCACTGATATAGATCAAAAAAAGCAGTAGTCCTAGTACCAAACCCTGGGGAGCCCCACTTCTTCCAGTCTAAAAAAACAACAGTTCACCACTACTCTCTGTTTTCTATCACTCAGCCAACTTTGTATTCATGCTGCAACTGTCCCATTTATTCCATGGACTTTACCTTTGCTGAAAACCTATTTTGTGGCACTTTATCACATGCTTTTTGGAAGTCCATATACACCACCTCAACCATATTATCCTCATCAACCTTCTCTGTTACCTCATCAAAAAACATAATCAAGTTGGGTAAACACGATTTGCCTGTGACAAATCCATGCTGGTTTTCCTTAATTAATCTACACTTGGCCAAGTGACTGTGAACTTTGTCCTGGATTATCATTTCTAAAAGCTTTCCCAGCACCAAAGTTAAACTGACTGACCTGTCGTTGCTGGGTTTCTCCTTACACACCTTTTAGAACAAGGGTGTAACGTTTGCAATTCTCCACTCCTCTGGCACCAAGCACCAACCCTGTATCTAAAGAGAATTGGAAGATTGTGACCGTAATTTCCAATTTTTCTTCCCTCAGCATCCTCAGATGCAACCCATCTGATCCTGGTGATTTATTGACTTTTAGTGCAGCTAGCCTTTCTACTACCTCAGATGTAAAACTGCACGTTTAGTATCTCAGCCATGCCCTCTACTTCCACTCGTAGGTTTCCATTTTGGTCCCTAATTGACCCCACCCTTCCTCTTACTACCCTTTTACTATTTATATGCCTATAGAAGTCTTTTGAATTCCTTTTTATGTTAACCTGCCAGTCTCTTCTCATACTCCCTCTTTGCCCCTTTTATTTCCTTTCTCACTTCCCCTCTGAACTTTCTATATTCAGTCTAGTTCTCACTTATATTATCAACCTCATATCTGTCACATGTACCTTTTTTTTGCTTTATCTCACTCTCCATCCCTTTTGTCATCCAGGGATCTCTGGCTTTGGTTGCCCTACCTTTCTCCCTCATGGGAATGTACCATAACTCTATCCAAATCATTTTTTTTAAAGGCAGCCCATTGTTCTGTTACAGTTTTGCCTGTAAATCTTTGATTCCATTTACCCAGGCAGATCTGTTCTCACCCAACCTAAATTGGCTCTCCTCCAATTAAGTATTTTTATTCTGTACTGTTCCTTGTCCTTTTCCGTAGCTAACCTATACCTGATGATACTATGATCACTGTTCCCTAAATGTTCCCCAAAAATGTGCTGGTGAAGAAAATTCTCCTGAACACACTTCAGAAACTCTTCCCCCTCTCTGCCCTTTACACTATTAGTACCCCAGTTTTTATTCAGATAATTGAAGTCCCCCATTGTCAGTATTTGAGAGTTCTTGGAAATTTGTTCCTCTATTTCTTTCCCACTAATTGTTGGCCTATAGAATACACCCAATCATACAATGTCACTTCTATTTTTTCTTGGCTCGAAGTACATTGATTCTGTTCTTGACTCCTCTATGACATCCTCGCTCTCCAGCACTGTAATATTTTCCTTAATCAATATTGCCACCCCTTCTCCTTTCTTTCCTTCCCTATCTTTCCTGAACACCTTGTATACAGAAATATTTAGTACCCAGTTCTGCTCTTTTTTGAAATAAAAACAGAAAGTGCTGGAAATACTCAGCAGGTCTGGCAGCATCTGTGGAGAGAGAAGCAGTGTTAACATTTCAGGTCTGTGACCTTTCATCAGAACTGGCAAAGGATAGAAATGTAATAGGTTTTAAGCAAGTAAATCAGCGGTGGGGGAGGGGGGGTAGGGGAAGAGAACAAAAGGGAAGGTGTGTGATAGGACAGAGGGCCAGAGAGATTAACTGACAAGGAGGTCATGGGGCAAAGGCAGAGAGTGTACTAATGTTGTGCTGAAAGGCAAAGCATTAGTACAGAGAGAGTGTTAATGACAGAATTATGAACAGCCCTAGCCAAAAGCACAAACGTGAAAAACCAAGTTTAAGGCAGGCCCATGGTTAAAAAAAAAGATAAACCAAAATAAAATAATAACAAAAAAGGGCCAGTCATGCTCTGAAATTACTGAACTCAATGTTCAGTCCGGAAGGCTGTAGAGTGCCTAATCGGAAGATGAGGTGCTGTTCCTCGTGCTTGTGTTGATGTTCACTGGAGCACTGCAGTAGGCCAAAGACAGAAATGTGGGCATGCGAGCTGGAGGGGATGTGTTGAAATGGCAAGCAACCGGAAGCTCGGGGTCTTGCTTTCAGACTGAGCGGAGGTGTTCCACAAAGCAGTACAATGCTGATAGGGGAGGGGAGGGGAAAATGGGATTGTTCCCTCCACAACACCCTGGTCCACTCCTCCATTACCCCCGACACCTCGTCCCTCCCCACAGCACCTTCCCATGCAATCGCAGGAGGTGTAATACCTGCCCTTTTACCTCCTCTCTCTTCACTATCCAAGGCTCCAAACACTCCTTTCAGGTGAAGCAACGATTTACTTGTACTTCTTTCAATTTACTATACTGTATTCGCTGCTCACAACGTGGTCTCCTCTACACTGGGGAGACCAAACGCAGATTGGGTGACCGCTTTGTGGAACACCTCCGCTCAGTCTGAAAGTATGGCCCCGAGCTTCCGGTTGCTTGCCATTTCAACACACCCCCTCCTGCTCTCATGCCCACATTTCTGTCTTTGGCCTGCTGCAGTGCTCCAGTGGACATCAACGCAAGCTCGAGGAACAGCACCTCATTTTCTGATTAGGTACTCTACAGCCTTCCAGTCTGAACACTGAGTTCAATAATTTCAGAGCATGACTGACATTTTTTTAATTAATATTTTATTTTATTTTTTTTTTAATCCTGTGCCTGCCTTAAACTGGGGTTTTCATGTTTGTGCTTTTGGCTAGGGCTGTTCATTATTCTGTCATGAACACTCTCTCTGCATTAATGCTTTGTCTTTCACCACACCATTAGCACACTCTTTTTGCCTTTGCCCCATGGCCTCATTGTCAGTTAATCTCTCCGCCCCTGAAACATTAACTCTGCTTCTCTCTCCACAGATGCTACCAGACCTGCTGAGTATTTTCAGCACTTTCTGTTTTTATTTCTGATTTCCAGCATCCGCAGTATTTTGCTTTTATTTTACTGCTCTTTTTTGAGCTAAGTCTTTGTTATTGACACAGCATCATATTTCCATATGGCTATCTGTGCCTGCACATCACCAATCTCATTTACCACGCTTCATGTGTATACATAAATGCACTGTAAATCTGAATTAGATCTTATTGTATTTCCTCTTAGTCTGACCCCATGTAATATTTTCCTATTTCCTATTCCAGAGCTATTTGTCTGTCCCAATCCTTTATGCACCTTGTTTCTCCCTTCCAATGCTACAACCTGGTTCCCATCTCCCTGCTAAATTAGTTTAAACCCTCTGCCACAGCACCAGCAAACAGTCCTGCAAGGACATTGATCTTGCTCTGTTGAGGTGCAACCCATCTGGCTTGGATGGGTCCCACCTCCTTCAGAACCAGCCCCAATGTCTCAGGAATCTAAATCTCTCCCTTTCTTCTGAACGATCTCTCCAGCTATGCAGTCGTTTGCTCAGGGGTGGCACAGTGGTGCAGTGGTTAGCACCGCAGCCTCACGGCTCCAGCGACCCGGGTTCAGTTCTGGGTGCTGTCTGTGTTGAGTTTACAAGCTCTCCCTGCAACCAGTGGGTTTCTGCTGGGTGCTCTGGTTTCCTGCCAAAGACTTGCAGTTTGAGAGGTAAATTGGCCATTGTAAATTGCCCCGAGTGTAGGTAGATGGTAGGATTGAGGGAAGGTGGGGATGTGGTAGGGAATATGGGATTAATATAGGATTAGTATAAATGGGTGGTTGATGGTCGGCACAGACTCAGTGGGCCGAATGGCCTGTTTCAGTGCTGTATCGCTCTATCCTCCTATTTCTATACTTATTAGCATGTGGCAATGGAAGTAATCTGGCAATTACTACCTTTGAGGTTATGCTTATTAATTTCTTTTCTATCTCCCGAAACTTTGTCTGCAGGACCTCACCCCTCTTTCAACCTATGTCATTGGTATCAATACGAACCACAACCTCTGGCCGTTCACCCACTCCACTCAGAATGTTCTGCAGTCATTTAGTGACATCTTTTACCCTGACATCAGGATAGCATCAGGGAGGCAATATACTATAATAAAAGCAAAATACTGCGGATGCTGGAAATCTGAAATAAAAACAAGAAATGCTGGAACCACTCAGCAGGTCTGGCAGCATCTGTGGAAAGAGAAGCAGAGTTAACATTTCGGGTCAGTGACCCTTCATCCGATGACCCGAAACGTTAACTCTGCTTCTCTTTCCACAGATGCTGCCAGACCTGCTGAGTGGTTCCAGCATTTCTTGTTTTTATTATAGGCAATATACTATGCTGGAATCACCTCTGCAAACACAAAAATGCCTGTCTATACTCGTAACTATAGAATCCCCTATTGCTTTCCCAATCTTCCTACTCCCACCCCATACAGCTGAGCCACCTGTGGTGCCGTGGACTTGGTTCTGGCTGTATTTCCCAAAGATACCATCATCCTCAACATTATTCAGAACTGAATGCCGGTTGGAGAGCAAGACGCATTCAGGGGACTCCTGTGCAATCTGCCTTAACCTCCTTGGCTGTCTGGTGGTCACACATTCCATCTCTGCCTGTTCACTCGTAATCTGTGGGGTGACCACCTCCAGAAACATGCTACCCACCTAGCATTCAGCATTGTGCATGCACTGCAGTGACGTCAGTTGTTGCTTAAGCTCCAAAACCCAAAGCTTGAGCTGCTCCTGCTGATGATGTTTCCTGGCTGTCCAGGACACAAGAAGCAGCCTGGAGTCCCACATGGAACAGGATGTGCATTTCATGGGACTGAGGTGCCCTATTTATACCTCTATTTATTACACCAATAACTAAATCCATAAAAATAAACTTAAGACTTAAACACTCACCAGATACTCACCAATCAGCTCCTTCCCTTGCATTGTCACTTTATTTTATAGGTAGATTAACTTAAATGTTTTATTTAACTCTTATTACCTATCTATCGCAGATGTTTATTTAATGAAAAATTAGGAACTCTTTAATGTTACTATCCCCCTTTATTGAAGTTTAACTTTATCCTCCCAGATCTGATTAATTAAACACTGATTGTGTAATTATATGATGAATTTAACACCGATCATAATTATATGATGAATTATCCAATAGACAATGTATAAAATGTGAAGTTAAAAATTATGTATTTTATCAAATTGTCTTACTTTTAGTTTTTATACTAATTAATTGATCTAGCTTACTTTATATGTCAATTAAGTTAAATTCTTACCTGTAGACCCTTCCCCAAGGGCCTCCTTGTGTGGTGACTTCACAATGTGATTTTGTTTCTCCCGTGCCTGTCCTCCCACCCTTCTTCACTTAACCCAATATTTCTTTCACCCTCATGTGTTAATCTAGTTTCCCCTTAAATGCATCTATGCTATTCACCTTCTCTACTCCTTGTGAAAGCAAAAGTAATGATAAGATTGGGCAGAGTCGACATGGATTTATGAAAGAAAATCATGTTTGACAAACCAGTTAGACGTTTTTGATGATGCAACTAACAGAATAGATAAAGAGGAACCAGTGGATGTGGTGTTTTGGATTTTCAGAAGGCTTTTGATAAGGTCCCACACAGGAGGTTAGTAAGCAAAACTAGAGCACATGGGTTTGGGGTAATATACTGGCATGGGTTGAGAATTGGTTAATCAACAGAAAACAAAGAGTAGGAATAAACTGGTTATTTGCAGGTTGGCAGGCTGTGACTAGTAGGGTACCGCAAGGATTAGTATTTGGGCCCCAGCTGTTCACAATCTATATCAGGGTTGTCCAACCTTTTCAGGCAGAGGGCCACATTACAATTTTTGCTCAGACCGGTGGGGTTGGTGGGGGGAGGGGGGGGGGTGCTGTTGAGCAAATTTTGAAAGATAAAGGCATTAAAAATTTATCTTATTAATAAAAACAACAACAAATTTTCATTTTTTTAAAGAAACTTTAAATGAGAAGACTAATTTATTGACTTACTTTCTTGTCATTATATTAAAAACTGATTTAGTGACATACCTGGCATTGTTTTTGCTTGCATAAGTAGTCAATCTTTGCCCGCACACTTGATCTAGCGATGCAGGGTGTTCTGGATAGATGTCCATCTGTCAGGAGGGATCTCTCTCTCTCTCTCTCTCTCTCCCTCTCCCTGTGGACCCCCTCCCAGTGTTGTCCTCGCTCTCTCTGTCCCTCCCCCTCTCTGTCCCCCCCGCTCTGACCCCACTCCCTCTGTTTTGTCCCCTCTCTCTCTGTTCCTTCTCTCTCCCTCTGTTCCTTCTCTCTCTTTTTGTTTCCCCTCTCTCTGTTCCCCCCCTTCTCTCTCTGTTCCCTCCTCTCTCTCTGTTTCCCCTCTCTCTCTCTCTGTTTCCCCTCTCTCTCGCTCTGTTCCCCCCTCTCGCTCTGTTCCCCTCCTCTCTCTTTGCTCCCCCCTCTCTGTTCCCCCCTCTCAGTTTTCCATTTCTCTTTGTCCCCCTCTCTCTGTTTACCCTCTCTCTCTGTTCCCCCCTTTCTCTTTGCTCCACCCTCTCTGTTCCCCTCCTCTCGCTCTCTCTGTTCTCCTCTCTGTTTCCCCTCTCTCTCTCCGTCCCCCCTGTCAGTTTTCCCTCTCTCTTTGTCCCCCTCTCTCTGTTTCCCCTCTCTCTTTGCTCCACCCTCTCTGTTCCCCTCTCGCTCTCTGTTCCCCTCTCGCTCTCTGTTCCCCTCTCGCTCTCTGTTCCCCCCTCTCTTTGTTCCCCCCCCTCTCTTTGTTCCCCCCCTCTCTTTGTTCCCCCCCTCTCTGTCCCCCCTCCATTCCCCCCTCTCTCTCTCTTCCTCTCCCTCTCTCTCTCTCCACCCCCTCCCCCCCACCCCCCACCCCTTCTGACAGTTGCACTGAGTGGGCGTGCTCAGCAGAGCAATTTTGTGCTCGATCAGTTTCATTAAAAACATCGCGCTGAGTTTCACAGCTTAGCTGCTAAAGCAGGAATGCGCTTCCCAATATCAGACAGGTGGTTATAAGATCTCAGCTCTGGTATCATCTTTGTAAAATTTTTTTTGCACCTTCTCCAGTGCCTCTGTATCCTTTTAGTAACACTATTCCAAGTGTGATCTCATCAAGGTTTCTTACAAGTGTAAATAATTTCTCTACTTTTCCATTCAATCCATCTAAAAATGAATCCCAGTGCTTCGTTTGCTTTTTTAAAAAATTGCCTTATTAACTTGCATCACTACTTTAAGTGATTCATGCATCTGTACCCCAGATCCTTTTGCTCTTCTACCTCATTTAAACTCCTATTTTCCAAAGGTTATGTGGCCTCATTATTTTCCCTACAAAAATGCACCACCTCACACTTACCTATCTTGAAATTGATTTGCCAATTACACACCCATTCATGAATGTATTTACTTAAACATCTATCACCATTCAGTATGAAACTTTGAAGTCTTTCACTTTCACCCCATTTTTGAATTCTAGTATAAAATTATCAGATGCAAAGTGAGACTTTTAACACCAAAGAACAGGTGGGTTGGGGGTTGGGTGCAGACTAAGAAAAATGACCACAACCTGGCTCCAAGGCATCCATTGTTTAAGTGTTCAATTGTGTGCAAATAACCTGTTCGCTGGAGTCAGTGCAAACATTAGCCCAGGTGGACCAGCAATTAAATAGCATTTAATTCATAATTACATGGAAATTCTGGGGTTTTTAAATGAATTTAACTTTCTTTTGCATTTAATACCTCCATCACTGGCTTCCTTTCCAGTATGTTTGCCCTCTTGAGTTAGCGCCGACTCCATTGGTTGGGTCAAGTGTGCCAAATGGATGATGACCGCATCCCCAAAGACATGTTCTATGGCGAGCTTGCTTTTGGCACGAGACCAACAGTTCGCCGACATCTGCGATACAAGGATGTCTACAAGCGAGACATTGACCTCAAGCTGACCCGGATCAGAGTCAATGCATGGTAAGTCCTTGCTGCTGACTGGAATTGCTGGAGAATGGCAGTCAGGAAGGACATGGAAAAAGAAGAGGACAAATGAAACGATCAGGTAGCAGATAAGAGAACCGGGCGGAAGGAGAAAAACACCAGTCGACCTCGAGCCAACGATATTCATCTGCCAGCAGTGGAAGGGATTGCCATTCACGAGTCGGTCTCTACAGCCACAACAGACGATGTTCAATCCAGAAGTGACATGTACCTCGGGCGCTGTCCATCGTCTTCCGAGACAGATGGATGCCTACTGCTGCTGGTTTCCGTGAGCTTGGGAAACTCACCAATGAAAAGGAAGCAAGTTTCAGGTGCGGTTCATGGGATCTTTAAATTTTAGATTTCCCAAACACAATAAAGGCTCATTGCTTACAGCTGCATTGCCAGTTCCTTCTGGCACACATTTAGCAGAGAGTTCTTGTCAGCATAGAGTTTTTTAAAGAAGTTTGGAGCCTAACAAACAGCCACCAGTAGGGTGGGGGGTGGGGGGGTACTCTGGATGTTTTTGACACTACAGATGAGAAATTCATTGCCGTAACACCATCTTGAGCAGTGTTATGGACGCCTATTTCCATTTCCCGGGGGCACCATGTGCCGCAGGCCACTTCTTGCATGGCCCGTGTGGCATTCTGCAAGGATACGGATGCTGGATGCACCAGAAGGCATTGACTTGCTGCTATCCTGACATCATATAGCCCAATCTGCTGATGTCACACGAGGATCCCAAATTTGGGCAATGTATGTCCAGGCAGCATCTGTGTTGTTTACTCAAGAAAAAACAGGCATGAACCATCAAGATGGGCCCGGCAGTAGCATTATTTAAAGTACCAGTCACCCTAATTGCAGAAAAGGTAATTTTTGGAACTGTTTCTACTGCAAAGGGCTGAATTTTATGTGCCTGTGGCAGCCTGCCCATGCAGGCCGCATGTCGCAGAGCCCATGTGGCGGCTCATTTAAATAGCCAAGGCGAGCCGCACCCCCCTCCCCCCACCAATGATGTGGAGGGGCAGGCTGTCCGTCCCTGGCAATGGTGCGATGCCATTTTTAAAGTGCTGTCAACCCTGCTGGGAAATTTAAATATTTAAAGGTGGTGAATAAAAATAAATACTTTTCTCTTGCCCCTCTCCCACTCCGCCCCATAACAATTCAATTAATTATTTGCCCTTCCGCACCCCCCCCAAAACACTTAAGTTTACAACCTTACCTTCTCCCACACAAACTGCACAAACTTTTAACTCCAACCCTTCCCACCATCCCCTAAACCCATGACATTAATTTGAGCAGTTCCCCCCAACTCCCACACTGATAAACTTACCTCCCCCCCCTCCCCACCAGTATGGCACTTCATTTCCCCAGACGGGGATCCGGAGACGCGGGAGTGCCGGCCACTGGGCCGAAGATCACAGTGGAGCATCAGATGGCGACGTGAGTTTCATTCATTCATTCATTTTAATTTATTTAAATATTCAAATTGGCTCCTGTCGCTGAGCGGTGGGGGGCCACCACGAGGCCTTGCTGCCACTGGTAATATCGGGCCGGACCCTGCCAGCGTCTGGGTTTGAGGCAGCCCTCTCCTGGAGGCATCTTCAGGCCGCGCCCACCATGCCACCCGATGCCTGGGGAAAACATAATCCAGCCCAAAGTGTATGAAAGTACTCTGAAGTGTTTTTGAAGGTGATTTGTTGCGTTCCTGCATTTGCCAGAGAGTGTTGCCTCATCCTCATAGGGAGGGCAGAGGAGTAGGTGACCCTTGCACACAAAAGCTGCAACAGGAATGGGAGGCAGCAGTGGCAGTGCCTCTGGGTCTGTAACATGACAGAAAGATGGAGCAGAGGCAGCGGAGAGAGCAAGCTCTGTGCCATGCTCCCTGCCAAGTTGGAGCGGGACTCCTCCATGCTCCTCGACAGTGATGGGAGGCTGTTTGGCAGGCCAGCCAACAGACCCCAGCATCTTGGTGTGCATGTCAATTCAGCGCTGTCCTGTACACCACCCCATCGAGGTCCTCATCTCAGTCCTCTGCAGCAGTACTCATCTGACACCTCGCACTCCAGTGAGCTGGCAAATGAACTATTTATTCCCTCTGACCTGGCTGCAGTCTTCTCGTGCCTGCATGTCTCAAGATGGGCTGATCCCAAATCTATACTAGCCTCCAAGGTATGTGCAATGCTAAGTATCTGATCTGGTGGCTGCGAGAGTCCGATCAAGTAAGGGGGCTGCTTCAGTGCTGTCCAGTTGCCCACTTTCCTGTTCTTGGGGCTCCTGTGGCTGGGCAGGCGGCAGCTCTCAGGTGTCTAAAAGGAGGAACTCAGAGGGGGAAGGTTAATGTGAGGAAAAGGAGGTGGGGTGGGAAGTAAGAGGTCCATGGTCACACCAGCAGCAGCTTGATGATCAAGCTAGATAGCAGGATAAGGGTGGGCTGGGAGACTGGAGAAGGAGCAGAAGGCATGAGCAAGCCATATTCCTCACATCAGATGCTATGGGCCCTGTCGCAGATAGCCCCATGATAAAGTGAACCATCTCCTGTGTAGGGTTCAAGAGATGCAGGTGTCCTTGCCCCTTGGGAGTTCTACTCTGCTCTCTTCTATTGTGTGCCATCTAGTCCTGCAAGAAAGAGGGCAGAATGTGTGTGGTTGTGTCACACAGTGTTGGGTGATGTGCTGGCTATTGGTGGTATGTGGAGGCAGTGAGAGTTGGGTGTGAGGCTGGCATCATTGTTGGGTGTGTGAGGGTGAGGTGGAGTAAGTGGATGTTAAGAGCATGAGAGGTTGGTGGTGTGTTGGGTATGAGATGTCATGTGAAGATGCATTCACTGTCATTGACTACCCAGTGAGGTTATTAGACTTGTGTACTGCTGCCAGGTCCTCAGACCCAGACTCTGGAAATTGACCTTGGCCACCTGTTCCCGCTCCCTTCTGAGGGTGGTCCTTGAGGGTCCTCTGGCTCTCCTAGAGATCATGGTGTCTCTCCTCCTGTCCATCTGCACTAATGCCTCCAGTGCCACATCCAAAACCATGGATATCTGTCTGCCCTGGTGCTCACTTTGCAATTGTCATGCAGACCCCCACCCACCTGCCAAGAATGAGGCATATTAATTTTGACATATGAACATTGACTTTAAACTGTTGCTGGAGCGAGGAAATGACTTGTTAAAAAATTGCCAGACACTCAGCTGAAAAAACATTTGCATACTAACAGACAGTGCTTGGAGGGACAAAGGGGCTATTCACTGCTCCAATTTAACCAACAATGGATTTTGAGCACCAGGTATTGTGTGTAAGAAGAGACATTCCAGAGTCAGCTCAGACAAGAAAATCCTCAAACAGACGTGGTCAGACGACTAGTCACATGACTAACCTGCTTGGCAAGCTGGGATTTTCTGAATTGTGCAAAGAGTTTGAACTGTTTGATCCTGGAGTGAGAAGACCTCTCCTGTCTGCTCCCATTTCTTTCTCACAAGCCTTTGGACCAACTGAGGACACATGAACCGCAAGAGAGAAAAGTCTCCTACATCAAACAAAGTTTAAGCAGAATACTGGGCCCCAACGAAAAGCATGACCTACCTACAATCAAGGACTTTACAGCGAGCTCGAAGGACAGTAACCAAAACCATCTTCAGATATTGCCTCAAACGTTTCCACTTTATTTCTTCGCTCTTTTCTGTCTTTATCTGCATGTGTGTATTGTGTATGCATGCTAGCGTGGGCGCGTCGCATATCCGTGGTTAAATAAAGTTCAACCTTTTTTCTTTAAGCCTAAGAAAACCTGTTTGGCTAGTTTTTTTGCCTTATAATTGGAAGTTAGTAAACAAGGTTTCACTAAGGGGGAGCTTAAAAAAATGGTGCGTTTAAAATAAAACCCTGTTATAGTAGGACCAGGTGAAGGCTGAGAGGGAACCCTAGACCCCTTTCTCACCTGGTCATAACACAAATCACTTACATTGCAGCAATCGTTTTGCATAGCTTTCCTTTAAGATGCCGCCTGCCTTTAAGAAGATCAGGCTGGCTGTACCACATGGGCTGCAAGCAATTCTGCTGGGCCGTCCTGCTGTGTGCAGACCTTGCTGGTAGCATTCAGGACCAGACAGCAGTGCTGGAGATGTACCGGCTAGTGCCACAAACATTCAGGGGAAGTGGGTGTATGAAGATTAGGTGTTGCCCACCTTGATCTGAACAGGCACAGGCAGGTAACAAATTGCGACCCTGCCCGATGCCTAAATATTGGGGCTGTCCAATGTCTAGCCCTACATCTGTAAAGGAAGAAATTCACAATCCATGGCAGTGATGTCTCTTTTCTTTTATTGTCTATCTTAATATGGAAAGAATTAATGAAATCTTTCACATGTCTAAGAAATAGCAAGAAATGTGTTTTTATTAGTTGGGTATAGCCATGTGGATCATGAGGCTGCTACTGGAAGCCATTATCATTAATGGCCCCTATTCTATATGAAAATGCATCTGCAGATTTCTCTACTGGTGTCAGATAATCTCGAGATGGGTGTTATTACAATTTTGGGTCTGCCATAGATACATTCATATGTTCGGTGACATCAGTCACACCCTTTAAGTACCAGACCAGATTCACACTGCTCAATATCAACTTATATTAGAGCATAAGCCAGGGGTGTAACAATAGATTCCCTTTGATTTAACAGGTACCTTTAGCACATGGCTCCACACACCTTTACAATCTTTTCAAAGGTGAACTGAGAAAAAACCCATTAGGATGAGACCAGATACAAATCAATAACTGCTTTGGGTAGAATTCTACTGGCCTATAGCTGCTGAATGGAGGTCGAGGGGTGGGGTCGGGAGAGGTGGTGGTGCTGGTAAAATAGCAGGTAGCCACATTGGGATGACTCCCTGATGCATTCCTGCTGCCAGGGAAGTTTCCCAGCGATGGGCTGGGACTCAGATCAGCTGCTCGCTCCTTGGAGGCAGGCAGCCAACTTACATATTTAAGGGCCGAATTAGGGCTGTTTCTTTGGGCCCACTGGCATTTTTCCGGTGGCAGAGTGGCCTCCTGCCGTGTGAGGACGCTGCCAGCTTCATGGAGGTGGCCTCCCTGCAGCAGCCCTGGGGCCATCTGAGCCAGAGACTTTGGGGCCCATTGAAGAATTCACATGAAGGAAAGGCTGCCCCCACAGCCCAAAAATTACCCTGCAGGGCTTTCCCCTCAGTTGCATCGGGCCTTTCACCCTCGGCCCCTGAGAGCTATTCTTTTTATTTACCCCTCCAACGGTGCCTCCAAGTTAAGGCACCCATACGGTCCCAGACCTGCCTCAGCAGCGCCCACCTCTCTCAGTGGTGCTGCCCAGTCTCTAGAGCTGCCAGCCCTGTGATTGTCCTGGCAGCATTGGAAGCTCACCCGTCATCCTGAATTGGATGGCGGGCCCATATGCAGCCTCTGATAAAATTACTGAGCCGGTCCTGCTGCTGGCAAATGTAGGCTTAGGACCCCCATTTCATCCGGATGTCGGAGTCCTGAAGCCTTTTATTAAATTCTGCCCTATTATTTGAGTTACAGGTAGGTATAGATATAGGAACAATGGGCCAACAAAACATGGTGTGGGACAGGCAGCAGAGTTTTGGATGAGTTGAAGTTTATGAAGGGTGGAGGTTGAGGCACCAGCCAAAACGTTGAGTAACTGAGTCTGGAGGTGACAAAGTTACTCATGAGGACTTCAATGACAGATGGACTGAAGTAGGGGCAGGGGTGGGCAATGTTATGGAGGTGGAAGTAGGTTAAAGGCTCATCCAAGGCTTGATGTTAGGCAACAGTCTGACAGCACTGGGGCAGTGGAGAGGCAGAGCTGAGTGTCATTGGCACATATCTGAAAGCTTACCCCATAAGTTATCATTAAGTCACCAAAAGGCAGCATTTAGATAAGAAAGAGGAGGGGCCAAGTATAGATCCTTGAATGACTCTGGAGGCGATGGTGTGGGTGCAGGAAGAGGAGCTAATGCTCGACATGCTCTCACAGTGATCAGATAGGTAAATCTAATCTAATAAGCCTTGTACACATTTAGTGTACTCATTGTAGTATGCTGAGAGCTTCATAGTCCTGGCTAGTGCATTATCAGCCCCAGTATTTAACCCTAAAAGTATAGCATTCTTCCATATTCCACACATAACATCCTGTTGCCTGACAGGATTGGTGCAAGTTTTGTGGGCCTACACTCAAAAGAAACTGAATTGAGGCTACCCAAACTTATTTCACAAAAATCCCTTACAGTCAAAAGACAAAGGAGAATTCCATCTCATGGGCTGGATTAAAACTCAGGTGCCAGAGATAAAAGGCTAACTTCCAACCCACTGCACCAACCAATCCCCACAGCTGGAGATGTTCATTAAAAATGTGTGGAACATTACAATGGATTTTAGCAGTTAGTTCGTTCAATACTGTAAAGTATTATTACATGATTTTGCTTTCTGAAGCCATTACATTTGTCAATATTAAATACACAGAAAAGATAATAAATCTGTCTTTTTAAATAAGTTCAACAGCTCGATTACTTGCAGAAAACTGTCGTCACAATATGCGGTTCTAATTCGGCTAATAATGGCTCTCTCTTAGTCCGCAAATCTTTGAATGTTTCGTTTATAGTGCACATCACCTGAGAATGATGCTACCTCCCTCTTGTGACAGAAGGAGAACATGACAAAACTTTAAGTTAAATCTAACATTTTTACATATAGTTTCCAAAAAACTAGCAGAAGTTAGATAAATAAATAATTGGTGTGCTTAACTTTCAAGATGGGGTGATGTTCTTTATGCCTTTGCTAAAGAATATCTACATCCATAAAGCATTAAGTGTATTACAATTTTTTAATGTAATCTCATCCACCAAAACCAAAATAAAGCCAATATTAATTCACCTGCGAATGCTTACACTGCCTTTGTAAGTCTGTAATGAACAGACTGTTGTGTTGAACAGTTATAGATCTGTCAGATGTTGGTCATCATACATCAGAGTGGTAAAGCATTCAATAATAGCACAGGTCATGCATAACACAATATGAATGGTAGCCACAGCATGAAAGTGGCTGTTCCAGGTGAAATCTGTGAACCCTGTTGTTGCAGTTTTGATCTGTCAACTGCATTCAGTGGTTGAAAAGCCAACCAGAAGCATTACACTGTCCCACGCATCATCTGTTGAAGTCCTTAGAGAGACACAAATATATTGGTAGGAGGCTGTACTGAATCAGACATTCTTCATCCTTTCCAATTTGAATGGCTGTTTGGAAATAGACATTGTCAAAAACATCAAAATTAACATATTGTGCATTAAATGTACATTTCAAGGAGGGTGCACTTTTGTACTGTGTCCTTTGTAGATTGTGGCTACAATAGCTCTGAATATTGAAATACACCTTGAAACTCTGATTGTTTGCTGCAATGTAAACCTGGCTCATGTATCATGGGATGGAGTGGGGTCAAAATTTGGGGATGGGAGAGGATCCACTGGTTTATGCCACTTTTAGGTTCTGCCCTAAATTACACTGTAAGTGAAGGAGGTTGTAAGATGCACCTGTCCTAACTAAGGTGCAGCCAAGCAAATGATGGGTGTAGGCCAAGATGACATTATCAATGCCAAATTCCAACATTTCCACTTTAGTATTCAGCCATTTAACTTCTGCCATTTTAAGACATGAATAACTTACACCTGCAGCTGAGGAAGGGTGGGGAGGAATATTACCAGGAATAGGAAACTTACCCAATTGTCTCTTCCCTAACTACAGGCTCTGATGCCAACAATACCAGCCGCAACTATCTTTGACTGTGATGAGCTAACAAATACAGAGGATTAAATCTGTCACCCTCCTAGTTTGTATGGCCTGTTGGATTAATTCCAACTCCTTTGCCCACTATTAAACGGGACATTGTCCATTAAATGTTATCCAGTGTAAGTTGTTAGAAAGGAAATCTCACAGCCTAATAAGAAATGTTGTGCACCCTCAGTGTGTTATGAGACAATATACCAGACTTACTAGATTTACATAAAGTTTGATTTCTTTCAGTTCGTCTAATGAATACATCCAGTAATGCAAGATGTGAACTGACTTTTAGGAACCCAAATTGGTTTGAAGAATTATTCATCTTTCAATACTGGTTTTACAGGAACTTCCTCTTGATCATCAATGTAATCTGCAACAGATGGACTAGAATAGTTACCAGAATAATTTCACAGGATCATGATATTCATAATACAGCTTACATTCCACTTGCAGTCAGCTTTCCTCCTCCTCAGTTGCCCTTAGCAGACTGGCTGTCCCATGTGTCTCTTAGTCTCCATGTGTGGTCTCCTTAACTGTGGAGAGCGTGGATTTGTTGCTTTTCTCTCCCTATTTCTTGCACTCCAGCACTATTGGAGTAGGACTATCCCATGAACCATCATACAAATGAAAAGGTCAGATGGCTGGTCCCACTTATGACATAATTGAAATCAAACTGTATGTCACTCTGTGGTCCAGTATTTTGGAAAATTCCAAATAGTGGTGATGAAACAAGTCATTGCTTAGAATTGTGTCTGTCAACAAAAAGAAAAGCTACAAAAAAAATCCAAGACAAAAGCAAGACCAGCTTTTATCATAAATTTGGTGGCAGTATCTACAAATGTGTATCGATGATAAAAAAAAGAGGTCACAAGTTTGGAAGGTGCTGTCAAAGAAGCCTTGGTGAGTTGCTACAGAGCATCTTGTCGATGGTACATACGGCTGACAGAGTGTGCCAGTGGTGGGGGGAGTGAATATTTAAGGTGGTGGATCAGGTGCCAATCAATCCGGCTACTTTATTCTAGATGATATTGAACTTCTTGAGCGTTGTTGAAGCTGCACTCAACCAAGCAAGTGGGTAGGGTACCATCAAAATCCTGGAACTCCCTCCCTAACCAGCACTGTGGGTGTACCTTCACATGGACTGCAGCGGTTCAAGAAGGCAGCTCACCACCACCGTTTCAAGGACAATTAGGGATGGGCAGTAAATGCTGGCCTTGTCATTGACACTTACATCCCATGAATGAACTAAAAAAGCAGAGTGTTAAGTTAAACATCATTTATTATACTCGTCAGAATGTTTGCTACATTTTTAACAATATTTATTGATTTTGTTAGATATTGATTGGGTATGAATATTTTGATATTAAATATCCTATGAGCTGAAAAGACCTGCCACAAGACCAAAATAATAACATAAAATAGTTGCCAGGGTCAATTAATTAATCTCTTATGTATGCATGAAATTTTGTAGTTCTGTTTGTCATACACTATCTGATTTTTAAAAAAATTATTAGGTGGAATAACAATTGGATTTGGCTGTAATTGTGTGCACCATTGAAGAGAAATCTGAGCTGGACGGAATGGTCTAGAAATTTGGCCACACACTTTTATGGGCACACTTGAGGGGTTGGGGGGGGGGGGGGGGGGACATAGGGTACAATCCCTGTCTGAATGGTGAGGCCTGAGGTGGCCCCAATATTGGGCAACATCCTCATGGAGCTGATGAGCTGTGCAGAGCTGCCAATGAATCAGAACTGAAGATGAAATCACTGCTGGTGTCACAGCAGCCCTCAGTTAAGTAACGAAAGGTGGATGATCAGATCTTGGGCTTGAGGTGAGTGATAGGTAGCTGTGGGTTGGGGTGAGCAATCAGTGACTAGAGATAGAATCATAGAATAATTACAACACAGAGGAGGCCATTCAGCCCATCAGCTCCATGCCAGCTCTCTGCAGGAAAAATTTAGCTGGTTCCACTCCCCTGCCCTTTTCCTTTAGCTTTGTAATTATTTTTCCCTTCAGGTGCTTTTCCAATTCCCTTTTGGAAGCCATGATTGAATCTGCCTCCACCACACTCTCAGGGAGTCCATTCCAAATTCTAACCACTCGCTGCGTAAAAAAGCTTTTCCTCATGTCCCCTTTGGTTCTTTCGCCAAATATCTTAAATCTGTCCCCCTCTGAACATGAGGCACTCCATTCTCTCAGGTCTAACCCAGACATGGTCATCAAACCTGCAGACAAGGGTGGTGCTGTTGTTGTATGGCGTACCGACCTCTACCTTGCAGAGGCTCAGTGCCAACTTTCAGACACTTCTTCCTACCTCCCCCTGGACCATGACCCCAACACCGAACATCAAGCTACTGTCCACAGGACTGTCACTGACCTCATCTCTTCTGGAGATCTTCTCTCTACAGCTTCCAACCTCATAGTCTTGCAACTCCGGACAGCCCCCTTCTACCTCCTTCCTAAAATCCACTAACAGGACTGTCCCAGCAGACCCATTGTGTCAGCCTGCTCCTGTCCCACTGAACTTATTTCTTCCTATCTTGACTCTATCGTTTCTCCACTGGTCCAGTCTCTTCCCACCTACATCCTGACTCTTCTGACACCCTACGTCATTTTGACAATTTTCTGTTTCCTGGCCCCAACTGCCTCCTCTTCACTACGGACGGCCAATCTCTCCACACCTCCATCCCCCACCAGGGTGGTTTGAGGGCTCTCTGCTTCTTCCTTGAACAGAGGCCCAACCAGTCCCCATCCACCACCACCCTCCTCCGCCTGGCTGAACTTGTTCTCACATTGAACAACTTCTCCTTCAACTCCACTCACTTCCTTCAAGTAAAAGGTGTTGCTATGGGTACCCGCATGGGTCCTATTTATGCCTGTCATTTTGTGGGATATGTCGAACATTCCTTGTTCCAGTCCTACTCAGGCCCCCTCCCCCAACTTTTTTTCCGGTACATTGATGACTGTATCGGTGCCGTTTCCTGCTCCTGCCCCAAACTGGAAAGCTTTATCAACTTTGCTTCTACTTTCCACCCTTGTCTCACCTTTACAAGGTCCATCTCTGACACTTCCCTTCCCTTCCTCGACTTCTCTGTCTCCATCTCTGGGGATAGGCTGTCTACTAATATCCATTATAAGCCCAGCGACTCCCACAGCTACCTCGACTACACTTCTTCACACCCTGCGTCCTGTAAGGACTCCATTCCATTCTCCCTGTTTCTCCATCTCCAGCGCATCTGCTCTGATGATGCTACCTTCCATGACAGCGCTTCTGATATGTCTTCCTTTTTCCTCAACCGAGGATTCCCCCCCCACTGTGGTTGACAGGGCCCTCAACGGTGTCTGGCCCATTTCCCGCACCTCTACCCTCACCCCTTCCCCTCCCTCCCAGAACTGTGACAGTGTTCCCCTTGTCCTCACTTTCCACCCCATCAGCCTCCATATCCAAAGGATCATCCTCCGCCATTTCCGCCACCTCTAGCATGATGCCACTACTAAATACATCTCCCCCTCCCTTCCCCTGTCAGTATTCCGAAGGGACCATTCCCTCCGCGACACCCTAGTCCATTCCTCCATTACCCCCACCACCTCGTCCCCTTCCCATGGCACCTTCCCCTGCGATTGCAGGAGGTGTAATTCCTGCCCATTTACTTCCTCTCTCCTCATTATCCCAGGCACCAAACACTCCTTTCAGGTGCAGCAGCGATTTACTTGTACTCCTTTCAATGTAGTATACTATATTTTCTGCTCACAATGTGGTCTCCTCTACATTGGGGAGATTAAATGCGGACTGGGTGACCGCTTTGTGGAACACCTCCGCTCAGTCCGAAAGCATGACCCCGAGCTTCCGGTTGCTTGCCATTTCAACACTCCCCCCTGCTCACATGCTCACATCTCTGTCCTGGGATTGCTGCAGTGTTCCAGTGAGCATCAAAGCAAGCTCGGGGAACAGCAGCTCATTTACCGATTAGGCACAGTACAACCTGCCGGACTGAACATTGAGTTCAATAATTTCAAAGCATGATGGGGCCCCCATTTTACTTTTATTTTTAATTATTTTTTCTTTTTTCTTTTTTTTGTGTTTATTTTGTTTTATTTCATCTTAGTTTGCTCAGTTTGCCTACGCACTTTTTTTTCATGTTTATACTTGTGGCTGTTCAATATTCAGTCCGTTAATACCCTATCTGTACTAATGCTTTGTCTTTCAACACACAATTAACATATTGTTTGCCTTTGCCCCATGACCGTCTGGTCGGTTATTCTCTGTGACTTTGTCCTATCTGCACCTTCTCCTTTGTTATCTCTTGCCCCACCCCTGCTTTACTTGCTTAAAACCTTTCACATTTCTAGTATCTGCTAGTTCTGAAGAAGGGTCACTGACCTGAAATGCTAACTCTGCTTCTCTCTCCACAGATGCTGCCAGACCTGCTGAGTATTTCCAGTATTTCTTGTTTTTATTTCAGATTTCCAGCATCCGCAGTATTTTGCTTTTATCTTAAATCTGTGTCCTCTGGTTCGCGACCCTTCTGCCAACGGGAACAGTTTTTCTCTATCTGTCCAGACCCCTCAGCATTTTGAACACTTCTATCAAATCTCTTCTCATAACTCTCTTTTCAAAGGAGAACAGCCCCAGCTTCTTCAATCTATCCATGTAACTGAAGTTCCTCATCCCCTGAACCATTCTTGTAAATCTTTTCTGCACCCTCTTTAAAGCCTTCACATCCTTCCTAAAGTGTAGTTCCCAGAACTGGACACAATACTCCAATTGAGGCCGAACCAGTGTCTTATAAAGGTTCATCACAACTTCTTTGCTTTTGTACTCTATGGACAGAATTTTCGTTGCTGGGTCCCAAACTCATCAAGATGAAATGTAGGGTTGGAACCCGGAAGTACTGATGGCGGGACCCTGAGGGAAATTTTAGAGGAGGCGGTCAATTAAGTGGAAGCCACATCCAATTAAGGATTGTGGATGGGCTCCCAAGTCTGGAGGTCCAATAGGAGGCCGCCCAGCACTGAAAGATCAGAAGCTCCACCATCAGAGGTGAGCGCTGCTGAGGTATGTAGGGAGGCACGAGGATGTCTTCATTACCTGGCAACAAATGGGGAATACAAGAAGGGCCAAAAGGGTTAGGGCTGTTGGCCAGGAGGGGGAATGCCTCCCACAGTCATGGGCAAGCAGCTGTTAGCATTGTGCCTGCCCTCTTGAAGGGAGCTTCCAGTTCCGATGGCTACCTGGCCTGCTGCTGGAAGGTCGCCACAGTTTCATGGCCTGCTAACTCGACGGGTACTCCGTACACTGCTGGAAATATCAGATAACATCAGGAGAGTGTCCTTAATAAAGCACTCAAGGGGCTTAATTGGCTATCCGCTGTGGCCAGTTGGGTGACCAGTTCTGCCGTCAACCCGCCTCCTGCAGAATCCCATGGAGGCGGGAATGTGCCATTGAACTGTCTCAACGGGATTTTCCTCCCATTTCTGGGCCCCCCCACCTCTAGAACCGCCTCCACAGGCCATTGAAAATTCTGCCCTATGTCTGTATTTATAAAGCTCAGGATATCTTATGCCCTATTAACCACTTTCTCAACCTGGCCTGCCACCTTCAACAATTGTTGCAGGTCCCTCTGCTCCTGCACCCTTTTAGAATTGAATCCATTAGATTATATTCCCTCATTCTTCCGACCAAAATGTATCACTTCACACTTCTCTGCATTAAATTTCATCAACTACGTGTCCACCCATTCCAGCAGCCTGTCTATGTCCTCTATCCTCTATCACTATCCTCCTCACAGTTCACAACATTTCATCTGCAAATTTTGAAATTGTGCCCTGCACACCTAAGTCTAGGTCATTAATATACATCGAGAAAAGCAGTGGCTCTAACACCGCCTTCTGGGGGACCACACTTATACCTTCTTTCAGTCCGATTAACAATCGTTCACCACACTTCTCTGTTTCTTGTCACTCAGCCAACTTTGTATCCATGCTGCCACTGTCCCTTTTATTCCATGGGCTTTAATTTTGCTGACAAGTCGGTTGTGTGGCACTTTATCAACTGTCTTTTAGAAGTCCATGTACACCACATCAACCACATTACCCTCATCAATCCTCTCTGTTACCTCATCAGAAAATTCAATCAAGTTAGTTAAACATGATTTTCCTTTAACAAATTCATAAAGGCTTTTCTTAATTAATCCAGATTTGTCCAAGTGACAGTTAATTTTATCCCAAATTATCATTTCCAAAAACTTTCCCATCACTGAGATTAAACTGACTGGCCTATAGTTGCTGGGCTTATCCTTAAACCCATTTTTGAACAAGTGTGTAACATTTGCAATTCTCCAGTCCTCTGTCACCACCCCTGTATCTAAGGAGTATTGGAAGATTATGGCCAGTGCCTCCACAATTTGCACACTTACTTCTGTCAGTATCCTTGGATTGCATCTCATCCAGTCCAGGTGCCTCACAGCTCCAGTGACCTGGGTTCAATTCTGGGTACTGCCTGTGTGGAGTTTGCAAGTTCTCCCTGTGTCTGCGTGGGTTTCCTCCGGGTGCTCCGGTTTCCTCCCACAGCCAAAAGACTTGCAGGCTGATAGGTAAATTGACCATTATAAATTGCCCCTAGTATAGGTAGGTGGTAGGGAAATATAGGGGCAGATGGGGATGTGGTAGGAATATGGGATTAGTGTAGGATTAGTATAAATGGGTGGTTAATGGTCGGCACAGACTCGGTGGGCCGAAGGGCCTGTTTCAGTGCTGTAGCTCTATATCATATCATATCATATCAACATTAAGTACAGCTAGCCTTTCGAATACCTCCTCTTTATCAATTTTAGCCCATCCAGTTTATCAGTTACCTCCTCCTTCACAATAATTTGACAGCAACTTCCTCCTTGGCAAAGAAAAACACAAAAAGTACTCATTTAGTACCTCAGCCATGCCCACTGCCTCCATGCATAAATCCCATTGTTTGCCTACAATCGGACCCATCCCTCCTTTTACTACCCTTTTAAAATTTATATGTCTATAGAAGACTTTTGGATTCCCTTTCATGTTAGCTGTCAGTCTTTTCTCACACTCTTTGCTTCTCTTATTAATTTTTTCAGTTCCCTTTTGAACGTTTTACATTCAGCCTGGTTCTCACTTGTATTATCAACCCTGAAATCTGTCCTGCACATCCTTTTTTTTGTTTAATCTTACTCTCTATCTCTCTTGTCATCCAGGGAGATCTGGCTTTCTTTGTCCTACCTTTTCTCCTCGTGGGAATGTGCCTCGACTGTACACAGACCATCTCCTCTTTAAATGCAGCCCATTGTTCCACTACAGTTTTGCCTGCCAACTTTTAATTCCAATTTACCTAGGCCAGATTCGTTCCTACCCCACAGAAATTTTCCTTCCCCAAATCAATTATTTTTATTCTGGGTTTCCTCTTGTCCTTTTCCATAGCTGACTTAAACCTTATGACATTATGGTCACTGTCTCCGAAATATTCCCCTATTGATTCTCGATATTGTTATGGACAGGTGGTAAGGGGCATAGGTGGTTCCCACTGTAAATCTCCCAACGGACCACAATTGTGTTTTGTTTAAATGATGAATTAGCCCTGAGTATTTTACTTGCCAAATAAACAGAAATAAACAGGTTTTCTTGTGTATTTAAAACAGAAGATTAACTATTTATTGAACAATATTCATTCCCTGAAATGTTCACAACATTACTCATGCATGCATTTACTCTCACATGCACTCTCAAGAGGAGATAGATAGAAGGTAAAGGGTTAGAGTTGAATATGTAGTAGATGTTTGTGTTTTGTGGTAAACCCATTGAATCTTCTAAGTAGGGCAGTCTCTTTTAAAGATGCAGGCCTGGGTGTTTGTAGTCTTGGACATGTTGAGTTGTTGTAGATTTCTGGTGGTTAAGATTTCAAACTTGAGGTGGCAGTCACTTTCAGTTCTCTGCTGCACCAAGTTGAAGTATAGAATTAGCAGCAGGGCTTCTTCTTGTTTAAGCTGGGTCTTTCTACAACTCCTGGCTCAACTACCTTCTGTGATGTGTCTGTGATCTCTCTCTCTCTCTCTCTCTCTACAGAGGTTTAACTTTTAAGGCTAAAATCCATCAAACCAGAGTCTCTGTTAGTTGACACATGGCCTTTTCCCTTGCTGTGACCACACAATGGAACAGGACATGGAATCCATTGGCCATCAATTGAGGTTTGAAAGAGTACTATTATGTTATGATGTGTTCAATTCACACCTTCTTTGTCTCAGAAGAAAACCATTCAATTCGCGAATATCTCTTGATGGTTTCAGGATAGGTGTAGTTCACACCTCTTAGTCTGGAATGTATCCTTTTGTCCTCTCGAGACAGTGAAGCAATTTTTGAATACACAGGTCAGGCCATCTGACTTTTGGTGGCTATTTTGCAGCCCATTGTCCACTCTTTTAAAGGAAAAGTCAATTTCAAAGATTCCACATTGTCAAGAAAACATGCAATGCCAAATGAGGATTTTTAATTCATCGGTTGGGAAATCACATTAAACTTTAAAAAAAGAAAGAAGGCTGAAATGTTACAGACAACTTTTATGAAGACTTTGTCACAGCTAAAAAATGGCCACCACCATTTGCATTTGAAAACCTTGCACATTCCAATGACCCCTCAAGGGCATCCTCTCTCTCCAGCACTGTAATATTCTCCTCAACAATACTGCCACCTCTCCTCCTTACTTTCCTTCCTTATCTTTCCTGAACACCTTTTATCCAGGAATAAAGCCAGGACTCTGTTACTGCCATGATGTCATATTTCCACATGGCTATCTGTGTATGCAGCTCACCCACCTCACTCTCCATGTGTTCACAAACATGCACTGTAAACCTAATTTGGACCTTATTGCATTCCCTTTTACTCTAACCCCACCTAATTACTATTTCTTACTTTAGTGCTATCTGTCTCTCCCAGTCCTTTGTGCACCTTGTTTTTTCTTTCTAATTTTACATCCTGATTCCCAACCTCCTGCCAAGTTAGTTTAAATCCTCCTGTATAACACTAGTAAACCAGCCTGCAAGGTCATTGGTCCTTAATTGTGCAGAATGTGTAAATTAATTACAAGGTATATCAAGGAATGACTCATAAATTTGATAACAATTGATTAAGATCGGAACGATGACAAAGATAAAAACATATTCGCCCTGAATTTCCTCAGTACCTTTAGCACTTATGCCATTATTATGCCATAATTAAACTGAAAATGATTAAGGAAACTTGCGTTTAGAGCTTGCTGCTTGTGTGCTGTTAATGAACAACATGCAAGTTTCTTCAATCATTTTAGCATTTTTGATGACTCACCTGCCTAAGCAACACAGGCCTCATTTCCATAGGAGTGTCTCCTGCCTAGTGGCACAGCGCCTGGAATTTCCTGCTGTTGCACTACTGTGCTCTGAGAAAATTTAACCTATATTAAACAGGCACCACTGCTCCCAGTCACCCAGTGCAGGCGGGTTAGAGGGGTTTGGGAGTTTGAGAGTTTTGAAAATTCCCAAACTTTGCTTACTGATTTCTGACTTCAGACATTTTGCAACCTGTTTTGCTCACTAAGTCTAGCACTTGACCTCCCCTACATTTTCGACCCACTCAATATGGCTCCGGCCTATCCACAGATTCAGAATGACTCTGGGGAAGGTATAACAACATAAGAACTTAAGAACAGGAGTAGGCCATTTAGACCCATCAGCCTTTTCCACCATTCAACGAGATAATGGCTGATCTGTGGCCTAAATCCATGTACCCACCTTTGCCACATTTTTTTTATTCTTTCATGGGACGTGAGGGTTGCTGGCAAGGCCATCATTTATTGCCCATCCCTAATTGCCCTTGAGAAGGTGGTAGTGAACCACCTTCTTGAACCGCTACAGTCCATGTGGTGTAGGTATACTCACAGTGCTGTTAGGGAGGGAGTTCCAGGTTTTGACCCAGTGGCAGTTCAGGAATGGTGATATAATTCCAAGTCAGGATGCTACAAGGACAAAAACAGCAGACGCATGGGAACATCACCACCTGCAAGTTCCCCTCCAAGTCACACACCATCCTGACTTGGAAATATATCGCTGTTCTTTCACTTTCACTTTCACTGGATCAAAATCCTGGAACTCCCTTCCTAACAGCATTGTGGGTGTTCTTTCACCACTCAGAGTGCAGCGGTTCAAGAAGGTAGCTCACCACCACCCTCTGAAGGGCAATTAGGGATGGGCAACAAATGCTGGCTTTGCCAGCACCGCACACATCCCATCGGGTCTTTTTCCAAATGGCAGGCAGTGACTATACCGCAGGGATCAGTGCTAGGACCCCAGCTATTCACAATATATATTAATGATTTAGATGAGGGAACTAAATGTAATATCTCCATATTTGCAGATGACACAAAACTGGGTGGGAGGATGAGTTGTGAGGAGAATTCAGAGAGGCTTCAGGGTGATTTGGACAAGTTGAGTGAGTGGGCTAACGCATGGCAGATGCAGTATAATGTGGATAAATGTGAGGTTATCCACTTTTGTAGCAAAAACAGGAAGGCAGATTATTATCTGAACGGCTATAAACTGAGAGAGGGGAATATGCAAAGAGACCTGGGTGTTCTCATACACCAGTCGCTGAATGCAAGCATGCAGGTGCAACAGGCGGTAAAAAGGGCAAATGGTATGTTGGCCTTAATAGCGAGGGGATTCGAGTACAGGAGCAGGGATGTCTTGCTGCAATTATACAGGGCCTTGGTGAGGCCACACCTGGAATATTGTGTGCAGTTTTGGTCTCCTTATCTGAGGAAGGATGTTCTTGCTATAGAGGGAGTGCAGCAAAGGTTTACCAGACTGATTCCTAGGATGACTGACGTATGAGGAGAGATTGAGTCAGTTAGGAATATATTCGGTGGAGTTCAGAAGAGTGAGGGGAGATCTCATAGAAACCAATAGAATTCTAACAGGACTTGACAGGGTAGATGCAGGAAAGATGTTCCCAATGGTGGGGGAGTCCAGAACCAGGGGTCATAGTCTAAGGATAAGGGGTAAACCATTCAGGACTGAAATGAGGAGAAATTTCTTCAGCCAGAGAGTAGTGAACCTGTGGAATTCGCTACCACAGAAAGCAGTTGAGGCCAAAACATTGTATGTTTTCAAGAAGGAGTTAGATATAGCTCTTGGGTTTAAAGGGATCAAAGAATATGGGGGGAAAACAGGAACAAGTTACTGAGTTGGATGATCGGCCATGATCATAATGAATGGCGGAGCAGGCTTGAAGGGCTGAATGGCCTACTCCTGCTCCTATTTTCTATGTTTCTATGAAAGAATAAAAAGAAAAATCAGGATGGTCCGTGGCTCGGAGGGGAACTTGCAGATGGCAATAGTTCCATGCATCTGTTGCCCTTGTCCTTCTAGGTGCAAGAGGTCACGGGTTTGGAAGGTGCTGTTGAAGGAGGGTTGGCGAGTTGCTGCCGTACATCTTCTATGTGATGCACATTGCTACCACTGTGTGCCGGTGATGGAGAGAGTAAATGTTTAAGGTGATGGATGGGGTTGCTTTGTCCTGATTGATGTCGAGCTTCTTGAGTGTTGATCGAGCTGCACTCATCCAGGCAAATGGAAAGTATTCCATCACACTCCTGACTTGTGCCTTGTAGATGATGGACAGGCTTTGGAGACTCAAGAGAGGAGTTACTTGCCACAGAATTCCCAGCCTTTGAACTGCTCTTGTAACCACGGTATTTATATGGCTAGTCCAGTTAAGTTTCTGGTCAATGGTAACCCCCAGGATATTGATGGTAGAGGATTCAGCAATGGTGATGCCATTGAATGTCAAGAGGAAATGGTTAGATTCTCTCTTGTTGAAAATGGTCATTGCCTGGCACTTGTGTGGCACAAATGTTACTTGCCATTTATCAGCCCAAGCCCAAATGTTGTCCAGGACTTGCTGCATGTGGACAAGGACTGCTTCAGTATCTGAGGAGTTGCAAATGGTACCGAACACTGTGCAATCATCAGCGAACATTCCCACTTCCAATCTTATGATGGAGGGAAGGTCATTGATGAAGCAGTTCAAGATGGCTGGGTAGGACACTACCCTGAGGAACTCCTGCAGCGATGTCCTGGGAATTAGATGTTTGGCCTCTAACAATCATAACCATCTTCCTTTATGCTAGGTATGACTCCAACCAGTGGAGAGTTTTCCCCCGATTCCCATTGACTTCAATTTGGCTAGGGCTCCTTGATGCCACACTCGGTCAAATGCTGCCTTGATATCAATGGCAATCACTTTCACCTCACCTCTTGAATTCAGTTCTTTTGTCCATGTTTGAACCAAGGCTGTAATGAGGTCTGGAGCTGAGTGGGCCTGGCAGAACCCAAACTGAGCATCAGTGAGCAGGTTATTGCTGTGTAAGTGCTGCATGATAGCACTGTAGACGATACCTTCCGTCACTTTGCTGATGATTGAAGGTAAACTGATGGGGTGGCAATAGGGCAGATTGGATTTGTCCTGCTTTTTGTGGACAGGACATACCTGGGCAATTTTCCACATTGTTGGATAGATGCCAGTGTTGTAGCTGTACTGGAACAGTGTGGCTGGTCGGGGAAGTGACGGTGGGGGTGGTGGGAGTGGGGGTTGGGGGTTGCTAGTTCTGAAGCACAAGTTTTCAGTACTATTGCTGGGATCGTGTCAGGGACCATAGCCTTTGCTGTATCCAGCACCTTCAGCTGTTTCTTGATATCACGTGAAGTGAATCAAATTGGCTGAAGACTGGCATCTGTGATGACCTGATGCCATGAGAGTCCATGGGGGCCTGGATTCAATGTTGAGGACTCCCAGGGTAACTCCCTCCCAACTGTGTACGACTGTGCCACCACACTGTCAGTGGGACAGGGCATACCCAGGGATGGTGATGGTGCCGTCTGGGACATTGGCTGTATGATATGATTCGGGGAGTATGACTATGTCAGGCTGTTGCTTGACTATTCTGTGGGTCAGCTCTCCCAATTTTGGCACAATTTCCCAGATGTTAGCAAGGAGGACTTTTCAGGGTCGACTGGGCAGGGTGTGCCATTGTTATTTCTGGTGCCTTGGTCAATTCTGAGTGGGGAAAGTCTTCGCTCGTGTCGCTTTAAACAGGCTCCAGAAGCTGGCTGAGCGTGTCTATCCTGAGGCACAGTGTGGCTTTCGAGCAAAGAGATCCACCATTGACATGCTGTTCTCCCTTCGACAGCTACACGAGAAATGCCGTGAACAACAGATGCCCCTCTACGTTGCTTTCATTGATCTCACCAAAGCCTTTGACCTCGTCAGCAGATGTGGTCTCTTCAGACTACTAGAAAAGATTGGATGCCCACCAAAGCTACTAAGTATTATCACCTCATTCCATGACAATATGAAAGGCACAATTCAGCATAGCGATGCCTCATCAGACCCCTTTCCAATTCTGAGTGGCGTGAAACAGGGCTGTGTTCTCGCACCTACACTGTTTGGGATCTTCTTCTCCCTGCTGCTCAAGTCTTCAGAAGAAGGAATTTTCCTCCACACAAGATCAGGTGGCAGGTTGTTCAACCTTGCCCATCTAAAAGCGAAGACCAAAGTACGGAAAGTCCTCATCAGGGAACTCCTCTTTGCTGACGATGCTGCATTAACATCTCACACGGAAGAGTGTCTGCAGAGACTCATCGACAGGTTTGCGGCTGCCTGCAATGAATTTGGTCTAACCATCAGCCTCAAGAAAACGAACATCATGGGACAGGACGTCAGAAATGCCCCATCCACCAATATCGGCGACCACACTCTGGAAGTTGTTCAAGAGTTCACTTACCTAGGCTCAACTATCACCAGTAACCTGTCTCTCGATGCAGAATTAAACAAGCGCATAGGAAAGGCTTCCTCTGCTGTGTCCAGACTGGCCAAGAGAGTGTGGGAAAATGGCGCACTGACACAGAACACAAAAGTCCAAGTGTATCAAGGCTGTGTCCTCAGTACCTTGCTCTACGGCTGCGAGGCCTGGACAACGTACGTCAGCCAAGAGCGACGTCTCAATTCATTCCATCTTCGCTGCCTCCGGAGAATCCTTGACATCAGGTGGTAGGACCGTATCTCCAACACAGAAGTCCTCGAGGCGGCCAACATCCCCAGCATATACACCCTACTAAGCCAGTGGCGCCTGAGATGGCTTGGCCATGTGAGCCGCATGGAAGATGGCAGGATCCCCAAGGACACATTGTACAGCGAGCTCGTCACTGGTACCAGACCCACCAGCCGTCCATGTCTCCGCTTTAAAGACGTCTGCAAATGCGACATGAAGTCCTGTGACATTGATCACAAGTCGTGGGAGTCGGTTACCAGCAATCACCTGAGCTGGCGGGCAACCATAAGGCGGGGCTAAAGAGTGGCTAGTCGAAGAGACTTAGCAGTTGGCAGGAAAAAAGACAGAAGCGCAAGGAGAGAGCCAACTGTGTAACAGCCCCGACAACCAATTTTATCTGCAGCACCTGTGGAAGAGTCTGTCACTCTAGAATTGGCCTTTATAGCCACTCTAGGCACTGCTTCACAAACTACTGACCACCTCCAGGTGCTTACCCATTGTCTCTCGAGACAAGGAGGCCAAAGAGAGAGGGTCAATTCTGAGTGGTCAGTAGGGTTTTATTCTTTTTTGACTTTTCTGTAGTGGCTTGGTACAACTGAATGGCTTGTTCGGCCATTTCAGAGGGCAGTTAGAGTAAACCACATTGCTGAGAGTTTGGAGTCACGTGTAGGCCAGACCGGGTAAGGACGGCAGATTTCCTTCTCTGAAAGACATTAGTAAACCAGTTGGATTTTTACGACAATCTGGTAGTTTCATGGACACCATTACTGACACTAACTTTTTAATTCCACATTTATTAATTAATTGAATTTAAATTCCACCAGCTGCTATGGAGGGATTTGAACTCGTGCCCCCAGAGCAGTCTTCTCTTCTTTTTTCTTCTTCTTTGGCCTCCTTATCTCGAGAGACAATGGGTAAGCGCCTGGAGGTGGTCAGTGGTGTGTGGAGCAGCGCCTGGAGTGGCTATGAAGTCCAATTCTAGAGTGACAGGCTCTTCCACAGGTGCTGCAGACGCCAATTTAGCTGGACCAAAAACCCATAACTGCTGCCTTCCGTGTTGTTTCAGTCGCTGTGAGGCAACTATGGAGTGACCTCTCCATGGCGCATGCCTGGGCGAATGTGTGGAGGTTGAGAGTTGCCCAATCGTCAAAACCCCCCTCTCGGCCTTTCTGATGGGGTCCAAAGGAATGCAGAGCACGACGTTTGGCACCGGTATGGCTGCAGGAACTGCCGGAAACATGCCAAAGGTGACACATGACCACCTACGGAGTTCCGCTCTGGATTTTCTGTTAGGGTTTACTCCCTTATCCTTGGTCTCTCCCGAGACGCCCACAAGGCAGTGGGGTTATTAGGGCCTCTACACAGGTGTAGGATGATGCCGGTGGGAGGAGGGGGTGCAAGGGGGAGGGGTGGAGGGAAGGGGCTGCGAGGGGGCATTAGATACTTCATATCTAGAGGGCAAAAATACAAGAGGTTGGAAATCATATTACAGCTGTACAGAGATCACACCTGAAGTACTGTGAGCAGTTCTGGGTAGCACACGTTCGAAAGGAGATATTGGTCATGGAGAGTGCAGCATAGATTTACTAGAATGAAACCTGGGACCCAATTTTAATTTTGTCAAAGTGAATAGGTTTTCCCATTAATAGCTCTTAATTCCTTTGGTTAATAGAAATCTATCAATCTCAGGTTTAAAATCAAGAGTTGATGTAGCATTAATTGCTGTTTGCAGAAGAGAGTTCCAAAATTCAACGACCCTTTGAATGTAGAAGTGTTTTCCAACTTCACTCTTGAAGAGCCTGATGTTTAGGTTTTGTCGCCTAGTCAAAAATTCCTAAACCAACCAGCAGAAATAGCTTCTCTCTATCTACCCTATCAATTCCCCATAATATCTTGAAAACTTCAATCAAATCACCCTGTAATCTTCTAAATTTCAGGGAATACAACCCTAGTTTATGTAATCTCTCTTCGTAATTTAACCCTTGGAGTCCAATAACCCACTCAAAACCTATTCACTTTGACAAAGTTAAAATTGTATTTTAACCCTCTAGATATGAATGCCAGCAATTCATTAGCCTTTTTGATTACCTTTTGTATCTGTCCATGACATTTTAGCCTTAAGCCTCTTTGGACCTCCACTGCTTCTAGCTTTTAAAGGTATGGCATAATGTTTGGGCATACCTCCCCATACCATCCTTATGGAGGAGGAAGAGGATTTTAGATTAGATTAGAGATACAGCACTGAAACAGGCCCTTCGGCCCACCGAGTCTGTGCCGAACATCAACCACCCATTTATACTAATCCTACACTAATCCCATATTCCTATCAAACATCCCCACCTGTCTCTATATTTCCCTACCACCTACCTATACTAGTGACAATTTATAATGGCCAATTTACCTATCAACCTGCAAGTCTTTTTTGGCTTGTGGGAGGAAACCGGAGCACCCGGAGAAAACCCACGCAGACACAGGGAGAACTTGCAAACTCCACACAGGCAGTACCCGGAATCGAACCCGGGTCCCTGGAGCTGTGAGGCTGCGGTGCTAACCACTGCGCCACTGTGCCGCCCATGATGAACTGCAACATGTGGAGGTGAGGTGAATAAAGTACCATGGCAAAAGAAATTGGCAATGATTGTCAGGGCCACTTCTCTCCAAGTGACAAGGTTGGAACTCCTGGATGGCTTGCTGCTTTTAACATACCCAAGAATCTGTCCATCCTGTCTTCCAGCTCTTTCTGAAGTGCTTGCAGGCCTTCCTGTGAGAAATTCACAATCTTCTGACACAATGCTGTTGTGTCTTGGTGCCCTGTGGGCACAGCTGGCCTGTGACTGATCATAGTTCTGGAAAAAGTTGCTTCAAATGAGGTCCATGATACCCTGAGTGGATAAAATGCAAATGGGTTAAGGAAGAAATGACCCAGAATTTGCAAGGTGTTATGTTTCATATCCCAAGCATGAAGCAAGTAGACTCACGATTTATATCTGTGTGTAGGCTTTATTCAAATGGCTGCCCGGATCTTCGTCTTTAACATGTTAAATGCTGTTTGCTATGCGATTGTCCATTCCTAGTGTGTATCTTTGTGCAGTAGCTTTCGAAGAGGCTCCGTGATCTCCGCGTACTGAGGCAGAAATGTGTGATAAAAGTTGGTAGTGCCGAGAAACAATGCCAGCGTTAGACAGGTTTGGAAGTGCATGAATGTCTTTGACGTTGTTGTACGTAGGCTTTATTCCAGCCGCTGTCACATTGTACCCAAGAAAGTCAATCTTGGATGCCACGAATGTGCATTTGTCCTTGTTGAGTGTCAAATTGTGTTGAGCGAGTCGAGAGAGAACCACAGATAACCGTTGATCCTGTTCTGCTTTGTCCCTTCCAAGGGCGACGACGTCATCGAGAAGGCTGAGCAACCCCTTGACGTCTGTTCTAGAACGCGCTAGGTGCTGAACTTAGTCCATAGGACATTCTATGGTACTGAGACATCCCATCATGTGTAACAAAGGCTGTAAGATGTCGGCTTCGCTCCACTAGTGGTATCTGAAGATAGCTCCATTGCATCTCGAGCTTTGTGAAGACTGTGGAGTCATGAAATGATGCCAATAGTTCTTGCACGCAGGGAGCAGGTACTTGTATGGAATAATTGCTTTGTTGACCAACTTAAGATCAACACATAGTCTAAGTTCTCCATTTTTGCATTGCGCAATGGCTAGGCTCGATATCCATGGGAATGAATTGATTTGCTCAATGATACTGCCTGCTTCCAGTCATTTCAGCTCCTGTGACACCTTGTCGTAGATTGCAAATAGCAACCATCTCAAATTTTGTGCAACAGGTGGAATTGACTCATCAACGCAAGGAGCATGACAGTACCCCTTAACTCCCAAATCCAGTGAATAAGGAAGGATACTGTTGTGCATAATCTATTTCATCGATCACATTAATGTGTGGTCCAGTGGGATTTGCAAGTTTGAAGCCAAGCTTATCGAACAGGTCTGTTCCCTGTCATACAGGCCCCCACCTGCCAAGAATGAGGCACATTAATTTTGCCACATGGACATTAAATGTCAAATTGTTGCTGGGAAGAGAAGGCCTGTTACAAGAGGTTGCCGGGCCCCTGGCTGGAAAGACATTTTTGCATATTAACAGACAGTTTGTGTAGACAAAGGACCTATCCCTGACACACACAATACACAGAAGTGGTTTTACCAGTTGGTCACGTGACTACCCTGCTGGCCAACTTGGTGTTTTAAATTGTAGCGACAGTATTTGAACTGGGAGAAAGCTTTTTGTTCCTGGATTGAAAAGACCTCTCCTGGCTGGTTCACCACAGCCTCTCCTGTCTGCTCTTCTCTTTCTCACGGAATTCCAAAAACCAACTGAAGACACATGAACCCCAAGAGAGAAATGTCTCCTGCAGTGAACAAGGTTTAAGAAGGGTCACTGACCCGAAATGTTAACTCTGCTTCTCTCTCCACAGATGCTGCCGGACCTCCTGAGTATTTCCAGCATTTCTTGTTTTTCTTTCAGATTTCCAGCATCTGCAATATTTTGCTTTTACTAAGGTTTAAGAATACTGGGCCCCAATGAAAAGCAAGATCTACCTACAATCAAGGACTCTACAATGAGCTCAAAGAACCGTAAAAACAACTCTTCAGATATTGCCTCAAATCTTTCCAATTTATTTTTCTTCTGCTGTTTCTGTCCCGATCTGCATGTGTATATCGTGTATGCACGCTAGCATGGGCACGTCGTGTATCTGTTGGTGTCAACCGACTTAGAGTTTAAGTTTAATAAATTTCAATCTTTCTTCTTTAAACCTAAGAAAACCTGGTTGTGCTGGTTTCTTTGCCTTATAATTGGAAAGTGTTGAACAAGGATTCACCAAGGGGGAGCTAAAAACACGGTGTGTTTAAAAAGCAAAACCCTGTTACAGTAAGACCAGGTGAAGGCTGAAAGGGAACCCGAGACCTCTTTCTCACCTGGTCGTAACACCCCCATAAGGTTCCTGCCTTTGGCCACATAGAATACGAACTTGTCTAGGTTGACATTTTTGTAGCTCACTGGAACTGTGATTGTTCTAGCTAGATGGATAAAGAACTGGCTGGGCAACAGGAGACAGAGAGTAGCAGTGGAAGGGAGTTTCTCAAAATGGAGACGTGTGACCAGTGGTGTTCCACAGGGATCTGTGCTGGGACCACTGTTGTTTGTAATATACATAAATGATTTGGAAGAAAGTATAGGTGGTCTGATTAGCAAGTTTGCAGACGACGCTAAGATTGGTGGAGTAGCAGATAGTGAAGGGGACTGTCAGAGAATACAGCAGAATATAGATAGATTGGAGAGTTGGGCAGAGAAATGGCAGATGGAGTTCAATCAGGGCAAATGCGAGGTGATGCATTTTGGAAGATCCAATTCAAGAGTGAACTATACAGTAAATGGAAAAGTCCTGGGGAAAATTGATGTACAGAGAGATTTGGGTGTTCAGGTCCATTGTTCCCTGAAGGTGGCAACGCAGGTCAATAGGTACAGCTACAGCAGCAGCCACCGCCTCCACGGTGGCCTTGCAGAGCTGCTGGCCAATCAGAGGCAACAGCGTCCTAAATCCTATGGAAGGCCCACCGCTGTACACTTAAATGGCTAATTGGCAATAAATTTGGCGGGCCTTTCAGAAAAGAGGTGACACAGGGATCTCAGCATTGGTTTCCCCCAACGTCGAAACCCCCACTACCAGCATAAAATTGCCCCCTTGGTCTCTTCATGAACCAAGGTCCCAGATGCCTCGTTTTGCTTTGCCATGGCTTCCAGCAATTTGCATCCCAAAAATGTTTTGAGCTACAGCGTAAGGGTAAAATATCTAACAAATGGGGCACGTTGCAATATATCCCTCTCCAGCATATCCTGCACCATTGTCTGCAGTAACAACCCTAGTTGTCTTTAAGTCCTCTAATAAAGTCATTGCAGAGGATGCTGTGTTTCTACACTGAAGTTTCCTGGCGCCTAAATTGCTCACTGCATTTCTAGAATGCAATTATGCCAGACTTGCATCAATTCATATACAAATTAACTTATCCAGAAAACTTGTGTGCAACTCCCTCTGCTGGTGAACAACCTAACTTTCTGGTGCCGTAACAACAGAAAGGACATCGAGGAAATTTAGCAGCTGAGAACACTAAATTGACCAGATTGTTGAACTACAAATATTGAAGCGTTTTCAAAAACATTGCTTAGAAAAGCATTTCAAGTATATTGTCGCTTTGCATTGTTGTTAAGTGCAATTATTGGAAGACATCTGCCAATCACAAAGATAACAGGTGTCCCATTTTCAGTTTACCATGAAAATGATTTCTAATCTGAATAAAGAAAGCCCATTTTTAATATAACCTTTATATGTATGCATGATCAACGTGTACAATGAAATTCAGCCACCTGGCAGGCTGAAGAGGAATGCAGAGATTATCAAAGTTGCACAAAGTTATATTATTGATTTGGAAAGTCAACAAAAGATATTTATTTATATCTACAGAATGCATGCATAGTTTTGAAATGTTGTGCTTATATAAGTATACAAAAGTAAATTTGATTAGTAAATGCATTTCATAACTTGTGTCAGGTATCTGTTTCTGTCAGTTGAGAGGATTTTGAAAATACTGAACCACAAAATCTTTACACCTTAACAATGTTCAATATGCTTACAAATAAAATTAAGTATAACATTTTAAATCAGATATCATTATTCAGATAATAATTAAAAAGTCTGTGAAAATAAGCAAATTTCAACCTATAATTTAAAAAATGGAAACACTGAAATGCTTTAGTTCCAAAATGTACTTAAACTTAAGCTGCATCTTCTAAATTAAATTTATTCATACCCAAGATCTAATAGGTATTATTGGCTCACTTTAGGATCTTTCTGCATTTGGCAGAGATTAGTTTCTCTAATCATTCAATGCAGTTTGTTTACAGCAAAATCTTATTCCTCCCTAAACTGAAAGATGGTTAGAACAAATGGCCCAAAAGCAGAGCACTTTGCGTTGCTAGTTAATAATGAACAAGAAGTATATATTTGTCACATGTTTCAGCACATAAACAGTTTGACCTAAGTCAAATTCAAATGCTACAATTAACCCTCATGTGCGACAATTTAATTGATGCATAATTTTTAATTAAAGTTTTATTAGATGTTTTAGAAAGTGGAAGGGAAATCCCAGGTTACATTCATTCCAATGAATGCAGCAATATGCTGTAGAATAGAGATGAATGCAATCTGTACAAACCAATAACCAAGTCCTGTTAAAGGAGCAAAATCTTCATGTAAAAAATGGTCAGCAAACCTTTGTTTGGGGACGGTGAAGAGCCAAAAGAGTAGTACCCCATTTTTGTCATGACTTGGCTGTTCAGTTTGACACAGTTGACATCAATGCATTGTGAGATTGCTCTACTGAGGCCTGGGGTGGGGGTTGCGGGGGTAGCAGAAATATTTGACAAACACTTTGTTCTCCTTGAAGAGAGTTCACTTTTAATCTGCACAAATGCTTGGTTGCAGATATGTCAGAATTTTCTGTGTTTTTATGCAAAGATACTTAGAAGTACTAATAAGGAACATTGGGATTAACTGTCAAGGTCACATAGAATTGCATGGAATAAACAGCATAGAAACAGCTCATTCAGCCTAACTAATCTGTGCTGGTGCTTGTAGTCTACATAAGTCTCCTCCCATTCCATCTACCTCATCTCAACCCTCTTTCTGGTCCCTTTTCTGTCATGTACTCATCTAGTTTCCTTTTGGAAGTATCTAAGCTATTTGCCTCAAATACGTCCTATGGTAGTGAGTTCAAAATTCTAACCACCCTCCAAGTAAAAAAAAACTCCTTATTTCCCAACTGGATTTATTAGTAACTGGTAAACGGGACCTGGAACAAGTATTTATGGCCCCTGGTTTTGGATTCTCCCACCACTGGAAAGATTCTTTCCATATCTGCCCTGTCTAACCCATTCATAATTTTAAAGGTCTCTATCAAGTCTCCTCTAACTCTTGTCTTTTCTAAAGAAAACAAAATCCAAAACCTGTTTAATCTTTCCCAATAGGTGTAATCTCTCAGTTCTGGTATCATCCTTGTAAGTTTTTTTGCACTTTCTCCAGTGCTTCAGCATCCTTTTTATAGGATGGAGACCAAAACTGTGCACACATCTGTATTAACCTGGTCTGCTCTTCCTGTTAACTGTTCAGAGAATTCTTTTAGGTAATTAAGCATGACTTAGCATTTTAGAAGTTTTTTATATATATATTTCCTGTCTTTGGATTCCAGTATCTTTCTTATGATGTTAAGCTGACCGGACTAAAATTCCCAAATATTCCATCCTCCTTTTTATATATATATATAGAAACAACATCAGCTAGCCACCCATCCTCTGGCAGTACCCACTATTCTATAGAACTTTTGTATATACAAATTAGCGTGTCTGCGATCGCCTCCCTAGTTTCCTTGAATATGCTTGATGCTGGAGTTTTGTCCTCTTTTAGTTTTGCTAGTGAGTCAATGATTTTTTCTTTTTAACTGTATTAATATTCATTTTAAGCTCATCCTCTAATGAAGTGTGTATTATTTTCTTCAGTAAAAACTGAGGCAAAGTAGTTATTCAATGCTTTGCATTTATCTATCGTTACCTGTGAGTTTATCTTGCTCATCCTATAGTGACCCCATCCCTACTTTAATTTTCCTTTTCTTATTTGATGGAACACTTGATTATTTCTTGTTATAGTCTTTGATAATTTGATTTTGTCATTTGTTTTTGCCTTCCTGATGGTATTTTTAAACTTCTCTTCTAAGTTCCTGGTATATCTTTTTGTCCTGTTCTTTATTATCTAAATAGCTTTTATATGTAATGGAGGTAAAGGCAGTTGTATGTTCCTCCTGCAGAATGTGGGAGGTAAAGGTCGCCAAGAGTGTCCCTGCTGACTGCATCTGCGGGAAGTGCACCCAACTCCAGCTCCTCGCAGACCGCGTTAGGGAACTGGAGCTGGAGCTGGATGAACTTCGGATCATTCGGGAGGCGGAGGGGATTATTGACAGGAGTTATAGGGAGGCAGTCACACCTCAGGTAAAAGAAGTAGGTAGATGGGTTACCGTCAGGGGAAGGAAAGGGAACCAGCAGGCAGTGCAGGGATCCCCTGTGGCCGTTTCCCTCAACAACAGGTATACCGTTTTGGATACTGTTGGGGGGGACGACTTACCAGGGGTAAGCAATGGGGTGCAGGTCTCTGGCACAGAGTCTGTCCCTGTTGCTCAGAAGGGAAAAGGGAAGAGGAGCAGAGCATTAGTCATTGGGGACTCCATAGTTAGGGGAACAGATAGGAGGTTCTGTGGGAACAAGAGAGACTCACGGTTGGTGTGTTGCCTCCCAGGTGCCAGGGTACGTGATGTCTCCGATCGTGTTTTTGGGATCCTTAAGGGGGAGGGGGAGCACCCCCAAGTCGTGGTCCACATAGGCACCAACGACATAGGTAGGAAGAGAGATGGGGATTTAAGGCAGAAATTCAGGGAGCTAGGGTGGAAGCTTAGAGCGAGAACAACCAGAGTTGTTATCTCTGGGTTGTTGCCTGTGCCACGTGCTAGCGAAGAGAGGAATAGGGAGAGAGAGGAGTTGAACACGTGGCTGCAGGGATGGTGTAAGAGGGAGGGTTTTGATTTCCTGGATAATTGGGGCTCTTTCTGGGGTAGGTGGGACCTCTACAAACAGGATGGTCTTCACCTGAACCAGAGGGGTACCAATATCCTGGGGGGGAGATTTGTTAGTGCTCTTCGGGGGGGTTTAAACTAAATCAGCAGGGGAATGGGAACCTAAATTGTAGTTCCAGTGTACAGGCTGTTGAGAGTAGTGAGGTAGGGGATAAGGTTACAGGGACGCAAGAGGGCACTGGCAAGCAAGAACTTGGTTTAAAGTGTGTCTACTTCAACGCCAGGAGCATCCGGAATAAGGTGGGTGAGCTTGCAGCATGGGTTGGTACCTGGGATCCTGATGTTGTGGCCATTTCAGAGACATGGGTAGAGCAGGGGCAGGAATGGATGTTGCAGGTTCCGGGATTTAGATGTTTCAGAAAGAACAGAGAAGAGGGTAAAAGAGGGGGGGGTGTGGCATTGTTAATCAAGGAAAGTATTACAGCGGCAGAAAGGACGTTTGAGGACTCGTCTACTGAGGTAGTATGGGCCGAGGTTAGAAACAGGAGAGGAGAGGTCACCCTGTTGGGAGTTTTCTATAGACCTCCGAATAGTTCCAGAGATGTAGAGGAAAGGATAGCGAAGATGATTCTCGACAGGAGCGAGAGTAACAGGGTAGTGGTTATGGGGGACTTTAACTTTCCAAATATTGACTGGAAATACTATAGTTCGAGTACTTTAGATGGGTCTGTTTTTGTCCAGTGTGTGCAGGAGGGTTTTCTGACACAGTATGTGGACAGGCCAACCAGGGGCGATGCCACATTGGATTTGGTACTGGGTAATGAACCCGGCCAGGTGTTCGATTTAGATGTAGGTGAGCACTTTGGCGATAGTGATCACAATTCGGTTAGGTTTACCTTAGCGATGGGCAGGGACAGGTATATACCGCAGGGCAAGAATTATAGCTGGGGGAAAGGAAATTATGACGCGATTAGGCAAGATTTAGGATGTGTAGGATGGGGAAGGAAACTGCAGGGGATGGGCACAAACGAAATGTGGAGCTTATTCAAGGAGCAGCTAATGCGTGTCCTTGATAAGTATGTACCTGTCAGGCAGGGAGGAAGTTGTCGAGCGAGGGAGCCGTGGTTTACTCAAGAAGTTGAAGCGCTTGTCAAGAGGAAGAGGGCGGCTTATGTTAGGATGAGACGTGAAGGCTCAGTTAGGGCGCTTGAGAGTTACAAGCTAGCCAGGAAGGATCTAAAGGGAGGGCTAAGAAGAGCAAGGAGAGGACACGAGAAGTCATTGGCGGATAGGATCAAAGAAAACCCTAAGGCTTTCTATAGGTATATCAGGAATAAACGAATGATAAGAGTTAGAACAGGGCCAATCAAGGATAGTAGTGGGAAGTTGTGTGCGGAATCAGAGGAGATAGGGGAAGCGTTAAATGAATATTTTTCGTCAGTATTTACAGTAGAAAAAGAAAATGTTGCCGAGGAGATTACTGAGATACAGCCTACTAGGCTAGATGGGATTGAGATTCACAAGGAGGAGGTGTTAGCAATTTTGGAAAGAGTGAAAATAGATAAGTCCCCTGGGCCAGATGGGATTTATCCTAGGATTCTCTGGGAAGCCAGGGAGGAGATTGCAGAGCCGTTGTTGTTGATCTTTAAGTCGTCATTGTCGACAGGAGTAGTGCCGGAGGACTGGAGGATAGCAAATGTTGTCCCCTTGTTCAAGAAGGGGAGTAGAGACAGCCCTGGTAATTATAGACCTGTGAGCCTTACTTCGGTTGTGGGTAAAATGTTGGAAAAGGTTATAAGAGACAGGATTTATAATCATCTTGAAAAGAATAAGTTCATTTGCGATAGTCAGCACGGTTTTGTGAAAGGTAGGTCGTGCCTCACAAACCTTATTGAGTTTTTCGAGAAGGTGACCAAACAGGTGGATGAGGGTAAAGCCGTGGATGTGGTGTATATGGATTTCAGTAAGGCGTTTGATAAGGTTCCCCACGGTAGGCTATTGCAGAAAATACGGAAGTATGGGGTTGAAGGTGATTTAGAGCTTTGGATCAGAAATTGGCTAGCTGAAAGAAGACAGAGGGTGGTGGTTGATGGCAAATGTTCATCCTGGAGTTTAGTTACTAGTGGTGTACCGCAAGGTTCTGTTTTGGGGCCACTGCTGTTTGTCATTTTTATAAACGACCTGGATGAGGGTGTAGAAGGGTGGGTTAGTAAATTTGCGGATGACACGAAGGTCGGTGGAGTTGTGGATAGTGTAGAAGGGTGTTGTAGGGTACAGAGGGACATAGATAGGCTGCAGAGCTGGGCTGAGAGATGGCAAATGGAGTTTAATGCGGAGAAGTGTGAGGTGATTCACTTTGGAAGGAGTAACAGCAATGCAGAGTACTGGGCTAATGGGAAGATTCTTGGTAGTGTAGATGAGCAGAGAGATCTTGGTATCCAGGTACATAAATCCCTGAAAGTTGCTACCCAGGTTAATAGGGCTGTTAAGAAGGCGTATGGTGTGTTAGCCTTTATTAGTAGGGGGATCGAGTTTCGGAGCCACGGGGTCATGATGCAGCTGTACAAAACTCTGGTGAGGCCGCACCTGGAGTATTGCGTGCAATTCTGGTCACCGCATTATAGGAAGGATGTCGAAGCTTTGGAAAGGGTGCAGAGGAGATTTACTAGGATGTTGCCTGGTATGGAAGGAAGGTCTTACGAGGAAAGGCTGAGGGACTTGGGGTTGTTTTCGTTAGAGAGAAGGAGGAGGAGAGGTGACTTAATAGAGACATACAAGATAATCAGAGGGTTAGATAGGGTGGATAGTGAGAGTCTTTTTCCTCGGATGAGGATGGCAAACACGAGGGGACATAGCTTTAAGTTGAGGGGTGAAAGATATAGGACAGATGTCAGAGGTAGTTTCTTTACGCAGAGAGTAGTAGGGGCGTGGAACGCCCTGCCTGCAACAGTAGTAGACTCGCCAACTTTAAGGGCATTTAAGTGGTCATTGGATAGACATATGGATGTAAATGGAATAGTGTAGGTCAGATGATCGGCGCAACATCGAGGGCCGAAGGGCCTGTACTGCGCTGTAATATTCTAATTCTAATTCTTTAGATTCAATATTCCCTTTAGTTCTTTATTCATCCACAGTGCCCTATAATTAGCTTGCTGTTTTTAGCTTTTAATCAAATACATTTTCTTGAACTCTATTGAACTCTATTTTACTTTAAAGATTTTCCACAGTTTTTCAGTCTGTTTGTTTTTCAAGAATTTCTCCCAGTTTACCTTCTTCAGTTCCACCTCATTTTCTCATAATTTGTTCCTTTCCAATCTATTACCTAAGTCTTTAAGTCTACTTATGTCACTCTCGATCCTAAATTTGAAACTTACTATGTTGTGATCACTACTATTAACATGCACTCCTACTTTGACTTCTCCCATCAGCTTTGATTAATTATCCATTAAAAAATTCAGCAATGATTCTTGTTGGGTTTTTAACGTTTTAAATCCTGTATACACCATAAAAGCTAAATTCCCTTTTCATCTTTTGCTACTTCTTTTTGCAAGTTTATTTGGAGGTGGTTGAACAACAACATCTTCTATTTACATAGTGCCTTTAATGTAATAAAATGCCCCAAGGCTCTTCAAAGGAGCATTACAAAACAAAATTTCACAGCCATAGGGTGACATTAGGGCAGATGGCCAAGATCTGAATCAAAAAGGTAGGTATTAAGGAGCATCTTAAAGGAAGAAAGAGAGTTAGAGAGGTGGAGAGGTTTAGGGAGGGAATTCCAGAATGTAAAGCCTAGGCATCTTAAGGTGCAGTCACCAATGGTAGAGCAATTAAAATTGAGCATGCTCAAGAGGCCAGAATTGGATAAGCCCTGATATCTTTGAGGGTTGTGGGACTGAAAGAGATTAGAGAGATAGGAAAGAGCAAGGCCATGAATGAGAATTTTAAAATCAAGACGTTGCTTAAGCAGGAGCCAATGTAGGACAGTGAACACAGGGGTGATAGGTGAACTGGATGGTTTGAGTAAGGACATGGCAGCAGGGTTTTGGATAACCTCAAGTTTATGGAGGGTAAAATGTGGGAGGCTGGTCAGGATTGCATTGGATAGTCAAGTCTAAAGATAATAAAGTCTCCCATGATAAAACCTCCCACAGTTATTATTTTAAGCTTGCTAGTCACCTTATAGTTTTGCCTTCTTATTTCCTCCTCTAATTCCCTTCCACTATTTGGTGGTCATTAATATTTTCCCTACTAGGGTGGTGGATGCCTTCTTATCTTTTAACTCAATCTATATCCTCTCTGTATCTATCTTACTGCTGTTTACATCTATTTTTTCTACCCCCATTGTGTTATCTTTAACTAGTACAGATACTCCACCTTCCTTCCTTCTTTCCAACCTTCCATTTGCTTTCCATAGTTGCCAATCCTGTTCTCTAAGTAGCTACGTTTCAGTCATCTCTATTATCTGGATCTGCTCTACCAATGATTGCCTACAGTTCATCAATTTTATTTTGAATACTTCGTATATGGCTGTACCATGAGTTTAAATTACTTTTATTTAATATTCCTCTTGTTTGGTTTTTAGTAGATATTTTATTTTTATGCTCTTTCCTTTAGTTTGTCCTTTACTCTAATTACCTGTTTCGTTTACTGTTAGATTTCTGTAATTTCTAACATTTCACTCCCTACCATATTATTTGTTTAAACTCTTATTTACAGCCCCTTTCTACTAGAACTTTGCTCCCAGCCTGGTTCAGAAGCAACCCGTCCCAATGGCACAGCTCCTTCCTGTCCCTGTAATGGTGCCAGCATCCCATGAAATGAAACCCCTCCTTTCCACACCACTCCTTTAGCCACATTTTAATTTTCTTAATCTGTTTGTCCCTCTGTCAATTTGCACAGGGGCAATTAGGGATCAGAAATAAATGCTGGCCTTGCCAACGACGTTCACATCCCATGAATAAATGTGAAAAAAAACCTTGCACAATAATCTTGAGATTACCCATGATGTCCTGCTTTTCAAGTTACCGTAGATCGTGGTATATAAGGTGTAAAAGACAGCCCCCAAAATCATGTTTTTGCATATACTCGCCATATAAGTTGACCCCCCTTTTCAGCCACGACATGCTATATTCGCATTAGTCGTCACCTCAATTTTTCACCCCATAAATGCATGTTTTACTTACCTTATAACAGGGCACAAGGGATCAACAAGTAGACAATATGGGCTGTGTTGTGAAAATGCCCGGGAGTTTAAGACACGCCCACACAGAGCAGACCCCGCAAGGCGAACGACAAAGAAAAATGTGTCCTCCAGCAAAACGAATGAAGTATGAAGCTGGTTTCAAGCTAAGAGTTATAACATTTGCTAATTCGCCAAATGATAACTGTGCAGCAGTGAGGGAATTTGGTGTTAGTGAGAAACTGGTGTGAGAATGGAAGAAGAAATCCACCCTGAAGAAAATGCACAAGATCAAATGCACCATGAGAACAGGGACCAGTCACTGGCCTGATCTTGAGCAGCAAGTATCAGAAAGGGTCCTCAAAAATCGTCAGAATGGCTACATCATTACCCGAAGTGCAATGTGTATATATGCACGAGTGGGCCAAATCAAACCCTGAGTCCAGCAAAGATTTCAGAGCAACAGCTAGTTGGTATAGCTGCTTTATGGAATGAAAATGTCTAGTGTTGCGGCAGAAGACCAAGATTACTCAGAGACTACCAAGAAGACCTCAATGCCAAAATTACCAGCTGCCAGTGATTTCATCATAAGACAGCAGCAAAAATGTGAGTACATATTATGCCACATTGGCAATATGAATGAAATGCCCATGAATTTCAATATGACCAGCAAGTGAACTATGAAATGGAAAGGTTTAAAAACAGTTCTAGTGAAAACTACAGAACATGAGAAGGCAAGAATCACGGTGGTACTGGCCTGCATGGCCGAAGGAACAAATCAAAGCTTATGGTAATTTTCATACATAAAACCATGCTGAACATCAGGTTCCCTGCAGGAGTTTTTGTGCCTATACATAACAATGGTTGGATGGATAAGGATGGAGTGAAGTTATGGATTGAAACTGTGTGGCATCCAGGAGGCCTACGTAAAGAATGCAGCTTATTAGTGTGGGACATGTGGGTGTACTGTGGGTGTACCTACCTCACATGGACTGCAGTGGTTCAAGAAGGCAGTTCACCACCACCTTCTCAAGGGCAATTAGGGATGGGCAATAAATGCTGGCATAGCCAGTGACGCCCACATCCCATGAATGAATAAAAAAAATGTTCAGATCACATATAACTGATGAGATCAAGAGGTGCTCATGAGGAAATAACACCCACTTTGCCAGAGGGGCTACTGTCCATAGTTCAACCTTTGGATGTGTGCCTCATCAAGCCATTCAAGGACCATGTTTGTTCTGAATGGACGAGGTGGATGGTTGATGGAGAAAAAAAATCACAAAGAGAGGAGATTTGTGCGCTGCCCTACTTGATGTTTTGTGTGGTTTCGTCATCAAATCGTGGGATGCTATTAGTACGCAAACTGTCATCAAATCGTTCAATAAATGTGGAATATCTAATTCAATGGATGGAGAGGAAGAATGATTTGTTGTGGAGGAATGATTGTGAAACTGAAAGTGTTAAATCTGATCCAGAGTGGGATCCTTATAATGATGCCATAGCTAAAGTGACTCAGAATGAATCGATGAACTCTTATTTGCATCGGATGCCGAAGGCAATGAATTTGACGGGTTTTAAAACACTTTGATTGTAATCAAAGGTATCTTTGTAGAAATACTTTATTCAATAAACTGTGCACATAAATTTAAAATGAATTATTGGTGATATGTCTTTTCCTCACATTTCAAAATGGTGACCACCCACACCAGTGGATCACATTTTATACTCGGCGTATAGGTTGACCCCCATTTTTGGGATGATATATGGAGACTTCAAAGGTCGATTTTAACGCCGTGATTTATGGTAGTTCCTAAATTTGCATCCTTATATTTAAATCCCTCCACCTCCTCACCCCCTCGCTATCTTTGCAAACTCTGCCAGCCCCACAAACACCTCCTCCACTGAACTCTCTGTTTCACTGACTCTGGCCTCTTGTACATCTTCCCAATTTTCACATCACCACTGATAGTTATACGTTCAGCTATCTTGGTCTAATTCTCTGGAATTCCCTCCCTCTATTTGTCTCTCCAACTCTCTTTCCATCTTTTAAGAGCCTCCTTAAAACCTACCTCCCACCCCTCTTAACTCTTCTTTTTTTGGCTCAGCTTAATTTTCCTGATGCCTCTGTGAAGCGCCTTGGTACATTTTTCTACATTAAAGTGATTTATTTATATAAATTGTTGTTACCGTGTGTGTAATTATAAATCTTGTAAACAAATTCAGTTACTAGTATTACCCTGAGTGATATTGACTAACGGCATGGGGCTTTCTGCCTTTTGGAGTGCACAGCTGTGAATTGTGCCCAACAACCAGGTTGCCTACCTGGTGCCAGGATCAAGGATGTCACTGAGCACTCTGAGGGGGAAGGGTGAACAGTCAGTGGTCGTGATTTGTTTTGGTACCAATGACAAAGGGAGAAAGAGGGATGAGGTCCTGTAGGGAGAGTTTAGGAAGCTGGGAAAGAAACTAGCGAGCAAGATCTCAAAGGTAGTAATCTCCAGATTACTCCTGGCACCACGTGCTAATGAGTATAGAAATAGGACGATAGAGCAGATGAATACGTGGTCGGAGAGATAGTGCAGGAGGGAGGGCTTTAGATGCCTGGGACATTGGATCGGTTCTGGAGAAGATGGGAACTGCACAGGACAGATGCGTTGCACCTGAATAGAGCTGGGACCAATAACTTTGCGGGGTGATTTGCTAGTGCTATTGGGGAGGGTTTAAACTAGGTTGGCAGGGGTGTGGGAATCAGGAGGCAATATTAGAGAGGAAAAACAAAGTGCACAAAGAATTGGGAGAGACAGATAGCACTAGAGTAGGAAATAGTAATATATTAGATGGGGTCAGAGTGAGAGGGAATGTAATAAGGTCTAAATTAGGTTTCCTGTGAAAGTATGTGAACGTGTGGAGTGTGGTAAACAATGTTTGTGAGATGCAGGCGCAGATAGCCATGTGGGAATATGATGTTGTGGCAATAACAGAGACATAGCTCAAAAAAGGGCGGAACTGGGTACTAAATATTTCTGCATACAAGGTATTCAGGAAAGATAAGGAAGGAAAGAAAGGAGGATGAGCAGCAGTATTGATTAAGGAGAATATTACAGTGCTGGAGAAAGGGAATATCCTAGAGAGGTCAAGGACAGAATCTACTTCGTTAGAGATAAGAAGCAATAGATATACCATTACACTACTGAGTGTATTGTGTAGGCCACCAACTAGTGGGAACGATATAGAGGAAAACAAACTTACAAAGAAATTACAGAGAGGTGCAAGAATTGTAGAGTCGTTATAATGGGGGAATTTAATTATCCTAATATAGACTGGGATAATAAGACTGTAAAGGGCAGAGAGAGGACGAGATTGTGAAGTGTGTTCAGGAGAATTTTTTACATCAGAATATTTCAGTCCCACCGAGGAAGGAGGCATTGCTGGATCTGGTTCTGGGGAATGAGTTCGGTCAAGTGAACCAAGTGTCAGTAGGGAACATTTAGGTGTTGACTTTGAAATGCCCTCTGAAATGGCCTAACAAGCCACTCAGTTTTATAAAACTGCCAAGAACTCTAAGAAAAGGAATGGAACCGGATGGACCACCCGTTATTGGCCTATTCACTGGAAACAACAACGGCAAACCCACCCCTGTCAACCCTGCAAAGTCTGGGAGTTTGTGCCAAAATTGGGATTGCTATCCCACAGACATCAAGCAACAGTCTGACACAGTCATACTCATGGAATCATACCTTACAGACAATGTCCCAGACAGCACCATCACCATCCCTGGGTATGTCCTGTCCCACCGGCAGGACAGATCCACTGGAGGTGGTGGCACAATGGTATACGGTCGGGAGGGAGTTGCCCTGGGAGCCCTCAACATTGATTCAGGATCCCATGAAGTCTCATGGCATCAGGCCAAACATGGGCAAGGAAACCTCCTGCTCATTACCATGAACCAGTGATAATCAGTGGTGAATCAGTGCTTCTCCATGTTGAGCACCATTTGGAAGAAGCACTGAGGGTAGAAAGGGCACAGAATGTACTCTGGGTGGGGGACTTCAATGTCCATCACCAAGAGTGGCTCGGTAGCACAACTACTGACCGAGTTGGCCGAGTCCTAAAGAACATAGCTGCTAGACTGGGTCTGTGGCAGGTGGTGAGGAAACCAACAAGAGGGGAAAACCAACTTGAACTCATCCTCACCAATCTACCTGTCGCTGATGCATCTGTCCATGACAGTATTGGTAGGAGTGACCACCGCACAGTCCTTGTGGAGACAAAGTCCCATCTTCACATTGAGGGTACCCACCATCGTGTTGTGTGGCACTACCACCATGCTAAATGGGATAGATTTCGAACAGATCTAGCAACTCAAAACTAGGCATCCATGAGGCGCTGTGGGCCATCAGCAGCAGTAGAACTGTATTCAACCATAATATGTAACCTCATTCCTGGCATATTCCCCCACACTGCCATTACCATCAAGCTGGGGGACCAACCCTGGTTCAATGAAGGGCATGCCAGGAGCAGCACCAGCATACCTCAAAATGAGGTGTCAACCTGGTGAAGCTACAACCTAGGACTACTTGCATGCCAATGCCAAACAGCAGAAGCAGCATGCGACAGTCAGGGCTAAGCGATCCCACAACAAACAGATCAGATCTAAGCTCTGCAGTCCTGCCACATCCAGTCTTAAATGGTGATGGGCAATTAAACAACCAACAGGAGGAAGAGGCTCCACAAATATCCCCATCCTCAACAGTGGAGGAGCCCAGCACATCAGTGCAAAAGACAAGGCTGAAGCATTTGCATCCATCTTCAGCCAGAAGTGCCGAGTGAATGATCCATCTCAGCCTCCTCCTGAGGTCCCCATGTGATATCAAAGAATGGCTGAAGGCACTGGATACTGCAAAGGCTATGGGCCCTGACAACATTCCAGCAATAGTACTGAAGACTTGGGCTCCAGAACTAGCCATGCCCCTAGCCAAGCTGTTCCAGTACAGCTACAACACTGGCATCTACCCGGAACTGTGGAAAAGCAGGACAAATCCAACTCGGCCAATTACCGTTCTATCAGTCTAATCCCTATCATCAGCAAAATGATGGAAGGGGCCATCAACAGTGCTATCAAGTGGCACCTGCTCAGCAATAACCTGCTTGCTGACACTCAGTTTGGGTTCCGCCAGGGCCACTGAGCTCCTGACCTCATTACAGCCTTGGTTCAAAAATGGACAAAAAAGCTGAACTCAAGAGGTGAGGTGAGAGTGACTGCCCTTGATATCAAGGCAACATTCGACCATGTGTGGCATCAAGAAGCCCTAGCCAAACGGAAATCAATGGGAATCAAGGGGAAAACTCTTCACTGGTCGGAGCCATACCTAGCACAAAGGAAGATGGTTGTGGTTATTGGAGGCCAATCATCTCAGCCCCAGGACATCACTGCAGGAGTGCCTCATGGTGGTGTCCTAGGCCCAACCATCTTCAGCTGCTTCATCAATGACCTTCCTTCAATCATAAGGTCAGAAGTGGGGATGTTAACTGATGATTGCACAATGTTCAGCACCATTCGTGACTCCTCAGATACTGAAGCAGTCCATGTAGAAATGCAACAAGACCTGGACAATATCCAGGCTTGGGCTGAAAAGTGGCAAGTAACATTCGTGCCACACAAAGTGCTAGTAAGTGACAATCTTCAGTAAGAGAGAATCTAACCATCTCCCCTTGACATTTGACGGCATTATCATTGCTGAATCCCCCACTATCAACATCCTGGGGGTTACCATTGACCAGAAACTGAACTGGAGCAGCTACATAAATACTGTGGCTACAAGAGCAGGTCAGACGTTGGGTTCTGTGGCAGGTAACCCACGTCCTGACTCCCCAAAGCCTGTCCACCATCTACAAGGCACAAGTCAGGAGTGTGATGGAATACTCTCCATGTGTCTGGATGAGTGTGGCTCCAACAACACTCAGGAAGCTCGACACCATCCAAGCCAAAGCAGCCTGCTTGATTGGCACCCCATCCACCAACTAAAACATTCACTCCCTCCACCACTGATGCACAGTGGCAGCATTGTATACCATCTACAAGATGCACTGCAGCAACTCACTATGCCTCACACCATCCTGACTTGGAAGTATATCACCGTTCCTTCACTTTTGCTGAATAAAAATGCTGGAACTCCCTACCTAACAGCACTGTGGGTGTACCTGCACCAGATGGACTGCAATGGTTTAAGAAGGCTGCTCAGCACCATCTTCTCAAGGGAAATTAAGGATGGGCAACAAATGCTGGCCTTGCCAGCAAGCCCACATCCCATGAACGAATAAACAAAAAAATAAGGGAAAAGTTATGTGCAGAATAACTTGGGCTGTGGTGTTAGTCTGGAAACTGGAAAATTACTGAATGGGTAGTACTATGTGAGGTCAGGTGGCAGAGAAAACATAGTAAATAGGAGCAGGAGTCGGCCATTCAGCCCATCAGGCCTGCTCCAATATTCAACTAGATCATGGCTGATCTTCTACCTCAAAGCCATTTTCCTGCACTATCCCCATAGGCCTTGATATCTTTAATACCTAGAAATCTATCAATCTCTGTCTTGAATATACTCAATGACTGAGTCTCCATAGCCCTCTGGGGTGGAGAGTTCCACAGGTTCACCACCCTCTGAGTGAAGAAATTCCTCCTCATATCAGTCATCAATGCAGTGGTTAGCACTGCAGCCTCACAGCTCCAGGGACCCGGGTTCAATTCTGGGTACTGCCTGTGCAGAGTTTGCAAGTTCTCCCTGTGACCGCGTGGGTTTTCGCCGGGTACTCCGGTTTCCTCCCACAGCCAAAGACTTGCGGGTTGATAGGTAAATTGGCCATTGTAAATTGCCGCTAGTGTAGGCAGGTGGTAGGGAATATGGGATTACTGCAGGGTTAGTATAAATGGGTGGTTGTTGGTCGGCATAGACTCGGTGGGCCGAAGGGCCTGTTTCAGTGCTGTATCTCTAAATAAATAAATGGTCTACCTCTTATTCTGAGTCTGTGTCCCCTGGTTCTGTGTAACAGCCCCGACAAACAAATTTTTCTGCAGGACCTGTGGAAGAGCCTGTCACTGTAGAATTGGCCTTTATAGCCACTCCAGGCGCTGCTCCACACACCACTGACCACCTCCAGGCACTTACCCATTGTCTCTCGAGATAAGGAGGCCAAAGAAGAAAGAAGAAGGTCGGCACAGACTCGGTGGGCCGAAGGGCCCGTTTCAGTGCTGTATCTCTAAATAAATAAATGGTCTACCTCTTATTCTGAGTCTGTGTCCCCTGGTTCTGGAACCCCCCAGCCAGAGGAAATGTCGATCCCCTTAAGAATTTTGTATGCTTCAATGAGATCACCCCTCATTCTTCAAAACTCTAGAGAATACAGGCCCGTCTCCTCAATCAGGTGGAAGGAGGCAGATTCAAGTCTGATACATGTAGAAGAAGGCTATAGAAGGAGACATTTTGCGCTTTGAAAATCAGTACAGCGAAAGCATGCATGCTGTTTATTTATTTATTTAGAGATATTCTTCCTGTTCTTCCTGTAAATTGCATTCTTTGCTGAAAAAAGAAATAAAGGATTTGAACCTCTCAGCATTGACACCATGTAAAAAGAAAACATCCATCTTTTTACCAACAACATATACACACGCGTTTGACAGGAAGTGCTCTGGGTACCAATTTCATAAAGGGGCTAACATGCGCGAAGGTATCAACCATTGGCAACATGCAGAGCAGGCAGATCGTGCTGTCAATCAGTGTGTAACACTGATTTGATGCCAATGCTGTCATGTTGGAGCTCCATGCTGCAGCCTGTGCCCTGTCTTAATCTTGAAGTAGAATACGACGTTAAACAAGATGAAAGACTCCAAACCAATACTATTTAAAGGAATCATCAACTACTTGCAGGTTTGTTGCTGTATTATTTCTTCTGGATATTGCGACAATTATATGTGTTTTAGATGCTTTCCATTGTTGTTTAAAGTTTCAGTAGTCTACAGGAAGTGATTTGACTGGTACTGAACTTTTTTGGTGATTTAAAGGCTTGTGCCCAAACCATCTATGGATGGGTGGCATAGTAGGATTTCCTCTTGGCATTCAGCAGGAGCAGAAGAATGATCAGAGGCCCTGCGGAGTATGAGAAGCTGCTAGAAGAGGGAGAAGGAAGAGAGGAAGTGGGGCTCTCAGCAATGCCTCTTCCTACATTGGCCAATACTGTTTCTTCCATGGTTAAAACTTGCAGGCACATCTCTTCACTTCCTGTTAATTCCCGATGCCCCTGTCATGTGCCTTCACCTGTAAGAAAGAAGGAAATTTGTCAATGAGTGTCTTGCAATATGTTTGGGTGATGTAACTGTCATGGTTCAATAGCTTCCATTGTCTGGTTGGGAGATGTGGGTACAAGGCTTACAACAGTTCTAAATGTGTGAGGATGAGGTAAAGCAAATGAATGTTAGGTATGAATCATGTCCTGATTTTTTTTTAATTCATTCATGGGATATGGACGTTGCTGGCTAGGCCAGCATTTATTGCCCATCCCTAATTCCCTTGAGATGATGGTGGTGAGCTGCCTTCTTGAACCGCTGCAGTCCATGTGGGGTAGGTATACCCACAGTGCTGTTAGGAAGGGAGTTCCACAATTTTGACCCAGCGACAGTGAAGGAACAACGATATAGTTCCAAGTCAGGATGGTGTGTGGCTTGGAGGGGAACTTGCAGGTGGTGGTGTTCCCATGCATTTATTGCCCTTGTCCTTCTAAGTCATGGGTTTGGAAGGTACTGTCTAAGGAGCCATGGTGCATTGTTGCAGTGCATCTTGTAGATGGTATACACACATTGTGCATTGGTGGTGGAGGGAGTGAATGTTTGTGGATGGGGTGCCAATCAAGCGGGCTGCTTTGACCTGGATGGTGTCAAACTTCTTGAGTGTTGCTGGAGCTGCATCCATCCAGGCAAGTGGAGAGTACTCCATCACACTCCTGACTTGTGCCTTGTAGATGGTGGACAGGCTTTGGGGAGTCAGGAGGTGAGTTACTCATGATAGGATTCCTAGCCTCTGACCTGTTCTTGTAGCCACAGTATTTATATGGCTACTCCAGTTCAGTTTCTGGTCAATGGTAATCCCCAGGATGTTGACAGTAGGGGATTCAGCCATCGTAATGTCATTGAATGTCAAATGGAGATGGTTAGATTCTCTCTTGTTGGAAATGGTTATTGCCTGGCACTTGTGTGGCGTGAATGTTATTTGCCATTTATCAGCCAAGCCTGGATATTGTCCAGGTCTTGCTGCATTTCTACATGGACTGCTTCAGTATCTGAGGAGTCACGAATGGTGCTGAACATTGTGCAATTATCACCGAACATCCCCACTTCTGACCTTATGATTGAAGGAAGGTCATTGATGAAGCAGTTGAAGATGTTTGGGCCTAGGACACTACGCTGAGGAACTCCTGCAGTGATGTCCCGGAGCTGAGATGATTGACCTCCAACAACCACAACCATCTTCCTTTGCGCTAGGTATGACTCCAGCCAGCGGAGAGTTGTCCCCCTGATTCCCATTGACTCCAGTTTTGCTAGGGCTCTTTGATGCCATACTCAGTTAAATGCTGCCTTGATGTCAAGGGCAGTCACTCTCACCTCTGGAGTTCAGCTGTTTTGTCCACATTTGAATGAAGGCTGTAATCAGGACAGGAGCTCAGTGGCCCTGGCGGAACCCAAACTGAGCATCACTGAGCAGGTTATTGCTAAGCAAGTGCTGCTTCATAGCACTGTCGACGACACCTTCCATCATTTTACTGATGATTGGGAGTAGACTGATGGGGCGGTAATTGGCCGGGTTGGACTTGTCTTGCTTTTTGTGTACAGGACATGCATGGGCAATTTTTCACATTGCTGGGTAGATGCCAGTGTTGTTGCTGTACTGGAACAGCTTGGCTAGGGATGCGGCAGGTTCTGGAGCACAGGTCTTCAGTACTATTGACGGAATATTGTCAGGGCTCATAGCCTTTGCAGTATCTAGTGCCTTCAGTCATTTCTTGATATCACGCGCAGTGAATCATATTGGCTGAAGACTGGCATCTGTGAAACTGGGGACTTCAGGAGGTGGGCGAGATGGATCATCAACTCAGCACTTCTGGCTGAAGATTGTTGCAAATTCTTCAGCCTTATCTTTCGCACTGATGTGCTAGGCTCCCCCATCATTGAGGATGGGGATATTTGTGGAGCCATCTCATCCTGTTAGTTGTTAATTGTCCACCATCATTCACGACTGGATGTGGCAGTACTGCAGAACTTAGATCTGATCCGTTGATTATGGGATCACTTAGCTCTGTGTATCGCATGCTGCTTGTGCAATTTGCTATGCAAGTAGTCCTGGATTGTAGCTTCACCAAGTTGACACCTTATTTTGATATATGCCTGGTGCTGCTCCTGGCATGCCACCCTGCACTCATCATTGAACCAGGGTTGGTCTCCTGGCTTGATAGTAATGGTAGAGTGGGGAATATGCTGGGCCACGAGGTTACAGATTATGGTTGAGTACAATTCTGCTGCTGCTGATGGCCCACAGCGCCTCATGGATGCCAGTTTTGCATTGCTAGATCTGTTCGAAATCTATCCCATTTAGCACAGTGGTAGTGCCACACATAGAAGGTATCCTCAATGTGATTGATACAGATTGTTGATAGGTGAGAGATGGCGGTGTGTGAGGTGTTACGGACAGGTGAGAGATGATGGGGATTGTTCCCCCTTTTTCACCTCTTGACTGACCGAAGACAGCTTTTTAAAAAAAGGTGTTTTTTAAACCCTGAGTGCTTTAACTGTCAAGTACAGACAAATGACAGGTTTCCTCGTAAGTCTAAAAGATAAATGTTCATTTTACAACACCTAAAATATACGCAACAACACTCACTCTCATACTCATGCAGATACGCACACACTCAAGAAATGTCAGAGATTATAAAGATAACATGCATTATCTCTGATGATTTGTAAAGAGTTCTCTGTAAACTTGCTTTTCCTCAGAGTGAAGACTTGAAACTGTGCAGGCCTGTAATCTTTTCCCTTGTTCACTGAAGAAAGACTTGGGAGGTTCAGGAAGATGGATGCATTGTTGCTGACTTCTCATTATATTCCAGCCAAAGGTCATTGGCAAAGTCCTGGTACGATTTCTCAGGCAGGGAGTTCAAGGCCAACTCCAGTCGTTGCCTACATGTAGTTCAAAATTGGTAATCTTAGGGAGGGTCCATTCCCTTTGATGACATAGGTCGTTCTCCTTTGTCTGCCCAGAATATACCTTTATTAAAGCTTCTTATCATAAACCTAGTTTCTGTCGTGTGACCATAGTTTCTCTTTCCATTGTCCTCATAAATTGTTTCTGAGGCATTGTTAGACAATGGAGTCTGGGTGTCATTCATCCTTATCTCACCTTGATAAATTAGGGCTTTTCGCACCCATTCTTTGGAATTTGAGTTTGGAGTCAAAATGTCTGTGACAGTATTGTTAACCAAATCAATTAGAGAGAAGCAGCCATTACCATAGAAAGGATCATTCACATTTTAATGATTTCTCAGGGATGTGTCCAGAATGGTCGTTTGTATTTTAATGACTTCTCCAAGACTTGTCCAGACATGAATTTTAGCTCAGGGTTCTTGTAGTTCTACGTGTATGGGCAGGAAAGGAAAGGACACCTGACCTCTTACTCCATTTTGTTTACAAGAAAAGTGTCCGTTTCAGGGTTATTTCATAAGTTCATTTTTTAGTTCATAAGTTCGGAACGCATGGGCATGACAGAGTCTAGTGGCACAGTTGGTGGGATATGGCATTTGATAATGCACTCCTTATCTTGACAACTCATGTGAGATAATTAAATTTCTTCCTGCACTGCATCCAGTTCTTTGGGGCTACACTACTTGCATTGATTTCCACTACTATCTTTTCCTACTGCCTTCTGAGCAAGATAAGTCTTTTGACCTATAAAATTAAACATATATTTACTATTATTTTTCTTTTAATATGAAACTTGTTGGTGTGAAGCACCAGATTAAGGTTTGTGTGAGGGGAATGGGCACCAGATCGAGACTCGGGTGAGGGGAATGGGCACTGGAGCAAGGTGCGGGTAAGGGGAATGGCACCAGATCAAAAGCAAAAGTCCAGAGTCAGAGACCGGAGACAGAGCGAGAGAGAGGAGGAGCACAGCAGGAGCAGCAGGGGAAAAATCGAAAAGTGACATCTGAATGATGTCACAATCAACAGAAAGAGCAGGGAAACAGAGAGCTGCTGGGGTGAGTATACAGATAAGCTTTTAATTTAATTTAATTTAAATCAAACACAGCATTAAATATCACAGGCAAGCAGGTAGGTGATTGATTTGGGAAGAAGCTACCTGTTTGGTGAGTATCTGGTAAGTGATTAAGGTCCCTTCTAATCCTAACGTTTAAAATAGTAAGGAAACTAGTGGTAAGCTTAATACAATATACATAAAAAAGGAAAATAAAATAAATAATTGAATAAAATAATTAAGTAGTTAATTAAAACACATTATGGATGGCAGGACAGGTGATGTGTCATGGCTGCAGCATGTGGGAGCTCCTGGATGCCGGTGTGATCCAGGGCAAACACATCTGCAGTAAGTGTTTGCGGCTCGAAGAGCTTCGGCTCAGAGGCATTGAACTGGAGTCCGAGCTGCAGACACTGCGACACATCAGAGAGGGGGAAAGTTACCAGAAGGCAGTCACACCCCTTAGGATAGGTTCTTCTGATTTGGTCAGTGGTCAGGGACTGGAGAGTGTGGCTGCAGCTGAGGCAGGTAAGAGGACCCAGAGGGCAGGAGTGCAGGAGCCTCAGCCTTTGAAATTGTCCAACAGGTCTGAGGTTCTTTCACCTTGTTTGGATGAGAGTGGGGGCTGCAGGGTGGATGAGCAACCTGAAAATGCACCAGGGTACAGGAAGCCATTTAAGTGGAGGGAGAAAAAAGGAATGTAGTGGTAGTAGGGGACAGTATAGTTAGGGAGATTAACACTGTTCTGTGCAGTGAAGAGTGAGAGTCCAGACGGCTGTGTTGCCTGCCAGTGCCAAGGTTTGGGACATCTGCTCAGGGCTGGCGAGGAACTTACAGTGGAAGGGGAGGATCCAGTTGTCGTGGTCCATGCAGGTACCAACGACATAGGCAGGACAAGGAAAGACGTTCTACATAGTCTATATGAGGAACTAGGTGCCAAATTAAGAAGCAGAACCTCAAAGGTAATAATCTCTGGATTATTACCTGAGCCACGTGCAAATTGGCATAGGACAAATAAGATTAGAGAAATTAATGCGTGGCTCAAAGACTGGCATGGTAGAAGGCGGCACAGTGGCGCAGTGGTTAGCACCGCAGCCTCACAGCTCCAGGGACCCGGGTTCGATTCCGGGTACTGCCTGTGTGGAGTTTGCAAGTTCTCCCTGTGTCTGCGTGGGTTTTCTCCGGGTGCTCCGGTTTCCTCCCACAAGCCAAAAGACTTGTAGGTTGATAGGTAAATTGGCCATTATAAATTGTCACTAGTATAGGTAGGTGGTAGGGAAATATAGGGACAGGTGGGGATGTTTGGTAGGAATATGGGATTAGCGTAGCATTAGTATAAATGGGTGGTTGATGTTCGGCACAGACTCGGTGGGCCGAAGGGCCTGTTTCAGTGCTGTATCTCTAATCTAATCTAAAAAAAAAGTGGGTTCCGGTTCGTGGGGCACTGGCACCTGAACCATGCTGGGGCCGGTGTTCTAGCGAGCCGCATAACGAGAGAAGTAGAGAGGGTTTTAAACTGAATAGTGGGGGCAAGGGATCACATTTGGGAAGATATGGTAAATCAAGGAGTAGAGACAAGTCAAGAGAGAAAGGTATTAATATGGGAAATGATAAACATACTGTGACAGGAAGGGACTGAGCATACAAATCTAACAGTGAATCAACAGATAAGGCTAGAGGTTACAAAAATAACAAAATGACAAAATTAAAGGCTCTGTATCTGAATGCACGTAGCATTTGAAACAAAACAGATGAACTGAAAGTGCAAATAGAAATAAATAAGTACGATCTGATAGCCATTGCAGAGATAAGACTACAGGACGACATAGATTGGGCTAAATATTGAAGGGTACATGGCATTTAGGAAGGACAGGAAGCCATGAAATGGTGGAGGGGTAGCTCTGTTAATTAATGATGGTATTAGTGCAATAGAGAGGGATGACTCAAGTTCAGGAGACCAGGATGTAGAACCAGTTTGGGTCGAGATGAGGAATCATAAAGGCAAGAAGTCACTTGTGGGAGTGGTGTACAGGCCAACTAACATTAACCACACTGTAGGACGGGGTATAAAGGAAGAAATAATGGCAGCTTGTCAGAAAGGTACAGCGATAATTATGGGGGATTTTAACCTATAGACGGAAAAAATCATATGGGCAAAGGTAGCCTAGATGAGGGGTACATAGAATGTTTTCGAGATAATTTCTTGGAATAATACGTTCTGGAACCAACCAGAGAGCAGTCTATACTAGACCTGGTATTGTGCAATGAGATAGGATTAATTAATGACCTCATAGTTAAGGCACCCTTAGGTAGCAGCAATCATAATATGATTGAATTTTACATTCAGTTTGAGGGAGAGAAGAGTGGGTCCAGGACTAGTATTTTAAACTTAAATAAGGGCTATAATGAGGGCATGAAAGCAGAGCTAACTAAAGTGAACTGGCAAATCAGATTAAGGGATAGGTCAATAGAGATGCAGTGGCAGATGTTTAAGGGGATATTTCAGAATATACAAAATAGATACATTTCAATGAGAAAGAAAAATTCCAAGGGTGGGACCTGCCATCCATGGTTAACTAAAACATTTAAAGATAGTATCAAACTTAAAGAAAAAGCCTATAATTGCACAATTATGGGAGGCAGGTCAGAAGATTGGACAGAATATAAAAAACAGCAAAGAATGACTAAAGATTGATAAGGAAGGTAAAATTAGAGTATGAGAGAAAGCTAGCTAGAAATATAAAGACAGATATTAAGAGTTTCTATAGATATTAAAAAACGAAAAGAGTTAACAAAGTGAGTGTTGGTCCTCTCGAAAGTGAGTCTGGCGAATTAATAATGGATAATAAGGAGATGGCAGATGAATTGAACAGACATCTTGCATCGGTCTTCACTATTGAGGATACAAGTAACATCCTAGTATTAGTTGTATGTCAGGAAATGGAAGGGAGGGAGGAACTCAAGAAAATTACAATCACCAGAGAAATGGTACTGAACAAATTGTTGCAGCTGCGGGCTGACAAGTCCCTGGGTCCTGATGGACTTCATCCAAGGGTGTTAAAAGAAGTGGCTAGTGAGATAGTTAATGAGTTAGTTTTAAGTTTCCAAAATTCCCTACATTCGGTGAATATTCCATTAGATTGGAAAATAGCGAATGTAACTCCTTTATTCAAAAAGGGAGGGAGGCAGGAAGCAGGAAACTACAGGCCAGTTAGCTTAACATCTGTCTTAGGGAAAATGTTAGAAGCTATTATTAAAGGGGTAGGTGGAAATGTGGAGTAATCAGTTTAGCCATAAACTTATTGAATGGTGGAGCAGGCTTGAGAGGCCGAGTGGCTTACACCTGCTCCTAATTCATATGTTCATATGAGGCTTGGATAAGGGGAATGGGCACCAGATCAAGGTTCAGATGAGGAGAATGGGCACCAGATCGAGTCTCAGGTGAGGGGAATGGGCACCAGATGAGACTCGAGTGAGGAAAATGGGCACCAGATCGAGACTCAGGTGAGGTGAATGGGCACCAGATCGAGACTCGGGTGAGGGGAATGGCACCAGATCGAGGTTTGGGTGAGGGGAATGGCACCAGATCGAGGCTTGGGTGAGGGGAATGGGCACCAGATCGAGACTCCGGTGAGGGGAATGGCACCAGATCGAGGCTTGGGTGAGGGGAATGGGCACCAAATCAAGACTCGGATGAGGGGAATGGGCACCAGATCGAGGCTTGGGTGAGGAGAATGGGCACCAGATCGAGGTTTGGGTGAGGAGAATAGGCACCAGATCGAGACTCGAGTGAGGGGAATGGCCACCAGATCAAGGTTCCCTTTTACGTAGAATTACATAGAGTACCCAGCAAAGGAACAAGCCATTCAGCCCAATTAGACTGTGCTGGTGTTTATACTCCACACAAGTCTCCTCCCATTCCAATCACCTCAGCTCATTCTTTCAGCATACCTTTCTATTCCTTTTTCTCCATATACTCATCTCTTTTTTTTAGAAAGCATCTGAACTATTTGCCTCAACCACTTCCTGTGGTAGCGAGTTCCACATTCTAACCACTTTCTATTGGATTTATTAGTATTTATCGTATTTATCATCCCTGGTTTTGGATTCTCCCACAAGTGGAAACATTTTCTCCAGATCTACCCTGTCCAAACTTTTCATAATTTAAAGACTTCTACCAGCTCTTTGCCAAGTCTTCTCTTCCCAACCTGTTCAACTTTACCCATAAGCTGTAAATGCTCAGTTCTGGTAGCAACCTTGTATATCCTTTTTGCACTTTCTCCAGTTCTTCCATGTCATTTTTATAGTACGTGAACCAGAATTGTGCACGATACTCTAAGCGCGGCCTGGCCAAAGTCCTATATAAGTTTAACATAACTTTACCACTTTTGAATTCTATACCTCTAGAAATAAATCTCAGTGCTTTTTTAGCATTTTTACTTGCTTTGCTGACCGCGATGCTGCTTTCAATGGTATGTTCATCCGTATCCTTAAATCGCTTTTCTCTTCTACAATATATAATTTCTTATTTTCTAAGATATAGGTAACATTTCTGTTTATCCAACCAAATTGCATCACTTCACATGTATCTTAAAGTTATTTTGCCACTTAACAGCCCAGCCTGCAAGTTTTCTGATGTCTTCTTGTATTACATTGCATTCTTCCTCAGTGTGAGCTATAGCCTCCAGTTTGATATCTTCTACAAATTTTGATATTGAGTTACTTGTTCCTGTTCAAATAATTAATGTAAATTATGAATAACTGTCCCAGCACTGATCATTGTGGAAAACCACTTTTTATCATACTCCAATCTGAATAATTGCTCTTTATCCTACTCTCTGCTTTCTGTTTTTCAACCAATGATTCAATGTCATTTCTGGTGTTCTGACAGTATAGGCTGGATTGTCCTGCAGGTTTCAGGACCTCGATGTTGGGACCAAATAGGGGTCCTGAGCCTACACTTGCAGGCAGCTAGAACAGTGGCACAATCTTCCAGGAGGCACCCTCCGAATTGCCAGCTCTGCGCTCTTTGTCCTATTAAGGATGGTGGGGTGGGGGTGGGGGTTGCTCTTGCTGACCCAATCATAGGGCCAGCAGCTCTGGAGTCTCGGCAGCCCCACCAGGAGAGGTGAGCGTTGCTGAGGCAGGTCAGGGACTGCGAGGGCCTCTCAACATGGAGGCCCCCTTTGAGGTGTGGATGCAGCTATGCAGCAACCCAGAAGTTCCCAAACAGGCCGCACAAAAGTCGGTGCCTTTAAGATATCGTGTGTGAGTGGCTGCAAAAAAATTAGAGGTTACGTTTTACCAGATCAAGGCTCGGATGAGGAGAGTGAGCACCTGATCGACGCTTCGGTGAGGGTGTAGTGATGGGTTGCAGCTGCAAGTCATCGTGCACCTCTGTGAGCAATGAAGCTCAGGTTAGTGACCATTGGCTGAATCAAATGTTTGTGGTGTTCAAGTGCATGTTTAAAAGTTCCTTATGTAATATGACTTGTTGCTTTGACATGTGAAATATTGTAAGACTCACAGGACTACAAGTAATATCTCAAGAAAATATGGGTTTTTATTATAAGTTAACTAGAACATAAATGTACAAATAGTTACTACACAAGCCACACCTAAACACATCTCACTCTGCCAGGCTACACCAACAACTCCCTGGTCATATGTGACGCAACATCACTTCCTCTAGTGACTTTCACTTACAGCTCTTAAGGTGGTCCGCTCTTCAGGTCGTTCCACAACATGCCCCTTTTTTCCAAAGATACAAACATATGTACAATATACAATGATGTTGCGGTTTTGACTAAATAGTAGGCATCTGTCTGTCTCGGAAGACGATGGACATCGGCCAGAGTATATGTCACTTCTGAGTTAAATATGCCTGTTGTGGCTGTAGAGACCAATTCGTGAGTGACAATCCCTTCCACAGCTGGCACTGATGAATATTGTTGGTCCGAGGTCGACTGATGTTTTTTCCTTCCACCGGGCTCTCTTTTCTGCCATCTGGTCATTTCTTTTGTCCTACATTTTTTCCAAGCCCTTCTTGACTGCCATTCTCCAGGACTTCCTATGCATCGACTCTGATCTCAGTCAACCTGAGGTCTTGCTTGCAGACATCTTTGTATTGCAGATGTGGGTGACCTGTTGGTCTTGTGCCAATAGCAAGCTCGCTATAGAGCATGTCTTTGGGGATGCGGCCATGATCCATTCAGCACACATGCCCCAGTCAACGGAGTTGTCGCTGAGACAAAAGGGCAAACATACTGGGGGTCCTTGCATGCTGTTATATTTCATGAATAAAACAAGACTCTATTTATAAGTGAGTAAGTTTAACACTCTCTAAAACGTAGAGCAGGTTTACTTATTCGTCTCGATCTTGTTATTGTCAACCTTTTCCCAGAGCTGAACTTGTCTTGATGACTCCTCTGAGACTCTGGTAACTCAGAACTCTGGTTGGCATGGTCTTCCTCAGTATTCGTACCCTCTGTACATTCATCTTCAGACTTTGTCTTTGAACGTGTCCACAATGACACATATATGTTATATGTAGTGTTGTCGCACAGCTCTCTGAGCTGACTTCAGTTCCGTCTGAGAATAGCACCTTTGGGTGTGTGGACCTTGTACGATCTGGACTGATCGAATATTCTAGCAACTTCTGCAGGATACCAAGTCCCCAATGTATGATGAGGACTCTGACCTTCTGTCCTACTTGTAATTGAGCTAATTTTGGTCCTGCTTGCCTGTCATATGATGTCTTCATCTTACCTTGTTTAGAAACCTTAGAAAAATTATGACTGACAACATCACCAATCACCAGCAATCCCTCTAGCCTCTGGGTACTTGCTGCATCGAACAGAACCCTGAGGAGAACTCCGGTCATACCACCTCTTTGTGGCAAGACTCCCAGCCTTTGTGTCGTCCTTTACATGGACTGACTTCGATGTTTTCTGCCATCTTCGGTGTGTTACTGACTTCATGTATTGTAATGCATCATAAACCTTGGCATACTGGAAGTCCTGCGACAGCTGGTTCAGTTGTGTCTACAATATAAAACATTTGTGATAGCCATTTGGAGCTCCCATAGCTGCACTGCAAGGTTATCGTCTCAATGCACTTGATTGGAGAACCACTGTAGGCAGTCAGCCTGGCCATGGTGGGTCATACCATAGATTCCCATTTCTTTAAATACATGTCCTTCAGTATATGGATGGGCAGAATATTTGCTTTTGCTGCAGTGTAAATTTTTATTCTGAGTTTATGCTTGCCATTCCTCTGTGGACACGTAATCACAATCATGGCAGATGCAAAATAGCATTGACATGTTGATCCAAATTTTCTATGTGAAATGCTTGCTCCATGTTCGCACGAGTGCATTCTTCATCCGTGTCCTACTGGCAATGTCTCTCTGCTGACCTGATGTACCTGCTTAGGCTTTTATTATACCTTTTGGTGCATTTGCCATCCTGTCTTGCAGACGTTCTCTCTGCATGTGATCTGCCACCATTCCTATGTTCAGTATCTGAGCTCGGCCTTCTGCACTGCCTTGCCCAATGTCTTCACATGCCACAAGCTTTGCACTGATCCTGATAAGCTGGACAACTGTGAATTGGGTGAGTCAGGCCACTTTTGCCACAAGACTTAGCAGACTCCTGAGCCTTGTCTACGATGCCAATTGTTGTAGCTGCCCCCTATGCTTGTAACTGTCAGCACCCGGTAATGATGGCTTCAGATTTTCTTCCATCATTGAGTAATACATCTATGGTGTGCCCTTTCTTCTTTCTTAGCAGGTCTTTTTGAAAGGCCTCTAATGGGATAGACATGATTACTAGCTCTATAATCCATTCTGACAATTCGATATCTGCAAAGTCACATTCTTGAGCTTTCTCTCGGCAACTTGCAACAAACTGGTCAATGGAACGCAACTTACCTTTGCTGGTAGGTCATTAGCTCAAGCCTATGTACTCGGAAATTTACCTTGAATTGCTGCTGCAGGAATGTCCATAGCTTGCTAGGGTCCTTCTGATCCTCAGCTGACAATCCTGATGTATTGATCCAATGCAGACCCTCTTTGCCCAGTGTGATCTTAATCTTGATAGCTTGTTTCTCTGGTTTGTGCACTTCTTGATTCAGGAAATGCAGCTCCATGCTCTGTTGAAACAGACTCTATGTTCGACACCTTCAAATCTGTAACTAGATATCTGAAAGCTATTGTCTTAATGATCCTGCTCTTTTATAAATATAGGACGTTTTACAGGTTTTCTTTTTCACAGACACACTTTTTTCTTGTTTAGACAGATCCGTTTTTTGCAGGCCTGCCCTTTAAGAATGAGACTACTTTGGGTATTTTTCAAATGGAGCGAGCAGCTCTTTCCCTTCAGCCAGCTGCACCTTTGCAGTACCAGCAGCTGCCACAATCAGCCCTTTTCACTGTGCACTGGACTTCCAGTGGCACTGTTGAGTTTTTCCCTTTCTTTTTGGCTTAGGCCCCGCCCACAAAGCAAAAAAAACCTTGGAAAATTAAAACGGTAATGGCTTCAGCTACTGCTTTTCAAACTTTTCAGCCACTGCCAGATTAGTTGAAAGCTCTGATCCCCTGGCAAATTGCCTACTGTACTCACAGAATTTCAATGCCTCCCGGGGTCCTGTCTGTGGTCCTAGCTCACTGCTCTCCAGGATCATCAGCCATTCCAGGTAGGCAATCTGCTGTCATTTGTTCTCTCTTAGTGTGTTCTTCAAAAAAAGATCAAACTTTGCTACAAAGTAATATTTGGTGATCTTCAGAAAAAAAAAATCCCAAACATTGCCACCATATAATAGTACTTGTCCTTTGATATATGAACTATTGTAAGTATCATGAATACGTGCAATGCCGTACTATCGGTTGGCAACCTGAATTAAACTTTTTAAAAAGGAGACAAAGAACTGATAAAAGATGACTGCTAAAAGGGCCACCACAATTTGCATCTAAATACCTGACATTCCAATGCACTGGAGATGTAGGTCTGGTAAATCGCCAACCAGAATGGGCTACCTGCCTTACTTTCATTAACAAGACATTAAAAGCAATCTTGGAACATTAACACTGGTGGAGATGGACCACTCAAGACGTGATCACTGAAACAACGGGACCCCTGAGAGAGATTGGAATTTTTGGACCTGATCTAATTAAGTTGCAAAACAGAGAATACACTGGGCCATCATGTGACAGACTCACCATCTGTGTGAAACTAGCTGCTCCTTCTCTCTACAGACAGACAAGCACCAGAAACTGATCAGTGAAGGACCTAAGTGGGCTTTCTCTCTTTCTCTCTCCAGGTGACCTTGTAAGATTGAACTCTGCCTACTGGCTGCAAACATCCAAGCCTATCATTGCTGCAGACAAGGAAGAAAACCATCTGCATCACTGTCTCCAAGAAAACCCTGAACCAGTCGGCCACATCTACCAGCCAGAAACTTCAGGACCACCAAATTCAGGCAGGACAACTGAATTATCAAACTCCATAGACTGTAAACTCTTTTCAGACTCCAATCCAACCAATGTATTCTTCTCCGCTCTGTAACTTGTTTGTGCGTGTATGTGAGAGTTGGAGCATGGTTTATTATTTTACTTAGATCGGGTTTTGGTTTTAAGTGCAATAAACTAACCTCTTTCTTGTTTAACTCAAGAAAACCAGTCCAATTGGTTCTTTTATGATCATAGCACAGAAAAGGGATAAACACTCACTGAATTGGTTAGCACATCCACTGTTTAAAAGAAATGAACCCTGTTGCAGTCAAACAATGAGGGACAAGAGGGGAGGCTTTTGACCCCTCCTCACCTGATCGTAACAGTACGACACACAGGACTACAAGTAATATTCAAAGAACACATAGGTTTTATTATACTTTCATTAGAACATATATGTATACAAATAATTACAACACATTACTAAAGACATCTCACTCTACCGAGCTGCACCCGCAACTCCCTGGTTATGTGTGACATGACATCACCTCCTCCAGTTACCTTCACTTACAGTTCTTAAGGTGGTCCATTCTTAAGGTCGTCCGACAACACCTTAGAGAGAGAGAGAGACAAGAAACAGATTGTACGAGCCTTGCATTCTACACCTTCCCTGGTTACTTTTGGCAGAACCCTTGAAACCTTCACCTTGGCCTCCTGCTGAGAACCCATATCCTCTCCCACATTATGTCCTGCTCACCCATCACCCTGTGCTCACTGACCTACATTGGCTGCCAGTTCAACAACACCTCAAATTTAAAATTCTTGTCCTTGTGTTAATCTCCTTTCATTGCCCCTCACTTTCGCTGTAACATTATCCATCTTTACAACCCACCGAATACTCTACATTCCTCCAACTCTGGCCAAATGTGCCTCCCTGCTCCCTTTACATAACCACTGACAAAGATGGGGGAAGGAACAGATCTGCAGATAGGGATGGGGCATAGAAATGGATGTTGGGGCATAAAGCGATTTAAACATGAGGATGAGAATTTTAAATAAATTGTTGGCCGACCAGGAGCCAAAGTAAATCATGGAATCATAGACTTAGAATGAGGCCATTTGGCCCATCATATCCGCGTCATCTCTCTGCTAGAGCAACTCACCTAGTCCCCCGCCTTTTCCCCGTAGTCCTGCAAATTAAAGCTCTTCAGATGATTATCCAATTCTCTTTTGAAAGCCTTGATTGAATCTGCCTCCACCACAATCTCAGGCAGAGCATTCCAGATCCTAACCACTCCCTGTGTAAAAAGGTTTTTTTTTCATGTCATCGCCGTTGTTTCTTTTGCCAAACACCTTAAATTGGTGCCCTCTGGTTCTCAAACCTTCCATCAACAATTTCTCCCTATCATTTCAAAATTGAGGCGCCCTCTCTCCAACTTTTTAAAATCTAAACTAAAAATGGCTTTTGCAGCCAGGCCACCACTGTTGGTGGTGTGTGTGTGTTTTGGGTGGGCAGCGTTGAGCCCCTCTACAGAGTGGCCTGCACCTGCTCCGGCACCCAGACATGCAGGAAGGGCCTCTAGACCTGCCTAGAATGCTGGCCCCATCATTTATCACCAGGAGGCCGCATCCAGGCAGGGCGGCACAGTGGCGCAGTGGTTAGCACCGCAGCCTCACAGCTCCAGGGACCCGGGTTCGATTCCGGGTACTGCCTGTGTGGAGTTTGCAAGTTCTCCCTGTGTCTGCGTGGGTTTTCTCCGGGTGCTCCGGTTTCCTCCCACAAGCCAAAAAGACTTGCAGGTTGATAGGTAAATTGGCCATTATAAATTGTCACTAGTATAGGTAGGTGGTAGGGAAATATAGGGACAGGTGGGGATGTTTGGTAGGAATATGGGATTAGTGTAGGATTAGTATAAATGGGTGGTTGATGTTCGGCACAAACTCGGTGGGCCGAAGGGCCTGTTTCAGTGCTGTATCGCTAATCTAATCTAATCTAAACTGGACCCTGCTGCCTGAGGGGACCTGGCGGCCGACTGGAAAATCCCAGTCAGCCTCCTTTAATTGGCATTAGTTGGCCATTAATGAGTGAAAATGGCCCAGAGGCGTGATGGAATGGGGTAACCTGCATGTAAACCGGCGGCACTAATCTTAGCACCTGCCCACTTCCGATTCCAGCCCAGCAAGAGCTAAAAAGCAAGCCCCAAAAGAAAATCAAAATTCAGAAAATGTAGTTTTGAAAGTACTGCAAATAAATGTTTATTAGAGAGAGAGACATAGATGGATTGCACACACCCATGTTCTACACATTGGTTATTTTTGTCGGACCTCCTGAAACCTGCTCGTGGATCCCTAGGAGGCCACGGACCCCCGGTTGAGAACCCCCGCCCTAGAGCACTGCAGGGCGGCCTTGTTCAGCTATCAGATTATTAGGTTTGCCAACTAAGTTCTGGCTGAAGTGTTTGCAAACACCTTCAGCAAGAAGTACCAATATATGATCTATCTTGGCCTCATCCTGAGATCCCCACCATCAAAGATGCCAATTTTCAGCCAATTCGATTCACTCCACTCGATATCAAGAAATGGTGTAGCGCATTGATACAATAAAGATTATGGGTCCTGACAACATCTCGGCTGTAATGCTGATGACTTGTGCTCCAGAACTAGCCGTGCACCTGGTCAAGCTGTTCCAGTACAGCTGCAACACTGGCATCTACCCGACAATGTCATGTCCACAAAAAGCAGGGCAAATCCAATCCAATCCAATCCAGTACAAATCAGCCACTTAACGCCCCATCAGTCTACTTTCAACCAGCAGCAAAGTGATGGAAGGTGTTGTCAACAGTGCTATCAAGTGGCACTTACTCAGCAATAATCTGCTTACCGATGTTCAGTTTGGGTTCTGCGAGGGACACTCGACTCCGGACCTCATTACATCCTTGACCCAAACATAGACAAAAGAGCTGAATTCCAGAGGTGAGGTGAGTGGCTGCCCTTGACATCAGGGAAGCTTTTGTCTAAGTGTGGCATCAAGGAGCCCTAGTAAAATTGAAGTCAATGGGAAACGGGGGAAAACTCTTCACTGGTTGGAGTCATACCTAGTACAAAGAAAAATGGTTTTGGTTGTCGGAGCCCAGTCATTTCAGTCCCAGGACATCGTAGCTAGAGTTCTTCAGGGTAGTGTCATAGGCCCAACCATCTTCAGCCGCTTCATCAATGACCTTCCATCCATCAAATGGTCAGAAGTGGGTAAGTTCACTGATGATTGCACAGTGTTCAGTACCATTGGCATCTCCTCAGATACTGAAGTAGAAAGACCCCATATGCAGCAAGCTCTGGACAAGTGACATTTCTACAATGAGAGTCAAACCAGTTCCCTTTGACATTCAACGCCATTACCATCACTGTATATCACACCACCAACATCCTGGGGGTCACTGACCAGAAACTTAACAGGAGCAGTCACATAAATACTGTGGCTACAAGAGACCAGGTCAGAGGTTGAGAATTCTGCACTGAGTAACTCACTTCTGACTCCCCAAAGCCTGTCCACCATCTTGTGCCTTGTAGATGGTGGACAGGCTTTGGGGAGTCAGGAGTGTTATTGGAATACTCGCCACTTACCTAGATATGTGTAGCTCCAACAACACTTAAGAAGCTCGACATTATCAAGGACGATGCAGCCCACTTGATTGGCACTCCATCAACCACCTTAAACATTCACTTCCTCAACTCCACTCCACTCCCTTCTTTATCGTGTCCACTTAGGTTGATGCCAGGTGGTCCGTCTGGTTTTAATCTTATTTGACTCTTTTGAAGCGAATTGATACACTTAGTGGATTTCTAACCTATTTCAGAAGGCAATGCAGAATCAACCACACCTCTGTGGGTTTGGAGTCACATGTAGGTCAGACCGGGCAAGGATGGCAGGTTTCCTTCCCAAAGCGACATTAATGAACTAGATGGGATTTTATGACAATCTGGTAGTTTCATGATCACCATTACTAATACTAGCTTTTCATTTAATTGAATTTAAATTCTCCAGCTGCCATGGTGGGATTTCAACTCATGTCTCCGGAGCATTAGTCTAGGCCTCTGGATTACTAGTCCAATAATAACAACAACTTATATTTATATTGTCACGCTCACGCAAGGAGAAATTATGAACTGTATAATGAACTTATGAAACAAATCCAAACAGACATGAGGTGCACCAAAGCGGCCGGGATTCAAACAGACCAATCAGGAGAAAGGATTGTGGCAGCGCGCTCTGGAACAATTGAAGCGGAATCAGTGTTGGTTAATTTAGTCATTAGTTCAAAGTTGAGGATTCCATTCTAGTCCAACAAAGACAAAGGACACTCCCTAAGATCACCATCTTTAAACTACATGTAGGCAGAGACTGGAGTTTGGCCTTGAACTCTCTACCTGAGAAATCGTACCAGGACATCGCCATTAAGCTTTGGTTGGAATGTAACGAGCAGTCTGCAACATCGCATCCGTCTTCCCGAACACACCAAGTCTTTCTTCAGTGAACAAGGGAAACGATTACAGGCCTGTACCGTCTCAAGTCTTCAGTCCAGGGAAAACAAGTTTAACTTTAAAATCATCAGACCTAACGCATGTTATCTTTATAATCTCTATCTTTTCTTGAGTGTGTGTGTATCTATATGAGTGTGAGTGTGGGCGTTGTTGCATATATCTTTCTTTTTAAACTTATGAGAAAACCTCTCATTTGTCTGTTCTTGACAATTAAATCATGATGGACTTCATCCTAGGGTCTTAAAGGAAGTGGCTAGTGAGATAGTTGATGCATTGGTTTTAAATTTCCTAAATTCCCTAGATTTGGGGAAGGTATCATTACATTGGAAAATAGCAAACGTAACTCCTTTACTCAAAAAGGGAGGGAGACAGAAAGTAAGAAACTGCAGGGCAATTAGCTTAACATCTGTCTTAGGGAAAACATTAGAAGTTATTATTAAAGACTTTGTAGCAGGGCACTTAGAAAAATTCAAGGTAATCAGGCAGAATCAACATGGTTTTGTGAAAGGGAAATCATATCTAACCAATTTATTGGAGTTTTTTGAAGATGTAACATGTGCTCTGGATAAAGAGGAACCAGTGGGTGTATTGTACTTAGATTTCCAGAAGGCATTTGATAAGATGCCACATCAAAGATTATTGCGGAAAATAAAACCTCATGGTGTAGAGGCTAACATACCGGCATGGATAGAAGATTGGCTAACTAACAAGAAACAGAGAGTAGGCATAAATGGGCCATTTTCTGTTTGGCAAGATGTAATGTGTGCCACAGGGATCTGTACTGGGGCCTCAACGTTTATAATTTATATAAATGACTTGGATGAAGGGACCAAAGGTATGGTTGCTAAATTTGCTAATGACACAAAGATACGTAGGAAAATAAGTTGTGAAGAGGGCATAAGGAGGCAACAAAGGGATATAGATAGGTTACTGAGCGGGCAAAGATTTGGCAAACGGAGTATAATGTGGGAAAATGTGAAATTATCCATTTTGGCAGGAAGAATAAAAAAGAAGCATATTATCTAAATGGTGAGAGATTGCAGAACTCAGAGAAGCAGAGGGATCTGGGTGTCCTAGTGCATGAATCACAAAAGGTTAGTATGCAGATACAGCAAGTAATTAGGAAAGCTAATAGAATGCTATCATTTATTGCAAGGGAAATTGAATACAAAAGTAGGGAGGTTATGCTTCAGTTATACAGAGCATTGGTGAGACCACATCTGGACTACTGTGTACAGTATTGGTCTCCTTATTTAAGGAAGGATGTAAATGCATTGGAAGCAGTTCAGAGAAGGTTTACTTGACTAATACCTGGGATGGGTGGGTTGTCTTATGTGGAAAGGTTGGACAGGCTAGGCTTGTATCTGCTGGAGTTTAGAAGAGTAAGATGTGACTTAATTGAAACATATAAGATCCTGAAGGGTCTTGGCAGGGTGGATATGGAAAGGATGTTTCCTCTTGTAGGAGAATCTAGAACTAGGGGTCACCATTTAAAAATAAGGGCACGTCCATTTAAGATAGAGATGAGGCGAAATTGTTTCTCTCAGAGGGTCATGAGTCTTTGGAACTCTTTTCCTCAAAAGGTGGTGGAAGGTCTGAATATTTTTAAGGCTGAGGTAGATAGATTTTTGATAAACAAGGGAGTGAAAGGTTATTGGGGGTAGGCAAGAATGTGGGAATGTGGAGTTGAGGTTACAATCAGATCAGCCATGATCTTGTTGAATGGCGGAGTAGGCTCGAGAGGCCGAGGGTCCTACTCCTGCTCCTAATTCGTATGTTCGTATATTCGTAAAGGAGGCTAAAATAATACTTCAAAAAAAAACGCTGTCTTCGGTCAGTCGAGAGGTGGAAAAGGGGGAACCATCCCTATCATCTCTCACCTGCCCATTACAATATAGCACCTTTAACGTAATAAAACATCCCAAGGCATTTCACTTGAGCATTATTAAACAAAGTATGACGTTGAGAAGCAGAGATATTAGGTCAGATGAACAAATGCTTGGTTATGAGGTAGTTTTGAAGAAGTGTCTTAAAGGAGGAAAATGTGATGGAGAGGTAGAGAGGTGCAGGGAGGGTGTTCCAATAACATAAGCACAACGCTACCATTCCCTCTCTGTCAAAAGTTTCTTCAGGCTGCAGTTTCCAAAGTAAAGCATTTCTGACAGTGCCAGCTGTTCCTGGCAACAGTTACATCTCTTAAACATTGGTCTGTTGCCCATGATGCAATGGGAGTGCAAGTCACAGGATTGGGGAACTCCAACATAATTGTTGCTCATTTTAATATATATGGTAATGAACTTCCAGTAGCATCAGTGAGCATGCACATGGGAAACCCCAGATTGCAGCCGTTATGGGATCGAAACCTGGCTGAAATGGGCCCTGACCCCAGAATCCACTCACAAAATTGATAGCATGCTGATATTATAAAAGAAACTCAATAAAAATATCAAATAAATTTGAAACAATGATCTAGTTCAGAGCAGTGCAGAGGGAGTGCTTCATTGCTGGAGGTGCCATTTCTCAAAAAAGACATTAAATTGAGACCCTGTTGCCTTGTTCATGTGGATGTAAAAGGTCCCATAGCATTACTCAGAGAATAGGGATGTCTCCTGATGCCATGGCCATCATTCTGATCATTCATCCCATTTGCTGTTTGCTGAATCTTGCTGTGCACAAATTGTCTACTGTGCTTGTCTATGCAACAACAGTGACAACATTTCAAAAAGTAATTCATTTTTTTGTGAAGCACTTTGAAACATCCCAAAACTGTCATAAGGCATTATATAAAAGCAGAGGTTTCTGGCATCCACGCGGACACATTTCAAAGGGGGATATTTTGTTTGTAGATGCAAAACAGACAATGTGACACACATTCGGAAGGTGAAAATGCAACATTGGGGTTAATTCAGTGTGATAGAAATGTAAATGGTGATCACAACAATTATAGATAGAAATCATTGATGATGGCTACCAGAAAGTTAACATCAATAGCAATTTCAATCTGGCCATTCATGTATTATCCATGCCCAGGTTGAATTACTGGTGAATACTGTATAGAGTACACAAGGTGTAAGGAACATTGGTTCACAAAAATCAACAGTAAATCCTCAATTGTCACACTTCAAGAATCATTACTGGGTGAGGTAACAGTGAATGAGGCACTTAAAGGAAAGAACATAGGTAGAGTCTAATGTAATTGTACTCGCATCAGTACCTGTCATGGCTGGAGCTTTACTTTTGAACAAATCGCATCCTTTTTCATAGCATTGATGTATACTTGGACCGCATGAAGAAAGAAAAAGGTTACTGTTTTTAACCTTTGAGGAGAAGATTAGGTTCTGATTACTGTTCTCTGCTGTGCAAAGACAGCAGCATTGCTACATTTACACAAACAACACAGGAAATCAGTCATTCACCGTTGCCATGGTAACATTGGGGCAATCCATTTTATTAAAGTCCACTGTGCCCCTCACAGGAACATTACAAAAAAACTCCTGGATAATAGAACTAGATTGGGTGCAAATGAACAGTATTGTATCATCACTCTGATTTTTAATATGGACAGCCTTTGTTGGTGATGCTGGTTTGGTAGCCCTGATCAGGGAACACCCCTTCATGCCAGCAGCTGGGAAGAATATAAAAGTCACACAGAGGTTTCTGTTGGTGGGGGAGGGGGAAAGCAAGTCCTCAGAATGTTTTCATCTTTTGTTTAATATTTCAGTGTAAGATTAAATTCCCTGATTACTTCAACTGGTGCTTCATGAGAAGCTCAAGAAAGCAGCCAGACCATTGCTGGTAAAGTACTGCGGGATCTCTGCAGAAGAGCAAACAATAATTTGCTGTGAGCAATAGTTGTAAGGAAAGGAGCACAAGGCACACAAAGAGAAAGGCTAAATGAGAGAGAGACAGACAGAGGAGGGAAGTTACAGCAGCTAGAAAGGGGAGGAAGTGGGAGATCTGCTGCTTCCTGTATACAGAATGATGATTGAAGACAAAGCTGGGTGTGGACTCGTCTCTCAGGGCTGCTGCTTACACAGCTGCTAAGCTTGGATTCTCCCGCATATTTAACATATTTTAAGAGAAGAGTGAATATCTGCGTTGAGTTCACTGTACAAGGTAAATTTGCCTTTTCCTTCCCTGTTTTTAATCTTACACTGAAGAATTGTATTGATTAATGTATTTTTTGCCAAACACACTTGTTCTGTATTCAGTACTGTTATGAGACTATAAAATGGTTAAATTTGTGTGATTGTTATTCAATGAACCAATATTATCAACAACTGTGAAATAACTGTCATTGATTATGTTTGTGATTGGTGTTAGGAAAAGGCATTGCTTTTAATCTGAAAGCTGTAGAAAACAAATGTGTAGCTTTTAACGAGGAGAGGGCTTGCTCTTCACTACGAAGGAGGGTAGAGTGATTTAATTGTAATTCCTTTATTGAGGTTGGAAATTTGTACCTTATCGCTAAATGCCGTGTGTTCTTTTTTATGAAATTTACGAGCAGCAACAGTTTCCAGCTCTGTTCTTTCGATAACCACATAAACCACAAAGGAGCCTGTATGGATTTTGCTGTATAAATGTATTTTCATATTCAAATTCTCATTGCAGTTAAATTTCTGTATTTATAAAAACATGCTCTAAATCAATAAAGACAAAATACCAGAACAGTAGAATATTACATAGAATAAAAACACATTTTTAATATTGAAATTACTTCTGAAAGCTGTTGAGATGACTACATAGGGCAGTTCAAAAACAACAGTCAAACCAGTTTTTTTATGATATCAAAGTATCTGCATGGAATAGTCCATCAGATGGAAAAAGGTGTTGATTTGGTTGCTAGTAATAGCATTTAATTAGTAACTATGAATGCTATTTTTGCATACTGTGATGTCACATGACTTATTTTTACTGCACCTCCTCCATTTTATTGACGAAAATGTAGACACTTCAAAATTCTGATTAACTCAGTGTGATTCATAGCTGCATACTAGACTGATACCTTTTAAATTCTATAGGAACATGTTAACTTGACATTGAAGAATAGATAACTTTGATGTGAAATTTTAGTGTCCTAATAATGTGTTCTGATTACTTGACTGGATATCCACATCCAAATTGTCCAATGAGATCTTTACTGGCGAGTTCTGTTGAGCTGATGTGTGTTATAGATTGTGTATTACCCAAACATCTGAAAAAAATAAATAGCAAATATTGTGGACAAACTTGTATCAAAAGAACCTCTGCTTTATATATTTACTAATTGGCTTTTGTTGTGTAATTTGAGGCTCATTTAATCAATCGCTTCTGTATTCAGACTTAATGTGCACAGGGGAATGTAACTTGCACAAATGAGAATCATTTGGGAAATTATACAGACAGCAGTCTCTGAAAGTTCACAGCCTGATGGGGTTTTCATAGCCCCTCCCAAACTGTGAGAGATGCTCTGCTGCCAACCACAGCAATAGACACTTCAGAGTCAAATTTCAGTTTTAGCCAGTGCATTCCTTATCATTCTTTTACATGGAAACATTAGTGGAATCCAATAGACATTTGATTATAACAACATTTAAATCAGTCAGTAAGTTTTGCCTCCTGTCCATAGCTTCTTTACTGATGTTTATAAGTGTTAACTGGATTAGATTACTGATCAACACTAGATATTGATTTAATCCTTTGTCATATTGTTTAACTGAATTATGAATCCATTAATTAAACTGTAGAGCTTCTTTCATTGTCACAAGGAGGCTCAATCTGATGCAGATACCAATACAAAAGGTCTGCAGCAATGGCCTCCCATTGTCCAACAGTAGGTCATTTTATATTGCTAAATAAACCAACACCAGATGTTTGCGTTGAATCATAAATTATCACAAACGTCCATTTGTAGAAGTATAAATGTTGCCCTTGGATTGGATGATGTGAGGAGATCGGTACAGCACTACACTATACAGTAGAAACTGGTACCACCATTACTCATTCTTTTATTGCAACTCTCAACTACAATACAGTATTTGTTTATAATCAGAGTTATAAACATTGAAGAACCAGGTGAATGTTTGAATATGGTATCATGTTGTAACAGTTCGGTACGTATTATGCCAAATTAAGTGCAGTATACTTTGATTATAAAACAAATGTGTTTAAAATAAAGACATCCTAAATAGGGTTTTTTACCTGAATGAAGAAATTATTGTGGCACAAATTGACGTTTGTCATGGCAATATGAGACACTACAATAGTTCCTGGGTAACCAGGGACAATGTTACAGACCATAAGGCTGAAAATGAGCAGTTCTAAGTGAGATAGGCCTTGGAAATGGAAATAATCTAAAAAAAAAATTGCATTAAAACTGACATTTTGAAGTAATGGTAACAGAAAAAGTGATAGTGTTTTTATGATTCCATTTCTTTTGTTCCACTTGAAAGTTGATACGGTCGAAAGGGACTTCAAAGTACTCCAAGGTACGTCAGTACCCAGATGTTGGGGGGGAATTTTATGCTCTTCCCCCACGGTGACTTTGGAGGTGGGGAGAGCATGTAATCGGGCGGGATGGTGGTGGGGGTTGGGGGAACCCACCACCTTCCACCTCCACCAAATTATGGCCGGGGCGGGAGGCCCATGGACGGCCTTCCTGCCCTGCCGCCAATTGAGAACCTTAAGTGGGCATTTAATGCCCAATTAAGGGCCGCATCCCACTGCCGACGGTATTAGCCCAACAGTGGGCAGGCCTGTCGCAGCACAGAGAGCCTCTAATTGGCTGGCAGCTCTCAGCAGATGAGACTTCCGTCGCCAGGCTCCTTAATCCCGTGGCAGGCCAGCTGATGTCCACTTAAGTGCTTAATTGGTACATAATGCAGCGGGCCTTCCCCAGAGGAGGGAATGCAGAGTTCTCGCCGGCGCTTTAGCCGGTGGACAAGACCCCCATTATATAATGTGTGTTTAAAGTTCAACTATATGCAAATCACTATTATGGAGACTGAAAATATTTGGGAGGGGGGTGGGGTTGGGATGAATATTGTGGGAGGGTTGGACGTCATTAAAGATCAGATATTGGGGGGAGGCCAGATAATCGCAGTCAGGATTTGAACATCATTGGGGGGGGAATCGGACATTGCAGGAGTGGGGAAGTGAATTGGACATCATGGGGGTCAGACGATTGCCAAGGGGTCCAATCATTTGGAGGTGAACCTGTTGAGCCTGAGGCAGCACACCTGCTCTTCCTGACCCACAAGCAATGCAATAAAATGCACTTACCTTATGGATTGGATTCTTCTCACCTCCCTTCATTTGCTGGAATTTGTAAGGCCTGGGAATCCCAGCCTCCATGTGTTTAAAATCAAAATTCAGTTAAAATGGTTTTCTTTCTCAATGGTCCAAGCATTTTGTCTTCACTTGCATGTTTCCTGGTGATGGACTTGCTGAACCCTTGGTTACAGTTTTTAAATGATTTTAGCTGGCATGGTGGAACCAAGAAACCGTCAAGCTTTTGGATTCTAGATTCCTTATTTTGCAATGGTAATAAGCAGACCATTATTATTAGCTTTGAAAAAAACATAATCACTCTTTCAGGGAATTTCCAGATAACCTTAAATCTAATAACAGCCAGGAATACCCTACTTTGGAAGTTCATTTTTTGAGTCACTACTGATCATTTTAGTGAGGCAGATGTGATGCCTAGTGGAGAGCTAACTTTTGAGATGTATGAGTTAGTGGTCTCTACTGCAAACTGTCTTCTTAAACCCCTCTCTCCTGTCTCTTTCACCCTCATCTCCAACAATAAGTGCGAGGGGCTCCTGAACTACTTTGTTACTAAGATCGAGACCGTATGATCAGCCACCTCTGCTGCTTACCTCTCTTCAACTAGCCCACTGGGCCAAACCTCCTCTAATGCGTCCCTCCGCCCACAAGCCCTAACCCTGAACTCGCATCTTTCTCTCAGTTTCTCTCCTATATTTCCTCATCCCCTTTCCAAGTTCATATTGTCCATGAGATCCACCTGCTGTTCCCTCTATCCTATTCCCTCTAAACTGCTGACTTCCCTCCCTGGTTCCCATGTTAGCCGATGATGTTAACGGTTCTCTCTCTCTTCAGGTGTTATCCCTTTCCCCTTTCAAATCTGTACTTATTATCCCTCTCCCCAAAAAAAACAACCTTTGACTCCACCATCCTTGCAAACTACTGCCCTGTCTCCAACCTCCCTTTCATATCTAAAGTCATTGAATGTGTTGTCACCTCCTAAATCCGTGCCCATCTTTCCTGAATCCATGTGTGAGTCCCTCCAATCAGGTTTCCACCCCGCCACAATACTGAAACGGCTCTTTATCAAAATCACAAATGTGATTGTGACAAAGGTAAACTATTCCTCCTCCTCCTACAACTTGCCTTTGACAAGTGACAGTTTGTTACAACGCAAGCATCACCCACGGTTGACCACACGATCCTCCTCCAATGCCTCTCCGCTGTTGTCCAGCTGGGTGGGATTGCTCTCACCTGGTTCCATTCTATCTAATCATAGCCAGAGAATCACTTGCAATCGCTTCTCTTCCTACTTCAACACTGTTATCTCTGGTGTCCCCCAAGGATCTATCCTTGGCCCCTCCTATTTCTCATCTACATGCTGCCCCTTGGCAACATCATCTGAAAGCACAGCATTAGTTTCTCATGTGTACAATGTGTACCATCTCTACCTCACCACCAACTCTCTCAATGCCTCCACTGTTGCTAAATTATCAGACTGCTTATCAGACATCCAGAAATGAGCAGAAATTTCCTCCAGTTAAATATTGGGAAGACTAAAGCCATTGTTTACAGTCCCTACTCCAAACTCTGTTTCCTAGCTATAGGTTCCATCCCTCTCCCTGGTAACAGTCTGAGATTAAGGCTGTCTGTTCGCAACCTTGGTGTCATATTGACCCCAAGCTGGGCTGCCGACCACATATTTGCACCATCATCAAGACCTATTTCCAGCTCCGTAACATCGCCCAACTTCGCCTCTGCCTCAGCTCATCTGCTGCTGAAACCCTCATTCATACTTTTCCTACCTCTACACTTGACTATTCCAATGCACTCCTGGCTGGTCTCCCACATACTACCCTCCATAAGCTTGAGGTCATCCAAAATTCTGCTGCCCTCATCTTAACTCGCACCAAGTCCCATTCCCCTATCACCCTTGTGCTCGCTGACCTACATTGGCTCCTGGTCAAACAACGTCTTGATTTTAAAATTCTCATCCTTGTTTTCAAATCTCTCCATGGCCTCACCCCTCCCTATCTCTGTAATCTCCTCCAGCCCTGCAACCCTCCGAGATATCTGCGCTCATCTAATTCTGGCCTCTTGAACATCCCCAATTTTAGTTGCTCCACCATTGGTGGCTATGCCTTGAGTTGCCTCAGCCCCAATCTCTGGAATTCCCTCTCCACCTTGCTTTCCTCCTTTAAGACACTCCTTAAAACCTACCTCTTTGACCAAGCTTTTGGTCATCTGACCTAATATCTCCTTTTATGGCTCAGTGTCATATTTTGTTTTATAATGCTCCTGTGAAGCATCTTGCGATGTTTTATCATGTTAAAGGTGCTATATACATATAAGTTGTTGTTGCAGTGAAATGGTTTTAATTTTTAATACACTTTTGAAACACGTGTTTAAGGAGACGCGACATGAATTACATCAGTGTACCTTGGATGTACCTAGAGTTCTTGTGGGTGATGCTTATGTTGTGACAACTGCTCAAAATTGCAGATATGTAGACAAGTTGGATAGCCTGCTGACATTCTCTGTCTAGATTCACCCAACAATGCTAGAACTCGTAAAACTGTACTTCAGTGTGAATCATGTCTTTAGGAGAAGAGGGGAAAACCCAGAAGAAGAAATCCAAAGGTGGTGTCACACAGTACAATTATATATCTGTTGCAAAACTGATGATCTCATAATAGGTCATTGCGATTGCAAAACTGGAAATGCTACAATGAAGATTCGATATTACTTTATTACTGAACCAATACTGCAGAAATATGCTGTTTCCCACATTCTACACGATTCCTTTAATTGGAGACATTGGGCGTAATTTTGACTTTGTGCAATAATGTAAAATGGGTATTATCGGATTAAACACCCTTTGTACATCTCTCTCAATTTTCATTTCCATTTCAAACGGGAGAGATGCATGGTGGGCAGCTGATCTGATGTTGCCCATTTTATACTTATCAAAATGGCCCCCAATCACTTTAATGGGGAATGGTCTCTACTGAAATGCTGTTAGGTAAGCTTTACAAAATGCCTGATACACTGATGTAACCCCCCATTCTTACCCTTTGATATAAGCACCAGTTTCATCGGGATGTCTTTGTGCTGACATGTAGTGTAGCTAGAAAGTTACTACATTTGGGAATGCTTTTAAAAAATGATTGGAGCAAAGACAGGGAAAGAGATTGAGATTTCCTCTTCCAATGGATAGCAGTGCTAATAAATGTACTTACTAACAGTCTGTCTGAAGAAGCTACACAGAGGTGGTGCTAAACTCCAAATTTCTCTGAAGATTTCTGGTTATTCGCCCCATGATGTTTTCCAGTGAAGAGGTTCAACAGGTGACCTCCTTCAAGCCCCTTTTGAAGGTCTTTGTCTGGCAGGCTACAAGGAATTACACAAGAGCTACCTGTGGTGACTTGTCTTCTGATTTACTTTCCTTCCCTGTTGGGAAGTACAAATCCTTGTCAGTATGGCAGTGATTAAGAGCTTGTCTTCTGTGAAATCACATGGGCATTGGATCAACAATTTGTTATATTTCTAATAAGAATATGACTTTAGAGAAGCAAGTCCTGCATCTGGTTAGTCTTTTCTCCAATATAGTTCTTGACAAGTGTCAGAGAAAGATTCACAAATAGATTACCCCTCCCATTGACATGCATTATAAACCAGTATCAGTTCCGAAGAAGGGTCACTGACCTGAAACGTTAACTCTGCTTCTCTTTCCACAGACCTGCCAGACCTGCTGAGTGGTTCCAGCATTTCTTGTTTTTATTTCAGATTTCCAGCATCTGCAGTATTTTGCTTTTATTATAAATCAGTATGCCTCTTTTTCTGAGCCTACCACCAGGTGCAGATCTTATCGCCCCTTGACCCATGCCATTTCTTCCCAGATTCTTCCCAGAACCTCAGCAGTAGCTTACTGGTGATTGAAAGAGGGGAAAATGCCAGGTGCTAGTCAAATCTCTATCCTTTGTTGCCAGTATGAGTAAAGTTAGAGTTGAAAATGAGGGGAACAGAAATTTCAGGCAAAAGCTTTGTCCTAAAATATGAAATGAGATTTTTAAAGGTTTCATTTATGTTCATTATTATGTGTCTACATTTGTCTGGTCACAGCTGCTGAATAGAAGCAGCTGATTTCCTTTGACACTTATATTGATCATGGGTTTGGGTAGGGGGTAGGATAATCGGTTGTCTGAAAAATTTAGGCCCATTTCAGATGGAATATGAATTATCATTTAGGAAGACACTGTGCAGGATGGACATGAGTCGGCTGGTGATGCAGAAGAAAATATGACAGTCATGACTGACTTAAGATTTTTTTCAAGTTTCCTTCTGCCTTGTGGTGCAACACTTTGCAGGAAACAATTTTGTTGCCTATTTAAGTGAGAGAATTTCTGGAATGTATAGGGGAACTGATTACTTTACTTGTTTTAGGCACCCATGAAATCCATGACACCCTGAACAGGGTGGGGTCTTAGCCCGACAGTAAATACTGCCAGAAAAGGCTTCTAAAAATCAAACACCAAAAAAAGTTAGTGTACTTCCCCTTTGCCAGTCCTTTGTTATATTCAAGGGTCCTAGACATCCTAGGCACACACCAGTTTGCACTTGTGATAGATTTGAAAAGTAATGCATTGGTCTCTAGTGTACAACACTGTGGCTTTTCTGTGTCCAGCTTTATATCTACAAGGGCAAAATAGTAATGTGTATTTTTCCTTTAATGTGACAGCGACATTATCATAATATGAATGGATTGCTATTATATTGTACTTGGAGTCTTTAATCGTTTATTGAAATATCAGAGGACCTCTTCCCTTGCAATCAAAAGAAATGAAGCACCATAATAATCAATGATAAAGCTAAGAGTTCTCGTGTTCATCTGAACACATAATATCATGACTAATTAGCATATAAACAACAGAAATTCTGCATTCTTTTATTTTTGGGAGCTTTCTGGATTAGGCTGTAGCCATTTACACAGGAAACCATTGAGTCTTTTTATAGTAGTGTCTCGGTGAGCGCCCTTCAGTGTTAAATAAGTTGGTCTAGTTTGACAAAGTCCTATTATGGACTGGTCAGGAAGATTAACTTTTATAATTCATGTACCACCCCAACCCGACAGCAATCTATTACAGTCAAAACAAAAAGCTTACAACATGTTCAGTATTTAATTGAGTCCAACTGTTATGTTTAATTGGTTCTTAATTAGCCAATCAAAGCATGTACTGGAGGAATGGGGAAGATGTTATAATAACCAGTACCCCAGTGAATATTCTTCACAGGTATTAGCCCGTTCCTACTTTAATAGCTAAAAGCAATCATCACACAATTCCCTAAAGTTGCTACAAACAGCCTTCATTAGTTGGAAAGTTTTTACTTGCATAACAAACGACAAAGTAATTGTGACAACCCATTGTGGTCAAGTACAGTTATGGTATTAGTTACTAAAATGTAACATTTTCAGAGCTTTTCCAATAATGAATGCCATGTCATTTCCTGTTTTTACAGCTTTTCATGTGACAAAACCACTTGATTTCATTGCAAAACTTCCTCTTCCTGTCATGTCATTTAAAAAAAAACACACAGCAAAACTCATTGGCCAGAATGTTGCATGTTGGTGGCACTGGGGAAGGATGATAAGCATTCAAATAGCAAAACATGAAAAGGAACTCTCACCAGCTGCAAAAAAAACAAAGTTGAAAGACTGTATTTGTCCGTGTTGTACTTTTTCTGCAAGTGACTGGAAGTGTGTATTGACTGCAAAATTTCAGCAGTCTAGTTTGTGAAATCAGAGCCTTTCAATTATATAATAGAGATCATGACCTAAAATGCTAACTCTGTTTCTCTCTCCACAGATGCTGCCAGACTTGCTGAGTATTTCCAGCATTTTCTGCTTTTATTTCAGATTTCCAGCATCCGCAGTATTTTGCTTTTATTATCCTCTCAATTATATTGCAGCTTGTTAACACACTCCCTCTTCTAAACAAGAAATAAACAATCATTCTCTTCAATATATTGGGAGTGGTAGAAAGCTCTTTGACTGTAAATTCTGTGAACTAGGTTGCAAAATTATTGTTATCTTACAGGGCAGGATCTTGTTCTCCTTCCGTGTCAGGTTCTGTGGTGGGTGGTTGGGCCAGAAAATTGGATAAGCAGTGGCCCACCACGGAACCCGATGCTGGGATTGCCGGGCCTGATCTTTCCAGTGGTGGGGAAACTCCGTGGCGGCCCCTCCGCCGCTCTGCGACGGGACCCGAGTTTGCATATGTAAAAAACCTCTGCATAAATTATCATGTGTCCCAGTGCGATCCAAACAGCAGTTTCCAATCTTCAGCTGGACGATCAGCATTCGTGCGCCTTCACTTTCCCATCCTAGAAAAGCCAGCGCCCGCGAGGCGAGAGTCATCGGAACCTGTGAAGGTCAGTAAGTACTGTCCTGCTCTCCGCTGTGTTCTTTGCGAAGCCGAGTGAAATCGCCTGAAGGGGGTCAGAACTCTGCATCCATGCTGTTGGGGGGGCCGGTGGGGTGAACCCTGCATCTTTGTTTCATGAAGGGGGCCACTCTGCACCCCCTCATGGATGAGGGGTGTAGGGGGGCCACTTTGCATTTGGGCACCAATGCTTGGGGGGGGGGGGGAATAGGGAGGGGCAACACGGGAAATGGATGAACTGATTTTTGTGGGGGGTACAAATGTTGTGGACGCCCTTCTCCTGGAAGAGCAAGGATGCAGATATTGAACATTGCCAAACGTCAACATCAAAGTTGTACCAACATGGGCACTTCATCAACAGCTGAGGGATGCTTTGCCTGGTATACAGACTCCCCCTGTCATGGGTGTGACATTCTCTGAGGTACAAACGAGGGTGACTTGATGTGCATATGCAGCCAGTAATGTGCCATCAATCCTCCCTGACCTTCCTGTCTCTGAAATGGCAGTGGCACCCATGTGGCATGCTGTGCCAACCAGTTCACACTGAGCAATTTTAAAACGTGCCACTTGCCTTTGCTGTCTACATGAGATCATTGACCCTCTTCCAACACTGGACCCAGTCTCGCCAGATGACTCCACGGCTGCTAACCTCCTCTGCGATTTCCAGGCTTGATTGGTCAGGCGGGAGGACCTCTTCTTGCCATCGCTGGGGAAAAGGACCTCCCGCTGTTCCCTTGCGGCCTGGAGGAGAGTGAGCAGGGAGGCATCATTGAACCGTGGGGCCACCCTTGCTCAGACCTCCAACATGGTCATAGGGTTGCCCAGGGGTGCTCCTTGCAGACTACTCCAACATGCCTCATGACAATGCAGGCAGAGCTTGAATGTAGGGCTGGCTGCCTTTGAAAGATTGCATCTGCTCAGGGATCAGGTGACGCCATTTGCGCCGTCGTCAAGGCCACCCCCACCACGTGATTGGGGGGGGGGTGCGGCCACTGTGCATATGCTAAGTGGCCGCCAGACGCAAGATCGTGGCAGTCCGTGCATGGCGTCTGCCATTTCCTTCACCCGCTAGGGAGTTCAAGATCCAGCCCATAGTTTTGAACACACTGATGAATTTCATAATGAGCTCGTGATGAGTGTGCTTTATTTGTCCATTATACCTAAGCAGATCTTGATCATATTCTGCATTATTGGATACCAAACTGAATAACTTAATAACTTGGAGAAAGCCAAATAATGAAAAATGAAGAAAATAAGATGTAAATGAGGAAATTCATTGAGAAATTAACATTCATTACTCGTTCTTTAAATTACATGATAGTGTCCATCTTAGCATCACTACAGACTGCATGTAGAATCACTTCTATTTCTTAGCTGCAGTACACTGACTTCCTGTTAATGGTGGCAACGGGGGTGGGGAAGTTCAACCAGTACAATGGTTTTCTCCAAAGTACTAGATGAACTCTTTTACACCAATATTCTTGTAAAGGAAGTCTGTCAGTTTTTGTAGTGACTGCTGTTGTAGTCTGGTTTAGATTTTGATCACTTTTTTGCTGCACATTTGGAGAGACTGAACACTTGGGGCTGAATTTTCAGGTCCAGGCGGGACCATGCAGGGGACAAAAATACCGGCACTGGCCGGTGTGCTGCTTTCCCGACACCATTCCCAGCACCGGCTAGTTTCACCAGGGCAAGGGGAGGGCAGCTCTGATATCCTGTCCGATTCATTAAGAAGGCCAATTAACATTGTTAAATTGAAAGCTCGTTAAGGGCATGTTATGATTTTCAGAGGGGCACATGAACTGCATGCGCTTCTGGGGCAGACCAGCTGAATGGAGGCGGGCACACAGTGGTGGAGCCAATCATGGCTGCCGCAGGGAATTCGCTGCGCCCCGTGAAAGGATGAATGGTGCAAATGGGACTCGGCCATTGGGTAACAGGTACCATCAGGTCAGTGAAGGTTGCGGGAAGAATGGGCAGTGCAGGGGGTTATCACCCTCCTGGCATTGCGGGAGCATTAGGGGAGGGGGCAAGGCTGACAAACATAATTGGGGGACAACCTGAGCACAAAGAAGGCTGCAACTGACAATGGAGCCACGACTCTCAAATTCTGGGTCCAGTGATGATGAGCAACACCCGCTGCAGGAAGGGCAGAGCCCCGGGCTTGAGGAGGGCAGAGGAAAGGGATGAGGGGCAGGAAGGATATGGAAGACATGCCCTCAGCATAGGATCTACTGATGAAGACGAAGCTACCCTGACATGACTGAGAACCAGTGCCGCAGGAGACTGCGGCTCTACAGGTATATGATCACACCATTGGCTCCACCACTGTGTGCCCGCCTCCATTCAGCTGGTCTGCCCCAGAAGCGCATGCAGTTCATGTGCCCCTATGAAAATCATAACATGTCCTTAACGAGCTTTCAATTTAACTATGTTAATTGGCCTTCTTAATGAATCGGGCAGGATATCAGAGCTGCCCTCCCCTTGCCGATGGTCACATACATCTGTACCCTTGTTGTGAAAGACCTCACACCTTGCAGCATTGGTTGCCATGCTCCGCCAGTAGCCATCAAGGTCACTGTGGCCTTAAACCTCTTTGTTTCTGACTCCTTCCAAGGATCAGCTGCGGACCTTAGTGGCATCTTGCAAATGGCTGCACATTGCTGCGCCTTGCAGGGCACTGATGCCCCCTTTGTCAGAGTTGGACAGTACATTCATTTCCAGACAGATGCGGCCTCACAGGCACAGAGGGCAATGGGTTTGGCATCCATCGCTGGATTCCCCAGTTGCAGGGCATCATTGATTGCACCCATGTGACTGGCCAATCAGATTCATCAACAGGAAGGGCTTCCACTCCCTCAACGTTCATCTGGTCGGTGACCACAAAAAGAGCTTCCTTCACCCCCCAGACCTCATTTCAACCTTAGTCCAAACATGGACAAAAGAGCTGAACTCCAGAGGTGAGGTGAGAGTGACAGCCCTTGACATCAAGGCAGCATTTGACCGAGTATGGCATCAAGGAGCCCTAGTAAATTTGAAGTCAATGGGAATCGGGGAAAACTCTTCACTGGTTGGAGACATACCTAGCACAAAGGAGGATGATTGTGGTTGTTGGAGGTCAATCATCTCAGTCCCAGGACATCACTGCAGGAATTCCTTATATATTCAGCTGCTTCATCAATGACCTTCCCTCCATCATAAGGTCAGAAGTGGGGATGTTCGCTGATGACTGCAGTGTTCAGCACCATTCATGACTCCTCAGATACTGAAGCAGCCCATGTCCATATGCAGCAAGACCTGAACAACATCCAGGCTTGGGCTGATAAGTGGCAAGTAACATTTGTGCCACACAAGTGCTAGGCAATGACCATCTCAAACAAGAGAGAATCTAACCATCTCTCTTTGATGTTCAATGGCATTACCATTGCTGAATCCCCCACTATCAACACCCTGGGGGCTACCATTCTCCAGAAACTGAACTGGACCAGTTACATAAATGTTGTGGCTGCAAGAGCAGGTCAGAGGCTAGGAATTCTGCAGCGAGTAACTCACCTCCTGTCTCCCCAATGCCTGTCCACCATCTACAAGGCACAAGCCAGGTGTGTGATGGAATACTCTCCACTAGCCTGGACGGGTGCAGCTCCAACAACGATACAAGAAGCTCGACACCATCCAGGACAAAGCAGCCTGCTTGATTGGCACCCCATCCACCACCTTCAACATTCACTCCCTTCACCACTGATGCACAGTGGCAGCAGTGTGTACAATCTACAAGATGCACTGCAGCAACTCACCAAGGCTCCTTCGACAGCACCTTCCAAACCCATGACCTCTACCACCTAGAAGGACAAGGGCAGCAGATGCATGGGAACACCACCACCTGCAAGTTTCCCTCCAAGCCACATTCCATCTTGACTTGGAACTATATCGCCGTTTCTTCACTGTGGCTTGGCCAAAATCTTGGAATTCCCTTCCTAACGACATTGTGGGTGTACCTACATCCCAAGGACTACAGCAGTTCACAAAGGCAGCTCACCATCACCTTCTCGAGGGCAATTAGGAATGGGCAATAAATGCTGGCCTAGCCAGCGACACCCACATCACACAAATGAATAAGAAAAAAAAAATGTGCGTTCGCTTTCCTGGCAGCTGCCATGATTCCTCCGCCAGTCCAGGTTCTGATGAAGGGTCACTGACCTGAAATGTTAACTCTGCTTCTCTCGCCACAGATGCTGCCAAACCTGCTGAGTATTTCCAGCATTTCTTGTTTTTATTTCAAATTTCCAGCATCTGCAGTACTTTGCTTTTATCACTTGAAGAGATGCCTGCTCACCCCTTTATGAGAGCCCCAGACAGAGACACAGAGGCAATACAACCAATGTAACCTGCTCACTAGGACAACCATCGAGCAGGCCATCGGACTTCTGAAGATGTGATTCATCTGGACCAGTCGGGTGGCACCCTGAAGTACAGTCCTGCTAAGGCCTCGCTCATTGTGGTATTCTGCTGCACTCTCCATAACATGGCCTCCAGAGAGGTGTGGACCTTGAGAATGGTGAGACCCTGGAAGGACACAGCTCACTGGGGGAAGAGGAGGAGTAGCATGTGGAGGCGGAGGGGGAAGATGCACAACACCGAGGTGCCTCAACTGCACAGGGAGGTGACCCGGCCTGGTGTGGGGCTTGAGGGTCTTGTCAGGATGTCATCAACACCAGAGATCATCTGATTCGGGCATGTTTTGGGAATGGCACGGTATGAACTCACTGAGAACACTTCTGTTGAAGATACAGCCTAGAACATGTAAACTCTTACTGCCAATGAAGGATGCACATCTGCTCTGAAGTTTCACCGTCACCATTGACATATCCTTGCTACCCTTCACCACTTCATACCTCTTTTCTTGTCCTGCCATTAATAAAAGGAAACTCACATGTCTGGCTTCAAGTATCAACGTTTACACAAAGGAAAATAGTGCACAGTTACAGGCAGAGGACACCCCAGTGACCCACTTGTTGCTCTGCGCAATGCAGTGGGCTTTGCGCTTGGCCATTCCTACGCAGTGCTTCCCTTGTGGCCTTGGAAGAGTTGGAGGCAGCCTGCTTACTATCTCTGCTTGCGGCTGAGATGCACATGGTGGTCGTCCTCTGCTGTTGCTGCTCGGCCCAGTGGTAGTGAGGGAGATGGTTTCCTTACCTCGACATCTGCAACTGTGGGAGATCATGAGAACTAGCCTTGGAAAGCGGAAGCCTCTGCAGTGCTGAGGCTTCTCAGTGCAGCTCAGTGTTGGGTATGCTGTCAAGACACTCATTTCATGAACACATTGCCTTCTTAGATCACCATCTCCACCACTGATTCCCATTTGGCCATGCCCAATTTCCTCACAGTCTGCAATCCTGAAGATGTCCTTGACTCCTTCCTTCATGGCTGGATCACTCGAAGGTAGGGAACCCGTCCACCAGCCTGGGCCCTCAGGAATTCTATGACCATTTCCTCCTGCAAGGACAAAAGGGAGTGTGATAAGGCACTGCTGTTCTCTATGGTCAATGCCAGCTGCTTCTTATTCATTAGAAGCTGCATGTTTCAGTACTGGAAGATCCTCAGCAGCTCTTTTGCACTGAACCATTCTGAAGGATCAGTAAGCACCCTGGGCACAGACTCCTCCCATGTTCAGGAGCAGCATGCACTCTGAAGCTCCTCCAGCTGGTGTATCTGCTGGAGGGTGAATACCCAGATGCCTGTCCTGAGGGTTGGGGGTTACACTCTGGCAAGATGAGTGCATCAGGTCATTGAACCTCTTCCGACACTGGATCTAACTTCTGCAGCCACACCCCTTCTGCTGATTGTGTCAGCTATCACCATCCAGGCATGCTTAGTCTGGGTAGGTGACCTCTTTCTGCCACCCTCTGGGAAGAGGATCTCACTCCTCTCCCTACGGGCTCAAGTAGGATTTCCAGGTCAGCATCAGGGAATCGAGGGGCTGCCCCGCCCCGGGGTCCAGGCCTCTGACTCTCCTGAGACATTCCAAGTCACTCCCCATCTAATATTTTCCAAACTGATGTTAAAACTTTCAAACAGCAGCCACAGTAATGGCTGCAGTGATCTGTTTAAATCAAGCCTGCATTTGAACAGTCTCACCTCCGTTCCCACAGCCACTAATTGGCTGCAAAACCCGTCTCTGTGCCAATTAAGGGGGTGCCCCTGTGAAACTTGGGGCTGATAACTGTTTGCCCCCAGGGGCAGGTTCTGCACATGGAAATGGTCCTGACCTCTGCCACCCCTCCCACCAACTCACAGGGAAAATTCTGACCTTGGATCTCACAATAACAGACAAGTAGTAAAGAAATACACACACACCTGCATGTCTTGTTAAAACACTGTTCAAATGCACAGTATTGTCAGTAAAAAATGGCATTGATGTACTGTACATGAAGTGAATTAGGTCTGGTCAGTTGCAGTCAGTATCATACTAAGATTTAATTGAGGGGGAAAGATAGGAACATAGAATGTACAGAACTGGAAAGAAGCATACAGGTCATCTGACCAGTTCCATATTTTAAGAAGAAACCATATTATCCCCAGCGCCCTCCAGAAAAGTACAATGTTCACTAAGAAATTTTGCAGCTCCTTCGTGAATTTGCTGACATTATCCCCTTTCACTGCCTCCCTAGGAAGCCTGTTCAACATTCACCATCCTCCATGTGAAGTAGTTAAATCTGCTCACCTTCCTTCTTCAGACCTGCAGTCTGTGCCCTTTGCTTACAAAATTTGTGGGTGTGTCAGTCAATTTATTTGGTTTTGTTCACCAGCACTCCTTAGAATTTTAAATACTTCAATAAAGTCTCCCTCCCTGAGCCATCAATTTCCAGTGCAGATTTCCAGCTTCCCCATAGCCTGTTCAAGTATCTCGTGTGTCTAATCGCCAGTATAAGTTTACTTGTATTCTTTCTAAAGCCCGGATTCTTCATTGAAATACTCTGACCAGAATTCTGCACAGGACTACAGGGGCTCAACTGGTGTTCTCTCTCCAAACTCATTATTGTAATCTATGATTTGGTATTTAATCCCTTTGTCTCTACACCCTAAGATGTTGTTTGCCTTCTTTACCTCTGTCGCACACTATGCTGATGGTTTCAGTGGATCTCTCTCCTGTTGTTGTGCTGTCTAATAGAGCTAATAGAATGTTATCGTTTATTGCAAGGGGGATCGAATACAAAAGTAGGGAAGTTATGCTTCAGTTATACAGGGAGACCACATCCGGAGTACTGTGTACAATATTGGTCTCCTTATTCAAGGAAGGATGTAAATGCGTTGGAAGCAATTCAGAGAAGGTTTACTAGACTAATACCTGGAATGGGCGGGTTGTCTTATGAGGAAAGGTTGGACAGGCTAGGCTTGTATCCAGTGGAGTTTAGAAGAGTAAGAGGCAACTTGATTGAAACATATAAGATTCTGAGGGGGTCTTGACAGGGTGGATGTGGAAAGGATCTTTCTTCATGTGAGAGAATCTAGAACTAGGGGTTCACTGTTTAAAAATAAGGGGGTTGCCCATTTATGAGAGATGAGGAGAAATGTTTTCTCTGAGGGTCATGAGCCTTTAGAACTCTCTTCCTCAAAAGGTAGTGGAAGCAGAATCTTTGAATATTTTTAAGGCAGAGGTAGATAGATTCTTGATAAGCAAGGGGATGAAAGGTTATTGGGGTAGGCGGGAATGTGGAGTTGAGGTTACAATCAGAGATCAATTATGATCTTGTTGATGGCGGAGCAGGCTTGAGGTGCCGAGTGACCATCTCCTACTCCTAATCCGTATGTTTGTATGTTTACTAACATTCATTTTAGATTTCCACTGTTTATTCCCCTTCCCAAGTCTTATCACCTTTTTATTTGTTACTTGTCCACATTGAGCATTATCTGCTCGTTGTTCACCTAATCACTCCAAATCTTCCAGTACTTCGTTTACATGCTCTCTGCTATTAGGAGTTCTCCTCAAATGTTATACTGTCAGCAAACCTAAACAGCATTTTCTTGTCTCTAGTTCCAATTCATTTATGTGCAGTGTAAGTAATATGGTCACAATGTTGACCTATGAGGTACCCTACTAATCACCTTCTAATAGGCTGATGCAGCTCCATCCTATGGCTTTTGATTATATTTCATTCATTTTATTTTTCCATTTGAAAATTAACAATTTCAGATGTTGTGCTCTTTAAGGTGAGGAATGTCAGCACTGTGAAATGAAATAGTTCCTGTTTTTTTCCCACTAGAATCAACATTAAACACACCCAGGCTAACAGAACATGGTTCACATGAAATATGAAATTATATGTAGACCTGACAATATACCGCAACTACAACCTCAGATGGACAGCGACAACACAAGTTCATGCACAAACCCTCATTGGGAATGAAAGTCCTCTCTCTCTCTCTCTCTCTCTCTCTCTCGACATAGGGGTTATAGTGAAATGATTTTGGCATTTTGACTCTGTCTTCTTTGGGATAGACCAATAGGCAGAAACGGACCATTGCTGGTTTAAAATTAAGGTCCAAGTATTGAAAGGACAGTGCTCTAACACATCCCTTGCTACTTCTTCATTTTAGCAACAATATATTATTATTCTCAGCCATTAAAACCAGGTTGGCTATATTAGTCACAAGACCATGCCGGCAGACCTTTCCTCTGCCATACTGCCGGCTCCCACAGATATCTGCCCTTTGTCACTCTTCCAATCATATCTTCTTGTGCCAGTTACCACCTGCATTTTGGCATACTACATGGTCTCTTCCCATCTGAAACACATTCTGTATCCCTTGAAGATACTAATTTTTAGTAATACGGTACATATGCGCTGCCAATTACAATCTTCTTGCAGTAACTCTTATTAAATACAGACCACTCCTTCTCCCTTCAGTGTTGGTCATACTATCCTCCCAACTGATACTCAGCAGCTCCCTTGTACAGAATGTTCCAAACACTTTTAGGCTCTATTTCTGTGTCTTCATCAGAGTCCAGCTCACAGCAGCATACTGAAGTGTCATTTGGTCTCACTTACGTTTCCTTTCACATGCTATGATCTGCACCACTCAGCTCTAGATTGGTTTCTATATTCTGTCAAAACAACTGTTGACTATAGGTATCCCAATGAATTTACCTTAGTCACTTTAAACATAATCCCTTTCATCACAAATCCATAGAATCCATCCCTGTGATACTGAAATGCAGAACCAAGGAAACAAATCTCCTACTGTGTTGCAGGGAATGGTTGTGGGCTTTCTTGCTCAATAACCAGGTTTAATTTTATTGACAGAGCTGTTTTTCAAAAAATGAATTCTCAATTTCACAAACTTGCATGAATCACACACCTGAATAATGCAGTGTTTCTGGTTCAGGATGTTACCTTCATCTATAAACATGCAGGTGAACATGTCACCTAAGTCAAGCACCAGCTATAAGGAACAAAAACAAGAAATGCTGGATTCACTCAGCAGGTCTGGCAGCATCTGTGGAAAGAGAAGCAGAGTTAACGTTTCGGGTCAGTGACCCTTCTTCGGAACCAGCTATAAGGACAGGTTAAGCCTGCATTTTATAAAGACCTATGCTTCTGGTTTTGACTCTTGGCTGAGTGTTGTCACTGGAATCTTATTAAAATGCAATGGTGGGTGTGAATTTTTTCTACTATGCCAAATTAAACAATATCCCACAGTACAGGGTTATGTCTGCAGAGAGCATTTTGAACTATACAATGAAGGGTGAAGTACTGGCAATTACAGGTCTGTCACTTGATCTGGTTACTGTGACACCAATTTGAAGTGATCAGTTAAGGATATTACACAAAATGTGTACTAATACATTTTCTAAAACTGCAAAGTGTATTTTTTCTAATGTTTGTGCTTGGAGTGCTTTGTGCTTTGCAGTCAATTTACACCGTCTCTGTACTAACGCTGTGTCTTTCAGCATACCATTAACATACCATTTGCCTTTGTTCCATGACCTGGTCAGTTATTCTCTGTGACCTTGTCCTATCAACACCTCTTTTGTTATCTCTTGCCCCACCCCCGCTTTACTTGCTTTAAACTCTGCTTCTCTCTCCACGGATGCTGCCAGACCTGCTGAGTATTTCCAGCATTTCTTGTTTTTATTTCAGATTTCCAGCATCTGCAGTATTTTGCTTTTATCCAAATTGGATATTATTTGTGTGTGATACTGCGTAGTGAGTACCGTTAGGTATCTAACCATGTGGGCCATCTTTAAAAAGCATAATCAGCAGGAGTTTAAGAAGTATTTAGATGAGCACTTGAAATGCCATAGCATACAAAACTATGGGCCAAGTGCTGGAAAATGGGATTAGAATAGTTAGGTGCTTGATGGCCAGCACAGACATGATGGGTCGAAGGGCCTGTTTCTGTGCTGTATAACTCTATGACTCTATGAGTTCCTGGATAGGAATTAAGAGCTGCACTCCAGGCCATATTTCCCTCCTTAGCTCAGGGATGCTGATCCAGTCATTGTGTCCCTTAAATTAATATTCTGTACTTCTTATTGTTTTATTGATTCGAGCTCTCATTCTGTTAGTACATAAATCTGCAGGTAGAGGGAAAGTGATGAGATGTTTTAAAAGGAAAGTTAACATGGAATGTGTACTCAATGTATTCACACTGTAAGAACCAAAGCAGGAGAGAGGCTTTGCGAAAGGTCACTATAATCATTAGCTCGGTGTTGTTAGGTTGAAAAGAAAGAAAAAAAACTATTTTCAATGCATAGCAGCAACATTAACTTGCATTTAATGTAGATAAATGTCCCTAGACACCTAACAGAGGCATAATCAAAATAATGGATGCCAAGCTAATGAAGGAAATATTAGGAGTGGGTCTTGGATGAGGAGAAGTGGGAGAGGCGGCATGGTTTGTGGAGAGAATTCCAATGTGTAAAGCCAACATAAATAAAGGAATGGCTGCCTAAGGTGGGGCAACAGGAGGTAGAGGCCAGAGTCAGAGAAGGATAGATTAATGGGGATTTTTAGGTTGGAGGTTATAGAGAAGGGGCAGGCAAGGTCATGAAGGGGTTTAAACACGAGGATGATAAATTTGTGGGACTGGGAGCTGTTGTAGGTCAGTGAGACCAAGGGTGATAAATAAGAAGGACTTGGTGTGGAATAGGATACAGGAAGCCGAATTTGGGGTGATCTGAAGTTTACAGAGGGTGGAGGATGGACGGCCAGTCAGGAGAGTGTTGGAATAGTCGAGTCTAGAGCTGGCAAAGGCATGAATGAGGATTTCAGTGGCAGATGGGCTGATGTATTGAGGGAGGTGATCCAGGTTACAGACTAAGTGGTCTTTGCAATGGAGAGGATAAGCGAGTCAGAAGCTCAGCTTGGGGTCAAACAGAACACCAAAGTTGTTAACAGTCCAGTTCAACTTGAGACAGAAGCCGGAGAAGGAAATAAAATCTGTGGCAAGGGTACAGAGTTTTTGGTGCCAGCCAAACACAATGCCTTCAGTCTTTCCTAAATCTAGCTGGATGAAGGTGTGGCTCATCCGAGATTGGATCTTGGACGAGCAGCTCTGACAACACAGATGCAGTGGAAAGTACAAAAGAAGTGGTGGAGAGGAAGAACTACATGTCTCAACTATACCTCTGCAAGTTGACTCCATGTCGGAGGTGGCCAAGGATAGATCCTTGGGTGAATGGGTGTAATGTAAAAATCAAAGATGAATTTGAAACTGTATTTGGCTTTGAGACCACAAGAGGGGATTTATATTGGGTTTTGGCCCCCATACTTCAAAAGGGATGTAATTTTATTGGAGAGCGTTCAGCAGAGGGCTAGATGGCTAATATCAGAACTTAGAGGAATGAGCAATTGTGCATCCTGAGCCTTTTCTCCTTTGAGAAAAGAAGCCAAAGGGGAATGTTAGTTTATAAGATTACAAAGGGTTTAATAACTTTGCAACTGGTATATGTTTCTGCCATATATACAATTTCAGAACCAGGTGCACAAAGATGTGGAAAATTAGGGACAATTCAGACAAATGTCCTTTATTAAGAGAATTTACTAAGAGAACTGAGATATGAACAAACTGTTGAAACAAAGTGTAGGTGTTGAACAGGAAACTTTAAGGCATTTTCAAAAGGAAATTGACAAGCTGAAAGATTTCATGACTAATATGTTTTATAAATTATAAGTAGAGATATTTTACAGATAAAAGTGAATAAAAGCAAGGGCAGGCTAGGTAGATTGATTTTTTCTTTCCTTGTTGAAATATGTTATTGTGTTACATGTCTCTGTTTATATACAGCAGAAGGTTTCAATAAATGCAACTTGGCTTGTGAAGAATGGGCACCTTTTAGATCCCAATTAGATTTGTTATTTGGATTCAATTCAAATAGTACTGGTTTGAATTGAATGATTTTCAATTCATTTAGATTCTTCCCAGACATCAGATGTCCCTTTCTGAATAAGTTAATGACTTCAGGTTTCACTGTAACACTAATGCACTTGATCTGCTTAGTATGACCAACCCTAGAACCATTCAATTGAACAATACCAACCGATTAACAACACAAATCAAATTAACCATTTCATAAATACACGTTGAAAGAATTATATGAACATAAAATGGCAACAAAGGATGCTTAGAATTATAATTCTATGCAACTGATTGATTATAAATGATTACTAGATGGAGGAAACTCTCTTTGGAACATAGGAACAGGAGTAGGCCATTCAGCTCCTCGAGCTTCTTCTGCCATTCAATGAGATCATGGCCCTTTTTTATTTTAACTCCACTCACCCACCTCGATTCCATATCCTTTCATACCCTTGTACAATAAATAAAAATCTATCAATCTCCGATTTAAAATAATTAATTGAGCTAGCATCTATTGCTTTTTATGGAAGTGAGCTCCACACTTTTACGATCCTTAGTGTGAAGAAGTGTTTTCCATCTTCTCTCCTGAATGGTCTGGCTCTGATTTTAAGATTATCTCACCTTGTCCTAGACTTCCTCACCAATGGATAAAGTTTCTCTCAATCTACCCTTATGAATTCCTTTCAAAATCCTAAAACCTTCACCCATTAACCCTTTATATTCCAGGGAATACAAGCCTTTCTTATGTAATCTCTCCTCATGATCTAACCCTTGAAGTCCTGGTAATATTCTAGTGAATCTGTGCTGCATTCCTTCCAGGGCCAATATATTCTTTCTAAGGTGTGGTGCCCAGAACTGTACACAGTACTCCAAATGCAGTCTAACCAGTTTCTGAATCTTGTAATAAGGAGCTGCTTGGTAACAGGTCTGAATACTCTCTTCACTCATCTTACATCATCCACTCCCCAACTGTAGACAATTTCATAGTGAGTGCTGAAACTCAAGTTGTTGTATCAGGGTGGTTGGGGGGGGCGGGGGTTGGCACACCTGAGAAAAGTCAATCCAGCAGGTAAAAAGGGCAGAAAAGATAAAAAATTAAAAGTGAGATGCTGCTGAAGTCCATTGTGTTAGGGCCACAGATGGTGCTTGTGAGGGAGCTGCCAAATATTACTTTATAAATTGAGATGTTCTGAATTCTCCAACCTCACCTAACCCGTGTTCACCAACATTGGCTTGAAGCCCTGTCAATCAATCAGGGAACAATTAGAACAGTCATGTGCTTACTGTTGCTCAATGAAATTGCAATGAAGTGGCATTAACAAGTGATCACTATTGTCAAACATGATTATTAGAAAATTTGTTGGAGAAAATTGTCAAAATATCAAAATTTAATAGATCTACTAGCCACCCTGAAACCAATATCTGTTCTATCTCCTCATCTTGCCCTCTTCTTTTGTGACATTGTCTAATTGGAAGTAAGACCACCTGACGGGCATGGGGAATTGCTGACACCCAAAGCTCAGGCGGAACAAAAGGGATAATAGGAGAGAAACATGTACATTGGGAGTGCTGTACCTACAAAGAAAGCAAGAAAGAAAGTGTTGCAGCATTGGAAACAACAAAAGTCTGGGAAATAGCTCAATAATAGACCTGTGGCACACAGGGAAAGTACAACCCAACTTCCACCTCAGCAAGCAATGCTGTTGAACAGATGTGAAATAATTTTGCTCTATTGCCACTTGAGCCCTCATTGCCGCATAGGCTCCTGAGAGCAGGGTAGACAGACCTGTTCCTTTCTATTCCACAAAATGCTGGAAAAAAATTCCAAACTTTTGGGCCTTGTTTGAGAGGCCTCCAATGCTCTGTTATAGGACTACTGGTTAGGCTATTCAAGATATAAAATGCCATTGCAATATCCGACTAAGGCAACAGATTTAGGAGTCCGGGTCTGAAATGAGGGCTTGACTGAAACCTACCCCAAAAAAAGGCGAATTTTTCAATGGCCAAACTTCCATGTAGGCCTCTACTACTAAATTGGTTATTGATGCACACAGTTTAGACCTATATAATGGGCACAATAATGTTACATTTCGACCTATTAAGTTCTGCTGCTGATATGTGACAATTACCTTGTGAGTTATACTATCCATGATAACACATGTATTGGAAGGCAAACCAGAGTGAAAATACCTAAAAAGCCAATTCTGTCTTTTTTGGTGTCTGAGGTAAATGGTGACAGAATCTGATCAGAAAAAATAGTTCTTGAGTGCAACCTATATTTATTATATTTATATATTATTTAGATTACATTGAAGGGAACTCATTGCTATTTCAGAGAGAGAATAATAATCACTCTTCTGTAAGGACTCAGTGTAATTCCAAGTCATATTGATGTCACTTACAAAGTACAACAGACGTGATTACGTGAAGAGAATTACATCCTGTTAAATGTGGAACAGATTTCAAATAATTCTGCCTTACAGCTTGACAGAGACGTCAATGACTTTCTGTTTTAAAGTAAGATATTTCTGTAAGACTTCAATTTGTAAGTTGCTGTAATGAATGACCAAAACAGCCATCTGCTTGTTTAAAGCAAGCTTAACAGGTGTTACAAAGAGAACTAATGTGGAATGAATGTCTCAGTACTACATTTGCCTTGTTAACTGTAAAACCTGAATGTTTTAACTTTACTGAATCAAAGCTGCCACTTTTTATCAATCTAAAGCTGAGTAGCAGGGTAGAAGCTTCAGTTTCTCTTTGCTGATGTTAAAAATTCTTGACAACTACAAGGATCTCCACAGGAATTTTCCCAATCTCCCGCTATAACTCTGGCAGAAGATCAGTAGTGGAGAAATGGCAAAAATATGAGGGAAATAAAAGATATATCCAAGGTCCAGAGGATGTGTGAATCAAAGCAAAATACTGCGGATGCTGGAAATCTGAAACTAAAACAAGAAATGCTGGAATCACTCAGCAGGTCTGGCAGCATCTGTGGAAAGAGAAGCAGAGTTAACGTTTCAGGTCAGTGACCCTTCTTCAGTAGTCTTCGGATGTGTGAATGAGTTTGTTTCTCTGATTTCTCCCATTATTGCTGCCTTTTATCTTATACCAAATATTATTTAACATTATGTAATACTATTACTACCTCAGTAATTTAATCGCTTTCTGTCCTTTAACAATACAAGATCACAAATATAAAATGGCAGCTGAGTATTGCGTGGCTGTGAATACTGTAGAAAATTGTGAGATTCAAATTTCATTACAGGCTTTTATTCTTTTGTATATGGTCATTTTTTTCTCCCCATACCCTTTTCCCTGACTGTCGACATGATACAACAGATCCACTGCAAATGCAAGAAGCCATTTTCATCATTTATATGCAAGTTCAATATGAAAAAATTACAAAATGCATTGGGTTCTTTTTGAATTTTGACATTAACAATACAAGATCACAAATATAAAATGGCAGCTGAGTATTGCGTGGCTGTGAATACTGTAGAAAATTGTGAGATTCAAATTTGCAAGACGCTGTAGTACAGCACGGAGTAATTAGATAATATCTGATCATGACTGAACTGAATTGGTTACTGTATTATACATTGTGATAAGTTGGACTTTTGTTATTTTCTATTCACGAACAGATCTCCCATGGCAGTGCTCAATGGTAGTCCAACAGTTGTGATGTTTAGCCGTTACCATGGAACTTCTGACTTTTGCTCCTGTTGTCTCCTATCCATTTCCTGTTACCTTCAGGTTTTTATGTAATCTACTAACTTGTATGTAACTATGTAACTTGAGTTTATCCTGCATCCATTAGCATGCGCATTTTGGCTACGATTCCAGATCCGAGCCCATCACTTCTATTTTCACATTATTCTTCCTTTCTGTTTACTTCTCGTCTCTTTATATCCCCTAGACCCTCTCTTCTATCATCATCCCTCCTTTGATATCTCCCCTCTCAGGTATTCTGCCCTCCCAACCCTTCACCATTCCTTGACATTCCTGCTCTCCTGCTGCCATCCCAGGCGTGGCTCCCTCTTAGATAAGTCTGTAGCTTCCCTCGGTGCCTCTCTTGGCATCCTCAGAAGGGCTCATCAAGGCACTTAGCACTGGCTTGTTCCTAGCAGCAACTCCAATTGCCCCATCCTACCAAACCTCCTGCCCAGTGTACTCATTGGGGGATAATTTTGCCAATTTCCTTCTCAACTCACCCCTCCCACTGCTGACCCTGTGGATTCTGCCAGCAGATCAGGTCTCACAATCCCACTCTGCATCTCCCTACAGCATGTCCGTTCACTTGTGAACAAGGCTTTTACCGTCCATGAACTTATTGTAGATGATTAAATTGACATCTTGGCCTTGAAGGAAACCTGACTGAAGGGTGATTACATCTTTGCCCTAAATGAAGCTTCCCAGCCTGGCTACTGAAAACCGTCTTCTTAAACCCCTGTCCCCTCCATCCTCACCTCCAACAAAAGTGCGAGGAGCTCATGAACTTCTTTGACACCAGAATAGAGACCAATCAGCTGCCTCTGCTGATTCCCTCCATTCCACTAGCCCACTTGGCTAAACGTGCTCTAATGCTCCCACTGCCCTAGCCCTGAACTCTCATCTTTCTCTCGTTTCTTTCCTATCTCCCCTCATGCCTTCTCTGAGCTCATCTTGTCCATGTGACCCACCTCCTGCTCTCTCAACCCTAATCTCACTAAACTGCTGACCACCCAGCTTCCCTTGCTGGTGGCCATGTTAGCTGATATTGTTAACAGTTCTCTCTCTTCAGGTACTGTCCGTTTCCTTTTAAATCTGCTGTCATCACCCCGCTCGTAAAAAAAACGCTTGATCCACTAATCTTGCAAACTGCTGCCCCATTTCCAACCTCTCTTTCCTCTCAAGTCCCAGAATCCCACCAATCATATTTCCACCGCTGCCGCAGTAGCGCAACAGCTCTTATCAAAGTCATAAATGACATCCTATGTGACAAAGATAAACTATCCCTCCTTGTCCTTCTCAATCAGTCTGCAGCCTTTGAAATGGTTGACCAAAGCCTCTCCATGTCGTCCAGCTGGGTGGGACTGCTCTCAACTGGTTCCTTTCTTATCTATCTAATCATAGCCATATTATCAATGGCTTCTCTTCCTACACCCGCACTGTCACGCCTGGTGTCCCCCCATGATCTATTCTTGGTCCCTTCCTATTTTTCATCTAAATGCTGGCCCTCAACGACCTCACCCAAAAACATTTCATTAGTTTTCACATGTATGCTGATGACACCCAACTCTACCTCACCACTACTGCTCTCAATCCCTCCTCTGTTGCTAAATTATCAGACTGCTTATCCAACATCCAGTACTGGATGAGCAAAAATTTCCTCCAATTAAATATTGAGAAGACTAAAACCCTGTCTTTGGTCCTTGCCACAAACTTCGTTCTCCATAAACCAACTCCATTCCTCTCCCTGGCAACTGTCTGAGGCTGAACCAGACTGTTCACAATGTTGTTGTCATATCTGATCTTGAGATGAGCTTCCGACCACAGATCTGTGCCATTAATAAGACCACCCATTTCCATCTCCGTAATATCACCCAACACCTGCCTCAGCTCAGCTGCTGCTGAAATCCTCAACCATGCCTTTGTTACCTCTAGACTAGATAATTCCAATGCACTCCTGGTCGGTCTCCCACATTCTGCCCTCCATAAATTTGAGGTCATCCAAAACTCTGCTGCCTGTGTCCTAACTAAAACCAAGTTGTGTTCGCTGACCTACATTGACACCTGGTCAAGCAACGTCTTGATGTTAAAATTCTCCTCCTTGTTTTCAAATCCCTCCATAGCTTTGCCCCTCTCTACCTCTGTAATCTCCTCCAGCTTCACAAACCTCAAAGATATCTGCACTCCTCTAATTCTGGCCTCTTCAGCATACCCAGTTTTAATTGCTGCACCATTGGTGGCCATGCCTTCTGCCGCCTGGGCCCTAAGCTCTGGAATTTCCTCCTTTTAAACCTTTCTACCTCTGCTTCTCATTCCTTATTTAAGACACTCCTTAAAACCTACCTCTTTGACCAAGCTTTTGGCCATCAGCCCTAATATCTCCCTATGTGTCTCGGTGTCAAGTTGTGAAGCACCTTGGGATGTTTTATTACATTAAAGGCGCTGTATAAACACAAGTTGTTGTTGTTATTTATTGTTTCTAATCTGCCCTGCTCACATACTCCCTGTGGGAATCCAGGTAATTGCAGCTGACTGCACTTAAAGTCAATTAGAGTCAATAAATTGTGCGTAAACTTCTGGGTCCAGGTCAGTGACTTTCTTTTTAAAGATTGTTTTGCATCTGTAAGAAAAGTGTGATATCTCGAATATAATGGACAGATGTCAGAAGCAAGACTTTATATCATGATGTCACAGTGCCACAATTGTGAGCTCATGCAATTCTTTGAGTCACATTCTTGGTTGGCTATCTGCTGTGTCAATGCATGTAATTTATCGAAGGATGAAATTCCACCCAGTTGATGCATCAGCCATGCACAGGTAAATTAGTACAGCATAGGCTTTTGCAGTTGGTGAGAAGTGGGCAGTGCTTTTTCTGATATGAATATCAGAGCTAAGAATAGCTGGTATTATGCCATAATGTGTGATATGAAAATAATTACAAGCCCATGTTATGCAGGAAAAGATAAACATGTGATTGAAATTAATTTCTGTAACTTAGGCTCAGTAGTGTACAGTATAATGAATCAGTGTAGAGCAGTTGTAAAATTATGCAGTAAGTTTATTAATTAGATGGAGACCTGTAGTTTCTATCCTTAAATAATGGTGCTTATTTGCTAAATAGAAATGGTCTGCTCTTTAATTCACTTTCTGTTATAGCAAGTTGTGGAGACATTGCTGGGGCATGATTTTAATTAGTTGCAGAAACCTGTTCGTGGTACATCTAATCAGTTTTTTGTTGTTTATTTTTACTTAAGTGACTGTCAGGTGGAATGTTTTCCACATTTTGTAACCATTGCTAATATTAAGCAATTAACATGTAGTATATGACAGTTCAGAATTAGAGTAATATCCATCTACTCTATCCCAGAGGAGGAGTTGGGAATTTGAGCATGAATTGGTGAGAGAGCTGGGGAAATAAAGGGAGGATTCGGATAGTCAGGATGGGAGAAGGCAGGGATTTGAGGGGGTTAATGTTAACCTAACCTACCTGGCAGGATCAGATCATCTGCCCAATTTATTCCCGCCCAATTTTACTTTACATTGGGTGGGATGTAAAATGGATGTTGATTTGATCGTGCCAGTTTCTTGCTCGGCATATTAAGTAAAGATTATTCCTGAAGTTAGAGATAGTCATATTAATGATCAAGATATCTGAAATACTAAAACAGCTCTTATCAAAGTCACTAATGACATCATTTGTGACTGTGACTTTAGTAAAATATCCCTCCTCTCAACCTGTCAGCAGCCTTTGACATGGTTGATCATACCATCCTCCTCCAATGCCTCTCCTCTGTGGTTCTGCTGGGTGGGATTGCCCTCTGTACAGTCATACCCAAAGAATCACCTGAAATAGCTCATCCTCCCACTCCCTCAACCTTACCTCTGAAGTCCCACGAGGATCTATCCTTGGCCTCCTTCTATTTCTAACTAAATGCTTGGCGTCATAATCCAACAATACAACATCAGGTTCCACATGTGCACTCCTACCACCCAGCTCTATCTCACCATCACCTTTCTCTACACCTCCAATTCCTCTGATTTGTCATGGTGCTTATCCAATATCCAGTCCTGGATGAGCAGAAATTTCCTCCAACCAAATATTGGGAAGACTGAAGCTATTGTCTCTGGCCCCACCACAAACACCGTTCCCTAGCCACTTACTCCGTCCCTCTCCCTGGCCACTGTCTGAGGCTGTACTAAACCATTCACAACCTTGGTGAAATTTGACCCAAAGATGAGCTTTCGACCACATATCACTCCATCACCAGGAATGCTTACTTACAGCTCTGTTACATTGTCTGCCGCTGTCCACCTCAGCTCATCTGCTGCGGAAACCATTATTCATGCCTTTGATACCTCTAGAGTTGACTATTCCAATGCTCTGCTGGCTCACCCCTCATCTTCCACCCTCCATAAATTTCAGCTCATCCAAAACTCTGCTGTCTACATCCGAACTCACATCAAGTCCTGTTCACTCATCACCATTGTGTTTGCTGACCTACATTGGCTCCCGCACCAGCAACACCTCAATTTTAAAATTCTCGTTCTTGATTTAAAATCCCTCCATGGCCTCGCCCCTTCCTATCTCTGTAAACTCCTCCAGCCCTACAACCCTTCGAGATCTCTGCGCTGCTCCATCAATTCAGGGTTCTTGCGCATCCCCAATTTTAATTGTTCCACGATTGGAGGCCATGCCTTCAGCTGCCTGGGCCTTAAGCTCTGGACTTTCCTTTTCTAAGTTTCTCCCACACTCTACCTCTCCTGCTATAAGACGCTCCTATCTCTTTGATAAATGTTTAGGTCATCTGTCTTTATAGCTCCTTATGTATCTGGGTGTCAAGTTTTGTTTGATGATGCTCCTGTGAAGCACCTTGGGACATTTAACTTTGTTAAAGGTGCTATATAAATGCAAGTTGTTGTTGAGGTGACTAGGCCATATGAAATGAAATGGCCAGTTGGAGGGAATGGAAAGTTTACATTTGTGATGAAATTAAATGTCGACAGGAGTCAGAGGAGAGCTAGCAAAGGGAATTCTTCCTATTGCATTGCAGCTAAAAGAAAATAGCATCTCCGTTTTTTGCCTGTGATCTGAACTAAATTTCTTTGTACTGTAGTCAATGATGGATGAAGGCAACTAACCAGCATGTGCAACATTGAATTTTAAATATTTCTGGGAGCCGAAAATGTGAAATCTAACCTGGTATTATAGAGAAATACACTGTATTCATTTTTTTTAAAAACACTTAATTCAAATAAAGACACCCTTGAATGTCTATTGCAACTCCATTGTCCCCTACCTTCAGATGCTCTTTTTCCACCTTCTGTTGTCATACTTTCTTGTTCTAACAAGAATCGATAATTGACTTCAATGGAAATAAATATCGAGATAGATGTATAACAGACAACTTTATCGATTAATGCCAGTTTTACACTTATTATCTAAAATCAAAATTGCCCCTCCTCATTGCAAGGTAAATTTAATTTACCAGCTTGGCGCCATGCTCAGAGATCACTCAACTTGCCCTTGTGAGTTGAAGTGCTCCAGTTTTCCATGATTGCCATCATTTATGATGCTCTTGTGTTAGAATAGAGCACTGCTGATCCTGTTCTATTTTTCCCACTACTAATAAAGACCTCTGCTGCAGAGCTCCAGGAATTGATGAAATGCAATAAAGGTTATCCATCAGCTGAGTCAGGGATTTAAATGAGACAGGACTGTTTTGGATTCTGCACTGTATGTGCTATACTGTTTTCACAGAGCGCTTTTTAACTTTTAATTCCTGTTAATATATATTTTTGTGCCTTTCAAGGGTTTTGGCATTGTAACATTTTCCACTTTAGCTGTCCAGTGTCAGCAACAGCCTCTCCCAGGTCAGATATAACAGACTAGATCTACAGTAAATGCTCTCTCACTGTCCCAACAAATGTTTTAAATAACACATACTTCAAAAGAGCATAAGTAGGATTTTTTCCATTTCTTGTGCCAGCTGTTCCTGTTGTCTGAACACTTACAGGATTAACTTCCATGAGGGTTCCCTTGCTTGCCCACCGTAGCATCGGCAAAAGAACTATGGGAGCTCTGGAAAAATGGAATAAGTTACATTTATGCTGTTTTTCCAGGCTGTCTGTGGCTTTTCTGTGTAAGTAATGATGGAGAAGCAGAAGAATCCTTGTAAAAATTAATTTTCTCCGTCTCAGTCCAAATGGAATTGTGCTTAGTTGTGGCCTATGTGCTGAATTAAAGATACCCAAACTCATCTCCTGTGGGACTCTTTTAAGTCAGCAGAGGGAGGAGGCTTTCAAACTGTCAGCTTGGGTTAGATTCAAAGCCAGACCCGAAGGGTAAAAGGACAGCCTGCTAAGCTACTGCACCACCCATTTGTTCTTAGAAGTGACTTAAAATGAACAGTATTATAGAGTATTATACAATTTTATATCATAAGGGGAGTAAAAGTAGTGCATGTGACCATTAATGTTTTCTTAATATCCATGATATAATCGGCTACAAACTATTTTTGAAACCCTCTTGTTTAGGTGGGCCATTGCATCTTTTAAAGTAAAAGCAAAGGCATATTTGAAGCAGAGGGAAATGCAGTGATGTTTGGAGAGAGCAAGGCAGTAGGATTAATCTGGATTGCTCTAGCAAAGGGCCAGCATAGATACAATGGGCTGAATTGCCTCATTCTGAAAGGTGAACTTCTATGGTTCTATGATTTATATGAAACCATGATTATTTTGGGACACACTGCCATTCAAAATTGTAATCATAATTTCTAACAAATGTAATGATGTACAGATTATTGAGTACATCCTTTTTAAATGCAATATTTTATTTCTTTGATTAGGCTTTATCATTAAGCAAATACTATCTTTTTTATTCATTCATGGGATGTGGGTGTCAGTGGCAATGCCAGCATTTGTTACACATATTGCACACCCCCATACAACTGAGTGGCTTGTGAGGCCATTTCTGAGAACAACTAAGAGTCAACCACATTGCTGCAGATCAGGAGTCACACACAGGCCAGAGTGGGTAAGGACAGTAGATTTCCTACCCTATAGGACATTAGTGAACCAGATGGGTTATTACGACCTCAGTGAGATCGTTAATGTGAAAAATGCAAGATATGAACCCCCTGACCAATTTCAAGAATTGCATGACTGGATTTCACATTTTAGGACTTTTATTATAACAAATAAACTAAAAGAAATCCCCAATTAACTGAATAGTACTTTGTAAGTAGCTGATACTCCAAATTACAAAGAAAGGTATTTTCTTTACTTATTAAAATACTTGAAAACCTCACGCCACACTTATACGTTACACAGTCCTTTTTGATGGTGACATCCTTTGTGGTTAAAAGTCCCAAATTCCTCCCAGTAGTAATGGGCTGCATTGCCCAGACCACTTCAAAAATCTATGTCCTCTTCACTCACTTCTCCAAGCATTTTTGACCTGGACATCTGTGAATAAGGCATCTCCTAGTGATCCTGCTGGTCTTTTACTACTCCACCAGCTTCGCCTTTCGAAACAACAGGTTCAAGTCTTCACAGTCTTTTGCTGTATCCGGCTTCTGAGAGCAGGTGTTCCTTCCCTCTCTCTCAATCTGCTACCGCTGGTTGTCTTCCTTTCTTACAGCCTGCTGGGAGGCTGCAACCGCTGAGTTCACTTCTTAAAGCCGTTCTGCCTTCAGAAAGTCTGTTAAATTTATCGGGACTCAAAGGTCAATAGCTTATTGCACTCTTCCAATGTGCAGAGTCCAGAAGTCTGGTTTCACAAAGCCACTTGGCTCTTCCATTGTTCCCAGGTATTAACAGTTTCCTGGTACATTTACATCTTCCAAATTACGGACTCCTTGTTTTATGACCCAAAAGTCTAGGAGAATGAAACCCATTGTTCTTCAGGTGTTAGCCCTGCAGTCTCTGTTTTTCAAAAGAAAGTCTTTGATCTATGTTCTCTGTTGTCCAGGTAAACAAGACTTCTATCTTGTCCTTTCGCAAAGTGGATGTGAGGTCTCCAGCTTGAACTTTTAAAAATCAAAATTTTAAAAACATAATCATGTTACAAGGTCCAGCATTCATAACAAGGTAGTTTCTAAGGTACTATTACTGCTATGAGCTTTTTATCCCAGATTTATTTAATTAACAATTTAAATTTCCCAGCTGCCATGCTGAAATTTGACCTCCGGTCTCTGGATCAATACGAGCTTCTTAAAAAAAAAAGTGTGAGGCTGATTGAGGGTCTAAGAGAAGCACGAGCCTGGACTGTGCATAAGGAAGACATGTCAGCAGTGCTGAGCAGTTTTGCCTGTCTGGCTAGGCTTTATATTGATCACAACACCTGCGTGATTCGCCTTTAGTTTTTAGGTGCTCAGGCCTCTGAATGTCCAGTAACATAACCACTATGCCACTGTAACCCATAATGTGGAAACATATTTTCCCAGAAGATTTACTGACAGTGGGTGCGCTTTGAAAACTAGAAAAGTGACACTTTGCAAAAGGCTCTATATTCCAATCAAGAGACCATTTAAAAGAGAACTTGTAAGTCACCTTTGAGCATTTGTGACTATCTTCGTACTCCCCTGTGTTTAAATTGCAACTGACAAATAAGGTAGACTTCCCCTTGAACCCATGTACATCTCAAAGTGATACATTACTTCTATTCACAGTATATTTGAAATACTTTACAGGGAATGGTGGCATAATGATAATGTTACTGGATGAGTAATCCAGAGCCCTGGACTAATACTCCAGAGACATGAGTTCAAATCATGGAAGCTGGGGGAATTTAAATTCAATTAATTAATAAATATTATTTTTTTTCTTTTAAAAAAGCTAGTCTCAGTAATGATGAACAGGAAACTAATGGATTTTTAAAAAAACCCATCTGGTTCACTATTGTTCTCCAGGGAAGGAAATCTGCCATACTTACCCAGTCTGGCCGACATATGACTCCACACCCACAGCAATGTGATTGACTCTTAACTGCTCTCTGAAATGGACTAGCAAGCCACTTGGTTGTATCAAATTGCTACAGAAAAGTCAAATAAGAATAAAACCAGACGAACCACCCGGCATCAACCAAGGCACCGGAAACGACAAAGGCACACGCTGCCCAGTTGACCCTGCAAATCCTCCTCACTAACATCTGGGGACTTGTGCCAAAATTAGCAGACTGATCAAACGACAGCCTGACATAGTCATACTTACCGAATCATACCTTACAGCCAATATCCCAGACTCCTCCATCACCATCCCTAAATATATCTGGACCCACCAGAGGTAGTGGCACAGTGGTATACAGTCAGGCGGGAGTGGCCCTGGCAATCCTCAATATTGATTCTGGACCCCATGATGACACATGGTATCAGGTCAAAGATGGACAAGGAAACCTCCAGCTGATTACCATCAATCCTGGTTCAATGAGCAGTGTAGGAAAGCATGCCAGGAGCAGCTCCACGCATACCTCAAAATGAGATGCCAATCTGGTTGAGCTACAACACAGGACTACATGCATGCTAAACAACAGAAGAAGCATGCAAGCAAAGCAATCCCACAACCAACGGATCAGATCAAAGCTTTGCAGTTCTGCCACATTCAGTTGTGAATGGTGGTGGACAATTAAACAGTTAACTAGAGGAACAAGCATCACAAACATCCCAATCCTCAGTGATGGGGGAGCCCAGCACATCAGTGCAAAAGACAAGACTGAAGTGTTTACAAACTTCTTCAGACAGATTATCCATCTCGGCCTCCTCCTGAGATCGCCAGCATCACAGATGCCAGTCTTCAGCCACTCTGATTCACTCCACGTGATATCAAGAATCAGCTGAATGTACTGGATACAGCAAAGGCTACGGGTCCTGACAATATCCCGGCTGTAGTACTGAAGACTTATGCTCCAGAACTAGCTTCATCTCTAACCAAGCTATTCCAGTACTGCCACAACACTGACAATGGGAAAGTTGCCCAGGTATGCTCTGTCCACTAAAAGCAGGACAAATCCAATCCATCTAGTTACTGCCCATCAGTCTACTCTCGACCAACGCTCTTTTCCATCTTCCTTGTCGCAAAACTCCACTTCATCTCCTTGAAGCTCCCTGTGAGAGTAGATCTACTCCACAGGATGAACAGGAAACTATTTAACCTACGTTGCCTCCAGTCCAGAACTAAGGCCACTCCAACCTCTGTTATCAAACTACAGTACACCGACAACACTTGCGTATGCACACACTCAGGGGCCGAGCTTCAAACCTTCATTGATGCAATCATGGAGGCGTATGAAAGAATGGGCCTTAAGCTAAACATCCGGAAGTCAAAGGTCCTCCACCAGCCTGCTCCCGCAGCGCAACACTGCCTCCCGACTATCAAGGTCCATGGCGAACCACTGAACAATGTGGATCACTTATCATACCTTGGGAGCCTCCTCTCAGCAAGGGCAGACATCGATGATGAAACTCAGCATCGCCTCCAGTGTGCCAGCGCTGCCTTCGGTCATCTGAGGAAAAGAGATGACAAAGACCTCAAACCTGGAACCAGGCTCATGGTCTACAGGGCCACAGTGTTACCTGCCCTTCTGTATGTGTCAGAAACATGGACACTGTACAGCAGACATCTCAAAGCCCTGGGGAGATATCACCAGCGGTGCCTCTGCAAGATCCTTCAAATTAGTGGCAGGATAGGTGCTCCAATATCCGTGTCCTCTCTCAGGCCAACATCCCCAGAATCGAGACACTGGTCATGGCTAGTCAGTTACGTTGGACGGGCCACAATGTCTGCATGCCTGACACAAGACTCCCAAAACAAGCTTTCTACTCTGAGCTGCGTCACAGCAAGCGGCTACCAGGAGGGCAGAGGAAACGCTACAAGGATGTCCTTAAAGCTTCACCGAAAAAAATGTGATCTCTTCACTGATTCGTGGGAATCTCTTGCCCGAGACTGCCCAAAATGGAAAAGAAGCATGTGTGAAGGTGCCAGCTAGTTCGAACAAAGTTGACATTCCCAGGCAGCGACCAAGTGCAAACAGCGGAAGGACCATTCGGTAATTTGAGCATCCCATTCATTTGCGTCACCAAACACCACTTGCCCCACCTGTGGTACAGTGTGTGAATCTAGAATTGGACTATTCAGTCACCTAAGGACCCACAACCCTGGAGTCGAAGAAAGTCATCCTCGTTCCTGAGGGACTGACCAAGAAGTAAGAAGAGAAGATCCTCGATTATCAGCAAAGTGATGGAAGATGTTGTCAACAGTGTTATCAAGTGGCACTTACTCACAAATAACCTGCTCAGTTTGGGTTCTGTCAGATTCACCTGACTCCAGCATTGGTCCAAACATGGACAAAAAGAACTGAATTCCATAGGTGAGGCGAGAGTGAGTGCCCTTGACATCCAAGCAGCAGTTGACCAAATGTGCAAAACCATGCCGAAAAAGGCACTCCAAAACCCGGCTACGCAAGTCAATGGAAATCAAGGAGAAAACTCTCCACTGGTTGGAGTCATACCTCGCACAAAGGAAGATGGTTGTGGTTGTTCGTGGACCATCGTTTCAGTCCCAGGACATCGCTGCAGGTGTTCCTCAGGGTAGAGTCCCAGACCCAACCATCTTCAGCTGCTTCATCAATGACCTTCCCTCCATCACAGTGGGCATGTTCACTGCATGTTTACAACTCCTCAGATACTCTCCATGTGCAGCAAGACTTGGACAATATTCAGGCTTGGGCTGATAAGTGGCAAGAACATTTGTGTCACACAAGTGCCAGTCAATGTCCATCTCCAACAAGCAAGAATCTAACCATCTTCCCTTGATGTTCAATGGCATTACCTTCGCTGAATCCCCCACCATCAACATCCTGGGGGGTTACCATTGACCAGAAACTTAACTAGACCAGCCATATAAATACTGTGGTGACAAGAGCAGGTCAGAGGCTGGGAATTCTGCGGTGAGTTACTCCCCTCCTGACTCTCCAAAGCCTGTACACCACCAAGGCACAAGTCAGCAGTGTGATCGAATACTCTCCACTTGCTTGGATGGGTGCAGCTCCAACAACACTCAAAGTTCGACACCATCCAGGACAAAGCAGCCCACTTGATTGGCACCCCATCTACCACCATAAACATTCGCTTCTTCCACCACCGATGATGCACTATGATGCACTGCAGCAACTCGCCAAGCCTTCTTTTGACAGCACCTTCCAAACCCTCAACCTCTACTACCTAGAAGGACAAAGGCAACAGATGCATGGAAAAATGACCACCTGCAAGTTTCCTTCCAAGTTACACACCATCCTAACTTCGAACTATATCGCCATTACTTCACTGTCGCTGGGTCAAAATCCTGGAACTGCCTGCCCAACAGCCCTGTGGGTGTACCTACACCACACTGAGTGCAGCAGTTCTAAAAGGCAACTCACCACCACCTTCAAGGGCAGTTAGGGATGAGCAATAAATGCTGGCCATGCCAGCAATGCTCACATCCCCTGAATGAACAAAACAAAACTTAACAGATACTTGACAGAAGAGGCCAAATGGTTTAGCACTAATGTAACTCCCTAATGTAAGACAATTTAGTTTGGATTCTATGGAAGGTAAGTCAACCAAGCATTTAGGCAGCAAGTTTCTTGGCATCCAGGAACACTACAGCATCATTTGATTTTGATTTGTTTTATTAAGTTTCCACATTAAGTAGCTCTTGAGTGTGTATGCTGATGTTACCAGCAGCTCTTACTCGTGGCAACATGTGTAAATTGCTTGTAGACTGTGGTCATGCAATAGCAATAAATCCACCATCGAGCAAAGTAACATGTAATATTTGTGGCTGACGTATATTGTATCTGATTGGATAATTTAGAATTGTATATCTAATCAACTGACCAGATTTCTAAGCGCTTGTTGTTTCATTAGTTCACTGTGTAAAAATTAACACCATTTTCAATTAGTTTACTGGATGTCTGCTTCCAGACAGGATTGTGGGCTTCATCGTGGTGGCTGAAGCCGTGGTGATGCCCAGTCTTAGAATGAGAAATTTGGCTCGTTAACGTCCATTTTCTGGGTGGCCTTTGAGCTCCAAAATGGCATCCGTGACCTGGCTGCGATTGCACCATTTTGACACTGGCGACAACAGGCTGGGCTGGCTGACCGGCAATAGCAAGGGCCGTTGCAGCAGAGGTGGGAGGATGAAAGAGGACAGCAGGTTTGTGCTCCAGGATCCACTGCCACGCCCCCAGGTGCACCTTAGCAACCCTCATAATCTGTTGGAGGCCAAATTGCTGGTCTCTGTGACATCCTGCAAGCTCCTTTGCACATTGTAATTGAAAGCAATAATGGCCTCATGCTGACCTTGCATGAGAGCAGTTTGAGCTTCCAACGCAGAACTCCGATATTGGGTGGCCATTGCATGTGCTGCAATGGAAGCAGCAATACCAGCCATCAGCGGCTGCATCATAGTTGGGTTCACAAGTCTGTGGACAGAGTTAGCCACCACTTCATGCTGGAAAGGATAGGCTCCAAGCTCGGTGCAATGCCCCATGCTAAACTCTTCCATGCCTCCTAACATTGGCCATAGGCTTTCTGGCAGGCTTCCCAGTGTATAAAGTATTTTGCTGTGCATACCCATCAGCAGCCTTCTGTAGCCATCAAAATGCTCATTTGAGTGCTTTGCAGCAGATCCTATGTGCGACCTCACCCTCCAGCGAACTAGCACCTGCACTATCCTTTCCCCCTGCCCTGGCTGCAGGCCACTCAAGTTTGGTGTCTCACCACCTGCAGATCCCGCCTCTATTCTATCCTCTCAGATACACGCAGTGTCAGGAGCTGAGCTGGTGGCTGCAAGTAAAGGCTGGCTCTGGTCTGCAAATGAAACCCGACCCGAGTCCTTTCATTTTTTTCCCGCATCGGACCCGACCATCAGTTAACCTAGCTTTCGTTTTTCACTTTGTTGCTGATCTGCACCAGCTTAAAAAAACTGTAACTAAACAACCTTACAAGTCCAAAAATTACATTAACATTGGAGCCACATACCGGAGATGTTGATAGAGTGCATCCGACCCAACCCAAGCCTGAATGCTGGACCCGGAAGCACGACCCGACCTGACCCAAACCCGACACATGTTGTCGGGTCCCATCGGGTTCGGGTCAGGTAGCCAATCTTTAGCTGCAAGTGTGAAATCAGGTGGTGGTGCTGTGTTTTCATTATGACTGTCTTCCTGCACTGCCTGGCCATGTCGCAGTTCTTGGGTATCTGAAAGGAGAAAGGCATAAGTGAAAAGATGTGGTGTGGGGAAGAGGGGAAAGTAAGAGGTTCATGCTTACACCGTCTTCAGCTTGCAAGTCAGAAGAGATTGGGATGTGAGAAGGAAGATTATGAATGAGGATGCTGTCATCTTTGATGGTTTCAGCCCCTCTGCAATGGGTATCCCAATAATGGCCAGCGTTGTCTTCTATACTGGGGTAAGGACGTGACGGCATGTCTGTCCGCTTCCAGTTAGCTCTTGCTGCCTTTGGTTGTGTGCCAGTGAGCATGGTGCAGTCGGTTTTGCTGGTGTCGTTGCCATGGTTGAATAGCTGGCTGTGTGTTCAGACTATGAGATGTGGGTGTGAGGCTGGTAGCAGTGCTAAGTGTGTGAGGGTGAGGTGAAGCATATGGATGTTGGGTATGTTTCCTGATTGCTAGAGATTGTTGGTAGCTGAGTAACGAGGCTGTGGTGTGTTGAGCAGTGTGTGAGGTTAGTGGTGCAGTTGCTGAGAAATCTGAAGATGCTTGACCACTTGTGTGAGGTCATTGAGCTTTTTGTGGCACAATAACCAGGTCCTCAGGGTTTGACTCCTGACATTGATTATCACAGCTTCTGCTCCCACTGATTTTGATCATGTAAGAAGAGGCCCTCCTTTCCACCTCCAAAAACATGGAAGCCTTTTCTCTCCCCGGTCTGCCATCCTTCACTCTTTCCCAGGACAGAAATCATGGAAAAGAACAGGTAGTATGAAGTTGGTGTGCTGCTATGCTGCCTGCATTGCAATCAGCAGGTGTGGGATAATCGAGCATGGCGATCCCCATGTCTGTTTTCAGGGATTATCCACATTAGCCACCGCTATAATTTTCATTGTTATAATCAGGTGAAGTGGGGTCAAAGGGCTCCCCTCTTTTCCCTCTCCTTGTTTGACCACAACAGATTTATTTCTTTTCAAGTGGGTATACTTGCCAATTCAGTGAGTGTTTAACTGTTTACACTCCGTGCTCATAAAAGAGCCAATCGGACAGGTTTTCTCGAGTTTAATAAAGAAAGAGGCTAACTGTGGAGGGGTGGCACAGTGGTTAGCACTGCAGCCTCACAGCTCCAGTGACCCAGGTTCAGTTCTGGGTACTGCCTGTGCGGAGTTTGCAAGTTCTCCCTGTGACCGGGTGCTCCGGTTTCCTCCCACGGCCAAAGACTTGCAGTTTGATAGGTAAATTGGCCATTGTAAATTGCCCCTAGTGTAGGTAGGTCATAGGAGAATGGTGGGGATGTGGTAGGGAATATGGAATTAATGTAGGATTAGCATAAGTGGGTGGTTGTTGGTCGGCACAGACTCGGTGGGCCGAAGGGCCTGTTTCAGTGCTGTATCTCTCTGACTCTATTGTACTTAAACTGATCTAAGTAAAAATAATAAAATATGCTCCAACTTCCCCATACATGCACAAATAGGTTATAGAGTGGGGAAGGGTAGCTTGGTCAAATTAGAGTCCAGAGAAATAAAAGGGAGTATAACAGTCTGTGGAGGTTTGTGACTCAGCTGGCTTCAGGCTGAATTCGGTGGTCCTGAGGCTTCCAGTTTGGAGACGTGGGCACTGATTTATTGGTTCTCTGGCTTCCGGTTTGAAGAGGTTGACGCTCATTCAGTTGTTCTCTGGGAGACAAAATGTGACTAAAGGAGATCTCTGTCTGTTCTTCCAGGAAGGTTCTCTAAACTGTGTCGCTGAAGAAGGTTTCTTTCTTTCCTTTCCAAAAGTTCTCTCTAAACTGTGTAGCTGAAGGAGGTTTCTCTTTCTTACTCCCCCATCAGGCTTAAGTCATTAAGCACAGTGAGCATCGATTGGTGAACAGAGTAACACAATCAAATGCAGTTCGATTAAACCACTGAACACTACAGTCTGCAGCAGGGAATATGCCTCTGTGCCCACAGTCAGTAGACAGAGTTCGAAGCTTGCAAGGTTTGAGTGGTTCATCTCCACCAGTTTAATATTCAGGTTTCTAGCGGTGGATTAAAAAAAAAATAGTCATTCGACCTAGTACGATTTTGTGATAGTCATGCTATTTACAATTATTGTTCAATTATTGTATCCCTTTGGTATTGATGTAAAATGGTTTCCGGTGCACATCAGCTTGAAAAATGGCAGTATAATTTGGGTATTAGACCCCCTGATCTGACGTCTAAGTGCAATGAAGCCAAGCAGTGTGAGAAACCCTTCAAAATATTGTCTCACCCTGCTTAAGAGTTTGCATTGGCTTTAAGAGTGGTTAGTCAATCTCCTGAGAGCCTTTTAAGCTTTGTTATAAATCTCTGCAATATCAGGATAAGGTGATACTTCTACCAACATTCTTCCAGCGTTCAAATGAACTGCAGATAAAATGAAATTCCATGCATGGATTGAAGCTGCATCTCAACAGTTGGACCCGAGGTCAGTCTACAGTATAACAGTGGTTTGCTGACGGTGTATTGCAGTCAGCAGATACTGATCTTTTCTAGCCATTTCTAAGAGCAACCCTCTTTTTGGTTTCTTTGAATGAGACTGTGAATGAGAATAAATCCAAGATTGTGAAGTTTCATACTCTGGAGCCATGCTCATTGGAAATTCAAAAGCAAAATACTGCGGATGCTGGAAATATTCAGCAGGTCTGGCAGCATCTTGTGGTGAGAGAAACAGAGTTTACATTTCAGATCGATGACTGTTTTGATGAAAAGTCATCAACGTGAAACGTTAACACAGTTTCTCTCACCGTAGATGCTGCCTCGTTGGAAATTGAATTGAGACTGTGCAATCTGCATAAATTAGGCCCTTCAGAAAGGCAGAGAGAGGAGACTATCATTCTAGTCTGAATGCAAACTGAGATGACAGGCGAGTGTGTTAACCAACTAATTGTCAATTCTCCACAACATTGAAATGTAGTATAATTCAGCTTTATGTCAAGGAGTACAGAAATGTATCTTAAAATGTGACCTGAAGTGTCAGTCACTGCATGTATTTGCATTAGTTTGTTATAATCCACCTAGGTTGTTCCTCCCAGAATGATTGGGAAGCCCATATTGTCTGGCAGGCACATAAAGGAGATGATTCATTTTGTCAAGCCATGCTTTCCAGCAGTTGGACCCTTTTTGGTATAATTTTGGGCTCACAAAGTAATACATTGGTTTAGAAATAATATAGTCACATACCCTTAAACACTTGAAGAATGGAATTTGCGTCATCATTATTTTTATGACCTCAACAGAATTCTATTTTTTAAGTATTAGAATTTACAGATTAATGTTTAAGAATTTAAGAACTTCATAATTTTATATGGTACACAATGATTTGATGTTTGCTCACCTTTTACATTTGCTTTTGCTGTATTGTATTATTGAAAGAGGATTCCATTAGCATCAGTAAAGCAGCGCTGCCATTTTGAATTGTATCCAAAACTTGAAACATTTGGACATTGCTGCAGCTTGACCTTATGATTTCTTCAGACTTCAATTTTCAATCTTATAAGTGATAATTGAGGAAGACAAGTAGGGTTTTGGAAGAACCAATCTCCCAGTGTGCAATAGTTGAATACAGTGATGTGAACCTGAAGCTCATGCAAATAATTATTCTGGATGATCTGGTTGCTAATGTTACACTCTATCTTGCAATCGTTTTACAGGACTTCTGAAAGAAATGCTTTAGTACCAATATGGGAGCAATGTTTCAGTCAGCATTTGTTTTTCACTGAAAGTGTCAGTTGTGGGTCAATTGGTGTCACTCTTACCTCTGATTTAGAAGATTATGGGTTCAAGTGTCACCCCAGGACTTTAGTACAGAGGTCAAAGCTGACACTCGAGTGCAATATGGAGGGAATGCTGCACTGTTGGAGGTGCCATCTTTCGGATGAGACGTTAAACTGAGGCCCCGTCTGCGCACTCTGAGGTGGAGATAAAAGATCCCATGGCACTATTTCGAAGACGAGCAGGGGAGTTATCCCAAGTCTTCCTTTCAGCAGTTTCTGGTTTTGCCTATTATAAGCATATTCTGTGATAAGGTGGAAAACAAACCCTTATCATTGTACGACTGGCTTTGATTGTTACAGTGGATACTGAAGATGGAATAGAGACAGTTTTTTATTTCATACCAAATGAAGTTGGGCTTAAATATAAATCATTTTTTTTCATCCAATCTATAAAGTCATTGCTAGGTTGGAAATGCCTTGTCCTTAAATCAGACACTTCAATGAATAGGTTGGATTTCTGCTAATGAAAAGCTTGGTTATTAGAATAATGAAGCTTACTTTTTTTTCACATTGGGGGCTGGATATTGTGCTGCTGTCAAGGGCAGGAATGGTGGAGGGATAGAGAATTGCAACCCAGCCGTCTGCCTGGAAATCCAGTATCATGCCTCAGTTCCGTATTTTGTTAGTGGCGGGAAAGCACAATGGTGCTACTGTTGCTGCAAAGTGACGGGAACCTATTTTAAATTGCTGAAATGCTGATTTAAATGTATTTAAATGTCGTTATATGCGATTTAGTGATTGGTGAGCGATTCTGTGAACAGCTGGCGGCGCTGACGTGCCTCAGGAACGGGCACAAAAGCAGGAGGGCACATTGCTGCGACGGGTAGGCATCCTGGAGCATTTCTACATAGGGAAAGAGGGAGGTTTGGAGGCCATTGTGGGAGCATGTTGCTACAGGCTTTGTAAGGGGGTCTGGGGTAGTGGGGACTCTGCATGGGGCTAAATGTGCATTTGGGGGCCTCGTGGTGTGGGGTCAGTATGGAGTTGGCTAACTGCTGTGTGGTGGTCCCTGTGAGCACACTTCTGGATGGGCCATTATCAAGTTTGGGCTCTGAGGTCCGTGAGTGACAGAAGTGGCACATCAAGTACCAAAGCCGGAGGCCAGACAGGTAGATCAATGTGTGAAGGAGGCAAGAGACAACCACACAATGACTCGTTTGTAGCCATCCTGGTGTCTATTCAGGCTTACCTTAATGCCCTCACAGCCAATGTGATGAGAAGCCTCGTTAACATATGCTATCCCAAGAGTGCTGGTGCACATTGTCTCCACTCGCAAGACAGGGACCACAAATGGAAAGGACGTGACAGAGTTCAGGCATTAAGGTGAGCCTTTATTTCACTTTCTGAATTGACAGCAGGATGGCTGCAAACGAGTCATTGTGAGGTTGTCTCTTGCCTCCTTCGCACGTTGCTGTACCTGTTTGGCCTCCTGCCTTGGTACTTGAGGATGTGCCACTTATGTCAGCAGAGTCGCTCATGGACTTCCAAGCCCAACCTTGATAATAGCCCAACCTTGATAATAGCCCACCCTCTGTCCAGATCACACGGGGGCTGTGGTCACATTGACATAGCCCTAAGGAGGAAGGGTGAGGTTTACATCTCACAATTAAGACATAATGGCACATGGCTTTCAGACAATGAAGCCTAATGATTTGAACAAAGGATCTATTAATTATTCGACACTAAACGTATATTCGACACCCGTGAAACGCAGAGTGTTTCTATGTGCTCTTTTTAATTCGTTTGCGGGTGCTCCTACACAGTGTAATCCTGATGGAAGCAGCTAGGTTGGAGGCAGGCTGGTGATCAGGCTGCCCCTTAGCCTATGATGACTTTGGCGGGCGTCCTCTGAATGCCTGAGGTTGGCCTGGACTGGTACAGGGCTCTCCTCAGGTGTTGCAGCTGCTGGAGCTGCACACACTGGCAGAGGAACCGGTTGCTATACTCTGAGCACCCTGAGGGGAGCCCCCAGAAGTGGCTGCTCCTTTTGAAGGCTCTCTTGAGCCTCCTTGTTCGCCAGAGAAGGACCAGGAACTGCAAAAGCATCCGGGCTCCTGTTGCTTCTCTCACCTTGCCACTGCTGTGTTGAGCTCATGACCAAGGTGATGGGGTGCAGGTCAGCGCGGGTCTGGCTCCCTGAGGGTCGCCAACTTCTCAATGGAGGAAGCCATGCGCTCATATGCCTGGGACATGACAGCAGCCGTGGCATGGATGGATTCCTCCATCGTCCACTCATGGCTGCGCATGGCCTCTGGCATCTCTGCCAGATGTTGCCTTATCTCTCTCTGCAACACCAGCATGCCCTGTGCTGTCAACACCAGAGGCTGATCTTCAGCCTGGGGCTTAGCATGGACCTGGCCACCCACAGTCCACCGACTGTCAGAGACCTTGGCTGTCTCAGCCTCAGCCAGCTGCTCGCATGTGTGTGGTGCTCTCACCAGCTTGTGACTCCTTCTAAAGCCAAGCGGTTACCCACCGTGGTGAAAGTATCTGTGCTGGTGGAGGGTGCAAGAGAGTCATGGGATGGTGCATCCTCTGAGTTGTCCTCAGGTGGACACCTGTGGTTGCGGATCCCTGTGAATGGCTACCTACATGAGAGAAGACAAACATATGTGGGTTATGCTGTGCAAATCTCTTGATATCTGCCAAGTGTTATGTGGGTGTCCAACATTGATGCACATTGCCATCAGGAGAAAATCCTCACTCTCTTGCACAGGGACTCCAGTCTCCCTGTCTGATATTGAGTGGCCGCCCTGGGTGCCCGCCAGCTCCGAGGCTTCTTCCTTGGCAGAGGTCAGTGGACGTATATCTGGGATTCCTCTGCCTGTCAGGGACATCTCCCTCCTATTGTGCGGCCTCTTGTCCTGCAAGAGAAAGGATGGAGATGGTAGAGAATGACACAGAGACCAACATGACAGTTCAGTTATTTTCAGCCCCTCAACCCCAACTGGGAAATCTGATGTCTCTCATGCTGAGACCTGCTGTCATGGGAGTTAAGGGGATTGGGGGGAGTGGGGTAGTGGTGGTGAGCTATGAAGGAAGGTGGCCTGTGGCTGAGAGACTGCCATACATGTCAGTAAGAGACAGAACCCGAGCCACTCAGCTACCCTCCCCATGTCGCATAACCTCCAGCTTAGTCACGTGCAATCCTCTAGAAGGCGACTGGTATGGAGCACTCACGGCAGAACGCAGTAGGTCATTGACACTCTTCCTGCACTGGACCCAGAAGTACTGGGTGACCCCACGGCTGCTAACTTCTTCTGCAATCTCCACCCAGGCTTGCTTGGTCAGGCGGCAGAACCTCTTCTTGCCATCGCCGGGGAAGAGAACCTCCTGCCTTTCCCTTGCGGTCTGGAGGAGAATCTCCAGAGAGACATCACTGAACCATGGGGGCCACCCTGTATTCTTGCTTGGACATCGTCTTCTGTCCTCCTTGGGAGGTGGGGGGCACACAGGTTCCAATCAGACAAAGTTGTAGGCTGCACCATGCTGACAATGTATCCAGGACGGGAGTGAATGCAGGGCTGGCAGACTCTTGAATATGGAGTCATCTGAGATGATAATCAATGACTCGCCTCCCACCCACCCTCACCATGTGATTGGGAAGGGGGCACGCACCTCCCCTATGCAAAATGGGCGCCTGCTGCATAATCACAGTGGGGCAGGTGCCCACGTGACAGATGGGAATGGTGCCCTTTACCAGGCCCACCGCTGGAATCAGTGGCGGGCTCATTAAATTCAGCCCCCGGGAATCTTAAGCTAAACTGGTGTGGTATGTCACGTAAAGCATCTTGTACTCATTATGTACTATCAATTGTAGGTAAATAATTAATTACCTTTAGATGACTAAGCACATTATGATAATGGTCAACACTGCCATATTAGAAAAAGTAATGTTTACTTGTAAACCGAAGGTAATCACTAGTAATTGTAAATAATATTTTGGTATAGAGGAACAGAATGTTTAATTGTAATGGCAAGTTTGGACAATTTCAAAGGGTTCTGAGGTAGGGTAATTCATACAACATTGAGTTCAGTCCATTTGAGTAGATGGCTTTTTACTGCTAGTCTCTTGTTATCGGTAAGTTTTATATTTATAACCTATTATTCATTCTTTAAAAGTTGTAAACTCAACTGTGTTCACTTTTGTAAAAATTATAAAAGATGTTGATTTTAGGAAAAGGTTTTGCAACTAGTGCGTTAAAAAAATCTCCTAAAGCTGGTGTGAGAGTTTACGGTTACTATTTTCTGCTGGGGTAGCATCATACAGCCTAAACGTAGCAAGATCTGGCCTCGATCTGTAGAGATAATTCAGTTACCACATATTCCCTTCTTCCTTCCATTTACCTGGTAATTTAATCATGTAAAGCATAATAGTTCAAAAAGTCACCAAAAATGAACCAGGTTTCAATTATTCATAGTTCTTTGAACTGTCAATGGTCAACTTGCCAAAAATGTCACTGTACAGTTCATTGACAAAGGCCGGAATTTTACACCACCCTAACGAGTTGGATGGTGGTGGGGGCGGGCGTAAAATGGAGCGGGAGGCTTTCCCGACCTGCTCCTGCATCCGCCCCCTTTACGTAGGGCCGGGGGGGTGGGGAGGGGCAGCAAAATGGCCCGCCTGCCCCAGGCCAATCAAGGCCCTTAAGTGGCCACTTATTGGCCACTTAAGGGCCTTTGCCTGCCTCCATGCAGATTTTATGCATGGCAAGCGGGCGTTCTGGAGCCGGGAAAAGCTGCCTGGGAAAATCAGGCGGCTTCTCAGCATCCCCCGGGGGGGAGGGGGGCCTGCTCATCGCGCACAGGGTGCCCGATGAAGGGCCGCCCCCACTACCGCAAGCACCCAACATGTCCCCCTTCCCTCCCAACCGACCACCCTTGCCTCGCCGGGGACCGACTGATTACCCCCGGCGAGGCAACCAAAACCTACCTGTCTTCCCGACTCCATGTCTTTGGCTGGGCTGCAGTCCCAGCAGTGGCCACCATGCCCGGTGGTGCTGCTGGGACTAAGCTGCAGGCCCGCTGATTGACCGGCAGCTCAATGAGGCAGGACTTCCTCCCTCAAGTGGGTGGAAGTCCAACCTTGCAAGTGTTTGGTACTTTCTAGTGCCCTTTAAAGTTGCCAAAGTTTACAGGAAGTGGTGTGACAAGAGCTGAGTTTTTCTGACTTCAAGGTTTGTGCACAAAACAGTTGTGCCAGACATGGGTGCATAGGTAGACCTTCCCCTTGGAATAGAGCTTGACTGGGCAAATGAGCAGAGGACATGCAGAACAGGGCAAGCTGCTAGAAAAGGGAGGAGGGGGGGTGTAGCCGAGGAACAAGAAAAGAGGCAGCAACTTAGCCCCATTCTGGACAGGCTGCACATAGAAAAAGTACCTCAATTGAGATACCAGTAACGGCAGCCCCAGTTCCCCATTCACCTACACTCCTTATCATTCGTCTGTCACTGACCATCACATCAGTATCTTGGCCACAATGCAAAAATAAAAATAACCATAAAATAAATATTCCAAACCAAATTTATAAATGCATTTGTGCCATATTGCGTACAGACGTAAACTAATCACCCTTGTGCATTCCCTCAGTGCCTGTCTTCATTTGCCTTTCCTACTGCTCCTATGCAGTGCCACCCTAGTGGCTGCAGCATGACTGGTGCAAGGCTGCTGAATTTCAGTGGGAGAGACTGTAGATGATCTTGGAGGATGACATCAAGCAGCCTTAGACCTAGAAAGCCTAGCTTCAGACCGTACCACCTTGGTATGGTTGGCAGAGGTCTGGGCTGGCTGGTTTACCACATGGCACTGGCAGACTGGCAGTGGTGGGAGGACGAATACAGTCATCCTGAGAGATGACAGCAAGTTCACACTCCCAAGAGTGACTGCCACTACCCTGGGAGGATGCCTCAGCAATTCTAGCAATATGTTGGAGCACAGATTGCTGGACTGCTGTGACACTCTGCAAGCCCCTTTGAACAGCCATGATGGCAGCAAGCTGACCTTGCATGACTTCAGTTTGAGCTTTCACTCCAGCACTCAGACTTCAGGTGGATGCTGCTTGTGCTGCAATGGAAGCGGAGAGTCATCAGATGCATTATACTTGTATCCACAAGTGTCCTGATGGAGTTGGCCACCAATTCCAAGCTGGAAAGAATGGCTTCCCAGCTCTGCGCAAAGCCCTGTGCCAATTTGATGCCAGACTCTTCCATGCTGTTTGACATTGACTGCAGGTTTTTTGACTGACTTCCCAATGCAGCAAACATTTCGTTGTGCATACCCATCAACTTTCTTCTGTATTCTGTCCCATCAAAGTCCTCATTTGCGTGCTGTATAGCAGAACCCTTGTGCGACTTCACCCTCTGGTGGGCTGGCACCTGTGCTATCCTTGCCCCACGCCCTGGCTGCACACTACTCATGCCCTGTGTCTCACCAAATACTTCAATACTAACTTTTAAATCATGTGCAGTGTCGGTATCTGAGCTGGTGGCTGTGAGTGATGGTGTGTCTTCATCATCACTGTCTTCTTTCTATTCCTCCACTGCCTGGCCAAGTTGCACTTCTTGGGTATCTGAAAAGAGAAAGACAAAAGGGTAAGGTTGTGATGAGGGGAGAGGCGACAGTAAGGGGTGCATACTCACACAAGAGATTGTGGGATGTGGAGGAAGTGGGATGTGAGAAAGTGGATTAGATATGAGGATACCATCATCTTCAATTGATTCAACCCAGCCACTGACCATGGGTCCAGCAATTGCCATTCCAGTAGTGGCCAGCACAGTCTCCTCCATGGGATTAGAGCATGCAGTAGTCCTTCAGTTATCTCCTGCTGCCTCCAGTTGTGCACCACCTTGTCCTTGCAAGAGAGAGGGAAGTGTGTCAGTGAGTGTGGTGCAATCTGTTTGGCTGATATGGCTGTCATGGTAAAATAGCTGGCAATGCATGCAAGCTGTGAGATGTGGGTGTGAGGCTTGCAGCCAATTTAGTGAGGGTGTAGTGGAGTACATGAATGTAAAGTATGAGTCCTGATTGATCGAGATTGCTGGTAAGTGATGGGGGTGTGATGAATTGAGAAGTGGCTGAGGCTAGTGAAGCAGTTGTTAGGATTTGGTATTTGAAGATGCATTCACTGAGCTGACCGTTTGTCATTGAACTTCTTACAGTGCTGCTTCCAGGTTCTTGAGGCTAGACTCCTGGCATTGATATCTACGGCTATCTGCTCCCATTGCCTTTTCAGCATGTGTCTGGAGGACCTCCTCACCCCCTGCTGATGCCAGATTTTTCAAACGCTGGTAGAGTCGGAACCGGGTGCAGAAGCAATTTAAAAACTACAGTCCTGGAGGGCATCTCTGGATCCTGACACCTCTGGGAGAAACTCCAATTTTTAAAGTGAGGGCAGGAGGGAGGGAATGAGGAACCTGCTTGCCTCCAATTAACGGCCCTTTAAGCTCCTAGAGGAGTTTGTGAAGGGGCTAGGGAGGTTGGGACTGCCTTTTCAAAGCGGCTTCTGATGAACTCTGGTGCATGTTACTGCAGGTTCACAGCGGTGTGAAGGGAAACTGATTTTTGAGCTTGAAAATTATGGGGCCCTCGTGCCAGATCACACTCTTTACCTCAGTTTTGGATGGTTGAACACCATCTTATTGTTCTATGTTGATGGCCCTCTAAGCAGCTGCCTGCTTTCTTCAGCACGGCACCAGCAGACCCCATCATAGCTGCTGTCTGTCTTTGCCACTCGTGCTTTGGAGGCAGCTTCTGCCTCCTGCAAACACTCGGTGCCACTAATTGGATGGCGAGTACACCGCTTGCCCAATTAAGGCATTTACATTTCAAAATAGCATCACGTGAGTGACACAGTTGAGACAAGAAGTCAGGACCCAGAAATTATCTGGGTGTCGAGTTCCCAAATTTGTTTTAAAAATCTGGCCCCGAAAATCACAAATCGAAATGTCAAACTACAAAGGAGAAAGATAGTTATTTCCTACTAGCTTTTTTTGAACTGGATAGCCTGGACTCTTCTCAAGGGCTTTATACAGCCAGGGATTTACAAGCACCTGCTAACTTACAACAATTAGTCCCTAACTGAACTAAGGAAGTGACTGTTCAGACCACTTCCCCAGAAGTAGCCGTTCATGCCATTTCTCCAGGGTTTTTGCCAATGTTAGAGCAGGCGATTGGCAGAACCCCCGCAGAAATTCAAAGTGATTGCAAACCAAGAAATGCTGTATATCTTATGTGATTCCTAGATTCTAACTTTGACTATTGAATAATCATAGAATCTAACAGCACAGAAAGAGACCATTCAGCCCATCTTGTCTGTGCTGGCTCTTTGAAAGAGTTATCCAATTAGTCCCATTCACTCCTCTCTACTGTAGTAGGCCTGCATTTTTTTTTTTCATTTTCAAGTGTATATCCAATTTCCTTTTACAGGTTATTATTGAACCTGCTCCCACCATCTTTTCAGGCAGTGCATTCTAGATCACAACAATTTGTTGTGTAAAAAAACTTTCCTTCATCTCCCCTTTGGTTCTTTTGCCAATTATCTTAAATCTGTATCTGGATCTTACCGTCCCTCCCACTATTAGGCATTCATAACTGTTATAATATTAGTTTGATCTGTGCAATCTGCTAGAAATAGCATGTTACCTAAAAAGTCCATGCAAAAATGGTTGTTACCAACTGGAAAATAATTAACCACAAGGCACAGAACAAAGAATATTTGTTCACTTAAGTTTTATTCAGAGAATATTGAAATTGTAAAGTACTTCCCTATTTTTAAAATTTAAAAAAAATTGTTGCTGTTTTTGGGAGAGGAAAAAATAGGAATATCTGTTAGTTTCACTGCCATTGCCAATGCACCAGCAATCTAATGCTATGTTTGGACACTGATGCTCTCTGAGGTGAATTATATTATGGTAACATCAGTGAGATCTTCACACATTGCCCAATGTGATGTTCTTGGGACTGGAGTGATGTTTAGCTGAGTTTGGTAAGAAATATGAGGCAGAGATTAAGACAGGAGCAGCAAGCTGTTGAATATAATGGAGTCGTCTTTATTCTGTTTTACTTTCACTTTGCTAGCATGTGTGTGTTCTGCAGCAGCCCCAAGTGTACAGACTGCACAGTGCAATTTCAAAACCCTATATCCCTCCCCTTCTTAGTAAAAACATAGAATGTTTCAATGGTTTGTTTCCAAAAACGTAAACAATAAACTTAAACAGAAATGGTTCACTTCATAACACAGTCACTTAAATATGGGGGGTGTTTTCTCTAATGAGTATGATATCGTCTGACATCAGATGTGGTCTCATTTGAATCATGTTCTTCATCTGAGGTGTCCATGTCGGAATCAGATTCAATGCTTGCGAGTGGTGTTTTCAGTGCTTTGAAGAATGGCACATTTCTTGTGATGATTTGTGAACCGTGCTTAGCAGTGGTCATTGATCCTTTTGTGTTGGTCACAACAAATAGTTGGATGTCATAAGGGGTTGTTTGTTTTGCAACATGACTATCATGTTTCACAAGTACTTTATCTCCTGGCTTTAGCAGTATAGCTCTAAGTTTCATGTTTCGCTCTGCATTTTCTTTCATTATTCTGTTCTTGATCGCATTCACATACATGTTGATCATTAGCTCCGCAGGGTAGCTCAGGGAGATGTGTGTGTGTGTGTAGGATGTGCAAAGGTGAGTGTAGCTGGAGGTTTTCCAGTAGTCAGGTGAGGAGTCACTCTGTAATTACAAAGAACGTGATATAGCTGTTGCTTCCATGGCTTGTTCTTAGCTGTAGCTGTATGTATCACTTTTTTCAAGGTCTGCATAAATCTCTTGACTTCACCATTAGTTCTTGGCCAATGGGGTGTGATTTATCAATGAGTGAATCTTAGGTAATTTGCGAATTTGCTGAACTCATCGCTGTTGAACGGGGGCCCATTGTCACTTCTTACCCGATTGGGGAATTAGTTACGCCAACTTCAACAAAAGCAGTTATCCCAAAGCTTGATCAGATCTTTGCCTTGTTTGGAATTCCTCAAAAGGTAAGAATTCCCCGATTGGGAATCTGCTGTAGTCGTCATTATCTGCAAAGTCAATGCTAACTTCAATCCATGATCCTGAAGGTAGATCAGACATCTTAAGTGGATCATGAAGATTTGACATTGTGGTTGTTTGACATGGCAAACACTGATTTTGTGCTCTACCATGCAGTCAATTCCTGGGAATTTTCCCTAAGGAATTGTTTGTTCTCCCTGGTGTCCTTCATGTGCTACATCGACAACACATTCCCTCAATGAGTGTGGAATAAAGGCCTGCTCGGGTCTACAACTGAGACCCAACCCGAGCCCGACAGAACCGCATCCAAGTCTAAGCCCGACCCAGCCCAAGTCCTACCATTTTTTCCTGCGTCCGACCTGACCATCAGTTAACTTACCTTCCATTTTTCACTTTGTTCCTTACCTGCACAAGCTTAAAAAAACTGTAACAAAACCACCTTTAAAGTCCAAAAAGTAAATTAACATTAAAATCACTTACCTGAGGTGGTGATAGAGCGTGTCCGATCTGGCCTGACCTGACCTGAGCCCGAGTGCCGGACTCGGAAGTGCGACCCGACCCGAACCCGACACCGACACGTCGTCGGGTTCAGGTCAGGTAGCAGGTCTTTAGTGTGGAATGACAATGTAGTTGTTGCATAATATGAGATCAAATGTGGTTGTAACAGTGAGCTCATTTCAAATATTGTGAAGACCTTGTAGTGTGTGAGTAATTTTTGCTTGTAGACGCTTTCTTGATCAGTTTCGTGATTCCATAGCCTTCATACATAATTGCAATGTCTCATCATGTTTTGTTGCAGCTTTGATGTCAGATAGTTTTAACTACTTCGGCACCGCCTTTATGCTTACGTAATTAAAATGTTGTTCAGCAACCTTTTCTTTACGACTAGTAGGACCGACTGTCGTGAAAGGTAGTCCACTGGGTTGAACTTGCCTGGTTGATACGCAACATGGAACTCATAGTCTTGTAGTCTGAGTATCCAACATTCTATTCAAGTGGGTGAATTGCTATGTGGATTGTTTAACAATCTCACGAGTGGTCTATGATCAGTTAGTACTTCAAATTTGCTTCCATATAAGTAGAGATGAAAGTGTAAGATGCCTCGTGATTGAGCGTGCTTCTCTCCCTGTTTGCAAATAACGTTGCTCAATGGGTGTTAGCGATCTGCTTGTCATCGCAACGATTGATGGGTTACCTGTCTAAGTCACCTGGTCTGGATGGCATGCCTCCCAGGTTGCGAAAGGAAGTGGAGGTGGAGATAGCAGAAGGGCTTGCCATAATCTTCCAATCTTCCCTGGATACAGGGAGGTGCCAGAGGATTGAAGAGTGGCAAATGTGATACCCTTATTCAAGAAAGGGTGTAAGGACAGTCCTAGCAACGAAAGGCCAGTCAGTTTAACATCAGTAGTGGGTAAAATTTTAGAAACTATTAGCAGGGAAAATATCAATGGACACTTAAGAGAGGTTTGAGTTCATTAAGGATAGCCAGCATGGATTTGTAAAAGGCAGATCATGTTTGACAAACCTAATTGAATTTTTCGATGAAGTAACAGAGGTTGATGAAGTTTATTTGTTGTTTATATGGATTTTAAGAAAGCATTTGATAAGGTACCACATAAAAGGCTGCATAAGAAAATTGAGGCTCATGGGAGGGTCAGTGTCCAATTGGATGAAAAATTGGCTTTTGGACAGAAAACAGGGAGTCATAGTAATAGGTTGCTTTTCAGGCTGGAGGATGGTAGACAGTGGTGTTCCTCAAGGGTCAGTGCTGGGACCAGTGCTTTTTTTTACTATATATAAATGACTTGGATCTTGGAATACAGAGTAGAATCTCAAAATTTGCTGATGACAGCACACTTGGGGGGTGCGTCAAACAGTGAGGATGATATGAACCACCTGCAACAGGACATAGATGGACTAGCAGAATGGGCAGAGAGGTGGCAGATGAAATTTAATACTTAATTCGTCGATTTGTATTTTGATTTCCCGGTCGACATGTTCAACAGCACCAAAGTCACATTTGGTTGCTAGTTGCCTCAATTGCTTGCAGTATTGGTCAATTGTCTTGTTTGCTTCTTGCTTAGTGCATCAGATGACAATGATTTTGTGTGTGGTGCTTTTCTTGGGCATGACGTAGGTCGTTGGTGCATTTTTTGCTGAGTTGTTAGTCATTTTGCTCAGGCATAGTGTCTCAAAGATATCTTTTAATTCTTCACCTCCATAGTGTAGAAGCAAAGCCTTTTTCTTTGCATCGTCTGTGATCACGAAACCTGCCATTGCGCTTTCGAACCGTCACAGCCAATTTTGCCAACGTGGGATTATGGATGATGGCTCTGAATGCACATCAAAAGGTGGTAGGTTGGGCATAGACCACGCCATATTGATCAGCAACACCGTGAGAATGCATGAACCGGGATCCAGGCATTCCTGTCAGATGAAACTGCTCTGAGATCTGAGATTGTATACTTTTTGATAGGATGGTTATTTTGGAGAGGTCAGTGTTTGTATATATACGCTGTACAAGCTTCCTGTGTGTCACTCTGACACAGTCTACAACTTAAAGTGCTGTCTGTAAAAGTAGACAAAAACCTTCCAAAAATTTCACAGCTGAAAACAATGTTTTCGGTTTTTCACCATCCTTTTCTTTTTCCTCTTCACCATTGTGATGTTCTCGGCTCTGGAGTGAGGTTTAGCCAAGTTTGGTAAGAAATTTGAGGTATCGATTAAGACAGAAGCAGCAAACTGTTGAACATAATGGAGTCTTCTTATTCTGTTTTACTTTCACTTTCCCTTTGCTAGCGTGTGTGTTCTATAGCAGCTCCAAGTGTATAGCATGTACAATGCAATTACAAAACACTACAGCCAATGGAGAGAGAGAGAAGTTTTCCAAACACCATTCAATGATGAGCATTCACTATGTACAGGAGGTTGATTGTGTAAATTCTATATGATGAAAATTGGCTGCCAGTTTTTAGATTTAGCAGAGAAATAGTAAATCTGAACAAACATGCTTTATAACTGCAGCTAGCTCATCAATTGTTTGTGCTCATATTCGCAAAACAGATCTGAAAAGCAGCATGCAAGCTCTTATTTCAAAGCCTTCAGAAAGTTTGCAAAGAAGCTAAGACATGCCATTAATTGCAGACCTATGTTTCTCTGCTTTATATGTCATGTGAACAACACCCTTTAGTAGATGCATGTCAGTCAGATGAGCAAACATTTATATTATTCAGGTTTTGTGCGTTCGTAACCTATTGTTTTACAGTGCCTGCCCTATATCAGCTGGACAAGAACTGGTCTATTTCTTACAAATTGTTGTGAACAATAAGCCAATTTTATAGATTTGCTATAATAATTTCTTTAGAAATCTTTGGAATTCTTCTTCCCACTACATCTAATGTTTGCTCCAAATGCCTGACATGCTGCCTCTGATCCAAAATAACCCTGACAAATATTTTTAGATGAATGACGGGCTGTGAAGTAGCTATGCTCCAGAATGTAAAGGAGGCAGTTTTATTATATGTAACAATTCCTACTTGCTTGAATTTGTATGGATTTTATTCATTGAGCAACAAAGAATGTGTGTTTATTTTACCCACCCCTCCTCCCCCCAACAAATCTATGAAACACATGGATTTAATTGTATAAGAGTGATATTGGATGATGTTCCTTTAGGTGACTTGAGTTAACAAAGAACTGCTGGGTAGATCCCAGAGGCCTCAATCCCCCAACTATGATCAGCTTGTCAGTCTACTCCTTTGCAACATACAAATCTATTGGTGTATTGGAATGATTTTCATTTTGTATTTCTCTAATTTCTCTAATTAAATGTTGCTAAGAGGGCCATTGAATTCAGCAATTCCTGCAGGTCTGATGGCTTATCTGTCAATGTGGGATTTATCTTGATTACACATAAAAGCAAACGATGTGCTGCCGTGTGATATAGACAAGGCTTTAGTGTTCCAATCAGATGCCCATGTGTGATTTTGGAACATCTGAGTAAATATTTACTCGAATGCTTCAAGTCACACTATAAACTCACCAAAGTGTTTGACTCATTTTAAGTGACGAGTAAATAATGCTTTTTTAACATAAATATTCCAAAGCTTTGGCTGTAGTTACAGCAAGTGCTGAAACTTGTTAAAATGCCCTCTTGACTTGAAACCCCAATCCCTACTCAAAAGGCCAATGTTACCATGTTTGGGAATTTTGGACCAGGCTCCTTCCTGGATATGCTCACTCTGGAAACTCTGCTGTAAAGTTGTCTTGTTGGCTGCCATGAGCAATTCACTATATGCTGCATCTTGGTATGCAAAATTTAAATTTGTATCAGTTTTGCTAAAAATTAATAAGTACAAAGGAGCTAAACATGAGTGTTGACAAAGTTACATTATCATGCCAATGTTTACATACCTGCAGCATTTTAAAATGGTTGTATTACATTCTAGCAGTCTGGTAATTAAAGATGTTTCAAAATGACACATGGGCATCTGATTGGAACACTAAGACCATAATTAGTCATTTGCAGCCTTGTCTGTATCATAAGGCAGCACATCGTTTGCTTTTACACGTCTTCTTTCTTCTTCTTTGGCCTCCTTGTCTCGAGAGACAATGGGTAAGCGCCTGGACGTGGTCAGTGATTTGTGAAGCAGCACCTGGAGTGGCTATAAAGGTCAATTCTAGAGTGACAGACTCTTCCACAGGTGCTGCAGATAAAATTGGTTTTCGGGGCTGTTACACAGTTGGCTCTCCCCTTGCGCTTCTGTCTTTTTTTCCTGTCACCTGCTAAGTCTCTTCGACTCGCCACTTTTTAGCCCCGCCATTATGGCTGTCCGCCAGCTCTGGCGATCACTGGCAACTGACTCCCACGACTTGTGATCAATATCACAGGACTTCATGTCGCATTTGCAGACGTCTTTAAAGCGGAGACATGGACGGCCGGTGGGTCTGATACCAGTGACGAGCTCGCTGTACAATGTGTCCTTGGGAATCCTGCCATCTTCCATGTGGCTCACATGGCCAAGCCATCTCAAGTGCCACTGGCTCAGTAGGGGATGTTGGCTGCCTTGAGGACTTCTGCGTTGAAGATACGGTCCTGCCACCTGATGCCAAGGATTCACCGGAGGCAGCGAAGATGGAATGAATTGCGATGTCGCTCTTGGCTGACATACGTTGTCCAGGCCTCGCTGCCGTAGAGCAAGGTACTGAGGACACAGGCTTGATACACTCGGACTTTTGTGTTCCGTGTCAGTGTGCCATTTTCCCACACTCTCTTGGCCAGTCTGGACATAGTAGTGGAAGCCTTTCCCATGCGCTTGTTGATTTCTGCATCGAGAGACAGGTTACTGGTGATAGTTGAGCCTAGGTAGGTGAACCCTTGAACCACTTCCAGAGCGTGGTCACCGATATTGATGGATGGAGCATTTCAGACATCCTGCCCCATGATGTACGTTTTCTTGAGGCTGATAGTTAGGCCAAATTCATTGCAGGCAGCCACAATCCTGTCGATGAGTCTCTGCAGACTCATGTAATCAAGATAAATTCCACAATGAGATCATAAAGAGCTTTGACTCAGGATAACGAATTGAGTTTAAAACAAGTTTTAAAAAAAAGTACTGGGAAATAAGCTGACACAGAGCTTTCAAAATTACACAAGTCAGCAGGAAATCCTTTTGCTTTACACTTTAAAAGAGAATACAGCAGACTTACAAAACTGTTAAAAAGGCAAAAGCAAAGAGTCTACAACTTTGTAGTTAAGTAAATATATTTATATTTACCATTGTGAGCATTTCTACAGATAATAACTATTGCCAGCATCAGTTGGTACTGTTGGAAGTGCTTTACTTAGTAGCATATGGCCTAAAGAAATGTGCTAGAGTGATTGCTGGGTTATAGCTTGATGAAAAAGTGTCTTCTGAAGACTTTTTTTGTGGTTGAAGAGGAGTAGCTAAAAGAGGCATGTATAATTTTTTATGGGAATACAACACACAAAAGTGATACAACAGTGTCCTTTGACCTGGTTTTGTACAATTAAATGATGAAATAGTTGCCAACCACATTTTCCTGAAGAAAATGAACATTTAAAAATATAATTTATAAAGCACTGTAAAACCAATTTTAAGCAAAATAGTACTTTTTCTCCACTGTCAGAGCTGCCATTTTGCAGATGATGGTTTGCCTCGTGCCATTCCCAGGCATTTTATGAATGTGTCAGGTTCAACATCTAATCTGATCTGAAGGGCCGGGGGTGGGGGCTGGTGGTGGTTAGGTGTTTTATTGATTGAGGAACAAGACTTCCAGTATAATTTTTATCTAAATTTACAAATATTTATTGATTGAACAAAACAGTAGCTTCTCATCTGAGATGGGGAAACAGGCTATTCTGGCCAGTTCTACATGACTGACAATTAAAGAATGATACTGGATGACTGGTGGGTGCAGCAGGAGAGCGGAAATGGAACTGAAAGAGAATATGGGCCTATTTGAAACAGAGACTAAAAGTGTTTAAAAATGATTGCCAAATTTAGTACTGTCCTGTACTTCTTTTTGCTTCCTGTTTGCAACGGCGCATTATTTTTCACACAGCTTAAATTTCATGCAACAATTGACCTCTGTTTATTTGCTTTAGGTTTATTGAACTAGTTGTTGGAAGAAGAGGAAACTAAAGGGGATCAGTAAGAAACCGAAGCCCTCAGAGAGGACATATCAGCCACACTGCGCATTTAGGTACAAATTTTTCTTCTGAATATGGAAATTGTTATAGATTTTCAGTTCTGTGGAATGAATAAGCTTTGGTTTAGCGTGTTAGTAAACAAAAGACTTTAAATGATCCTCATCTGTAGAACTGATTGTCATGTAACAGTGTGGTGTGCTTATCTTTTGAGATGTGTAACTTGCATAAGACCTGCATAAAAGAATTAGGTATTAACCAGAAATTAGCTGATTTCAGAAGCTAAAATTACTCATTGGGTCAATTTGGTTTTTCTTGAATTTTCCAATTTGGACGTTGATATTTGCTGCCAAGTTGTGGGAAATGCAGTGTGAGTCTGTACAGATCTTTTGGGAAAAAAACAAACTTGACCACCTAGTGTTGGTGAAAGACAATTCAGTAATGAATGAAGCAGGGTTGTGAATCTTCAATCCACTTCAGATTCCGTCAAGTATGTTCCAGATCTGCCTTACTGATTTGGATTTAGCTGACTAAATAGAATTCAGTCAACTGCGCTCCACTTGAATTTCATTTCAAATTTAATTGAATTTATTCTGAAGAGTATTTGATTGTCATTTATTGCTGAAAATATTGCATTTAACTATATAAATTTTAGCATCTGTAAATATATTTGTACTTTAGAGGTATTATTGTTTGTGATTTTAAAGTGGTTGACTCTTAAGTGCCTTCTGAAATGGCCTAGCAAGCCACTGAGTTCAAGGGCAATTAGGAATGAGCAATAAATGCTGGCCTAGCCAGCGACGCCCACATCCCACGAACATATTAAAAAAAAAGTAGCTGATCTCAGGAGATCATAAAGAGCTTTGACTCAAGGTAACGAATTGAGTATAAAACAAGTAAAAAAAAAGTACTGGGAAGTAAGCTGACAGAGTTTTCAAAATTACACAAGTCAGCAGGAAATCCTTTTGCTTTACACTTTAGAAGACAATACAGGAGACTTATAAAACCATTAAAAAGGCCAACTCAAAGAGGCTAAAACTTTTTAGTTAAATAAATATATTTATATTTACCATTATGAACATTTTTATAGAGAATAACTATTGCCGGCATCAGTAGGTACTGTTGGAAGTGCTTTACTTTGTAGCATACGGCCTAAAGAAACGTGTTCGAGAGATTGCTGGGTTACAGAAAAGCATTTGAAGTGGTTTTTCTGCCTTGTACTCAGATTCAGCTGGAGTGGCCTCTGACAACCTGAGGTCTTTGGGACAGTAAATGGTTGTGGTCTGCCTTCTCCTTTAAAGTCAGACAAATACATTAGGAAGAGAAGAGAGTGCTCTGCCTGTACTTTGTCTACACCTGCCTCGTATAAATGAATTACAAAGCAGCATGCAGGTAGTTTCAGATACCAAGTTAAATTGGGGCCATAACATGTAGAAGTTAAGTATGACAATAGCAACATTTTTAAGCATCAGCCACAGCGTTCAGCCTGCAGCATTGAAAGTGCCTCATACATAATCACTGTCTCTTAGGGGTCCTTCTCGCAGTTGAGTTCTTCCCTACATGGTTCCACTCCATCTCTGCCTCCCAATGTCTTGCATCTCCCTCTCCACTTCCAAATCCAAAATATAGCAACTATCCTCTAGTTTTCTCAAGATGTGATTAGTTACCATAAATAGACTCTTAAAACATTTTAGATGATGTTGACTTCTCACTTAGCAGCAGAGTAATCCATTGTGTGCAATATGTAATACTGTTCCTCTCCTTGGAAAACAATACCTGCTACAACTTGGCAACAAAGTGGGAGGACCACTAAAAGTTTTTATATACCAGGGAGGAGAAGCTTTAGCTATAGGGAGAAATGAGAGGCTCTTTGTATAAGAACAGAAAAGGTAAAAGGACATTTGATTTAGATGCTCAAACTAATGAGGGGCTAACAGCATAAATTAGGAAATAGTATTTCCACTGATCAAGGAGGTAGTATCTACATGACCTAAAATAAACATAATTACCAAAACAAGGGAAAAGATTAGAAGAGCAAGTGTTACGGTTTGGAATGTCCTGCTCCTGGCAACATATCAATTTCATAGTACCGATTCCAGCGCCACCACTTATCACCAGGGCAGCGGGCGGTGGGGGAGGTGGGACAGAGATCCCACTCTCCTCCTAATTGAAGCCACCTAAATCAATTAAAAAGCTCGTAAAGAGCTGTCAAGGTGTGATTTTAAATTTTTAAAGGGGCGGACAAGTAACCTGCACCTTCACAAACTGACTAGCTGAAGGCAAGCGGGTAAAGAGTGGGGAGTCAATCATGGCTGCCCCAGGGCATCACCCTGGCCCCATAAGTGGGTCAACGGGGAAAAGGGAGACTGGGCACTTGGTAAGGGGGTGCTCATGGTGCTGCACAGAAGGCAGGGAGAATGGACACTCGGCACACAGGCTTTGAATGGGTTTGGCAAGCCCCTGGCATTGTGGGGGCAGAATAGCAGGGGGCAAGGCTCCCAAGGACAATTGGGCATACAACTTCCCAGAAGGAAGGCTCATGCTGGGAATGGGGGCACGACTGTCGGATTTTGGGCTCAGTGGCAATGAGGGGCAACAGCTTCCACAGGAAGGGTAGAACCCTGGGCATCAAGAGGGGACTGGAGAGGAAAGAAGGGCAGGAAGGCAATAGAGCCAAATCCTCAACACAGGATCGACCACTGAAGACGGAGCTATCTGGAGATGACTGTGAACCAGTGCTGCAGGAGACTGCAACTCTCTAGGCAGATGGCCACAGATATCTGTGCCCTCGTTATCAAAGACCTCACACCTCGCAGCACTGCCAGTGGCCATCAAAGTCATTGTGTACTTGAACTTCTTCACTTCTGGCTCCTTCCAAAGATCAGCTGCGGACCTGAGTGGCATCTTGCATACAGCTGTACACCACTGAATCTCGCTGGTCACGGATGTCCTCTTTGCCAGAGCTGGACAGTACATCCAGTTAATAACAGACATGGCCTCACAGGGACAGAGGGCATTGGGTTTTGCCTCCATCGCTGGATTTCCCCAGGTGCAGGGCATTATTGATTCCACCCCTGTGGCCATCAAGGCACCCAGTGATTGGCCAGTGAGACCCATCAACAGGAAGGGCTTCCACTCCCTCAACATCCAACTGATCCATAGCCACAACAAGAACTTCTTACATGTGTTCGTTCGCTTTCCTGGTAGCTGCTGTGACTCCTTCATTTTCACCAGTCCAGGCCTCAGATCTTCACTCTAACCCCCAAAGTGCAAGGATGGATCTTAGGGGTCAAGGGATATCCCTTGAAGAGATGGCTATTGACCTGTGTATGGGAGCCACAGGCACAGAAGCAATACAACCATTGCCATCTGCCCAGTTATTGAGCAGGTTATCTGGCTTCTGAAGATGTGATTCCAGTGCCTGGACCAGTTGGGTGGTGCTCTCCTGCAAGGGTCTTGGTCATTGTGGTGGCCTGCTGTGCTCTCCATAACATTGCTTTCCAGAGAGGTGTGGACCTTGTGGACAGTGAGGCAGCTCATCGGGGGAGGAGCAGGTGGTGAGACAGAAGGAGGAAGAGGGGGTAGAGGGTTATGACGCTGAACAGAGAGGTGTCCCTGCCGCACAACGAGATGGCCTCCTCCTGCTATCCTCTGGGTAAAGGACCTCCCCCCTCTCCCTCATGGCCAGCATTAGATCCAGGCCGGCATCAATAAAGCGAGGGTCTGCCCTGCCCCGGATGCCAGTCTTCTGGCTCCCTGTGATATTATGCTTCCCTCTGGTGATGTAGAAATCAATGGCACAAACTACAGATCTCTCCCTCTAGACAACCCACAGCCTCTGTGATGGCTGCAATGGGTTTCTAAATGAGTCCCACACTTCTTCTGACCCGTCTCTGTTCCTGGCTGTAATTGGGCAGGAAACCCATCTCCATATCAGTTATGGGCTCACCCTCATGAAAATCAGCTTTTTAATCAATTTCCTACCAGAGACAAGTTTCTGACCCAAAAACAGACCCAGCTTCTGTTCCCCACTTCCATGGTGAAAATTCAGTCCCATGATTCTGTACAACAAGCTCTTTGAATTACAAGATTGTGAAAGCAGTAAGGAATTTTTTACTCTGCTGGTCTTGAACATTTCACTAAAAATATTTCACTAAGAAAATATCAGGTTTTCTTCAGCACCTGTAAGATAAACAGGAAAACCTCAGCATCCTGTTCTCTGTGCAAATGTGCACATTAGTTTGACAATGCAGCAGTTTTACAGTGATGGGTGTCAGTTTCCATTTAGATATTGATAGCAGTGTTTAATCTTTACGCTAATTAAAAAATTCACAGTACTTGGCTCACATCTGTTCTTACCTGTCCTTGAGCATCACTGCAATATAACTGGCTGTGCTCTTTAATCTGTAGGTGGCCAGAGATTTAGTTGTTGAGGAAGCTATTCTGATCGTTCCGTAGTATTTCCAACTGGTACAGTAATTAAATACAGTGAATATTTTGTTTTCAATGTGGGTACAATTTGTTTTGTGCATTAAGGTGTGGAAGGTGGGGAATGAAATATGTTTCTTTTTGCTTGCACTTCTAGATCAGCTTTTGTAATGGATTAGAGGATGGCTAACATTTCCTCTGCTCCTCAACAATGATGAATGAAGTTTCTTACTTACCAATGTACAATCCTTACCAAAATGGTTATCCTGTTGGAGGGGTCTGTGCAAACGATGACTTGCATTATTATAGCATCTTTAATGTAATAAAACATCCCAAGGTGCTTAAAACCTCCCAAGGCACTTAACAGGGGCATTATCAAATAAAAATTAACACCAGGCCACAAAAGGGGATATTAGGGCAAATGACCAAGCTTGGTCAAAGAGGTCAGTTTTAAGGAGTATCTAAAAGAAGGAAAGAGAGGTGTAAGGAGGGAATTCCAGTGATGAGGCCTTAGCAGCTGAAGGCATGGTCACTAATAGTGGAGTAATTAAAATTGGGGGATGCTCAAGAGGCCAGAATTAGATGAGTGCAGCTATCTCGGAGGGTTGTGGGGCTGGAGGAGGATACAAAGGAAAGGAGGGGTGAGGCCATGATGGGTTTTGAAAACAAGGACCAGAATTTTAAAATCATGGTGTTGCTTGAACAGGAGCCAATATAGGTCAGCGAGCACAGGGGTGATGGGTGAATGGGACAGTGTGAGTTCGAACACATGCAACAGTTTTAGATGGCCTCAAGTTTACAGAGGATAGAACGTGGGAGGCTGACTAGCATTGCGTTGGAATAGTCAAGTCTAGAGGTAACAATGGCATGGATGAGTACTTCAGCAGAAGGTGAGCTGAGGCAGGTGCGGAGTCAGGCAACGTTACATAGTTGGAAATAGGCAGTCTTAATGATGGCATGGATATGTGGTCAGAAACTCACCTCAGGCTCAAATATGACACCAGCATTGTGAACAGTGTGGTTCAGCCTCAGACAGTGGCAAGGGAGAGGCTAAAGAACAGTGTTTGAAGCAGGGACCGAAGTTAATGCCTTCAGCCTTCCCAATATTTATTTGCAGGAAATTTCTGCTTATCCGGTACTGGATGTCGGACAAGCAGTGTGACAATTTAGATATAGTGGAGGGATTGAGAGAGGGGGTGGTGAGGTAGAGCTGGGTGTCATCAGTGTACTGGTGGAAACTGATACTGTGTTTTCAGATGATGTCTCCAAGAGGCAGAATGCAGATGAGAAATAGGGGCCAAGGATAGCTCCTTGGGGCACACCAGAGGTAACGGTGCAGGAGTGGGAACAGAAGCCATTGCATTTGATTCTCATAGGTAAGAATGGAACAAAGCAAGGACAGTTCCGTCTAGCTGGGTGACGGAGAAGAGGCGTTGGAGGGAGTTGGTGTGGTCAACTGTGTCAAAGGCTGCAGAGAGATAGAGAAGGATGAGGAGGGATGGTTTAACACTGTCGCAGTCACACAACTCCATTTCATGTTGGTCAATAAGCACAAATTAATTTATGTTTATTTCCAACATAGCGATGTGCCAGCAATTCATCAGGGTGCAAGGGAGGAAACAGCTGCACATGGTATAATAAGAATAACAGGACAGTTGCTTCCCGAAGTCAGAGGAGCTAAAACAAAAAAGAAAACGGGAACAAAGTAGCACTATGGCCCTTGAGAAAAATAAAGAACAGTTTATGACTGCACATATCTAAATTAGCACCTCCTTGTATCAGTCTCCACCCGCATCTCCCTTCCACGCCCCAACCTTAACTCCTTCTGTATTTGTCCCTGGAAGAAATTGAAATTCACTTCCAATTGCATTTTCAAAATCTCAACTATCTAGCTTTGGCCATCTGTTCACCACATTTCAGCAGCTATTAATTTGCTCAACCACACCCTCACCTCCATCTTTTGATGCCATAGACCCCAATAAAACCATTACTATCTCTCACCCTGGTTACTCCCCCTGCTATGGCTTTCATTGCTGCTCACTTAAGTCCAAGAGATGCAGATGAAGGAAGGATATGGTGGACAGCTGGTTCGGCTATTCACTGCCAAATCTGGCTGGACCACAAAAACACCATTGAATCCTCTTCTGACCTGATAATACAGTTCACTATTCCAGGATCATCCTGGACTGCAAAAATAACCCCTGGCTTCATTTCTCTGCTGAACACTGTGCGATCATCAGCGAACATCCCCACTTCTGACCTTATGATGGAAGAAGATCATTGATGAAAAAGCTGAAGATGGTTGGGCCTAGAACACTTAGTGAGTGGGCAAGAACGTGGAATATAATGTGGAAAAATGTGAGGTTATCCACTTTGGTAGGCAGATGTGCAGACTATTTCTTAAATGGTAAGAGATTAGAAAGTGTAGATGTACAAAGGGACCTGGGTGTCCTCGTCAATAAGCCACTGAAAGCTAACATGCAGGTGCAGCAAGTAATTAGGAAGGCTAATGGTATGTTAGCATTCATCACAAGAGGATTTCAGTACAGCAGTAGTGAAGTCTTGCTTCAATTGTATAGAGCCTTGGTTAGACAGCACTTGGAGTACTGTGTGCAGTTTTGGTCCCCTTACCTTAGGAAGGATATTATTGCCATAGAGCAGGTGCAACGAAGGTTCAGCAGACTTGTTCCCAGGATGGCAGGACTGTCCTATGAAGAGAGATTGGGGAAACTGGGCCTGTGTTCTCTCGAGTTTTGAAGAATGAAAGGTGATCTCATCGAAACCTACAAAATACTTAAAGGGATAGACAGGGTAGATGCAGGTAAGATGTTTCCCCTGGTTGAGGAGTCGAGAACCAGGGGACACAATTTCAAAACAAGGGGGAAGCCACTTAAGACAGAGATGAAGAGAAATTTCTTTACTCAGAGGGTTATGAATCTTTAGAATTCTCTACCCCGGAGGGCTGTGGAAGCTCAGTTATTGAGTATGTTTAAAGCAGAGATTGACAGATTTCTAAATACCAATGACATAAAGGGATATGAGGATAGTGAGGGAAAAAGGCATTGAAGTGGATGATCAGTCATGATCATATTGAATGGTGGAACAGGCTTGATAGGCTGAGTGGCCGACTCCTGCTCCTATGTTCCTACCCTGAGGATGTGATATCTACTGGAGAGCTAACTTTTGAGATTTATGATTTAGTGCTCTCTAATGTAGTCTTTTTAACACCTCTCCCTAAACTCCTTCACCCTCACCTCCAACAATAAGTGTGAGTTCATGAACTTCTTTGTCACTAAGATCGAGAACATCTGATCAGCTGCCTCTACCCCATCCCTCCCTTCCACTAGCCCACTGGGCTAAAGCTCCCCCCGCCCTAACCTTGAGCTTGCATCTGTCTGTCCTATCTTCTCTCATTCCCTCTCCGAGCTCATCATCCATGAGAACCATGTCCCGCTCCCTTGACCCTAATCTCACTAAACTGCTGACCACACAATGTTCCTTGCTGCTCCCCATGTTAGCTGATATTAACGGTTCTCTCTTCAGGTACTGTCTCTCTCTAATTCTGCCATCATCACCCCTCTCCTCAGAAAAGCAACCCTTGACCCCACTGTTCTTGATAACTACTGCCCCAGCTCCAATCCCCCCATTCCTGTCTAAACTCCTTGAACCTGTTGTCGCCTCCCAAATGCGTGCCCATCTTTCCCAGAACTCTATGTTTGAATCCCTCCAATCACCGCCCTTGCCATAGTACCAAAACAGCAATCAAAGTCACCAAATTATATCATATATGACTGTGACAAAGGTAAACTTTCCTGCCTCATCCTTCTCAACCTGTATGACAAAATTGACTATACCATCCTCCTCCAATGACTCTCCACTGTTATCCAGTTGCGTGGGATTGCTCTCAACTGGTTCCATTCTCATCGATCTAATCGTATCCAGATTATCATTTGCAATGGCTTCTCTTCCTACTCTCACACAGTTACCTTTGGCATCCCCCAAAGATCTATCCTTGGCCCCCTCCTATTTCTCACCTACATGGTGCCCCTTGGTGACATCATCCGAAAGCACAGCGTTATTTTTAACATGTATGCTGACGACACCCAGATCTACCTCACCAACGCCCCTCTCAATTCCTCCAATGTTGCTAAATTATCATAGAATGATTACAGTACAGAAAGAGGTTAATTCAACCCATCATATCCATGCTGGCTCATTGTAAGAGCAACTCACCTAGTCCCACTCCTCTACCTTACCCCTGTAGCCTTGCAAATATTTTCTCTTCAGATAATTATCCAGATCTCTTTTGAAGGCCTTGATTGAATCTGCCTCCACCACACTCTCAGGCAGTGCAATCCAGATCCTAATCGCTCGCTGCGTAAAAAAAGGTTTTCCTCATGTCACCATTGCTTCTTTTGCCAGTCACCTTAAATCGGTGTCCTCTAGTTCTCGATCCATCTGCCAATAGAAATAGTTTCTTCTTACCTATTCTGTCCAGGCCCCTCAAGATTTTGAACACCTCTATGAAATCTCCTCTTATCTTCTCTTCCCCAGCTGATCCAATCTATCCATGTTATCAAAGTTCCTCATCCCTTAAACCATTCTCGTGAACCTTTTCTGCACCCTCTCTAATGCCTTCACATCCTTCCTCAAGTGTGGTACCCAAAATCAGACACAATACTCCAGTTGAGGCAAAACCAGTGTTATATACAGATTTATCATTTCCTTACTTTTGTACTCCATGCCCCTATTTATAAAGCCCAGGATCCTGTATACTTAATTAACCGCTATCTCAACCTGCCCTGCCATCTCCAATGATTTGTGCACATATACCCCCAGGTCCCTCTGCTCCTGCACCCTCTTTAGATTTGTACCCTTTATTTTATATTGCCTGTTCTCATTTTTACTGCCACAATGCATCACTTCACGCTTCGCTACATAAAATATCATCTGCCACTTGTTTGCCCACTCCACCAGCCTGTCTATGTCCTCTTGAAGTTTATCACGATCCTCCTCACAGTTCACAATACTTCCAAGTTTTGTGTCATATGCAAATTTTGAAAATGTGCCCTATACACTCAAGTCTAGGTCGTTAATATACATCAAGAAAAGCAGTAGTCCTTGGACCGACCACTGGGGTACCCATTATGTACCTTTTCCTGCAGTCCGAAAAACAACCGCTCACCACTACTCTCTGTTTCCTGTCACTCAGCCAATTTCATATCCGTGCTGCTACTGTCCTTGTCATTCCGTGAGCTCTAATTTTGCTGACGAGCCTGTTATGTGGCACTTCATCAAATGCCTTTCGGAAGTCCATGTACACCACACCAACCACATTACCCTCATCAATCCTCTCTGTTTGCTCATCAAAAAACTCAGGTAAGTTAGTTAAACATGATTTGGCCTCAGATTGCTTATCCCACATCCAGTACTGGATGAGCAGAAATTGCCTCCAATTATACATTGGAAAGACTGAAGCCATTGTTTTCGGTCCCTGCTCCAAACGCAGTTCCCTAGCTACTGTCTCCATCCCTCTCCCAGGCAACAGTTTGAGATTAAACCAGTCTTTTCACAACCTTGGTATCATATTTGACCCCAAGATGAGCTTCCATATTCGCGCCATCACTAAGACCACCTATTTCCACCTCTGTAACATCGTCCAACTTCACCCCTGTCTCAGCACATCTACTAGTGAAACCCTCATTTATGCCTTTTTTACCTCTAGACTTGATGATTCCAACGCACTCCTGGTTGGTCTCCTACTTTCTAAACTCTGTAAACGTGAGGTTATCCAAAACTCTGCTGCCCTTGTCTTAACTCGCACCAATTCCTGTTCATCTATCACCCCTGTGCTTCCTTACCTACATTGGCTCCCAGTCAAGCAACGTCTTGATTTTAAAATTTTATCCTTGTTTTCAAATCCCTCCATGTCTTCGCCTCTCCCTATCTCTATAATCTCCTCGAGTCCCTAACCTTCCGAGATAACTGCATTTATCTAATTCTGGCCACTTGAGCATCCTGATTTTAATTGCTCCACCATTGGTGGCTGCATCTTCAGTTGCCTGGGCCCTAAGCTCTGGAATTTCCAACCTACATCTCTTTGCCTCTCTACCTTGCTTTCCTCCTTTAAGACACTTAGTAAAACCCACCTCTGACCAAGCTTTTGGTCATCTCAACTAATATCTCCTTATATGGCCTGGTTTCATATTTTGTTTTATAATGCTCCTGTGAGGCACTTTGGGACATTTTATTACGTTAAAGGTGCCATATAAACATAAGTTGTTATTGTTAAGCTATTCCCTCTACTGTTGGTTCTTCTAACATCACTGGCAAACTGCATGAAGGAGCCTACACCAACTAAAGCAAAGACACCTTTGCCAAACTTGCCAGTGGCATTGCAGAGAACCTAAAGAGGAAGAGGAAACTTGTTTTTTAACATGGAGGGAAAAAGAAAGCTGAGTTTTTGCAGAATAGTACAAGAGCACTTGCAGTAAAATCACAGGATTTTAGTTTCTTGCCGAGCTTCCCCATCAGTCAGCATTGTTTCCCGGACTGTGGGAAAACTTATAGCCACAAAGTGTTTTGGAGACTGGTGCTTATGTTTTACACACCACATGTTCTGTGGCCTCTTGAGTGGAATACAATACCAATTAGTGCCAAAATATGGACCCCATTCCACCTTTCCAAAATTACTTGAAGTAGGCGTATTTGCCATATGATGCATTCATGGGATGTGGGCATTGCTGGCAAGGCCAGCATTTATTGCCCATCTCTGCCCTAGAGAATGTGGTGGGCAGCCACATTTTTGAACTGCTGCAGTCCATATGCTGTAGGTACATCTACAGTGCTGTTATGGAGGGAGTTCCAGGATTTTGACCCAGTGACAGTGAAGGAACGGTCATATAGTTCCAAGTCAGGATGTTGTGTGGCTTGGAGGGGAATTTGCAGATGGTGATGTTTCCATGCATCTGCTGCCCTGTCCTTCTAGGTGGTAAAGGTCATGGGTTTGGAAGGTACTGTCGAAGGAGCCTTGGCAAGTTGCTACAGTTCATCATGTAGATGGTACACACTGCTACCACTGTGCGCCAGTGGTGGAGGGAGTGAATGCTGATGTGGGTGGGGTGCCAATCAAGCAGGCTGCTTTGTCTTGGACGGTGTCAAGCTTCTTGAGTGTTGTTGGAGCTGCACCCATCCGGGCAAGTGGAGAGTATTCCATCACACTCCTGACTTGTGCCTTGTAGATGGTGCACAGGTTTTGGGGAGTCAGGAGGTGAGCTACTTGCCGCAGAATTCCCAGCCTCTGACCTGCTCTTGTAACCACAGTACTTATATGACTGGTCCATTTAAGTTTTTGATCAATAGTGACCCCCAGGATGTTGATGGTGGGGGATTCAGCAATGGCAATGCCATTGAATGTCAAGGGGAGATGATTAGATTCTCTCTTGTTTGAGATGGTCATTGCCTGGCACTTTTGTGATGTGACTACTACTTGCCGCATATCAGCCCAAGCCTGAATGTAGTCCAGGTCTTGCTGTATATGGGCATGAACTGTTTCAGTATCTGAGGAGTTACAACTGGTACTGAACACCATGCAATCATCAACAAACATCCCCACTTCTGACCTTATGATGTAGGAAAGGTCATTGATGAAGCAGCTGAAGATGGTTTGGACCTAGGACAACACCCTGTGGAACCCCTGCAGTGATGTCCTGGGATTGTGATGACTGGCCTCCAACAACTAAAACCATCCTCCTTTGTGCTAGGTGTGGAGAGATTTCCCCCGATTCCCATTGATTTCAATTCTGGTAGGGCTCCTTGATGCCACACTTGACTAAATGCTGCCTTGATGTCAAGGGCAGTCACTCTCACCTCACCTCTGGAATTTCAGCTCTTTTTTTGTCCATATTTGGTCCAAGGCTGTAATGAGGTCTGAAGCTGAGTGGTTCTGGTAGAACCAAAATTGGTGGACCACAAAATTCCAGATTCAAAATGACAGCTGATCACAGAAAAATTGGTTGCCTTTCAAATCTGAGGCCTCCTGTGGGACAGCAGTGGAAAACAGAGTTTGAGGACTTTCAGTTTTAGTTAGACTGACCTGCGTTAAACTCCTCCCACTCCCGCACGCATTGCACCAACAGTGCAGCAAAGTGCCATTCCGACATTCTGCCAGTTGACATTCCTCTAGCTCCAGTACTGGCCCAGATGCCCATCCCTAATATGTAATACTTCCCTGAGATGTGGGACAGTGTCATGGCAAGGACAGATGGGTGATGTAATGCTGCCACTGGGATTCCTAATCTGGCACAAATGGACGCGGGAAACAATCCCTGTGACAGAACACATGAGTTCATGATCCAGTCGAAATTGGGTGTCATTTAAATTATACTGGCAAGCTGCAGCCACATGTTGCTCATCCACAGGCAATTTGCCGGTAAAGGGAGCATCATTGTTGGGCCACTGCACTCAAGTAAGTTGCAGGAAGATTGTTGAAGGATACTATAGGGCAGGGCAATCACGACACCTGTGCAGCCAGACAGCACTCTTGCTCCTCCTGGATCCCCAGGAAGTTTTGAAAAAGATGTATAACTTACCCTTCAATGGCCATCATAGGGGGCACTGAAGAATCCTGCCCTTCTCATCACTGACTAATTCTGAAAGGGGGTCATTCAAAAGATATAGACCTCTAATTAACATATTGAAGTGGCCTAACTCATGTTTTAGACATCCACAAAAAATGAGCCAAGAAGAAGGACCAATGCCCAGACAGATTGGGTGCAGAGCCCTCCCACTGTTAAATTGGCATACTTTGCCCAAAAAATGGGTGCAACGTATACCAATTTCTATCCATATAATTATATAATATAATAGAGGCTGGACTTTAATGCCACCCACCTATTTCCCCCACCACACCCCTCCTCCCCTGCCCCCACCAGCCCCCGGGAGCAGGCTGCGAGGCAAGGGGGCATAAAATTATGTGGGAGAAGGAAGGTCAACCCCACCCCAGCTAAAACTAGCCGTCCTGCCCTACCCTCCGACCCACCCACCCGCCCCTTGCTGAAGCCTAGCCAATTGTCCCCGGCAAGGACCGATTCTCACTTGCCTGTTCCTAGGCCAGCTCCATTGTGGCTCCTCTTGCTAGGCGCTGTCTCAGCAATGGCCACCGCTTCCAGTAGCGCCACTGGGACGGAAGAGCTGCTGGCCCTCCGATTGGCTGGCAGCTCTTGGAGGCGGGACTTCTGCCTCAGAGGGGCGGAAATCCTGACCAAGGCCAATTAAAGGTCTGGGCCACGCAAATTGGCAGTGTGGCTTCCAGGCCTAGCAGAGGCAGGCTCACCTCTGACTTTTCAACCATTGGACAGGGCCACACCTTTAACATTAAATTCCAGCCAGAGTTAACATTTCAGGCTGATGATCTTTTGTCAGAACTGATTTTCTTCTTCCCAGTGATCTCACTGATGTGCTGTCACCGGAACCTTTCTTGGGACTACTGGCAGGCTCTGACTCTAAGCCAGGAATCCATTTAGGAGGCAAGCATGAATGTGGAATGACCCCTGCCATAGGAAATTGAGCTGGGGCAGGGCAGGGTCAGTGCTGCATTGACCCTGTTGAGGTGGAAAGAGGGAAAAGTAGTCCTTAGTTTCTGGCTGTATTTTCTACTTCCATATGATTTCAAATCTTATAAAGAAATGTGATTATTAGCTTTAGCCTGAACAATACTGTCCGGCAGTGTAGATTTTTTTTGCCTTTCAGAACGGACAGTATATTGTGGGAAAATCATGTGGGTCTCCAATTTCTAACACCGCGTTAAAATAGTAATTATAATTTCTGTAGAAGACTATTCCATATCTGACACTTGTAGGATTGTAAGTTTCAGATTATGGCAGACAAAGGTCTGCTTAAGGAAACTGCCTTTTGACTGCGAATGTGAGTGAAGAGTATTTAGAGGAAGGCCACTTTGGAAAACTCTTATCCTCCTTGATGCATGAACATTCTGCAATATTCATTGTCTCTTCCACATGAATACATTTGAAATCTCTGGTGTTTAGAAATGTTTCAAAAGCTATAAAGTGCACTTTAACCTCCAGCATATGGGGCTCAATGGTGGCATACAGACCAGGCAAGCAGCTGAGACTCCCATAAATGGATTTCTAAAAAAAATCAAGAACCAATCACCCCCTTACCACTGGAGCCAAGAAAATTATCTATTGCCTATTCATGCATAGTTCATTCTACATTGTGCCCTCTGGATAAAGTAAGAGCAGTTTGTTAATCCAGTTATGACGGTGATTTTCCCAAGTGGAAAATCCTTCCTGCAATGCATTGTCTTTTCCACATTGAAATGTCTAATGTAATTTACATCACATGTACTATTACATTTTCAGTGACAACAAACTTGTCCATTTAGCATACTCTGGGAACAATCCTCTCCCATCAAAAATCTGATACTAACTCTTCACTTTAGGTTACCAGTATGAGTCTTTAAATTGGATTTTCTCAGTCATTATTGAGGTTTTATCAACAAATATTGAACACTCCATAGCTGTGCCAATTTTCTTTTTGCCGTTTATACCAGTAACATGGCTTATTAACTGCTCACAACATGTTAAAGGATCATTATTGTTGTGCCTCGTGGTTTGCTGTTATTTTTCATTACAATTGAAGAAATCAGGGATTGCATATTTCAGAACAAAACCTTTCATGATTTTCTTAGGCTGCAAATTGCAGTAAAAATGATCTTCCATTTTTCAAAAATTATCAATACAAACTATTTGCTTAAATAGACTTCCACAGTAATGCATTATTATCCTTTTTGTGAAATAGGTTTGTCTAAGCTCCCCACTCCCCATTTATTCCTAACTTTTTTGAAAAACTCTGTGCCTAAAGATGTGGTTCACAACTAAAATGCATCACAGAGCTCTGCACTTGCATGGAAATTTTATGGCCAGAATCCGCTGGAGCGGAACACCATCTTATGGTGTGGTCTGTTAGTTCAACTTGTTCCTGCACCCTTCAGCTCAGAGATGATTTGTATGTAATTCATGGGATATCTCTTGCTTATCACAAGTTGCTGGCTGATATACATTAATAACAGTGTTTTGTTCAGACACCATTACTTTTTTTAGCAAATTCTAGCCCAGTATGTTTTAAGAGCACAGTTGGAGGTGTTTGCTTTCTGAAAACATTGAATAATGCTTAAAATTATAAGTGGCCCAGAATGCCTAACAGGCCCCAGAGCTTTTTTTCAAAACTGCTTGACACTGCACTAGGCCAAGTCAGCAGTGTGAAACCACTTCTCTGAGGGGCACTTACACTGTTGCATTTCGGAGTCAAATCAAGAAGCAAAATTATACAAAAGCAGGAATGTCTCAAAATATAAATGTAATACAATGTATTTAACTTTCTTCATCTATTCCAAAATTCTATTCCATTGTAACTTTTGAACATGAGTTTGCGATGAAAAGGTTTATCCGAGGAATAAATCTCACGAAGGCACTATAAGCCCTGACTCATAAAGGGGCACCAGAAAATAGGAAACTGAACAGCACAAGACACCAGCTTGGTTTTATGTCTTCTTTGCTTTAATGCCCCAGCTAGCATAAAAGAAGATTTTTTAAAAAGTTATTTTTCCCAATTAATTAAGGCAGTCCAGACACAAAAGGAATTCATCTAGCACTGAACCAGATTTGGCTTTATTGGACTTGCAATCCAGACCGCTCGCTGCTTGTCTATTTTTCCTACCTAATTAAAGTTACTAGAGAAGAATATTGCTTATTGGAGCTTCAAACTGGAAAATGTGTATATACCCCCATATCCCTTTCAACAAGCAGTTACAGAAAATATTTTCAACAGTTACAATACAATGGCCAGGTTACAAAATCATAGAAAAAGGTAAAATATGGAATTTATTGTTGTCTGAAGCTGGTAACATACACTCAACAATCTTTTTTTGTAACAACCACTGAATCCTTTAGTGATCAATACACTGAATGATTGTCCCATTCAACACATAGACCTTAATTAATAGGGTAGAAAATAAGCAAAAAAGTATATATGTTATATAAAACAAGCATTTGTGAATAATATGGAAAAAAACTGCTTATATTGGAAAGGACAAAGGCCTAAAAATTGACCTTTGTTTGGTTTACCTCATCTATAAACTCTTTCTAGTTTGAAAGTCTCCACTTATGAGTATTGTAGGTTGCTTAAGAAACTAGGTTTTGTTTAGCAATTGTCTTATTCTAAAATTGTTTTGCCATATGTTTTGATTTTGCTTACTAGAGATCAAATGGCTAGCAACAACACAGCAGGCATAGCACAAGCCAGAAAGATGGTGGAACAGCTGAAAATGGAAGCCAACATTGACAGAATAAAGGTGAGAAAGATATTATTTGCCTTTGCCATACATTATATAAAATAACAGGTAATTCAGTGGTCCTAATGTATCTTTCTTTGGTTTAGTGTCCACTTTTTCTTTGTGCCTCAGTGAACAGTTTTGGGATGTTTTCTATGTTAAATGTGCTATATACATGTGAATTGTTGGTGTAACAAACTTCTAGCTTTCGTCCCTTTTCTTCTCATTAAAAAAAAATTTTAGGATCTGACTTGCCAAGATCAAAAGAATTAAGTACTATTAAAATAGACAGTATATTTGCAAGTCTCAATATTCCCTTTAATCTGTGTAATACTTATAGCCTGGCTGACACTGGGAAATTCTTTTTGCTGGAACCAGAAATCATTGAGTTCTGTGAGACTGTGAGTGACTTGACATACAGGCTCATCAGTCAGTGGATGACTGCAGTAAAATGATACTTTAATATGTTAATAGTTGCCTTTATTTATATATCTAGTTAACAGGCTAGATGATGCTCATACATGGTAGTGGACACTTATCAACTGTCATTAAATTACATTTCAGCATGAAAACATACACATTTCTATTTGCCAACTTTTTGGATTGTGTTTGTAATTCCAAACCTGCAGGAGCAGTACTAAACTGACAAAATGACCATGAGGCACAGAAACTTTATTTAAACAATTACATTCATGCAGGCAGTATCTGAATGCACCGCAACCACCAGAAACGAGAAACTGAACCTTGTGTTTACTTGTAATGTTTTCATCTCAGTTCTTCTTTTTCATTAATATTTCAATGTATTATTCTGCTACATTTATCCTATTATTGGAGATCCTATGCCTTGATCAGAGTTGTACAAAACACAATGGCTGGGATTTTATCCGGGCAACAGGGGTTTCGACCACCAGCCAATATCCCACCTAATTATATGCTCTCCCCACCTCCAATCCCGATGCAAGGAAGAGCATAAAAATCCCCTAATGTTTAAAACAACTGAGATATATCGAGGTCAAAGACAGGAGTGTGCGGGAAGAGCGACAACACAGGCTGGAACCTTAGTACATCTAGTGCTGGGCTTGACCAGCAGTATTCTTCAGCTCAGAACTTCTATTCACCCCAGATAAAGCCATTGGCATGAAGGGGTCAGGGATGGTGGTGAGGGCACCAGTTGGAGGATTAGAGTCATAGAGTTGTACAGCATAGAAACAGTCACTTCGGCCCACCGCGTCCATGTCGACCATAATGCCTATCTATACTAATCCCACCTGCCTGCATTAATTCCAAATCCCTCTATGCCTTGCTCATTCAAGTACCTGTCCAGATGCCTCGTTAATGTTGCTACTGTTCCTGCCTCCACCATCTCCTCTGGCAGCTCATTCCAGATACCCACTATTCTTTGTGTGAAAAATTTACCCCTTTGATCCCCTTTAAACCTCCTCCCTCTCACCTTAAATCTATGCCCTCTAGTTTTAGTCACCCTTACCATGGGAAACAGACTCTGGCTATCTACCCTATCTATGCCTCTCATAATTTTATATACCTCTATCATGTCCCCTCTCAGCCTCCTTTGCTCCAGGGAAAACAGACCCAGCCTATCCAATCTCCCTTTATAACTCAAGCCCTCCAAACCAGGCAACATCCTTATGAATCTTTTCTGCACCCTCTCTAGCTTAATCACATCTTTCCTGTTGGTCAGTATGCCCAAAGGGAAGTGTACCAGCATCAGGAGTGACATACTCAAGACTCATATATATTGGGGATTCAACTCTCGGCTGATGAGGAGGTCAGACAATTTTTTTTAAGGTGACCCACTTACCAAGGCAGCTGGAGCAGGCAAGGCCTAAAGTTTCAGGGAATGGGAGGTGATAACTTTCCCCACTTCCGCCAGGTTACTAAAGCCACATTTTGCACTCCTAATGGTAACAGCACCCATCAGCTCATGTATACGCGGAGACCTTCCACTGATTCCCACATATTCCGGCGGCCATCAGTAGTCGCGATCATGGCATAATTACTGGGATCGCACTCCTGATGATTTTCAGGACCATTGTAATTGACGACCATTGTAATTGACATTCATTGTATGGCTCTGAACTATGTCAATCAAAAGCATTGAAGGATCCACCATAAGACATGGAAATGATGCATTACAAATCATGCGCTGAAGCCTTTGCTAAAGGCAAAATGAATGTGAGTGACTATTGCACAAGACCCAACATCAATGTTCTCTGGTCACTAGCCAGATGTGGTATTGATAGGAAAATTGAAATGGCATAGATGAGCATAACTTTCAAAAAAGGGAAAATTAGAACGTTGATAGAATAAAATAGGCAGCATGGATTAAGTTCAATGAATCACAGTTTCACTTTAAAAATATGGCTAAGGACAGAAACCACTAAAGTACAGAACTAGCAGAAGAGGAAGTCCAGCACTTTAACATAATCTGTTACAAGTCATTTTTGATCATGTGTGAAAGTAGAACTTCTTTCAACTAGTGCATGTGTAAGAGTCATATGATATATAACATAAAACAACTCTGTGAAATGTCTTCTGATATAAATTAATTTAGCTAAGACTTCTTAAGTCGTTTACTTTGGCTTTCCTAAGTTGCACAAACTGCTTCACCCAAGCGGATGAGCAAACATGAACTAGCATTGCTGTGCAAACTGCCTCTAGGAGGTGGGTGAGAGCACCTGTGGATGACTAATATGTGTCTCCCTATGAGGAAGTGGTTTGTCTCCATTTTCCTGCTCCCTCAACAACATAGTCAAAACCAGTGCTTCTGCCATATTGGTGCCATTCTCCATGGGAAAGCTGATGAAATTGCTAGCTCTAGAGAACAATGCATGTGTGACATAAAAACAGAAAGTGCTGGAAAAACTCAGCAGGTCTGGCAGCGTCTGTGGACAGAGAAGCAGAGTTAATGTTTCAGGTCAGTGACCTTTCTTCAGAACTGGAATGTGTGACAATTGGTTGGCCATTATCCCCAGTGGCAGCCTGGAATGAATAGAAGTTAATAGTGGTGATAACCTGAAAAGCCATTGGCAGAGCAGTGCATATGGTGGAGATGGGCTACACGTTTGCTGGCACTATGCTCCTTTGGAAAGCAGACCCTCTGTAGGCCTAATATAGGTAGAAGCAGATATGCCTGTATACTGTTGTATGGAGTTCTTGGTGAATAAATACCATTTGCCTGTGCTGCACCCTCACCAGCCTGGCCTCCCTCCATTAGAGGTGTGCAAAGGAAACCCGACGCGAGCCCGAACTCTGGACCCGGAAGTCCGACCCGAACCCGACACATGTCGTCGGGACCCATCGGGGTTGGGTCGGGTGGCAGGCCTTTACATCAGTACATGGGTAAAGGCCTGCTACCTGACCTGACCCCGACGGGATCTGACGGCTTGTGTCGGGTGCGGGCCGGGTCGGGCTTCCAGGTCCAGCACTGGGACTAGGATCGGGTTTCCTTTGCACACCTCTACCCTCCGTTGCTCCTTCACTTCTTTCGAGAAGTAAAGATTGAGGGGAATCCCCAATGGGAAACCAGTTGTGTTAATCGTAATGGGGAGGGTGCAGTAAATGGCATATCTTCAGCAAATGGCAAAGTAGACGGAAACAGAGAAAATACGAAAAAAATGTTTTAATAGCAGCAAAAACTGATTAAGCTCGTCACTTTAAATCTACCTCCACCTTTAGGACTGCACCTCACAACCCTAGAAGCTAGTTTCAAACTGACGTGATTAAGACTCATATAACCCATTTCCCATCATTACTGCCTCACTTCCATTGACATTTAATCAAGCTAATATAAAAATAGCATGCAGAGTTGCTAGGCATCTACAGAACAACCATAGCTGGTGATCTGTCTAATTTCTTGGCTTTATTTGGCATGGAGAAAACGGAAGTAAACAAAGGGTAGGAATATAATGTAACTTCTCTGTCCGAAAAAATGGTATTAAAACTATTCATGATTTGTTGTATTTCTGAAGTGTTGAAAAATATTGCCATCAGATTAGCAAAATGTTTTTTTTTTTTCAAACTTCCTATCCTGAAGGTACTGACTCCTGCTGTACTGTTCCAACAGGCAGTGAGTGTTGGTAAGTTATTAGATCTTGGAGCATATTGTGTTGACCTAGATCCTGCTTCCACTCAACATCCACACAAATGTATATTCCAGCATGGGTCACTGGACAGCCAGTAGCAGAAGCCTTGGTTGAATTTTGTCCCTCTTAGCCCAGGTACAACCAGACAAATTGTAGCGTCCCAATTCATGTCTTTTGTGAGGTCAGCTGACCCAGCACAGTTTGGGAACTGTAACTGGAACCTTCTGATCTGTGAACAAAAGGAACACAAGAACATAAGAAATAGGAGCAGAACTAGACCATATGGCCCGATGAGCCTGCTCCGCCACTCGATACGATTATTGCTGATCTTCGGCTTCAACTCCACTTTCCCACCCGCTCCCCATATCCCTTGATTCCCTGAGAAACCAAAAATCTACCACAGCCTTAAATATATTGAATGATGGAGCATCCACAACTCTTTGGGGTAGAGAATTCCAAAGATTCACAACCCTTTGAGTGAAGAAATTTCTCCTCATCTCAGTCATAAATGATTGTCTCCTTATCCTGAGACTGTGCCCCCATGTTCTAGATTTCCCAGCCAGGGGAAACAACCTCGCAGCATCTACCCTGTCAAGCCCCTTCTGAATCTTGTACGTTTCAATGAGATCATCTCTCATTCTTCTAAACTCCAGAGACTATAGACTCAATTTACTCTCATCATAGAACAACCCTCTCACCAGGAACCAACATAGTGATCTTTTGCTGTACTGCCTCCAAGGCAAGTATATCCTTCCGTAAATATGGAGACCAAAATGGCACATAGTACTCCAGGTGTGGTCTCACCAAAGCCCTGTACAATTGTGACTTACTATTGTGCTGGATGGTGCCTTTACCTACAAGGCCATGAGCTAAGCCTGGATTTTCTCTTAATGTAGAAAGCTGAGGAAGACAATATTCATTCTCTTTGCTACTTTTTTGCTTTGTTATGTTTCTTGACATTTGACATTTCTAACATTACTGCTTCCTCTCCTACTCTGCTTCAGGTTTGTACTGCTCCACTCATTGCTTAATAGAGCGACCACATAGAAGTACAATATATTTTGCAATAAACTGGAGATCTATTTATAGGTTCAAATGCAGTGACTGAGCTGTTATGCATCAGAAGTCTTGACCACAATGTAGTTGACCTCTGGGCCTTGAAGCACATGAAGCATTGTAATTTCCCCACATATGCATTACCTACAAACTAGACGTTTAACTTGCATTCCCTATAAGCTAGTCCTTTGACCTTTGGTATAAAAGCAAAATACTGCAGATACTTGAACTCTGAAATAAAAACAGAAAATGCTGAAATGCTCAGCAGGTCTGGCAGCATCTGTGGAGAGAAAAACAGAGTTAACCTTTCAGGTCTGTGACCTTTCATCAGAACTAAGAAAAGTTAGAAATGTGTTTTAAGCAAGTGCAAGGGGGAGGGTGGGAAGAAGAACAAAATGAAAGGTCTTTGATAGGGTGGAAGATGAGCGATTAAATGACAAAAGGCTTCATGGTGCAGAGCCGAAGTGAGTGGTAATAAGACAACTAAAGAAACAAAAGATGTGTCTTTTCTGAATGGCTGCCATCCAAAAGCAAAGGAAATAAGAGAGAAACGAGAGAAAATAAACAAATCAGCAATCTGACTGCTTAAAATCAAATACATAAAATACAGCCGACTCTGGAAATCTGAATTTAATTCTTGCTTCAGTGCAAAGTGTGCTTGTGCCTTTTCTTGGTAGTCCTACTAATTTTAACCCAGAATCATTTAAAACAAAACTGGCATTTACATACTGGGCTGAATTTTACAGACCCCCCCGACATTGGGTGTTGTGATGGGGTGGGGGGAGGGGGTGGGAGTCTGGAAAATGCCTCCAGCAGAGGGCTGCCACACACTCCGACGCCAGGAGGGCCTGGCCCGATATTGCCGGCAGCGGTGAGGCCTCACAGCGAAGGGTCTGCTATTTAAATAAATTAAAATTTATTATATTTACGTTGCTGCCTTCCGTCCTGCTGCAATCTTCCTGACGCTGACCAGCACTCCCGCGCCTTCGTATCCCCGGCTGGGGAAACAAGGTGGAACACTTGTGGAGAGGGGAGGAGGTAAGTTTCTGAGTGCAGGGGGGTGGGAAAACAGGTCAAAGGAATATCATTGGTGTAGGGGATGGTGGGAAGGGTTTTAGGTTAAAGTTGATGCACTTTGTGGGGGGAAGGTCAGGTGGACAAGGTAAGTGTTTTGGGGGGCGAGGACAATAATTAATTTTATGGTTATTGGGGAGGTGGAAGAGGGGCAAAATAAATGTATTTAATTTTTTTAATCACTCTTTCTCTAAATATTTAAATTTAACAGTGGGGCTCAAAGCCCTTTAAAAATGGCATCAGCGCCTGCGCATAGGCTCTGACACCATTCTGGGGACAGCAGCCCACCCCGTCCACATGATCGTGAGGGGGCGGGCCGCCCCGGCTACTTCAATGAGCCGCTGCCCTTAGGATTGCGGCAGTTCTGCAACGTGCGGGCCGCCATTGTTTTAATCAGTGGCGGGAGTATAAATTTCAGCCTACTGTGTTCCATTTTAGGATGTCCCATAATGCTTTGCAACCAACGAAGTACATTTGAAATGCAGTCAACAATAGGGAAATGCAGCAGATAGGTTGTGCAAAGCAAGGTCCCACAAACAACAGTGCAATAAATGGGCAAATAATTTGTTTTCAAGATGTTGGTTGAGGAATAAACTTCATCAAATAGTACCATGTGATCTTTGATTCCACCTGAGAGGGTAAAAAGACCTCAATTTAACATCGTATTTAATAGATGTTGCTCTGATAGTGCAGCACTCCCTCATTACTGCACTGAAGTGTCTGCCTGAATTATGTGCTTAAGTTTCTGGAGTAGCGCTTCTGACTCTAAGATAAAAGTGCTGCCACTGAGCCAACGTATTTGCACAAATATCATTAATTCCCCGTTAGAGCCACATTTTACAAAGATATGGCTATGACATGCTCTGGTGGAAAAATTAGCGACTGACTCTGGTTGACTATTTTTATTCATTGTAGGCAATCCCTTAAACTCAATTACTCAGGCTTTTTCACTTTTGCTTTTAAGCTGTAACTTTTATTTACATATTCCAGGTATCCAAAGCAGCAGCAGATTTGATGGCTTACTGCGAAGCTCATGCTAAAGAAGACCCTCTAATGTCACCGGTTCCTGCATCAGAAAACCCCTTCAGAGAGAAGAAGTTCTTTTGTGCCATCCTGTAAAGTCTGTCCCACCCAGCCTGAAAATCAGGCTGTTCTGAACAATGATGTTGAATTTTACCAATGTGGACACATTCCTGTCCGCAGAATTTTTAGCAAAGCCTGGAAGCTACAGGGATGTGCATGTTTAAAGAATCTTGTCAGCTTATTGGGAATGGAAGCAGAAGAATTACCTTGTCAAAATAGAGATTCTAAAACAGCTTAGAATGAAACAGTGTAGAGATGTGTCACATTTTTGCCCTTGCAAAGACCGTAAATTATGTTTGATAGTTTGATGTCTAAAGTATGACAGTTGTTCTACGAAAGGTAAATACTGAGGAAAATGTATAATTTTATTGGAATGATAATTGTTGTTCTTCAATATAATTTTTATTTAAGTTAAATGGACAAGCATACAAACAAGATAGATTTCTGTGATGTTGTACCTTAACATTTGGTTATGTGCTTTTTGCATTAGAGTAGCACAATGATATGCTGGACTTTGCTTTGAGAGCTGATTTTCAAGGAAGAGAAATGTTACTAACAAGCATTTGGCAAATGGAATGTCATTTGCAAAACATAAAAGCAGGCAGCTTGTGTATTTTCTTAAACTCTTCTTAGTGCTCCTCCAACATTTGTGTATAGTTGCTTACGATTTCTGCTAGTACAAGTAAGTCATATGCTGTTTAGTGATCCTAATATTTGTGGTAGCAACAAAAGAATTGCATGGAAATATTCCAGCTGTTCCCCTTTTAATTGATTTAGTTTAGATGATCTAAAATGATGCAATGTAAATATACAAAACACAAGATTTTAATTTCAAATTCTAACCGCTAATGAAGCACAGCCTATTTCTTAACGACCCTGTTCTCTCTCTAATGCTTGTGAACACTATAAGAAATATCTGTCATTAAATCATTTATATAAACAGTTTATACCAAATTAAATATTGTAAAATAACAAATGTTTTACTGGAAGTAAAACTTGCATGCAAACAATAGTACATAGACATACATGGCAATGTTTGAAAAGCAAGACCAATTGTCAATAAGTAGCTTTGTATACAAAATACTGAAAAAAAGCCAATGGTTGACAAAATTTCTTAGTTCATCAACTTAACAAAATAAAAATTTTAGAAGTTAAAAGAATCCATTCCTTGATCCAATCTTTGTGTATCTTTTTTACCCAAATGAAACAGCAGAAAAGGTTATTGGACAGTATAATATGCAGATGAACAAACAGGTCTCAACTTTTGTGAACGATCGGATAATTTTACCTCAGACTATTTCACCGCCTTTTAACAAACCGTTTTGATATTTTCAGATATGTATTTTTACTCAATTGCTAATTTTCGTAATTCTGCATGTACCAGCATCTGCCATTACACTGCCAAACAAGCCCTCTGCTTCATTTCCAATTCAATACAAAGGAGTGGTTACCATAGACCCACATTAGCACAGAAAAGTAGGAGTTATCAAAGAAAATGATACATTAACCAAAGCAGCTACATTGAAGACATTACAAAATGAGAAAAACTGGCATGTATGACTATGGCTTGTTGATACTAATTTTTCTGTAAACTTGTGTTCATGGCAGCAGTGAATTGTAGTGCCTGAGTCACCAGGAATGCTATATTTGACAGTAAGAATAAAAGGGATGTGTGAATTTTCTTAAACTGAGTACATTGCAAAAATGTGTATTGTATTTCTGGTTGTATACCCTTGTTAGCTTTGTATAGGGAAACTTGAACGAAGTATAATGTATTGCACATTTTCATGCCATGTGAACAATGTATCAGTTTTAAATAAAATCTTCATTTCAATTAAAGGCATTTTAACCTGCATAATATTATGCATATTATACTTCCCCAAATAAATTTAGTTCAGAGATACAGCGCTGAAACAGGCCCTTCGGCCCACCGAGTCTGTGCCAACCATCAACCACCCATTTATACTAATCCTACACTAATCCCATATTCCTACCACATCCCCACCTGTCCCTATATTCCCCTACCACCTACCTATACTAGGGGCAATTTATAATGGCCAATTTACCTATCAACCTGCAAGTCTTTTGGCTTGTGGGAGGAAACTGGAGCACCCGGAGAAAACCCACGCAGACACAGGGAGAACTTGCAAACTCCACACAGGCAGTACCCAGAATTGAACCCGGGTCGCTGGAGCTGTGAGGCTGCGGTGCTAACCACTGCACCACTGTGCCGCCCTATGTGGTGAATCATTATTGTTGAAATATTAAAAATGTTGCTGTCCCTGAAATGTTCATGCTACCATGGTAATGTACTGGTGTAAAAATTTCTTCTCTATAGGTGCACGGCTGTCCAATAAAATGGGCTGGATTTTATGATTCCCGCCACCGATCTTAAGCGCAGCGGCTCATTTAAATAGACGGGGTGGCCCGCCCCCTCCCAATCATGTAGAGGGGCGGGCTGTCCGTCACTGGCAATGGCATCAGCTGCCTATGCACAGGTGCTGGTGCCATTTTTAAAAGGTCAGATAGCCCTGCCGGTATATTTAAATTTTTAAAGAAAGATCACCCCAAAAGTAAATAAATAAATTTCTTATGCCCGTTTCCCATTGTCCCCCCCCCCCCCCCCCCCCCCCCACAACAATTACAGTAAGTATTTATCCTTTCCCCCCCAAAAACACTTACCTTTTACATCTGACCTCCCCCCCCCCCCCCCCCCACAACTGCACAAAGTTTAAAGTTAACCATTCCCACCATTCCCCAAACCCATTACATGTATTTGACCCTGAACCCACCCCACCCCCACACTGCTAAATTAACCTCATCCTCCGCACCAGTGTCACGCCTTGTTTCCCCGGACAGCGATTGGAAGGCACGGGAGCGTTGGCTGCTGTGCCGAAGATTGCGGCAGGCCCTCAAGATCTCAGCTAAGTGTATGTAAATGTATTAATTTTATTAATTTGAATATGTTAATTGTGGTCCCGTCGCACAGAGGCAGAGGGGCCACCATGGAGCTTCGCCGCCGCTGGGAGGTTCGGGCTGGACCCTGCTAGTGTCAAGGTCCGTGGTGAGCCTCATCCGGAGCCATCTTCAGGCACCCCCACCCCCCGCCACGGATCATGACGTCAAGGGCTTCTTAAAATTCTGTCCAATATGTGATAAATTTTGTCTGCCAGCTTAGCTGTTGCTTGGTGGGGAGTCATTTTGAGACTAAGATCTCAGTCTTTTCATTGACAAAGGGTCCAGACTTGGCCAGTAAGCAAGAAAAGAATCAGCCAGCAGGCTCCAGACGTAGGTAGTTAAAGGTTGCGAATATGGCCAGCAGGGTTCAAACCTGGGGACCGACAACATGTGGAAAGATAGTTGTGGGGCCGTGAGGAGCATTTATGCCCCCAACAAATCATTAGTACACCTTAATTTTAGGATTTTCGGAGCAGCCTACTGCTCATTTTAAGTTCTGTGAGTTTGGTTGTTCAATGCTGTTTTGAAGTCTCCGCGGATATTGAGTTGAGTGGGTCACAGGAAGCAAACGAGTGACATTTTTCAAATAAAAAAACTGTTTACCACCCCATTCACACTGAAAAACAGGGCAGTTGGCAGGTGAAAATTGGCCATCCCCCACATACATTTGGAAAATTATATGTAGGACAAGTCATGTGATGCAGCTGACAGATGTACCACATGCTATTATTGCAAACTGGCACTGAATTTTTCACATTACCTTTGCATTGTGCTTCAGAAACAAAAGGCTGCCTGTTTCCATAGAGTAAATATGAGAAGCCTGTACCCACATCAATGATAATACATTAACATATATTTATAAAAGACACATTTTCTCTTTGCAGGCAGTTATGTCATCATGGCAAGGATTAATTGCAACACATTGGAACCATTTCCATAAATGCTATATTTTTATTATGGTCTGCAGGTATCAATAAAAAGTCAGACATGCTCATTATAATCTAATGGAAGGAACTAAAGACAGCTGCTGGAAATCTGAACTTTTAACAGAACATTCTGAAAATACACAGCTGCTCCTTGAACCACTGAATTGAGAAAAAGTAGATTATCTTTTCAGGTGAGACCTCTATCGTGCCTACATACATTTCACATTTTCTTTTTTTTATATTTGTTCATGGGATGTTGGTGTCACTGGCGAGGCCAGCATTTATTGCCCATCCCTAATTGCCCTTGAAAAGATGGTAGTGAGCTGCCTGCTTGAACCGCTGCAGTCCTTGAGGTGTAGGTACACCTACAGTGCTGTTAGCAACAGTGAAGGAATGACGACATAGTTCCAAGTCAGGATGATGTGTGACTTGGAGGGGAACTTTGTAGGTGGTGGTATTCCCATGCATCTGCTGTCCTTTTTCTTCTAGGTGATAGAGGTTTGGAAGGTGCTGTCGAAGGAGCTGAGTTGCTGCAGTGCATCTTGTAGATGGTGCACAATGCTGTCACTGTGCACCAGTGGTGGAGGGAATGAATGTTGAAGGTGGTGGATAGGGTGCCAATCAAGCGGGCTGCTTTGCTTTGGATGGTGTTGAGTTTCTTGAGTGTTGTTGGAGCTGCACCCATCCAGGCGTGGAGAGTATTCCATCACATTCCTGACTTGTGCCTTGTAGATGGTGGACAGGCATTGGGGAGTCAGGAGGTGAGTTATTCACCACAGAATTCCCAGCCTCTGACCTGTTCTTCTAGCCACAGTATTTATGTGGCTGGTTCAGTTCAGTTTCTGGTCAATGGTAATCCCGAGGATGTTGATAGTGGAGGATTCAACGATGGTAATGCCATTGAACATCAAGGGGAGATGGTTAGGTTCTCTCTTGTTTGAGATAGTCATTGTCTGGCACTTGTGTGGCATGAATGTTACTTGCCACTTATCAGCCCAAGCCTGGATGTTGTCCAGGTCTTGCTGTATATGGACATGGGCTGCTTCATTATCTCAGGAGTCATGAATGGTGCTGAACATTGTGCAATCATCAGTGAACATCCCCATTTCTGACCTTATGAGGAGGGAAGGTCATTGATGAAGCAGCTGAAGATGGTTGGACCTAGGGCACTACCCTGAGGAACTCCTGCAGTGATGTCCTGGGACTGAGATGATTGACCTTCAAGAACCACAACCATCTTCTTTTGTGCTAGGTATGATTCCAACCACTGGAGAGTTTGCCCTGATTCCCATTGACTCCAGTTTTGCTAGGGCTCCTCGATGCCATACTCGGTCAAATGCTGCCTTGATGTCAAGGGCAGTCACTCTCACCTCATCTCTTGAGTTCAACTCTTTTGTCCATGCTTGGACAAAGGCTGTAATGAGGTCAAGAGCTCAGTTGCCCTGATGGAACCCAAACTGAGAGTCAGTGAGCAGGTTATTGCTGAGCAAGTGCCGCTGGATAGCACTGTTGATGACACCTTCCAGCACTTTGCTGATGATCGAGAGTAGACAGATAGGGCAGTAGTTAGTAGGGTCGGATTTGTCCTGCTTTTTGTGTACAGGGCATACTTGGGCAATTTTCCACATTGCCGGGTAGATGCCAGTATTGTAACCATACTGAAACAGCTTGGCTAGGGGCGCGGCTAGTTCTGCAGCACAAGTCTTCTGTACTATTGCTGGAATGTTGTCAGGGCCCATAGTCTTTGCTGTATCCAGTGCCTTCAGCCATTTCTTGATATCACATGGAGTGAATCAGATTGGCAGAAGACTGGCATCTGTGATGCAGGGGGCCTCAGGAGGAGGTTTAGATGGATCATCCACTCGGCACTTCTGGCTGAAGATGGATGCAAATGCTTCAGCCTTGTCTCTGCACGTGCTGGGCGTCCCCATCATTGAGTATGTGGATATTTGTGGAGCCTCATCCTCCTGTTACAGGTTTAATTGTGTACCACGATTCACGACTGGAGTGACAGGAGAGCAAAGATTAGATCTGAACTGTTGGTTGTGGGATCGCCTAGCTCTGTCTATCACATGCTGCTTCCGCTGTTTAGCATGCAAGTAGTCCTGTGTTGTAGCTTCACCAGGCTGACACCTCATGTAAGAAGAGTCAACCACATTGCTGTGGGTCTGGAGACACATGTAGGCCAGACCAGGTAAGGACAGCAGATTTCCTTCCCTGAAGGACATTAGTGAACCAGATGGGTTTTTACAACAATCAACAATGGTTTCACAGTTACCTTTCGACTAGCTTTTAATTCCAGGTTTATTAATTGAATTCAAATTTCACCATCTGCTGTGGTGGGATTCAAGTCCATGTCTCCAGAGCATTAGCCTAGGCATCTGGATTACTAGTCCAGTGACATTACCACTACACCACTGCCTCCCCTCTTCTGTTATCATCAATATTCCCTCTAAGTTGCTGTTACGATTAGGAGAGGAGGGGTCAAATGGTTCCCCTCTTTTTCCTCTCCTTGTTTAACTGCAATAGGTTTACTTCCTTTTTGCAAAGGATATACTTGCCAATTCAGTGAGTGTTTAACTGTTTATGCACTGTGATTATCAAATGAGCCAATCAGACAGGTCTTCTTGAATTTAACAAAGAAAGAGGTTAGCTTTATTAGACTTAAACCGATCTAAGTAAAATAATAAAATATGCTCCGACTTTCTCACACATACACACACACTCAAAGTTCACACACGCACACAAATAGATTACAAAGTGTGGAAGGAGAATAGATTGATCAGAATCCAGAGAAATAAAAGGGGTATACTGTCTGTGCAGGTTGGTGACTCAGCTGGCTTCAGGCTGAATTTGGTGGTCCTGGGGCTTCCGATTTGAAGATGTGGATAGCTGATTTGGCTGCTCTCCTGAAGACGGTAGTGCGTGGTTGATTTCCTTCAAGGAGTTTCTGTTTGCAGCAGGGGCGTCCCTGAGTAGTCATGGTCAGCAAACAGGTTTCAAAGCTTGCAAGGTGGATTGGAGAGAGAGAGAGAGAGGAAGGAGGGACCCCACTTGGGTCATCTCTCATCAGCATCTAGCTGCTTGTCTCCTTACTGCAGAGAAAACAGAAGCTTAAGCACATGAAGGGTGGGTCTGTCACATGAATGTAATCTAGTGATTCAAGCATGGTCGTTACTCGTGTACTCTCTCTTGCAATTTAATTAGTCCATGCCTAGGAATCACCTTCTCACAGCTAGGATCCCATTGTTCAAGTGATTAGCTTGAGTGGTTTGGCTCTACCAGTTGAATACCTCAGGTGATGGCCTTGACACCTTGCTAATGGGAACAGGATACATGGTTCACTCAGATTCCCAGGTCACTGTCCTTGATGGGTCTTTGTGGACATGATGTCCTCATCTCGATGTGTTGGAATGTGGAAGGTACAGTGATGCAAATTGAGGTAGCCATCTTTAGCTGCAAGTATCGAGTCACCTTTAGTCTCTTTTTTTAAATTCAAATCGGTTTTCCAGCCGTTGGATTAAAAATCATAATTCAACATAAAACACATTTTCGTGACACCATGCAGCAACCCAAAGGTTCGCACAAAGGTTGTGTGCAAGTTGGGCCCTTTAGGTTACCATGGCGGGGTAAAAAACCGTTAAAGAGCCTGTGTATTACAATAAAAAATAATTCAAGGGTACATTGGCCATCACTACTAGATGTAGAAATTGATTATAAAGCAATGAGTAATTTGTATTTTACAGATAATTTTTTTCTTCACAGTTCATCACTAGCAATTTTTTCATAACAAATCACTAAGAAATAACGAGATGTAGATTTTCTGTTTGGGTCTAATTCTAACTTGAAGTTGGGTGAGGTTGGGAAGAGCACCTGCAAACTTTTGCTGCACTGATTCTGTGTGTAATTTTTGGGGTCAACCTTATTACCATAATGTGGGCAAGCTCCTGGTGCTGAAAATTCCTGTGATTGTGAGTTTGCACATTAGTGTGCAAGAAATTGCATACTGCTTTAGGACTTATAGGCCTGTGGTGGCTTTAAGGGGCCAGGCATGATGGCAGGCAATTTCATAACCTAGCAGGAAAGCAAACTAAAATATTGGCAAGGTGTAGATGCAGTCCAAGAGCAGCCTTCTTCTCAGATGGGACTATAGAGATTCTCCTCGTCAGGAAGAAGTCAGGTAGTGGAGTGAGAGCCTCCTCAGGAATTATCACTACTGTGTTCCAAGAAAGAAGCATGAGGAGAACGGGATGAGGACATGATTACTATTAATGGTCTCTGCTCATTTTATGACCAATGGGGCAGATTCAATCAGAGAAATGGGTGGTTCCAGGGATAAGTGTCAGGATAATCAGCTCTGCTATCTCTTTTAGCTTTGGCAGGCTTGGGAGTCATCTAGAGAGAGCAAAGAGGCAGGGCATCACTGATTTCATTAATGACATTAAACTTGCTTTCATATTGATCCATGTCCAAGGTGACAATGTACAGCAGTAAGGTCATGGTTCCAATGAGAATGGACAATGGTGTCCGTCAGGACAGCAACACCTCCAATGCCTGGACTTGTGCCAGAAAGGAAGGAGAGCCATGCAATTTTGGCAGCAGTGAAGTCTACAGCTGGTAAATCTAAGAACACAAGCCAGGTTTGAGGATGACCTCAATGACCTCACTCCCACAGGGCCCTCATGGCCACACAGTAATCAACCACCTCACAGAAGTGACCTTGAAGCAGGCAGAACGTCATAAAAACACAACCGGTTCACTAACGTCCTTTAGGGAAACCTGCTGTCTTTACCCAGTCTGGCCTATAATAGACTACAGTCTCACTCCAATGTGGTTAACTCTTAACTGCCCTCTGAAGTTTAGTTTAGTTTAGTTTAGAGATACAGCACTGAAACAGCAAGCCACTTTATTGTAGCAAATGGCTGTGACCGCAACATCAAATTAGGACACAATGAAGACACACCTACCCCAGTTCACATTGCAAAGTTCTCCACTAATATTTGCTGACTGGTGCCAAAGCTGGCCCACAGACTAGTCAAGCAACAGTCTGACATCATAATACTCTCAGAAACATACCTATCAGAAATGTCCAAGACCCATCCATCAGTATCACAGGATATGACCTGTTCTACCGGCAAGACAGACCCACCAGAGGTAGTGGCACAGTGGTATACAGTTGTGTGGGAGTGGCCCTAGAAGTCCTCAACATTGACAGTAAACTGTATGAAGTCTCATGGCTTCAGGTCAAACACAGGCAAGTAAACCTCCTGCTAATTACCACCTACTGTCTTCCCTCAGCAGGTGAATAAGAACTCCTTCATATAGAATCACAGAATCATAGAATGGTTACAGCACAGAAGGATGCTATTAGGCCTGTTGTGTCCATGTGAGGTGTCTGCAACAGCAAATCAACTAGTCCTACTTCCCAGACCTTTCCTTATAGCCCTGCATTTTTTTTCCCTTCAGATACTTATCCAATTCCCTTTTGAAAGTCATGATTGAATCTGCCTCAACCATACTCTCAGCGAGTGCATTCGGGTCCTAACCACTCGTTGCGTTAAAAAGCTTTTCTTCATGTCGCCATTTGTTCGTTTGCCATTCACCTTATATCAGTGACCTCTACTTCTTAACACTTCTACCAATGGGAACAGTTTCTCTATCTACTCTGTTTAAACCCCTCCTGATTTTGAAAACCTCTATCAAATCTCCTCTTAACCTTCTCTGGTTCAAGGAAAACAGAGCTAGCTTCTCCAAGTCCCTCATCTCCAGAACCATTCTGATACATCTTCTCTGCACCCTTTCCAAAGCTTTCACATCCTTCCTAAAGTGTGGTGCCCAGAACTGGACACAATACTCCAGTTGAGGCCAAACCGGTGTTTTATAAAGTTTCACCATAACCTCCTTGTTTTTGTACTCTATGCCTCTATTTATAAAGCCCAGGATCACATATGCCTTTTAACCACTTTCTTAACCTGCCCCGTCACCTTCAAAGATTTGTGCACATATACCCCCAGGTCCCTCTGCTCCTGCACCCCCTTAGAATTACGCCCTTTCTTTTATATTGCCTCACCTCATTCTTCTTACCAAAATTAATCACGTCACACTTCTCTGCATTAAATTTCATCTGCCACAGGTCCGCCCATTCAACCAACCTGTCTATGTCTTCTTGAAGTCTATTACTATCCTCTTCACTGTTCACAATACTTCCAAGATTGATGCCAATTTTGAAATTGTGCCCTGTACACCCAAGTCTAGGTCATTATCAAGAAAAGCAGTGGTCCTAGTACCAGTCCTTGGGAACCCCACTGTATACCTTCCTCCAGGCCCAAAAACAACCGTTCACCACTACTCTGTTTCCTGTCATTCAGCCTACTTCATAACCATGATATTACTGACCCTTTTATTCTATGAGCTTCAACTTTGCTGACAAGCTTATTATCAAATGCCTTTTGGAAGTCCATGTACACCACATCAACCACATTACCCTCATTAATCCTTTCTGTTACCTCATCAAAAAACTCAAAAAAATGCTTGGAGGAAAAAATGAGGGTAACAAAGGCACAAAGTACACTCTGGGTAGGGGATTTCAATGTTCATCGCCAAGAGTGGCTTGGTTTTACAACCACTGACTGAGCTGGCCATGTTCTGAAGGACAAAGCTGCCAGATTGAGCTTGCAGCAGGTAGTAAGAGAACCAATATTAAGGAATAATCTACATAAACCCTTCTTCACCAATCTCAACAATGTTGCAGATGTATCTGTGCATATTGGCATTGGTAGGTGTGACTTCACACTGAAGGCAGCTTTGGTGTCATGTGGCACTGCCGTCGTGCTAAATGCGATACATAAACGACAGCTCCATGAGCTCAAAACTGGATATTCATGAGGCATTGTGCACCATCAGAATTGTATTCCACCACAATCTGTAACCTCATGGTCTGGCATATCTCCCACTCTGCCATTACCATCAAGCCAGATGACCAGCCCTCCTTCAATGAGGAGTGTAGGAGAGCATGTCAGAAGCAACACCAGGCATAACTAAAAATGAGGCATCAACCTGGTGAAGCCACAACACAGGACTACACACTTGCTAGATAGTGGAAACAGCATGCAATAGGTAGAGTTAAGTGATTCCACAACCAACGGATCAGATCAAAGTTCTGCAATCCTGCCACATTTGGTCGTGAATGGCAGTGGACAATTAAGCAGAACCTCTCCGTTCCAGACTAATTACAGCCTTGGTCTAATCACTGACACAAGAGCTGAATTCCAGAGGTGAAGTAAGGGTGACTGCCCTTGATATCAAGGCAGCATTTGACTGAGTGGTGTCAAGAAGCCCTAGTAAAATTGAAGTCAATGAGGATAAGGAGGCCCCATGAACAACCCCATCTTCAATGATGGCACAGATGTGAAAGCAAAAGTCAAGACCAAAACATTTTCAACCATCTTCAGTCAGAAGTGTCAAGCGGATGATCATCTCAGCCTCCTCTTGAGATCTCAGTCATCAGAGATGCCAGTCTTGAGCCAATTCAATTCACTCTGTATGATATCAAGAAATGGATGAGTGCACTGGACACAGCAAAGTTACTGCCCCTGACAACATTCCATCTTTAATGCGGAAAATTTGTGTTCCAGAACTAGCCACGCCTTTAGCCAAGCTGTTCCAGTACAGTTACAACATTGGCATCTACCCAACAATGTGAAAAATTGTCCAGGTTTGTTCTGTCCACAAAAGGCAGGACAATTCCAGGCTGGCTAATTGCCATCCTAACAGCCTACTGTCAATCATTGGCAAAGTGAAGGAAGGAATCAGCAATAGTGCTACCAAAAAACACTTACTTGCCAAAAACCTGCTCATTGATGTTCAGTTTTGGTTCTGACAGAACTACTCTGCTCCAGACTTAATTACAGCCTTGGTCCAAACATTAACACAGGAGCTGAATTCCAATGGTGAGGCAAAAGTGACTACGCTTGACATGAAGGCAGCATTTGACTGAATGACACCTAGGAACCCTGGTAAAATTAAAATCAATGGGGACCAGGGAAAAACTCTCCACTGACTGGAGTCATACTTGGCTCTAAGAAGATGAGTTGTGATTGTTGAAGGACAATCATCTCAGCCCCCGGAACACTGGCCGGAATTTTACGCCCTCCAAAAGAGCGGGCTGGTGGCGGGGGGCATAAAATTAAGTGGGAGATGGGAGGGGTGCCGTTCCCAACCCTCTCCCACACCTGTGGCCGACTTATGTGCGGGGGCGGTAGCGAGAAATGGCCCACCCACCCCAGGCCAGTCAAGGTCCTTAAGTGGCCAATTAACTGGCACTTAAGGGCTTCTGCCCACTGCCACAGGTATTTTATCCTTGGTTGGCAGGCAGCTGTAGCCTCAAAAAGCCCACTTGATGAAAGCAGGAGGCCTTCTTTGGGCTGGAGGGGGGCCCTCCTGATCGGGCACCCTGTGCCCCACAGAGCCCCAACCGCCCACAATGCACAACATTTCCCCTGTCCCCCCTAACCGACCCCCTTGCCTCATCGGGGCCCGACTGATTGTCCCCAACGAAGCTCTAAATACTTACATTTTTTCCGGGGCCATCTTTCTTCTTCTTCTGATGGCTGGGTGCAGTCCCAGCAGTGGCCACCACTCCCGGTGGCGCTGCTAGGACTAAGAACTGCCGGCTTGCTGATTGGCCAGCAGCTCCATTAGGCAGGACTTCCTGCCTCAAGGAGGTGGAAGTCCTGCCCAAGAACAATTAAGGGCCTGGGGAGCGTAAAATCTGGTCTGGCTCTCCCAGCCCGGCAGAGGCGGGCTCGGCACTGACTTTTCAGCCGGTGGACGGGGCCCCCCAGCCCAACGAAAATTTTCGGCCTAAATTTCTCTCTCCACAGATGCTGCCAGACCTACTGAGTATTTCCAGCACTTCCTGTTTTTACTATCATTTCCAAATGCCCCTCCAATACCCCATCTCAACTTTGACAAATATCGCTGTTTCTTCACCATCACTGGGTCAAAATCCGTGAACTTCCTATTGCACTGTGATAGCACCTTCATCACATGAACTGCAGCAGTTCAATAAGGCAGCCTATCACCACCTTCTAAAGGACAACTAGGGATGGGCAAGAACAGTGGCCTTGCCAGCAATATCCTGAGAATAAAAAAAGATTCTGCCACCAAGAGCTTGGACTTTCACCCACCAATCTTCTTCGGAATTGATCCTGCAATAAATTGAAATGCTAGCATATTTAAATAAACATTGCTGTTGGCTAATGGCTAATGTACTTTGGGAGAAGTGATCAGGGGCCAGAATTGACAATTACAGTAAAAGAGGTGTGGAATGGTACAGCACAGAAGGAGGCCATTCAGCCCATTGCGTCTGTATCAGCTCTTTCAAAAAGACATCCAGTTAGTCCCACTCCCCCATTCTTTCCGCATATCCCTGCAATTTTTTCTCCTTCAAATATTCGTCCAATTCCTTTTTGAAAGCTATTATTGAATCTGTATCTACCACTCTACCAGGCAGTGCATTCCAAATCCTAACCACTTGCTGCATAAAAACATTTTTCCTTGTGTTGCCTCTGGTTCTTTTTCCAATCACCTTAAATCTGTGCCCTATGGTTATTGACCCTTCTGCCACTGGAAACATTTCTCTTTATTTGGTCTATCTAAATGCTCCATGATTTTTAAACACCTCTATTAAACTTTCTCTTAGCCTTCTCTGCTCTAAAGAGTACAACTCCAGCTTCTCCAGTTTATCCACGGAACTGTAATCTTTCATCCCTGGAACCATTCTAGTTATTCTCTTCTGTACCCTCTCCAAAACCTTCATGTCCTTCCTAAAGTGTGTTGCCCAGAATTGGACACAATACTCCAGCTGGAGCCGAATTAGTGTTTAATACAAGCTCAGCAAAACTTTCCAGCTTTTGTATTCTATGCCTCTTTTATTATGCCCAGGATTCCATCTGCTTTATTAACTGATTTGTTAACCTGTGCTGCCGCCTTTAATGATTTGTGCACAAACATGTGTGATGGTAAAGGCCTGCTACCCGACCTGAACCCGATGGGACCCGACGACATGTGTCGGGTTCGGGTCGGGTCGGGTCGGGCCCCTCTTCTGGGTCCAGCTTTCGGGCACAGGTCGGGTCGGGCTGAGTCCAAGTCGTGCTTGGGTTGGGTCGGGCCGGACACACACAGTAAGTGCTCTGCTGGTAAGTATTAAAAATAAAAAACTTAGCTGAGCTGGGAGTCCGGGTCGAAACTGAGTCTGCGCAGTGAGCGAATGATGACACTATGACAACATCACACATGCACTGCAGCTTCGTGGAGCTTCCCAGTTGGAAGGTAAGTAAAGGGATGGTCGGGTTGGGCTCGGATTGGGATGAGTGGGGTCGGGCTCGGAGCGAAATTGGAGGGACTCGTGCCGGGTTGGGCTCGGGTCCACTGTGAATTGGTCACGTTCGGGTCGGGGTCAGGTCAGGTTCTTTTCCCCGACCTAAGCAGGCCTTTACCTCCAGGTCTCTCTGTTTTTTGAAGTTGTATCATTTAGCTTGTATTGCTGCTTCTTATATTTCCTATCAAAATGTACTACCTCATGGGCTGAATTTTGCCAAATGAGGATTAAGCTCCGCCATCGGGCAGAAAGCGGGAGCAGACCCCACTCCGGCAGGAGGCAGGACCCTGGAGCGGCATTTTACTGGCAGCGGTCAATTAGCAGCCAGGCCAATCAGAGGGCCAGCAGGTCAGCAGCACTGTTGCTAACAGTGGCCACTGCTGAGGCTGCAAGAGGAAGGAGAGGGCTCCTCCATGGCGAGGTGTCCTCAAAGACAAGGTAAATTTTTGTTTAACTGGCTGGGGCCTGGAAGGCAGGCCCTGGTGATTGGTGAGGCAGAGGAATCCAATTCTAGTGGTGGTGTCTTAGCCATGGAGGTGGCCATTGCTGCCGGCGGGGGGGGTACCTCTCCGTGGGCCATGAAGTGGCCATTAAGGAGGGCTTGAGACCTGCTGGGAGGCTGCCATGGTTTACGTGGTGGTCTCCTCATGCGGCGGCAGGTCCTCATGGTGCAAGTGAAATGCCAGCAGGGATGGGAAGTGACCCTTAATTGGACCCTTAAGTGGCTCAATTAGCTGCCCAGTTACAGGTAATATGTAATGGCGGCGGGAAGACATCAAATTCCCCTCCCAACCATGTCCCCTGCCATTTTCCCAGCCCATCTCCAAAGGGCTAGGAAAATTAAGCAGCATATTTTTCTGCACTAAATCTCATCTGCCATGTTCCACCAGCCTGTTTATGTCCTGTTGAAGTCTATTACTATCTTTCTCACTGTTTACTACACTTTCAAGTTTCATGTCAGCTGTAAATTTCAAAATTGCGCCCTGTACCCCCAAGTCCAAGTCATTAATGTATGTCAAAAACAGCTGTAGTCCTAGTATTGAACACTGGGGAACACCACTGCACACCTCCTTCCAGTCAGGTAAACAGCCATTCACCACAACTCTCTGCTGTCCCTTAGCCAATTTTGTATCCATGCTGCTACTGTGCCTTTTATCCCATGGACTTCAATTTTGCTAACAAGCCTAATGTGTGGTACTTCATCATATGCCTTTTGTAAGTCCATATACAGAACATCAATGGCGTTCCCCTCAGCTACCCTCTCTGCTGCCTCATCAGAAAACTCAGTCAGGTTACTCAAACATGATTTGTCCTTAATAAATATTCTTTATTTGTCCATGCTTGTCCAAGAGGTTGTTAATCTTCTCCCAGATTATTGTTTCTAAAAGCTTCCACACCACTGATGTGAAACTGACTGGTCTGTAGTTGCCAGATTTATCTTTCTGCCCTTTTTTGAACAAGGCAGTAACACTTGCAATTCTCCTGTTCTCTGGCACCCCCTTTGAATCTCAGAAGGATTGCTGCAGGGAGGTATTAAACTGTAAGGAAGCATAAGCAATTTGGTTCATATTCTTGAAATGCTACCAAACCATATAACATTAAGTCCCCACCCTCATTAAGCCCAAATATGAAAGGCTCTGAAGAAGTCATCCAACTTATTTAATTAACCGCAGGAAAAAGGACAAACCCAGAGGGTTCTGTCATCACTTTACTGAAAAATGAAACATTGTGCTGTTTTTAGCAAAATCTTTTTCACGATGTGCCATTTTCCTCATGTAGGAGTTTGATGGATTCTGTAAATGCTTCATTCTTCTTCTTTGGTCTCCTTGTCTCGAGAGACAATGGGTAAGCGCCTAGAGGTGGTCAATGATTTGTGGAGCAGCGCCTGGAGTGGCTATAAAGACCATTTCTAGAGTGACAGACTCCTCCATAGGAGCTGCAGATAAAATTGGTAGTCGGGGCTGTTACACAGTTGGTTCTCTCCTTACACTTCTGTTTCTTATCCTGCCAATTGCTAAGTCTCTTTGACTCGCCTCTCTTGAGCCCTGCCTTTATAGCTGTCCGCCAGCTCTGGCAATCACTGGCAACTGACTCCCATGACTTGTGGTCAATGTCGCAGGACTTCATGTCGCTTTTGCAGACGTCTTTGAAGCGGAGACATAGATGGATGGTGGGTCTGATATCAGTGACAAGCTCGCTGTACAATGCGTCCTTGGGGATCCTGCCATCTTCCAAGTGGCTCACATGGCCAAGCCATCTCAAGCGCCGCTGGCTCAGTAGGGCGTATATGCTGGGGTGTTGGCCGCCTCAAGGACTTCTACGTTGGAGATACGATCCTGCCACCTGATGCCAAGGATTCTCCGGAGACAGCGAAGATGGAATGCGTTGAGATGTCGCTCTTGGCTGACACGTTGTCCACTTTTTCACTATGTGCTATTTTTCTCATGTAGGAGTTTGATGGATTCTGTAAATGCTTCATTAATGTCTACATTTTAATAATTGATCAATGGAGTAGACCTTACTCAAATGTAAAACAATTGCTATCTTAACATCTGATGGAGGTTCTGTCTACTGAGGGATTCAGATGACACAGAATATTATCTATACCTTCTACTAATATATACAAAATATAGGCCTCTTGGAGCAGATGCTCTGAGTATACTCAGTGAACATGAATTTTCACATCTTGGGATCAATTGGGCCAGTGGTCCTATACAAATGTTCATTCCTGCATTGCCCCGAAGGAAATGGTAAATTGTTTTTTACAGTAACACAACTTAATTGCTTGGTAAGCCAACATTACCTCAATAGTCAGCACTGAATTTAGGTACATTGCTGTAGAAATTACAGAACCTCAAAACTATTAATGCTCATCAGGGAAACAAAACTAATTTTACTGTTGTTCCTATTATTATTTAGCCTGATCTGATTTAACAAGATCATGGCATCATCGAATCATAGAATGCTTACAGCACAGAAGGAGGCCATTTGGCCCTTTGTGTCCATGTCAGCTCTCTGCAAGAGCAACTCAGCTAGTCCCAATCCCCTGACCATTCCTTGTAGCCTTTCAAATGTTTTCCCTTCAGATAATTATCCAGTTACCTTTCTGAAGACACAATTGGATCTGCCTCCACCACTCTCAGGATGTGCGCTCCAGATCCTAACCACTCGCTGCGTAAAAAAAGTTTTCCTCATGTCACCTTTGGTTCCTTTGCCATTCATCTTAAATCGGTGTCCTCTGGTTCTTGACACTTCTGCCAATGGGAACAGTTCTCAATGTCTAGACTCCTCATGATTTCGAACACCTCTATCAAGTCTCCTCTCAACCTTCTCTTCTCTAAGGAGAACAGCCCTAGCTTCTCTAATCTATTCATGTAACTGTCATCCCTAGAATCATTCTTGTAAATCTTCTCTGTATTTTCTCTAGTGCCTTCACATCCTTCCTAAAGTGTGGTCCCCAGAATTGGACACAATACTCCAGTTGAGGCCAAACTATTGTTTTCTAAAGGTTCACCATAACTTCCTTGCTTTTGTACTCTATGCCTCCATTTATAAAGCCCAGATTCCCATATGCCTTATTAATCATTTTCTCAACCTGCCCTGCCACATTCAACAATTTGTGCATGTGCACCCCCAGGTCCCTCTATTACATCCCTCCAGTACTATGGATATATAAAATAACTGGTAAAGTCTGGCTGGCCTAATAAGCCTATCCTATTCTGGCACAGTATAACTTCTGAATAATTTCATTCCCCCCTCATTACACAACCATGTAATCTTTTTGAAGAGCTGAAAAAAAACTGTAGGTCACTAAGGAAAACGCTGGAAAAGGCTCTATCACCCTAGAAGGAGACCACAGTGGCTAGGCTACACATCCTATGAACTATTTAAGTTCGATATGTAGATATATTGGCCACTCAAACTCTTGAGATTGGATTTAGCCAACAAGAGGACCTTTTAGAATTGTACCATTTATTTTATATTGCCTCTCCTCATTCTTCCTACAAAAATTAATCACTCTGCATTAAATTTTATCTGCCACGTGTCTGCCCATTCCACCAGCCTGTCTATGTCCTCTTCAGGTCTATCACTATCCTCCAAGTTCTCAATACTTCCATATTTGAGTTATCTGCAAATTTTGAAATTGTTCCCTGCACACCCAAGCCTAGGTCATTAATATATATCAAGAAAAGCACTGGTCCTAATACCAACCTCTGGGGAGCCCCACTATAAATCTTTCTCAAGTTTGAAAACAACCATTCATCACATAGCAGCATAGAAAATTTATGACAAAGAAGGAGGTCATGTGGCCCATTGTGTCTGTGCTGGTCAACGCAGAGCTACCCAGCCTAATCCCACCTTCCTGCACTTATTCCACTGCCCTGCATGTCACGGTTCTTCAAGTAAACATCCAAGTACTTTTTAAACGTGTTGAGAGTTTCTACCTCTACCGCTTTTTCAGGCTGTGAATTCCAGGTCCCTACGACCCTCTGGGTGGAAAATTGCTTCCTTATCTCCCCTCTAACCCTTCTACCAATTACTTTAAATCTATGCCAGTAGGTTTCTGACCCCTCTCCCAAGGTAAATAGGTCGTCTCTATTTACGCTATCTAGGCCGCTCATAATTTTGTAAACTTTAATTAAGTTATCCCTCAGCATCCTCTGCTCCAAGGAAAACAACCCCAGCCTATCCAATCTTTTCTCATAGCTAAAATTTTCCACTTCTGGCAACATCCTCGTAAATCTCTTCTACAGTCTCTCCAGTGCAATCATATCTTTCCTATGGTCAAATTAGTGTTCTATATAGTTTTAGCAAAATTTCCTGCTCTTATACTCCATGACTCAGTTAATAAAGGAAAGCATGTTATATGCCTTCTTAACCACCTTATCAATCTGTCCTGCTACCTTTAACAATCCGTGAACATACACTCCAAGGTCTCGCTCTTCCTCCACACTGCTCAGTATCCTCCAATTTATTGTGTATTCCCTTGCCTTGTTGCACCTCCAAAAATGCATTACCTCACACTTCTCTGGATTGAATTCCATTTTCCACTTTTCTGCCCAATGGACCAAACCATCTATATCTTCCTGTAATCTAAAGCTTTCCTCCCCACTGTCAACCACACATCTAATTTTTGTATGATCTGCAAACTGCTTATCATGCTCCCTACATTTGAGTCTAATATTAATATAAACTACAAAAAGCAAGGGATTGAGTACTGAGCCCTGTGGAATCCCACTGGTAACAGCCTATCGGTCGCAAAAACACCCATCAACCATTACTCTTTGCTTCCTGCCACTAAGCCAATTTTGGATGAAATTTGCCACCCTCCCTTGAATCCTAAGATTTTTTACTTTTTTGACCAGCCTTCCATGTGGGACCTTGTCAAAGGACTTACGACAATCCATGTAGAACACATCCATCACATTGCCCTCATCAACCCTACTTGTCGCTTCCTCAATCTATGCCTTTCTAAATGAAGGTTTATACTGTCTCTAAGAATTGATTCCAATAATCTGTCCACAACTGAAGTTAAGCTAACTGGTCTATAATTACTCGGATATCTCTTCCTCCCTTTTTAAACAATGCTACAATATTGGCAGTCCCCCAATCATTTGGGACGATTCATGTAGACAGGGAAGATTGAAAAATGATGATCAGAGCCTCCATAATTTCCTCCTTTGCTTCTTTTAACAACCTGGGATATATTTCATCCAGGCCTAGCGATTTATCTACCTTCAAAGATGTCAAACGCTTTAATACTTTGTCATGCAGGCCCCCACCTGCCAAGCATGAGGCATATTAATATTGACACATGGACATTAAATTTAAAACTGTTGTTGAAGTGAAGAAAGGACTTGCTTAAAAAAAATTGCCAGATTTTGGCTGGAAATACATTTGCGTATTAACAGACAGTGTTTGGAAGGACAGGCATTCCCTGACATTTTTTTTCATTCATTCAAGAGATGTGGGCGTTGCTGGCTAGGCCAGCATTTATTGCCCATCCCTAATTGCCCTTGAGAAGGTGGTGGTGAGCTGCCTTCTTGAACCGCTGCAGTCCATGTGGGGTAGGTACATCCATAGTGCTGTTAGGAAGTGAGTTCCAGGATTTTGACTCAGTGACACTGAAGGAACGGTGATATAGTTCCAAGTCAGGATGGTGCGTGGTGTGGAGGGGAACTTGCAGGTGGTGGTGTTCCCATGCATTTGCTGTCCTTGTCCTTCTAGGTGGTAGAGGTCACGGGTTTGGAAGGTGCTAAGTACTCTTGGTGCGTTCCTGCAGTGCATCTTGTAGATGGTACACACTGCTGCCACTGTGTGTTGGTGGTGGAGGGAGTGAATGTTTGTGGATGGGGTGCCAATCAAGTGGGCTGCTTTGTCCTGGATGGTGTCGAGCTTCTTGAGTGTTGTTGGAGCTGCATCCATCCAGGCAAGTGGAGAGTATTCCATCACACTCCCGACTTGTGCCTTGTAGATGGTCGACAGGCTTTGGGGAGTCAGGAGGTGAGTTAGTCGCCACAGGATTCCTAGCCTCTGACCTGCTCTAGTAACCACGGTATTTATATGGCTACTCCAGTTCAGTTTCTGGTCAATGGTAACCCCCAGGATGTTAATAGTGCAGGATTCAGCCATCGTAATGCCAAAGAATGTCAAGGGGAGATGGTTAGATTCTCGCTTGTTGGAGATGGTCATTGCCCGGCACTTGTGTGGCGCGAATGTTACTTGTCACTTATCAGCCCAAGCCTGGATAATGTCCAGGTCTTGCTGCATTTCTACACAAACTGCTTCAGTATCTGAACATTGTGCAATTATCAGTGAACATCCCCACTTCTGACCTTATGATTGAAGGAAGGTCATTGAGGAAGCAGCTGAAGATGGTTAGGCCTATGACACTACCCTAAGGAACTCCTGCAGTGATGTACTGGAGCTGAGATGATTGACTTCCAACAACCACAACCATCTTCCTTTGCGCTAGGTATGACTCTAGTCACAACTAAAGCACAACTAAATGCAATTGTGCATTTGTGGGTTCAACTCAGTTAATTAGGCCAGATGATCCCACAGAATTACAATAATGATCATTTTTAAACGAATTATAGACGTATGATTTTCAATGTATATCTATAACATAATTAAATAATACAAACGCGATTACAATTGGGCTTTTCCTGCTGTGTTTGTTGGGTTTTTGTGCCTGTCTGACATCTGTCTAAAACCTCAATGTTTGACATGATTCTTCCTCCAGTGTATGTAATCTCATCATTATTTCACAGTGTCTTTATGTACTGTATTTCATTTTCTGATATCACTGCATCTACTTGCAATCCACCAGTGTGGCAGCTGCTTCAGAGAACTCCCACAGATCTTCAAAAGCAAGGATAAGCATTGGGACACTAGACCAGAATTTTATGTTGGGTGGGAGGCCCCGCCTACCGGCTGAAAAGTCAGTGGCGAGTCCACCTCTGCCGGGCCTAGGGAGCTATGCAGGGACTTCTCGCTCCCCAGGCCCTTAGTTGGCCTTGGGTGGGACCGTCTCCTCCTTGAGGCAGGATGTCCCACCTAATGGAGCTGCCGGCCAATCAGCGGGCCGGCAGCTCTTAGTCCCAGCAGCACCAACATGAGCGGTGGCCACTGCTGGGACTACGCCCGGCCAACGGCAGCAAGAAGGGATGTCCAAAAGATGGTAAATATTTGCGGCCTCACTGGGGACAATCAGCCAGGCCCCGGCGAGGCAAGGGGGGCGTCATTTGGGGGGGTGGGGGTGAGTGTTGTGTGGTGGGGCATTTGGGGCACTTGGGGCAGCCCTCCGTGGGGCACAGAAAAATGGATAGCTATGTATGAAGTAAAGAAAACACATTCAGGATGGTGAGCTGTCTACATGAAGCTAGGGCAGTGTACATTGTTACGGCCAGGTGAGGAGGGGGTCACAGTCGCTCCTCTTGCCCTTCCTCTTATTTGACTGCAACAGGGTTTATTCCTTTTTAAACATGAGCGGTGCTTACCACCTCAGTGAGTGTTTTACCTTTTACCTTTAATGTGATCATGAAAGAACCAATCAAACATGTTTTCTTAAGTTTATACAAGAAAGAGGTAAGTTTATTATACTTAACAATCTAAACCCCATTTAAAAGTAATTAAAAAAAAGACGCTAGATATTCACACACACATTCATAGAAGAATCACGCACACACCAATAGATTAGAGTGGAAAGTAGGTTTTTCGGTTGGGTTAAAATCCAGAATAAGTAAAAGCTAAATACACAGTCTGAGGTTGGATGATTCAGTGGTCTTCCGGCTGGAGTTGTATTCTTGAATCTTTGCCTGGTCAAAGTGCAATTTGTGGCTAGCCCGCTTGGCTCAGGATTTTCTTGGAGGCAGTCTCATAGGTGGCTCTCTTCCCTCTGTCTCTGTAGCAATCTGTCAACTTAGAGGGTCCACAGTCGCAGACGGTTTTCAAACTTGATGTGTTCTGGAGGGAGAGAGAGAGAGAGAAAGGGAGGCACACAGCCTTCTCTACTGCTGCAGTGTCAGTTACTGCTTGTTTTTTGTGTGTAACAAAACTCCCAGTTTTACACAGCCTGGGGCAACGGTCACATGGTTCTCTCAATCCCCTTTGTTTTTAATGAGGTCCAAAGTCTAAAAGCCCAAACCTCTCTCAGGTGGTATTGTCAGTGTTTACCTCTTGGAGGGACATCTCCACTCATGAATGCCTCAAAATGGCTTTGAATGTCCTACTAACAGAGGGTGATCTGGATAATCTACTCAATTAGCCAAAGCATTGTCCTGGCTGGGTTTTTTGTTAGACTTGTGTCTCCAATTCGATGTTCTGGAATGTGAGGTGTTTCAGATGCAAATTGTGGTGGCCATCTTGGCTGCCAGTTTTTTAAAAAGTTAACTATAGGATTTTCTCCATTAAAAGTCTAATGTATGTTTCCAACCGATGAATTAATATTTCTCATTTGACATATAGTGTTTTCTTAACAATATTGAAAAGTTTTTATATGGGATACTGAATGGGACAGGTAGATTCAGTGATTGTATTCCACGTAGAGGTAAAAGACATAGGGTGAAATAACTCATGGGTCTGAAAAGACATAGATATGAGGATTGGCTGAAAGTTCAAAATAGGGAATACAAAGTAATGTTCTTTGGTATACTTTTAGTTTTTTGGAAGGATGGAGTTTTCCAAAAGAATCGAGCAGAATTGTCGAGAGGCTGGCTGCATGGTGTGAGAGCAACAGTGTTACCTTCATAAATAAACAGGGGCAGGGGCCGAGTCCAATATAATGTGAGAAACCCAGAAGAAGTTTCAGAGTATTTGTCAGTGGCATTTTAACACCTTATTGTAATTTTACTTCTGAGTATGGCGCCAAATGCGTGACAACGGACATGCTGCCAACCCACATGACCCAATTTCAACTCAAGTATTTAAAGGCCCAATCCAAAGGTGGAATTTCGAGGAGCTGGTGGTACAAAATGGATTCAAGACACTCAAAGGCTATGCCACACTTTAACAATGCCTCCCTTGCTGTACTGCTGATTGCAGTGATGAGTGAGGGAGAGATACTCTTCCCCAGCAATACAAGGATGAAGCCTGCTAAGAAAAAAGGCATGGCGGAGGTGACAGAAAAGGTCAGCAGCAGCATTGCACATTGATTTAGTGCAGGAAGTGGTTTAATGACCTAATCAGGTCGGGAAAGGTGAGTAGAGTTGCACATTCACATACATCCTGTTGTACATAACATCCCCTCATCCCCATTCTGCCTTGTCAAGCCAACTTCATTATATCACTCCTCACACCCACTTACCTTGCCAAGTGCATCCTTTTCTTTCTATGCACTTCCTCACATCCACATCCATCCACCATTAACACTCACTCTGATCTTTATGTAATTTGATGCCTCTCCCTGATAGTCATCCTCACCAAACGCACTCCATCTCTCAGGAAAACACATGCCATTACGGTCACATAAATCTGTTCTTCCTCCTGTTGTAAGAGAAGAAAGTGCGAACACTAGGGAGAGGGAGAGAACTGGAGGTGGTCCTCCACAGATCTTATCTCACAGTTGACAACTGCAGAGGAGGAAGCACTGGGATCATCAGCATCTCAGTGTCCCTGCCCATTGGAAATGAAGATCTCCCAGCTACCTGGTGACAGAATTAAATACCAGCGACATACATCACTCAGTCATGTTAACTCGGTTTCAGCAATGAGTCAAATATGATCATCTTCATAGTGATAAGTTGCAGCATTCTTACCTGGCCTGTAATTCATGTGTTTTCTCTCTGGCAGGATCAACACACAGCATACACACACACATCAACATACAGCAGCAGTCGATGAGCCTCCAAGATGACAAACCCTCAGAAGAGCTGATTCTTTCTGAGAGTGCACAGTCACAGGACTCATGCTTAGCATACATCAGTGTAGATAATCTGTGGGGCCAGTTAGACAGATAGTTAGGTTTTCACTTGGTGACTCACATTTCATAAGCGAACAACAGCAGACAGTGTTAAGGTTTCAGGTCAGTGACCTTTCATCAGAACAGATCTGATGAATGATCACTGACCTGAGACCTTAAATTTGCTTCTCTCTCCACAGATGCTGCCAGACCTGCTGAGTATCTTACAGCATTTTTTGTTTTTATTTCAGATTTCCAGCATCTGCAGTATTTTCCTTTTATTGAATTGGGTATCCCTTGTCTCCTAGCAGCCACTCCTTAAGTCTGTTTGCAGTTCAAAGAGGTTGGGGAGCTTAGACTGCTGCATAATGAAAGAACACCTGTATACACCTTTCCTTGTGGTGGCATACCAGCTGCACATAAATGGAATGGAAACCCTTACAATTTATGTATACTTCTGGTTGATTTGAGGGACTAATGATTGGCACGTGTGGCAGTTGATGACACTCTGCATCTATGGAAAGCCAGCCAGAGACACAAACCCAAGCACCCGCTCATTCTAACTGAGAACATCATAGGCAAAGCTGGCATAATTACTGGCCCTGGGAAACAACCCATCAGTGACTTGCCTTATGCATTTGTATGCAGCCAACTGGGAGATCATGGCTATTTCTCCAGCAGCGCACTGGAAGGATCAGACGAAACAGTTGAAGGCGGTGTTCACTTTCACCGTCAATGGTAATGTGTGGGAGACTGCAAATGTCTGCCACAACCTGATATGACAACCACAGCCTCCAGAAGCACTATTCTCATTGGAAATCAGATGAATGAGAGGTGATCTTATTGAAACATATAAGATTCTACGGGGACTTGAGAGGGTATACGCTGAGAGGATGTTTCCCCCTGTGGGGAAATCTAGAATTAGGGTGCACAGTTTCAAAATAAGAGGTCTCCTTTTTAAAGATGAAGATGAGGAGGAATTTTTTTATCTCAGAGGGTTGTGAATATTTGGAATTCTCTTCCCCAGAAGGCAGTTGAGGCAGGGTCATTGAATACATTTAAAGCTGAGTTAGACAGATTTTTGAACTACAGGGCGTCAAGGGTTATGGGGGCAGGCAGGAAAGTAAAGGCTAAAATCAGATTAGCCATGATCTTATTGAATGGTGGAGCAGGCTCAAGGGGCTGAAAGGCCTGCTCCTATTTCTAATGATCTTATAAGCACTGCTTTTCCAAGAGGTCAAGGAACCTGAGCCTCTGCCTGTACAGACTGTTACACAGGTAGTGCCGCCTGCGAGTTTGACCCCTCTGCTGGCCCCCTCACTCCTCACTATCTGCAGATCTTTTTACACCTGGCTGCTGTTGCTGCTGATGATCATCTTGCCCCTTGTCCATGGTCTAATCCAAGACAACCAAGGTGCCAACCATCCTCACCTGAGTCTCAATACCTCTAAAATATAGAAATTAACTTCTCACCACAACAAGTCCTTTCCCTTTGGTGCATAAGAAAGCAGCTCTGAGCGCTGAACACTTATTGCCATATTTACCTTACGTTTAATGAGCTCCATGAGTTCCATTCTGTTCTCAGCGTGGTTTCAAAGATGACTTTCAGGAATCCTGGAAACTCATGGATGTGCCAACCCAGCACATTGGAGCCAACTTCCGGACTTGAACACATTTTCAGCCACTTTAACACGCCCCCCCCCCCCCCCCCCCCCCACCACCTGTATCTAAAACCCACATGCTGCTCCAGGTTAAAATTCCTCCCAATGTATGAAGGAAGTCACAAGGGACAATCCTCATCATGATCTTCTATTTGATCAGTGCAAATTGGCTGCCGCATTTCCTACATTACAACAGTAACCACACTTTAAAAATACGTCATTGGCTGTAAAGTGCTTTGAGATGTCCGGTAGTCATGTAGAGTACTATATAAATGCAAGTTTTGTTACTTTATGTGTAAATGATATAAAAATGTACAGAAAATGGAGATCTTAACAACTACAAAATGACCACAGGACTTTAAGAGGATTTGGGGGTCAGAAGTTCCTAAGATCAGGACTGAAGTACTTCGCTGTAAAAGACCAAAGGCATGCTTTGGGGAGTATTTTACAATAATATTAACAGAGATGTGACTAAGGCTGGAGCAGGACTGGGAGCTCAACATTCCAGTCAGAAAATATCCAGGAGGGGTCGAATAGGAACAAAAAGATGAGTGGCACATTATTCAACGATGCCATTAAAGCAATACAATGTAACGATGATGTAGGGTACAGTGTAATATGAATCGAGTTGGTTAGAGTCAAGGAATTGGGAGTTTATTATATGTAGCAAAATATTCAGAAATGACAAGTTCATAACAATGGGTGAATTTAATTATCCAAAAGTTGATAGGGTAAAAGTATTATAAGTGGCAAGGAAGGAGAAGGTTATCTACAACTGAACTGATTTTAGGTCAATATGCTATTAGTCCAACAGGAAGGCAGCAGTGTTGGATCTAGTTGTGACAAATGGAGTGGAGAAAGTAGATAATATAAAGACAGGAGAACATTTAGTAAACAATGGTCTTAACAAAAATAATTAGGTTTGATATACAAAAATGAAAGAGCAGCAACAAAGATAAAGGTCCACGGCAAAGTACTTTTCAAAAATATAAAAAGGAAACTAGCTTTTTGAGTTCATAAACTAGAAAGAAAAATTGGCAAATAAGACAATGGACAAACAATGGGAAAATTTCAAACTTAATGAATATTTTATCGCAGTTGCAACATAAGATTATGATGGTGAGAATGAAAGGTTGGAAGGGGAAAAGATGGAGAAATTAAATAGAATAACTAAAGCTAAGGAAGTATTAAAAATGTTGGTTGAACACAAGATGGAGAAGGCTTTAATGGCAGTATCATAGAATGCTGAGGGAAGTCAGAAAGGAAAAGAGCAGAGATTCTGAGCACAATCTTTGAAACATCCTTGAATATGGAGGTTATGCTAGAGGACAGCAGTGTTGCCAACATCGCACCTCTGTTCAAGAAAGGAGAAAATGATAAGCCACATAACTAAATATGAATCAGCTTAACCTCAGCTGTGCGTAAGATTTTTAGATGCCATAATATGAAATAATAACTAATTTAGAAAGAAGGGAGTTGCATTTATAATGCACCTATCATGTCATCAGGCTGTCCCAAAATGCTTTATAGCCAATGAAGCACTTTTTAAGTGCTGTTACTGCTAGCATGTTATGTAGGAAAACACTGCAGCCAACTTGCAGACAGTAACAGCGAGATAGAAACATAGGACTTAGGAGCAGGAGTAGGCCATTTGGCCCTTCGAGCCTGCTCCACCATTCGATAAGATCCTGGCTGATCTGGTTGTGGTCTCAACTCCTCACTGCCCCCCTTGACTCCCTTGTCTATCAAAAATCTATTAAACTCTGCCTTGAATAAATTCAATAACCCAGCCTCCATTGCTTTCTGGGGAAGTTAATTCCACATATTAACAACTCTTTTCAGAAAAAAAATTCTTATTTCTATCTTAAAAGGGAGGCCTCTTATTCTTAAACTGTGTCCCCTAGTTCTAGTCTCCCCCACAAGAGGAAACATCCTCCTGGTACCCACTCTATCAAGTCCCCTCAGGATCATATATATTTTAATAAGATCACCTCTTAATCTTCTAAACCCCATATAGGGAGGAAGGGGCGCACAGAGAGGAGACTTCGCCTGAGTGAGAAACAGGGTGTGAAGGTGGGAATTTTGTTCACGTTGTAAGGTACATTTTTCATAAGTTCAATTTTGAGATAAATGAACAGATAATCTAGTCCAGTTTTAGCTCTGTATAGGTTTTTGGTGGATGGTTAGCGAGTGAATGGTTGGAAATGTGCCCACTACTCCAGAATTGAGCCCTGGTCTATTTTAACTCCCAGAGCTCGTTTAAATCCCGCCTCTCTCAGTACGGCACTGAATTGACAGCCTAGTTTATTTTTCAAATATTGGCCTGGATTTTGCTGTGAGCGACAAAGGAATGACTTTCACCGTTCACCTTGCATACAGCTGCCCACAGACTTTTAGCGGGCTTGTCAGTGCAGGTTTCCAGTCTTTCAGTCCTTGGGCTACTGCAGTGTTCCAATGAAGCTTAAAGTAACTTCAAAGGAACAGCACCTTCGCTTTCGATTAGGCAATTTACAGTCTTCTGGACTCAACACTGAGCTTAATAATTTCAGACCGTAATCTCTTCCCCAATTTTGTTTCCTTTTCTTTGCATGTGTAAGTCTTACCCTTGTTTTTCTCTTGTTTTTGCTTTCGGATGGCAGCTGTTCATCATTCTGCTATTCAACCTGCTCTAAGTACATCTTTTGTTTATTTGTTTCTTTTCTTACCTCATTACCAGTCCCTTTGGCCCTGCATGACTAACTCTTTTGTAATTTCATCTCTCCTGTCTCCACCCTATTACAGACATTCCCTTTTGTTCTTTTTCCACCCTCCGCCATTTCATCTGCTTTACATAGAAACATAGAAAATAGGAGAAGTAGGCCATTCGGCCCTTCGAGCCTGCTCTGCCATTCATTATGACCATGGCTGATCATCCAACTCAGTAACCCATTCCCACTTTTGCCCCATATCCTTTGATCCCTTTAAACCCAAGAGCTATATCTAACTCCTTCTTGAAAACATACAATGTTTTGACCTCAACTGCATTCTGTGGTAGCAAATTCCACAGGTTCATCACTCTCTGGGTGAAGAAATTTCTCATCTCAGTCCTGAAAGGTTTACCCTGTATCGGGAACATCCTTCCTGCAATTTTAAACTTATTACATTTATAACTTTTCCCAGTTCTGGTGAAAGGTCATCGACTGACTGTTTCTCTCTCAACAGATACCACCAGACCTGCTGAATATTTCCAGCATTTTCTGTCTTTATTCCAGTCTTCCACCTTTGAATTTAACACCCTCTACAGGCGATATGTAGCATCTGTGAGCAGGAGAAGCAGCAGGGAAGCTGTTCAACCAATCAGATTAAAGAATTCACACAGTGGGCAATACAGGAGTAAAAAAATAAATAATTGTACAGGAAAAGAAATAAAAATTGGGTCATACACAGGGGATTGTGAAAGACATAAAAGAGAAAAACACAAAAACTATTTGAATATTTTAATTTATATTTCTTAAAAATCTGCAACATTAATTTTCTTCTGAGGGATAGAGACTCCACACTTGTAAAAATTTATTTTTCAAGGCCAGAGAGCTTGTTCAGCAGCAATTATTAACACGCTATTAACTCAGTTTCTCCTGATTGAACAGGGATGAAGTTTTCATCAGTCTTTAGTGCAATAAGCGAGTAACTGGCCAAATGCCATCACTGTGCAACGTCCATCAGCCAAAACTGTTAACAGCCCAGCCTGTGGAAGTGCAGATACCACTAACAACCTCTGCATTTCCATGTTTAACTGCGCATCGGTGGAGGGCCGATGTCGCTGTCAGTTTTAATGACAGCCTCGCTGTTACTAACAGCCAAATCTACAACCGTCTTACAGAGTGGTTTTAAACACCCCAACCGTCCTTCACTACAGTATTGTAACCGTTGCCTAGGTTGTAGGGCAGTGGGTTAGGCTTTGGATGATATGGTGGATCGTTAGCGTTCTTCATAGTGCAAGATCTAGACCGACGTCCGCCATGTGTTCATAAAGAGTTTTGTTGAAGCAAACCCACCTCAGTCAGCAACAGAGACCCACCTTGCTGAAGTCGAACGACAGCAAAGGGCGCAGGCGCGTGACATCATCCCATTGCGAGCGAGCGTGCGTGGGGACGTGTCCGTTAGTGACGCATTGGCTCATTGTTGGCGAGTAACGTGGTGGCTGTTAAAATGTTTCGGAGGAAACTATCGGCTCTTGAGTATCATAACAGCGGCGTGTTTGATTGTAAAGGTACGGAGTGGAACTGGCAGTGGCGGCTGGGCGCGGTGTACCTGGGCCACAGTGCGGCCGCTCTCACGGTTTGCTTCCAGCCGATGCTGCAGGCTCCTCGGTAGACGGAGGGGCCCGGTTTCTATACTTCCACCCTATCAGTGTTTTCTTCAGTTTTGCACCATGTTTTAACATCGTTTCAGAACTAACGACTTGTATTAAATACCGGCGAAAGTGCATCATATAAATCACTGAAATGCAGTCACTGGATGCTATGTCGGCAAATGGAGCAGCCATTTTGTGCACAGCAAGCTCCCACAGGCAGCGGCAAAATCATTGAACGGTTAATTAATCTGATTTTGGGTGATTGAAGGGGAAAATTGGCCCGGAGAGCTCCCCGTCTTTTAAATAGTGCCACAGAATTTTTTCAAGTCCACCCAATCTGAATTCCTAATTTGTAAAAAAAAAATGATTTTTTGCAAGATAAGTGCTCCTCGTGACACATTTTATTTATACTGAGCTGCAAAGAGTGGCAAAGTCCAGTCTGGCCAGAAATAAATTTATAATGGGGTTCTTGAGAGAGGCAGAGAACACTAGAAATAGGCGCAGAAGTAGACTATATGGCCCATTCAATACGATCATGGCTGATCTTTGGTTTCAATTCCATTTCCGGCCCTCCCTTATCCCTTGATTCCCCGTGAGACCAAAATTGAGTGCACAGATAGCCTAGACAGTTTAAAAAAAAAGGTTCATTCTCTCCAGTAGCTAAAGTTTAAAATGGATTTGTGAAATTGCAGTATAGTCTGTTGTGGAAGTACTTTCCATATTAGATGAAATGTTGAGACATATTGATATTGTATTAGAAATGGAAGTTATTTGTTTACACATACAACGACTGGATGGTATAACAAGATGGGTCTTAAAATGGAGCATACCGTGCAAAATAGAGGTGCCATAAAGATAGCTTGTTACGAATTAGGGCTTTGTTGAAGATTCAGTAGAAATAGCTACTTGTGACGAAAGATGTGAAATCAGGCCTCAGATGAGGAAAAAGGGGACTTGAAATATGACCCTGGTGTCCTATTAAAATGAATGAAACCTGAATGTTTCAATCCTTATTTCCCATCCAAGTTATGAGATCTTCCCTTAACTCTAATGAAGTGGTTGAAGATTACATAATTTTTACAAAGCTGGAAATATTATATAATGTTGCACTTGCTAATAAAAATTTCCCTAGGAAATGAGAAGGTGGTTCTTTTTGTGTAATCTATCAATTTAGTTTTTCAGTGCCCTGTCTGCTCTGCTGGAGATTTAAGTGTAGCTGACTATCTTCAAATTGGTAGTGATGTTTCTATTATCTGTGAAGTATGTGTGTCAAGCAAGTGTGTTATGAAATCTGCTGAAAAACATTGTCACGAATACAAGTCGCGGGTAGTGACTCTTAAGTTACTGCTCCACTTGTGCCAGTAGTTCTGAACTATTTTTCAATAACACGTGATTGTCAAGACCCTGGATTATTGTAAGATTTTAGGCCTGGAAAAGTACATTCAGCTTGGGATTATATAATATATCAACTGTATGAGTCAGTATGCACATCGTTAGACGTACATCACAAGCAGGGAAAATGCCAGTCAGCCCATCAAATATTCTACTGGTACCCTAACTTTCCTATCTCAATGCATCTAACTGTATTTTGAATAAGCACAATATTTTGCCCCATGTACCCGATCTAAATGATTACCAGTATTATTACTCAGGAAATTTTTCCTGATGCTGGTTTGACATTTAAGAAGTTACTTATTTACATAACATTTTAACACATCTTTATAATATTTTAAAGCACAAGTGCGACCAATGAATTGTTTCTGACGTGCAGTCACTTGTGTAGGTGCAAATGGAAACCAACGTCATAGCAAAATCCTACAACCAGTTAATGAGACCAATGATTAATTCATTTTTATTGGTGTTGATTGTGGGAGGAATGTGGGGCAGGGCACTGGGAGAACCCCCACTTTTTTTTGTATGAGGCGGAACTTTTATGCCTACTTGAATAGGTGGACAAGGCCTCAGTTTAAATGATTCTTCCTAAGATGGCACCTTTTACTAATATAGCACTTCATCAGTAGTCTTTTATGTTCAATTCCCAGAGTAGCTACTTCTCCCAATTTGGTTTTCTCTAATTACAAAAACTGTCCTTCCAGCATCAGTGATCTTGGACCAGATTATTGAAAATGTTGAAGGGAGAAAACAATTAATAATTAAAAGGCAATTTGTGAAAATGAATTCATTAATTCAGCTCTATTTTTCTATTTTAAAGGTAGAATCAAATTGTCCTTTTCCAAAAGACAACCTTTATTTTTAAAAAAATTGCAGGAATGCTGAGAGAGTGCAGTATTCTCTTTCTGACTATCGAATGAATGAAACAGCCAATTAGCAGCTTACACTTTAGGGGAGGGATGAGAAAAAGCATAATCTATCTTTAAACTTGGGAGATGATGACTATTAAAAGCTTTTTTTGCAAAAGGAAGCCTTAATATTTATTGTCCTAATTCTGCAGTGTGACATAAGAACATGAATCTTAAATCTAAGTATAAATCTTACAGTGAGTCATAGAAGTGTTGCTCGAGACATTGCTAATAATTCAGCATTGGATTTCACCTGTGCCAATTCTTGATACTAAAATTAGTGGTTTGATGTTCAGATCTGTTTGGATAGGTAAAACAGCTGTAAATTCTGGAAATAAATCTCCTTTGCAGTGGATGGTATAGTGCTAAGATTTTTTTTAACACATTTAATTGGTCTTGAGCTTGCAGTTTTGTCAATCAATGTCTTTTTTTAACTGTCTAAAGAGGTTACTTTTTATATTCTAGATGAGGTGGAATTTAGAAATTTAATTGTGTGGCTTGAAGATCAGAAAGTAAGACATTATAAGATTGAAGAGAGAGGCAACCTTAGAAATGTGCACAGCAATGAATGGCCAAAACACTTTGAAAAGGTGAGCAATTGTATTGAATAAAGTGCTTTGTGTGCATGTTAAATTTGCATGTTTTAATCTTATATATTTGTATAGTGTTTTGCCAGTGAATTATATTTCCAATCTTTGGGTGTGAGGTTTTTAGATTGCAAACAATTGCGATGTAGAAACAACAGTATACAAGTGATGCAAATGATTTGGGACTGGGAAGAAGAAGGATACAGATCAGTATGCATTGATAACCAGAACAATATGGCGATTCTTTATTGGGATTGACTTGCATTTTCCTTTTTATATCACTTCACTCCTTTGACTGTTTACTGGTACCCCTGTGCCCTTCAACTGTCAGTTCTGCAGCTAGCTGCCAACTTGCAACATATTTGACTTGGGTCTTGTTAGGAATAGCAACTGGCACATGAAGGGATGAACTTGCATAATCTTTTCATACAATTCCATTGAATATTTTACTAAATCTTTGCCATCTATATTTAAGACTTCAGTAGAATGGGGAAACTATCTTGTTTGAGGATAGTCACAGAAATTATAGCACAGAAGGAGACCATTTATAGTGATTATGGTGATGCTATCTTTTCAACTGGAACTATCTACTCTAATCCCATTTCACTTTTTCCCAATTTTATACTATTAAACATAAGTTTTTAAACATTATAGCCTCTCCCTCAATAACCACTTTGTTAGAGTATTCCATTTCTAAAAACCCTCCTGTGGAAAAATTTAATAATTCTTAATTCTCCCTTTGTTTTTAGTAATCCTGAATCTGTGTCCCCTTACTTACAATTAGTGGAAGCAATCTTTTTACATTCTGTCTTTCTGAATTTTGAAAATCAATACCTGATTCTCCTTTGTCCAATATTCTCTGTTCCGTTTGATTTATTTTTTGAGTTTTCTAATCACTCATTCATTGGTTCAGTGGTGGCACTTTTGCCTCAAGTCAGAAGGTCTTGGGTTCAAACCCCATTCCAGAAACTTGGAACACCTAATCTAGGCAGATGCTTCAATACACTACTGAGGAGCGCTGCACTGTTGGAAGTGCTGTCTTTCGGGTGAGATGTTAAACCACGGCATGGTCTGCCCTCTCAGGTGGACATCAATGGGGCGGCGCAATAGTTAGCACTGCAGCCTCACAGCTCCAGTAACCCGGGTTCGATTCTGGGTACTGCCTGTGTGGAGTTTGCAAGTTCTCCCTGTGACCGCGTGGGTTTCCGCCGGGTGCTCCGGTTTCCTCCCACAGCCAATCACTTGCAGGTTGATAGGTAAATTGGCCATTGTAAATTGCCCCTAGCGTAGGTAAGTGGTAGGAGAATTGTGGGGATGTGGTAGGGAATATGGGATTAATGTAGGATTAGTATAAAATGAGTGGTTGATGGTTGGCACAGACTCGGTGGGCCGAAGAGCCTGTTTCAGTGCTGTATCTCCAAATAAAATAAATAAATAAGATGATTCCATGCTGCTATTCAAAGAAAAGTCCTGGCCAATTTCTATCCCTCCCCCCAAAATCACAAAAAACTGATTATTAGGTCATTTAGCTCACTTCTGTTTGTGTTCTGTACAAATTGGTTGCCACAGTTCCCTATATTGCAACAGTTACTACGCTTCAAAAGTACTTAATTGGCTGTGAACTTTAGACGTTCTGAAGTTATGCAAGTTCTTCTTTCCTGGCATAATTGTAGTAACATGCCAACTGCTCCTGTGTCCCTAAAACTATATGTAGCACTGGAGGATTTCTTTAATATTAGACTGTGGGAAATTCCCAGCAATAATCTTAAAATTTCTGTACTGACCTATAGTCCAGATGACATTTATGTTCTTAATTGCATCCTCCTATATCAGCATTTCATTCAATACTTTACATGTATGAAAAGCAATCATAGCAGATTTGTTGTTGCACAGAAGCTACATTGGCAGAGTGGAAGGGCTGTTTGTAATTCTCCACATCCCTGGCCACTGACTCTATCCCTTGCCCTGACTATCAGAGGCTGAACCAGACTGTTCGCAACTTTGAAATCCTAGTTGACCCTGAGATGAACTTTTAACCACATAGCTGCTCCGTCACATAGACAGCCTATTTACACCTCTAACATCGCCAATCTCTGCCCCTGCCTCAGCTCATCTGCTGCCGAAATGCTCATCCATGCCTATGTTCCTTGACTATTTTAATGCTTTCCATCTTCTACCCTTCATGAGTGTGAACTCATCCAGAACTCCGTTGCCCATATCCTAACTCGTACCAAGTCCTGTTCACCCATTATCCCTCTGCTTATTGACCTACATTGGCTTCCAGTCCGGCAATGCCTTGATTTGAAAATTCTCATCCTTTATTTTCAAATTTCTCTCTGGCCTTGTCTCTCCCTATCTCTGTAACCACCTCCAGCCCTAGAAGATTTCTGCGCTTTTCCAATTCTGGCCTTGTGTATCCACGATTTTAATTTCTCCACCACTTGGTTAGCCGTACTTTCAGTGCCTAGGACCTAAGCTCTAATTTCCTTCCTAAACCTCTATGTGTTGGCGCGCCCGCTTGTGTCTTCCTTTAAGACATTCCTAAACATGCAACTCTGTGACCAGGCTAGGGATCACCTGTCTGACTATTTCCTTATGTAGCTCAGTGTCAGCTTTTGTTAACGCTCCTGTGAAGTAGAGGCCTGCTTTAGGTCAGGAAAAAGAACCCGACCAAACCACAGTGGACCCGAGCCCGCCACTACTCGACCCAGCCCGACCTGACCATCCCTTTACCTACCTTCCTGACACCGAACCTGCAAGCAGCCGCAGTGCATGAGTGATGATGTCATAGTGACGTCACTTGCTCACTGCGCAGACTCCGTTTCGCCCAGACTCCCAGCTCAGGTAAGTTTTTTTTTTAAATACTTGCCTCTCTCTGCCACTCTATCTATCTGTTTGGCCTCCTTGTCTCGAGAGACAATGGGTAAGCACCTGGAGGTGATCAGTGGTTTGTGAAGCAGCACCTGGAGTGGCTATAAAGGCCAATTCAACAGTGACAGACTCTTCCACAGGCGCTGCAGATAAAATTGGTTGTCGGGGCTATTACACAGTTGGCTCTCTCCTTGCGCTGCTGTCTTTTTTCCTGCCAACAGCTAAGTCTCATCGACTAGCCACTCTTTAGCCCCGCCTTTATGGCTGTCCGCCAGCTCTAGCGATCACTGGCAACTGACTCCCACGACTTGTGGTCAACGTCACAGGACTTCATGTCGCGTTTGCAGATGTCTTTAAAGCGGAGACATGGATGGCCGGTGGGTCTGATACCAGTGACGAGCTCGCTGTACAATGTGTCCTTGGGGATCCTGCCATCTTCCATGCAGCTCACATGGCCACGCCATCTCAAGCGCCGCTGGCTCAGTAGGGTGAATATGCTGGGGATGCTGGCCGCCTCGAGGACTTCTGTGTTGGAATAATACTTAACAGCAGAGCACTTACCGTTTGTGTCCGGCCCGACCCAACCTGGACTTGGCCCGGCCCGGCCCGACCCGAGCCCGATAGCCGGACCCTGAAGATGGACCTGACCCGACCCGAACCCGACACGACGTCGGGTTCGGGTCGGGTAGCAGGCCTCTACTGTGAAGCACTTTGGAAGGTGTGTGTGTGTATGTACATACACACACACACCTTCCAAAGTGCTTCACAGTAGAGGCCTGCTACCCGACCCGAACCCGACGTCGTGTCGGGTTCGGGTCGGGTCAGGTCCATCTTCAGGGTCCGGCTATCGGGCTCGGGTCGGGCCGGGCCGGGCCAAGTCCAGGTTGGGTCGGGCCGGACACAAACGGTAAGTGCTCTGCTGTTAAGTATTATTCCAACACAGAAGTCCTCGAGGCGGCCAGCATCCCCAGCATATTCACCCTACTGAGCCAGCGGCGCTTGAGATGGCGTGGCCATGTGAGCTGCATGGAAGATGGCAGGATCCCCAAGGACACATTGTGTGTGTGTATGTATATATATATATATATATATATATATATATATAATGTGTCTGGCACAGGTCAAGAATGTAAATGTGCTTTAACAACTCCCCAATATGTTTAAATATTGATGGGAATAGGAGGAGAGACCAGGACTTAGAATTTTATAGGTTTCTAGGAGATCATTCATGCTAACAGGACTTGACAGGGCAGATGGTGGGGGAGTCCAGAATCAGGGGTCATAGTGTAAGGATACGGGGTAAACCATTCAGGACTGAGATGAGAAATTTCTTCACCCAGACAGTGGTGAACCTGTGGAATTCGCTACCACAGAAAGCAGTTGAGGCCAAAACATTGTATGTTTTCAAGAAGGGGTTAGATATAGCTCTTGGGGCGAAAGGGATCAAAGGATATGGGGCGAAAGCGGGAACAGGTTACTGAGTTGGATGATCAGCCATGATCATAATGAATGGCGGAGCAGGCTCGAAGGGCTGAATGGCCTACTACTCCTCCTATTTTCTATGTTTCTATGACTGCCCAGGCAGTTAGTTTAGATTTAGATTTAGAGATACAGCACTGAAACAGGCCCTTCGGCCCACCGAGTCTGTGCCGACCATTAACCACCCATTTATACTAATCCTACACTAATCCCATATTCCTACCACATCCTCACCTGTCCCTATATTCCCCTACCACCTACCTATACTAGGGGCAATTTATAATGGCCAATTTACCTATCAACCTGCAAGTCTTTTGGCTGTGGGAGGAAACTGGAGCACCCGGAGGAAACCCACACAGACACAGAGAACTTGCAAACTCCACATAGGCAGTACCCAATATTGAACCCGGGTCGCTGGAGCTGTGAGGCTGCGGTGCTAACCACTGTGCCGCCCTAATTGGAATTACATGCAAAGCAATTAACATGAACTGCAGTGAAAATGCACATCAAAGTTTGCACATTCACATTGCACATTAATAACTCATAGGAAGAATAAACATTTAACCATGATTTGAAATGTGTATTTATGATATTTTGTGTACCCGTAAGCATCCTTACGGTTAACATTTTCACAGTCCAATATATTTAATGATGCAAGATTTCCTATTAGCCATTATAGCCACCAACTCTGCCTACTTAACATTTATATGAAAGCCTTAATTTAATTCTGTGAACCCATGTAAATGATTAATTTTGCAAACTTAAAATTACTGTATCTGATTCCTTAACTTGCAGTACCTTGCAGATGTAAACTGTCCATTCAAGGCTCAAGAAAGACAGGAAAATGTTGATTGGCTTCTGGGCTTGGCTGTGAGACTTGAATACTCAGATAATGGTATGATTCTTTAAATCGCTTGATGTTGCTGACCATTTTATAATTGACATTGTGATGATCTCTATTGTGTAAGTTTCAACTTTTCAAAGTTGACATTTTCTTTTGTTTACATCGAGCTTTTCTTTTTGATTATTACAATGCCAGTTTATAAATTGTTAATTAAGCTTTCATTGGATGCAGACTGCAATATAGCAAAGCTGTAATCCAGTTGAATGTTTCTGTTGATGTCCCTTGTCTCCTTGTGCTTAAACTTTCAACTGAACTTCAGCCTCTAAATATCCATTATTTTCAATATGTTTGAGTACTAGTGTGGTTAGTTTTCTATAGTCCGCTTTTAAAATGGAATATCCGTGCTTTCCACTTTAAGCTGTTGAAATTCGACTGTTGAAGTGAAACTGTACCAAATTACTCCCCCTCTCTCATACTTCTTCAGCCTATGACTTTATTTCTGTTTGTCCCTCGGGAGACATTCCAAATTTCAACTATAACCATGTTCTTTATCCAAGTCAGCTGTGCTGCTCTGTACAGCAGCTCCTTTGGTAGGTAGTTCTCATTCATTTCAATGATGGTTGCCTTCCTTTACTAAAATTGGTATTCCAGATGAGAGGATGCTGATTCTATGCTCATAATGGTGGAAATTTCCTGTTTTTGTGTGTTGTAAATAAAGTTGCAGAGTAAATCTGTTTCGCTGCAAGACCTGATGTGGTCAGTCACCAGCAGATAAATGGTAAAGCCTGGCTACCCTACTACATGTGTCAGGTTTGGGTCAGGCCGAAATTCCGGGTCCAGCATTCGGGCTCGGGTTGGGCTGGACACTGCTTCCAGAAAGTCACAGGATCAGGCTTATCCATGATTCCTAACAACTCCAGCTGCAGGAATAGCCAGCATTCGGGTCAGGTCGGGCGCAAAAAAAAAGATTAAAGGGGTCGGGTTCGGGTTGGCTGTGGTCAGGTCAGGCCCGGGTCAGGTTTTAATTTTATACCTGAGGCAGACTTTATCAGCAGGCTTTCTATGTCTGTTCAAAACAGAATTTCTCCCTTAGTAATAAAGGAAACTACACTTTACTCATTGAAGGCTGAAGGACTTCACTGAGCCAAAAGTACCTCTTTCCATCTCCAATGTCGAAACAAATATCCATTTTCCTGGTGTACCAAGAGGTGAATAACAATTGTTTTCCTCTGCCTACATGATGTAGGACAAATATTAGAAGTAAAAGTTCTTCATGCAAAGAGTGATGATTTACCTAAAATGGTTTACCAAGTAGGTTATTGGAGGCAAAAATCGTAGTCTTTCAAAAGTAAGTCAGATGACATGATGGGGGACTTTTATTTTGGAATTGGGGATTTGCATTTATGTGATGGTTGCATTAAATATATAAATAGGTTAATTTGCACACTATTAAATTTCTATTGTAGAATTACACATGTAGAATGAAACGGATTATCAGTAAAGACAAGAAGTTAACACATCTTGCATGTGAATGTTAATTAAACTATATGCGTCAAATTGTCTTTGCTGTATGTCAGCCATCGAGTACTGTGGTGCATATTTAAAAGTGGAAATACTTTTTAATATCTAGAGCCATCAACATTAATCTGTTTCAAGCATAATGGACATCTAGAATCAGAGCTAATGGATAATTGTTGTACTTATGGTTTTGAATTGTGAGGCTGTGGAATTCACTTCTGGGGTTAATGGTTGGGGCAGAAACTGTGTCAACAATAGGTGGATGCAGCAAAAGATAACAGCATACGAGAATGAGATGGGAAAATGTGCTTAGGATATTTGCTTGCAAGGAGGGTAACTGTCTAAACAAACTTGGACAAATGCCATGTCCCTCTATTGTAACTTCTGTGGTACTTGTCTAACATCCAATCTCAACCATGGCAACTTGTAGCGGTAATATATAGACCTGGAAACTGCTGCATTGTCGTAAAAGAAGGGAGCATATTTTCCCCCCCCCTTGCCTGGTCTGGTTTGCATGTGACTCCAGTTCCATACGATGTGGTTGATCATAAATGCCCTCTGAAGTGTCCTAGAAAGCCGTCCGTTGTAAATACAACCCCTATTAGAGCAGCTAGGAGGTGAGCAATAATTGTGGCCTTGCCAGTCCTGCCCGCATCCTGAGAAATTCTAAAAGTGCTGTCTTCTGTCAGTAAGCTTGCTTTTAAATTGTGAATGTTTTTTCCCCTCACAGTAGATAAATACAAGAATTGTACAGCAGAAAGTGTAAGAAATGATGCTACCAAAGGCACCGATCCACTTATTAATCTGGATGGTAAGTAACAGCCATGCTCAGCTATAGTTTACTGTAAGAGGAAGAAACATAATTGACGCACTTGCACAGATTGACCAAAAAATTGCAGATAAGGTGTATGTTTCTGTTGAAAAGCCCAGGACGCTTCTCAACAAATACTATCAACATCTAGACTAGACACATTAGTTCTTAGATATACTGTACGAAAGCGCCATGTACGGAATCATGGGTGTGAATTTGTATTCTCATATTACACCTCACTGCATTGCTGGTGCATATCCTTGAATTAGTTTTTATTTATGATTAGAAATGCTAATCTTGGTTTCTTCCACTTAGGCCAAACAATTTTACAGTATTTTAGCTCGGCTAACAAGCCAGTCCTAAAGTTTGTTATGTTGCCATTTTTTCATTAAAGTGAAATGATTTTAGATGTTCACGAACAGAAAAATGGTAGAATAACTCAGGAATTAGGTCCCAGTCATCCTCCTGGACATATTTAAGCCAAGGGCAACTGCTGTCACTTCATAGCACTTTGAGATTGCATCAGCTGCTGTATAACTTGGGTGCAAAGTTGCATTATGAAAGTATATAGGCAGTCACTGATCCTTCTGAAAACTTTTAAAACTTTGCATTGAATCCTCATAACACTGAACACACAGTTCCTGTTTACTGCCATCAAACGTTAGCTGTCTGCGTGCACTGCTATCCGGGTATCCAAGAACACACCTGAGAACTTCTTGGTGCCAAACATGGTGCGACATGAGGCAAAATGTAATTGGCATTATAACTTGATCTGCCGACTACAAAGCAATCTAGATGATGGTCTGAGACTGATAACTTCACTCTAACTACATCCTAATCCTCAGTCTTTTTCAGATTTATTCTAGACTTCTGATTTCTCAACGGTTCTCTTCAGCTGTGATGTCCTATTGAGTGTTTAATTTTTGTTTTGTTGTCACTCTAGACAATTCTATACAAGTTCCAGGAATGGAATAAAACTGCATTTTCTCATATTACAATCCTTTATCAGATGGCTTTTGCTTGTTCTTGGCTCAGCTTTAATTTGCATGTTATATGAATAAAAGTATAAAACTTTAGATGAATGGGATGGGGAGAAAATACTAGAACTTCAAAATTGAAAGGTTTCCTACTTGGATCAGTAAATTTTATTACACCTGAATTCTATGTGCTATTTGGGCTGAGTTTGCTGAAAACATGCATGCAGTAGTTACTAAGGTGCAGAAATATCAGGAAGTTATGGTGTGAATGACATGCCGTTGCTTACAACTCGCCATAATTTACTTTTGCATTGTGCCACAGAGACCCTCGCCAAAAAAAGTTGAACAGCTAATTATCATAGCTCCACCTCCTTAAAATTAATAGTGAAATCTAAAATTAACACCACTGTGATAGCAATTAGATTAGAGATACAGCACTGAAACAGGCCCTTCGGCCCACCGAGTCTGTGCCGAACATCAACCACCCATTTATACTAATCCTACACTAGTCCCATATTACTACCAAACACCCCCACCTGTTCCTATATTTCCCTACCACCTACCTATACTAGTGACAATTTATAATGGCCAATTTACCTATCAACCTGCAAGTCTTTTGGCTTGTGGGAGGAAACCGGAGCACCCGGAGAAAACCCACGCAGACACAGGGAGAACTTGCAAACTCCACACAGGCAGTACCCGGAATCGAACCCGGGTCCTTGGAGCTGCGAGGCTGCGGTGCTAACCACTGCGCCACTGTGCCGCCCGTGGACTGTTAGAGAATGGCTTTGGAGGGCTTGGAACCAGTAAACTATTTAATTGCTCAGCAGGTTGCCTGAGGGTAACATCTTTATTGACTTATTCGAGGAACATCAGAACCTCAACTAAGTAATTAATTAAGTGTTTTGACAGCTAGGCATGGACTGATTTCCCTCCAACTGATATTTTTATATTTATTGAGTTTTATATATTTACTGGTTCAACACAAACTCATAAATCTAGTTAAACCCAGCCCGGACATGCTGTCTGTACAAACTGCAGCCCATCCCCACTTTATCGGATTGGATCCACTGCTCCCAAACTTGTTCCTGTTAAATAACCTGCTGATCCGTTTTGTATAGGGCCCTGGTACCTCAGATGTATCCGATATCTGCTGCAACACATTCTAATTATTTTTCCATCAAGTTGCGTGTAATTGCCACTGGAGGATCAGAGGGCATAACCGTTTCATTTGTGGTGTTCGCCAGTATTGCCACTGCATCGAATTCCTGGCCATTGTATTTCTGGATTCCGAGAGAAACATACATCCTGCAGAGGGTGCTGTTTACAGCCACTGGTGCTACATCACATTCTACCATATTTTATGACCATAATTCCTTAAGTATTGAGATAAAGTAAATTGCTGTTTTTTTGGAGACTTTGAATTGAAGGAACTCAAATTTACATTTTTACTTGAAATAAAATAGATACTGCTGTTTATAATTTTTTTTGTTGTAGTTAACAACCCTGACTTTAAGGCTGGTGTGATGGCATTGGCTAACCTTTTGCAAATCCAGCGCCATGATGACTACCTGGTAATGTTGAAGGTAAGCATAATCGGCTTCACTATTGTCCTTTAAACCTGTCTCAGCAACTTCTGTAAAATAGGTCTTTGTACTGTACCCGGTGAAGAAATATTTTAGTGAGTAATGCATTGATGCATTTTCCTAGATACTTCATAAAATAAAAAGTATGTGTCTCATTGCATAAATAAAAATGTAAAAACTGCAAATGATAGAACTGAGACTAAAACAAAGTGCTGGGAATATGCAATAGGTCAGTCAAAATCTAAAGGGAACACAGGTTAATTTTTGGAGTTTAGACCTTTTCTCATCTAAAAGATGAGCAAGGGGAGAAAACAGATATTTAAATCACAGGGAGAAAACTAATGAATTGAATGATCTACAAATTGCTGAATAGAAAATCTTGATATCCAAGATCATCTGAGGCAATGGAAAAACATTAAAACAAAAAATCATGCAAATAACTGAGCAAGTTAAAAAAGACATGGGAGAGACACTTTCTTTTAGGGAACATAGGAGCAGGAGTAGGCCATTCAGCCCATTGAGCCTGCTCTGCCGTTCAATATGATCATGGCTGATCATCCATTCAATGCCTTTTTTCCACACTATCCTCATATCCCCTAATGTCATTTGTATTTAGAAATCTGTCAATCACTGCTTTAAACATACTCAATGACTGAGCTTCCACAGCCCTCTGGGGTAGAGAATTCCAAAGATTCACAACCCTCTGAGTAAAGAAATTTCTCCTCACCTCTGTCTTAAATGGTTTCCCCCTTATTTTGAAATTATGTCCCCTGGTTCTTGACTCCTCTACCAGGGGAAACATCTTAGCTGCATCTACCCTGTCTAAACCTTTAAGTATTTTGTAGGTTTCAATGAGATCACCTCTCATTCTTCGAAACTCTAGAGAATACAGGCCCAGTTTCCCCAGTCTCTCTCTTGACAGGGCAGTCCCGCCATCATGAGAACAAGTCTGGTGCACCTTTGTTGCACTCCCTCTATGGCGATAATATTCTTCCTAAGGTAAGGGGACCAAAATTGCACCAGTACTGCAGGCGCGGTCTAACCAAGGTTCTATACAATTGAAGCAAGACTTCACTACTCCTGTACTGAAATCCTCTTGCGATAAAGGCTAACATACCATTAACCTTCTTAATTGCTTGCTGTACCTGCATGTTAGCTTTCAGTGGCTTATTGACAAGGACACCCAGGTCCCTTTGCGCATCTACACTTTCTAATCTCTTACCATTTAAGAAATACTCTGCACATCTATTCCTCCTACCAAAGTGGATAACCTCACATTTTTCAACATTATACTCCATCTGCCATGTTCTTGCCCACTCACTAAGTGTCCAAATCCCATTGAAGCCACTTTGCATCTTCCTCACAACACACATTCCCATGTAGTTTTGTGTCCTCCACGACCTTGGAAATACTATATTTGGTCCCCACCTCCAAATCATTGATTATATGTTATGAACAGCTGGGGCCCAAGCACTGATCCCTGCAGTACCCCACTAATCACAGCCTACCAACGCAAGACTGACCTGTGATGCTGGGGACTTCAGGAGGAGGCCGAGATGGCACTTCTGGCTGAAGATTGTTGCAAATGCTTCAGCCTTATCTTTTGCACTGATGTGCTGGGCTCCCCCATCATTGAGGATGGGGATACTTGCGGAGCCACCTCCTCCTGTTAGTTGTTTGATTGTCCATCGCCATTCACAACTGGATGTGGCAGAACTGCAGAGCCTAGATCTGATCCGTTGGTTATGGGATCACTTAGCTCTGTCTATCGCATGCTGCTTACGCTGTTTGGCACACACGTAGTCCTGGGTTGTAGCTCCATGTTGATACTTCATTTTGAGGTATGCCTGGTGCTGCTCCTGGCATGCCCTCCTGTACTCTTCTTTGAAGCAGGGTTGATCCCTGGCTTAATGGTAATGATAAAGTGGGGGATATGCCGGGCAGTGAGGTTACAGATTGTGGTTGAGTACAATTCTGCTGCTGCTGATGGCCCACAGCGCCTCATGGATGCCCAGTTTTGCATTGCTAGATCTGTTTGAAATCTATCCCATTTAGCACAGTGGTAGTGTCACACAACATGATGGTGGGTATCCTCAATGTGAAGATGGGACTTTGTCTCCACAAGGACTGTGTGGTGGTCACTCCTACCAATGCGGTCATAGACAGATGCATCTGCGGCAGGCAGATTAGTGAGGACGAAGTCAAGTATATTTTTCCCTCTTGTTGGTCCCTCACCACCTGCTGCAGACCCAGTGTCGCAGCTATGTCCTTTAGGGCTCGGTCAGTAATGGTGCTACTGAGCCATTCTTGGTGATGGACATTGAAGTCCCCCATCCAGAATATATTCTGTACCCTTGCCACCCTCAGTGCTTCCTCCAAGTGCTGTTCAACATGGAGGAGTATTGATTCATAAGCTATGGGGGTGGGGGGGCGGTAGATGGTAATCAGCAGGAGATTTCCTTGCCCATATTTGACCTGATGCCATGAGACTTCACAGGGTCTGCAGTTGATGTTGAGGACTCCCAGGGCAACTCCATCCCGACTGTGTACTACTGTGCAGCCACCTCTGCTGGGTCAGTCCTGCCGGTGGGGCAGGACATAGGCAGGGATGGTGATGGCAGTGTCTGGGACATTGTCTGTAAGGTATTATTCGGCAAGTATGACTATGTCAGGCTGTTGCTTGACTGGTCTGTGGGACAGCTCTCCTAACTTTGGCACAAGCCCCCAGATGTTAGTAAGGAGGACTTTGCAGGGTCGACAGGGCTGGGTTTGCCGTTGTCATTTCGGGTGCCTAGGATGATGCTGGGTGGTCCTTTGGTTTCATTCCTTATTGACATCGTAGAGTTAGATATAATTGAGTGGTTTGCGAAGCCATTTCAGAGGGCATTTAAGAGTCAACCACATTGCTGTGGGTCTGGAGTTATGTGTAGTCCAGATCAGGTAAGGACAGCAGATTTCCTTCCCTAAAGGACATTAGTGAACTCATGATGGTGATAGTGATGGTGCAGCATACTGCAATGGAATGGTAGGCCACATTAAGCACCCTATCTTGGTGCTCTTAGGAAAATTGTGTAGCAAAAGCTAAATATATTTTTTCCTCCTTCAGTTGCAACCTCTCTAGAGAGTGTTGAATCCTAGCTGGATACAGTTTATGTACAGCCTTGACTCACTATCCTGAGAGTACCGGGGGAGGCCTTCAGAAGTCAGTCTGATCCTGCCCTCACTCATTGGCTACATTGACATTTCGAAGAGGGGTCACTGGATTGCAATCAGGTGTCGCGGTCTAGTTGATTTTCCCTGTCCTGGGACATTGAGGCCAGCTATAGCATCTTTACTACTGGTACTAGCTAAGATCAGTTACCTGAGCACAAATTCAAAATTAGATCTGTAATCTTCATGGTCTGTGTGGAGCAAGTCCTTGCCGGATAAGCTTGCAGAGCTGTTGGGGGAAGTGCAAGAATGGAAAGTAGAGGCACACTGTCCTGGTCAGATGACCTCTTCAATTACTGGATTTCTAGTCTCCTTTCTTTCCTAAGGTTGTCACCACTCGCTCTGTGTTCACTTTGTGTTATGGAGGTGGAAATCGATAGTCAATGGTTTGGATATGTGGTCGGAAGCTCAACTTGGGGTCAAGACACCAAGGTTTTGTGAACAGTCTGCTTCAGCCTCAGAAAGTTGCCAGGGAGAGGGATAAAGTTGGTGGCTAGGGAACAGAATTTTGTGACAGGACTGAAGACACTAACTTTGTTTTTCCCAATATTTAGCTGAAGGAAATTTCTGCTCGTTCAGTAATGGATGATCAGATAAGCAGTGTAACAATTTAGAGACAGTGGAGGGGTTGAAAGAGATGGTGGTGAGGTAGAGCTGGGTGTCATCAGTGTACATGAAAACTGATGCATTGTTTTTGGGTGATGCTGCCGAGGGTCAGCATGTAGATGGGAAATAGAAGGATCTATCCTTGGCCGACCCCAGAGGTAACGGTGTGGAAGTGGGACGTGAAGCCATTGCAGGTGATTCTCTTGCCACGACTGGATAGATAAGAATGGAACCAGGCCAGTGCAGCCCAGCTGGATGACAGTGGAGAGGCATTGGATGAGGATGGTGTGGTCAGCTGTTTCAAAGGCTGCAGACAGGATGAGGAGGGATATTTTACCATTTTTACAGTGAGAAGATGTCATTTGTGACTTAGAGCCATTTCAATATTGGGATGGGGTGGAAACTTAATTAAAGTGATTTAAAGATGGAGTTCAGGAAAAGATGGGCTTGGATATGGGAAGTAACAGCACGTTCAAGTACTTTAGAGAGGATAGGGAAGTTGGAGTTGGGGTGTTAGTTTGCAGGGTCAAAGGGGTTCAGGGTTTTCTTTGAGGAGATGGGTGATGACAGTAGATTTGAAGATGTGGGGGGCAGTCCCTGATGGGAGAGAACCGATAACAATATCGGCTAATACAGGAGCCAGGAAGGGAAGTTGGGTGGTTAACAGTTTAGTGGGAATAAGGTCGAGGTGGGTCTCATGGATAAGATTAGCTTGGAGACAGCACTAAGGAGCTAGATGAGAAAGATGTCAGTTCAGGACTAGGGCAGCAGGGATCCTGAGAGGAAGTTTAGCCCACTGGACTAGGGGAAGGGAGGGAAAAACAGAGGCAGCTGATCGGATCTCAATCTTAGTGACAAAGAAGCCTGTGAGCTCTCTCACTTTTTGGTGAGGGTGGAAGAAACCGAGGCATAGAGAAAGGAAGCCAGGTTAATTTTGAATATTGCACAGTTTTGGCAGGGCTCGTGGTCCAACCAGATCAGACAGTGAATGGCTAAACCAGTTTTCTGCCATATCTGTTCAAATCTGCATTCCTTGGACTTAGGGAAGCGAGAGCTGTAACAATCAGAGTGAGGGTGAGTAAAGGTTTTAATGGCATCAAACAAGGGCATCAAAAATGGAGATGAAGGTGTGTAGATCAGTAGCTGCAAAAATTGTGTTAAATGGAGGATTTTGAAAATGCAGTTATAAGCGAATTGGGAGAGTTTTTTCTCGGGTCAGACACTGGATGAAGGGGGTTTTGGGTGGAGAACAGTACAGGAAGTGATGGGGATGGCCTTCCCTGTGATTGACACAATGGCAGTGGCAAGGCTGCCTGAGATGAAAAGGTCAAGGGGGTGGTAGTGAATATGGGTAGAGAACTTTATATGGAGGGAGACATTAAGGGAGCTTGGAAGGGCAGTGAGCTTAGCATGATGAATTGAGATGGAGCTTGAAATCACCAAGGATGAAAAGTCACTTGGTGCTGAGGGAAGGAAGCAGTGAAGATATTTCGATGCGAGGAGTTTTATGGTACTTGGCCCACTCATTATGTTCTGTAACGCATTACTGATTCAGGTCTTCTGGGTAAACCTCCAAGCTAAGTGCTGGTGGTGGCAGTGCAACATCACTCATCTCTGGCTGCAGTCGATCGCATAAGATAGTCCTTTCAATTGGGTTTCTCAATTTCTCTGTCATTCTTCCTGGCTCTCCAACATTCTTTGTTCTTCTGCCTCTTGTTGCTACTGGTACTGCTGTCTGTATGCCCCATTCAACTATGGGGATTTGGTTCAATGCTCATTCCTCCCACTGCTGCTGCCATCCTATTCGTGAACGAGAAGAACAGTTAAATAATTGAATTAAAGATGAATGTAGCATGGTAATTTAATCACCATGTTCCCATTAGTAGCCACCCCTGTGATGAGAATAAATTGGAGGTTCTGGTGCGCTGTGCATTTTTCCAACTCAGTTGAAATAACCAATATATCAAATGCACATGTACCCATATTTTGAAGTTGGCCCTTGTGTTCAGCAAGCTTATAGCAAGCATGTTGTTGTAGAAAATTTTCTGGTAAAAGGCAGCATTTTCTCTAGCAGCTGTTACAGGACCTGTAAGATGTATGTTTTCCCTAAGATTTAATCTTATTTAGAACATCTTTGTGATCATCAATTAATTAATTTGAAAAAAAATCTGGAATGAAAGCTAGTCTCAGTAACAGTGCCATGAAACTATCATCGATTGTCATAAAGACCCATAATGCCCTTTAGGGAAGGAAATCTGCTGTCCTTACCTGGTTGGCCAACATGTGACTCCAGACTCTCGGCAATGTGATTGACTCTTAACTGCCCTCTGTAATGGCCTAACAAGCCATTCAGTTTTCAAGGGCAATTAGGGATGGCAAACAAATGCTGGCCTTGTCAGCGATGCCCACATCCCATGAAAGAATAAAAACTGTTTTTTAGCCAGCTGTTTTATCTAATTTTTACTACAAATAAAAATGTCTCAAGACATTGCATACCCTTAAAAGGATGCATAAGAAACATAAGCACTGAAATGGTAATTTTTTAAAACTGTAAACAATGGGACTTCCTGCTTTGTTCCCAGTCGGGTTGTGACTGTAATTAATGCTCCATAAACTTCTATCTAGAAAACATTTTGTGGAATTGATTCCATATGTTAGCCACGAAATCTGTAAATTCTTAGTGAACAGTATGAATTGTTTACAATAAAGATGCCATTGGTTATATAAAAAAGCTTCTCATAGTTGGATAAGAAATTATTTTTAGTGATAATTGAACTAGGGCCAATGAGATCTCTGTTCTCTTTCAATTTTTTTTTTCTTTAGCACCTTCACTTATTCAAATTCTGATTTTAGGCAATTCGTATTTTGGTACAAGAGCGATTAAGCCCGGAGGCCATTGCAAAAGCAAACCGGTCAAAGGAGGTAAACAATGGTTTCATAAACTATTCAGAATAAATATGATCAGTATATGTTCCTGTTTTAAGCACTGATATATTGTTGATACCACTGAATTAGATGTACAGTTATGTGAAGCTGTTGTTTTGGCTTGATTTACACTCAAAACAGGTAGAGGGTTTAAAAAAAGACCAAAAATAAAGGAAATTACTGAGCGCAGAAAGATCAAACACGAACAATAGGCTTAACCAGTTATGGTGTGTGTGTATATATAGAAACATTTTATACCACTATGACTAAATGCTAGTTTGTTGCAGCAGTTGAAATTCATGATGTAATATGTAGTCAAGTGTGGTTAACCTTTGGTGATAGGAGAGGAGTACTACAAAAACCATTGGGTTTAGAGCTTTCAAGAAGGTCACTCTGCACAGGAAAGGAAGTAGATTATTTGTATATACCTGGAATACCCAAGTGATGAAGGAAATAGTTTCTTTGGTGCAGGATAAAATTCCTATAAAGTTAGTCTGACTTGAAGTATGTAGTACAAAAGGAGCAAAGTGACTGGGTTTTCTATAGACCACCTGGTCAGAATAAAAAGGTCAGGATGCTGAATGAAAAGATAAAGTGTGTGCAGAAGAAAGGCTGTATAATGGGGTCCTTTAAAACTTGGAAATGCCTTGGTGGTAGCAGCAAATTTAGTCAGATCAGGTTTTTGTGAATGGCTCATCCACAGGCAGTGGATCCCGTTACATTTGACAGATGGCAGTCTCATCAAGTTGTCCAATTAGTGTGAAGGAAGAACATAACAAAATCAACTCTGCTGTAGTAGATTTATGGCAGTACTATCCTCTCTTGATACAAGAAGTCCTTTTTGCATCTTCTTACCACTTTACCTTATTTTTACATAGAGCTATGGTCTAATTGAATGGCCTACTCCTGTTCCTAAATGAGCACTTTGCTAAAAATTACATCGGCCATTACTCTCTTACATTGAACTCATTGCTCCGGTTCACAAAGGTGCTCTACTCCCTTTAGCTCCTTTTCTGAGACACCATTCAACACCCTCTGCACCCTTTCACAGACATTTCTGTCAAACCCTCTCAGTTCATACTGTTATCTCTTCAGCCCAATTAAGGTATTGCTGATCTTCCACTCCCCAGTTCATGTAAGCATTCTACCTTCCTACATTCTCTTTAATGCTGACGCTCTCCTTACTGTTCCACACCAAAAGCATACACTCCATCTTCTCCCAAAGCACCACTCCAGCTTCCCCCAAAACGTCTACATTCCCAATCCACATTTATTGTCATCAGTATCCTATTTTAGTCATTCATTCCCCTTCCAAACCTATCTGAGTCTAGTGGCTAATGCAGAAGAACAGGTCCCATCTGTTTTCCATGCCATTCCCATTGTTAATGGCTGAGATTGTGACCTCAATGTTGGATGTTGAGAGTTCCTGCCCACAGAATACAGAAGCCACAGCCTAGCAATTAGCACTGGGAGCAGTCAGAGACCTGTTCTGATGCAGTAGCCACTTGATCTGAGAGGAACAGGTGAAGAACAAAGTAGTCTTGGCTGTGCGGCTTTTGTCGGCAAGTAGAGTCAATTATAGCATACAAAAGGAGGTCGTTCAGCCCATTGAGTCTCTGCTGACTCACTGTAGAGCAACCCTGTCAGTCCCATTCCCCTGCTCTTTCCCTGTAGCCCTGCAAGTTTATTTCCAAGTTCCCATCCAATTTCCTTTATTAAATCATTGATTGTCTCTGCTTCCATCACCCTCGTAGGCTGCGAGTTCTACGTCATTACCACTTGCTGCATAAAAAAAGTTCTTCCTTGCATCCCTCTGCATCTCTTGCCCAAAACCTTAAACCCGTGTCCCCTAGTCCTTGTGCCGTCAGCTAATGGGAACATTTTTTCTTTTCTACCTTAACTAAGCCCATCATAATCTTGTACATCTCCATCATATCTCCCCGCAATCTCCTTTGCTCCACCAAGAACAACCCCAGCTTCTTCAATATAACCTTGTAACTGAATTCTAGCATCTCTGCAACCATTCAGATTACTCTCCTCTGCACACGCTCAAGAATCCTCACATCCTTCTTAAAGTCTGGTGACCATAACTGGATGCAATACTCTAGTTGTGGCCTAACCAGAACTTTATAAAGGTTCAGCATAACTTCCCTTCTTTTGTACTCATCACCTCTATTTATGAAGCCAAGATCCCATATGTTTTGCTAACTGTTCTCTCAATATGTTCTGCAACCTGCAAAGATCAATGCACATGCACCCCCAGGTCTCTCTGTCCCTGCACACTCTTTGGAACTGTTCCATTAAGTCTGTATGGCCTCTCCCCATCCCTTCTGCCAAAATGCATCACCTCATACATCTCTGTATTAAATTCCATCTGCCACTTGTCTGCCCATTCTGCTAGCCTATCTATGTCCTGTTGCAGTCAATTTGTATCATCCTCTCCTCTCTTGTTTGCTGCGCCTCCAAGTTTGGTGGTATCGGCAAATTTTAGTGTTACTCTCTTCCAATATCCAAGTCATATATAGATCAGAAAAAGCAGTGGCCCTAGCACCGAACCTTGGGGAACACCACTGTCGCTGTTTTCTGTCCTTAAGCCAATTTTTTATCCAAGCTGACACTGACACTCTTATTGCAAGAGCCTCAATTTTGTTAACCAGCCTTTTTTGTGGTACTTTGTCAAATCCTTTCTTAAAATATAAATAGACAACATCCATTGCATTCTCTTCATCAACCTTCTCTGTTACTTCATCAAAAAATTTAATTAGATTAATCGAGCACGATCTGCCTTTCACCAAACCATGCTGGCTCTCCTTAATTAGCTCAAATCTCTCCAAGTGCCTGTTTTTTAAAAATCCTCCCCCGATTATTGTTTCTAAAACCTTACCCATCATTGATGTTAAATTGACTGGCCTGTAGTTGTTAGGACTGTCCTTACACCCTTTCTTGAATAAGGGTGTCACATTTGCCACTCTCCAATCATTGAAAGTTTAAGGCATCGAAAGACGCCACTTGGTCCATTGTGTCCGCGTCCACTGGGAAAAAAAAGAGTCACCTAGCCTAATCCCACTTTCCAGCATTTGGTCCGTAACCCTGCAGGTTACGGCACTTCAGGTGCATGACCGGGCACCTTTTAAATGAGATGAGATTTTCTGCCTCTACCACCCTTTCAGGCAGTGAGCTCTAGACCCCACCACCCTCTGGGTGAAAATGTTTTTCCCCTTCTCCCACCTAATCCTTCTACCAATCGCTTTAAATCTATGCCCCCTAGTCATTGACCTCTCTGCTGAGGTTAATCCTCTGGCACCTCGCCCCCCCCCCCCCCCCCGCATTTAGGGAAGATTGGAAGGTTATGATGAGCTCTTCTGCTGTCTGTGCCCCTCACTTCCTTCAGCAGCCTAGGATGCAAGCCATCCGGACCAGGCGACTTATCCACTCTAAGCATAGCCAGGCTTTTCAGTACCTCCTGCCTCTCGCTTTTCACTCTTTCCATTACCACCACCCTCTCCACTTCTACGGATATTTTGTCATCATCCTCTTGGTTAGTAAACACCAATATAACGTACTCATTAAATATTCTTGCCTTGTGCCTCTAAGCATATATCACCCTCCTGTCCCTCATAAGTCCCACCCTGCCTCTTACTGCCCGGCTGCTATTTACATCCCAGAGTGTTGAAAGAGGTAGCTATGGAGATGGTGGATGCATTGGTGATCACCTTCCAAAATTCTACAGATCCTGGAATGGTTCCTGCAGATTGGAAGGTAGCAAATGTCACCCTACTATAAGGAGGGAGAGAGTAAACGGGGAACTGCAGACCTGTTAGCCGTACATCAGTAGTAGAGAAAATGCTAGAATCTATTCTAAAGGATTAATTAATGGACACTTTGATAATGATCTGATTGGACATAGTCAACATGGATTTATGAATGGGAAATCATGTTTGACGCGCCTGTTGGAGTTTTCGAGGCTGTTACCAACAGAATTGATAAAGGGGAGTTGGTGGACGTAGTATACTTGGATTTTCAGAGGCCTGTGATAAAATCCCCCACAGGAGGTTGGTTAGCAAAATTAAAGCACATGGGATAGGAGGTAATATACTCGCATGGATTAAGGATTGGTTAACAGGCAGAAAGCAGAGGGTAGGAATAAACTGGTCATTCTTGCGTTCGTAGGCTTTGACTAGTGGGGTACCGCAAGGATCAGTACTTGGGGCCCCAATGTATTTCAATGATTTGGATGTAGGGACTACATGTAATATTTCCACGTTCGCAGATGACCCTAAACTAGGTGGAAATGTGTGTTGTGAGGAAGATTTGTTACAAAGCGGCTTCAAGGGGATTTGGACAGACCTAGTGAGTGGGCAAGAACGATTCTGATTGTGGTAGGAGAAACACACTGTTAATTCAATCCCGTCCCTCCACAGATCACCTAACATATCATTTTAAACTTTCCAAATTAAAGACCGACCCAGCCAAATTGTACCATCTATTAACCCCCGAATGAGGCTAACCAAACCAGATGTCTTTAAATCAACAAATTAACTGTTTAATTAGGAAAACTAAATTCTTAGACACTAGTAAGATATAAACAACATTTAAAATAGAAAATATTAGAGTCCTTGCATATTACGCTCCTTCCAGATGTGGAACAGTCCAAGGTTGCTTGAAGTCCTCACAGCCGTCCGATTGGGGGGGAAAAAGGTTCTTCAGCTCTTCAACAGTAGAACAGTCTGTAGTCTAATTCAGAAGTTGAAATTGTTGCTTCTGCTCCAGCGATGAATTTCAACAATTAACAACTTGCAAATACTTTTTTTTAATGAATCAATTTGGCTTTAGAATTTCTGAGGGATAAAGGATTGTCACAGCCTAACTTCCCTTCCTTCTGTTTAAATTATCAGAGATCTCTGTTTTGACTTGATCTTTTTTAGAGTTTTGAGAGAGAATAATAAATAAACAGACTAAATTCTGTTCCGTTTAAATGGGCTGAATTCTCCTTTCAGGTGCTAACGCAGCTGTCTGGAAAAATGTGAGGTTATCCACTTTGGTAGGAGGAGTAGATGTGCAGAGTATTTCTTAAATGGTAAGAGATTAGAAAGTGTAGATGCACAAAGGGACCAGGGTGTCCTTGTCAATAAGCCACTGAAAGCTAACATGCAGGTACAGCAAGCAATTAGGAAGACAAATAGTATGTTGGCCTTTATCGCAAGAGGATTTCAGTACAGGAGTAGCAAAGTCTTGCTTCAATTGTATAGAACCTTGTTTAGACCGCACCTGGAATACTGTGTGTAGTTTTGGTCCCCTTGCCTTAGGAAGGGTATTATTGCCATAGAGGGAGTGCAACAAAGGTTCAGCAGACTTGTTCCCAGGATGGCGGGACTGTCCTAAGCAGAGAGATTGGGGAAACTGGGCCTTTATTCTCTAGAGTTTCAAAGAATGATAGACAGGGTAGATGCAGGTAAGATGTTTTTCTGCTTGGGGTGTCTAGAACCAGGGGACACAATTTCAAAATAAGGGGGAAGCCACTTAGGACCGAGATGAGGAGACATTTCTTTACTTGGAGGGTTGTGAATCTTTGGACTTCTCTATCCCAGAGGGCTGTGGAAGCTCAGACATTGTGTTTAAAGCAGAGATTGGCAGATTTCTATCTACCAATGACATTAAAGGGATATGGGGATAGTGTGGGAAAAAGGCATTGGAGTGGATGATGAGCCATGATCGTGTTGAATGGCGGAGCAGGCTCGATGGGCTGAATGGCCTACTCCTGCTCCTATGTTCCTATATTGGTAGAAAATTTTTGGGTTCCCTTTTATGTTGACTGGCATTCTATTCGGATATTTTCTCTTTGCTAGTCTTATTTTCCTCTTCACTTTCCCCTCTCACCTTAGTGTATTTAACCAGGGAAAAGGTACTGGCAAAACTATTGGAGTTGAAGGCTGACAAGTCCCCAGGACCTGATGGCCTGCATCCTAGGATCTTAAAATAAATGGCTGCAGAGAAAATAGATGCATTAGTTGTGATCTTCCAAAATTCCCTAGATTCTGGAAATGTCCCAGCGGATTGGAAAGTAGCTAATGTAACACCTCCATTCAAGAAAGGAGGGAGACAGAAAGCAGGAAACTATTGGTCAATTAGCCTCACATCTGTCATAGGAGAAATGCTAGAATCCATTATTAAGGAGGTTATAGCAGGACATTTAGAAAATCTTAATGCAATCAGGCAGAGTCGACATGGTTTTGTGAAAGGGAAATTGTGTTTGACTAACTTTGAGGAAGTAACGAGCAGTGTGGATAAAGGAGAACATGTAGATGTGATGTACTTGGATTTCCTAAAGGCATTCAATATGGTGCCACATCAAAGGTTACTACACAAAGTAAGAGTTCATGGTGTAAGGGGTAACACATTAGCATGGATAGAGGGTTGGTTAGCTAACGGGAAGCAGCGAGTAGGGGTAAATGGGTCATTTTCAGGTTGGTTGGATGGGACCAGTGGAGTGCCACAGGGATCAGTGCTGGGCTTCAACTGTTTACAATCTACATCGATGACTTGGATGAAGGGACCGAATGTATGGTAGCTAAATTTGCAGATCAGACAAAGATAGGTTGGAAGGTATGTTGTCAAGAGGACATAGAGTCTACAAAGGGATATAGTAGGTTAAGTGACAGGGCAAAAATTTAGCAGATGGAGTCTTTTATGTGGGAAAATGTGAATGTGTTCTCTTTAGCAGGAAGAATGGAAAAGCAGAATATTATTTAAGTGAAGAGAGACTGCAGAACTCTGTGCTGCAGAGGGATCTGGGTGTCCTGGTACATGAATCGCAGAAAAGTTAGTATGGAGGTACAGCAAGTAATTAGGAAGGCAAATGGAATGTTGTTTATTGTTAGGGGAATAGAATATAAAAGCAGGGAAGTTTTTCTACAGCTATACAGGGCCTTAGAGAGACCACATGTGGAGTACTATGTACAATTTTGGTCTCCTTATTTAAGAAAGGATAAAATTACATTAGAAGCAGTTCAGAGGTAGTTCACTTCCCTGATTTCCTGGGATGAAGGGGTTATCTTGTGAGGAAAGATTGAACAGCTTGGGCTATACCCATTGGAGTTTAGAAGAATGAGAGGTTATCTTATTGAAACATAGAAGACACTGAAGGTACTTGACGGAGTGGATGCTGGAAGGATGTTTCTACTTATGGGCAAGACTAGAACTAGGGGACACAGTTTTAAAAATATTGGTTCTCCCTTTTAAGAGATGAGAATTTTTTTCTCTGAGGGTCTTGGCTTGTGGAATTTGCTTGGAGAGCTGTAGAAGCTAGGTCATTGAATATATGCAAGGCTGAGTTAGATAGATTCCTGATATTCACGAGAGTCAAGTTTTATCAGGGTCAGACAGGAAAGTGGAGTTGAGGCCACATTAAGATCAGCCATGATCTTATCAAATGGAGCAGGCTTGATAGGCTAAATGGCCAACTCCTACTCTTGGTTCGTATGTCCGTATGGTTCTCACTTGTAGAATCCGCCTAACGTGCATCATACACTCATTTTTTGGTGCATCATATTCTCTATCTCCCTTGTCAATCAAGGAGCCCTGGCTTTGGTGCAAACCAGATTCCCAAAAAAATCATTGTTCGCATGAAGCCCTGCCAGTTGGCATGCATCCATGTATTTTTCTGCCTTGTGGATTAGTCTGGGTTCCCAGATTGATTATCCCCAAATGTTAACTTTCATTTTTATGAACCAGCTCTGCACTGAACATTAACTTGCCTATGGAAGTTAAAATTACTCCATTATTCTAGTATTTAACTAACCTTTATTTTTACTGTTTATAGTGAACTAACTAATGCTGTGCTGAAAATATATTTCTTGCCTGTAACTGTAAAAGTGTAGGGCCTCTGGCTCTGTGTAGACAACTTCTATTCAAAAGGAAGTGAAGCAAGGAAGCAATTCAGTTCTGCTGGGAATGTTTGTGGGCCAGCTGTGAAATTTCTTTGTGTGGTTCTGTTAACACCTTTTTCGAGTTGCAGATCTTACTTTTTGTTACATAAATACCTCTAACATTTAGTTTTTGAAGAGCAGTGGTTGTTGCTCCTAAAAGTGGAATCAAAGACTTTAACCCTTTACATGTTTTGTTTAAATTATTTTTGCCAATATACTCTTCCATTTTATTTTTCAGGGTTTAACTGTAGCTTTAGAAAAGCATTTGCTTGGCTTTGATACTGGAGGTAAGTAGAATTAAATTGAATTGCCAATTTTATAAGCACTGGTTTGGGAGCATGCTGTAACTTGTATGTATAAAATCATAGAGTTGTAGTCATAACGGCACAGAAGGGGCCATTCAGCCCATCAAGTCCATGCTGGCTCTCTGTAGAGCAATCCGGTCTGGCCCTTTCCCTCATTCTAGCCCTGTAGCTCTGCAAGTTTATTTCCCTTAAGTGCCCATCCAGTTTCTTTTTGAAATCATTGATGGTCTTCGCTCCCACCGCCCTCGTAGGTAGCGATTTCCAGGTTATTACCACTTGTTGCGTTAAAAAAAAAAGTTCATCCTCACATCCCCTTGTATCTTTTGCCCAAAACCTTAAATCTGTATCCCCTAGTCCTTGTACCATCAGCTAATGGGAACAGCTTTTCTTTATCTACCTTATCTAAACTGGTCATAATCTTGTACACCTCTATCAAATCTCCTCTCAACCTCCTTTGCTCCAAGGACAACAGAATCTCCAACCTAACTTGTAACTAACATCCCTCATCCCTGGAATTGTTCTGCTAAATCTCCTGCACCACCACCAACAACAGCTTATATTTATATAGTGTCTTTAACGTAACCATCCCAAGCAGCTTTGCAGGAGCATTATAAAACAAAATATGACACCGAGCCACAAAAGGAGATATTAGGTCAGATGACCGAAAGCTTGGCCGAAGAGTTTTAAGGAGTAACTTGAAGAAAACAAGATAGAGAGGTGTAGGGAGGGCATTCCAAAGCTTAGGGCCTAGGCAACTGAAGTCGTGGCCACCAATGGAGGAGCGATTAAGGTTAGGGATGCACAAGAGGCTGGAATTAGAGGAGCACAGAAATCTTGAAGGGTTTCACATACTTCCTAAAGTGTGGTGACCAGAACTGGATGCAACACTCTAGTTGTGGCCTAACCAGAGCTTTATAAACTTACAGCATAACTTCCCTGCTTTTGTACTCAGTCCTCTTTTGATGAAGCCCACGATCCCGTATGCTTTGCTGATCACGCTCTCAATATGCCCTTCCACCTTCAAAGATCTGTGCACATGCACCCTCTGATCCCCCTGTCCATGTACACTCTTTGGAACTGTCCCATTACGTCTATATTGTGTCTCCCCGTCCCTTTTGCCAAAATGCATTACCTCACTATTCTGTATTAAATTCCATCTGCCACTTTACCCAGTCTGCTCGCCTATCTATGTTCTGTTGCAGTCAGTTGATATCATTCCCATTGTTTTGTCACACCTCCAAGTTTGTTATCATTGGCAAATTTTGAAATTTTACTCTTTATTGCAATATTCAAGTGAGTGGTCCTAGTATTGGCCCTTGGGGAATACCACTGTTTGCCATCCTCCGGTCTGGAAAAACTACCATTTACCATCACTCGCTGTTTTCTGTCCTTAAGCCAATTTTTTATCCCAGCTGACACTGACCTTCTGATTCCATGAGCTCTAATTTTGTTTACCAGTCTTTTATGTGATACTTTGTCAAATGCTTTCTTAAAACCCAAATAGACAACATTGACCGCATTCCCGTCATCAACCTTCTCTGTTGGATATGAAAAAGGAGAGGAAAAGACCAGTAATTTCATGAAGCCTGTCCCATGCTAACATGGCACAAGCTCCCCCCCTCCCCCCCCGCCATCTCATTAAGTACAGCCAGTCGTGTAAGATTCATTGGAAGCAAAAAGCCAGAGGGAGGGCAAATACCTCCAATTTAAGAAAGGACCGCTAGGAAATTCCTGTTTGATCCCTGCAATCAATCAAACAAGGTCCTGGAGACTGCAGTGATTCGTATCACTATTCCATTTACCCATCTACCTTCTATGATTTGATGTGAAAACAAAAAATGCTGGAAATACTTAGCAGGTCTGGCAGCATCTGTGGAGAAAGAAACAGTTCTGTTGAAGGATCATCGACCTGAAACGTTAACTCTGTTTCTCTCCACAGATGCTGCCAAACCCACTGAGTATTTCCAGCATTTTCTGTTTCATTTCAGATTTCCAGCATCTGCAGTATTTTGCTTTTCTATAGTTTGATATTTTGATCACACACCAAACTGGTCCAGATCTCTGTCGAATGCTTGCAGTGAATCAGCAGTCGCTGTACATACTGGAAGTTGACAAATCTCAGTAAAAAGAAGCACTTCCTAGCATCTATCCTAACTCTTGTGCTTTCACAGTTTGTACTGATGTCCCCTTTTCCTCCCCTGCCTATATAGCTCAAATAACTGGATAGAACTAATCCCTTTATTATTTTAAAGACATCAGTCATGTCTCTCAAAGTCTGTGCTTTTCCAAAGTAAAAAATCGCAGCTATATAAGCCTGCCCTGAGGACCAATAGCCTTTAAGCTGGGTATCAATTGAGTAGTCCTCCTTTAAACCTTTCCAGGGCCTTGATGTCCGTGACCATATTAAAGCATCAAAACTGGACACCGTATTCGAGATAACAATCTTGTACGAGGAAAGGGTAGTACTTCTAGTATTATTTTGAATAGTTCTAACTACATCCTAAAACCCATTTGCTTTTGTAAGGGCTTTGTGGCATTGGCTTAGATCTACAGTGACTCATGAACTGTAATCCCCAGGTCCTCCTGCTCAGCAGCCTTGAACATGTAACTCTCAGTAATGTTCAATATGATGCATTTGACCCCTGCTCAAATTCATCACACTGAACTTTTCTGTTAAAAGACATCTGTCAGATACGGACCCATTCCCCATTGCCTCTAGATCTGTCTGTAATCTTTCTTGCCATCTAAGTTCCTTGCTTCTGCTGATGTCTTCAGTAAACCTGCCACAAGATGTGAATTTCTGTGTTGAACTGCAAGTACTAAGTTATGTCATTATTTGTTGTTCACTTACATTACACATTCTAGTCTCTCTTTGTTTATAATAAGAATTAGTTCAGTTGTTCTGCATTACCAAGTTTAGCTATTCATGATTAAATTCAATGACACAGTAGGCAACAAATAATCAATTGTTGAGGGACATTGATGCACCTGCCTTTTGAGAATGGCATAAAGCTTTTTGGTTTTGGAAAGTGTACATGGTGAGTTTTTTAAACTCCATTTATCTAAACCAATGATTTTAATTGACCTCACCTTCCAGCATGACTTTGTATAATTTCACACTATATGTCTGAATTAATATATTATAAAACAGTATGACATTGAAATTATTGATTATTCACTTTCCAAACAATGCTTCCACACAGAATGAGTATTGTGTAATATAAAGTATATATATATATGTCAACATTTTAGAGAGCTATTTAACTTGTCTTTTCATGTTGGCATATTGGGATCCTGTGTTATTATGGGATTTCTTCAGTATTGTTTGTAGTCTCTGGTTTCCACATATACTAATCCTTCAAGTGATTGAAAAGCCAAGAATTACATTTCCTTTCAGTTTATCGCGTCCACGTTGATGTTTAACCTCCATGTGAGCTGTAATCCTAATCCCACAATTCTAATCTACTCTTTTTATTTTCCATTCTTTCAACCACTTAACTATATTTGTGAATTCACAGCCTCACAATCCTTTTTTATATAGTTTCCTGTTCTGTCTTTTTTTTTTACATTTAATCTTAAATGACAGAGTGATGACATAGATTTCTTCAGTGATCTTGTTTCCTACCCCAGTATACATGGAAAAATATAGCAAGGGCTTATTGGCGAAATTCAGATAAATTTATAGTTGTAGAAATAAGCTTTTTTCAAAGCTATTTCACTCGATGCCGCCTTCCGGTAGCTATAAATCACAATTTTGCAATGTTTAATTCAGTGCTAAATCTGATAGCAATTTACATTGTACCACCTCTATTAGTCCTGTGAAGAATCTAAGTGGGGCGGGTTTGTTTTGTGCTAGGAGAAATTTGCACTGTTGAATTTGTCAGTTCTTAATAGGATCTGCGATAATACATAGTACGTAGCAGTCAGATCTGTTCCAACTATGTTGCCAAATTGGCTTTCTAAGTTGCTTAATTCCATTGCTAGCTGTTACTTTGAATTTTGCCACGTTAAACCACGTGTAGATTGTACCTCATGAGCTTAGAAATAACCACTATTGAAGTATGTATTGCCTTTAACAGATGCCACCTTGAATGAGGCTGCAAGAGTCCTCCGCTTGCTACATATAGAGGAGCTACGAGACCTTCAGACCAAGATTAATGAAGCTATTGTAGCTGTTCAGTCAATAATAGCTGATCCCAAAACTGATCACAGGCTGGGAAAGGTTGGAAGATGATCAAAAGTTGGAAATAGTTGACAATTTGCGCTGCTTTGTAATTTTTAATTTAACACTGTAGACTTGAGAAGAGGAAAATAACTTTTGAGCCTAGGTGATTAAGTAAACCCATGGAGTGGTAAACTGTACACTAAAATGGAATAAATGCTAAAATAACTTCAGAAATTACAAAATTTGTTTTTTGAGTTTATTGTTAAATTGAAACAAAGTTACAAGAGTATTGTGTAGTTACACGCATTCCAAGTGATGTATATGCTTTACAATAGGAAATAGATAACAAAAGTATAAAATTAAACTGTTCAGGTTGTGTTAAAATTATAGTTTATTCCTTGCAAGAAAAACACTTGCATGGAGCAATACTACATTGTATACTTAAAGTGAAATAGAAATACAAAACAAATGTTTGAGAGCAGGTTCATTTATTAAATGTTTATCGATACATAAAATCATGAGAACTTGTGCTGGTCAACATATTGCTTAAAATTTTTCAGTGACTAGTTTAACTGGAAAAGCTGTATAATTCATACTATTTAATGATAACCAGTAGAGAATCCCACATTGAGCCAATTGAGGATTCTGTTATGAAGATGGGTCTGTCCCCACCTGGAGAAGCAGTTTAGAAACAAAAAACAGATTATTTTTAAGAAGTGTTTGGAAGGCATGATAGAATAGCAATATTTACACTGTCTGAATGAAGAAGGATTCAAATTATTTTTCAGTAAATCAGTCTGTTGCCAGTATTTATTCGAATGCTTAAAGAGGAGGAGAGTTATACTAAAGTGGAACATTATCCTGGCGTTGTAGAAAGTATTTGCATGCCTTCTTAATTTTTGCCGACCTTAGCAATTTTGTAACACTTCAAAAATATTAGTTGGAGTTAGACTGGGAACAAACATGAGTTAATAGTGCACATCACTCTCAGACTTTGCACACAATGTCTACTGCCAAGCTATTTTAACAATTTTAAAGTATACTTAAGAGCTACTGAGACTAAGGTAACATATATATTCCTTCATAACATTTATTACTGCAAAATCTTGGCTCAATATAACACTGAGGCTATCGGTGCTCACCGATATTATGGAGTAAATGGGAGAGCAACTTCTGACGTCTGTAAATGCACAATAAAACGTGAAAATCAGGAAGTTGCTGTCCAGTTTGCTGTGTTCCACCACAAGCTTCTCTACACCAGCATCTTGCCAAGAAACTACATTGAAACACATGAAAGGCATGAAGTTGCAGTACTTACCCTACAGATACAACAAAACAAGTTGGGGTGTGAATTTAATATTCTAACCTGTAGTTCCTGGTTTAGACTTTGCGTGTCTCAGTAAGGAGTCCTCAGTCTGGTTGAAGACACAGGCTATTGCTTGTCCTGCTCACATATGTCTTAGATTTCCTGGAGAGCGTGCTGTGCTGCTATATTGTCTAGAACCGTAAATTGCGACACAAAAGCCTACTAAAGGTGTGGGCACTTTAAGTGTAATAAATGGTGGGTGCTGTTCTCGCTACTGACCACATAAACAAGGGCATTTAATATGTGGTTACTCAGTGATAACATTTATGGTAAAATGTGAGATCTAAAAAATTCTGAATTTCCATTTAATGAGAATCAATTCCACATTATAAAGTCTGAAGAATACCTGGATTAAACTGAACTCTGATTTTTTTTTTAAAATACTAATAGTTAACCTCCAACCTTTCTCTTTCAAACTTTTTTCTACTGGGATATTAATAGGATTTGTGAATGATTAGTTCATATTTTAAAACTTCCAGTAATGCTAAATATTAAATTGGTATATTCTCTTTTCTAGCCCTACTTCTGCCAGTCTGTAAGATAACGGTTGGATGCCTGTTGCAAAATATTCTGATCATTTCCTAACACAGTTATGAACCTTCTGTACCTTTTTAATGAGGGAAAATAAGTTGATTACGCAGACTTTTTTTTTCTCCTGCCTCTATTTCGACTTTTTTTGTCCAGGTCATTGAGAAGTACAGGTTGAAAATGCTGCTTGTCTGAAATCCAGTATGTGAACTGTGTTCTTAAGGATTAAGAATTGCAGAGAAGGGTCTCAGTTCTTAAGTCAGTTACAATAACACATTACTTAACTCATCGCCAGAGTTGCTCGGTACCTTTTATGTAAGTCGTTATTTACTAGTGACAGGAATACTGCATCTGACCAATACTGGATAGATCTATATGTTACAAAACCACTGAAAATATTTGGTATTGCCAGCACTGAACCAGCTAACTGCCAAGAAAGTTAGGCCAAATAAAAACTACATCCTGTTTTTAGGTAATATATAATGGTTCCATAGTGATTCGATGTGTAAAAGCATCTCCATGTCAGAGTCAGCCATAAAGATCAGGAACATTCTGTAGATTCAGTCCAGTTCTTTTCAACCCTTTGAAGACTGAAGCCAACTTTAAGGGGAAAAAATGCCTAATTCTTAGATTTTTTATAATATTCATGAGAAAATGTGATTTCTTAAATTTGAATCATAGCTTTTAAAATTAGTTTGTCAGCTTTTACTGCTTTGGAAAATAAATATCCCAAGTACAATATGATTTACTATAAGCATTATTCATTGCCTGCAGTGGCCTAACATGACCACCTGCATTTTGGCTTTAGTCTGTAGCATTTGTATTATCCCTCCAGAATATGTCAGGCTAGTTATAATTGACACTAAACAATTTCTGCTTTACAGATATGATAAATAGGCATTTCATAATTAAATAAAATCAGTATTACTATAGTTTGTTCCAGATTAAATCCTCTGATGTACTAAGCTTTGGCTCAATTTGTAGTTTTAGTTAGAGAAACCACCCTCTAAACAGGAACTAATTATACACTTTGTCAAACTATGGGACATTCATACATCTGATATGTCTATTGTACGTACCTTGACAAGGGTAACAATTATCATAACATCTGGCTGAATAACTAAATCTTGCTAAATTTTATGTGCAGATTCAAGATGTAGAACTTCTGAAAATCATGGTTTGCTTGCAGTTATTTGAAGCTGACTGAAGAAAAGTACAGAAATAATTCTGCTGTAAATTCTGGATGATGGGAAAGGAAATTGTAATGTTTTGACAATCTTTAGAAAAAAATACTGCCTTCCCTTAAACCACCTGTGAAGTACTTTATTACATAGTTTGTGGTTTTGCTTATGCTCCACTGCATCACATAGTTCTGTTATGTATCCAGCACAGAACTACTGTTTAAGCTCTTGTGATCTTAAATTTCAAAATTAGAGGCCAGGTATTCTGGTGTTTGTACCAGTAAGTCATTGTACATTGTAGACAATCAAAAGGCAGCATAGTAGTGTTCTTTTTAAGTCATGAGGTATGAAAGCTCTTACAAAAAAATGTAGTTGCTACGTAACACATTTTCAGTTTAGTTCCCTACTAACCATCGGGAAGAAGTACACACCAATCTGTCTGCACATTCTGCTCAAATAGAGACTTTTTTCCCTCCAGATGTAGTAAGATGAAATATAGTTGTCATTACCAGCAGAGTCATTATTTTCTTCCTGCCAGAAAAGAAAGAAAAAGTGTACGGTAAATGATGGACTTCTATTAGGAATGCATGCACACTATGTTAAATGGACAAAGCTATTGCACTGAATTTTAGCAATTGTATTAGTTTGATACCATTTAGCTTTTTTAAAACTGAGACTAATACATTATTAATTGTCAAACACATATCCTGCTATAATCGAGCAAGAACTGAGTTATTTGAATTGATAAATTTATCATTCCTCATAATTTTTTTAACTTGAGAATTCTACCAACTTGAGAGCTCCAAGATAGATTTGAGAACTCTACTTTGAAATCACTGAAGAGTAGCATTGCTTGAGAACGTGGATGAATGGAGAGAACTTGGGAACATTTGAGATGCTGAGTTGATACGCCATGAAACAATTACTACATACCACTAAAGATAAGAATGAGCTAATGAAATTTATTACTCTCGATCCTGAATGACATAGGTATGTAGCAATTAATGAAAAGGCACTGCTGTAATATCAAACCAGATTTTAGAAACAGTTGCATCAAATTTCTTTAAACAAGCATATAATCATTTTAACAATCTATTGGTATAGTGCTTAAGCCAAAACCGTAGGAAGGACTTGTCTAAAATCCTGTACTCTTTAATTGCTCAGATGGATGCAAAAGTAGGACTTTTCTTTCACTGATGTTTTAAGTTAAAGTAATATTGTCATTACCGTGACTGTTTGCCTATGTGATGCAACTGAGATCTCTGATGATGCAATGTGACTTGGATCACATCAAAAAAACAAGTTTATACAAGTATTATTATTGCCTCATACAAACTATGTTACAAAAATTCAGAACTTTTTCAGCTTGCATTTGCACAGTTGGAGGAATATTGACTGGGACACCAGAATTGATTCGCTCCTTCTTGGAACAATTCCATGAAATCTTTTAGGTCCATTGGAGCAAACGGTCTTGCTTTAACTCCTTATCCGACAATAAGTATTCCCTCTATACTGCACTGAAGTGTCAGCCTATATTATGTGCTCAAGGCCGAGCTTTGCAAACTCTGCTTTGAATACTCTCTGCACAAGCTTCCAGCAACAAAAATAAGAGTGGGCCTGTAATACATTTTTTAATAAAAGCAAAATACTGCAGATGCTGGAAATCTGAAATAAAAACAAGAAATGCTGGAACCACTCAGCAGGTCTGGCAACATCTGTGGAAAGAGAAGTAGAGTTAACGTTTCGGGTCAGTGACCCGAAGAAGGGTCACTGACCCGAAACGTTAACTCTGCTTCTCTTTCCACAGATGCTGCCAGACCTGCTGAGTGGTTCCAGCATTTCTTGTGTTTATATAATACATTTTTTAACCTTGTTTTAATTATTTTTGTTTTTAAAATTCTGGGATCTTAAGTATAGGAGGCTGCAGTAAGACTAATATGTTGATAGATGATCTGCCCCAGGAAAATTTTAAACAGGAAGTATTACAAATAGAATGTGGCTGCAACTTTACATTTAAACTTTTGGAATCATAGAAATTGCTTTTAGAACACAATGCATTAACAGGGAGTAATATTACAAAACATAGTAATTCTAAACTGTAAAGAATTGTATTTCCTGGCAACAAATTTCCAATTTGTTATTCTCTTACCATGTGGACAACGAGGGTAAGCCACAGTTATTCCATACAGATGTGATCGCTGATTGGGTAGGTACTCATCAGTAATCTGGTTGGTATCTTTGGTTACAGCTATAATTCCATCTCTGAAAAAGCAAGAAATTGAGGTAATGTGAACACAAAATCAGAACTGCAAAATCCAACTGGGAAGGAGAAATAGAATAGTGAATACCAGTGAGTGATGTCCAGACACTAGTCTAATCAAGGGTGTTAAATAAGTTAGTTATAAATGCATTAACCTTTGCTCTTTTGAACCCCTCAATTAGACTGCTGCATTGTAGTTACTCATATACATAATAAATAACATTTCCTGGTCTATGTTGGTTTTATTCTTGTCCTTTAAAACTCTGGAGGCCACTAAAGAAATTGTAGAGAAAGATTTTTTTACACCTGTTGTGCATGGGCTGCTACCTGCAGAAATTTGCTCCTCTGGATTGCCTCTATGTATTGGAGCTTGTAATACTCCCTGAGCACAGTGAGAATGTTCAGCCCACATCCTCTTGTTTCCATTTGCCCAATAGTGGGAACAATCTTTCACCACTTACCCACAGTAAGGTACTGAGTTTCATTCATCCTTTTATGGGATGCTCCTCTCAGCACTGCCTCCGCTCCCGCATTGCTACTGCGGCTTCTGGCTCTCCCCATTCCATTCCTCTCCACATCTTGTTCAAGCCCACATCCATGACTTGTATTTTCCTAGACTTTGTTATCCCCGAGCCCCCATATCACAGTCTGTGACCCCTATATGCGTGTCCCCCTGTAGGGGGTAACCTATTAGCATAGATAGAAGATTGGCTAGACTGATCGAGTGGTGTGTCATAGGGATTAGTGCTGGGACCTCAACTTTTAACAATTTATATAAATGACGGATGAAGTGATCGAAGGTATGGTTGTTAAACTTGCTAATGACACAAAGATAGGTAAGAAAGTAGGGGAAGAGGACATGAGGCAACAAAGGGATATAGATAGGTTATGTGAGTGGGCAAAGATCTGGCAAATGGCATATAATGCGGGAAAATGTGAAATAGTCCAATTTGGCAGGAAGAATAAACAAACATTATCTAAATGGTGAGAGATTGCAGAGCTCTGAGATGCAGAGGGATCTGGGTGTCCTAGTGCATGAATTGCAAAAGGTTGGCATACAGGTACAGCATGTAATTAGGACAGCTCATAGAATGTTATCACTTATTGTGAGGGGAATTGGATACAAAAGTAGGCAGGGCATACAGTTATACAGGGCATTAGTGGGACCACATCTGGAGTATTGTGTACAGTATTGGTTTCCTTATTTAAGGAAGGATGTAAATGCATTGGAGGCAGTTCAGAGAAGGTTTACTAGACTAATACCTGGAATGGGCGGGTTGTCTGAGGGAAGGTTGGACAGGCTAGGCTTGTATCCAGTGGAGTTTAGAAGATTAAGAGGTGACTTGATTGAAATATATAAGATCCTGAGGGGTCTTGACAGGGTGGATGTGGAAAGGATGTTTCCCCTTGTGGGAGAATCTAGAACTAGGGGCCCCTGTTTAAAAATAAGAGGTCGCCCATTTAAGACAGATGAGAAATTTTTTCTCTGTGTCATAAGTCTTTGGAACTCTTCCTCAAAAAGCAGAAGCAGAGTCTTTGAATATTTTAAGGCAGAGGTAGATAGATTCTTGATAAGCAAGGGGGTGAAAGGTTATTGGAGGTAGGTGAGAATGTGGAGTTGAGGTTGCTATCAGATCAGCCATGCTCTTGTTGAATGGTGGAGCAGGCACGAGGGGCCAAGTGGGCTACTCCTGCTTCTAATTCGTATGTTTGTATGTATTCCATGTTGGTTCAGGGAATGCCGCTGCGATGCTCTCATGGGCAGTTGCCCTGGACTATGAGAAGCAACGCCCAGGAGACGTGTGGCCCATTTTGGGACCATGACATTAAGCACAGAACACGGCAGCCTGGATTGTATCATGGGAAAATGTATGACACCCCTGCATGGGTACATCACCTCTTCCAAACACACCATCCTGACTAGGATGCATCACTGTGCCAAAGTTCTGGACCTTCCTACCCAACGTTTTGGAAGCACCTTCGCCACGTGGCCTGCAGCGGTTCAAGAAGGCAGCCCACCGCCGCCTTGGGGAAATAAGGGATGAACAATAAATACTGGCTTTGGTAGTGATGTTCACATCCTGAGTGATTTTTTTTAAAATTGTGCCTATCCTTGTTGCTATTTCTCTCCAACTACAACCTGCACCTTTAATATAGAAAAACATCTTAAGGGTATAATCAAAAAATGGATGTGGTGCCAAGAAGATATAATGAGTGACCAAAAACTTTTCCAAAGAGCTGGGTTTCAAAGAGAGATTTAAAGAAGAGGTGGAAGGGCAGGAATGTCTGAACGTGTGGTTTCGGCAGCTCAAAGCTTAGCTGTCAATAATCGGGCAATTAATTATACCCACTCCAGCTTACCATTCATCATTTTATATTAATTGCAAGCAATTAGTCAAACCCTTTTCAAAGTAACTTATAGACATTGCTTCAACAATGGTTTGTGGCAAATAGTTTCAATTGTAACCCCATCTTGTGTAAAGATGTTTTGTTCTCACACTTAGCAACTGTTATTACTACAGGTCTGCTGAGAAATTAATAGTTGACTACTGATTACCGGGATCGGTTCTGACAAATGTCTATCAATCCAGTATAAGAGGTATTTAAGATATACTTGCACTTAAACTAACAGGCCGATTAGGTTTTGTTCCTACCTTCTCCAGTCTGTGTAGTAGAAGTGATTTGAGTAGGCAACAATACTAAAAGGATAATTCAGACCTCTCTGCACCACATGCCTTCCTGTACCATCTGAAAATATGCATTCCAGGTCTTTGGTTCCTTTTCATCCCAATCATCAATGAAAGCAAGTGAAATATAAGTAGTTAGTATTCAGCAAATTTCAAAAGTGGAATTCCTCAATTTTGTTTTATTTTTCATGCCCTACAGTTATGTTTTAAAATAAAAACAAGAAATACTGGAACCAGCATCCACAGTATTTTGCTTTTAGTTATGTTTTAAAATCAGCTTTAATGACAACTAATTTGATCCTTATAACAGGTTGCCTTTTAAAAAGTAAAACCTGCTTAGCCTGTGAGACATACCGGCATCAGCCCAACAGAGTTGTGAGGAAAATGGGTCAAAAGTCAACCCATTGGGCAATCCAATGTCATTTTTAACCAACACCCTTCTGTTAGTTCCATCTACACGAGAAGTCTCAATTTTAGGAGCTTCACGATTCCAGTCTGTCCAGTAAAGGTTGCTGAAAGGAAAGCAGAAGAGCATAAGAATTAATGCAAACAAGTCTGAGTATCTAATCTAAAGGCAGTGGGAGCCTGTCATTTGGCATTTTCAAAACAGACCATTATCTTTTTTGAGGCTATCTTAAAAGGAAACATTTGCTGGCTCCAGGCTTTGTTTAATTCTATTCGAACTTTGCTAGTAATCACTAAGGTATTCTACCCATTTCAATTTGCTGCAATGTAAATTTTCTCCACACTAAAAGCAGTGGAAGTATCTTAGATCTATAATATAGTGTGGTAGCAACATGATGCCACATCATGTAATTTAGATTGCTGTCATATGTTAACATTTTGGAAAAAACCCTGCTCTTTGCTTGATGTCTTGTAAAAGCTATAATCATGCTGTCTACATAGGCTCTGTATGTATGTCTAATTGGAAAGAAAACACTTCAGATATTTTAAAATTATTTTCTTCTGCTCGCGAGCTGTAAAAATTTGATACTGATATGAAACCTACCCTTTAAGAGAATCCACTACGACTGCTCTGGGATTTACCAGATCAGTATCAACAAGAACTTGCCGTTGAGATCCATCCACTTTGGCAGTTTCTATTTTATCCAATCCACTGTCAGTCCAAAACATGTTTCTGTGGAGGTAGTCTATAGTTAGTCCTTCAGGACTAATCAGTCCTAAAGTAGAAGCAGAAGTACAAAGAGGAGGAAAATATTATTCAGTATCCATCTTGACAATTTAGTAGATAGAGTAATTTGCCTGTAGAACTGCAATTGTGTCAACTATTTTCAGTGGTACGACCTCAGAACTTAAAAAGTTATCCAATGCAGTGTGTCACAGATGTAAAGGTGTCAGCACACTGGATTGGGTATTCTGGAGCCTGTTTTATTAGAGAAATATATGTGAAGCTAAGGAAAAATGGGAGATATAAAAGAAAGAAAGCATACAGCTATTTTCTCTCTCCTCCTAAAGGTAGTGAATCAAGTTAAGTAAAGTTCCACAGGCTCCGGCAGCCATCTACTACCTCATCCAATTGGTCATTCTTAGTATCTGAGCCTAGGGCCAAGTGTCAGCAGACTGTTCAACTGAGAGCTGATTCTATCCTCATCCTGTATTCATCAGACAAATGTGCTTACAGCAGGAATTGCTGGGAAGTGTTGAGGAGTGGGATCACTAGCTGTTTGTTTAATTACTTATGTATGTTCGCTCTTTCCCTCTCTTGCCTGAGGGTATTGAAGTCAATTGTAATAGCCCATCGATGCTGCAGCCCGATCAACTAATTCAGCATAGATGAGAGATCAAAGCAGGGGTTTTAACATTTGTTGAAGGGGGATTTATTATAATGTGCTATTAATGTAAACAATGGCCATTTTAACATGGATTCTAAGAAACACAAGCATAAATAACAATGGGACAAGGGAGGCACAAAGTTGAGAGCATTTAGCATTCCAAGCATTCCACTTCCATCCCCCCACTCCACCATGACCCTGCTCATGTCCTGCCCCTCAAGAGGAATGCAGTGATGCCTGCTTAAATTCTTTGTGTCTATTAAAAATAAATCATAATTATACAAAAGTTTGTTTTAAAACGTTTGCACTATATAATTTTCTTATTCCAGATTTTTATGTATCGTAAAATCACAGTAACTTTCAGAACCTGAATTAATGACAACTCACCTGAATTAATGATAATTTCTGGCTCAGCACCTGGTTCCAAACTAACTCGACTAATAGTTCGGCCAGAAACGTCAGTCCAGTAAACCATCTTTTCCCTGCAGTCATAATCAATACCAATAACAATTGAACCCTTGGAAGGGAAAAATAAGCCAGAAGAAAGCAGTTAATTGTTTAATAGAGCACCGTTCAGAAAATTCAAAAAAACAGTGAACCCAATCTGGACAAGTTTACAAATCTGTATAACAGCTGGAGAAACTCAAATACAAACACAAGTTTCCACATATCAACTTACTGGAAAGAGATTACATAATTTACATAGCTCTGTTTAACTAGCAGCATTGCTTGGCGTTAATGTCTACTTTAACCAAGTTTGAAGCCAATTTCTTCTGTTGAACATTAATTAATGCAAAATAGCAAATGCATAAACGCTATTAGACCATTGTAGAGAGGCAAACATAAAAAGTAACAGTAAAGGAGACATTTAAAATTACTCATATAAAATGCTCCAGCATGTAAATAGCAGCAGAACTTGAGTTAATTTCAATGACTGGTTTCCGTAATGGGTACACATAAATTTATTCACAGAATATGATATTACTACCAATTATATATTCCAATGTGGTAATGATTTAATAAGTATTTTTTTTTTAACTCTGCAGATGTTGTCAATGTGTCTGATCACATAGAAAGGAACTGGCAGCAGTTACATAACATGCATTTGGTGCTCAGTTTTCTGCATCTGGCTTGCCAGCACATGCTGGAAATGAGCACAGAGCATTTCACTTCACGCAAAAGGCTATGGCCATTCCCTTCATTCCCCAGTAGCTTTTATCTCTGGATTAATCACAGAGGAGACCTGAGTGAAACCAGGTCAAGTGTGCACTGATTTATTCAACAAGGTTGTCAAAAAATCATGACCCCTAAACCCCTGGGTTGGGAGAGGGCACGAGTCTGATTTCACTGTAAGGGCCATCTGGAATATGAGACAATACTGGTTCCATTGGAATTCTGCCTTGTTTATTTTATTTTATTTATTTCATTTTATTTAGAGATACAGCACTGAAACAGGCCCTTTGGCCCACTGAGTCTGTGCCGACCATCAACCACCCATTTATACTAATCCTACACTAATCCCACATTCCTACCACATCCCCACCTGTCCCTATATTTCCCTACCACCTACCTATACTAGGGGCAATTTATAATGGCCAATTTACCTACCAACCTGCAAGTCTTTTTGGCTGTGGGAGGAAACCGGAGTACCCGGAGAAAACCCACACGGACACAGGGAGAACTTGCAAACTCCACACAGGCAGTACCCAGAATTGAACCCGGGTCGCTGGAGCTGTGAAGCTGACCACTGCGCCACTGGACCTTTAAATGCTTGTTCAGATTGGGGGGGGGTGGGTGGGTAGTGGTATGGATGAATCTCCTACCCACTCCCTCATCCCTACCCCATGATAAGGGGGTGTGTTGGGCAGAGTTCCTGGGCTTCCCTGGGAAATTCCTCCATTTAAGGACTCAATGGAGCTCATGCCAGTTGAGATCAGGTACGAGTCCCTTTGAAGGCCCCAAATCTTTACTGCAATAAGGTAATTAATCCAGGTGGGACATCTTCTCTAGTGACAGAACGACTCCAGTGGGAACTGAAATATGAAAACTTTTTTCTTTGGCTCATTTGGGCATCGGGCGTGCTGAGGCAGTGCGGCAAGGCGCTGCTTTATCGTACGAGGGCAGAACAGGTCAACGTGGGGTAGGTGCCCTTGGGCTGTCCCTGCAGGAACTAGTGGTCTGCCTTGACTATGCAAATTACCCTGCCCCCAAGATTTTGAACAAGGGCTTGGGCCTGTAGCTATGATAGGTTGGGATTTCATTCAGTTGGTAGAGCAGTCCCCAGGAATTTCAGGGTCCATTGTTCAATGCTGGCGCCAATGCCTGCAATACAATTAAAAAAGATAAAAATACTTTCAACAAATTGTAACACAGGAAACTGTGACTACATGTCAAAAGTAATTCTTTGGTAATAAAGCGCTCGGAGATCATGGACGGAGCTATATAAATGCAATCTTTCTTTCAATTTATCAGTTAACATCTCTGCATTCATTTTTCTCACTTGCACCAGCTATACTTGCCACAAATTATACTTCAATTTATCTCATTGCATATGAGCCATTTATACGTACCAAAAAATGAAAATAGCCTGACCCCACCTTTCCCCTTCCCAAGTGCGAAAATTATCTGGGCTATTCCAATGCAGAAACTTATAAAAATATATACTTTACATGAAGAGCTAACAGGCTCTTGGCTCCCTCTTTGTTTAGCTGAGTACCATTCAGGGGCAGATACCCAATGTGCTGTCCCTGAGCATATAAAAGGAAGGTACCCGTGCGTGGTGGAGTCACAACAGGCGCTGTAGTAGGCTGTATAAAGGGAGGTGGAACAGTTGGTATACCTGGCAAATTCAATGGGAAAAAACAAATTCATAAATCTCGACAATGAATTCTAAATCTTTATAAAAGTACTATGGTTATAATGCAGTGTCTTAATAAAAAGTAATTAGTAAAACCAATTCTGAATACTCAATACAAACTGTGGCTTTGCTCTGTTTCTATCTTTAATACTGCATATTTCAACCTTGGATAAATTTTGTTGCAGTCTTGCCTCTGAGTCAAAAGGTTGTGGATTCAAGCCCCACTCCTGAGACTTTAGCACACTATACTTGGCCTTTATTCAAAAAAGGAGGGAAACAGAAATCAGGAAACTACAGGCCAGTTAGCTTAACATCTGTCTTAGGGAAAATGTTAGAAGCTATTATTAAAGATGTTATAGCAGGGCACTTAGAAAAATTCAAGGTAATCAGGCAGAGTCAACATGGTTTTGTGAAAGAGAAATCATGTTTAACCAAGTTATTGGAGTTCTTAGAGGGAGTTATATGTGCTGTGGATAAAGGGGAACCAGCGGATGTATTGTACTTAGATTTCCAGAAGGCATTTGATAAGGTGCCACATCAAAGGTTATTGCAAAAAACAAAAGCTCATGGTGTAGAGGTAACATATTGGCATGGATAGAAGATTGCTTAGCTACCAGGAAACAGAAAGTAGGCATAAATGGGTAATTTTCTGGTTGGCAAGATGTAACGAGTGGTGTGCCACAGGGATCTGTGCTGAAGCCTCAACTTTTTACAATTTATATAAATAACTTAGATGAAGGGACCGAAGGTATGGTTGCTAAATTTGCTGATGATACAAAGATAGGTAGGAAAGTAAGTTGTGAAGAGGATGTAAGGAGGCTACAAAGGGTGAGCAAAAATCTGGCAAATGGAGTATAATGTGGAAAAATGTGAAATTGTCCATTTTGGCAGGAAGAATAAAAAAAGCATATTATTTAAATGGTGAGAGATTGCAGAGTTCTGAGATGCAGAGGGATCTGGGTGTCCTATTGCATGAATTGCAAAAGGTTAGTATGAAGATCCAGCATGTAATTAGGAAAGCTAATAGAATGTTATCGGTTATTGCAAGGGGAACTAAATACAAAAGTAGGGAGGTTATGCTTCAGCTATACAGGGCATTGGTGAGACTACATCCAGAGTATTGTGTACAGTATTGGTCTCCTTATTTTTAAGGATGTAAATGCATTGGAAGCAGTTCAGAAAAGGTATACTAGACTAATACCTTGAATGGGCGGGCTGACTTATGAGGAAAGATTGGACAGGCTAGGCTTGTATCCGCTGGAATTTAGACGAGTAAGAGGCAACTTGATTGAAACATACAAGATCCTGAGGGGTCTTGACAGGATGGATGTGGAAAGGATGTTTCCACTTGTGAGAGAATCTAGAACTAGGGGTCACTGTTTAAAATTAAGGGGTCGCCCTTTTAAGACAGAGAAGAAGAGAAATCTTTTCTCTCAGAGGGTCGTGAGTCTTTGGAACTCTCTTCCTCAAAAGGCAGTGGAAACAGAGTACTTGAATATTTTTAAGGACGAGGTAGATACATTCTTGATAAGCAAGGGGGTGAAAGGTTATCGGGGGTCGGCGGGAATGTGGAGTAATCAGTTCAGCCATGAACTCATTGAATGGCGGAGCAGGCTCGAGGGGCCGAGTAGCCTACTCCTGCTCCTAATTCGTATGTTCGTATATAGGCTAACACTCTGGTGCAGTATTGAGGGCATGCTACACTGTCAACAATGCTGTCTCTTGGATGATATGTTAAACTGAGGCTCCGTCTGACCTTTCTGATGGATACAAAAGAGCTTCTGCCACTATTTATAGTAGAGTAGGGGAATTCTCACTGGTGTCCTGGCCAATATGGATCCTTCAACCGACATCACTAAAGCAGATTATCTGCTCATTGCTGTTTGTGGGATCTTGCTGTACGCAATTTGGCTCCTGTGTTTCACTATATTACCAATAGTGACTACAATTCAACAAAATACTTCATTGGCTTTAAAACAGTTTGGTCATGAAAGGTGCTACATAAATGCAAGCTGTTTCTTTCTAAAATTGCCCTAATGATTTGAACTTCTCATTTTGGAAAGAAAGCATGAACATTTTTACCAGCTACACTATTTTCATTATTCTTTTCCTCTATCTTTAAAAGATCTTTAATTTTCACTTTACAACCAAAGTAAAGATGGAAGTTCTCACATGCTGGTGGACTGCCAGGTTCAGTTCTAGTTCCTTGAATTTCTCGACCCTCTTTATCCACACACCAACAGTAACCACTGTTTCCATGGCACTGCAAGGGGCTAAACTCCCCAAACTGATTACACTTGGGAATATATTGATCATCAGCTGGTCTGCCACCATAATGTTCCAGAAGGCTCAGTCTCCAACGTTCACACACGGTCTGTGGACGCTGAATGGGTTCTGAAATGCATTGATATAACTTAGTCAAAATGTAGAATCTCCTCCACCTGTTGAATGAAACAGTTGTTTAATACTTTCTTATAATGACTCAGTTCTCTGAACGGGATACAAAGAGATCTAGCCCAGATTATTTGGTTGGAAAAATGACATGGCAAGATTTTAAAAATTCTTCTTATGGGATGTGGGCTTCGCTGGCAAGGCCTGCATTTGTTGCCCATCCCTAATTTTATGCCATTTCAGAGGGCAGTTAAGAGTCAACCGCATTGCTGTGGGCCTGGAGTCACATGTAGGCCAGACCAGGTAAAGACAGCAGATTTCCTTCCCTAAAGGTCATTCGTGAACCAAATGGGTTTTTATGACAATCGATGACAGTTATGGTGCCATGAAACTGAGACTAGCTTTCAATTCCAGATTTTTATTAATTAGTTGAATTTAAATGCCTGGGCCTTTGGATTATTAGCTCAGTGACATTACCACTATGCCACCGCCTCCCATCAATGGGAGATATTTCAATATGAGATATATGTTTAGTAAATTAATAATGGCCTCCTATGTTTTACATTTCTATGATTGAAATTCAGAATAGGAGTAAAAGTAGCGCATCAATAGGTGGATTCTAGGGATAAACAGATTTGAGCAAAATGTAAATTTAAAAACAGACTACAGTGGGGGAAATAATATATAAGCAAACTGAGAAACATAAAATGTGTGGAAGGAAAGCAAAAACTAAAATTATGAAAGCAACAGCAAGAACTTTGATAAGCACAAAGGACATAAAGGGATAGTTAAAGGGACTAGTTAGTGATGAAGGAGGCCATCTTGAATATGAGGAAATGAGAAAGAAGTTAAGTATTTCTCCTCACTTTTACAGAGGAAGGTGAAAGAGGCACTGTAGGAGTACCTGATGAGAATGTGAAAGAGTCACCACTAGACATAAATATTCAAAGAGAAACCACATTTAAAATAAAGTTAATTGGTCTAAAAATAGAAAATCAATCAAGCCCAAATGATATGCATCCCAAAATACAGGAGGAGATTTTAGAGGAGATAGCAAAGGGATGAACTATAATTTTCAAAAATTCCATGAAAACTTTAATTTGCCAAGGCTTGCAGAGTGGCAAATGTTACACCCTATTCAAGAAAAGGGAAAATAATGTCAGGAAATTAGTCTGTGTAAGTCTTACCTTGATTGTGGATAAACTTCTAGACTTCATAATGTGAGATTAAATTATTGATCACTTAGAAAACACATGTAATAATCTGTAATATCATGGAATTATAAATTATAAAATTTAACTTTTTTTGAAGAAATAAGAATGCAGTGGATGTACATATGGATTTTGAGAATACATTTGATAAGGTGCCATGCAAGAAGCTTACGACATGAAGAAGAATGGAGCATGTGTGAGATCACAGTATCCAGTACACACAATAAGGGGGTCTCATTATTACAGCTTCCAAATCACACACTTATGTACCTAGATACTGGGCAGTAACTGTACTCTCAACATTGTAGTGTCACCAGGCCTGCTTATGGAAGTGCCCAGTGATACAGAACTCAAGAGAATACCCAGTGCAGATCTGAATTTGTAGCAGTTATTTTGGGGGACTAGTCAGAGGCGAATTAAGAATTCCTGGGGTTCTGGGCATCAAGAATATTCAGGAGCCCCTGAGCCTCTAAATGTACCCCCACCAAAACCCCCACATCCATTAAGGCACAAATCATAGTGAAAAACAGGGAACAATAGGTCATGAGAATGTTTACACTCTGCATTAAAAATAAAGCAAATCATAACATAATATATTACGCTTAAATGAAACTGACGCAGCATCCAGCAGTTCTTCTGCGCTATGGTGAGTTTGGCCGGGGAAATGGTCGCGGGCCCTGACAGCCCTTGTGTTAATCTACCCTGTGAATGGTATATTTTTAATGTGGGCACCCAGTGTCAGTATTAAGCAGTTCCAGGTTAGGTGTAGCAAGGGACAGATGAAGATTCATTTCACCTCCCTTTGCCTTAAAACCAAACAAAGAACAAAAGAACAAAGAAAATTACAGCACAGGAACAGGCCCTTCGGCCCTCCAAGCCTACGCCGATCCAAATCCTCTATCTAAACCTGTCGCCTATTTTCTAAGGGTCTGTATCTCTTTACTTCCTGCCCATTCATGTATCTGTCTAGATACATCTTAAAAGATGCTATCGTGCCGGCGTCTACCACCTCCACTGGCAATGCGTTCCAGGCACCCACCACCCTCTGCGTAAAGAACTTTCCACGCATATCTCCTCTAAGCTTTTCCCCTTTCACTTTGAACTCGTGACCCCTAGTAATTGAATCCCCCACTCTGGGAAAAAGCTTCTTGCTATCCACCCTGTCTATACCTCTCATGATTTTGTACACCTCAATCAGATCCCCCCTCAACCTCCGTCTTTCTAATGAAAATAATCCTAATCTACTCAACCTCTCTTCATAGCTAGCGCCCTCCATACCAGGCAACATCCTGGTGAACCTCCTCTGCACCCTCTCCAAAGCATCCACATCCTTTTGGTAATGTGGCGACCAGAACTGCACGCAGTATTCCAAATGTGGCCGAACCAAAGTCCTATACAACTGTAACATGACCTGCCAACTCTTGTACTCAATAAAAGCAAAATACTGCAGATGCTGGAAATCTGAAACAAAAACAAGAAATGCTGGATTCACTCAGCAGGTCTGGCAGCATCTGTGGAAAGAGAAGCAGAGTTAACGTTTCGGGTCAGTGACCCTTCTTCGGAACGGACAAATATTAGAAAAGTCACAGATTATAAACAAGTGAGGTGGGGGTTGGGCAAGAGATAACAAAGGAGAAGGTGCAGATTGGACCAGGCCACATACACTGTATTCTCTGACAGTCCCCTTCACTATCTGCTACTCCACCAATCTTAGTGTCGTCTGCAAACTAATCAGACCACCTATACTTTCCTCCAAATCATTTATGTATATCACAAACAACAGTGGTCCCAGCACGGATCCCTGTGGAACACCACTGGTCACACGTCTCCATTTTGAGAAACTCCCTTCCACTGCTACTCTCTGTCTCCTGTTGCCCAGCCAGTTCTTTATGTGGCCTGGTCCAATCTGCACCTCACTTGTTTATAATCTGTGACTTTTCTAATATTTGTCAGTTCCGAAGAAGGGTCACTGACCCGAAACGTTAACTCTGCTTCTCTTTCCACAGATGCTGCCAGACCCGCTGAGTGAATCCAGCATTTCTTGTACTCAATACCCCGTCCGATGAAGGAAAGCATGCCGTATGCCTTCTTGACCACTCTATTGACCTGCGTTGCCACCTTCAGGGAACAATGGACCTGAACACCCAAATCTCTCTGTACATCAATTTTCCCCAGGACTTTTCCATTTACTGTATAGTTCACTCTTGAATTGGATCTTCCAAAATGCATCACCTCGCATTTGCCCTGATTGAACTCCATCTGCCATTTCTCTGCCCAACTCTCCAGTCTATCTATATTCTGCTGTATTCTCTGACAGTCCCCTTCACTATCTGCTACTCCACCAATCTTAGTGTCGTCTGCAAACTTGCTAATCAGACCACCTATACTTTCCTCCAAATCATTTATGTATATCACAAACAACAGTGGTCCCAGCACGGATCCCTGTGGAACACCACTGGTCACACGTCTCCATTTTGAGAAACTCCCTTCCACTGCTACTCTCTGTCTCCTGTTGCCCAGCCAGTTCTTTATCCATCTAGCTAGTACACCTTGGACCCCATGCGCCTTCACTTTCTCTAATGTTTTTATTTGATAAGGAATCTTATGGTCTTTGAGTTATGTTGCCAGTTTAATACCAATCAGCACTGAATGATAGATGCATGCCCACTGGAAAATGATCAAACCCAAACCCATTTCAATTATAACCCTTATGGTGGGCAGAAAGATGAGACTGTTATCTCACCGATCTGAGCTGCATTTGAACCCAGTTGCCAGTATTGAAAGGAGAGTTTTCTAATCATTGGATAAATTGAACTTTAGCCTAATTCAGAGGCATTCACTGTAAGTACCTGCTTAAGTAACTGTTCACACAGCGAATATAGTTTATTCTGCCAAAGCATTGATATAAGGAAATAAATAAAGTGCTTGTATCACTGAAACAAAAGAATCTCTGACTCTTCCCTTCCCTATCTCAGCTTCTCTGTTTCCACTTCTGGAGAAAGGCTATCAACATATATTCACTATCAGCCCACTGACTCCTAGAGCTACCTCGACTACAATTTCTCACACCCTGCTTCCTGTAAGGATTCCATTCCATTCTCCCAGTTTCTCCATCTCTGTCGCACCTGTTCAGTTGATGCAAGTTCCACGCCATTGCTTCCGATATGTTTTCATTTTTCCTCAACTGAGGATTCCATCCCCCACTGTGGTTGACCGGGCCCTCAACCATGTCCGACACATTTCCAGCACTTCTGCTCTCACCCCTTCCCCTCCCTCCCAGAACCATGATGGGGCTCCCCTTGTCCTCGCCTTCCACCCCACCAGCCTCTGTTTTCAATGGATCATCCCCTGCCATTTCTGCCACCTCCAGCATGATGCCACCACCAAACACATCTTCCCCTCCCCTCCCCTTTCAGTATTCCGAAGGGACCAGTCCCTCCACGACACCCTGGTCCATTCTTCTATCACCCCAACACATTGTCCCCTTCCCACGGCACCTTTCCATGCAAGTGCAGGAGATGCAATACTGGCCCTTTTACCTCATCTCTCCTCACTGTCCAAGGCCCTAAACACTCCTTCCAGGTGAAACAGTGATTTATGTGTACTTCTTTCAATTTAGCATACTGTATTTGCTGCTCACAATGCAGTCTGCTCTATACTGGGGAGACCAAACGCAGATTGGGTCACCGCTTTGCGGAACACCACCAGTCAGTCCACAAGCATGACCCCAAGCTTCTGGTGGCCTGTCATTTCAATTCTCCACCTTGCTCTCACGCTGACATCTCTGTCCTCGGCCTACAGCAGTGTTCCAATGAAGCTCAACACAAGGTCAAGGAACAGCACCTCATCTTTCGATTAGGCACTTTAAAGCTTTCAGGATTCAACGTGAGTTCAACAATTTCAGTCCGTAATCTGTGCCCCCATTTGATTCCTTTTCTTTGCATGTTTTGGCCTTAATCTTGTTTTCTCTTTTTTTTCCCATCTTGTTTTTGTTTCTGGACAGCAGCTGTCCATTATTCTGCCATCGACACCTCCTCTAGACACATGGTTTGTTTCTTCTCTTATCGCATTACCACTCCCTTTGACGTTGCCCCACCAACTCTTTCCTCATTTAATGTCTCCCATCCGTCCTATCAAAGACCTTCCTTTTTGTTCTTTCTCCACCCTCCCCTATTCTCTTACTTAAAACGTAATACATTTGTAACTTTTCCCAGTTCTGATGAAAGGCCATCGATCTGAAATTTTAACTCTGTTTCTCCCTCCACAGATGCTTCCAGATCTGCTAAATATTTCCAGCACTTTCTGTTTTTATTCATGTTTGTATCACTGAATGTGTTTATAATGACAGTATTTAATACACTAAAAAGAGTGAGGGGAATTTTTAACTGCCAATCACCAATTATAGTCCTTATTGTGGGCATAAAGAGAGCTGGGCTGAAAATCTGGCGGAGAACTTGTGTACCATTTGCCCGCCTGAAACAGTTTGCAGGTGGGACTTTTATGGATGCCCAGCACTCCTGCCCAAATAATCATAGAAATTCACAGCACAGTAGAAGGCCATTCGGCCCATTGGGTCTGTGCCAGCCGAAAAAGAGCTATCCAGCCTAATCCCAATTTCCAGCTCTTGATCTGTAGCCTTGTAGGTTATAGCATTTCAAGTGCATATCTAAGCTCTTTTTAAATAAAAGGGTTACTGCCTCTCCAACCCTTTTAGGCACAGAGTTCCAGGCCCCACCACCCTCTGGGTGAAATCATTTCTCCTCAACCCCCCTCCAATCCTTTCACCAATTATTTTAACTCTATGCCCCTGGTGATTGACCTCTGCTAAGGGGAATAGATCCTTCCTATCCACTCTATCTAGACCCCTTATAATTATTTACTGTTATGGACACTGGACTTTGTAACATGATTATGTTTTAAAAACTGTGATATTTTTAAAATTTTAAGATGGAGTCAGAGAAGTCAGGTGACCTCACCTCAACTCTGCTTAGGCACAAGACAGAAATCTTGGTTACCAGGTCAACAAAGATCCAAGATTAAAGACTTTTTTCAAAAGGCAGAGACTGCAGGGGTATAATAGCTGAAAAACAATGGGTTTCACCCTCCCAGACTTTCGGATCGTAAAGAAGGAGTCAGTGATTTTGAGAGTGCAAATGTGCATGGCAGCTGCTAACACGTTGTCATGTAATTTTTAAAATTACTTTGGGATTCATATCCTGTATTTTAACGTTAATGGTCTCATTGAGGTCATAACAATATACCTCAATTAAATCTCCCCTTAACCTCCTCTGTTCCACAGAAAACAACTGCAGCCTATCTAATTCTTCCTCATTGTTAAAATTCTCCAGTCCTGGCAACATCCTCGCAAATCTCCTCTTTACTCTCTCTAGTGTGATCCCATTGTTTCCATAATGGGGTAACCAGAATTGTATGCAGTGATCTAACTGTGGCCTAACTCGCATTTTACAGAGTTCTAGCATAACCTCCTGGTTCTTATATTCTGTGCCTTGGCTAATAAAGGAAAATATCCCACATTTCTTCTTAAACAGCTTATCTACCGGTTCTGCTACCTTCATGAATCTGTGGACATGCATTCCAAGGTCCCTCTGCTCCTCTACACTTCTCTGTATCCTACCATTTATTTTGTATTCCCTTACCTTTTTTGCCCTCTCCAAATGCATTACCTCACTCTTCTCTGGATTGAATTAGATTTGCCACTTTTCTGCTCATCTAACCAGTCCATTGATATCTTCCTGCAGTCTACAGCTTTCTTTGTCACTATCAACCACACGGCTAATTTTTGTATCACCTGCAAACTTCTCAGTCATGCTCCCTACATTTAAGTCTAAATTATTGATATATACTACAAAAGGCAGGGGACCTAGTACTGAGCCATGTGGAAACAGCCTTCCAGTCACAAAACCAGTTGGCCATTACCCTTTGTTCCCTGCCACTGTGCCAATTTTGGATCCAACTTGCCACTTTTCCTTGGATCCCATGGGCTTTTATTTTTCTGACTAGTCTGCCATTTGCGACCTGGTCAGAAGCCTTGCTAAAGTCTTTGTAGACTATATCAAATGCGTTATCTTCAATGATAACACCCCCACCTAGTTACCTCTTCAAAAAATTCAGTCCTTAACAAATCTGCCTGACTTCCCTTGATTAAACTATGCCTTTCTAAATGACGATTTATATTGTACCTCAGAATTCTTTTCCAATAATTTGCACACAACCAAGGTTAGGCTGACTGGCCTGTAATTGCTCAGTCTATCCCTTTCTCCCTTTTTAAACAACGTTAATCATTAGTAGTTCTCCAGTCCTCCGGCACCACACCTGTAGCCAGACAGGATTGGAAAATGATCAGAGTCTCTGCTATTTTTAAAAAAAAATTCATTCATGGGATCTGGGCGACGCTGGCCAGACCAGCATTTATTGCCCATCCCTAATTGCCCTTGAGAAGGTGGTGGTGAACCGCTGCAGTCCATTTGGGTAGGTATACCCACAGTGCTGTTAGGAAGGGAGTTCCAGGATTTTGACCCAGCGACAGTGAAGGAACGGCGAAATAGTTCCAAGTCAGGATGGTGTGCAACTTGGAGGGGAACTTGCAGGTGGTGGTGTTCCCATGTATTTGCTGCCCTTGCCCTTCTAGTTGGTAGAGGTCGCGGGTTTGGAAGGTGCTGTCTGAGGAGCCTTGGTGCATTGCTGCAGTGCATCTTGTAGATGGTACACACTGCTGCCACTGTGCATCGTTGGTGGAGGGAGTAAATGTTTGTAGATGGGGTGCCAATCAAGCGGGCTGCTTTGTCCTGGATGGTGTCGAGCTTCTTGAGTGTTGTTGGAGCTGCACCCATCCAGGCAAGTGGAGAGTATTCCATCACACTCCTGACTTGTGCCTTGTAGATGGTGGACAGGCTTTGGGGAGTCAGGAGGTGAGTTACTCGCCTCAGGATTCCTAGCCTCTGACCTGCTCTTGTAGCCACGGTATTTATATGGCTACTCCAATTCAGTTTCTGGTCAATGGTAGCCCCTAGGATGTTGATAGTGGGGGATTCAGCGATGGTAATGCTGTTGAATGTCAAGGGGAGATGGTTAGATTCTCTCTTGTTGGAGATCGTCATTGCCTGGCACTTAAGTGGCAAGTAACATTCACGCCACACATCAGCCCAAGCCTGGATATTGTCCAGGTCTTGCTGCATTTCTACACGGACTGCTTCAGTATCTGAGGAGTCACGAATGGTGCTGAACATTATGCAATCATCAGCGAACATCCCCACTTTTGACCTTATGATTGAAGGAAGGTCATTGATGAAGCAGCTGAAGATGGTTGGGCCTAGGACACTACCCTGAGGAACTCCTGCAGTGATGTCCTGGAGCTCAGATGATTGACCTCCAATAACCACAACCATCTTCCTTTGCGCTAGGTATGACTCCAGCCAGCGGAGGGTTTTCCCCCTGATTCCCATTGACCTCAGTTTTGCTTGGGCTCCTTGATGCCATACCCGGTCAAATACTGCCTTGATGTCAAGGGCAGTCACCCTCACCTCACCTCTTGAGTTTCCTCCCTAGCTTCTCTTAGCAGCCTGGGATACATCTCATCTGGGCCTGGTGATTAATTTTCTCGCTTACGTGTTGCACTCCTCTTCCTTAACTTCAATGTCTGCATTATCTCCCTCTTTTTTTTTTACAGAGATACAGCACTGAAACAGGCCCTTCAGCCCACCGAGTCTGTGCCGACCATCGACCATTGATACTAATCCTACACTAATTCCATATTCCTACCACATCCCCACCTGTCCCTATATTTTCCCTACCACCTACCTATACTAGGAGCAATTTATAATGGCCAATTAACCTATCAACCAGCAAGTCTTTGGCTTGTGGGAGGAAACCAGAGCACCCGGAGGAAACCCACGCAGACACAGGGAGAACTTGCAAACTCCACACAGGCAGTACCCAGAATTGAACCCGGGTCGCTGGAGCTGTGAGGCTGCGGTGCTAACCACTGCGCCACTGTGCCGCCCCTTTTGTGAAGACTGATGCAAAGTTTTCATTAAGAGCATGCTACGTCTTCTGCCTCCACACACAGGTTACCTCTCTGGTCTCTAACTGACCCTACTCTTTCCTTAATTATCCTTTTGCTGTTTATATATTTAGAAAACATCTTTGTACTTTTCTTGATTTTGCTTGCCAGTATTTTTTCAGGCTCTCTCTGCTTTCCTAATTTCATTTTTAATTTCACCCCACACTTTCAATACTCTCCTCTAGGCTTTCTGCAGTATTGAGCCCTCAGTATCAGACAATAAGATTCCCTTTTTTGCCTTATCCTACTCTGTATGCGCCTTGACATCCAAGAGGCTCTAGATTTGGGAGTTCCACTCATTCTTTGTGGGAACATATTTGCTCTGAACCCTATCTCCTCTTTGAATGCCTCCCACAGCTCTGACACTGATTTACCTTAAGTAACTATTTCCAGTCCATTTTCTCTAAGATCACATCTCGGTTTAGCAAAATTGACCTTTCCCCAATTGAGAGCTTATATTCCTGACCTGTCTTTGTCCTTTTCCATGACTATGCTGAATCTAACTGAATTATGGTCACAAGAGGGCAGGAGGCTGTTTAAGCATGCAAATCAGGGTTCTGAGCAGAGCATACACATGTATGTCAGACCCACTTTCTCCAGGCTTTGCTCAAGCATCTGACAGTCCTTAAAGAGCCTGCTGGAGGCTTTCCAGAAAAGGTATGTTGTTTATTTTTTTTAAAAAGAAAAGATTTTAAATTGTTTCCCCTGGTCCCGAAAAGATCTTCCTCACTGTGGTTTGTTCTTGTTACCACCATCCCCAGCATGTTCTCTTCCCCAACAGGCTTTACCCTGACTTTGCATGACCACTGGCCGATCTCCCACCTCAGGAAACTGAAGGGCTGCAGCACTGCACCCATTTGCCACCTGCAGCTCACTGGAAAAGTGTTAAGGAGGCCCAAACCTAAAATCAGGTTGGGCCTCCCGAATGCCGCTTTGGATGGGTACTGCAGGCACATTGTCAACATTGTGCCCATGTCAGGCCCAAGTAGAAAATCATCTCTCACGACTTCTTACATTTACTGGGCTGAATTTTATTGGGGCGCCACATTCGCCAGCCGCCGCCAAGCCCCTGCGATTGTTAGAATCATGGCGCCGAGCCGCCCTCTCCATATTACGTGGGGAAAGGCGGGACATTCGGCGCAGCGAGAGTGTGTTTGACAGCTGTGCAGCAGGTGTTGGGGCCCTATTTTAAGCGCCCCAGCACCTGCTTCCCGACAGCTGTCAAAGAATACTTACCTGACTGTTGAAGAGCGGGGCTGCTGTCAATCTGGCAGCAAAGCAGAAAGTCCTGGAGAAATCCAGCAGGTCAGGCAGCATCTGTGGAGAGAGAAGCAGAGTTAACTTGTCCAAGTTCACAGACCTGAAAATTAACTCTGTTTCTCTCTCCACAAATGCTGCCTGGCCTGCTGAATGACCCCAGCACTTTCCGCTTTGCTGTCTCATACTTACCCTGCTGTGTCCCAGTGTCCTGTGAAGTTGCGATCCTCTTCTTCCACTCAAGTGTAACATTCCTTCTTGTAGGCGTGCCGCACCTGGGTGAATAATCTCAAATTTGCACATTCCAGGATGTGAGACTTAAATAGACCATAAAAGGTATTACAGAGGTTTACAGAGGTTTACAGAGAACACACTGTCACAAATGGGAATGCACGGGTGTCACAACAATGTAAATACATCTTTCACTAAATGTTCCTCACCAACATGTGTGTCCTTTTCTCTGTGTGAATGATGTGTGCCAGCATGTAGAGCCAATGGCACATCCTTTTGCACCGTTGGCCTTTCAGGACAGCCAACATAAGCAATATCATTACCATGCCACTATTACTCATCAGCGTCTCCACGGATACAGTGACATGGACATTGGCTCAGTCAGCTGCTGCCTCTAATGGTTTACACAGGGATGCTGCAGATGTGGAATGGTGCACAGCAGGTGAGCAAGGGTGATGTGTGGCTTACAGAGCTCATGTCAGTTCCTATGGAGCAGACAGCCTTTGTCTGATAAACCACTGCCATACGTCCCTAGCTCACTGCTAGCCCTGGGTGCAGAGCCTGGGTGCCATCTGCCCTCCCATACATCTTTCATGTTGTAGGTCCTCAACGTCCTCATAGTCCAAGGAGGAATCCTGTTGACGTCTCTCCTCATCATGCCAGGCCTGGTCCCTATTGGGTGCGTAGTTGTGCAGAGCAGAAAGGAGCTGGCCTTTTCGGCCCGTGGTACTGTGGTATCCATCCAGGCATTGGAGACGCTCTTTCAGCATGCTGATCTCCTGCTCAATGGTGGCTCATGTAGCTCAGCGGCTGGCGTTGTATCTCTCCTCTGCAGCAGTGGTGGAGTCTCTCACTGGTGTCGGGAGCCATGTCTGCAAAGGATAGCCCTTATCTCCAAGAAGCAACCCCTCCATCTGAGTCAGTTCAGTGATCAGCGGTGGTAGCCGGGACTGCCGCAAGACCCAGGTGTCATGGCAGCTGCCTGAGAAGCGGTCACACATTCGAAGCAAGCATCTGCAGTGTTCACATACCAGCTTCACCTAGATTGAGAGGGCTCCTTTAATGGTGATGTCTGTAGGTGGTAGCCTGGCAGTAGGCCTGATGGCCACATGAGTGCAGTCTATGAACATTATAACCTATGGTTCTCTGGCAATGGTTCCAGAACCAAATGCCCTCTGGGCCTGGCTGTGAGAGCCCGTCCTGAAGCGGACAACCTCACTGGCCCTCTGGCGCAGGGCATCAGTGACCTCCCTGATGCAGCGGTGCACTGCTGACTGTGTGACCCCACAAAGGTCTCTGGTGGGCTCCTAAAAGGCTGCAGAGGCATCAGGCTTGAGAACTGCTGCCACAATGGGGAACAAAGGCATGGGATGTCCACCAGAGCCCATGGACTGCAGGTCATCCTTGAGTAAGGCACAGAGACGTGTCACCACCCTCTCTATATGCACAATCTCCTCTGACACTGGTGCTCTGACATCTGATGGCATGTCATGTGGGGCACGGCAACTGTAATGGCGAGCTCCCCTTGCGGGCTGCTGCTCACGGCCTCTACGTAGATCGCACCTGCCTGTTGATATTGCCTCTGGTGCATACAGATCCTCATGTGCAGAGGATCACACAATGTAGGATGAGCCATCCCTATTTCCATGTGATAAATAAAGTTGATCCCTGCATGTATTCAAAGGTTCCTAACAGGGCATGGATTGGTGTTGACGGGTACGTCAGCTGCTTTCCTGGATCAACTATGTGGCGTGCCATAGCACTCAGAGTGGCACAACGTGTCCACATCAAGATCCTACCAGCTGAATTGATTGCCCCCACCATCCATAACATCTTAATGCTCCTGCCCTTTCTGGCACCTCCCCACATACAGGGTGCCTAATGTGCCATTGCCCCCTCACTAACACAGAGCGTACACTGTCAACGGAGGGATGGTACATGGTACATCCCTTTATGCCAGCACAGCTTTCCCTCCAGTAATCTCAGACCCCCTCCCTTTCAGAATGCAGAGTTATACCCCTGTGTATCCCCCCTCCCTCTTCCCTTTAAGAATGCAGAGTGAGGACCCGCCGGCTTTCCAGATCGTGAACGGGACAGCATGTAACGGCTGCCCATTCAACGGAAAATCTGGCAGTGTCGGTGGAGAGGTGGCGTGCTGCATAATCAGCCTAGGTAAGTAAGCATTACCATATGCCAATTGCGGTGCTGTCACCGTGCGGCGGGGTGCTGTCACCAACGTCCCGCCGCTGCCGGTAAAATGAGCTGGGCCCGTCGCGATGTCGCGGGTCAAGGTGGGCCTCTCCCCGAGCATTTTACCGGCCCCCACGGCGTGACCCATGGCGTCAAGAGGCCGGTAAAATTCAGCCCAATGTGTGGTATCGGAGGGTGGTCACATGATGGGGAAATGTGATGCGTTCTTTCGAAAAGGTAACGGAACTGTGAGCAGCATCTGTGAGCTTCGGATCATTAAGGATGGTACATTAAAAATATTTAAGAATAATGGTTCCTTTTAAAGAGTGGTTCAAACATCAACAGCATTCTGACGTCCTGTACACTCAATACAGACTACCCAAAATTGTTTAATTCAAATAAATAAATCTGATTATTTTTTAAGCATTCAATTCCCATCTTGCTGTGTTATTTACATTGCTTAATTTAAATTATTGGATAATTCAATTCTTTTCGCACAATTTTTTTTTTCAAATTTTCAGACATAGACTGCGCAACCTTTTGTTAAAATGTGAAAGCTCACCATCAATTCTAAGGCTCATGGAAAGTATATACGTTTTCAAAACGCTACAGAAATAGGTATTGAAAAATCCAGTAACTTCAGAAACAGTCTTATTTAGTCATATACAAGTTTGGAATGCTGCTAGTGTCAGCAATACTAAGAGCCTGTCTGCTGTTCAACAGGCTGGATTCTATTTGCTTCCATGGAACTTTAAATGTTTGAAAAGTTTAAAGATTACTTCTTCCAAACCACTGGATTCCCTTTGATGCTAAATGACATGAAGTAGCAGAGGAGTTACTATGAAACCAACTACATGTGCCCATACAGGCATCATTACAGCAATCTCCAAAATAAAACTGTATATTGACTGACCTGGCAGCCCACATTGTGGCTGATCGTTTCCAGGGGGTGTCCTGGTTCCAGGAACTTCCTGGCCTGATTCATCTACACACCAGCAGTGGCCTGTGCTGCTGTGGCATTGCAGAGGGTTGAAGTTCCCTTCTGCATCACACTGAGGAATATGCATTCCGATAGGAGGTCGAGCTCTATGTAGATTGAGCTCTGCTTGTATTTGATCTCGCTGTTCCACACAAGCACTTTTTGGATTTTCAGTTTGTGCTAATGAATTGAAAAGAAAGAAGCCAGATTTCAAAATATCACAGGTAAAAATATAAAGGGCAACATTCGAACATTTAATATTATGTTTGGTATCTTTCCATTCCATTAATTACTTCACAAAAACTAAACATGCAACATCTGGTCCATGACAAAGCTTGCATGAGCATGACATGGCGACATTCACCAAATCAAGTTCAGCTCAGTTGGTGTCGTAAATAGTGAGGAAGAATGCCTTAAATTACAGGACGATATAGATGAGCTGGTAAGATGGGCAGAGCACTGGCAGATGGAATTTAATCCTGAGAAGTGTGAGGTGATGCATTTTGGGAGTACTAACAAGGCACGGGAATATACAATGGATGGTAGGACCCTCGGAAGTACAGAGGGTCAGAGGGACCTTGGTGTACTTGTCCATAGATCACTGAAGGCAGCAGCACAGGTAGCTAAGGTGGTTAGGAAAGCATATGGGATACTTGCCTTCATTAGCCGAGGCAGAGAATATAAGAGCAGGGAGGTTATGATGGAGCTGTATAAAATGCTAGTTAGGCCACAGCTGGAGTATTGTGTACAGTTCTGGTCGCCTCACTATAGGAAGGATGTGAGTGCACTGGAAAGGGTGCAGAGGAGATTCACCAGGATGTTGCCTGGGCTGGAGCATTTCAGCTATGAAGAGACACTGAAAAGGCTAGGGTTGTTTTCCTTAGAGTAGAGAAGGCTGAGGGGAGATATGATTGAGGTATACAAAATTATAAGGGGCATTGATAGGTTAGATAGGAAGAATTTTTTTCCCTTAGCAGAGGCGTCAATAACCAGGGGGCATAGATTTAAGGTAAGGTACGGAAGTTTAGAGGGGATTTGAGGAAAAATTTTTTCACCCAGAGGGTGGCTAGAATCTGGGTGCACTGCCTGAAGAGGTGGTACAGGCAGGAACCCTCATAACATTTAAGAAGTATTTAGATGAGCACTTGAAACGCCATAGCGTACAAGGCTACAGGCCAAGTGCTGGAAAATGGGATTAGAATAGTTAGGTGTTTGATGGCTGGCACAGACACGATGGGCCGAAGGGCTTATTTCTGTGCTGTATAACTCTATGACTCTATGAGTTCTCTTTAAACTCTCTCTCTCATTCACTGTTGTGATTTTTCTCTATCACTTTTGTTAAAATTTTACATCAAAGTAATGCCAGATCCATGTAGTGCTCTCTCAATAAATTTATTTAAAACAAGAATGAAAGGACATTTTGGGCCCAATGTTATGTAACAAACAGGAAAATTACATAATATTTAGTGGTTCAATAGGAATATATTTATATATTAATTAAAAATATACAAATGTATAATTTAATATAATTTTCCAGTTACATTTATTTAATTTTGTTTTCTCTGGCAAACATTTGCACATATCAGAGATAACCCACTCTAAATGGCCAGTGGAGCAGCTTGCTGACAATGTTAATGAGGCCCAATCTTGAAAATGGTTCAGATCTCTGGCCACTTCCATCGGGCAGATGGTGGCGGATACACTCTACCTGCCTCCCATCCAATGTGGTCAGCTGAAATTCGACCCCTATTATTCAATCCATTTCCATAGTCACACTTGCTTAAAATGATAGCAATTGAAAGTAACAGGCACTTGACAGCCACAGAGATAATGAATGCTTAATTCATTTGGCTTCTCTGAAATTTTCCGGCATTATAATTAGATATCAGCCATGGCTCAGTGCTAACGCTCTCTCCTCAGAGTCAGAAGGTTGTGGCTTTCAAGTCCCACTCCAAATACTTGGAAACAAGATCAAGGCTAACACTTCAGTACAGCAATAAAGGAAGTGCTGAAAAGCCAGAGATGCTGTCTTTTGGATAAAACATTAAATCAAGGCCCCTCCTTCCCTCATGGGTAGACGTAAAAGATTTCATGTAACTATTTTGAAGAATAGCAGGGGAGTTCTGACCAATATTTATCCCTCAACCATTGCCTAAAAACAGATAATCTAGATACTATCAAATGCTGTTTGTAGGACCTTGCTGTGTGAAAATTAGCTGCCATATTTCCTGCAATGTAACAAAGGTATTTCATGGTATTGTAATGTGCTTTGGTGTCCTGAAATCATGAAAGGTGCCATATAAACGCAAGTCCTTCTTTTTATCTTTGCTACAACTCTGGCCATTTTGTTTAATTAAAACTAGCAAAGCCCCACAAAACATTTGTGGGCTAATTAGTATCTTTATTGCAACAGTACTTCTTTAAATACAGGATTTCTAGTTAATTTTTCACCAAAGACTTTAACAGAATCAAAACCTCTCACTCTGGAAAAAGCTGCATAAAAGCAGACCATGTGTAAAAACAGGCCTAGGAATATAAATACAAATTTTGTCAAGAGTCTGGCCCTAAGCCATAGAATATGAAAGTTTAATTGGAAACTGATTTCTCCCAAGTTGAAAAGGCAGGTTTACATCTGATGGGCTCAATATTATTCGAGGAATAAACACTCTATTTCCTTGAAATCTGCCTGTTATAATTTCAGTGTCTATCATCAAAGAAAACAGCTTCCTAACTACCAATCTTGTTCCATGACAATGTCCTTGCTTAGGATTGAAGTTTCATAGCAACATTATATCTGCTCCTTCCTTGAGTCTAAGTTTGTGCGGTGGCATATAAATTGGAGTTAGACTGTGTAGAAATTCTGGAAGGTATAGAGTCATACAGCACAGAAACAGGTATAGACTGTTATAAAAACAAGAAATGCTGGAACCACTCAGCAGGTCTAGCAGCATCTGTGGAAAGAGAAGCAGAGTTAACGTTTCGGGTCAGTGACCCTTCTTTGGAACCCACTTCGGAAAGTCGAAGAGACTTAGTAGTTGGCAGGAAAAAAGACAGAGGCGCAAGGGGAGAGCCAACTGTGCAACAGCCCCAACAAACAAATTTCTCTGCAGCACCTGTGGAAGAGCCTGTCACTCCAGAATTGGCCTTTATAGCCACTCCAGGCGCTGCTTCACAAACCACTGACCACCTCCAGGCGCGTATCCATTGTCTCTCGAGATAAGGAGGCCCAAAAGAAAAGAAAGAACTTCGGAAACCACTGTTATCATCACCTTTGTCTATAGAATCAATGCTGATGTATTCTTTTAATTCACCAGAGAGCTTTTCTAAAACTTTTACATTTAAATCTGGTGAATCTTCATTTTTAGCACAAAGAATAGCTTGCGAATAGTAAACCAGATCAAATAAAGGTCCCTGGATTTCTGCCATGCAGAACCAATTCCATCATCCCAGCCCCTCCTCCCATGCTATCCCCTCCTTTCATGCAATCCCCATCCTATGCCATTCCATCCTTCCAATGCCATCCTTCTTATGCCAACCCTGTTCTATTCCTTCGATTCCTCCATCCCATCTCCATCCCGCTCTTGCCATCCCATCCAATCTCTCATGGAAACAATCTCTCCAGCTAGAGTAATTTTGTTTTTGGGCTCCCCTTACCGTCTGTTGTTTTAGTTCTCCACCAACAGTGCCCCCCCACCACCTCACTGCCACGCCACCAACCACTGGCAGCCGCAAATGCGTCACGTGGTTTGGTCCTCCGCGCATTCCATGTGCCTGTGCATGCGCCAATTACTGCCCACCAAATAAACTCATCAACAGACACGCCCCTTAAACTGACAAATCAGAACAGTCCGGACAGACAAATACTATTATTATAGATACTGACTGACCTGGCAGCCCACAGCGTGGTTGACTGCTTCCAGGGGGTGTCCTAGACCCAGGAATTTCCTGTCCATTTTCATCCACACACCAACAGTAGCCTGTACTACCATGGCATTGCAGAGGCCTGAAGTTCCCTTCCTCATCACACTGAGGGACATGGAATCCATGAGATCCATGCAGGTTCAATGCCGTTTGCAGTCTCTCTTTAAGTTGTTCACAAGCAGTCCTGGGAAGTTCATTGAGTGCTAATCAAACAAGAAAAGAGAATTTTGTTTGGAACTATTAAAAAATGAAAGAACAAATCTCTCAAACTGGGTACTTCTTTTCTTGTACACTGCATGTTGTCATTACTCTATTTATAAGAAAGAAAACATACCTAAGGCAATACACTTTATTATGCGATACATTTCACTTCACTGATATGTTTAGTTAATCACTCAAATTGATCCCAATGCTACCACCACCGGGGATGCATGTACCCATAATAATTTTGTATTTTCAATCAGTGTTAAATAGTTCTTTGCAGACACAACATAGATTTCTGTATGTGCAATCTGATAACTGTTACTTCAGAAGACGTCATTATAATTGGAAAGAATTTTGTTTCATTGAATATAGGTTTTTTTTACTGGAATGTGATTGGGAGCAAATTGAAATTGAGGAGAAAGCTTTAATGTTAGAGGATTGTTGGATGACAAACATAAGAAATATATAAAATATCTGATTAAAAAGGAAAAAGAGACTGGAACACTTAAACCAATGGGACGAAAATGTTAATGCACTTGATGGTTATAACAGACAGCTGAAATCCTAATTCAAAATATTGATTTCCCTTCCTAGCTTTCTTCGGTTGGTTTTCTGCTGTTTGTTTTCAATTTTAATCCTTTATTCTTACCTGTATTGTAATCGTACTTTTGAATCTTAGGCCAGGATTTGACCAGTCCATTGGAGACGGGCTGGGAAGGGGGAGAGGTGGTAAAATTGCAGCGAAAGGCATCGGGAGGGAAGCCCGATGTGTTCCCACCTCCATGGGATATTCCCAGCACGAGAACGGCAACGGCTCGGCTGCCCATTGACCAGATGCGGGCGGCCAATTAATTAACCCATTTATGGCCATTTTACCAGGCCACTGCTGTGTGGGAAGTCCTCCAGCTGCATTGAGGCAGCCTCCCATTGGCTTCCCAGGGCAAAGGAGCTCTATGGCAGCAATGGCCACCATCGCGGCACCTACGCCACTGGGGGAGGGTTCACCCCTCTGATCACCAGGGCCTGCCTGCCTGGTCCCAGTACATCAATAAATCTCCAACGGGCCCTTTGAGGGTGCCTCAAGATGGAGATGCCCTCTCCTTCTCCTCGCAGCCTCAGTAGTGGTCACATCTCTGGGTAGCACTGCTGAGGTTGCAGTGCTGCTAGTTCTCTGATTGGGCCAGCAGCATGGACAGCCAGCCCAGAGTCCTTAATTGGACGGCCTCTTAATTGCCCGCCATCAGTAAAATTGCAGCCGCAGTCCTGCCGTCCGCCCACGCGGGCTCAGAACCCACATTTGGTCCCAACGTCGGGACTCACAGCATGCCGCTAAGATCTCAGCCATACACTGAAGATATATTGCCACATTCACTAGGCTACACAATCAAAACAAATGGTGAATGATTTGGTGAGAACAAGGAATCTATATTAACAGCATTGATAAAGAGAGATCAGTAGATATAAAGATTGCAAAGGGTATTCTGAGATGGTTGACAACAGAAGAGACTATGGGAGTGTTGGGGATGATTAGGAAGGATAATCAGTCCTTTTGGATGTAAATAAATGTGTTTGAGCCTTTTATCCCTGTCATATTTACAACTCAATGCCAACCAATAGTGAAAGGCACATTATAATCACAGGAGATAACAGATTCTAGATCAGCTATTCCAGGATAATCAGTTTCTATCAATTACACAGAGATCCTTCTCCAAGTTCCAGGATAGACACACTTTAAAAAAATTATGTCTCCTTATTTTTGCTACAACACTGGTCATTTTGCTTAATTAAAATACTCACTGACCTGGCAGCCCACAGCGTGGTTGACTGCTTCCAGGTGGTGTCCTAGTCCCAGGAATTTCTTGTCCCCTTTCATCCACACACCAGCAGTGACCTGTACTGCTGTGGCATTGCAGAGGCCTGAAGTTCCCTTCTTCATCACACTGAGGGATATGGACTCCAATAAGAGGTTGAGATCCACGCAGGTTCACCTCTGTTTGCAGTCTCTCTCGGTATTGTTCACAAGCAGTCTTTGGATGTTCAATATGTTCTAATCAAACAGAAAAAAACTTTTACTAAACAGAAGTACAAATAACTCAAATTGAGTCATGTACCATTGATTTCTTGTCCAGTGTGTGTTGTTACCAGTCTCATTGTAGGAAAGAAATCATAGCTAAGCCAATACATTTTAACGTGCAATATAATTCACCTGTGATAATCTTAATTCATCATCTCAAACGCTTTCCACCTCTATCACCACCAGGGTTACAACAGTACCCAGCAAAAATCAGATTTTCAGCAAGTGTTACATAGTTTATTGCAGACACAACCCAAGAGTTTTGTATCTGTTATTTGATAAATGTTCTTTTATGAGTATTATTGTGAGGAATTGTTACAGCAGCAATTATCTTGCAGAATCATTCTTCCTGGAGTATAATTGGAAAGAATTTTGTTAAACAGAATGTGGCTGTGTTGAATTTTATTATTGGAATGTAATAGGGGAGAAAAGTTTGATGTCAGATGATTGTTGATTGACCTTTTGTATGCAGAGGGATTTGGCTGTCCTTGTGCATGAAACACAAGAAGTTAACGTACAGGTAGAGCATGCAATTTCTAAGGGCAATGCTACATTAGCCTTTATTGCAAAGAGGTTGGAGTATAAGAGTAAAGAAATCTTGCTTATGTAGGACTTTGATGAGTTTTGGTCTCCTTGCCCAAGGAAGGATATAGTTGCCTTGGAGGGGTGCAACGAAGGTTCACTAGATTCCTAGGATTACAGGGCTGTCCTATGAGGAAGGATTGCATAGAATGGGACTAACTTCTCCGGACAAAAGCAAAATACTGGAAATCTGAAATTAAAACAAAAATTGCTGGAAATACTCAGTTGGTCTGGTAACATCTGTGCAGAGAGAGTTAACATTTCAGGTCAATGACCTTTCATCACAACTTAGTTCTGTTTCTTTCTGCCAGATCTGCTGAGTATTTCCTGCATTTTCTTTTTTTATCTCTAATCTCTGGAGTTTAGAACAATGAGAATTGATCTCATTGAAATGTATAAAATTCTTACAGGGCTTGACAGATACAGGCTGAGAGTTCTTTCCCCTGACTGGAGACTCTAGAGCTAGTGACTCCCAGGTGCAATAGTTGCCATTTAGGGCCTTCATCTCATGATTGCAAGCATCCTTGAAGTGGAGCTATGGGCGCCCCACTGGTCATCTGGCACCAGCTACCTCACCACACAGAAGGTCCTTGGGTATGCGGTCATCTTCCATCCTGTGGACATGTCTGTTTGATTAGTGCCAAAACACATGGGAGCTCTGCCTTTGAGAGGACTGCCACATTTATGGTTTTGTCCTGCCAGGATAAAACCATAATGCATCGCAGACAGCAAAGATGGAAATTATTGAGCTTCTTTTCCTGGTAGCTGTAAGTTGCCCATGTTTCACAGCCATATAGCAAGGTGCTGAGAACACAGGCCTTATAAACCATCAGCTTGGTCCTAAGGGTCAGCTTGGCATTATCCCATGTGTGTTTTGCAAGTCGGCCAGAGGTGGTAGCTGCTTTCGTTAGCCGTGTATCGAGCTTTGCATCAAGGGACAAATTGACTGTCACCATGGACCCAAGGTAGCAGAATTTGCTAACCACTTCCAGTGAGGTGTTATTTAGTGTGATCAGGGGTGGAGATGCAACACTTTGTCCCAAGAACACAGTTTTCTTGACACTTATAGTCAAGGAGAACAAGTTACAGGCATGGGAGAGACAGTCCATGAGTTTCTATAGCTGAGTTTCCACATGAGCGACTAATGCAGCATCATCAGTGTGGAGGAGTTCTCTGATCAGGACGCGATGCATTTTTGTCTTCATTTTCTGCCTTAATAGATTGCCATCTGACCTAGTGTGCAAGTAGACTCCTTCCATGTCTGCAGGGAAGGCAAAGGCCAGGAACATGGAGAAGAAGATGCCAAACAGAAAAACAAGGGTGTAACATTTGCAATTCTCCAGGATTGGAAGACTATGGCAAGTGCCTTCGCAATTTCCACCCTTACTTCCCTAAGTATATTTGGATGCATCTCACTCATCCAGTCTTGGTGACTTATCAACTTTAAGTACAGCCAGCCTATCTAATAGGTCCTTAGGTCCTCTTTATCAATTTTTAGGCCATCCAGTGTCTCAACTACCTCTGCCTTCACCATGACTTGGGCAGCATCTTCTTCCTTGGTAAAGACAGATGCAAAATACTCACTTAGTACCTCAGCCATGCCCCTGCCTCCATGCATAAATCCCCTTTTAGGTTTCTAATTGGCCCTACACCTCTTTCTACTACCGTTTTACTATTTATATGCCTGTAGAAGACTTTTAGATTCCCTTTGTGTTAGCCGTAAGTCTCTTCTTACACTCTTTCTTTGCTTCTCTTGTTTGTTTCTTCACTTCCCCTTTGAACTTTCTATATTCAGCTTGGTTCTCAATTGTATTATTCATCTGACATTTGTCATATACACTCTTTTTCTGCTTCATCTTACTTCTCTATCTCTTTTGTCATTCAGGGAGCTCTGGATCTGTTTGCCCTACCTTTCCCCATCGTGGGAATGTACCTCAACTGTACCCACACTATCTCCTCTTTAAAGGCAGCCCATTGTTCAGTTACAGTTTTGCCTGCCAACCTTTGATTCCAATTTACTTGGGCCAGATCCATTCTCACTCCACTAAATTGGCCTTCCCCCAATTAATTATCTTTACTCTGGATTGTTCCTTGTCCTTTTTCATAGCTAACAAAACCTTATGATGCTATAGTCACTGTCCCCTAAATGTTCCCCTACTGACTCGTGATCCACTTGACCCACCTCATCCCCCAGAACCAGATTCAGCAATGCCTCCTTCCTTGTTGAACTGGAAACATACTGATGTAGAAAATTCTCCTGAACCCTCTAGAAACTCTTCCCACCTCTTCCCTTTACACTATTAATATCCCAGTCTATATTAGGATAATTAAAGTCCCCCATTTTAAGTACTCTATAACTCTTGTACCTCTAACTTCCTTGCAAATTTATTACTCTATCTTTCCTACTGATTAGAATACACTCAGTAGTTTAATGGTACCTCTATTGTTTCTCAGCTCTAACCAAATAGACTCTGTCCTCGACCCCAGTACGCATCCTCCTTTCCTCCCTTCTCTATCTTTTCTTAGCACCTTGTATCCAGGAATATTTAGTACCTAGCTTTGTCCTTTTTTGAGCCACAACTCCATTATCACCACATTATCATATTTCCATGTGGCCCTGCAGCTCACCAACCTTATTTACCACACTCCGCACATTCATGTATATGCACAGTAAACCTAATTTGGACCTTATTACATTCCCTCTTACAATGACCTCACCTAATGTCTTACTATTTCCTACTCTAGTATTATCTATCTTTTCCAATTCTCAGTTTTCCTCTCTAATATTACCTCCTGATTCCCACACCCCTACCAAGTTAGTTTAAACCCTCCCCAATAGCACAAGCAAATCGTTCTGCAAGGATGTTGGCCCCAGCTCTGTTCAACTGCAACCTGTCCAGCCTGTACAGGTCCCATTTCCCCTAAAACTGATCCCAATGTCCCAGGAATCTGAAGCCCTCCCTCATGCACCATCTCTCCAGCCATGCAGTCATCTGCTCTATCCTCCTATTTCTATACTCACTTATGTGTGGTACTGGGAGTAATCCAGAGATTACTACATTTGAGGTCCTGCTTGCTAGTTTCTTTCCTAGCTCCCTAAAGTCTGCCTGCGGGGCCTCATCCCTCTTTCTGCCTATGTCATTGGTACCGATACAAACCACGAACATAGACTGTTCATCCTCTCCTCGTCAATGTGCTCTGCAGCCGCTCAGTGACATCTTTGATCCTGGCACTAGGGAGACAGCCTTTTTTTAAAAAATTCTTTCATGGGATGTGGGCTTCGCCAGCTGGGCAAGCATTTATTGCCCATCCCTAATTGCCCTTGAGGAGGTGGTGATGAGTTGCCTTCTTGAACCACTGCAATCCTTGGGGTGTAGGTACACCAAATTCCTTTTCTTAGACTTTGTAGTGGTTTGATACAACTGAATGGCTTGCTAGGCCATTTCAGAGCGTATTTAAGAGTCAACCACATTGCTGTGGGTCTGGAGTCACATGTAGGCCAGACTAGGTGAAGATGACAGATTTCCTTCCCTAAAGGACATTAATAAATCAAATGTTTTTTTACAACAATCAACAATGGTTTCATGGTTACCATTAGACTAGCTTTTAATTCCGGATTTATTAATTAAATTCAAATTTTACCATTTGCCGTGGTGGTATTCAAAACCATGTCCCCAGAGCATTAGCTGGGCCTCTGAATTGCTAGTCCAGTGACATTACCACTATGCCACCATCTACATACCATCTGGATTCACGTTTGCGGCCACAGAAACGCTCCCGCTCCTTTATTTCTGGTGCTGATCTTCTGGCGCTAGAGTATCACTTGCAATTACTTCTATTCCCACTCCTGCACTGGCACCTCTCGAGTCTCCCAAGGATTTATCATTGGCCCCCTCCTATTTCTCATCTATTTGCTGCCCCTTGGCATTATCATTCGAAAACAAGTAATAGTTTTCACATGTATGCTGATGACACCCAGCTCTAACTCACCACTATCTCTCTCAACTCCAGCACCTTTGTTAAATTATCAGACTGCTTATCTGACACCCAGAACTGTATGGGCAGAAACTTCTTCCAATTAAATATTGAGAATACTGAAGCCATTGACTTCAGTCCCAGCTCCAATCTCTGTTATCTAGCTAATGGCTTCATCCCTCTCCTTGGCAAAAGTCTGAGACTAAACCAGACTTTTCGCAACCTTTATGTCATACTTGACTCCGAGATGAGCTTCCAACCACATAGTCGCCATCACTAAGACCACTTATTTCAACCTCCATAACATCGCCTGACTCCACTCTTGCCTCAGTTCATCTGCTGCTGAAACCCTCATTCATGCCTTTGTTACTTCTAGACTTGACTATTCCAACATACTCCTGACTGGTTGACCACATTCTACTCTCCATAAACTTGAGGTCATCCAAACCTCTGCAGCCCGTGTCCTTACTCGCACCACATTCCGTTCCCCTATCATCTGTACACACATGGACCTACATTACCACCCAGTCAAGCAATGCCTTGATTTTACAATTCTCAGCCTTGTTTTGAAATCCCTCTGTGACCTCACCCATCCCTAACTCTTTAATCGTCTCCAGCCCCACAGCCCTCTGAAATAACTGCACTCATCTGATTCTGCCCACATGATCATCACCAATTTTAATTGGTCCACAATTGGCGGCCATGCCTTCAGCCGCTTAGACCCTAAGCTCTGGAATTCCATTCCTAAACCTTTCCGACTCTCTGTCTTCGGAAAGACGCTCCTTAAAATTACCTCCTTGACAAGCTTTGGACTATCTGCCCCTATATTATCCTACATAGCTCGCTGTCTAATTGTACTTTATAACACTCCTGTGAAGCACGTTGGGACGTTTTATTACATTAAAGGGGCTATGCAAATATACGTTGCTGTTGTTGTTGAACAAGAAATGTCAGTGGAAAAGAGAGATCAGTAGAAATGAAGAATACAAGGGGTTGGTTGACAACAGAAAAGACTGATGGGAGAAGTGGGGGAAATAACAGAAAGGATTATTGGCCTAATGTATGGAAATAAATATCTTCAGACATTTTGTCCCAGCCATATGTACAGCACAATGCCAAAAAGTAGTGATAGGCACTAGGTAAACACAAGAAATAACAAATGGCTAAATTAGCTGTTTTCATGGTATCCAGCTTCTTTGAATTACACCCGGGTGTTTCTCCAAGCTTCAGGTTAGACTGACATTAGAAAGAAATAAAGTTTCTTTGAACTTCTCATTTTTGCTACAATACTGGTCATTTTGCTTAAATGACTGACCTGGTAGCCCACAGCGTGGTTGACTGCTTCCAGGTGGTGTCCTAGTACCAGAAATTTCCTGTCCCCTATCATCCACACACCAGCAGTGGCCTGTACTGCCATGGCATTGCAGAGGCCTGAAGTTCCCTTCTTCATCACACTGAGGGATATGGACTCCAATAAGAGGTTGAGATCCACGCAGGTTCACCTCTGTTTGCAGTCTCTCTCGGTGTTGTTCACAAGCAGTCTTTGGACGTTCAGCGTGTTCTAATCAAACAGAAAGAAATGTTTACCAAACATAAGTACAAATGTCTCAAATTGGGTCATGTATCATTGCTTTTTGCACACTGCATGTTGTCACCAGTCTATTTCGACAAATTAAGTTATATCTAATCATTTCATTTTTATATAATTCACCTGTCATTGTCTTAATTCATCATCTCATATACTTTCCAGCTCTATCATAACCGGGTTACACCCAGCAGAATTCAGATTTTCAACGAGTGTTATATAGTTAATTGCTGATACAACCCGAAAGTTTTGTGTCTGTTATTTGATAAATGTTCTTTTACGAGTGTTATTGTGAGGAACTGTTTTCGCAGCAATTATCTTGCAGAATTATTGTTCCTGGAGTATAATTGGAAAGAATGTGGCGGTGTAGGATTTATTTTACTGGAATGTGTTAGGGAACAAAGATTAAATGTCAGATGATTGTTGACTGACCTTTTGTATGCAGAGGGATTTGGCCGTCCTAGTACACGAAACACAGGAATTTAACATGAAGGTAGTGCACGCAATTAGGAAGGGCAATGGTTTGTTAGTCTTTATTGCAAGGAGATTGGTGTATAAGAGTAAGGAAATTTTGCTTTGGTGAGACCACACCTGAAGTACTGTCTACAGTGTTAGTCACCTTAGCCTTGGAAGGATATATTTGGCTTGAAGGGGTGCAATGAAGTTTCACTAGATTGATTCCTGGCCTGAGAGGGCTGTCCTATGAGGAGAGATTGAGTAGAATGGGAAATTTCTCTGGAGTTTAGAACAATGAGAGATGATCTCACTGAAACGTGTAGAATTCTTACAGGAGATTGAAGGGAGGTTTAACAGAAGTGGCAGGCTTAGATAAGTAAGACAAGGAAAAACTGTTCCCATTAACAAATGGTACAAGGACTAGGGAACACAGATTGAAGGTTTCGGGCAAAAGATGCAGGGGCAATATGAGGAAGCACTTTTTTACACAGCAGGTGGTAATGACCTGGAACTTGCTGCCCACAAGGGTAGTGGAAGTGGAGACGATCAATGACTTCAAGAGGAAGTTGGATGGCCACCTGACTTGCAGGGCTTTGGAGATCAAGGGGGAGTACAACTGACTGCATAGTGCCAGGGAGAGCAGCACGGACTCGATGGGTCAAATGGCCTCCTTCTGTGCCGTAAATGACTCTATGGCCTGAATTTTATAGGCACCCCGACGTCGGGGGTCATGGCGGGGGGGCCCGTAAAATCCTCCAGAAGAAGCCCACAAAAGGGTCTCGATGCTGGGAAGGCCCTGCCCCATTTTACCGGCAGTGACAAGGCCTTATGGTGGCCTCCCCCCGGCACGGCGATGGAGACTTTATTTAACTATTTTAATTACATTAAAATGAATGAATAATAACCTATCTTTCCACGACAGCTGTCCCATGCTGATAATCCAGCTGGTGGCCGGAAGTCCCGCGTCTTCGGATCTCCATTTGGAGATCGGAGACAGAACACTGTTGGTGAGGGAGGAATGAGGTTTTCAGGGCGGCAGGGGGAAACAGCAAAAATGAATGCGATTGGCTGAGGGAAATGCTGGGAAGGGGCTGAAGGGTAAAGTTAAGAAAGTTCAGGAAGGGAAAGGTTGTGATAGGAAATTTAATTTTTCTGAGGGGAAAGGACAAATAATAAACTTATTATTCATTGTTGGGGGAGGCGGTGAGAGGGGGGATTGGAAGCATAAATAAAGTTTTATTGATATTTGTTGGAAAATCAGTACCTTTAAACTTTGAAGTGCAATGGAAGGGCTTGAAGCTCTTAAAAAATGGCAACCGGCACCTGCGCAGTGGTACCGGACGCCATTGCCGGGGCAGAGCGGCCACCACCTCCAGGTCATCGGGGACAGGCGTTCCGCCCTCTCCATGTAAATGAGCCACCGCGCAAAGACTCACGGCAGCTCAGCGGCGCAAGTTTGCGCATGTGCCGTGCCTTTTTTGATGCTCGCCGCTGAGAACGGCGGCTAACTTTCAAAATTCCGCCCTATGACACTATGACTTGACAGGTAAATGCTGAGATATTATTTCCCCAGGCTGGAGAGTCACAAACTCAGGCTCATAGTCACTGGTTAAGAGATTGGCCATTTAGGACTGAGATAAGGAGAAATCTCTTCATTCAGAGGGTTGTGAATCTTTGGAATTCTCTTTCCAGAGGGCTGTGGATGCCCAGTTGATGAGTATGTTCAAGACTGAGATCGACAGATTTTTAGTCACTAAGAAAATCAAGGATATGGGAAAAGGGCAGGAAAATGGAGACAATGTTGAAGTTCAGCCATGATCTTATTGAATGGTGGAGCAGACTGGAGAAGGCGGCACAGTGGCGCAGTGGTTAGCACTGCAGCCTCACAGTTCCAGGAACCCAGGTTCGATTCTGGGTACTGCCTGTGTGGAGTTTGCAAGTTCTCCCTGTGACCGCGTGGGTTTTCACCGGGTGCTCCGGTTTCCTCCCACAGCCAAAGACCTGCAGGCTGATAGGTAAATTGGCCATTGTAAATTGCCCCTAGTGTAGGTAGGTGATGTGGGATTACTGCAGGGTTAGTATAAATGGGTGGTTGTTGGTCGGCACAGACTTGGTGGGCCGAAGGGCCTGTTTCAGTGCTGTATCTCTTTAAAAAAAAGGCATATGGCCTATTGCTGCCCTTATTTCTTATGTTCTTACATAAGGTTATAGGAAGCGGTTAAAATTTTGCATTGAAAATATTGATTTCTCTTGTTTTTGTGTTCATCTGTTTCTTTTCTTAGCTGTCTTTTTTTAATTTAATCATTTATTTACAGACGCAGTGGTGATATAGGCTCGAGAAGCCATCTGGCCTACTCCTGCTCCAATTTCTTACACTCTCATGTTCTTACAAAGGTTATAGCTAGCAGTTAAAATTTTATTTCAAAATTATTGATTTCTATTTAGCGTTCATCTGTTACTTTTCTGACTTTTATTTCTATCCTGTATCCATACATGTATTGTACATTACATCTATTTCTGAATGTTAGAGTGAAGATAAACCCTAGTCTACAAAATCTGAATAAATGGTGAATTAATTTGGTGAGAACAAGGAAGCCAGAGGAACAGCAGTGGAAAACAGTGATCAGTGGAAATTAAGAATACAAGGGATTGACAACAAAAGAGACTGATGGGAGAAGTGGCGGGAATAATCAGGAAGCAAAATCCGGCCTTTTGTATTGAAATTTGTCCCAGTCATATTTAAAGCACAATGCCAAACAGTAGTGATAAGCACGAGGTAAACACAGGAAATAACAGATGACTATATTAGTTATTTCCACGATAATCAGCTTCTGTAAATTACACCCGGGTGTTTTTCAGAGCTCCAAGATAGACTGACTTTAAAAAAAATTCAAGACCCTTTGAACTTCTCAGTTTTGCTACAACATTGGTCATTTTGCTTAAATAAAATACTGACTGACCTGGTAGCCCACAGCGTGGTTGACTGCTTCCAGGGGGTGCCCTAGTCCCAGGAATTTCCTGTCCATTTTCATCCACACACCAGCAGTGGCCTGTACTGCCCTGGCATTGCAGAGGCCTGAAGTTCCCTTCCTCATCACACTGAGGGATATAAACTCCAGCCAGAGGTTGAGATCCACGCAGGTTCATTTCTGTTTGCAGTCTCTCTCGGTATAGTTCACAAGCAGTCTTTGGATGTTCAATGGGTTCTAACCAAAAAGAAAGAAACTTTTACCAAACATAAGTACAAATGTCTCAAATTGGGTCATGTACCTTCAATTTCTTGTACAATGCATCTTGTCACCAATCTATTTAGAGGAATTAAATTATATCTAAGCCCTTTCATTTTTATATAATTCACCAATCATTGTTTTAATTCATCATCTCAAATACTTTCCATCTCTATCACCATCAGGGTTACACCCAGTAGAATTTAGATTTTCAATGAGTGTTATATAACACAACCCGAGAGTTTTGTATCTGTTATTTGATAAATGGTCTTTTTCAAGCGTTATTGTGAGAAACTGTTACAGCAGCAACTATCTTGCAGAATTATTCTTCCTGCAGTATAATTGGAAATAATTTTGTTCAGTAGAATGTGGCTGTAAAGGAATTATTTTATTGGAATGTAATAGGAAAAAATTTGATGTCAGATGATTGTTGACTGACCTTTTGCAGGGGGATTTGGCTGTCCTTGCTCACAAAACACAGGAATTTAACATGAAGGTACAGCACGCAATTAGGAAGGGCAATGGTACGTTAGCCTTTATTGCAAGGAGGTTGGAGTATAAGAGTAAGGAAATCTTGCTTATATAATACTTTAGTAAGACCACACCTGAAGTACTGTCTACAGTGTTGGACTCCTTACCCCTGGCAGGATATATGTGCCTTGGAAGGGTGCAATGAAGCTTTGCTGGATTGATTCCAGGGTGAGAAGGCTATCCTATGGGGAGAGATTGAGTAGAATGGGCCTAATGCCTTTGGAGTTTAGAACAATGGAGGTGATCACACTGAAACCTGTAAAATTCTTACAGGGTTGACAAGTAGATGCTGAGATATTATTTTCCCAGGCTGGAGAGTCTAGATCTCAGGTGTAAAGTTACTGGATAAGAGATTAGCCATTTTGGACTGAGATAATGGGAAATCTCTTCACTCAGAGGGTTGTGAATCTTTGGAATTCTCTTCCCAGAGGGCTGTGGTTGCCCAGTCGATCAGAGTACTCAAGGCTGAGATCGACAGATTTTTAGTCACTAAGAGAATCAAGGATATGGGAAAAGGGCAGGAAAATGGAGTTAATGTGGAAGTTCAGCCATGATCTTATTGAATGGTGGAGCAGACTCTAGAAGCCATCTGGCCTCCTCCTGCTCCAATTTCTTACACTCTCATGTTCTTACAAAGGTTATAGCTAGCAGTTAAAATTTATTTCAAAAGTATTGATTTCGCGTCCATCTGTTACTTTTCTGCCTTAGAGCGAAGATAAACAGCCATATTCGCTAGTCTACAAAACCTGAATAAATGGTGAATTAATTTGGTGAGAACAAGAAAGCCAGTGGAAAAGAGAGATCAGTGGAAATGAAGAATACAAAGGGTTGGTTGGCAACAGAAAAGATTGATGGGAGAAGTGGGGCAATAATCAGGAAGTAGCATTAAGCATTTTGGATGGAAATTTGTCCCAGTCATATTCAAAGCACAATGCCAAACAGTAGTGATAGGCACGAGGTAAACACAGGAAATAATAGATGACTATATTAGTTATTTCCACGATAACCAGCTTCTATAAATTATGCCCAGATGTTTTTCAAAACTCCAAGTTAGACTGACTTGAAAAAACATTAAAGACCCATTGAACTTCTCATTTTTGCTCCAACACTGGTCATTTTGCTTAAATAAAATACTGACTGACCTGGCTGCCCACAGCGTGGTTGAATACTTCCAGGTGCTGTCCTAGTCCCAGGGATTTCTTGTCCCCTTTCATCCACACACCAGCAGTGGCCTGTACTGCCATGGCATTGCAGAGGCCTGAAGTTCCCTTCCTCATCACACTGAGGGATATGGACTCCAATAAGAGGTTGAGATCCACGCAGGTTCACTTCTGTTTGCAGTCTCTCTCGATGCTGTTCACAAGCAGTCTTTGGACGTTCAGCATGTTCTAATCAAACAGAAAGAAATGTTTACCAAACATAAGTACAAATGTCTCAAATTGGGTCGTGTACCATCGATTTCTTGTACACTGCATGTTGTCACCAGTCTATTAATAGGAATTAAACTATATCTAATCCATTTCATTTTTATATAATTCACCTGTGATAGTCTTAATTCATCATCTTAAATACTTTCCACCTCTATCACCATCAGGGTTATACCCAGCAGAATTTAGATTTTCAATGGGTGTTATATAGTTCATTGCAGACACAACCCGAGAGTTTTGTATCTCTTATTTGATAAATATTTCTTTACGAGCGTCATTGTCAGGAACTGTTTTCGCAGCAATAATCTTGCAGAATTATTGTTCCTGGAGTATAATTGGAAAGAACTTTGTTTAGTAGAATGTGGCTGTGTAGGATTTATTTTATTGGAATGTGATAGGTGACAAAAATTAGATGTCAGATGATTGTTGACTGACCTTTTGTATGCAGAGGGTTTTGGCTGTCCTTGTACACAAAACACAGGAATTTAACATGAAGGTAGCGCACGCAATTAGGAAGGGCAATGGTTTGTTAGTCTTTATTGCAAGGAGATTGGTGTATAAGAGTCAGGAAATTTTGCAAATATACTGTTTTGGTGAGAACACACCTGAAGTACTGTCTACAGTGTTAGTCACCTTACACTTGGAAGGATATATTTGGCTTGAAGGGGAGCAATGAAGGTTCACTAGATTGATTCCTGGCCTGAGAGGGCTGTCCTATGAGGACAAATTGAGTAGAATGGGAAATTTCTTTGGAGTTTAGAACAATGAGAGGTGATCTCACTGAAACGTGTAGAATTCTTGCAGCAGATTGAGGGGAGGTTTAATAGAAGTATACAACATTATGACAGGCATAGATAAGTTAGGCAAGGAAAAACTGTTCCCATTAACAAATGGTACAAGGACTAGGGAACACAGATTGAAAGTTTTGGGCAAATGATGCAGGGGGAATATGAGGAAGAACTTTTTTACACAGCGGATGGTAATGACCTGGAACTTGCTGGCCACAAGGGTGGTGGAACTGGAGACAATCAATAACTTCAAGAGGAAATTGGATAGCCACCTGAGAGAAATAGACTTGCAGGGCTAAGAGGATCAAGCTAGGGAGTACAACTGACTGCATAGCTCCATGGAGAGCTGGCATGGACTCGATGGGTCGATTGGCCTCCTTCTTTGCCATAAGTAACTTATGACTTGACAGGTAGATGCTGAGATGTTATTTTCCCAGGCTGGAGAATCTAGAACTCAGGCTTATAATCACTGGATAAGAGATTGGCCATTTAGGACTGAGATAACGGGAATTCTCTTCATTCAAAGTGTTGCGAATCTTTGGAAATCTTTTCCCAGAGGGCTGTGGATGCTTAGTCAATGAATAGACTCAAAGCTGAGATCGACAGACTTTTAGTCACTAACAGAATCAAGGATATGGGGAAAGGGCAGGAAAATGGAAACAATGTTGAAGTTCAGCCATGATCTTATTGAATGGTGGAGCAGACTCGAGAATACATATGGCCTACTCCTGCCCCTATTTCTTATGTTCTTACAATGGTTATAGCAAGTGGTTTAAAATTTGTCATGAAAATACTGATTTCTCTTTTTTTGTGTTCATCTGTTTAAAGTGCCTTTTTCATTTTAATCATTTATTTATAGATGCAGTTGCAATACAGGCTCAAGGAGACATACGGCCGACACCTGCACCTATTTCTTATGTTCTCATGCTCTTACAATGGGTATCGCTAGCAGTTAAAATTATATTTCCAAAATATTGCTTTTTGTTTTGTGTTACTTTTCTGACTATTGTTATTTTAATCCTGTATCCATACATGTATTGTACTTTACACCTATCTCTGAATCTTAGAGTAAAGATAAGCAGCCATATTCGCTAGTCTGCAAAATCTGAATAAATGGTGAATTAAATTGGTGAGAACAAGAAAGCCAGAGAAAAAGAGAGATCAATGGAAATGAAGAATATAAGGGATTGGTTGGCAACAGAAAAGACTGATGGGAGAAGAGGGGAAATAATCAAGAAGCAGCATTAAGCATTTTGGATGGAAATTTGTCCCAGTCATATTTAAAGCACAATGCCAAACAGTAGCGATAGGCACGAGGTAAACACAGGAAATAACAGATGACTATATTAGTTGTTTCCACAATAATTAACTTCTATAAATGACACCTGGGTGTTTTTCAAAGCTCCAAGTTAGACTGACTTGAAAAAAAAAAGAACCTTTGAACTCCTCAGTTTTACTACAACACTGGTCATTTTGTTTAATTAAAATACTGACTGACCTGGCAGCCCACAGCGTGGTTGACTGCTTCCAGGGGGTGCCCTAGTCCCAGGAATTTCCTGTCCCCTTTCATCCACACACCAGCAGTGGCCTGTACTGCCATGGCATTGCAGAGGCCTGAAGTTCCCTTCCTCATCACACTGAGGGACATGGAATCCATGAGATCCACGCAGGTTCACCTCTGTTTGCAGTCTCTCTCGGTGTTGTTCACAAGCAGTCTTTGGACGTTCAGCGTGTTCTAATCAATCAGAAAGCAATGTTTACCAAATATAAGTACAAATGTCTCAAATTGGATCATGTATCATTGCTTTTTGCACACTGCATGTTGTCACCAGTCTAGTTAAACAAATTAAATTATATCTAATCCATTTCATTTTTATATAATTCAACTGTGATAGTCTTAAATACTTTCCACCTCTATCACCATCAGGGTTATACCCAGCAGAATTTAGATTTTCAATGGGTGTTATATAGTTCATTGCAGACACAACCCGTGAGGTTTGCATCTCTTATTTGATAAATATTTCTTTACAAGTGTCATTGTGAGGAACTGTTTTCGCAGCAATTATCTTGCAGAATTATTGTTCCTGGAGTATAATTGGAAAGAACTTTATTTAGTAGAATGTGGCTTCGTAGGATTTGTTTCATTGGAATGTAAAAGGGGACAAAAATTTGATGTCAGATGATTGTTGACTGACCTTTTGTATGCAGAGGGATTTGGCCGTCCTAGTACACGAAACACAGGAATTTAACATGAAGGTAGTGCACGCAATTAGTTTAGAGATACAGCACTGAAACAGGCCCTTCGGCCCACCGAGTCTGTGCCGACCATCAACCACCCATTTACACTACACTAATTCCATATTCCTACCACATCCCCACCTGTCCCTATATTTCCCTACCACTTACCTATACTAGGGGCAATTGCTAATGGCCAATTTACCTATCAACCTGCAAGTCTTTGGCATGTGGGAAGAAACCGGAGCACCCGGAGGAAACCCACGCAGAAACAGGGAGAACTTGCAAACTCCACACAGGCAGTACCCGGAATTGAACCCGGGTCACTGGAACTGTGAGGCTGCGGTGCTAACCACTGCGCCACTGTGCCGCCCCAATTAGGAAGGGCAATGGTTTGTTAGTCTTTATTGCAAGGAGGTTGGTGTATAAGAGTAAGGAAATTTTGCTTTGGTGAGACCACACCTGAAGTACTGTCTACAGTGTTAGTCACCTTAGCCTTGGAAGGATATCGTTGGCTTGAAGGGGTGCAATGAAGGTTCACTAGATTGATTCCTGGCCTGAGAGGGCTGTCCTATGAGGAGAGATTGAGTAGAATGGGACATTTCTCTGGAGTTTAGAACAATGAGAGATGATCTCATTGAAACGTGTAGAATTCTTACAGGAGATTGAGGGGAGGTTTAACAAAAGTGGCAGGCTTAGATAAGTAAGGCAAGGAAAAACTGTTCCCATTAACAAATGGTACAAGGACTAGGGAACACAGATTGAAGGTTTCGGGCAAAAGATACAGGGGCAATATGAGGAAGCACTTTTTTTACACAGCTGGTGGTAATGACCTGGAACTTGCTGCCCACAAGGGTAGTGGAAGTGGAGACGATCAATGACTTCAAGAGGAAGTTGGATGGCCACCTGACTTGCAGGGCTTTGGAGATCAAGGGGGAGTACAACTGACTGCATAGTGCCAGGGAGAGCAGCACGGACTCGATGGGTCGAATGGCCTCCTTCTGTGCCGTAAATGACTCTATGGCCTGAATTTTATAAGCACCCCGACGTCGGGGGTCATGGCGGGAGGGCCCGTAAAATCCTCCAGAAGAAGCCCACAAAAGGGTCTCGACGCTGGGAAGGCCCTGCCCCATTTTACCGGCGGTGACAAGGCCTTATGGTGGCCTCCCCCCCGCACGGCGATGGAGGCTTTATTTAACTATTTTAATTACATTAAAATGAATGAATAATAACCTATCTTTCCACGACAGCTGTCCCATGCTGATAATCCAGCTGGTGGCCGGAAGTCCCGCGTCTTCGGATCTCCATTTGGTGATCGGAGACAGAACACTGTTGGGGAGGGAGGAATGACGTTTTCAGGACAGCAGGGGGAAACAGCAAAAATGAATGCGATTGGCTGAGGGAATGATGGGAAGGGGCTGAAGGGTAAAGTTAAGAAAGTTCAGGAAGGGAAAGGTTGTGATAGGAAATTTAATTTTTCTGAGGGGAAAGGACAAATAATAAACTTATTATTCATTGTTGGGGGAGGCGGTGGGAGGGGGGATTGGAAGCATAAATAAAGTTTTATTGATATTTGTTGGAAAATCAGTACCTTTAAACTTTGAAGTGCAATGGAAGGGCTTGAAGCTCTTAAAAAATGGCGCTGGCACCTGCGCAGTGGTACCGGATGCCATTGCCGGGGCAGAGCGGCCACCACCTCCAGGTCGTCGGGGGCAGGCGTTCCGCCCTCTCCATGTAAATGAGCCACCGCGCAGAGGCTCGCGGCAGCTCAGCGGCGCAAGTTTGCGCATGTGCCGTGCCTTTTTTGATGCTCGCCGCTGAGAACGGCAGCTAACTTTCAAAATTCCGCCCTATGACACTATGACTTGACAGGTAAATGCTGAGATATTATTTCCCCAGGCTGGAGGCAATGGTTGTTAGTCTTTATTGCAAGGAGATTGGTGTATAAAAGTCAGGAAATTTTGCAGATATACTGTTTTGGTGAGACCACACCTGAAGTACTGTCTACAGTGTTAGTCACCTTACACTTGGAAGGATATATTTGGCTTGAAGGGGTGCAATGAAGGTTCACTAGATTGATTCCTGGCTTGAGAGGGCTGTCCTATGAGGACAAATTGAGTAGAATGGGAAATTTCTTTGGAGTTTAGAACAATGAGAGGTGATCTCACTGAAACGTGTAGAATTCTTGCAGCAGATTGAGGTTTAATAGAAGTGTACAACATTATGACAGGCATAGATAAGTTAGGCAAGGATAAACTGTTCCCGTTAACAAATGGTACAAGAACTAGGGAACACAGATTGAAAGTTTTGGGCAAAAGATGCAGGGGGAATATGAGGAAGAACTTTTTTACACAGCGGATGGTAATGACCTGGAACTTGCTGGCCACAAGGGTGGTGGAACTGGAGACAATCAATAACTTCAAGAGGAAATTGGATAGCCACCTGAGAGAAATAGACTTGCAGGGCTAAGAGGATCAAGCTGGGGAGTACAACTGACTGCATAGCTCCATGGAGAACTGGCATGGACTCGATGGGTCGATTGGCCTCCTTCTTTGCCATAAGTAACTTATGACTTGACAGGTAGATGCTGAGATGTTATTTTCCCAGGCTGGAGAATCTAGAACTCAGGCTTATAGTCACTGGATAAGAGATTGGCCATTTAGGACTGAGATAACGGGAATTCTCTTCATTCAGAGTGTTGTGAATCTTTGGAAATCTTTTCCCAGAGGGCTGTGGATGCTTAGTCAATGAATAGACTCAAGGCTGAGATCGACAGATTTTTAGTCACTAAGAGAATCAAGGATATGGGGAAAGGGCAGGAAAATGGAAACAATGTTGAAGTTCAGCCATGATCTTATTGAATGGTGGAGCAGACTCGAGAATACATATGGCCTACTCCTGCCCCTATTTCTTATGTTCTTACAATGGTTATAGCAAGTGGTTTAAAATTTGTCATGAAAATATTGATTTCTCTTTTTTTGTGTTCATCTGTTTATTTTCTAAAGTGCCTTTTTCATTTTAATCATTTATTTATAGATGCAGTTGCAATACAGGCTCAAGGAGACATACGGCCGACACCAGCACCTATTTCTTATGTTCTCATGCTCTTACAATGGGTATCGCTAGCAGTTAAAATTATATTTCCAAAATATTGCTTTTTGTTTTGTATTCATCTGTTATTTTTCTGACTATTGTTATTTTAATCCTGTATTCATACATGTATTGTATATTACATCTATCTCTGAATCTTCTTCTTCTTCGGCCTCCTTGTCTCGGGAGACAATGGGTAAGCGCCTGGAGGTGGTCAGTGGTTTGTGGAGCTGCGCCTGGAGTGGCTATAAAGGCCAATACTGGAGTGACAGACTCTTCCACAGGTGCTGCAGAAAAAATTGGTTGTCGGGGCTTTCTGTCTTTTTTATTGCCAACTGTCTCTTCGACTCGCCACACTTTAGCCCCGCCTTTATGGCTGTCCGCCAGCTCTGGTGATCGCTGGCAACTGACTCCCACAACTTGTGATCAATGTTGCAGGACTTCATGTCACGTTTTCAGACGTCTTTAAAGCGGAGACATGGACGGCCGGTAGGTCTGATACCAGTGACGAGCTCGCTGTACAATGTGTCCTTGGGGATCCGACCATCTTCCATGCGGCTCACATGGCCAAGCCATCTCAAGCGCTGCTGACTCGTTAGGGTGTATAAGCTGGGGATGTTGGCCGCCTCGAGGACTTCTGTGTTGGAGATGCGGTCCTGCCACCTAATGCCAAGGATTCTCCGGAGGCAGCAAAGATGGAATGAATTGAGACTTCGCTCTTGGCTGACATACGTTGTCCAGGCCTCGCTGCCGTAGAGCAAGGTACTATGGACACAGGCTTGATACACTCGGACTTTTGTGTTCTGTGTCAGTGCGCCATTTTCCCACACTCTCTTGGCCAGTCTGGACATAGCAGTGGAAGCATTTCCCATGCGCTTGTTTATTTCTGCATCGAGAGACAGGTTACTGGTGATAATTGAGCCTAGGTAGGTGAACTCTTGAACCACTTCCAGAGTGTGGTCGCCGATATTGATGGATGGAGCATTTCTGACGTCCTGTCCCATGATGTTCATTTTCTTGAGGCTGATGGTTAGGCCAAATTCGTTGCAGGCAGCCTCAAACCTGTCGATGAGATTCTGCAGACACTCTTCAGTGTGAGATGTTAATGCAGCATCGTCAGCAAAGAGGAGTTCCCTGATTAGGACTTTCCGTACTTTGGTCTTCGCTCTTAGGCGGGTAAGGTTGAACAACCTGCCACCTGATCTTGTGTGGAGGAAAATTCCTTCTTCTGAAGACTTGAACGCGTGTGAGAGCAGCAGGGAGAAGAAAATCCCAAACAGTGTAGGTGCAAGAACACAGCCCTGTTTCACGCCAGGAAAGAGGTCTGATGAGGCGCCGCTATGCTGAATTGTGCCTTTCATATTGTCATGGAATGAGGTGATGATACTTAGTAGCTTTGGTGGACATCCGATCTTTTCTAGTCGTCTGAAGAGGTCAAAGGCTTTGGTGAGATCAATGAAAGCAACGTCGAGGGGCTTAGAGTAAAGATAAGCTGCCATATTCGCTAGTCTGCAAAATCTGAATAAATGGTGAATTAAATTGGTGAGAACAAGAAAGCCAGAGAAAAAGAGAGATCAATGGAAATGAAGAATATAAGGGGTTGGTTGGCAACAGAAAAGACTGATGGGAGAAGTGGGGAAATAATCAGGAAGCAGCATTAAGCCTTTTGGATGGAAATTTGTCCCAGTCATATTTAAAGCACAATGCCAAACAGTAGTGATAGGCACGAGGTAAACACAGGAAATAACAGATGACTATATTAGTTGTTTCCACAATAATTAGCTTCTATAAATGACACCTGGGTGTTTTTCAAAGTTCCAAGTTAGACGGACTTGAAAAAAAAAATAAAGAACCTTTGAACTTCTCAGTTTTGCTACAACACTGGTCATTTTGTTTAATTAAAATACTGACTGACCTGGCAGCCCACAGCGTGGTTGACTGCTTCCAGGGGGTGCCCTAGTCCCAGGAATTTCCTGTCCCCCTTCATCCACACACCAGCAGTGGCCTGTACTGCCCTGGCATTGCAGAGGCCTGAAGTTCCCTTCCTCATCACACTGAGGGATATAAACTCCAGTCAGAGGTTGAGATCCATGCAGTTTCATTTCTGTTTGCAGTCTCTCTCGGTATTGTTCACAAGCATTCTTTGGATGTTCAATGGGTTCTAATCAAAAAGAAAGAAACTTTTACCAAACATAAGGACAAATGTCTCAAATTGAATCATGTGCTATCAATTTCTTGTACATTGCATGTTGTCACCAGTCTATTTAGAGGAATTAAATTATATCTAATCCATTTCATTTTTATATAATTCAACTGTGATAGTCTTAATTCATCATCTCAAATACTTTCCAACTCTATCTCCATCCGTGTTACACCCAGCAGATTTTAGATTTTCAACGAGTGTTACACAGTTTATTGCACACACCCCGAGGGTTTTGCATCTGATATATGATAAATATTCTTTTATGAGTGTTATTATGAAGAACTGTTACAGTAGCAACTAACTTGCAAAATTATTATGCCTGGAGTATAATTGGAAATAATTTTGTTTAGTAGAATGTGGCTGTGTAGGAATTATTTTATTGGAATGTAATAGGAAAACAATTTGATGTCAGATGATTGTTGACTGACTTTATGTATGCAGAGGGATTTGGCAGTTCTTGCTCACAAAACACAGGAAATTAATGTGCAGGTATAGCACACAATTAGGAAGGCCAATGGTATGTTAGCTTTTATTGTCAGGAGGTTGGAGAATCAGAGTAAGGCCATCTTGCTTATATAAGGCTTAGGTGGGACCACACGTGAAGTACTATCGACAGTGTTGGTCTCCTTACCCCTGGAACTATATATGTGCCTTGGAAGGGTGCAATGAAGCTTCGCTAGATTGATTCTGGGCTGAGAAGGCTATCCTCTGGGGAGAGATTGAGTAGAATGGGCCTAATGTGTCTGGAGTTTAGAACAATGAGAGATGATCACACTGAAACCTGTAAAGTTCTTACCGGGTTGACATGTAGATGCTGAGATATTATTTTCTGAGGCTGGAGAGTCACGAACTCGGGCTTATAATCACTGGATAAAAGATTGGCCATTTAGGACTGACATAAAGAGGGATCTCTTCATTCAGAGGGTTGTGAATCTTTGGAATTTTCTTCCCAGAGGGATGTGGATGCTCAGTCCATGAGTATACTGAAGGTTGAGATGGACAGATTTTTAGTCAATAAGAGAATCAAAGATATGGGGAAAGGTCAGGAAAATGGAGTTAATGTAGAAGTTCAGCCATGATCTTATTGAATGGGGGAGCAGACTCAAAAATCCATATGGCCTATTCCTGCACCTATTTCTTATACTTTTTCAATGGTTATCGCAAGCGGTTTAAATTTTATCATGAAAATACAGATTTCTATTTTTTTTAACGTTCATCTGTTTCTTTTCTAAAGTGTTCTTTATTTTAATCATTTATTTATACATGTAGTGGTGATATAGGCTCAAGGTGCCATATGGCCTACTCCTGCACCTATTTCTTATGTTCTCAGAATCACAGAATCATTACAGTGCAGAAGGAGGCCATTTGGCCCATCGTGTCCGCACTGGCTCTCCGAAAGAGCAATTCCCTCAGTTCCATTCCTTCTCCCCGTGACACTGTACATTGCTCCTTTTCGTATAACTGTCTAATTTCCTTTTGAATGCTTCAGTTTAACCTGCCTCCACAACACTCTCAGGCAGCACATTCCAGACCTTAACCACTTGCTGCGTGAAAAAGTTTTTCCTCATGTCACTTTTGCTTCTCTTACCAAATACTTTAAATCTGTACCCTCTCGTTCTCGATCCTTTCACGAGTGGGAACAGTTTCTCTCTATCTACTCTGTCCAGACCCCTCATGATTTTGAATACCTCTATCAAATCACCTCTCAACCTTTTCTTCTCCAAGGAAAACAGTCCTAACTTCTCCAATCTAGCTTCATAACTGAAGTTCCTCATCCCTGGAACCATTCTCGTGAAGCTTTTCTGTATTCTTTCCAATGCCCTCACGTCTTTCCTAAAGTGCAGCACCCAGTGCTGGACGCAATACTCCAGCTGAGGCCAAATTAGTGTCTTATAGTAGTGTCTCATGTTCTTCCAAGGTTATAGCTAGCAATTAAAATTTTACTTCAAAAATATTGATTTCTTTTTTGCATTCATCTGTTACCTTTCTGCTTTCTTAAAATTTTAATACTTTATCCATACATGTATTGTATATCTATTTCTGACTCTTAAAGCAAAGATAAAAAGGCATATTCCTGAGTCTACAAAATGTGAATAGATGGTGAATTAATTTGGTGAGACCAAGGAAGCCATAGGGAACAACAGTGGAAAAGAGAGATCAGTAGAAATGAAGGCTACAAGGGGTGTTCTGAGCTGGTTGGCAACTGAAGAGACTGATGAGAGAAGTTGGGGGAATAATTAAAAAGGACCATAAGAGCTTTTGGATGGAAAGTGATGTGTTCAGACCTTTTTGTGCCAGTCATACTTAAAGCGCAATGCCAAACAGTAGTGATAGGCAATACTTAAACACAGGAAATAACAGATGTCTAAATCAGCTCTTTCCATAATAACCAGCTTCTATGAATTATACCAGGTTTTTCTCCAAGCCCCAAGTTAGACTCACTTTAAAAAAAAATGAAAGACCCTTTGAACTTCTCAGTTTTGCTACAACACTGGTCATTTTGCCTAATTAAAATACTGACTGACCTGGCAGCCCACAGCGCGGTTGACTGGTTCCAGGTGGTGTCCGAGTCCCAGGAATTTCCTGTCCCCTTTCATCCACACACCAGCAGTAGCCTGTACTGCTGTGGCATTGTAGTGGTCTGAAGTTCCCTTCTTCATCACACTGAGGGATGTGGATTCCAACAAGAGGGTGAGATCCACGCAGGCTCACTTCTGTTTGCAGTCTCTCTCGGTGCTGTTCACAAGCAGTCTTTGGATGGCCAATGTGTTCTATTCAAATGGTAAGAAACTGATTTGAAATAATTACAAAATAAAGTCCAATCCCCTCAAATTGGGTCATGTAACATCTTTTCTTCTACACTGCGTGTCGTCACCAGATAATTTATAGAAAGAAACTATATCTAAGCCAATACATTTTAACATAATTCACATGTGATAGTCTTAATTCATCATCTAAAATGGTTTCCACCTCAATCACCACCAGGGTTACAACAGTACCCAGCAGAATTTTGATTTTCAGCAAATGTTAAAACGTTTGTTGCAGACACAACCCTAGAGTTTTGTACCTGTCATTTGATAAATGTTCTTTTATGAGCGTTATTGTGAGGAACTTATATGGCAGCAATTATCTTGCAGAATTATTCTTCCTGGTGTATAATTGGAAAAAAACTTTGCTTGGTAGAATGTGACTGTGTAGGATTTATTTTGTTGAAATGTAATAGGGGAGAAAAACTTGACCACATAATTTCTGGTTGATAAACTTGTAACTAAAGTAGAAAATAACCCAATAGACAGAGGAAAGAGAGACAACAGATCACCAACAAAAGGGACATGCAAACGAAGAAACACATAATGGTTGCACTGGGCAGATGAACTTTATTTACAAAATATTAATGTTTCTTTTTGTTTCATTCGGTTACTATTGTGATGTGCTTTTATTGAACTTTGGTCCTTTGTTCATAACTGTATTGTTCTTTTCATCTATTTCTGAATTTTAGAGTGAAGATAAACAGCCAAATATTCCCTAGTGTGCAAAATCTGAATAAATGTTGAATTAATTTGATGAGAACAAGGAAGCCATGGGGAACAACAGTGGAAAAGAGAGATCAGTAGAAATGAAGGATACAAGGGGTTCCTTGACAACAGAAGAGACTGATGGGAGAAGTGGGGGAAATAATCAGGAAGGATAATCAGTGCTTTTGGATGGACATTAACCTATTCAGACCTTTTGTCCCCATGGTAGTGATAGGCACTACATAAACACAGGAAATAAAAGATGACTAAATCAGCTCTTTCCATGATAACCAGCTTCTATGAATTATACCTGGGTTTTTCTCCAAGCCCCAAGTTAGACTCACTTTAAAAAAAATTAAAGACCCTTTGAACTCCTCAGTTTTGCTACAACACTGGTCATTTTGCCTAATTAAAATACTGACTGACCTGGCAGCCCACAGCGTGGTTGACTGGTTCCAGGTGGTGTCCTAGTACCAGGAATTTCTTGTCCCCTTTCATCCACACACCAGCAGTGGCCTGTACTGCCCTGGCATTGCAGAGGCCTGAAGTTCCCTTCCTCATCACACTGAGGGATATAGACTCCAATAAGAGGTTGAGATCCACGCAGGTTCACCTCTGCTTGCAGTCTCTCTCGGTGTTGTTCACAAGCAGACTTGGGATGTTCAATGGGTTCTAATAAACAAGAAGATTGTGATTTTAAAATAATTACAAAATAAAAGTACATCGTGCGAGTTGGGTCAGTGAATGTCTCTTTTTGTCATTACCGGTCTGTTTATAGGAAAGAACACATACACTTTACATGGTATTCTTAATGCACCTCAAATTGTTCCCAGTTCTATCACCACCAATACACCTATATCCACCAGATTTAGTGCGAAACATTTCACTCCAAATGCAACCTTAGATTTGTTTGTGTGTTATTTGGTTTTGGGCCCCCCTGCAACAGGCTAGGAGGTGGGGCGAGGGGGCCCATAGAATTGTGACAGGAGGCAGGCAGGTTGGAGGGCCCTTCACCTTCCCGTCACTCTGCAATTTTGTCAGGGGATGGATGGATGGGCTGAAGATGACTTTCCCACCCTGAAACCACTTGAAGTCCTTAAGAGGCCTATTAACAGCGACTTAAAGGCCTATTCCCCCCACTGCTGGCAATAAGCCAGCAGTGGGAAGCTGTGGGGGGGTGGAGGACGCCTCCGCCACATGGGAGGTCGCCCAGTAAAACAAGGCGACCTCCCAGTTGGCTTGGGGGGGTGTGGACCCTCGTCCGTGGACAATCTGTTGGCCACGGAGGTCCCTCACCAGTAACCAAACCACCTCCCTGGACCCCACTTTCCCTGTACTAAATGCCCACCCTTTCTCCTCCGCCTTCCCTCGCCGGAGCCTACCGGACTGCCCTCGGCGACTGCACTCACTTACCTGAGGTCTAGGTCTTCAGCACTGGGCCTGGGTCCAAGGCCTCTGCAGTACTGGCAGTGGCCACCACCTCCAGTGGCGCTGCCGATACTACTGAGCTGCCAGCCCTGTGATCGGCAGTTCTTGGAGGCGGGATCCCATCTTTAAAGGGATTCGGATCCCAGCGCTGGGCTGTTAGTTGCCTGGGCGGTGTACAAATGCTTTAAAAAAAAATTGGAACCTGCTGGAAAACCACGAACTTGGCCGAGGTTCAGAAATGCTGTCTCTGTTCTAAGCAGCTGCCAGCTGTTAAACTGAAAGCTGCAATTTGCTTTAAAGCCAGTCTGGTCGGAAAGAAGAAGCCTTATCATCTCTGAAATTACCAGTCATGGACCTCAAAGTTTTTACCACGGTCACTGGTGTCCGTGTACGGACAGGTTGCCGACCCCTGGCCACCAATGAAGCCAGTCCAGCTGTGTGGACACTCTGTATTGTGGCTGTAGCTGGCTTCCCACAGATGCAAGGCATCATTGATTCCATGAAATCAAGACACCCCCAAATCATCCAAGAGTGTTTGTGAACCATAAGAATTTCCACTCCATCAATGTGCAGCTGCTGTGAAACAACAAAAAGTGTGCTAGGTTCCCAGAGAGCTGCCATGATTCATTTATCCTGCAGCCGTTCACTCTCCCTGAGCTCTTCAAACCTCAGAACAGACGTCTTGGTTCCCTGAGACAGGGCAACCCACCTATAATGTGGCTGATGACCCATGAGGTCCAAGCATTGATGTCCACGAGTGCTACAATCAAAGCCATGTGAGGATGTGATGTGTAATAGATACTGAAAATGTGCTTCAGGTATCTGGACAGTTCTGGAGGCGCCCTTCAAAATGCACCAGCCAAGGTTTTAAGAACGATCACTGTGTGCTGTGCTGTGCATAATATAACACAGCAGCATGGTTTAGAGCTGCAGGAGGAGCAAGGTGCAGAGAACATTGCCTCTTTAGAGGAGCAGGAAGAGGAGGAACATGATGTGACCATGACACCAACAGCAGCGCATCTTGCTGTCCAGTATGCCCTCATCATGATTTAGTTAGATTGCACCAGTGCACCCATCTGCCAGTCACATGTTGAACCAAATTGCTGGCCCCTGCCCCAGCACAAAAGAGTCCTTTATTCACCAAAACATCCTTTCCATGGACACCCATTGATTGACATCATCATTCTGCACAGTGAAAAGGCCACTTGGCAGGCAGCAGGCAAAAATGGGCAAGTTGGGAAACTGATGCAAACAATTAATTTTTATGTCACTCAGAATGTAAACAGAAACGGAACAATGTGAGATTGTTTAATGCTCCCTTGTGCACCCCCATGTACGACCAAAAATCTTTGCTCTTTTTTCTGCTGCTGTTATGTGGTATAACTCCTGTGGCTTCAGGCAGGCTGTTCAGATCCCTGCTTTGACTGCTGAGTTGCTTTTGACCAATGTCCTCTGGATTTTGGGGCAGGTTTAGCCATCAGGCCACAAGGCAGCACGTGGAGCTCTGACTGAGGTGGGGGGGACAATATGTGAGGAGTGGAAATGCTTTGATCCAAATCTCCACTTCCATGTCCCCCTTCTCTCTCATGGCCCACCCACACTTCCCTGCTAGCAATGAGTTGGAGAGCATTTTGCTGCAGATCAGTGAGGCACTGAATGGCCAGAGCTAGGTTTTAATCAATCTTATTTAAGATGACATTCAGAGTGTGCAAGCCATTGTTCAGGGCCAACATGCACTCGTTGGACTGTCACGTCTGATGCTTCATGCAGGTGTCCACTCCTTCCATGGTCGAGGGCATCACAAAGATCTGTGACATCATGGCACTCATACTTGATATGGACTCCTCCAATCTCCCAACCATGCACATTGCAGCTGGAAAGGCTGCCAGAGCCTCACACATTTTGTGCTGCTGCTCCAGAATACTCCCCTTTGTTGAGGGCCCCTGAGCCTCACCATCTACATCCAGCTGAGCAGAGCTTGCAGGGTCCTGTGTCCTCTGAATGGGACTCTCTACTTATGTCCCTGTCTCCTCCATCTCTCTTGCTCACTTGTGATGTGAGAGACACCAGGTCAAAATCCAACTGCCTGTCTTGGTGATCCCACCGAGGTGGGTGTATCTGAGCAGGTGGACTCTGCATGAGTCATGCGACGGTGCTTCCTCAAAGATGAGTGACCTCCTCTGAGGAGTTTTCGTCTTCCTCCTGCACCAGCTCCTGAAGGAAACTTGATGGGCCTCTGGGAGATTGACGACATGAATTAGAACTATCAAGCTTAGAAGGTGTTAGGTGAACATTTCACTGGTTGACAACATCACGTCACATTGAGTGAGTATTGTATGCCATGTGACTGTGTGATATTTAATGCTATCACCAGGCAATTGGAAGACCCCCATCTCTCCATTTCCAATGGTCAGGCGTGCTGAGATCTGACTTATCTCCAACGCCTCCTCCTCTGCAGCTATTGGTATGGAGATGGCTGGAGGGCCACCTCCAGTTCTCTGGCTGTCCCTGGTGTTCTGTGCTGTCTTCCATGAGGAGAGAAAGAACAAAAATAATAGAATTAATTATGTATGACCTGATAGCCATTACGAGACACAGTTGCAAGGTGACCAAGGCTGGGACCTGAATATTGAAGTGTATCCAACATTTCAAAAAGACTAGGAAAAGGTGATGGGGTAGCTTTGTTAATTAAGGATGTCATTAGTACAGTAGCAAGTGATGACTTCAGCTTGGAAGAGCAAGATGTAGAATCAGTTTGGGTAGAGGTAAGAAAGGTAAGAGAGCACTTGTGGGAGTAATTTATAGGCTTCCTAAAAGTTGCTACACTGCAGGACAGAGTATACAGGAAGAAATAAATGGAGCATATAAGAAAGGTACCACAATAGTCATGGGTGACTTAAATCTGCATGTAGATTGGGTGAATTAGATTGGGACAATTGCTTAGAGCAGTATGTTCCAGAACCAACTAGAGAGCAGGCTATTCTAGACCTGGTATTGTGTAATGAGACAAGATTAATCAATAACCTCATGGTAAAGGAACCTCTAGGCAACAGCAATCATAACATAATAAAATTACCTACAGAGACTGGAACGTCAAACAATGAGGAAGAAAGCTAACAGACTCAATAGTTCTCAGATTTCCTTATAAAAATATTGATTTCTCTTCTTTGTTGTCTGATGTTCTCCTTTTAATTTTAATCATTCATTGTTATCTGTACTATACATTGCATCTGTTTCTGAATCTTAAAGAGAAGGTCTATTGCCACATTCCCTAGGCTTCAAAATCTGAATTAATAGTGAATTAATTACTGAGAGAAAATAAACAAGATAAATCGCAGTGGAAAAGAGTGAATGGTGAAAATGAAGGGTGCAAAGGACATTTTGAGATAATTGATAACAGAAGAGACTAACAGGACAGATGTGGGGGAATGATTGGCAAAGATAAAGTGCTACACATAGGAAGAAAAAAATAGATGGCATTTGTACCCCATGTGTAGTGTTAAAATAGCTGAGGAAAAAGTAAAAGACATCTAGGAGGCCTAGGAGACTTGCTGCTAGGCATGTCCAAGCAATGCGGAGTAATAATCAAAAAAGGCATTTGAATGTTGAACTAAAGAGTCCAAAGTGTAGAACATAGGTCTGACGAGGTTATGATCAAACTTTATAGTGCTCTGGTCAGACCACATCTTGATTACTGCATCCTGTTGTTGAAGCCAGAATAGAAGAAAGACATCTGCACACAGCAGGTTGGGCAAAGAGTCACGAAACTGGTCCCCAGTGTCAGTTATCTGATAATGAGGAAAGACTGGGGAAACTTGGGCTTTTCAGGATGTAAAGGAGGCAACTGAGATGTATGAGATTGTGAAGGATATAGAAAAAGTTAATGCTGAATATTACTTAAAATAAAATTACTGGAGTAGAAAAGGAGAACAAAGGTTCAATATAAGTGGGCGGTGCTGGGGTTGCAGGTTGGCGGGTATATTTAATGCAGATATGAGGAGATTCTTCCTTGCACTAAAGATGATCAATGTGTGAACTAAACCTCCTGATAGAGTAGTGGAGGAAAACATCCTGGAATCAATTAAGAAACTGTTTTAGCAGCAGTATCTCACAGCATTTTCTTCCTGCAGTGTAACCAGAAAGAAAAATGTTTGGTAGTATGTGATTTATGAAGGGTTTTTTTATGTTGTCATGTGACTGGGGAGAAAATTTAAACTAGGTACAAAGATTTTATGTATTAGTATATGCATTATGTATTAGTGAATGACAAAAATATAGGAAATGGAGAAAATATCCAACTAGAAAGGACAAATTTGTGCAGTAGCATGTGATTTGTTCAAAGTAAGGCTGGGGGTTTAACTTTATGACAGATATCAGGACATTCTTCCTCACATTAAAGATGATCGATGTGTGAAATAAACTTCTGGGGCAATGGAAGAAAACATCCCAGAATCAATTAAAGCAAATTTTATGCTAAAATGGGGAAGGAAATTAGGATTTCTCTGGACCGATATACTAAGCTAGGCTGATTTAAATTCCTCATCTGTAATTATGAATAGTGATAGGCACTGGATAAACACAGGGGATAACAGATGAGTAAATCAACTGCTTCTATGAATTACACACAGATAGCCCAACAAGTTCCAACTAAGACTCACCTTAAAAAAAGTCTCTGAATTCCTGATTTTTGCTACAACACTGGTCGTTCTGCATATTTAAAATACTGACTGACCTGGCAGCCCACAGCGTGGTTGACTGTTTCCAGGTGGTGTCCTAGTCCCTGGAACTTCCTGTCCGTTTTCATCCACACACCAGCAGTGGCCTGTACTGCTCTGGCATTGCAAAGGTCTGAAGTTCCCTTCCTCATCACACTGAGGTACATAGACTCCAATTAGAGGCTGAGACCCCTGTAGGCTCAATTCTGTATTCAGTCTCTCTCGATGCTGTTCACAAGCAGTCTTTGGACGTTCATTGCTTGCTAATCAAACAAAAAGAAAATAATTTTGAAACAATTACAAATTAAAAGCACAAATTGCCCAAAATAGGTCATGTAATGTCTCTTCATGTACAATACGTTGTTACCAGTCTACGTATAGGAACCAAAATACACCAAAGCCAATATGCTTTAAATACATTTCACATGTTATAGTTAACTCATCATCTCAAATTGATCCAAATTCTATACACCTGCACCCACCAGAATTTAGTATTTTCAATTAGTGTTGTATAGTTGATTTGAGGCACAAATCTAGATTTTTGTATCCATCATCTGACAAATGTTACTTTTGAGAGTTTATTGTGGGGAACTGCTTTATCAGCAGGATCTCAGAATTTTCCATGCGGAGTGTAATGGGAAAGAAATATGTTCATTAGTATGTGATTTGTGTTGGATAGTTTTATGTGGTAATGTGATTGGAGAGAAAATTTAAATTGGGGACAAAGATTTCATGTCATAGGATTATGGAATGACAAAAATACAAGAAATGTAGAAAATATTCAATTGGAAAGAAGAAAAACAGAGACTGGAACACAAACAAAACAAAAAAGTAACAATATTACTGATTGCTCTTTTTTGCTTTCTTCCTTTACTTTTCTGATGGTCGCTTTTCAATTTTAATCCTTTGTGCGTAACTGTTTTCTCATTGCGTGTATTTCTGAATCTTAGCGTGAAGGCATATACACACTTTACAGAGGTTGAAAATATGAATAAATGGTGAATTAATTTGTTGAGAACCAGGAAGCCAGAGGAACAGCAGTGGAAAAGAGAGATCAGTAGAAATGAAGGATATAAGACATATTCTGAGCTGGTTGACAACAGAAGAGGCTGATGGGAGAGATGAGGGAATAATCAGGAAGGATATCAGGCTTTTCAATGCAAATAAATATGGTCAGGTGCTTTATCCCTGTTATACTTACAGCTCAATGCCAAACAATAGCGATAGGCATTTTGTACATATAGGAAATAACAGATGCCTAAATCAGCTGTTTCTATGATGATCAACTTTTTACACATGTGTGTTTCACCAAATTCCAAATTAAAATCACTTTAAAATTAAGGTCTCTTTGAACTCCTCAGTTCCCTACAATATCAGTCATTTCACATATTTAAAATACTGACTGACCTGGCAGCCCACAGCGTGGTTGACTGCTTCCAGGTGGTGTCCTAGTCCCTGGAATTTCCTGTCCATTTTCATACACACACCAGCAGTAGCCTGTACTGCTGTGGCATTGCAGAGGCCTGAAGTTCCCTTCCTCATCACACTCAAGGATGTGGATTCCAACAAGAGGTTGAGATCCACGCAGGCTCACTTCTGTTTGCAGTCTCTCTCGATGCTGTTCACAAGCAGTCTTTGGACGTTCATTGGTTGCTAACGAAACAAAAACAAACTGTGATTGACAAAATTACAAATTAAAAGTACAAATTGCTTAAATTGTGTTTGTATTGCCTCTTCTTATAAAACATAGAAAAATAGGAGCAGGAGTAGGCCATTCGGCCCTTCGATCCTGCTCCGCTATTCAATACAATCATGGCTGATCATCCAAACTCAGTACCCTGTTCCTGCTTTCTCCCTGTATCTCTTGATCCCTTTAGCCCTAAGAACTATATCTAACTCTTTCTTGAATGTATTTAATGATTTGGTCTAATCTGCTTTCCGTGGTAGAGAATTCCACAGGTTCACCACTCTCTGGGTGAAGAAATCTCTCCTCATCTCATTCCTAAATGGCTTACCCCTTATCCTTAGATGGTGACCCCTGGTCCTGGACTCCCCCGCCAACGGGAACATCCTTCCTGTATCTAATCTGTCCAGTCCTGTTAGAAGTTTGTAGGTTTCTATGAGATCCCCTCTCATTCTTCTGAACTCTAGTGAATATAAGCCTAATCGACCCAATCTCTCTTCATACGTCAGTCCTGCCATCCCAGGAATCAGTCTGGTGAACCTTTGCTGCACTCTCTCCATAGCAAGAACATCCTTCCTCAGATAAAGAGACCAAAACTCCAGATGTGGTCTCACCAAGGCCTTGTATAATTGCAGCAAGACATCCTTGCTCCTGTACTTGAATCCTCTCGCCTTCCTAACTGCCTGCTGCACTTGCATGCCTACTTTCAGCGACTGGTGCACAAGAACACCCAGGTCTCGCTGCACGTCTCCCTTTCCCAATCTATTGCCATTCAGATAATAATCTGCATTTCTGTTTTTGCCTCCAAAGTGGATAACCTCACATTTATCCACATTATACTGCATCTACCATGTATTTGGCCACTCACTCAACCTGTCCAAATCACACTGGAGCTTCTCTGCATCCTCCTCACTGCTCACACTCCCACCCAGCTTTGTGTCATCTGCAAACTTGGATATGTTACATTTAATTCCCTCATCTATATCATTAATATCTATTGTGAATAGCTGGAATCCTAGCACTGATCCCTGTGGTACCCCACTAGTCACTGCCTGCCATTCGGAAAAAGACCAGTTTATTCCTACTCTTTGTTCCCTGTCTGCTAACCAGTTCTCTATCTATGTCAGTACCTTACCCCCAATCCCTTGTGCTTTAATTTTGCATGCTAATCTCTTATGTGGGACCTTATCGAAAGCCTTCTGAAAGTCCAAATACACCACATCCACTGGTTCTCACTTATCTATTCTATTAGTTACATCCTCAAACTATTCCAGTAGATTTGTCAAGCATGATTCCCCTTTCGTAAATCCATGTTGACTTTGTCCAATCCTGTCATTGTTTTCCAAGTGCTCTGCTATTACATCTTTTATAATGGACTCTAGCATTTTCCCCACTACTGATGTCAGGCTAACCAGTCTATAATTCCCTGTTTTCGCTCTACCTCCTTTTTTAAATAGTTGGGTTACATTAGCTACCCTCCAATCCGTTGGAACTGTTCCAGAGAATACAGAATTTTGAAAAATGACCAGCAATGCATTTACTATTTCTAGGGCCACTTCCTTAAGTACTCTGGGATGTAGATTAACAGGCCCTGGGGATTTATCGGCCTTCAATCCCATCACTTTCCCTAACACCATTTCCCTACGAATACTGATTTCATACAGTTCCTCCTTCTCACTAGACCCTATGTTCCCCAACATTTCTGGGAGGTAATTTGTGTCCTCCTTTGTGAAGTCAGAACCAAAGTATGTATTTAATTGATCTGCCATTTCTTTATTCCCCATTATAAATTCTCCTGTTTCTAACTGTAAGGGACCCACATTATACACTGCATGTTGTCACCCGTCTGTTATAGGAATGAAAACATACCTAAGCCAACATGCTTTAAATACAATACACTTCACTGGATAAAAAAAAATAGCTTAAGGACAGAAAACAAGAAGTTGTAGAAAATGGTTGTTTTTCAGACTGGAGGATGGTAGACAGTGGTGTTCCCCAAGGGTCAGTGCTGGGACCACTGCTTTTTTTGCTATGTATAAATGACTTGGATCTTGGAATACAGAGTAGGATTTCAAAATTTGTCAATGACACCAAACTTGGAGGTGTGGCAAACAGTGAAGATGATATGAACCGCCTGCAACCGGACATAAGCTAGCTGAATGGGCAAGACAGGTGGCAGATGGAATTTAATACTGTCAAGTGTGGAGTGATGCATTTTAGCAGAAGGAATAGAGAGAGGCAATGCATACTTAATGGCACATTCTAAAGAGTGTGCAGGAACAGAGGGACTGGGGGCTGCATGTGCATTGATCTTTGAAGGTGGCAGGACATATTGAGAGAGTGGTTAGTAAAGCATATGGGATCTTGGGATTCATAAATAGAGGCATTGAGTACAAAAGCAGGGAAGTTATGCTGAACCTTTATAAAGCTCTGGTTAGGCTCCAGCTGGAGTATTGCATCCAGTTCTGGTCACCACACTTTCAGAAGGATGTGAGGGTCCTGGAATGGATGCAAAGGAGATTTACCATAATGTTTCCAGGGTTGAAGGATTTTAATTACAAGGTTAGGTTGGAAAAGCTGGGGTTGTTCTCCTTAGAGTAAAGGAGATTGAGGGGAGATTTAATAGAGGTGTACAGATTATGACAGGCTCAGTTAAGTTAGACAAGGTAAAACCATTCCCATTAACTAATGGTACAAGGACTAGGGGAATACAGATTGAAGGTTTTGGGCAAGAGATACAGGGGGAATGAGGGAGAACTTTTTTACATAGTGAATGATAATAATTTGAAACTCGCTGCCCCTAAGGGTGGTGGAAGCAGAGACAATCAATGACTTCAAAAGGAAATTGGATGGACACTTGAAGTAAAGAGACTTGCAGGGCTGTGGGGATCGAGCGAGTGAGTGGCACTGACTGGATAGCTCCGTGGGAGCCAACATGGACTCGATAAGCCAAATGAGCTCCTTCTGTGCCATAAATGACTTTATGACATATAGTTAACTTAGCACCTCAAATTGATCCAAATTCTATCACCACCAAGGATACACCCGCACCCACCAGAATTTAATATTTTCAAATAATGTATAGTTCATTTGTGACACAAACCTTGATTTTTGTATGTGTTATCTGATAAATGTTACTTTTTGAGTTTAATATGAGGAATTGCTTTGGCAGCAGGATCTGATTGCATGTTCTTACTGGCATGTAATTGGAAAGAAACTTGTTCATTAGTATGTGATTTGTCTAGGTTACTTTTATGTTGATATGTGATTGTGAAAAAAATATAAATTGGGACAAAGATTTTGGGGGGAGCTTTAACCTGTCTAGGTGGTAGGGTTTGCGAGTGGATGCCTGGTTAAAAGGGCTGAAATTACCAGGGTGTCAGGAAGCTGGTAACAGCCGCCTAACTTCCACCTTTAACCTCAACGCATTCTGCAGCTTATGAGAATCTGTGGGACAGGCGGGTTGGCAATTTAAATAAGTGCTCATTATCAATTTCTTTAACCCTGAATTCTGACTGTACCGATGTGTGCAAGGATTTCCCAGGTGAATTCTACGAAGCAAGAGGACAGAGGGATTTGAGGTTGTTGAACAAATGACAGGCAAGAAATGCTTTAAATACTGAAATCTCATGTCTGCTTCCTTGTCTGGGTGAGAGGCTTTTGCTCACAGACTATGTTCTGAGACTGTGCTTTCAATTATTTGGAGGTGATTTCCAATACTTTGGTGGTCATTTCTACTACTCTGGAGTCTATATCAATTGATCTACCCTCCCCAGCTATCAACTTTTAGTGTATGCAGCTCAACCTTGGTCCTCTGACGAGCAGCAGCAGCAATACCAGCACCAGCAGAAGCAGTAGCAGCCTTCTCCTCAACCATCTGCCATTCCACAGGAGAAGGAGATGAGCATAGAGCTGCAGCTCACAGGAGGTGATAACCCCAACACAGGGTTTACAGGCTGAGCATTAGCTTCCTGGACATGACCAAGCAACAGTGCCTCAGGAGGCTCTGAATTTTGCTTCAGGTGGTTTCTGACATTTGCGGCCTCCTGGAAGAAGACCTTCTGTCAAGTGGATCAGGTGGGCACGCATTGCCAGTGGCTGTCAAAGTCACCACAGCCCTTAATTTCTTACAAGGATCTTAGAGTCATAGAGTCATTTATAGCACAGAAGGAGCCATTCGGTCCACTGAGTCCATGCCAGCTCTCCACAGAGCTATTCAGTCAGTCCCACTCGCCTGTTGAATTTGTTTCTTATATTCCATATGTTTGTGTAAAGAAGGCTGATATGGACCACACACCTTAACCTGTCCTCCTGCTCTAATGTTTCACTCACATGTTTCTTATTTCTTTCTCCGGGATAAATTACATTATACTTTTTAATATTCCCTTTATCTGTAGTGTCGAAAGCACAATTTCTGAATATTACTCTATTCTCTTCCTTTTTGTTTTCGAACCATTATCTATACATTTTTCACCAGAGCCCTCCCCCCACCTACTAGTTTAAATTCCTTGTGCCCGCCCTATTTGTCCTTTCTGCTAGGACCCTGGTCCCAGCCCGGTTCAGGTGGAGCCCCTCCCAACAGTACCATTCTTTCCTCTCCCAGTACCAGTGCCAGTGTTCCATGAAATGTAACCCTTCTTTTCCACTCCACCCCTTCAGCCACGCGGTCACTTCCCTAATACGAACATACAAACATACGAACTAGGAGCAGGAGTAGGCTATTCAGCCCCTCGGTTCTGTTCCGCCATTCGATAAGATCATGGCTGATCTGTTTGTGGCCTCAACTCCACTATACAGCCTACCCCCAGTACCCTTTTACTCCCTTGTTTGCCAAGAATCTGTCTACCTCTGCCTTAAAAACATTCAATGACCATGCCTCCTCTGCTTTCTGGGGAAGAGAATTCCACAGATTCCTGACCCTCTGAGAGAAAAAATTTCCCCTCATCTTAAATAGGAGACCCCTTATTTTTAAACTGTGCACCCTAGTTTTAGTCCCTTCCACAAGGAGAAACATCCTTTCAACATCCACCCTGTCAAGTCCCCTCAGGATCTTATATGTTTCAATAAGATCACCTATCATCCTTCTAACCTCCAATGAATACAGACCCAACTTATCCAACCTTTCCTCATCAGATAAGCCTCTCATCCCAGGAATCAGTCAAGTGATCATTCTTTGAACTGCTAATGCAATTATATCCTTTCTTAAGTAAGGAAACCAAAACTGTACACAATACTCTAGATGTGGCCTCACCAATGCCCCGTACAACTGTAGCAAAATATCTCTACTTTTACATTCCATCCCCCTTGCAATGCAATGCTAAAGTGAATGTTGGTCCCTTCAGGTCAGTGACCCTTCTTCAGAACGGGCAGATATAAGAAATGTAAAAGATTTTAAGCAAGTAAAGCGGGTGTGGGGCAAGAGATAACAAAAGAGAAGGTATTGATAGGACAAGGTCACAGAATAGCTAACCAGAAGGTCATTGAGCAAAGGCAAACAATATGTTTGTTAATGGTGTGCTGAAAGACAAAGCATTAGTATAGATAGGGTGTTAATGGACTGAAAACTGAAAAGCCACAAGCACAAACATGAAAAAAAGTGGGTAGACACAGTAGAAACAAACTGAACAAACTAAAATAAAATGAACACAAAAAAAAATAAAAAATAAAAAAATAACTAAAGATAAAAGTAAAATGGGGGGCCCGTCATGCTCTGAAATGATTGAGCTCAATGTTCAGTCTGGCAGGCTGTAGCGTGCCTAATCGGTAAATGAGATGCTGGTCCTCAAGCTTGCGTTGATGTTCACTGGAACACTGCAGCAATCCCAGGACAGAGATGTGAGCATGAGAGCAGGGGGCGGTGTGTTGAAATGGCCAGCAACCGGAAGCTCGGGGTCATGCTTTCGGACTGAGCAGAGGTGTTCCGCAAAGCAGTCACCCAGTCTTCGTTTGGTCTCCCCAGTGGAGAAGAGACCACATTGTGAGCAGCGAATACAGTATACTACATTGAAAGAAGTATAAGTAAATTGCTGCTTCACCTGAAAGGAGTGTGACCGCACCTGGAGTATTGCGTACAGTTTTGGTCCCCTTACTTGAGGAGGGATGTAGTTGCGTTGGAGGCAGTTCAGAGGAGGTTCACTGGATTGATTCCAGAGATGAGTGGTTTGTCTTATGAAGAGAGATTGAGCAGTTTAGGTCTTTACTCTCTAGAGTTTAGAAGAAGGAGAGATCTAATTGAGTAATATAAGATGATTAAGGGCTTTGACAAAGTAGACATAGAAAGGATGTTTTCTCTGGTGGGGCAATCTAGAACGAGAGGTCATAGTTTTAGGATAAGGGATAGCAGATTTAAAACAGAGGTGAGGAGAAATTACTTCTCTCAAAGGGTCGTGAGTCTGTGGAATTCACTACCCCAGAGTGTGGTGGATGCCGGGACATTGAGTAAATTTAAGGAAGCGATGGACAGATTATTAATTAGTAATGGGTTGAAGAGTTATGGAGAACGGGCAGTAAGTGAATTTAAGGTCGAGATGAGATCAACCATGATCGTATTGAAAGGCAGAGCAGACTCGAGGGGCTGAATTGCCTACTCCTGCTCCTAGTTCTTATGTTCTTAAACACAGACTGCTTCATCAAATCCAAGTGAAGACTTTGAGTGGCCTTTGATTATTTTCACATTGAATACCTCATCCATCAGGAACATAACCCACAAAGACTTACTTATTTATTTATTCTTATTCTTTATTCTTAAGAAACAGACCTGGTTTGGTCTGTTTTATTCCGGGGGTTACTAGATTGTTTAATTTAGCTGTTTTCCGGTTGGGTGAAAAAAAAACCTTTTATAAGATGACACCAAAATTGGTGGTATAGTGGACAGTGAAGAAGGTTGTCTAAGGTTACAACAGGATATAGATAAACTGGGAAAGTGCGCAAGAGTTTGGCAAATGGAATTTAACGCAGACAAGTGCGAAGTGATGCATTTAGGGAAGTTAAACTAGGGCAGGACATACACATGCCAATTTCCATGTGGCTCAGGCAATAATCCAAAGATTATAACCCTTGAAGTCCTATGTTCTTTAATTTAGCTCCTAGTTCCTCATACTCTCCAAACTGCACTTCTTGCCTAATATATCCTATGTTGTTGGTCCCAACATGGACCACAATGACTGGATCCTCCCCTACCTCTCCAATATCCTTTCAAGCCGGTTTGTGATGTCCCTCATCCCGGCACCAGGTAGGTAACAAACCATGTGGGATTCTTGATCCTGCTTACAATGGATGCTATCAGTCCCTCTAATTATTGAATCCCCAAAAACTGCCACATAAGGCTTCCCACTCTCTCCCTACTTTGTGCAGCCTTTTTCTCCAGGTGCCATGGACCACATTCTGCCTGTCTTTCCAACAATCTTTATCCTTATCCCCACTGGTAGCAAGTACATTGTACCTGTTGGATAGGATCAGTTTCTGTGGTTTGTCATTTTCTGGCTCATCTAGATTCCTCTTACTCTGGACACTATCGGTCACACCAACCCTATTCTGAACCTGTACCTCTCTACGAGATGTGACTGAAGTATAGAGAAAACTGCCCAGATACTGTTGTCCCTTCCTTATGTTTCAAAGTGTCTCCAACTCATACAGCCCCAGTCAATGACTCTGAGCCGGAGAGATTTAAGATGGAGGCATCTACTGCAGATGTGTTCACTTGGGACAGTCTTGCTCCCACAACCTGCTCTGTCCTATCTTGTATGTCCATGCAAGATTCCAAGGGAGCTTTCATCCTGTGCCAGTCAAGCTTCCCTGAGATAGTCACACCTCGAAGCAGAGTTAGGCTGTTTGGAGTTAAGGGACATCCTCTGAAGAGGTGGCTGATGACACCGGTGAGGAGGTCAGACGATGACGTTCAGGAAAGATACAATAGAAATCAACTGACCACCAGAGATGTGATAGAGCAAGTAATTGGGATGTGAAGATATGGTTCATGTGCCTTCACAAATCTGGGGGAACTCTTCAGTAAACACCAGACACAGTATCCAGAATGATAGTGATCTGCTGTGCCTTGCACAACACAGCATAGCAGCAATGACTAGATATTCAGGAGGAGGAAGATGCTGAGTGTACTGCCTCTTCACATCAGGAAAACCAACAGGAAGCATGTGATTTGGCGAGGTCACCAGTAGCTGTACATATTGGGAGGAATCTTTCCGGTCTCACAGAGGCTGGCTTGAAGGCGGGACCAGAATGAAATTTTGAAATGAGGGCGTCAGGTCAGTAGGCCAATGCATTCCCACCTCTGGGCAATCTTGCCGGAGGCGAGTCATCACCAGCGACGTCTACCCGCCCAGCAGCGGCAGGTAACCAATCTGCATAAATACGTTTTTTTCATTCATTCATGGGATGTGGATGTCGCTGGCTAGGCCATCATTTGTTGCCCATCCCTAATTGCCCTTGAGAAGGTGGTGGTGAGCTGCCTTCTTGAACTGCTGCAGTCCATGTGGGGTAGGTACATCCACAGTGCTGTTAGGAAGGGAGTTCCAGGATTTTGACTCAGTGACAGTGAAGGAACGATGATATAGTTCCAAGTCAGGATGGTGCGTGGCATGGAGGGGAACTTGCAGGTGGTGGTGTTCCCATGTATTTGCTGTCCTTGTCCTTCTAGGTGGTAGAGGTCACGGCTTTGGAAGGTGCTGTCTAAGGGCTCTTGGTGTGTTCCTGCAGTACATCTTGTAGATGGTATACACTGCTGCCACTGTGTGTCGGTGGTGGATTGTGTGCCAATCAAGTGGGCTGCTTTGTCTTGGATGGTGTCGAGCTTCTTGAGTGTTGTTGGAGCTGCACCCATCCAGGCAAGTGGAGAGTATTCCATCACACTCCTGACTTGTGCCTTGTAGATGGTGGACAGGCTTTGGGGAGTCAGGAGGTGAGTTACTTGCCATAGGATTCCTAGCCTCTGACCTGCTCTAGTAACCACGGTATTTATATGGCTACTCCAGTTCAGTTTCTGGTCAATGGTAACCCCCAAGATGTTAATAGTGCAGGATTCAGCCATCGCAATGCCAATGAATGTCATGGGGAGATGGTTCGATTCTCTCTTGTTGGAGATGGTCATTGCCTGGCACTTGTGTGGCACAAATGTTACTTGCCACTTATCAGCTCAAGCCTGGACATTGTCGAGGTCTTGCTGCATTCCTACACAAACTGCTTCAGTATCTGAACATTGTGCAGTCATCAGCGAACATCCCCACTTCTGACCTTATGATTGAAGGAAGGTCATTGAGGAAGCAGCTGAAGATGGTTGGGCCTAGGACACTACCCTGAGGAACTCCTGCAGTGATGTCTTGGGACAGAGATGAAATAAGTGCCCATTTGTGGACAGATTGGGGGTGCTGCTCTGGGATCTTCCTGGCACGGACAGGTCCCCCGCTAAGGCCAAAGCCCAGCAGGTGCATGGAGGCAGTTTGCTGACAGCTGTCTGGTGGGCCCGCGAGGCCTCCTGCATTTAACCTCCCCAGGGTTGCACCTCTACAAGGGTGGCCTGGCAGCTGTAGCCACAGTTAATTTTTAATAAATTGAGACCTCTTCAGAGGCTGTCTCAAGATGGAGGCACCCTCACAGTCCCCAGCCTACAGCAGCAGCGCCAACTTTTCCTGGTGGGGATTGCATCCTTTCAAGGATCCCAATCAGAGGGCCTGCAGCCTCAGGAACATGCCTGCCATCCTTAATTGGACAGCGCTCCTGTCAGCAGCTTCTTAATTGGCCACCTCCGGGAAGATCTCACAGATGGGGGTGGTGCGCGGTTTTGACCCAGAAATGGTCCTGCCCCACAATTGTTTCTAAAGTTCTTAAGATTCCGCCCATAGATGCCCGGGGCAGACTGATTCAGGCATTGTTTACTTAGACTGAAGCAATGCAGTCAACTGGCACACAAATCTGAGCCCACTGGAATGCGCCCCCCATCCCCCCCTCCCCCCCCCCCCACCACTACCCCTCCGACCTCGCCCGAGGTCGGCAATGTGTCCATTTTGAGGTCCGTGACTGGTAATTTCAGGGATGAGAAGTTTCCCATTGGCTTCAGTCTGGTTTTAGAAAAAGCACAGTTGTCAGTTTCAGTTTCACCGCTGACAGGTGTTTAGCATGGGAACAGCACTTCCAATTCAGACAAGTTTGGGTTTTCTGGCGAGTTCCGATTTTTTTTAAAAGCTCGCCGAAAAGTCTAAACTTGTCAGAATTGGAAGCGCTGTTCCCACTGTAAACAGCTGTCAGTTGTGAAACTGAAACTGATGGCTGCGTTTGTTTAAAAATGGACCAATCGCAAATCAGAGTTGCCACTCCCTGCAACTATCAGAGAGGGAGAAAGAGAGAGGAGGGAGAGAAGAAGGGGATAAGGAGGGAAAAGAGAGAGGGAGGGAGGGAAGAGGGTGGAGACAGACAGAGAGGGGAGATAGACAGAGAGAGAGGGGGCGGAGAGAGAGAGAAAGGGGGCAGAGAGCAACGGGACGACGACACAGGAAGGGGGGGACGACACAGGGAGGGAGGGACGACACAGAGAGGAGGGGGACGACACAGAGAGGAGGGGGACGACACAGAGAGGAGGGGGACGACACAGAGGGGGGGGGATGACACAGAGAGGGGGGGGACGACACAAAGCGGGGGGGACGACACAGGGAGGGAGGGACGACACAGAGAGGAGGGGGACGACACAGAGAGGGGGGGGATGACACAGAGAGGGGGGGACGACACAGAGAGGGGTGGGGACGACACAGAGGGGGGGGGACGACACAGGGGGGGGAGACACAGAGGGGGGGGACGACACAGAGAGGGGGGGACGACACAGAGGGGGGGTCGACACAGAGAGGGGGGGGACGACACAGAGAGGGGGGGGACGACACAGAGAGAGGGGGGGACGACACAGAGAGAGGGGGGGACGACACAGAGGGGGGGGGGACGACACAGAGGGGGGGGGACGACACAGAGGGGGGGGGGGAAACGACACAGAGGGGGGGGGAACGACACAGAGAGGGGGGGGACGACACAGAGAGGGGGGGGACGACACAGAGAGGGGGGGGACGACACAGAGAAGGGGGGACGACACAGAGGGGGGGGGACGACACAGAGGGGGGGGGACGACACAGAGGGGGGGGACGACACAGAGGGGGGGGGGATGACACAGAGAGAGGGGGGACGACACAGAGAGAGAGGGGGACGACACAGAGAGAGAGGGGGACGACACAGAGAGAGGGGGGGACGACACAGAGAGAGGGGGACAACACGGGGGGGGGCGACACAGAGAAGGGGGGACGACACAGAGAAGGGGGGACATGACACAAAGAGGGGGAGATGACACAGAGAAGGAGGGGGACGACGCAGAGAAGGAGGGGGACAACGCAGAGAAGGAGGGGGACGACGCAGAGAAGAAGGAGGGGGAGAGAGCAACACAGAGAAAGACAGACAGACAGACAGAGAGAGTAAGAAGTGGGAGAGAGCGCGATCAAGATCACTCCTGACAATGGACATCTATCCAGAATTCTCCGCATCACTACAAGTGAACAGGCAAACACTGTCTACTTATGCAAGCAAAAAATTTCCAGTGTCCAATTTAGTGACCAGAAAGTAAGCCAATAAATTAGTCTTCTCATTTAAACCTTCTTCATAAAAATGCACCTTTGTTGTTGTTCTAATGCCTTTATCTTTCTGAAACTGTCTCACCGGCCCCCCGTGCAAAAATGTTGGGCACCCCTGCTTCAAGCCTTTAACCTTGTGTTTTAAAATAATCTAGCAGCAAATGTAATTGCAAAAGTAATTCGCATTGACATTGCATACTATTCTGCTTGCTAACTAGCTAATACAGTTCTGCTGCTCTCCATTATATTTGTATGCTTAACTATTTTATTTATAGGGAGACATGTATTTTAAATTGTACTGTGTTTCGATGGCATTAGATTGGATATATTCTTGATATACAGATAATCACCCCCATGTCCGTGGCTGAGTCAATCATTTTGTCAAATGACCATGGTGCAACATATTGGTGCCTATCCCTGCCCCCCACCCCAACGCCAACACAACGTGGTCACAAAATCAACAATCCATGTCTTCCACAAGCACCTATTGCTCATCTTTAACACTTGATTGAACATTGCAGACAGTGCAAAGAGTCACAAAGCTGATCCCCAGTGTCAGCTGTCTGATAATGAGGAGAAACTTGACCTTTTCAAGTTGAAAAGGAGGCAACTGAGAGGTGATTTTAGAGGTGTATGAGAGTGCAAAGGATATAGAAAAAGTTAATGCTGAATATTACGTGAAATAAAATTGTTGGAGTAGAAAAAGGGAACAAAGGTTCAAACTAAGTGGGCGGTGGTCGGCGGACAGGGTGGGTGTGGAGAGATGAGTACATTTAACACAGAAAGGAGGAAATTCTTCCACACACTAAGGATGATCAATGTGTGAAGTAAACTTCCTGATAAGAGTAGTGGAGGAAAACCTAGAATCAATTAAGAAACTGCTTTGGCAGCAGTATCTCACAGAATTTTCTCCCTGGAGTGTAATGGGAAAGAAATATGTTCATCAGCATGCAACTTATGTCGGATAGTTGGATGTAGTAATGTGATTGGAGAGAAAATTTAAATTGGGGACAAAGATTTCATGTCACAGGATTATGGAAAGTCAAAAATACAAGAAATGTAGAAAATATCCAGTTAGAAAGAAGAAAAACACAGAGACTGGAACACACAAACAAAAGGAACAAAAAAGTAACAATATCACCGATTTCTCTTTTTTGCTTTCTTCCTTTACTTTTCTGATGGTCGCTTTTCAATTTAAATCCTTTGTGCTTAACTGTTTGCTCATTGCGTGTATTTCTGAATCTTAGCGTGAAGGCATATACACACTTTACAGAGGTTGAAAATATGAATAAATGATGAATTAATTTGGTGAGAACCCAGAGGCCAGAGAAACAGCAGTGGAAAAGAGAGATCAGTGGAAATGAAGGATACAAGACATATTCTGAGCTGGTTGACAACAGAAGAGGCTGATGCAAGAGCTGGGGGAATAATCAGGAAGAATATGAACCTTTTCAATGCAAATAAATATGGTCAGGTGCTTTATCCCTGTTATACTTACAGCTCAATGCCAAACAATAGAGATAGGCATTTTGTAAATATAGGAAATCACAGATGCCTAAATCAGATTTTTCCATGAAGACCAGCTTTTTACACGTGTGCTTCACCAAATTCCAAGTTAGAATCATTTTAAAATAAATTAAAACCTCTTTGAACTTCTCAGTTTTCCTACATTATCAGTCATTTCACATATTTAAAATACTGACTGACCTGGCAGCCCACAGCGTGGTTGACTGCTTCCAGGTGGTGTCCTAGTCCCTGGAATTTCCTGTCCATTTTCATACACACACCAGCAGTAGCCTGTACTGCTGTGGCATTGCAGAGGCCTGAAGTTCCCTTCCTCATCACACTCAAGAATGTGAATTCCAAAAAGAGGTTGAGATCCACGCAGGCTCACTTCTGTTTGCACTCTCTCTCGATGCTGTTCACAAGCAGTCTTGGGACGTTCATTGGTTGCTAATCAAACAAATAGAAATTGCTATTGTAAAAAATTACAAATTAAAAGTACAAATCTCTCAAATTGGGCCAAACATCATCTGTTTTTGTACATTTTGTGTTGTCACCAGTCTGTTTATAGGAAAGAAAACATATCTAAGCCAACATGCGATAGACAGAGCTAAGCGATCCCATAACCAACGGATCAGATCTAAGATCTGCAGTCCTGCCACATCCAGCCATGAATGGTGGTGGACAATTAAACAACTAACTGGAGGAGGTGGCTCCACAAATATCCCCATCCTCAATTATGGGGGATCCCAGCACATCAGTGCAAAAGATAAGGCTGAAGCATTTGCAACAATCTTGAGCCAAAAGTGCCGAGTTGATGATCCATCTCGGCCTCCTCCTGAAGTCCCCAGCATCACAGATGCCAGACTTCAGCCAATTCGATTCACTCCGCGTGATATCAAGAAATGAATGAAGGCACTGGATACTGCAAAAGCTATGGGCCCTGACAATATTCCAGCAATAGTACTGAAGACCTGTGCTCCAGAACTTACCGCGCCCCCAGCCAAGCTGTTCCAGCACAGCTACAACACTGGCATCTACCCTGCAATGTGGAAAATTGCCCAGGTATGTCCTGTACACAAAAAGCAGGACAAATCCAAACCGGCCAATTACCGCCCCATCAGCCTACTCTCAATCATCAGTAAAGTGATGGAAGGTGTCATCAACAGTGCCATCAAGCGGCACTTGCTTAGCAATAACCTGCTCAGTGACGCTCAGTTTGGGTTCCGCCAGGGCCACTCAGCTCCTGACCTCATTACAGCCTTGGTTCAAACATGAACAAAAGGGCTGAACTCAAGAGGTGAGGTGAGAGTGACTGCCCTAGACATCAAAGCAGCATTTGACCGAGTATGGCATCAAGGAGCCCTAGCAAAACTGAGGTCAATGGGAATCAATGGGAAAACCCTCCGCTGGCTGGAGTCATACCTAGCGCAAAGGGAGATGGTTGTGGTTGTTGGAGGTCAATCATCTGAGCTCCAGGACATCACTGCAGGGGTTCCTCAGGGTAGTTTCCTAGGCCCAACCATCTTCAGCTGCTTCATCAATGACCTTCCTTCAATCATAAGGTCAGAAGTGGGGATGTTCGCGGATGACTGCACAATGTTCAGCACCATTCGTGACTCCTCAGATACTGAAGCAGTCCGTGTAGAAATGCAGCAAGACCTGGACAATATCCAGGATTGGGCTGATAAGTGGCAAGTAACATTCGCGCCACACAAGTGCCAGGCAATGACCATCTCCAACAAGAGAGAATCTAACCATCTCCCCTTGACATTCAACAGCATTACCACTGCTGAATCCCCCACTATCAACAACCTAGGGGCTACCATTGACCAGAAACTGAACTGGAGTAGCCATATAAATACCGTGGCTACAAGAGCATGTCAGAGGCTAGGAATCCTGAGGTGAGTAACTCACCTCCTGACTCCCCAAAGCCTGTCCACCATCTACAAGGCACAAGTCAGGAGTGTGATGGAATACTCTCCACTTGCCTGGATGGGTGCAGCTCCAACAACACTCAAGAAGCTCGACACCATCCAGGACAAAGCAGCCCGCTTAATTGGCACCCCATCTACAAACATTCACTCTCTCCACCACCGACACACAGTGGCAGCAGTGTGTACCATCTACAAGATGCACTGCAGCAATGCACCAAGTCTCCTTGGACAGCACCTTCCAAACCTGCGACCTATACCAACTAGAAGGACAAGGGCAGCAAATACATGGGAACACCACCACCTGCAAGTTCCCCTCCAAGTCACACACCATCCTGACTTGGAACTATATCGCCGTTCCTTCATTGTCGCTGGGTCAAAATCCTGGAACTCCCTTTCTAACAGCACTGTGGGTGTACCTACCCCAAATGGACTGCAGCGGTTCAAGAAGGCAGCTCACCACCACCTTCTCAAGGGCAATTAGGGATGGGCAATAAATGCTGGCATAGCCAGCGTCACCCACATCCCATGAATGAATTTTTAAAAATGCTTTAAATACAATACATTTCACATGATATAGTTAATTTATCACCCTAAATTGACCCAAATTCTATCACCACCAGGGATACACCTCTACCCACCAGAATTTAGTATTTTCAATTAAGGTTGTATAGCTCATTTGTGACATAATCCCAAATTTTTGTATGTTATCCAATAAATGTTACCTTTTGAGAGTTTATTATGAGGAACTGCTTTGGCATCAGGATCTCACAGTATTTTCTTGCTGGCATGTAATTGGAAAGATATACATTCGTTTGTATGTGATTTGTGCAGGATATTTTACGTTGTAATTTAATTGCGGAGAAGTTTATTTGGGGCAAAGAATTTTGAGGGATCTTTCACCTGACTGGCTGGGTGTGTTTGCAAGTAGGTGGTTGGTTAGAAGAGCTGAAATTGCCAGTGTGTCATCAACTTGCTGACTTTCACCTTTAACCTCAGCCTGATCTGCAGTGCACGGGGCAGGCGGGTTGGGAATTTAGATATGTTAACTTCTCCTTAACAGCTTCTTTAACCCTGAATTGTGGCTTTAATGGTGTGTGCATAGGTTTTCCAGCCTTCCTGGCACTCATCAGGGAAATCAAGGTGAAAGGACAGTGGGATATGAGGGAGCTCTAAAAGTGACAGGCAAGTAATGCTTTAAATACTGAGATCTCACACCTGCTTCCTTGCCTAGAGTGAAAGGCTCCCGCTTGCAGAACTTGTTCTGAGACAGCTTTGGAGGTCATTTTGAATACTTTGTAGGTCATTTCTACTGCAATGGATTTTACATTGATTGAGCTACTCTTCCCAGCTATCAGCCTTCAGTTCAGCATGGGAGCCTCTTATGCAGATTTATATTGGACCTCAGATGAGAAACAAGATAGGCAGCAGCAACACCACCAGAAGCAGAGCCGTGACCTTCTCCACAACCACCTGCTGCTCCACAGGAGAGAGAGGATGAACACAGAGCACAGGGCTTACAGACAGAGGATTAGCTTTCCTGACATGACTGAGCAGTGGTGCATCAGGAGAGGAGGTTCAGAGTTTCAGGTCAAGTGGTCTCTGACATATGCAGCCTCCTGGAAGAAACCTTCTGCCAGTTGGACATGCATTGCCAGTGGGGGTTAAAGTCACCACAGCTCTTAATTTCTTTGTGGCTGGCTCCTTCCTTGGAACTGAAGACAATATTTGAAGAATCTCTCAATCTGCTGCTCACCAGTGCATCTCAGAGGTGACTGATGCCATGTTTGCCAGGGCTGGAAACTTATGTGCACTTCTCAACCAATGAGGCCAGAGTGAGTGGGCACTCAGCTTTGCCCCTCTGGTTGGCTTCCCACCGGTCCACGGAGTCAATAACTGCATACATCATAATCAAGGTGTCCCCAGAACACCCTGGAGTCTTCAAAATCAAAAGGGATTCCACTCCATAAATGTTCAGCTCATCTGCAACCACCAAAACATCATCATGCATATCTGCAAGATTCCCAGGGAGATGTCATGATGCTTTCATCCAGTGCCAGTCAAGTTTTCTGAGATCTCCACACCTCGAAGCAGAGTTAGGGATGGCTCCGTGGAGACAAGGGCTACCCTCTGAAGACATGGCTGCTGAGACCTGTGAGGGGCCCAGAGAATAGCATTCAGGAAAGGTAAAATAGAAGCTACCTGCCTACCAGAGCTGTGAGAGAAGGCAATCGGAATAGAGAAGAAGCACTTTAGGTGTCTGGATAGATCTGTGGGCATCCTTCAAGTATGCACCAGCCAGGGTATGCAGAATGATAGTTGTCTGCTGTGCCTTGCACAACACTGTACAGCAGTGAGAACTGGAGCTCCAGGAGGAGGAATGTGTTGAGCACTCTGCCTCTTTGGAGGAGAAGCAGCAACTGGATAAGCAGGAGGAGGAAGAGCAAGGGAAGGGAACCAGCAGCAGAACACATAGCTGTCTGGGATAGGCTGATTGAGGTATGTTTCACTTAAACTGAGGCAGTGCAACCATGTGGCACACTAATTCTGAACCCACTGGGCACCCCTGCCCCCCTCCAGCCTCCAGCACAAAGCAGTCACCTAATCAATAATCCATCATTCCCATCGACAGCCACTGCTTGTTTTTAACTCTTGAACTACCATTCTTACCAAGGCAGGTGGCCACTTGGCAGGCTGCAGGCAAAAATGGGCAAGATAGGAAAATAGAGCAAACATAAATTTTATGGTACAGAAAAAATCAACAGAAATGTGACAATGTAACACCCATGTGCATACCCTTGTACAACTACAATTCCTTACTCGTCCTTTTGCTACTACTCCAATGTGGTGCTACCCCTGTGGCTTCAACAGAGCTAGAGGCAGGCTGCTCATATCCCTGCTGTGACTGCTCAGTTGCTCTTGGCTAATATCCACTGGGTTTTGGAGCCCATGAGGGCCCTGCCAAACACTGCCCCACCTGCACCTGTGCAGGGCAGACTCGCCCATCAGTATTTGAGGCCCTGACTGCGGGTGGCGGGGCAGGGAAGCAAAAAGCCAGAAGTGGAAGCACTTTGAACAGAGTCTCCACTTCTATGTCCACTTTCTCCATCTTCCTTCTCATGGGTCACCCGCACTTCCCTGCTAGCAATGAGCTGGAGAGCACTTTGCTGCACTTCAGTGAGGCACTGAATAGCCAAGGCTAAGTTTTCCTCAATCCTGCTTAAGGTGGCATTCTGAGTATGCAGGCCATCAGTGAGGGCCAGTGTGCACTCGGTCAACTGCTGCATCTGATGCTCCATGCAGGTGGCCACTCTTTCCACAGATGTAGACATCAGCGCAAGGCTTGAGATATCAAATCACTCAAGTCAGAGATGGGCTCGTCCAATCGCTCACCAACTATGTGCAATGTGACTGGAAAGACTGAAAGAATCTCACACATTCTTTGCTGCTGCTCTAGACTAGTCCTCTTCTTCGATGATGCCTGAGGATCAACATCTGCATCCAGCTGAACAGAGCTGGAGCATCCTGTGCCCTCCCTTGGCAACTCTCCACTGCCGTCCCTGCATCCACCATTTGCTGTTGCTCACTTGTTATGTGTGAGACACCAGGTGAAAACCCGAATACCTAGCTTGAACGGTCCCACTGAGGTGTCCCCTGAGCTGGTGGAGGGTGTACACGGGCCATGTGATGGTGCTTCCTCAGAGATGAGTGACCTTTTCTGAGGAGTTTTCATTCTCCTCCTGCACCAGCTCCTGAGGGAAGCTTGATGGGCCTCTGGGAGATTAAATACATGAATTAGAACTGTCAAGGTTAGAAGGTGTTAATGAACATTTTGCACATGAACACGTTTCACTGGCTGACAACACCAAGTCAACATGAGTGAGTGTTGTATGCCGTGTGATTGTGTGATATTTAATTCCATCACCAGGTAGCTGGGAGACCCCCATCTCTCCATCTCTAGTGACCGGGTATGCCAAGACTTGTCTTATCTCCAGCCCCTCCTCCTCTGCACCTGTTGATATTGAGATGGCTGGAGGGCCACCTCCAGTTTGCTGCCTGTCTCTGGTGTTCGGTTCTCCCTTCTCCTGCACGGAGGGAAAGAACAGACCTATGAGAGGGAGAAATGTAATGTGAGGATGAATGGACATTTGTGAAGGGTCACTGTGAGGGATAGGTGTGCTATTGCACAAAGATGAGGGTGAGTGTCAATGGCGGATGATCAAACGGGAATGTGAGGAGATGCCTAGACAGAGAGAGATGGCCGCACCTGCAAGGTCTGTTGGCATGAGGTGCGGGAGAAGACTTGGGAAGACAGTGTGAGTGGGGTTGGGCTAAGACGTACATCAGGATGTAGTTGAATATGCCCTGCAACTCACCTTGCCTGCCCTGATTAGGACATTCAACCTCTTCAAGCATTATATCCAGGATATCACACTCCTGCTGCTGGCTTCCTCAATGACTTAAAACCAGGCTTTCTTCTTTTCTGAGGCAGGCTTCTTCCTCCAGTCAACAGGGTACAGAATCTCCATACGGGCCCTTACAACTCGCAGCATCATAGAGTAATTGAATCATAGAACAGTCCTGCACAGGAGGCGGCCATTTGGCCCATCGAGTCTGTGCATCATCTCCAGAGAGACTTCATTGAAGCGTGGTACTCCCTTGCTATCTTGTGTCTCCATATCTGCAGGTTCTGGCCAAATGTGAAGACTTCTACAATGCTTCAAGTTTGATCCTTGCAGGGTCCCTTGAAATAGTTGAGCTAAGATAGCTTGATGTGGGTTGTCATCACCCCACTTGCTCTAATTGGATGCGAGTCCTGGAAGTCGGAAGCAAATGTAGTGGTTGGGTTAAAAGCCACTGACAGACACGCCACTGAAACATCTGGTATTCCCTTGTGCTATGAGCGAGCAGGTCGGGAAGTTCAAAATCAGCCCTTTATGTCACAGGATTATTGAATGAAAATATATAAGAAATCTAGAAAATATTCAATTGGAAAGGAGAAAAACACAGAGACTGGAACACAGAAACAAAAGGAACAAAAAAGTAATATTGATTTTTTTTTTTGCTTTCTTTTTTCATTTTCTGATGGTTTCTTTTCATTTTTAATCCATTGTGCCTATCGGTTTGCTCATTGCTTATATTTCTGAATCTTAGAATTAAGACATATCCACACTCTTCCAAGGTTGAAAATCTGGATAAATGGTGAATTAATGTGGTGAGAACCCAGAAGCCAGAGAAACAGCAGTGGAAAAGAGAGATCAGTAGAAATGAAGGATACAAGACATATTCGGAGCTGGTTGACAACAGACGATCGATGTGATACGAGAAGTGGGGGAATAATCAGGAAAGATAATCAGGCCTTTTCAATGCAAATAAGTGTGCTTTATCCCAGTTATACTTAAGGCTCAATGCCAAACAATAGAGATAGGTATTTCGTAAATATAGGAGGTAACAGAAGCCTAAATTTGTTTCCACGATGATCAACTTTTTACACGTGTGCTTCACCAAGTTCCAAGTTAGAATCATTTTTAAACAAATTAAGGTTTCTTTGAACTCTTCAGTTTTCCTACAATATCAGTCATTTCACAGATTTAAAATACTGACTGACCTGGCAGCCCACAGCGTGGTTGACTGCTTCCAGGTGGTGTCCTAGTCCCTGGAATTTCCTGTCCATTTTCATACACACACCAGCAGTAGCCTGTACTGCCATGGCATTGCAGAGGCCTGAAGTTCCCTTCCTCATCACACTTAGGGATGTGGCGTCCAATAAGAGGTTGAGATCCACGCAGGCTCACTTCTGCTTGCAGTCTCTCTCGATGCTGTTCACAGGCAGTCTTTGGACGTTCATTGGCTGCTAATCGAACAAAAAGAAACTGGTTTTGAAACAATTACAAATTAAAAGTACAAATCTCTCAAATTGTATCTGTAACATCTCTTTTTGTACACTGTGTGTAGTCACCAGTTTATTGGAGAGAAAACACACCCAAGCCAAAATGCTTGAAATACAGTAGATTCCACATGATATAGTTAATTTATCACCTCAAATTTCTCCAAATTCTACCACCACCAGCAATACACCTGTACCTACCAAAATTTAGTATTGTCAATTAGTGCTGTAAAGTTTATTTGAGCCACAATCCTAATTTTGTGTATGTATTATCTGATAAATGTTACTTTTTGAGAGTTTAATGTGGGGAACTCTTTGGCAGCAGGATCTCCAGGAATTTTACTGCTGGTGTGCAATTGGAAAGAAACTTGTTTGGTAGTATGTGATTTATGAAGGATAGTTTTATGCTGTAATGTGATTGGGGAGAAAATTTAAATTAAGGACAAGGATTTTGTGGGGAGCTTTAACCTGGTGGGTTGGTTTGCGAGTGGGTGCTTCGTTAAAAGGGCTGAAATTACCCGCGTGTCGGGAAGCCAATAGCAGCACGGCAACTTCCACCTTTAACCTCAACGCAATCTGCAGCACACAGGAATCCCTCTGTGCGACAGGTGGGTTAGCAATTTAAATATGTTAAGTGTTCATTATCAGCTTCTTCAATGCTGAATTCTGACTTTAACTGTGGGCTGGATTTAATGGGACCCCCCCCCCCCCCACCCTCGCCAGAGATGGGCTAGGAGGTGGTGGGGTCCATAGAATTGCGACGGGAGGCGAGGGGTGGAGGGCCCGTCGCCTTCTTATTGTACCGCAATGAAGTCAGGGGCAGGATAGGCTGACGACTACCCTCCCGCCTATAGGTTAATTGAGGCCTGTAAGAGCCTCTCTCCCCCGCCACTAGCATTAAAACAGCAGTGGGGGGTGTCTCCGCCACACAGAGAGGTCTCCCAATAAAAGAGGCAACCTCCATGTGGGCTTGGGGGATCCTTCCTCTGTGGGCAGTGTATGGCCCACGGAGGGCCCTCGAAGGAAAACAACCCACCTCACTGAAATCCCTTCTCCCTGCACTCAACGTCCATCTTCACAGCCCCCCGAGATCGCCAGGGCCCCCTGGACTGGCCTTGGCGGCCCCAGCTCACTTATGTTTAGTCCGGGGTTTGAGTGCTGGGCCTGGTTCCAAGGCCTCTTGTAGTTTTGGCAGTGGCGCTCCGATACTACTGAGCTGCCGGTCCTCTGATTGGCCTACAGCTTTAGGAGATGGGATCTCCATCCTTGAAGGGATGGTGATCTCGCAGCCGGGCTGTTAATTGTCTAGGTGCCGTTAAATAAAGCCGGGGGTCTCCAAATGGATGAAATGGGTTTCCCACCGCCTTTCTGGCCCGGCACCGGGAGCCCTGCTGGCTCTACTAAATCCAGCCCAGTGTGTGCACAGATTTCCTGGGCTTCGTGGAACTCATCTGGAAAATCCAAGTGAGAGTACAGAGGGATTTGGGGTGGCTGAGTAAGTGACAGGCAAGAAATGCTTTAAAGACTGAGATCTCATACCTGCTTCCTTGTCTGGGTGGGAGGCTTTAGCTCACAGAATTTGTTTTGAGACAGTGCTTTCAATATTTTGGAGGTGATTTCTGCTGCTCTGGAGTCTACATCGATTGATTTACACTTCCCAGCTAACAACATTCCTTTCGGCACAGCAGCTGCTTATGCAGTTTTACCTTGGAGCTCAGATGAGGCACAAGATGAGCAGCAGCAGCAACATCAACAGGCACTTCACAGCTACCTAAATCAACTGTTTCCATGATAATCAGCTATGAATTACACAGAGGTGCCCCAACAGCTTGCAATCCAGACTCACTTTAAAAAAAAAAGTCTTTCTGAACCCATCATTTTTGCTACAACATTATTCATTCTCCATATTTAAGATACTGACTTGACTGACCTGGCAGCCCACAGCGTGGTTGACTGCTTCCAGGGGGTGTCCTAGTCCCTGGAATTTCCTGTCCGTTTTCATACACACACCAGCAGTAGCCTGTACTGCTGTGGCATTGCAGAGGCCTGAAGTTCCCTTCCTCATCACACTCAGGGATGTGGATTCCAATAAGAGGTTGAGATCCACGCAGGCTCACTTCAGTTTGCAGTCTCTCTCGATGCTGTTCACAAGCAGTCTTTGGATGTTCAATGGTTGCTAATCAAACAAAAGAAAACTGGATTTGAAACATTTACAAATTAAAAGTCAAATCTCTCAAATTGGGACACATAACATCACTTCATGTGTTGTCACCAGTCTGTTTATAGGAAAGAAAAGACACCTAAGCAAATATGCATTACTGCACAATATAATTGACATGTGATATTCTTAATACGTCATCTTAAATTGTTTTCACCACCATCACCAACAGGCATACACCTCTACACACCAGAATTAGTGTCAAATATTACATTTCAGACACAATCCTAGATTTTTTGTATTATTTGATAAATTTTACTTCTTTGTAACTTTATTCTGAGTAACAGTAATGACAGCAGTTTCTCTCAATTTATTATTCAATGAATATAACTGGAAATCATTCTGTTTAGTTGAATGTGACTGTATAGGGTTTATATTCCTGGAAGATGATGTCAAGAAAATTGACCTTAGCAAGAAGGGTTTCATGTTACAGGATTGTGTATTGACAAAAATATAACAAAATGTAGGAAGTATAAAATTAGAAGATAAAATACAGACACTAAAATAATTGAACAAAAAAGCTAATGCACTGAATGATTACATCAGAGAGATGGAATGTCATTGATTTGTCTTTTTTGCGTTTTTGTTACATTTCAGATTCAACTAAATTCTTTTTAGCCCTTTGTTCATATTTTTCATCACTCTAAGATTCAGAATTAGATGTAAAGATAAACTGCCACATTACCTAGGCTGCAAAATCTGAATAAACAGTGAATTAATTTGGTGAGAACAAAGAAGCCAGAGAAACAGCAGTTGAAAAGAGAAATCAGCAGAAATGAAGGATACGAGGGTATTTTGAGATGGTTGACAACAGAAGAGACTGATGGGAGAGGAGGAGGGAATAATCAGGTGGGATAATTAGGCCTATTGTATGGAAATAAATGTTATCAGGTGTTTTATCCCAGTTATACATACAGTCCAATGCCAATCAATGTTGATAGACATTAGCTGATCAGCAATCGGCTGATTCCATGATTAGCAGCTTCTATGAATTGCACATGGCTGTTTCACCAAATTTCAAGATGGACTGACAGAAACAAATTAAAACCCCATTGAACTTCTCACTTTTGCTACAACACTGGTCATTTTGCTCAATTAAAACACTGACTGACCTGGCAGCCCACAGCGTGGTTGACCCGTTCCAGGTGGTGTCCTGGTCCCAGGAATTTCCTGTCCATTTTCATCCACACACCAGCAGTGGCCTGTACTGCTGTGGCATTGCAGAGGTCTGAAGCTCCCTTCCTCATCACACTCAGGGACATAGACTCCAATAAGAGGTTGCGATCCATGCAGTCTCTCTCGATGCTGTTCACAAGCAGTCTTGGGACGTTCATTAGTTGCTAATAAAAGAAACAGAAACTGAAACTGGTTTTCAGACAGTGGAAAATAAAAGTACAAATCATGCAAATTGAGTCGTGGATCGTCTCTTTTAAGTGCAATACGTTTCATGTATGTTCTTGGTGCAGCACAGGAAATTGCTTTTAATTTCTTCACTACCAGGGATGCGCCTGTAACCAGCTAGAGTTCAGATTTTGGCTAATGTTGCATAGATCATTCCAAACACAATCCCAGATCTTTGTATATTTTAATTAATAATGATTACTGTGAGAGTTTACAGTAAGGAACTGTTATGGCCATAGCATCTCACAGAACTTTTCTACCTGAAGTGTAATTGGAAAGAAGGTTTGATTGGTAGAATAGGACTTTATAGGATCTATTTTGCTGGAATGTCATTGGGGAGAAAACTAGCCTTGGAGAGAGAGATTGTGGGCTTGATTTAATTTCGCAAAAGCACTGAGTGTTGTTGGAGAGGGCAGGGGTACCCAATACCGGATGGGGAACCTGGAAATAAGTGCAATATATCAGTCAGTGGCTTTTTAACTCAGCCAGCTCATTATCATTTTATTTTCCAGTTTCCTGCCTAATATACTACAGTGGGCAGAGTGACAAATAAAAGAGAATAAAGAGGAAGCCTTTGTGTTCAATAGCTTGCTGCTTCTGTCTCAATCTCTGCCTCACAAATCTTATACTAAACTCAGCTAAACCTCACTCAAGTCCTGAGAGACATCACAGGCAGCTTCTGTAAAGAGCTGGTGTTCCACTTAGACAGGTTCCTGTTCAGACACTGAAGTCCAAAATTACCTACAGAGACTGGAACGCTTAACAATGAGGAAGAAAACTAACGAACTTAATGGTTTCGACAAGCAGGAGAAATTACCTTATAAAAATATTGATTTCTCTTTTTCTGTATTCTTACTTTAGTTATCTGATGTTCTCTCTTAAATTGTAATCCTTTATTCTCACCTGCTTTGATCATTGCATCTATTTCTGAATCTTAGAAGGAAGATATACTGCCATTTTTCTGAGGTGGAAAGCCTGAATAAATGGTGAATTAATTTGTTGAGAACAAGGAAGCCAGAGAAATAGGAGTGGAAAAGATGGAACGGTAGAAACGATGATCAAGGAGAATTCTAAGATAGTTGACAACAGAAGTATTGCTGGGAAGACAGGGCGGGGGGGGGGGTGGTGAAATGATCAAGAAAGGTAATCCGGCTTATTGGATGCAAATAAGAGTTGGTCAGACCTATTGTCCCAGTCATGCTTCAGCTCAAAGTCAATCAATAGTGATAGGCACTGCATAACTACAGGAGATAACAGATCCTAAATCAGCTGTTTGCATGACAATCAGCTTCTATGAATTACACCCAGGTCTTTTCCAAGCTCCAAGTTAGACTCACTTACAAGAAAACAGTATTTCCAGCATTTTCTGTTGTTCATCATTCCGCCATTGGCACTTCTTCTGGACACATCTTTTATTTTTTTACTTGTGCCATTACTACTCCGTTTGGCTCTGCCCACTAAATCTTATTGTCATTTAATGTCTCCCATCTTCTTCCATATCAAAGACCTTCCATTTTGTTCTTTTGCCACCCTCCCCCATTTGATCTACTTAAAACCCATTACATTTCTAACTTTTCCCATTTCTGATGAAAGGTCATCAACCTGAAACATTAACTCAGTTTCACCACAGATGCAGCCAGACCTGCTGAGTATTTCCAGCTTTTTCTTTTTTTATTAAAGAAAATGAAAATTTCTTTGAGTGCCTCAATTTTTTTTACAATGTTGTTCTATTTGCTTAATTAAAATACTGACTGACTGACCTGGCAGCCCACAGCGTGGTTGACTGGCTCCAGGGGGTGTCCTAGTACCAGGCATTTCCTGTCCGTTTTCATACACACACCAGCAGTAGCCTGTACTGCCATGGCATTGCAAAGGCCTGAAGTTCCCTTCTTCATCACACTCAGGGATGTGGATTCCAATAAGAGGTTGAGATCCACGCAGGCTCACTTCAGTTTGCAGTCTCTCTCGATGCTGTTCACAAGCAGTCTTTGGATGTTCAATGGTTGCTAATCAAACAAAAGAAAACTGGATTTGAAACATTTACAAATTAAAAATCAAATCTCTCAAATTGGGACACATAACATCACTTCATGTGTTGTCACCAGTCTGTTTATAGGAAAGAAAAGACACCCAAGTAAATATGCATTACTGCACAATATAATTGACATGTGATATTCTTAATACGTCATCTTAAATTGTTTTCACTACAATCACCAACAGGCATACACCTCTACACACCAGAATTAGTGTCAAATATTACATTTCAGACACAATCCTAGATTTTTTGTATTATTTGATAAATTTTACTTCTTTGTGATTTTATTCTGAGTAACAGTAATGACTGCAGTTTCTCTCAATGTGTTATTCAATGAGTGTAACTGGGAATCATTCTGTTTAGTTGAATGTAGCTGTATAGGGTTTATATTCCTGGATGATTTTGGCAAGAAAATTGACCTTAGTAAAAAAGGTTTTATGTTACAGGATTGTACATTGACAAAAATAAAACAAAATGTGGGAAGTATAAAATTACAAGTGAAAATACAGACACTAGAATAATTAAACAAAAAGGAACAAAAAAAGCTAATGCACTGAATGATTACATCAGAGAGATGGAATTTCATTAATTTCTCTCTTTTGCGTTTTTGTTACATTTCAGATGCATTTAAAAAAATTTCTAGTCCTTTATTCATATTTTTCATTACATCTAATTCTGAATCTTAGAGTGAAGATAAACTGCTACATTCCCTAGGCTGAAAAATCTGAATAAATGGTGAATTAATTTGGTGAGAGCAAGGAAGCCAGAGAAACAGCAGTGGAAAAAAGAAATCAGTAGAAATGAAGGATACAAGGGAATTTTGAGATGGTTGACAACAGAAGAGACTGATGGGAGAGGAGGAGGGAATAATCAGGAAGGATAATTAGGCCTATTGTATGGAAATAAATGTTATCAGGTGTTTTATCCCAGTTATACATACAGTCCAATGCCAATCAATGTTGATAGACATTAGCTGATCAGCAATCGGCTTTTTCCCTTATTTGCAGCTTCTATGAATTGCACACGGCTGTTTCACCAAATTTCAAGATGGACTGACATAAACAAATTAAAACCTCTTTGAACTTCTCATTTTTGCTACAACACTGGTCATTTTGCTCAATTAAAATACTGACTGACCTGGTAGCCCACAGCGTGGTTGACTGCTTCCAGGTGGTGTCCTAGTCCCAGGAATTTCCTGTCCATTTTCATCCACACACCAGCAGTAGCCTGTACTTCCATGGCATTGCAGAGGCTTGAAGTTCCCTTCCTCATCACACTCAGGGACATGGAGTCCAACAAGAGGTTGAGATCCACGCAGGCTCACTTCTGTTTGCAGTCTCTCTCGGTGCTGTTCACAAGCAGTCTTGGGACGTTCAATGACTGCTAATCAATCAAAAAGAAACTGATTTTGGAACAATTACAAAATCAAAGTACAAATCAAACAAACTGGGTCATATAATGTCACCTTTTGTTTTTGTCTTTTGTAATGTCTCTTTTGGGTGTTGTCATCAGTCTGATTATAGGAAAGAAAACATCTAAGCGAATATGCATTCATGTTCGATACAGTTTACATGATATTGTAAATTCTCCTTGTGAAATTGTGTCCAATTCTATAAGTGTCGGGTACAGCTATACCCACAAAAATTCAGATTTTCAACTGTTATACAGTTCATTGCAGAAACATCCCTAGATTTCTTTTCTTTGTTATCTGATAATGAGAATTTACAATGACAAACTATTATAGCAGCAATATCTTGCAGAATTCTTCTTTCTGGAGTGTAATTGGAAAGAATTTTGTCCAGTAGAATGTGGCTGTGTAGGATTTATTTTTCTGGATTGTAATAGGGGAGAAAAATTTAATGTCAAATGATTGTTGACGGACAGCATAAGGCTAAGACTGAGATGAGGAGGAATTTCTTTATTCAGAGGGTGGTTAATCTTTGGAATTCTCTACCCCAGAGGCCTGTGGAAGCTCAATCATTGAGCATGTTCGAGACAGAAAGTGATAGATTTCAGGATACTAATGACATCAGGGATATGGGGATAGTGTGGAAAATGGCGTAGAGGTCAATGATCAGCCATGATTTGTTTGAATGGCAGAGCAGGCTCGATGGACTGAATGGCTTACTCCTGCTCCTATTTCCTATGTACCCATGTTCCCAAAAGTATAAGAGATGCAGCAAATAACCAATTAGTTATCTGAGGGTCTCTTTATTTTAATCCTTTAATCTTACGTGTTTGCTCACAGCATTTATTTCTGAATCTTAGAGTCAAGATGTAGGCCAATATTTTACACCACCCTAGTGAGCCAGATGCTGGCAGTGGTGGGGGGGTGGGGGATAAAATTGAGCTGGAAGCTCGAGGAGGCCTTCCCAGCCCACTCCTGCCTCTGCCCCACTTTACGTGGGCCGAGGGGGTGGGGGAGTGGGGGGCGAGAAACAGGCTGCCCGTCTCAGGCCAATCCCGCTTCCATGGGTATTTTACCCAGTGATACCTGGCGGCCTCTCAGCGCACCGTGGGGGGGGGGGGGGCCCTGACAATCAGGTACAGGGTACTTCCCCAATCACCCCCAGGTCCCGAGATGCCCCCCCTTCCCTCCTCAAATGACCACCCTTGCCTTGCCGGTTCACGATCGATTTCCCCGGCGAGGCAAACCCAACTTACCTTCAGTCCTGGCTCCATGTCCTCGGCTGGGCTGCAGTCCCAGCAGTGGCCACCGCACCCGCCTCAAGTGGGTGGAAGTCCTGCCTCTGAACAATTAAAGCCCGGGGACCCTTAAAATACGGGTCGGATCCCTGGGCTGGGTGGATGCAGTTTCGCCATCGACTTTTACGTCATGGCCAGCTCCCATCCACCTGTCATAAAAGCCAGCCCAGAGTCATTTTTCTGAGGTTAAAAGCCTGAATAAATGGTGAATTAATTTTGTGAGATCAAGGAAGCCAGAGAACTATCAGTGGAAAAGTGAGATCAGTTGAAATGAATAATAAAATAGTTGGTTGTGTTACAACCAGGTGAGAAAGGTGTCTAGGAGTCTCTTTCAGCCTTCATCTTGTCTTATTACAACAGGATTTAATTTTTAAACACAGTGTGTTTTGAGCTCCCCCTTGGTGCATCCTTGTTCACTGCTTTCCAATTATAAGGCAAAGAAATTAGCACAAACAGGCCTTCTTAGGTTTAAAAATAAAAGTGAAATTTATTAAAACTTAAACTCTAATTCAGTTAAAGCCTATGGAAACACGCTGCGTCCCATGCTAGCATGCATACGCAATCCACACATGCAAACAGAGATAGAAAAGAGCAGAAGAAAAATAAAGAAGTTTGAAGCAATATCAGAAGAGTTTCTTGTTACTGTGCTTCGAGCTCACTGTAGTCCTTTTGTAGGTAGCCTTGTTTTTCATTGGGGCCCAGTATTCTTCTTAAACCTTGTTCACTGTAGGAGACTTTTCTATCTTGAGGTTCATGTGTCTTCAATGGGTCTTCAGTGCCGTGAGAAAGAGATGAGAGCAGATAGTCTTTTCAATCCAGGAGCGAACAGCTTTTTGAGATTTAAATCTCTGTGGCAAGTTCAAATTCAAGAAACTCCCACAGCCAGTTAGTCATGTGACTGAGGTCTGCCAAGTCTTTGGTGTATTGGGGAAGCAAGGACCAATTCCTTTGTTCCAACACTGTCTGCCTGTATGCAAAAAAGGTATTTCCGGCAAGGGGCCTGGCAATTCCTTATGATAGGCCCTCTTTTCTTCCCAGCAACAATTTTAAGTTTTAACGTTCATGTGGCGAAATAATGTGTGCCTCATTCTTGGCAGGTGGGGGCCTGCATGACAATGGACAACAGAAGAGAATAAAGGGAGAGGGATGGGGGAAATAATCAAGCATGATAATCAGGCTTTTTGGATACAAATAAATGCGGTCAAGCCTTTTGCCCCGTTCATACTTAGAATAAAATGTCAAATAGCAGTGATAGGCACTTCATAACCATAGGAGATAACAGATCCTACATCAACTGTTCCATGATAATCAGTTTGTAGCAATTACAAACAGGTGCTTCTCCAAGCTCCAAGTTAGACTCATTTTTTAAGAATAAAGTCTTTTTGAACTTCTCACTTTTGCTACAACACTGGTCATTTTGCTCAATTAAAATACTGACTGACCTGGCAGCCCACAGTGTGGTTGACTGATTCCAGGTGGTGTCCTGGTCCCAGGAATTTCCTGTCCGTTTTCATACACACACCAGCAGTGGCCTGTACTGCTGTGGCATTGCAGAGGTCTGAAGTTCCCTTCTTCATCACATTCAGGGACATAAACTCCAATAAGAGGTTGTGATCCATGCAGTCTCTCTCGATGCTGTTCACAAGCAGTCTTGGGACGTTCATTAGTTGCTAATAAAAGAAACAAAAACGGAAACTGATTTTCAAACAGTGGAAAATAAAAGTACAAATCATGCAAATTGAGTCATGGATCGTCTCTGCTAAGTGCAATGCGTTCCATATATGTTCTTGGTGCAGCACAGGAAATTGCTTTCAATTTTTTCACTACTGCCCCTGTAACCAGCTAGAGTCCAGATTTTGGCTAATGTTGCATAGATCATTCCAAACACAATCCCAGATCTTTGTACATTTTAATTAATAATGATTACTGTGAGAGTTTACAGTAAGGAACTTTTATGGCCATAGCATCTCACAGAACTTTTCTACCTGAAGTGTAATTGGAAAGAAGGTTTGATTGGTAGAATAGGACTTTATAGGATCTATTTTGCTGGAATGTCATTGGGGAGAAAACTAGCCTTGGAGAGAGAGATTGTGGGCTTGATTTAATTTCGCAAAAGTGCTGAGTGTTGTTGGAGAGGGCAGGGGTAGCTAATAACCCTATGGGTGGGGAACCTGGAATACATCAGTCAGTGGCTTTTTAACTCAGCCAGCTCATTATCATTTTATTTTCCAGTTTCCTGCCTAATATACTACAGTGGGCAGAGTGACAAATAAAAGAGAATAAAGAGGAAGCCTTTGTGTTCAATAGCTTGCTGCTTCTGTCTCAATCTCTGCCTCACAAATCTTATACTAAACTCAGCTAAACCTCACTCAAGTCCTGAGAGACATCACAGGCAGCTTCTGTAAAGAGCTGGTGTTCCACTTAGACAGGTTCCTGTTCAGACACTGAAGTCCAAAATTACCTACAGAGACTGGAACGCTTAACAATGAGGAAGAAAACTAACGAACTTAATGGTTACGACAAGCAGGAGAAATTACCTTATAAAAATATTGATTTCTCTTTTTCTGTATTCTTACTTTAGTTATCTGATGTTCTCTTTTAAATTGTAATCCTTTATTCTCACCTGTTTTGATCATTGCATCTATTTCTGAATCTTAGAAGGAAGATATACTGCCATTTTTCTGAGGTGGAAAGCCTGAATAAATGGTGAATTAATTTGTTGAACCTTACTGACCGGGGCTTGAGTTGTGTACCTATCACAACCTCTGCATCACCAACTCGTTATTTCATACTGAACCCTGTCACTAGGTTTCTTGGAGGCACCCAAGATCACGTCGTTGGCACCAACTGGACATCATCGTCACAAGGCGAGCCTCTTTAAACAGCGTTCAAATCATGCGCAGACTCCACAGTGCGGACTGCGACACCGACCACTCCCTGGTGTGCATCAAGGTTAGACTCAAACTAAAGAAGCTGCATCACTCCAAGCAGAAGGGCCGCCCGCGCATCAACACTAGCAGAATTTCTTATCCACAGCTGTTACAAAAGTTTCTTAATCCACTTGTAAAAGCCCTTCAAAACACTCCTACAGGGGATGCAGAGACCAAGTGGGCCCACATCAGAGACGCCATCTATGACTCAGCAATGACCACCTATGGCAAACGTGTGAAGCAGAATGCAGACTGGTTTCAATCTCACTCTGAAGAGCTGGAACCTGTCATAGCCACTAAGCGCATTGCTCTGTTGAACTACAAGAAAGCCTCCAGCGAGTTAACATCCGTAGCACTTAAAGCAGCCAGAAGCGCTGCACAAAGAACAGCCAGGCACTGCGCAAATGACTAATGGCAACACCTATGCAGTCGTATTCAGCTGACCTCCGACAGCGGAAACATCAGAGAAATGTATGATGGCATTAAGAGAGCTTTTGGGCCAACCATCAGGAAGATCGCCCCCCTCAAGTCTAAATCAGGGGTCACAATCACTGACCAACACAAGCAAATGGACCGCTGGGTGGAGCACTACCTAGAACTGTACTCCAGGGAAAATGTTGTCACTGAGACCGCCCTCAATGCAGCCCAGTCTCTGCCAGTCATGGATGAGCTGGACAAACAGCCAACAAAATCTGAACTCAGTGATGCCATTGATTCTCGAGCCAGTGGAAAAGCCCCTCGGAAGGACGGCATTACCCCTGAAATAATCAAGATGCCAAGCCTGCTATACTTTCAGCACTCTACGAACTGCTTTGCCTGTGCTGGGATGAGGGAGCAGTACCACAGGACATGCGTGATACCAATATCATCACACTCTATAAGAACAGGGTGACTACGGTGACTGCAACAACTACCATGGAATCTCCCTGCTCAGCATAGTGGGGAAAGTCTTTGCTCGAGTCGCTTTAAATAGGCTCCAGAGGCTGGCTGAGCGTGTCTACACTGAGGCACAGTGTGGCTTTCGAGCAGAGAGATCCACCAATGATATGCTGTTCTCCCTTCGACAGCTACAGGAGAAATGCCGCGAACAACAGATGCTCCTCTACGTTGATCATTGATCTCACCAAAGTCTTTGGCCTCGTCAGCAGACGCGGTCGCTTCAGACTACTAGCTAAGATCAGATGTCCACCAAAGCTACTAAGTATCATCACCTCATTCCATGACAATATGAAAGGCACAATTCAGCATAGCGGTGCCTCATCAGACCCCTTTCCGATCCCGAGTGGTGTGAAACAGGGCTGTGTTCTCGCACCTACACTGTTTGGGATCTTCTTCTCCCTGCTGCTCTCACATGCGTTCAAGTCTTCAGAAGAAGGAATTTTCCTCCACACAAGATCAGATAGCAGGTTGTTCAACCTTGCCCGTCTTAGAGTGAAGACCAAAGTACGGAAAGTCCTCATCAGGGAACTCCTCTTTGCTGATGATGCTGCATTAACATCCCACACTGAAGAGTGTCTGCAGAGACTCATTGACAGGATTGCGGCTACCTGCAATGAATTTGGCCTAACCATCAGCCTCAAGAAAATGAACATCATGGGACAGGACCTCAGAAATGCTCCATCCATCAATATCGGCGATCACGCTCTGGAAGGGGTTCAAGAGTTCACCTACCTAGGCTCAACTATCACCAGTAACCTGTCTCTCGATGCAGAAATCAACAAGCGCATGGGAAAGGCTTCCACTGCTATGGCCAGACTGGCCAAGAGAGTGTGGGAAAATGGCGCACTGACACGGAACACAAAAGTCCGAGTGTATCAAGTCTATGTCCTCAGTTCCTTGCTCTACGGCAGCGAGGCCTGGACAACGTATGTCAGCCAAGAGCAACGTCTTAATACATTCCATTTTCGCTGCCTCAGGAGAATCCTTGGCATCAGGTGGCAGGACCGTATCACCAACACAGAAATCCTCGAGGCGGTCAACATCCCCAGCATATACACCGTACTGAGCCAGTGGCGCTTGAGATGGCTTGGCCATGTGAGCCACATGGAAGATGGCAGAATCCCCAAGGACACATTGTACAGCGAGCTCGTCACTGGTATCAGACCCACCGGCCGTCCATGTCTCTGCATTGAAGACGGCTGCAAACACGACATGAAGTCCTGCGACATTGATCACAAGTCGTGGGAGTCAGTTGCCAGTGATCGCCAGAGCTAGCGGACAGCCATAGAGGCGGGGCTAAAGTGTGGCAAGTCGAAGAGACTTAGGAGTTGGCAGGAAAAAAGACAGAAGCGCAAGGGGAGAGCCAACTGCATAACAGCCCCGACAACCAATTATATCTGCAGTGCCTGTGGAATAGTCTGTCAGTCTAAAATTGGCCTTCATAGCTACTCCAGGCGCTGCTTCACAAACCACTGACCACCTCCAGGCGCTTACCCATTGTCTCTCAAGACAAGGAGGCCAAAGAATGACTGGAAAAGATGGAACAGTAGAAACGATGATCAAGGAGAATTCTAAGATAGTTGACAACAGAAGTATTGCTGGGAAGACAGGGCGGGGTGGATGAAATGATCAAGAAAGGCAATCCGGCTTATTGGATGCAAATAAGAGTTGGTCAGACCTATTGTCCCAGTCATGCTTCAGCTCAAAGTCAATCAATAGTGATAGGCACTGCATAACTACAGGAGATAACAGATCCTAAATCAGTTGTTTGCATGACAATCAGCTTCTATGAATTACACCCAGGTCTTTTCCAAGCTCCGTTAGACTCAATTACAAGAAAACAGTATTTCCAGCATTTCTGTTGTTCATCATTCTGCCATTGGCACTTCTTCTGGACACATCTTTTGTTTCTTTACTTGCCCCATTACTACTCCGTTTGGCTCTGCCCACTAAATCTTATTGTCATTTAATGTCTCCCATCTTCTTCCATATCAAAGACCTTCCATTTTGTTCTTTTGCCACCCTCCCCCATTTGATCTACTTAAAACCTATGACATTTCTAACTTTTCCCATTTCTGATGAAAGGTCATCAACCTGAAACATTAACTCAGTTTCTCCACAGATGCAGCCAAATCTGCTGAGTATTTCCGGCTTTTCTTCTTTTATTAAAGAAAATGAAAATCTCTTTGAATGCCTCAAATTTTTTACAATGTTGGTCTTTTTGCTTAATTAAAATACTGACTGACTGACCTGACAGTGCACAGCGTGGTTGATTGGCTCCAGGGGGTGTCCTAGTCCCTGGAATTTCTTGTCCGTTTTCATAAACACACCAGCAGTAGCCTGTACTGCTGTGGCATTGCAGAGACCTGAAGTTCCCTTCTTCATCACACTGAGGAACATAGGCTCCAGTTAGATGTTGAGATCCACGCAGGCTCATTTCTGTTTGCAGTCTCTCTCGGTGTTGTTCACAAACAGTCTTTGGACGTTCAATGGGTTCTATTCAGATACAGAAAAACAGGTTACAAGATAAAGATGCATATAATACAAATTGGGTCAGGTAATGGCCGGAATCTTACGTTGGGTGGGAGACCCCTCCCACCAGCCGAAAGTTGGGGGGGCAAGCCCACCTCCACCAGGCCTGGGGAGCCAAGCCGGGATTTTTCATTCCCAGGCCCTTAAGTGGCCTTGGGCAGGACTTCCACCTCCTTGAGGCAGGAAGTCCTGCCTAATGGAGCTGCCAGCCAATCAGCCGACCAGCAGCTCTTATTCCCAGCAGCGCCACCAGGAGCGGTGGCCACTGCTGGGACTGTACCCAGCTCTCGCAAGCAAGTTGTCGGATAGCCCCAGAACGAAGGTAAGTTTTTGGGGCTTCGCCAGGGACAATCAGCCAGGCCCTGACAAAGCAAGGGGTGTCGCTTTGGGAGTGGTGGGGGTGGGGGAGGTGCAGGAGGCGTGTTATGCAGTGGGGGTGGTTAGGGCTTTGGGGTAGGCCCACCATGGGGCACACAAGGTGCCCGATCAGGTGCGGCCCTCCCCAGACCGCAAGAAGGCTACCATGCTTTACCTGGCAGTGTTCTTGGGGACTTAGCCAAGGGTAAAATACCTGCGGTGGGGAGAGAAGGCATTTTTGCGATTGGAAGCCTGTGACCAGTGGTGTACCGCAGGGATCGGTGCTGAGACCCTTGCTGTTTGTAGTGTACGTTAATGATTTAGACATGAATATAGAAGGTATGATCAGTAAGTTCGCAGATGACACGAGTTGGTGTCATAAATAGTGAGGAGCAAAGCCTTAGATTACAGGACGATATAGATGGGCTGGTAAGATGGGCAGAGCAGTGGCGTTTGGAATTTAATCCTGAGAAGTGTGAAGTGATTTATTTTGGGAGGACTAACAAGGCAAGGGAATATACAAATAATGGTTAGACCCTAGGAAGTACAGAGGGACCTTGGTGTACTTGTCCATAGATCACTGAGGGCAACAGCACAGGTAGATAAGGTGGTTAAGAAGGCATGTGGGATACTTGTCTTTAGTAGCCGAGGCATAGAATATAAAAGAGCAGGGAGGTTATGATGGAGCTGTGTAAAACTGTGGTATAGGCCACAGCTGGAGTACTGTGTACAGTTCTGGTCGCCACACTATAGGAAGGATCTGATTGCAATGGAGAGGGTGCAGAGGAGATTCACCAGAATGTTGCCTGGGCTGGAACATTTCTGCTATGAAGAGAGACTGGATAGGCTTGGGTTGTTTTCCTTAGAGCAGAGAATGCTGAGGGGGGACCTGATTGGTGTATACAAAATTATGAGGGGCATAGATAGGGTAGATAGGAAGAAACTTTTTCCCTTAGCAGAGGTGTCAATAACCAGGGGGGATAGATTTAAGGTAAGGGGCAGGAGGTTTAGAGGGGATTTGAGGAAACATTTTTTCACGCAGAGGGTGGTTGTAATCTGGCACACACTGCCTGAAGAGGCAGGAACCCTCACAACATTTAAGAAGTATTTAGATGAGCACTTGAAACGCCATAGCTATGGGCCAAGTGCTGGAAAATGGGATTAGAATAGATAGGCTTGATGGATGGCGCAGACACGGTTAGCTGAAGGGCCTGTTTCTGTGCTGTATAACTCTATGACTTTATGACTTAAGTGCCAGTTAATTGGCTACTTAAGGGCCTTGATTGGCCTGGGGCAGGTGGGCCGTTTCTCACTGCCGCTGCCCTGCGTATAATTGCAGCGGGGGCGGGAAGGCATTGGGAACAGCCCCTCCCTGCCTCCCACTCAATTTTACACCCCTCCTGCTACCAGCCCACTTGTTGTGGGGCGGTAAAAGTTCCGACCAATGTCTTTTGTTGTACACTATGGCCAGATTTTAACGTTGGGCAGGAGGCCCCATCCACCAACCAAAAAGTCATTGGCGAGCCTGCCTCCACCGGGCCTGGGGTGCTACGCCAGGATCTTTCACTCCCCAGGCCCTTAATTGGCCTGGTGCAGGACTTCAACCTCCTTGAGGCAGGATGTCCCGTCTAATGGAGCTGCTGGCCAATCAGCAAGCCAGCAGCTCTTAGTCCCAGCAGCGCCACCGGGAGCGGTGGCCACTGCTGGGACTACACCCAGCTTCAGCAGGAAGAGAAAGGACGACCCCAGAAAGATGGTAAGTTTTTGGGGCCTCACCAGGGACAATCAGTCATGCCCTGGTGAGGCAAGGGGAGTCAGTTGGGGAGTGTTGTGTACTGGGGGCAATTGGGGCGGCCCTCCATGGGGCACAGATGCCCGATCAGGAGGGCCCCCCCACAGCCTGCAAGAAGGCCGCCATTTTGCCTGGTGATTTTCTTGGGCCCTTTGCCGTCTGGCCACCACAGGTAAAATACCTGCGGTGGCGGGAGGATACCCTTCAGTGGCAGTTAATTGGCCATTTAAGAACCTTGATTGGCCTGGGGCAGGTGGGCAGTTTCTCACGGCTGCCGCCCCGTGTAAAATTGTGGCCCCTCCCCCGCCAACTGTTGTCACCAGCCTGTTTATAGGGAAAAAAACACATGGAAGCCAATATGCTATAGATACATTTCACATGACATAGTTAATTCATCACCTCAAATTGATCCAAATTCTATCACAACCAGGGATACACCTGTACCAACCCGAATGTAGTATTTTCAACTCGTGTTTTTTAGCTCCTTCCAGCCACAAACCTAAATTTTTGTGTGTGCCATTTGATTGATGTTATGAGAGTTTATTGTGAGAACTATTACAGCTGAATTGTCACCCAAAAACAATTCCTTAAGTGTAATTGGAAAGAATCTGGTTGGTGGAATGTTACTGAGTAGGATTTTTTTAATGGAATGTAATTGGGGAGATAATTGAAATTGATAGGAAAGAAAACACACACAACCCATTGGTTCTCACTCTGCCAGGGTATCCAGCAGCCTAAAGTAGACCCGTCCTTACACATTTAGGTTTTTAAATTTCTGGTGTGGCAAGTTTCTGAAATGTGAGCTGATAACATCACACTGAGGGAAACCGGGCATCTGGGATCTGAGTAAACAGGGCAAGCAACTGTGTATCTCCTTAACCAATTAGATTGAAAGATTGTGAAGTTAACAGCTCAACGACTGAGAACGAAGTACACATTAGAATGGGTGGATTCAGAGGCAAATCAGGTCCAGAAAGAGGAATAAAGTGAGGGAAAGAGAGATTGGATTAAGAGAAAGAAAAAAAAAGAGACAAAGGAAAAGTAAAAAGAAAAACATAAGAATACAAGTTTTACATATTTAAATCGCCAACAATTAATACTTGAAGAAATTAGATTCCACATTTATAATAGCTAATTTTTAGTGTTTCAGAGGTTGATTGGCAGTAATTAACACTTACCATATTGTTAAAAGTGTAATTACACTTGAAGTGATAAGACGTAATTGTCTTTGATGTGTTTATTTCATATCTATCACGCAAATGCAGCAACTTCACACATTCAGTGCATTTCAATGCGAGGCAGACAGCAAGATACTGCTTTCTGTACATTATGAGCAAAGATGTGGCATAAGCATTTTCCACTCCAATTAAAAAGTAAGTAAACCAATGGCAGGGGATAAGAGTGTGATAAACTGACAGAATGAAGTGTCTACAGGACAGTGGACTTGTGGTTTTACCTCTTTTCAGATTTCAGCAAATCAGCAGTTTAGTGAGATAACAGCTTTATTTGAATTAAATTAGATCTGCTGACCTGGGAGCGCACACTGTGGTGGATTATTTCCAGGGAGTGTTCTGGTTCCAGGAATTTCCCTTCCCCATGCATCCACACACCAGCATTGGCCTGTACTACTGTGACACTGTAGAGGCCTGAAGTTGCCCTGCTCATCACACAGAGGAACATGGATTCCAAAGTGTGACCGATGCCCACCGAGGCTGAACTCTGCTTGCATTCCATCTCGCTGCTGTTCACAAACAGTCTTTGGACGTCCGGTAATTTCTGAAGAAAGAAAATATTTCTGTCATCTATTCCACATTAAATACAGTGCTTCAGACTACAACAAAATCATAAAATGGCAATGCTACCCCTCACCCAACCCCTCAACATAAAAACATACCTAATCGCTATCCCCGAAATTAAACAGCAACATAGGAACAGGTGTAGGCTATTTAGTCCCTTGAATCTGTTCTGCCATTCAATCAAATTACAGCTGACCTGTACTTCAATTCCATCAACCTGCCTTTAATCCCTATCTCTTGATACCCTTACCTGACAAAACCCTTTGAATCTCAGTCTTAAAAATTTCAGATGACCCAGCATTCACAGCTTTTCAGGAGAAATGGAATTTGTGCACAAAGGTGCCTCCTAATTCCACATAGAAATGAAGATGTGCCCACTCATTCTGGATTCCCCTACCAAAGAAAATAGTCTCTCAGTATTTAGCCCGTTGAATCTCTTTGTCATTTTAAGCACCTTAATTAGATCATCCCTCAACCTTCCAAACTCAAGGGACTACACACCAAGTTTATCCAACTTGCCCTCATAATTTAGCCCTTTAAGCCCCGGTATCATTGTATTGGATCTGCACTGTACCCCATCGTAGGTCAATATATCCTTCAGGGAGTGTGGTACCCATGTCTATACTAAGGTCGCAGTGCCTTTTTTATGAAACCAATCATGTAGGATGGCCAACACTGCACAAGTACATTGGTATTATTAATCACAATGGACTCCAATCAAATTTGCAAGTCATTCAGTCTGAGAAAGGCTGGAAGAGACAGAATGGTAGGCGGTTACATAAATAAAGAAGTTAAGAATTAGGCTTCCCCGATGGCTGAGCAAGTTTACTCAGTGAATGGCTGAATCCTAAAGAACACAAAACTCCCAGATTCAAATCAACACTCTGTGCTAAGTTAGCTTGTCTCAGAATGAAGAATATTAGGGCACTACAACCTGTTTAAGTTAGAGAGAGGAAAGTTGGCCATGATTCATAATCCACATCTCTATTCGCTGATCCAACCGGCAAATGTGCATGTCAAGTGAGGATACAGTCAGGTACAGTCATGATCCTCCTGTGGTAAAATAGTCTGCTGATATTCACTGCCAAGGCCCATTTGCCTGGGGAAGCGGAGGGCATCTGACTTGCTTGGAGCCGCAAAGAGTCTTCAGCAGAAAGCAATGTAATCTTTGCTCTATTTGGATTTGAGAAGCCAAACCCTGGCAATTGGAGGTTTTCAAATTAAAGACTGGTTTGTTAGTGTGCAGGTGCAGTTCACCCCACTCCTTAGCACCGGATACCACTTCCAGGATTGTACTCAAGAGGTGATATTGGGCATATAATATCTTCTGTAAAGTAGAACTTCTAAATTCAAGGAGGGCTAACTTCAATGGAATGAGAGGGAATCTAGCCAGGGTAAAATGGAATCAAAGTTTGACAGGAAAAATTGTAATGGAACAATCTTTAAGGAGATGTTTCAGGTACAGGGTAGGTACATTCCAAAAAGGGCGAAAGGTAAGGAAACCAAAGCCAGGGCTCGGATGACGAAAGAGATAGAGAATATGATGAAAGAAAAAAAAAGGTGTATGATTCATGTCAGATGAATTCTTCAAGTGAGAACAGGCCAAATACAATAAGTTGAGAGGGGAGATGAAGAGAAAAATAAGACTGGAGTAGATAGAATATGAGAATAGAATGACAGTTAACATAAAAGGGAACCCAAAAATGTTCTACCAGCATGTAAATAGTAAATGGGTCGTAAGAGGCTCAGAGGGGCTATTAGGGACAAAGAGGATGATATATGCTTAGATGCGTAAAGCAAGGCTAGAATACTTAATGAGTATTTTATATCTGTATTTACTAAGGAAGAAGATGCTGACAAAATATTGGTAGAAGTGGAGATGCTAGAAATAATGTATGGGGTGAAAATTGATAGGAAATGCTGGATATGCTTAGAGTGGAAAAGTCACCTGGTCCAGATGGCTTCCCCAGGTTGCTAAGAGAAGTGGGAGTGGAGATAGCAAAAGGGGTTGCCATAATTTTCCAACCTTCCCTAGATGTGGAGGAGGTGCCAGAGGATTGGTGAGTGGCAAATGTGACTAACCTTATACAAGAAAGGGTGTAAGAACATTCCAAGTAACTACAGGCCAGTCAGTTTAACATCAGTGGTGGGTAAGATTTTAGAAACAATAAATCAGGGAAAAAAATCAACAGGCACTTGGAGAGGTTTGAGTTAATTAAGGAGAGACAGCATGGATTTGTAAAAGGAAATTGTGCTTGACTAATCTAATTGAATTTTTTGATGAAGTAACAGAGAAGGTCGATGAAGGGAAAGCAATGGATGTTGTCAATATGGATTTTAAGAAAGCATTTGACAAAGTATCACATGAAAGGCTGGTTAACAAAACTAAGGCTCATGGAATAGGAGGATTAATGTCAGGGAATTAAACTTGCAGAGCTATGGGGCTAGAGCGGAGGAATGGGACTGATTGGATTGCTCTACATAGAGCCAGCATCGACTTGATGGGCCAAATGGCCTCCTTCTGTGCTGTTATGGGACACAAATAACAGAATGACATTACCTTCATTTGGGCCCTAGAAGCAGGACGTGCGAGGAATACTCTTGCGTCCTCCGTCACCTAGCATTGAGATGAGATGGGGGGCAGGAGTTAAAATTTGAACTGTTAACATCGTCAGCTAGGACAGGTGGCCAATCTACACTGAGAAATAAAAAAATATAGGGCTGTACTTTAACTCCTGGGCAGGAATGTGGCAAAGTGAACAGTGTGCCCATCTAGGAGCGATGGCAGGGAAGCTTGGCCAATTTTAACAGCTGGGCCTCATTAGGGTGCTGCTTACCAATTTCCACGGGCATATCTTTTCAAAGCAACACTGCTTTGTCGTTGTCAGAGCCAGAAAAATATTACTATTGTAGGGAAGAAATACACAGTGCAGAAAATAAATTGTCCTACTTTTCCCAATCCTTTATCCCAAATCCTACTATTTGTACACAGGAAACAAAGTTACTGTAAATTTAATTTGATTTTGGATTCCTACCAGGCTTTAGTGGCCTACACTGGGCACCATCTCCTTCATAGCCAGGGTTACACCGACAGACAAATGAGCCAGGGATATTGTAACAAGTTGCATATGGGTGACATACTCCCTCAGTACATTTATCAACACCTGCAAGAAAGAAACACAGGCATATTTTAGTCAGGCTTTCATCCCTCATATTTCCTTCCCATTTCCATTACTCTCCTAAATGAGCATTTTTTAGAGGAGTACAGTTCCGTAGTTGGGAGCAGGAGCCCTGCAGTCCATTCACCAAATGGCTATTCCTTATGTTGTATCCATTAACTCTTGATGGATGAATCCATGTAGTCTATTCAGCTGTGTGCCTGATCCTGTCCTTATTCAAATATGCATATACAGATGCATATATCCATCAGGAGTTAATGGATAATGCAGTGTGAGCCCTGGTTGATTTGCTGTTCATTAGCTCGGAGACAACAGCAGCACTTGCACTGTTGCTCAAATTGACATCAGCTAGCTCCAATACAGACAAGGAAACCAAGCCTATGATTTTCCTCGGGGCAGGGCGCAGTACCACACCATGTGGTGCACTTATCCACCGAGCCATTATGGAGAAACAGTCAAATGCAATCAGCCCTGTAGCAGATATTATATAAAACTCTTTGAGGTTGAAAGGTCTGTGAGCAGTTCACCCCACTGGGACCCTGCAATGAGTTCTCATATTTCTTATGGAGCATGATATGTTAAAGACAATAATTTGTTGTATAATATTATAAAATATCATTAAGATTTTAGCAACATAATATTGTATATAGTATGGTATGTAGTATTCCTAGATACTAACTCCATCCCTCTCCCTGGCAACCGTCTGAGGCTGAAACAGACTGTTCGCAACCTTGGTGTCATATTTGATCCAGAGATGAACTTCTGACCACATATCCGCACCATCACTAAAACTGCCTATTTCCAGCTATGTAACCATCTACAGGGCACATGCCAGGAGTGTGATGGAATACTCTCCATTTGCCTGCATGGGTGCAGCTCCAACAACACTCAAGAAGCTCAACGCCATCCAGGTCAAAGCAGCCCGCTTGATTGGCACCCCGTTCACCACCTTCAACATTCATTCCCTCCACCACCGATGCACAGTGGCAGCAGGGTGTACCATCTACAAGATGCACTGCAGCAACGCACCAAGGTTACTCAGACAGCACCTTCCAAACCCGCAACCTCTACCACCTAGAAGGTCAAGGGCAGCAGGTGCATGGGAACACCACGACCTGCAAGTTCCCCTCCAAGCCACACATCATCTTGAGCTGGAACTATATCACTGTTCCTTCACTGTCGCTGGGTCAAAATCCTGGAACTTCCTTCCTAATAGCACTGTGGATGTACCTACCTCACATAGACCGCAGCGGATCAAGAAGGCAGCTCACCACCACCTTCTCATGGGCAATTAGGGATGGGCAATAAATGCTGGCCTGGCCAGCAACACCCACATCCCATGAAACAAATAAATAAAAAAAAACACTGCCCAACTCTGCCCCTGCCTCAACTCACCTGCTGCTTAAACCCTCATCCGTGCCTTTGTTACCTCTGGACCCGACTATTCCAACACACTCCTCGTTGGCCTCCCATATTCTACCCTCTGTAAACTTGTGGTCATTCAAAACTCTGCTGCCAACGTCCTAACTCTCACCAAGTCCCATTCACCCCTGCACTCACTGACCTACATTGGCTCCTGGTCAAGCAATGCCTCGATTTAAAAATTCTCATCCTTGTTTTCAAATCCCTCCATGGCCTCACCCCTCCCTATCTCTGTAATCTCCTTCAATCCCACAATCCTCCAAAATATCTGTGCTCATCTAATTCTGGGCTCTGAGCATCCCTGATTTTAATTGTTCCACCATTGATGGCTGGGCCTTCAGCTGCCTAGGCCATAAGCTCTTGAATTCCCTCCCTAAACCTCTCTGCTTCTCTCCCTCGCTCTCCTCCATTAAGATGCTCCTCAAAACCTACCTCTTTGACCAAAATTTTCGTCACCTCCTCTAATATCACATAATGTGGCTCAGTATAAAATTTTACTTGATAATGCTCCTGTGAAACTCCTTTATGACTTTAGAGGTGCTATTGGAATATAAGTTGTTTTTGTTGTTGTCATTTCTAGCAGGAGAAGTTCACCAAACCTGCCCATCCAATTATCCCACGTGACATGACTCTATATATCATTTATAAAATACAATAATTACAAATCCTTTTTGGATGCTAGGAGATTGTCCAGTTTCATTTTGCAAAACTTTTGCAACCTCTTAAAATTTTACTGGGCCTAGAATCTTTGGGCTAATTCTGTGATCCGGCAGCAGGGTGTATGGGTCACAGTATCAGGGCTGCAACGATGTAGCCTTATCTCTGAACCACGCTCCCTTTGACTGTAGCCTCCCTGTGAGGAATGTGGAATTATGGAATTACTCCTACTGTTCTAGTTTATGTTTAACCATTCACTGTTGTAAATGTGGTTTAATTGCATTAAGACTCAAACACTCTGCATATTAAAAAGGGTCTATTCTCTTCAGAGTTCCTCTAGCTATTTTTATTCATTTATTGTCAGCCTAACATTGTTTGGAGTGTGTGTAGAGTACTTTTGTGAGCACGCTGTTAGCTTTGACTGTAAATGCCACACAGTCCATTTTAACATCTTGATTGTTGCTCATGTCAACATAATTTATCGCTTTGTTTACATGCTTCAATAACAAATCCCAACACTATATAAAATTGTTTAATTTTAAGGAGATACTTCCATGTGTTATATGTTGGTTTGGTACACTGCCACCTTATTTAATCTAGCCAGAGAGATTCTTAGTCTGTAGTTGTTAACATTAATTTTATTGCATTATAACTACTGACACGCCACACCAGCCTGTCTGACTCCTCCAAAAGCCATGCTGCATCTATTCTCAAGTGTCTCTCACATGTTCTTTTACATTATCGTGGTAGGAGGTATTTTTTTTACACAGTCTCAAGATTAACCCTCTCAGACCCTTATAATACACCATGGGTCCCAATTTTAGAAATCTTTTACAGTAGGTGTAGCTCAGCTCCCAAAACAGCAATGAGCAAAATTCTTTCCATTTTGATTGGATTCACTACATTGTAATAAAACTTGAATTTGTCGCTCTGTTCATTTACAAGATAACCACGACTAGAAAACATCATCAAATTATCCTGAGATTCTTTCCCTTAGTTAAATGGAACAAACATTTTTGTGATTAGAAGAGGTCATTAATTGCTGTATGACTCAAAGCTTCAGTTTTCTGTAAGTTGCATATCCACAAGTGACAGGCTATAAAGTTAAAGGGTAAATTCTCAGAACTTCACAATAAGCAAGTACTAATTTAGTTCTAATGCAAGCATTAATATATGGAGGTATTAGTTGAAACATTTAGTTTTCATTATGGCTTTCAAATTCCTATGCATAGGATTATATACACAGCAAAAAGCTGATTGCACAGATCTTGAATTCAAACATTAACTGGTTGATCTCCCGTGGCATCGCATATTGGATCTGGAGTGTAGTTATGAGCTATAATGTGGGTCTATTGTGAGCTAGTGATTAGAGCACAGCTTGGGGTCAGGATTTGCAGCTCAGCTGGAACTCAGGAGGAATGGAGCGCTGTGGAAGCTGAAGAGGAATGGGGACCAAGAAGTGCAGCATAGTGGATGGAGCAGCAGGTTACAGAACAGTAAAAACATTCAACCTCAAAAGAGTTATGCTCTTCTCTGTTCAAAAGCACCAGAGATACTGTGGGGAGAAACCATGATCAGTGGCTTTTGATCCTGGGTAGGCTTTGAGTAAAATGGCTATAACCAATCTTTGAGCTTCAGGCCAGGGAGTGTGTAACACTGTTCGGGTGGTGGTGAAGGACAAGGAAGGAGATGCACCGGTTGATCGCACCTTCTTCATCAAGAAAATCCTCATCGATTGCTGCGGATTCCATGCTACGGACATCTTCTGCCTGCAGGACTTCCCCAGCAGTGGATATTTCAATGTGACATTCAAGAATGTGGCGGGATGCATCAAGTTCCTGAAGGTGTTCAAGGAGAAAGGGAACCTGGCGCCGCTGTCCATCCTCAAAGCGGAGCCGCTCTTCACGCATCCGTCACAATGTGACCGGGTGGTGACAATTCACCTCTACAACCCCCATGTTCCTGTGGTGGATGTACTCACCTTTCTCGCCAGGTACGTCGAGGTGGCCGGCAGTAGCACTGATGTCAAGGACCCATTTGGTATTTGGACCAGCAAGCGGCAGGTCAACGTGACCTTGAAGGTCGATGCCAATGGAGCCATCATCCACCCTCCCTCCAGCTTCGCTACCAGGGGAAGTCGAGGCTTCTTGGTCTATGCCGGGCAGCCCAGAGTTTGTCGCACCTTTGGCAAATCTGGTCATGTGGCAGCTAACTGCAGCACGGTTGTCTGCAAAAACTGCAAGAAGGAAGGCCATCAGACCAAGGACTGTAAGCAGAGTAAGTGTTGCAACTTGTGCGGTGCAGCAGGCCACCTCTACAAAGCCTGCCCCAAACGCTGCCTCAGTTATGCTCAGGCGGCAAGGTCCGAGGAAAGGCCGGGAGAAGGAACGACGAAGGCGTCTGGTGCTGGAAAGGAGACAAGCAACCTTCTCCACAGCGAGGAAAGTATCCCTGAGAAGGAGAAGAAAGGGGAGGCAGCTGAAACCAGCGACCAAGCACCTACCCTGCGCCCGGAAACCCCTCCTCCACAGACAGAATCGATGGAGGAGGAGGCAGCAGATGGACAAATAGGCCAGTGGCAAGTGGTACAAAGGAAAACCACAAAGAAAAAACCTGCAAAATCGGAACAGGCCACAACCCAAACCAATGGCAAGAGGAGGCTACCGTCTGAGATAGACTACAGCAGATCCTCTTCACTGGACGAGGAAGTGCCAGAATGACGGCACATGCAAAAGAGGCGGCAGAACTCAAAGGAGCTGGAAGATAAAGCCCCCCTGGCCCCCGAGCATTGGAAGCTGTGATGGGCCCAGCGCGCCCCAAACCCAAAGCGCCAAACCTAGCGACATGCCCAGTGCATCCCAGCTCCGGGACACCGAGAGCAACGACATGTCTGGCGCCCCCAGCTCCGGGAAGCCGGGTGCAGTGATCTTTTTTGAGGAGGAACAGAGGGGAACAGCAGAGGACAGCCCAATCCTTGCTGCCTACAAGACCCCCCCGATGTCACCCCAGTGGAATGAACCCTGCATGAAAAACCAGGAGGGGTTTCTGAGCCCAACGATCGTGAAACAGATTGCGTACACTATGGGTATGCAGGAACATCCTGAAGGACTGGGACTAGCGAGGACAAATGGTATGGGAGGCAACAACTAACTTTAAAAAAATGGGTATAAGGATTGCTTCAATTAATGTGCGTAGCATTAAATCCACTACGCGATGTGTTTCAACCTTGGATTACCTCGCCGAGGTCAAAGCCGACCTACTGTTTCTGCAGGAGTGTGGAATACCACACCTCAGCACCCACAGGCAATCGTTGCGATGGTGGTCCCACGGGCCATCAATCTGGTCAGGGGGTAATGATTCCCGTTCCTCCGGCCTGGGTATTCTGCTGCGGGGAGGTAACTTCACCATCTCTGAAGTTAAGGAGGTGGTGGGCAGTCACCTCCTTGTAGCTGATGTAATGTACAACAATGCTCCACTCTGGTTCATCAACGTGTACGCCCCGGTTCAATGCAGCGAGCGGCTGACCGTCTTCCAGCAGCTCCCACTGCTTCTGGCGACGTCCAGGCCGGCCATCCTCGGCGGTGACTTCAACTGCATCATCGATGCAGCTGGACGATCCAGCAGAGACGACAGCAAACTGGACGCTACGTCCAAATTCCTAATAGAAACAGTAAAAGATGCCAAACTGGTGGGAAGTGATCAAGGAGAATATCAAGAGGTTCTTTATCTTCAAAGATGTTCAGAGGGCGAGAGAGAGACAGAAAGAAACGTCCCGACTCCAGAAAAGTATGAAAAATCTGCTCCGGCTGCAGACGATGGGGGTCGAGGTCAAGGAGAACCTCCATGAGGTGAAGAGCCAGCAGGCCTCGCTCTTTGCCAGGGAGGCCTTTAAGATCATCTTCCGGTCCAGAGTCTGCTCCATTGAGCAGGATGAGACATGCTCGTGTTACTTCTTCCAAAAGGTACACACAGAGAGCTCTCTGATCAGAAGCCTGAAGGAAGAGTACAGCTCGGTAACGTCTTTGCAGTCCGACATACTAAGGATCAGCAAATCCTTTAATGCTGGGCTGTATGACGTGAAGCCCACAGACAGCAGAGCCTCCCAGTCCTTCCTGTCATCTATCACAGAGGTCTTAGATGACAGCATGAGGGAGAGACTGGACAAGCTGCTAACTCTGGACGAGCTGACAAAGGCCGTCAAGTCCTTCGAGACGAGTAAAACTCCCGGAAGCGATGGCTTACCGGTTGAGTTGTATTCGGCCCTGTGGGACTGGGTCGGCCCAGACCTGCTGGAGGTATACGACAGTAGGCTCCTGGCTGGCAGCATGTCACAATCCATGAGGAAAGGCATCATCATCTTCATCTACAAGCGGAAGGGGGGAGAGGGCAGAAATCAGAAATTGGCGGCCCATCTCACTGCTTAATGTTGACTATAAGATTCTGTCAAAAGTCATAGCCAGTCGAGTCAAGTCTGCTCTGGAGTTGGTGATTCACCCTGATCAGACCTGTACTATACCCGGCAGGACCATCTCCGATAGCCTCGCGCTACTCAGGGATACGGTCGCCTATGTACGGGACAGGAGGGTGGACACCTGCCTCATCAGCCTGGACCAGGAGAAGGCTTTTGACAGGATATCACACACCTACATGATGGATGTGCTTTCCAAAATGGGGTTTGGGGAGGGAAATCTGCAATTGGATCGAACTGCTCTACACGAACATCAGTAGCGCAGTCGCAATCAATGGGTGGGAATCAGAAAGTTTCCCGATCCAATGTGGAGTCAGAGAGGGCTGTCCTCTCTCCCCGGTCTTGTTGGTTTTCTGTATTGAACCCTTTGCTGAGTCTATTGGGAAGGATGCGAGCATAAGAGGGGTGACAATCCCAGGCAGCGGAGGCACTCAGGTTAAAACCTCCCTATACCTGGATGACGTCGCCATCTTCTGCTCGGGCCCGCTGTCTGTGCACAGACTGATGAGCATCTGCGACCAGTTCGAACTGGCCTCGGGAGCCAAAGTTAACCACGGCAAGAGCAAGGCCATGTTCTTTGGGAACTGGGCTGACCGATCCTTTGTCGCCTTCACCGTCAGGTCAGACCAACTGATGGTGCTGGGGATATGGTTCAGAAGGGCCGGGGCGTGCACCAAAACCTGGAAGGCGCGAATAGCCAGGGTACACCAGAAGCTGAGCATGTGGGGGCAGCGATCTCTCTCCATTGTGGGTAAGAACCTGGTCATCAGGTGCGAGGCGCTCACGTTGTTGCTGTACGTGGCGCAGGTCTGGCCCACACCCCACTCCTGCGCTGTGGCGGTCACCCGAGCCATTTTCCACTTCATCTGGGGATTCAAAATGGACCGGGTCCGGAGGGACATGATGATCAAACCTCTGGATAAGGGCGGGAAAAATGTACCCAACGTCGCCCTCATCCTAATGACTACCTTCGTGTGCGGCTGCATCAAGCTGTGTGTAGACCTCCAGTACGCAAACACCAAGTGTCACTATGTTCTCAGGTTCTATCTGTCCCCAGTGTTGCAAGGGATGGGTCTGGTCACATTGCCGCGGAACGCGCCATCCAGTTGGTCCGTGCCGTACCACCTATCCTTTGTGTAACAGTTTCTACGGAAAAACACCTTTGACCACCAATCCATCAGGCAGTGGTCTGCACGGAATGTCCTCAAGGCCTTATGGGAAAAGGAGATGGTGGATCCGGTCGGATGGTTCCCTGAGCAGACCGCCAAAGTCATTTGGCGGAATGCCTCATCACCAGAACTTTCAAACAAGCACGAAGATATAGCTTGGCTGGTGGTGAGAAGAGCCCTCCCCGTCAGATCCTTCCTGCATGCCCGGAGTCTCACACCCTCTGCACAGTGCCCTCGAGGTGGCTGTGGTGGGGAAGAGATGGTTGTGCACCTCCTTCTGGAATGTGTCTTTGCAAAGCAGGTGTGGAAAGAGATGCAGTGGCTTTTGTCGCGGTTCATCCTAAGCAGCTCTGTACCACAGGACTCTGTGCTCTACGGGCTGTTCCCAGGGCCGCACACCGAGATAAACACCAACCAAATTGGCAAGTCATGTTGCAGCTGTACAGAACCTTAGTTAGGCCACACTTAGAATATTGCGTGCAATTCTGGTCGCCACACTACCAGAAGGACGTGGAGGCTTTGGAGAGGGTACAGAGGAGGTTTACCAGGATGTTGCCTGGTCTGGAGGGCATTAGCTATGAGGAGAGGTTGGAAAAACTCGGATTGTTTTCACTGGAATGACGGAGGTGGAGGGGCGACATGATAGAGGTTTACAAAGTTATAAGCGGCGTGGACAGAGTGGATAGTCAGAAGCTTTTTCCCAGGGTGGAAGAGTCAGTTACTAGGGGACATAGGTTTAAGGTGCGAGGGGCAAATTTTAGAGGGGATGTGCGAGGCAAGTTTTTTTACACAGAGGGTGGTGAGTGCCTGGAACTTGCTGCCAGGGGAGGTGGTGGAAGCAGATACGATAGCGATGTTTAAGAGACATCTTGACAAATATATGAATAGGAAGGGAATAGAGGGATATGGGCACCGGGAGTGCAGAAGGTGTTAGTTTAGGCAGGCATCAAGATCGGCGCAGGCTTGGAGGGCCGAATGGCCTGTTCCTGTGCTGTACTGTTCTTTGTTTTTTGTTGCTGGAGGACTATCAATTCGGTGAAGGACGCCCTTTGGTCTGCCCGAAACTTGCTTGTCTTCCAGCGCAAAGAGTTGCCCACGACCGAATGTTGCAGACTGGCACATTCCAAGGTCCAGGACTACGTGCTGAGGGATGCACTAAAGCTTGGGGCAGCCGCGGCAAAGGCTCAATGGGGAAAGACCACTGTGTAAGGTCCCCCCCCCACTAAGGTGAACTGAGGGGCTGGATCCATGGGAAACTCCTCAACTGTATCCAGAAAATATTTGTTTTGCTGTAAAATGTACATAGCATGTAAAATGAAATGAAAGGATTGTGAGGCAACTCACTCCTGTATTGAAGGAAACTGATCTCTTTTGCACTCTTTGTATTATTTGACTTTGTGCTTTTTGGAACTGTTTTGTAATGTATTTTTTTACAGTTTTTTTTATGAATAAAGTATATTTTGGAAATAAAAAAAAAAGCACCAGAGATACTGTGAACTTCTATGGCAGCTGCTTCCTGAATCTCATCGTCAATCAGACAATTGTAGCCAAGATAAAACCCCCATTTTGTACTCATGCTAACTTTCTATTAATTTTGCTTCCAACTTGAAAAATAGTACTATCCTCTCTAGATATTTAATGGGAGTGAAATTGGTCTTTGGCAGTAGAATAAAGTGGAGGCTAAAGTATTAGCAGCCCATTTTACACTCTGCCTGATTTTCTTTTCCAATCGAGTGGGGGTGTAAAATGAGCTGCCAATTCACGATAGTCCATTTTGCGCAACCCATCCCCCCACCCAGCCAGCCTCACATCCCAAGACCAATTTTACCCCAAATTTGTTTGTACTATTATTGCTGATTTCCTATTTAAAATTAATGTTGATTTGCTCAAATCAGGAGAAATGGCCACAGTCAGCACAAAGAGAGGTAATGCTGAAATCACATCTACAGTGCCACAAACAGCTGAAATTGCTTCTGCCAAACTATACATGTCATCTGTAATCCTTGGAGGACTAAAGAATGTTTTAAATCCAGAGGGGAAAAAAAACTTCTTCCATTACATTTGTTTTCTACAATTGCATTAAGCACAAGCAGAATACTGATTACAGAGCACATTTTTTGGCAAAGCTCAAAATATATCCTCAACGGGATATGTAAAAACAACTTGTGTGCAACCTTTTACCCTGGGGTCACAAGTAAGATCAAGGTTACATACAATTCCAACAAATCTCTTCCTGCATCCCTTCCTGTAGCTATGGAGTTATCAGACTTATCAAAAGGAAAGGAACATATCCTCTAGGGAACTCATCTGTAAAATATGGTAATAGTTTGTGAGAACTATTTTCAGTTAATTTGCTTCTGTCATAAGAACAAAGAACAGTACAGCACAGGAACAGGCCATTCGGCCCTCCAAGCCTGTGCCGATCTTGATGCCTGCCTAAACTAAAACCTTCTGCACTTCCGGGGTCCATATCCCTCTTTTCCCATCCTATTCATGTATTTGTCAAGATGCCTCTTAAACGTCTCTATGGTACCTGCTTCCACCACCTCCCCTGGCAACAAGTTCCAGACACTCACCATCCTCTGTGTAAAGAACTTGCCTCACACATCCCCTCTAAACTTCGCCCCTCTCACCTTAAACCTATGTCCCCTAGTAACTGACTCTTCCACCCTGGGAAAAAGCTTCTGACTATCCACTCTGTCCATGCCACTTATAACTTTGTAAACCTCTATCATGTCACCCCTCCACCTCCGTCGTTCCAGTGAAAACAATCCGAGTTTTTCCAACCTCTCCTCATAGCTAATGCCCTCCAGACCAGGCAACATCCTGGTAAACCTTTTCTGTACCCTCTCCAAAGCCTCCAAGTCCTTCTGGTAGTGTGGCGACCAGAATTGCACGCAATATTCTAAGTGTGGCCTAACTAAAGTTTCGTACAGCTGCAGCATGACTTGCCAATTTTTATACTCTATGCCCCGACTGATGAAGGCAAGCATGCCGTATGCCTTCTTGACTACCTTATCCATCTGCGTTGCTACTTTCAGTGACCTGTGGACCTGTACGCCCAGATCTCTCTGCCTGTCAATACTCCTAAGGGTTCTGCCATTTACTGTATACTTCCCACCTGCATTAGACCTTCCAAAATGCATAACCTCACATTTGTCCGGATTAAACTTCATCTGCCATTTCTCCGCCCAAGTCTCCAACCGATCTAAATCCTGCTGTATCCTCTGACAATCCTCATCACTGTCCGCAACTCCACCAACCTTTGTGTCGTCTGCAAACTTACTAATCAGACCAGCTACATTTTCCTCCAAATCATTTATATATACTGCAAACAGCAAAGGTCCCAGCACTGATCCCTGTGGAACACCACTAGTCACATCCCTCCATTCAGAAAAGCACCCTTCCACTGCTATCCTCTGTCTTCTATGACCGAGCCAGTTCTGTATCCATCTTGCCAGCTCCCCTCTGATCCCATGTGACTTCACCTTTTGTATCAGTCTGCCATGAGGGACCTTGTCAAAGGCTTTACTGAAGTCCATATAGATAACATACACTGCCCTTCCTTCATCAATCATCTTCGTCACTTTCTCAAAAAACTCAATCAAATTAGTGAGACACGACCTCCCCTTCACAAAACCATGCTGCCTCTTGCTAATAAGTCCGTTTGTTTCCAAATGGGAGTAAATCCTGTCCCGAAGAATCCTCTCTAATAATTTCTCTACCACTGACGTAAAGCTCACCGGCCTATAATTTCCTGGATTATCCTTGCTACCCTTCTTAAACAAAGGAACAACATTGGCTATTCTCCAGTCCTCTGGGACGCCTCCTGTAGCCAATGAGGATGCAAAGATTTCTGTCACGGCCCCAGCAATTTCTTCCCTTGCCTCCCTCGGTATTCTAGGGTAGATCCCATCAGGCCCTGGGGACTTATCTACCTTAATGCTTTGCAAGACACCCAACACCTCCTCCTTTTTGATTATGAGATGACTGAGACTATCTACACTCCCTTCCCTAGGCTAATCATCCACCAAGTCCTTCTCCTTGGTGAATACTGATGCAAAGTACCCATTTAGTACCTCGCCCATTTCCTCTGGCTCCACACATAGATTCCCTTCTCTGTCCTTGAGTGGGCCAACCCTTTCCCTGGTTACCCTCTTGCTCTTTATATACGTATAAAAAGCCTTGGGATTTTCCTTAATCCTGTTTGCCAATGACTTTTCATGACCCCTTTTAGCCCTCCTGACTCCTTGTTTAAGTTCCTTCCTACTGTCTTTATATTCCTCAAGGGATTCGTCTGTTCCTAGCCTTCCAGCCCTTACGAATGCTTCCTTTTTCTTTTTGATGAGGCTCACAATATCCCGTGTTATCCAAGGTTCCCGAAACTTGCCAAACTTATCCTTCTTCCTCACAGGAACATGCTGGTCCTGGATTCTAATCAACTGATGTTTGAAAGACTCCCACATGTCAAATGTTGATTTACCCTCAAACAGCCGCCCCCAATCTAAATTCTTCAGTTCCTGCCTAATATTGTTATAATTAGCCTTCCCCCAATTTAGCACCTTCACCCAAGGGCGACTCTTATCCTTATTCACAAGTACCTTAAAACTTATGAAATTATGGTCACTGTTCCCAAAATGCTCCCCTACTGAAACTTCGACCACCTGGCCAGGGTCATTCCCCAATACCAGGTCCAGTACGGCCCCATCCCTAGTTGGCCATGAAAGCACAGAAAGGCAGACCAACAGATAGCTACACATTACAGTCATTTTATCCCTTGAAGGTTGGAAATGGAAATGACACTCAGATTGCTAGTCCTGAACTGCAAAATATCAGCTTAGAATATATGAATATGTGAATTAGGCAATAATGCAATATTCTACTTGAAAGTTTTTGTGTTTTTTGTTGTTCCACTGAATTTCAGGTAAAATTAAAGTTCAGAAACAAGTGTTGAATTTTTCATCCAACTTAGCTTTAGTGGAAGACACAAAGAAATCCTGGAAACACACTGTAGCCACAATTCCTCCATGTCTCTTCCGCCAATGATGTATCAGGCAATCAGGAGAACCCCTGCAGAAATTCCCTCCCACAAACTCAATTGGCTATATGATCCTTTTTACGAGGATTTAAATGCAGGAATATGTTGTTTTGAAACATGCAATTTTGTTGAATGCAAACTTGCTCACAGGAACAGCATTTTCATTTTTGGTTGCATACTATTGGCACATTTATAGAACACAGGAATGTAGGAATAAAGAAATATAGGAGCAGGAGTGGGCTATTCAATATGCTAGCCCATTCGTCATTCAATTTGATCATGATTGATCTTTGCCTAAACTCAATTTCTCTCATAATAGTAGTCTTTCAGTCAGCAAAAACCGCTAATGGTCCTTTATATTTAGGTATGCCATAGGATTGTTGCTTGGTGCACAAATAATTATGTGCATAGTTTCCATGGTGCCCTGTCATCTTGTCAAAACTTTAGTTGCCTCCACTGTTGTTGATATTGAATTTTATGTCGTTGGATGCTTGGTGATAAAATGTTTTATTTTGCTATCTGATTCTGAAATATTTTCTGCGGATGCCTGAAAGGGTTTTGTACCATATGAGACAAGAACAGTGGTGACTTTCATTGATAACATGGAGCAAGTGTTCGTCTGATACTGCAGGACTTTTTTGATCAACAGGCTTTCTCATAAGTACTATTTTGCCATCATGCTCAGACAGTTAATTCTATTGAGGTACATTCAAACCAAAAGAAGCTACATCACTCCAAGCAGAGGGGCTGCACGCGCATCAACTAACAGAATTTCTTATCCACAGCTGTTACATAAGTTTCTAAATTCACTTGAAAAAGCCCTTCAAAACACTCCTGCAGGGGATGCAGAGACCAAGTGGGCCCACATCAAAGACGCCATCTATGACTCAGCAATGACCACCTTTGGCAAACATGTGAAGCAGAATGCAGACTGGTTTCAATCTCACTTTGAAGAGCTGGAACCTGTCATAGCCGCTAAGCGCACTGCACTGTTGAACTACAAGAAAGCCCGCAGTGAGTTAACATTAGTGGCACTTAAAGCAACCAGAAGCGCTGCACAAAGAACAGTTAGGCACTGTGCAAATGACTACTGACAACACCTATGCAGTCGTATTCAGCTGACCTCCGACACCGGAAACATCAGAGGAATGTATGATGGCATTAAGAGAGCTTTTGGGCCAACCATCAAGAAGATCGCCCCCCCCTCAAGTCTAAATCAGGGGAAACGATCACTGACCAACGCAAGCAAATGGACCGCTGGGTGGAGCACTACCTAGAACTGTACTCCAGGGAAAATGTTGTCACTGATACCGCCCTCAATGCAGCCCAGTCTCTGCCAGTCATGGATGAGCTGGACGAACAGCCAACAAAATCCGAACTCAGTAATGCCATTGATTCTCTAGCCAGTGGAAAAGCCCCTGGAAAGGACGGCATTACCCCTGAAATAATCAAGAGTGCCAAGTCTCCTATACTCTCAGCACTCCATGAACTGCTTTGCCTGTGCTGGGACGAGGGAGCAGTACCACAGGACATGCACGATGCCAATATCATCACACTCTATAAGAACAAGGGTGATCGTGGTGACTGCAACAACTACCGTGGAATCTCCCTGCTCAGCATAGTGGGGGACGTCTTCGCTCAAGTCATTTTAAATAGACTCCAGAGGCTGGCTGAGCATGTCTACCCTGAGCCACAGTGCAGCTTTAGAGCAGAGAGATCCACCATTGGCATGCTATTCTCTTCGCCAGCTACAGAAGAAATGCCGCGAACAACAGATGCCCCTCTATGTTGCTTTCATAGATCTCACCAAAGCCTTTGACCTCGTCAGCCGACGTGGTCTCTTCAGACTACTAGCAAAGATCGGATGTCCACCAAAGCTACTAAGTATCATCACCTCATTCCATGACAATATGAAAGGCACAATTCAGCACAGCGGTGCCTCATCAGACCCCTTTCCTATCCCGAGTGGCGTGAAACAGGGCTGTATTCTCGCACCTACACTGTTTGGGATCTTCTTCTCACTGCTGCTCACACGCATTCAAGTCTTCAGAAGAAGGAATTTTCCTCCACGCAAGATCAGATGGCAGGTTGTTCAACCTTGCCCATCTTAGAGCGAAGACCAAAGTACGGAAGGTCCTCATCAGGGAACTCCTCTTTGCTGACGATGCTGCATTAAAATCCCACACTGAAGAGTGTCTGCAGAGACTCAGCGACAGGATTGCGGCTGCCTGTAATGAATTTGGCCTAACCATCAGCCTCAAGAAAACGAACATCATGAGATAGGACCTCAGAAATGCTCCATCCATCAATATCAGCGACGACGCTCTGGAAGTGGTTCAAGAGTTCACCTACCTAGGCTCAACTATCACCAGTAACCAGTCTCTCGATGCAGAAATCAACAAGCACATGGGAAAGGCGTCCGCTGCTATGTCCAGACTGAACAAGAGGGTGTGGGAAAATGGCGCACTGACACGGAACACAAAAGTCCGAGTGTTTCAAGCCTGGGTCCTCAGTACCTTGCTCTACGACAGCGAGGCCTGGACAACGTATGTCAGCCAAGAGCGACATCTCAACTCATTCCATCTTCGCTGCCTCCGAAGAATCCTTGGCATCAGATGACAGGATCGTATCTCCAACGCAGAAGTCCTCAAGGTGGCCAACATTCCCAGCATATACACCCTACTGAGCCAGTGGCGCTTGAGATGGCTTGGCCATGTGAGCCGCGTGGAAGATGGCAGGATCCCCAAGGACGCATTGTACAGCGAGCTCGTCACTGGTATCAGACCCACCGGCCGTCCATGTCTCCGCTTTAAAGACGTCTGCAAACGCGACATGAAGTCCTGTGACATTGACCACAAGTTGTGGGAGTCAGTTGCCAGTGATCACCAGAGCTGGCGGACAGCCATAAATGCAGGGCTAAAGAGTGGCGAGTCGAAGAGACTTAGCAGTTGACAGGAAAAAAGGCAGAAGTGCAAGGAGAGAGCCAACTGTGCAACAGCCCCGACAACCAATTATATCTGCAGTGCCTGTGGAAGAGTCTGTCACTCTAGAATTGGCCTTTATAGCCACTCCAGGCGCTGCTCCACAAACCACTGACCACCTCCAGGCGCTTACCCATTGTCTCTCGAGACAAGGAGGCCAAAGAAGAAGATATTCATTACTTCAGGTAATGCCCAGTGAAAGTCATGCACCAGCTGTGACCTCTTTGCTCTTTTCTTCCTCCTCTTGCTGAAATGGAAAAGGTGTCTATAACCATGTTCTGGGATTAGGTTGCCAACTCTGGTTGGATGGATGTATTCCTGGAGGTTTCATCACCTGGTCTTCAGCCTCCCTCCCCCCTGTGCAGTCAAAGTGCCTTTTTCTCCCAATCATCAATATTTTTACAACTAATAAAGAAAATTGGTCAAAGAGAATGAATTTTTTTTAGTGCCCCTATGATTTTTTTTTTCTTCCATGTTGCTCATCGTGTCCAGGCAATGAATTTTTAATCCTGGAGATTTAACATTCCTAGCTGAGAAAGACAACTCTTTGTATAGTTCATTTGGTCTACTTTGAAACCTGAGACTCTACTAAGATCATGAACTCCAGGTCTGCCCTGGAGTTGGAAGTTCCTTTTTTGATTATTCTTCCTCTCACATAATTTGGCTTAACTTTTACACGATTGCAGTTTTAAATTTAAATTGCAAGACTTAATGTGTAAAACACTGCTTTTTTTCCCTCTCACTTTTCATAAACCCATTTTTGGATCAGAACAATCTTCAAATGCATTCATCTATTAGAGAGTTCTATCAGAAGTCTTCAATATTTATGCACAAATGTAATGTTGGTGAAATGATTCAACAGAAGAAAATATGATCCAATAGTGCTAGAGGTGCCTTGGGATAAGGATGAACATCTAAATTATACTAATGTCACTGTTTAAAAATTTGATTACAAAATTTGGTGTTTATTAGCTAGCATGCACAGTCACAAAGAATGAAATTATTCACTTAAAGTTATCTAAAAATACTTACGAACACACGTGTTTCCATCCTCTAGAATTTCATAGCCATGCTGGCACTCACACCCATAGGATCCAGGGACATTGATACAATTGGTATGTTCTCCACATTCATGGGAACTATTATCAGCACACTCATCAATATCTGAGGAGAAAGTGAAAGTCTTGTTAGTTATATACTAATGAGGAAAGCAAGTGTTTTCCAATTAACAACTAGTTGAAACTCTGAAGATCTCATTGAAGGTCCAAGGTGTTCCAAGTGGGGTTTAAATAGTTTTAAAATTACAAGGTAGAAAAGTAGATCCAGTTGGTGGGTGTTCATTTTTAAAAGACAGTTTTTGTGCTCACCTGGACAACAGGAAACATTTAATTTCACCTTTTGTTATATAGATCTTGCAAAGAAAATTGTTCTGCTGCAAATTATTAAAAAGATGAACAGTCAGCAGCCTGAAATCTTGTTAATTTTTTAACAAAAGTGAAGGTTGGGTCAATGCTACCAAGAAATTTTGAATAAAGTTTAAGATTACTGTGCGACATAACAGTGTAATAGGTTACCAGTAAACATCAATTATACTGCTGCAAGCAGTTCAGTATTAGATGCATTTAAAGGTGATGTGAGCAGGGAGCTGTGATTATATTGCCCACTTGTAGCACTGATGAATGGTTGCATATGTACATTCAAACCCACACACTGAGATCCATTACCAAGCTATGGCTGACGATGAAATCTTTAATGATAAAAATGATCTGATGGAATAATCAGCTCTCTTCTATCATTGGAAATGTAAAGGTGGTATAAAATTGGGTTGAAGTTAGATCCCATGTAATTTTTTGTTAGAGGAACAGGTGCATCTAAAGGTGGTTCCACATTCATAATCTCCTCAAAATGGCCAGACTCCAGTTACAGAGTTTTCAGTTTGTTTCATTCTTACTCTGTGCCTATTATTTTTGAAGGTACTTTAATATTCCCCCTTTACATAGGATTATATTACATAGGATTAGTGGCACAGAAACAGGCCATTCAGCCCAACCAGTCCATGCCAGCGTTTATGCTCCACTTTTTAGTTTTAGTTTTAGAGATACAGCACTGAAACAGGCCCTTCGGCCCACCGAGTCTGTGCCGACCATCAACCACCCATTTATACTAATCTTACACTAATCCCATATTCCTACCACATCCCCACCTATCCCTATATTCTCCTACCACCTACCTATACTAGGGGCAATTTATAATGGCCAATTTCCCTACCAACCTGCAAATCTTTTGGCTTGTGGGAGGAAACCGGAGCACCTGGAGGAAACCCACGCAGACACAGGGAGAACTTGCAAACTCCACACAGGCAGTACCCAGAATTGAACCCGGGTCGCTGGAGCTGTGAGGCTGCGGTGCTAACCACTGCGCCACTGTGCCGCCCCCCTCACTTGAACCTCCTCACATCTTTCCTCATCTAAATCTATCAGCATAACCCAATATTCCTTTCTCCCTCATATGCTTGTCCAGCTTCCTCTTCAATGCATCTACAGTATTCACTTTAACCACTTCCTGTGGTCGTATCACATTCTCACCATTCTGGGTAAAGAAATTTCTTCTGAATTCCCTATTGGATTTCTTGGTGACTTTCTTATGTTGATGGCCTTTAGTTATGCTCATCCTCACAAGTGGAAACAAGGTCTCTGTATCCACTCTATCAAAACCTTTCATAATTTTAAAGATCTCTATTATGTCACCCCTCAGTCTTTTTTTAAGTGAAAAGAGACCCCACCTGTTCATCCTTTCCTGATATGTACACCCACACATTTCTGGTATCTTCCTTGTAAATCTTCGGTGCACTCTCTCCAGTGCTTCTATATCCTTTTTATAATATGGCGACCAGAACAGCAGTAAGTGCGGCCTAACCAAGGTTCAATACAGGTTTAGCATAAACTTTCCTACTTTTCAAGACTATGCCTCTAGAAAAAAGCCCAGTGCCTGGCTTGTTGTTTTTTTAATGGCCTTGCTAACGTATGACACAACTTTTAGTGATTGATGTATTTGTACTCTGAGATCCCTTTGTTCCTCTATCCCACCTAGACACACACCTTCAAATAATAAGTGACCTCCCAATTCTTCCCACCTCACATTTATCTGTATTGAACTTTATTTGACAATCATTTGCTCATTCTGCATGTTTATTATTGTCGTCCTGTAATTTGTTGCAATCCTCTTCAGTATTGACACTGTCCCCCCAATTTGGTGTCATCAGCAAATTTAGAAATTGTGTTTTTGATTACAAAATCCAAATCGTTAAGGTAAATTGTGAACAGCAGTGGTCCCAGCACTGATCCTTGTGGAACACCACTTCCCACCTTATGCCACTCTGAATAACTACCCATTACTCCCATTCTCTGCTTTCTGTCTTGAAGCCAGTTAGCAATCCATTCTACCACCTGTCCCTTGACTCTATATTTTTTGACCTTGTTTATTAGTCAATTATGAGGCACCTTATCAAAGACCTTTTGAAAATCCAGATAGATTACGTCTACTGTATTATCATTATCTAGTCTCTCTGTTACCTCCTCAAAAAATTTAATAAGGTTGGTCAAAGAAGATTTTCCCTTTTGAAATCCATGCTGACTATTCATTGTTATATACATTTTTTTTAGCTGCTCTTCTGTCCTCTTCTTTAGTAGGGATTCCATTATTTTTCCTACTGAAGCTGACTGGTCTATAATTCCCAAGGCATGCTCTGCCCCTCTTCTTAAACAGAGGAATCGCATTCGCCGTCTGTCAGTGCTCTGGAACAACACCTTTTTCTAACAAATTATTAAATATGTGTCGTAATGCCTGTGCTAATTCTTCCCTAGATTCTTTTAAAATACATGGATGCAATCCATCTGGACCAGGGGTTTTATCCTCTTTGAGTTTTATTAGTTTATTCAATAAATCCCCTTTTTTATTTTAAAATGTGGAAATCTTCCCATACAAGGTGGGTAATTTTAACTTGAGGAATAGCGTAAGATAGGCAATATCGAATCAGGCACTCATTATACACTACATATAGTCAATTGAGGGGAAATTTAGACTGGGTATGCAATGGGCAGTACATGAGGACATAAGAAATAGGAGCAGGAATAGAATATATGACCTCTTGAGCCTGCTTCGCCATTCAATACGATCATGGCTGATCTTGGGCTTCAACTCCACTTTCCTGCCCGCTCCCCATTTCCCTTGGTTCCCTGAGAGACCAAAAATCTCTCTCAGCCTTAAATATATTCAATGATGGCGCATCCACAATACTCTGGGGTAGAGAGTTCCAAAGATTCACAACACTTTGAGTGAAGAAATTTCTCCTCAGGGGAATTATGTCCTGGCAGAGGGGGTCACAGTGTCGGGAGAAACCAACGCCAAGATCTCCGCATCACCTCTTTTCCGAAAGGCCCGCCGTATTTAGTGCCAAACAGGCAATTAAGTGGACAGTGGCGGGCCTTCCATAGGATCTAGGACCCCATCACTGGAAGTCCCACCCCTGGATAGCTGCCGGCCAATCAGAGGCGGCTAATGCTGTAAGTAACTGTCCTGGAGGCCGAGGAGCGTCGCTGGAGCCAGGCCTCAGGTGTCGGGGTAGGAGGAATCTCACAGGGGTGGAAGGGTTGGCAATAAGGGCTGGGGGGGAGGGCCCTCAGCAGCGACCCACAACCCCCACCTACCCCGGAGCTGGGAAGTAGCCCACATGGTTTTCCGTGGCATGCTTCCCATGCGGTGACATGGCCACCCACCACACAGCTAATTGTGACTGTGGCAGAAAGCGGCCTTCAATTGGGGATTGATTACCCAGTTAAGAGCCTCAATTGATGGTGGGCAGGAAGGTCATTCACAGGTCTTCCCGTCTCAGACTAAATTTTGGCAGAGGCGGGATGGTGGCAGGATCCCCCCCCATGCCACCCAATTTTATAAAAGCAAGATACTGCAGATGCTGGAAATCTGAAATAAAAACAAGAAATGCTGGAAATACTCAGCGGGTCTGGCTGCATCTGTGGAGAGAGAAGCAGAGTTAACGTTTCAGGTCAGTGTCCCTTCTTCAGAACTAGCAAATATTAGAAATGTAAAAGGTTATGAGCAAGTAAAGTGGGGGTGGGGCAAGAGATAACAAAGGAGAAGGTGTAAATAGGACAAGGTCACAGAATAGCTGACCAGAAGGTCGTGGAGCAAAGGCAAACAATATGTTAATGGTGTGTTGAAAGACAAAGCATTAGTACAGATAGGGTGTTAACGGACTGAAAATTGAACAGCCGCAAGTACAAACATGAAAAAAAACAGTGGATAAGCAAACTGAACAAACTAAGATGAAATAAAATAAAATAAACACAAAAATTATTTTTTTTAAATAACTAAAAATAAAAGTAAAATGGGGGGCCCACCCAATTTTATGCTCTCTCCACCTCCAAACCCACTGCAGTGGAGAACATAAAATGCACCCCCCCCCCCCACCCACCCCCATATCTCAGTTCTAAATGATCGGCCCCTTATCCTGAAACTCTGTCCCATTGTTCTTTATTTCCCAGCCAGGGGAATGTTTCAGTGTTTACCCTGTCACGTTCTTTCATAATCTTGAATGTTTTTCAATGAGATCACCTCTTATTCTTCTAAACGCCAGAGAATATTGACCCAATTTACTCAGCCTCTCTTCGTAGGTCAACCCTCTCAACCCAGGGACTAATCTAGTGAACCTTTGCTGTACTGCATCCTATGCAAGTATAGCGTTCCTTAAATATGGAGATGAAAATTGCACACAGTATTCCAGGTGCAGTCTCACCAAAGCCCTGTATAAATGCAGCAAGACTTCTTTATTCTTGTACTCCAATCCCCTTGCAATAAAGCCAACATACCATTTGCTTTCCTAATTGTTTGCTATACCTGCATGCTCACTTTTTTGTGTTCCTTGTCCGAATAAACCCAAATCTATCTGAACATCAACATTTACACATTTCATAGCTTTTTAAAAATATTCTGTTTTTCTATTCTTACGACCAACGTGAATCACCTCACACTTTCCTACATTATAGTCCATCTGCCATCTTGTTGCCCACTCACTTAACCTGTCTATATCTCTTTACAGGCTCTTTGTGTCCTCCTCTCAGCTTGCATTCCCATCTAGCTTTGTATCATCAGCAACCGTAGATACATTACTCTTTGTCTGTTCATCTAAGTCATTAATATAAATTGTAAATAGTTGAGGCCCCAGCATTGATCTTTGTGGCACTCCATTATTTACACCTACCAACTTGAAAATGCCCCATTTATCCCACCTACACTCTGCTTCCTGTCCATTAACCAATTAATATATCACCCCTCACCTCCATGAGCCATTATCTTGCCTATTAACCTTTTGTATGGCACTTTATCGAATGCCATTTGGAAATCCAAGTATACTACATCTTGAGTACTGCTGAAAATAGACACACGTTGTCAAAGCTTTTCGTCTTGCACTCAGCAGGACAATCCATAAGAATACCATTATAAGGGAAGACAACGACTTTATACAGTATGAGAAAACAGTGCTGATTGGTTGGCAAGTGAACTCTGATTGGTAGAGGCGATGCCATGGAGAATGCACCAACTTATGATCCGGTCTAAGGCCATCATTTTCGGCCCTGAAAAGTGCCCAGTCTATCTCAAATTACCCTGGAACTGCAATTTATTCCAAAAATTTGAGCAACAGGTGAAGCTTGCTGTTTCACACTGCTACTATGCAGCAGCAACACATGTGGTGTTCACCACCAACAGGATGCTGCCGTCAAGCCAAAAAGACATCCAGCCTATCACACAAATGAATAATGTGATATATGAATGTCAATGCCAGCGTGATGCTAGGTATCTCGGCTGTACATCCCAAACACTGGGGAATCGTATCAAACAACATGTTACTTCCGCTGTTCACAACGGGCAAGGTACAGGCCGTATCCAACCAGCCGTACTTGCAAAACTCAAAACACAGCGTCCAACATTAGATGTGATTCGCGATTGGACAACATTTGCTAAATAATCCTCAGTGTGCTAAGAATTATGCTGACAACCAATTTAAGACTGTCAGTTGGGGGTCACAGTATGGAGCATTTGCGTGTACTGGAAGCTACATATACTAATACACAGGGCCCTGTTCTTTGCAAACAGAAAGAATATGAACAAACATTGTGCCTGTTTCAGCTAAACAAAATATGTGATAGCCATTTGCTGATTCATTCCTCAGGGCAATTCCTTGACCAATCAGAGTCAAGCTGCCTGGTTTAAATTTCAAACAAAGCTTGGCAGTTAACTGTCACAGTCACCATAAACCAGTGCATTCTCCATGGCAACGCCTCTGCTAATTTTTGAAATTGGTGGACTCTGGAATTATTATTTCCAAACCTTGTCACCTTATAACCATGTCTCTGTAATAGCGATTAGATCTAAACCATTTACCTCTATTTGTGCCATTAGTTCATCTATCTTATTGCAGATGCTCTGTGCATTCAGATAAAATGGCTTCAATTTTTTTTCTACTATTCCCTGCATGGACCTTACTCTCTGATGCACTATTACTGTTAAACTCTCTTACCCCCTCATGACCCACTCAGCTTGTCTTTACCCACATCAATATACTTTTCTATTGCCTGAACTTTTATTTTTGGATTTCTAAATCTCCCTTCACCTGAACCCTCCTCCCTCTCTGTTAGTTTAAAGCTATTTTTCCCTTTTCTGACATGATTTGTTGGTTCACTCTTATGTTTGTATGCTCTGTCCCTTCCAGTCACACTCTGGTTATCATTACCTATAGCACTACCCTGCAGTATTGCCTTGCTCTTTCTCTTTAACTTTCCAAACCTCCCCTTATGTAAAGCCCCCCCCCCCCCCACTATTTAGTTTAAAGCCCTCTGTACAGCCCTAGTTATACAACTTGCCAGGACACTGGTCCCAGCACAGTTCAGATGAAGACTGTCCCAACAGTACAGCTCCCTCTTTCGCCAGTACTGGTGCCAGTCCCCCATGAGTCAAAACCCACTTCTCGTACACCAATCTTAGCCATGCAGTCAACTCTCTGATCTTATTTATCCTACGCCAATTTGCTCATGGCTCAGGGAGTAATCCAGAGATTATTACTTTGTGGTTCTGCTTTTTAATTGAGCTCCTAGCTGCTCATACTCCCTCACAGAACCTTTTTCTTAATCCTACCTATGTGAAAATTAATTATCTCCCATTTTATAGTATTGCTCAAACTCAGAATTCCACCAAGGTGTCTATCCCGGCTGAGAAGATGGACTGGAAACTCAGTAGGATCCGTAGAGAATATGTAAAAAGTAGCCATCTAGCACTATTCTTCAATGACCACCCCAAGCTGTGCAAGAGATCTAGGGTGATTGCCTCTTAGATTTTTCCCTTCTGTTTACAGAGATATGCCTTCCCAGAATGGCATAACTGAGATGAAGCATTATGAGATATGAGCCCACATCCATCACTGTGTGGCAGAGCACGCTAGAGATACACTGACCATGAAAGTCCATGGGCCCTCCTGCTGTAAGACTGTTGGGGAGTGCACAGAGGTGATTATGCTTCCAGGTCCTCGCCTTTGTTGCCAATTCCTTTTGGGGCAGAATCTCTGACTACTCCATACATGACTAATGATGTTTGTTACAGTGGGGTCAAGGGGAAGGAATTCCCACACCAGAATCTTTCTTAGCCCTGGCCTTCTTTCTATTGAGCAGGGTGTACATCATGATGAGTCTCGTAGATGCAGTACTCTTATTGGTAGCTGTGGGGCTCACCTGGGGATACTAGTCTGAACTCTCAAGCAAATTCCTTGCTCTAGATGTTAGAATGGCCCCAATAATGAAGTTGGAATGGGACCAGGTTAAAAAATAATAGTTCACTGTTAATGCTGACAGTTGCACGAGAGACTGGCCAGCACCGCATTTCCCGTTTTGCATTAGGTGGTCTTCCTTTAACCCTGAATACTTTGGTGGGGTAAGGAGTGGAGATCACCAGTAGACTGTGCATTTTCAGGGCCATTGCAACAGCATGATGCTTACCCTGGAATGCTTTAATCCCACTAAGTGAACATCAACTCATTCATATATAGAGGTAAGCACGTAACTATCTATAGACCAAATCATTGGAGTTCATTTACAGCAAAATAGTCATTGTCCAGGTCACCATCACTCCAAAGTCCCCTCCAAGTCAACCACCTTCCTGACTTTCACATATATCACTGTTCCTTCAATGTCATTGGATAAATATACTGGAATTTCCTACTTTACACCATTTGCGGGGAGCATCATCAACACAATGCCCATTTCCGCTTTCTCAGGGCAGTTAAGGATGGCAATAAATGCAGCCTCACCAGTGTAGCCCACATCCCAAGGATAAATGAAAAAAATACCAAGAGGTCCCAAGTTTCAATCCCATTCTGTGCTGTGCTGTGCTGTGCTGTAGGATTGCCAACAGGATTGCAACAATTAATATGTGTTACTGAAGGATGGTTGACTTTGATTATGCTCCTGATTACTACCCAGCAACTGCTGCTGGAAGTGGGTATGCATTGTCATTGGTTGAAGATAGGATTCAACTCAGCAGTAATGCCCCTCATAAGCAATTAGCCCACCAAGATGCACCATTAAGGATCACACATCAATAATAAGCACTTGTGTGAAGTAACTGAAGTGCCCTGCACCTGTGGAACCATACATGAACAAGGAGCCGAGTGGAGAGAAGGCAAAGGATTGGTGGAGAACACTTAAAAGGAAAATAAAAGCCAAATTTTACCTTTGAGTTCAAGATTCTCGACTGGATGTACACATGAATATGACCTGCCCAAACTGATGGCTGTGCTGGGTTTCCTGCAGTCAGACTTGTGCCTCACTGAACTGAAAATGGTCAATACACCAGTGGGCATTTTCAAATTTCTCAGGGAATCAATGAATTACTTAATCACCACTGCTTGTAAATAGGCTATAAATACAGCTGTGCTGTAAGTACTGATTAGGATGCTCAGGCAGTGTCTGTCTAGACAGTTTAGTTTGTGCAGCAGTTCATGTGGGACTTTATCAAAGGTTTTCCTCAAGTATGGATACAACACATCATAAAAGCTTTCTTAATTCACTTGGGATGCAAGTACTTCAAAAAATCTTAAGAGGGTTGTCAGACAGCACCTTCCCCTTGCTGAGACCATGCTGTCATTTACATGGCTATTTTGATGGAAGTAGTCCTCTGTATTTATCCAGAATCATTTTGTTGACTTTTATGAAAATAGCCACATTGTCTTATTTGTAATCTAGTGGGAATCTCCTGATGCAACAGTTATGGAGTTGCCTATTGCAAAACATTAATATAGTGAAGGAATAGAAGCTCTTCTTACAAATATGTGGGCCCAGATTATGGCCAGCTGTAAAAATGACAACATGTGTGAAGTTGATAATTTTGGATGAAGTGGCCAGATAATAAAAACCAGGCTGCTTTTGTTTTTGCTGCTGGGGCTCCATGCTAAATTGTGCAATCTGGCAGGCCTCAGTTACATCAGGTATACAGCAGTTAGCTGCATACTGGCTGCTTCCAGTTAAGTCTTCAGTTGATGCCTGGAAGGTGCTACTGGCCTACAAATTCAGTACAATTTTCAGTTAGAGAGTGTCCAATAACTTAAACACATTTCTTGTATCTACTTGTCCACAATGGTATAGTGGACAATTAACACTACTCTTACTGTTCTATCCAACTATACATAAGCAACAAGAATGCAAGCACAGTTTCTGCAAAAATCCCAGCTATACTTGTTGAATCCTATATCTTACTCTCTGAAGAGGAGCAACAAGTTGTCTGGTGTTCCAAATATAGCATTGCTGCCCAAATGTAGGGATAATAATTGAAGCTTTTACAGATCAATCAAACCACAGTTCTCACTTTGTGTTTCTACAATGGAGTTAGGGTGGAGTAAATCCCTTTAATGTAATGTCAAGTGTTACTGATAACTTTTTGTTCTTTGCAGGTGGGCCTCAGCACCGCAGTGTAAATGATCAATGAGGATGATTTTCATCCTGCTTTTCAAATAGGAATGGGGCAGTATACAGGGAAAATGGCAGGGCCAATTCTTCCTACCAATTCATCCAATCCTTGAAATGAACAGCTAGAGCACCCGCCTGTTCCAGGGAAGTGCCTCATAATGCAAGCACAGAATCATAGAATAGTTACAGCACAGAAGGAGGCCAATCGACTCGTTCTGTTCATGCCACTCTCTGCAAGAGCGACTCAGCTAGTTCCACTCCCCCAGCTATTCCTCATAACCCTGCAATTGATTTATTTTCAGATAATACCCTTTTCAAAGCCGCAATTAAATATGCCTCCACCACACTCTCAGGAAATGCATTCCAGATCCTAACTACTCGTTGTGTAAAAATGTTTTTCCTCATGTTGCCTTTGGTTCTTTTGCCATTCACCTTAAATCAGTGTCCTCTGGTTCTTGACCCTTCCATTAGTGGGAACACTTTCTCTCTCTCTGCTCTATCCAGACCCCTCATGATTTTGAACATGTCTATCAAATCTCCTCTCAACCTTCCCTCCTTTGCATCCTTCCGAAGGTGTGGTGCCCAGAATTGGAGACAGTACTCCAGTTGAGGCTGAACCAGTGTTTTATAAATTTTCACCATAACATCCTTGCTTTTGTACTCTATGCCTCTATTTATAAAGCCCAGGATCCCACAAATCAGGGTCATATGGCGTACATAGGAACCTGATGCAATTTTCAGGTACCAACAGGTGGAATGTACGTTGTGCAAGCACCACCCATTGATACTTGGTCTACAGCAGCCTAATCAGCAGTCCTTCACAAGACTTCTGCATTAATGCTCTACCTAGCCCCATAAAGATACCATCAGCTGCCAGTCCCTCCATGTACCACCCTCCCCTTTAGGCTCTACTTCTGTCTCAGCTCCACAGAGGAGCTGCTGGATTTCTGCCCCACCTCACCCTACCCACCCCACCCCCGCCCCCTCAAATTGGCAAGCTACCATGTCAGCAGTTAGAGTGTTGGCAGCTCGCTGAGAGTATTCAAATGAGGCTGCCATTGCAGAAGCCTAAAGAAACTCCAGAGCAGTAGGAGACAAATTTAGCAGAACCCTGCATACTGACTGTCAGACACTTGGGGCCAGGATACAGGCCACTGTCTCTCAGAGCTTTCAAAATTTGATAGCTACTATTAGATCAATCACACTGAAGTTGAAACATAAATCCTGGGCCCAGTAGAACGATGACAGATGGAGTCAACCTGCATAAGGCTGCCATTTTTCAAGAGAGACAGTGCAAGTCACGCACTTTATCTGTCTCCTCATAGCTCAATGTAAGTCACACTCAGGAGATGAGGTCAGGAGGCCCAGTCACAAGGAACAGAGATTCAGCCAACATTTGGTCCCTTCCAGGACCAAGATGCCATGAGAAGAGGGCTACCACAGCCACATGAGACTTTTGTTCCATAAAGTCAACCATCTACCTCTCATGATGCTGATTGTAGCATGAGAAGCAATAGAATATAAGAGAGAAAATCATGTTTAAATAGCCGGGGAAAGTATGGTGTGTAGAAAGACTAGGTTGGCTAATGTTTACTTATGAAATTGTTGCAATAAAAGAAAAGGAACACTTATTTTGTGCTCAGCTGTTCATGGAGCTCATTAAGACTGGAAAAGCTTAGTGGAAGCAAAGAAATCTGAGGTACAGTGAGCATCTGCAATGTGGATGGCATGAGGAAGCTAAACATGAAGGCAGGAAAAATGGAATAATGGCAATGGAATAAGGGGAAACACTTAAACAGAGGAGAATACTATTTGATTAGTTGTGTAGGATCTCTCTTGCAACTGGCACTGAGAAATCCTCCAGGCAACAATTCTCATGAGGCTCCATTCCATTCTCCCCAAAAACAGCTGAAACTACCTCTCCAGGAATCTCCAGTATCTAGGCCCTTCTGGATGACAAATTTGTGCAGGGCATAGCAAGCTACAGCAGCGCATGATGTACACTCAGGAGAACTTTGCAGAGTTGATCTTTTCGGACAATGAAAGCATTCTTTTGAGGCTCCAATTATTTGACATGATAGTTCTACTGCAGCATGTGCTTTGTTGTAGTTCTCCTGGAAGAGGCCTCATGCCTGATAGCAATGTGTTCACATAATCCCCAATAAACCATCTATTCACTTAATTCTCTTCCTCAAACAGATCAGGGAGGCTGGAATTCCTGAGGATGAAGGCTTCATGACAACTTCCAATGAAGTTGGTATTGACATACAGAATTATATGGAGGTATTTACACATGATCTGAACATTCAATGAGTTGAAATTGTTCCCGTTCAGAAGATTCAGTGGATTTAATGTTGGAGCTTGCAATGCTATGCAGGTGCTATCTACTGCACCCTGAACTTTGGGGGTACCAGTAACTGGATGACCCGACAACAATCTCTTGCTATCATGCAAAACTGCATGAGTTCTCCAGCTCTCTTGTAAATTATATTAGGTTGTTCTGACAGATCCCTGGTTGGTATTATACAGTTTCCACATGTTCACTTGAAAGGAGCCAATGGCACAAAAATTGTGTGCAGTGGTGACTTTTACAGTCAAAGGCACAGCTGATCAACAGATAATCTTGGCTATAGGTCTTCATTGCAAAGGCTGACACAGGTCTCCTATAGTTTATTTTATATAAACTATACTCTTCACACACAAAGCTCCACACTGCTATCTTCAAAAAATTACCAAGAGCTGTAAACTCTTTTTGAGGGGGCAATAACTTGTGCAGTGCATCTTCCTCAAATACTGCTTTACCTACCTTTCCTCCAATAAAATATTGAACAAGGGAATGCCAATTGGGCCTCCCATAATGCTGGCTCTGAATCTTATACTTTGCTGGGGACAAACCATTCCCTGTCAGGCTTTCAGGGCTAAGATCAGCTCTCTGCAGGTGCACTGCAAAAAAAAACTATTCCAAACGATTTCTTCAAATACCACCAATCACTGTTCAAAGCTTCTCAAGACTATAAGCTACAAGTTTCTACCAGTTCAGCAAATTCGGGCAACAGAAACACCTCATTTATTTCATTCTACATTACCCCTGATGCATGGGTTTCTGGCCCATATACCACATTCATTAGAATACATTAAATGAGCTCCAGGCAGTATTGGCTCACACATCACAAGGAGGCCCCAGACCCAAATGAAAACAGCACTGCAGCTATTATATGGGGAGGAGACCTAATGGCAACAGGATCTAGCCTAATTTGCAGGCTTTGCAAAGTTGAAATTCCATGCCAGCATCAATAAAATGCTGGAAATGGTGTGGAAATTTAAGACAAGTGTATACAAAATGTTGCCATGTTAGTTCAAAATTACTACACTGTTTTACTTTATTTCCAGGTGTTAATTATTTTCATGAGTACTTACGAAATAAAAATATACATTGTGGGATCATATAACTTTAAAATGTACCCCTGCATGCCATGTAAAAGGGGATTTAAATCTTCATTATGTCCAGCTGCAATAAAATGTAGATGCACCTTTCTCAGTCAGTGTTGTTTAAAATGAATGAAAAAACACTAAAGGATGTACAGCAAAGACCACACAGCACTAATATCACATTTATTCTCTTTACGCACCTGTGCAAACCTTGCCATCTCCTTGGTAGCCAGGTGTACACTTGCAGACATGGTCATGCTCATTTATTGGAAAACACTGTGCCCTTGCATCACAAGTGTGGCTTCCATCCTGACATGGATTTACAGTATCAGGCCTAGAGTTAACTGTAGAAAGAACATGAGAAATTAATGAATAACTGTATTTTGAAGAAGGGTGTGTATATTGAGGAAGAAGATACGATTTTAGAAGACCAGTTATATGATGACCCAAGGACAGGTGAGCATCTTGATAAGATTTAACCATTATCAGTATTTTACTGTTAGTTTACACACCAGGGAAATCAATCATATCCATAATCATCCAGAACACTGGCACCAAACACAGATCTTAGACTATATTTTATTGGCACAGCTAAAGGAACAAAGAGAAAGCAAGAATGAAGTTGCATTTATATATTGATTCATCACATTCTCCAAAGAACTTTGCAGCCAATGGATTGTCTTTGAAGTGCAGTCACTATTATTGTGTCAGCAAACATGACAGCCAATTTGTGCCCAGTTAAGTTTCACAAACAGCAGATATATGAATGGCCAGATAATGTGCTTTTGGTGGTGTTAGGTGAAGGGCAAGTGATGAACCAGACGTTGTTTAGTTACCCAAGACAATCAACTTTGTTCATTCCCTTCTGGCTACACAGAGGGGGCAATTTATTTCTATAAACCTCTAAACTCTAAGCTCTACTTCACCACCACCTCTCGCTACCCTTCCACTGTCTCTAAATTGTCAGACTTAAGGAATGAGCAGAAATTCGTCTAATTGGGAAGACTGAAGTCATTGTCTTTGGTTCTGGAGTTCTGATGAAAAGTCACAGACCTAAAATGTTATCTCTGTTTCTGGGCCGAATTTTACCCACGACAGACGGGAGCCGTCCACCGACTGAAAAGTCAGTGACGAACCCACCTCCGCCTGGCCTGAGAATCCGGACCGCATTTTACGGTCCCCAGGCCTTTAATTGGTCTGAGGCGGGACTTCCACCTCATTGGGGCAGGAAGTTCTGCCTAATGTAGCTGCCAGCCTGGCAGCTCTTAGTACCAGCAGCGTCACCAGGAGCAGGGCCACTTCTGGGACTGCAACCCAGCTTCGATAAGAAGAGGAAGGACAATCCCGGGAAAAGGTAGGTTTTTGGGCCTCGCCGGGGGTACTTGATCGGGGCTCCAGCAAGGCAAGGGTGGTCGATTGGGGGGACGGGGGGGGGGGGGGGGGGGGGGGAATGTGTTGGCTGTTGGGGGTGGTTGGGGCATCGGGGGCGGCCCTCCATCAGCACAGGGTCTTGATTGGCCTGGGGCAGGTGGGCCAGTTTTTGCCACCGCCGCCCCATGTAAAATGACGGCAGAGGTGGGAGCTGGTCGGGAAGGGCCTCCTGAGTCTCCCACTCCATTTTATGTCCACTACCGCAACACCCACTCCCCCCACCACCACCAACCCACTCTAAAATTCCAGCCTCTGTCTCTGCAGATGCTACCAGACCTCCAGTTCATTTCCAGCAGTTTCAGTTTTTATTACAGATTTCCAGCATCCTCAGTATTTTGCTTTTATCATTATCTTGGTTCCCTGCCACAAACCCCATTTCCTATCCACTAACTCCATCCCTGGCAACTGTCTGAGGCTAAACCACACTGTTTTCAACCCTGGTGTCAGAGATGAGCTTCTGTTCACATATCCACGGTATAGAAACATAGAAACATAGAAAATAGGGACAGGAGTAGGCTATTCAGCCCTTCGAGCCTGTTCCGTCATTCATTATGATCATGGCTGATCATCCAACTCAGTAACCTGTTCCCGCTTTTGGCCCATACCCTTTGATCCCTTTAGACCCAAGAGCTATATCTAACTCCTTCTTGAAAACATACAATGATTTGACCTCAACTGCTTTCTGTGGTAGTGAATTCCAGAGGCTCACCACTCTCTGGGTGAAGAAATTTCTCCTCATCTCAGTCCTAAAAGGTTTACCCCGTATCCTTAGACTATGACCCCTGGTTCTGGACTCCCCCATCATCGGGAACATCCTTCCTGCATCTACCCTGTCAAGTCCTGTTAGAATTTTATAGGTTTCTATGAGATCTCCCCTCACTCTTCTGAACTCCAGCGAATATAATCCTAACTGACTCAATTGCTCCTCATATGTCAGTCCCACCATCCCAGGAATCAGTCTAGTAAACCTTCGCTGCACTCCCTCCATAGCAAGAACATCCTTCCTCAGATAAGGAGACCAGAACTGCACACAATATTCCAGGTGTGGCCTCACCAAGTCCCTGTATAATTGCAGCAAGACATCCCTGCTCCTGTACTCGAATCCTCTCGCTATGAATGCCAACATGCCATTTGCCTTTTTTACCGCCTGTTGGACCTGCATGCTTACCTTCAGTGACTGGTGTACGAGAACACCCAGGTCTCGCTGCATATTCCCCTCTCTCAGTTCCGATGATAATCTGCCTTCCTGTTTTTGCTACCAAAGTGGATAACCTCACATTTATCCACATTATACTGCATTTGCCATGCATTAGCCCACTCACTCAACTTGTCCAAATCACCCTGAAGCCTCCCTGTATCCTCCTCACAACTCACCCTCCCACCCAGTTTTGTGTCATCTGCAAATTTGGAGATATTACATTTAGTTCCCTCATCTAAATCATTAATATATATTGTGAATAGCTGGGGTCCTAGCACCGATCCCTTTGGTATCCCACTAGTCACTGCCTGCCATTCAGAAAAAGACCCATTTATCCCTACTCTTTGTTTCCTGTCTGCCAACTAATTTTCTATCCATCGCAATACACTAACCCCAATCCCATGCACTTTAATTTTACACGCTAATCTCTTATGTGGGACTTTATCAAAAGCCTTCTGAAAGTCCAAATAAACCACATCCAGTGGCTCCCCCTCATCAACGCTACTAGTCACATCCTCGAAGAATTCTAGTAGATTTGTCAAACATGATTTCCCTTTCGTAAATCCATGCTGACTCTGCCAATTCTATCGCTGTTCTCTAATAACTCTGCTATAAAAACTTTGACAATGGACTCTAGAATTTTCCCCACTACTGACATCAGACTGACTGGTCTATAATTCCCTGCTTTCTCCCTACCTCCCTTTTTAAATAGTGAGGTTACATTAGCTACCCTCCAATCTGTAGGAACTGTTCCAGAGTCTATAGAATCTTGGAAGATGACCACCAATGCATCCACTATTTCTAGGGCCACTTCCTTAAGTACTCTGGGATGCACACCATCAGGCCCTGGGGATTTATCGTCCTTCAATCCCATCAATTTCTCCAACACCATTTCTCTACTAATACTGATTTTCTTCAGTTCTCTTTCTCACTAAGCCTGTGTTCCCCAACATTTCTGGTATGATATTTGTGAAGATCCTTTGTGAAGACAGAACCAAAGTATGCATTTAGTTGGTCAGCCATTTATTTGTTCTCCATAATAAATTCCCCTGTTTCTGACTGTAAGGGACCTACATTTGTCTTCACCAATCTTTTTCTCTTCACATACCTATAGAAATTTTTACAGTCAGTTTTTATGTTCCCTGCAAAATTGCTCTCGTACTCTATTTTCCCCTTCTTAATCAATCCCTTGGTCCTCCTTTGCTGAATTCTAAACTGCTCCCAATCCTCAGGTCTGTTGTTTTTTCTGGCGAATTTATATGCCTCTTCCTTGGACCTAATGCTATCTCTAATTTCCCTTGTAGGCCATGGTTTGGCTACCTTTTGCACCAGACAGGGATAAACAATTGTTGCAGTTCATCCATGCGCTCTTTAAACGTTTGCCATTGCCTATCCACTGTCATCCCTTTAAGTAATGTTTCCCAATCCATCATAGCCAACTCGTGCCTCATACCTTCGTAGTTTCCCGAACTAAGGTTCAGGACCCTAGACTCAGAATCAGCTATGTCACTCTCCATCTTGATGAAGAATTCTATCATATTATGGTCGCTCATCCCCAAGGGGTCTCGCACCACTAGATTGTCAATTATTCCTCTCTCATTACACAATACCCAGTCTAGGATGGCCTGTTCTCTAGTTGGTTCCTCAACGTATTGGTCCAGAAAACCATCCCGTATACACTCCAAGAATTCCTCCTCTACGGTATTGTGACTAATTTGATTTGCCCAATCTATATGAAGATTAATGTCACCCATAATTACAGATGTTCCTTTATCACAAGCATCTCTAATTTCCTGTTTAATGCCATTCCCAACATCACCACTACAGTTTGGAGGTCTATATACAACCCCCACTAACATTATTGCCCCTTAGTGTTTCTCAGCTCTACCCATACAGATTCCACATCGTCAGAGCTAATATCTTTCCTCACTATTGCGTTAATTTCCTCTTTAACCAGCAATGCAACTCCACCGCCTTTTGCTTTTTGTCTGTCCTTCCTAAATACTGAATACCCCTGGATGTTCATTTCCCATCCCTGGTCACCTTGCAGCCATGTCTCCGTAATCCTGACTATATCATACACGTTTACATCTATTTACGCGATTAATTCATCCACTTTATTGCGAATGCTGTGTTTTAAGGCACAAAGCCTTAAGGCTTATCTTTTTAACATTACTTGTCCCCTTCCCACTATTTTTCACTATGACCCTGTTTGATTCTGGCCCTTAATTTCTCTGCCTATCACTTTTCTTATTCCCCTTACTGTCTTTTGTTCTTGTCTTTGATCCCCCTCCTCTGATTCCTTGCAAAGGTTCCCATCCCCCTGCCATTTTAGTTTAAACCCTCCCCAACCACTCTAGCAAATACTCCCCCTAGGACATCAGTCCCGGTCCTGCCCAGGTATAACCCAGTTTGTATTGGTCCCACCTCCCCCAGAACCGGTCCCAATGTCCCAGGAATCTAAAACCCTCCCCCTCACACCATCTTTTCAGTCACGTATTCATCCAATATATCCTGCTATTTCTACTCTGACTAGCACGTGGCACTGGTAGTAATCCTGAGATCACTACCTTTGAGGTCCTACTTTTCAACTTACTTCCTAGCTCCCTATATTCTGCTTTTAGGAACTCATCCTTTTTTTTTTTTACCTAGGCTGTTTGTACCAATGTGTACCACTGAGACTGCCTAACTCCATCTCTGTCTAACATTGCCTGACTCTGCCACGACCTCAGCTCAGCTGCTGAAACCCTCATCCATGACTGTGCTACCTGTAGACTTGACTATTCCAATGCACTCCTGGTCAGACTCCCACCTTCTACCCTCCATAAACATAAGCTCATCCAAAACACTGCTGCCTATATGCTAACTCGCACTTTACCCTTATCCAACCAGTATAAAGTACTTGTTGCCTGTGTGATGAGGAAGAAGTCTGCACAGTAGATGATCAAAGTGACCAATGGCACCATGGTAAAAAGGTCATTCAAGTGAGGGGAGTGAAAAGGAATATGGTAGTGATTGAGGATAGTATAGTCAGGGCAATAGAAATTGTTCATTGCTGCTGTGATTGGGAGTGCCAAAGGTTGTATTGCTTGCTGGAGCCAAGGTTTAGGACATCTCCTCAAGGCTGGAGAAGAACTTGGAGTGGGAGAAGGAGGATCCATTGTTGTGGTCTATGTAGGAACCAACAACATATGTAGAACTAGGATTGAGGTTGTGCTGAGAGTTTGAGGAGCTAGGATCCAAATTAAAATGCAGAACCTCACAGGTAATAATCTCTGGATTGTTACCTGAGCCACATGCAAACTGGCAAAGGGATAAACAGATTAGAAGGTTAAATGCATGACTGAAAGAATGGTATGGGGAGGTATGAGTTTCAATTCATGGCACTGGCACCAGTATTGGGGAAAGAAGGAGCTGTTCTATTGGGATGGGCTCCACTTAAACCTGGCTGAGACTAGTCTACTGCTAAATCAAATAATGAGGGCAGTAGATAGAGCTTTAAATGAATGGTGGAGTGGGGGTGGGGAGGAGTAGGATTCAGGAAAGGGTAAATTCAAAAGCAGTAAGAGAAATGTCAAAGCAGTAGTACAGAGTAGCGATTTGGGTAAAAATAAGTGGAGCCGGTCAGGAAGAGACAGACAGCTGAGCAAAGGTAATAGGACATTTGAGACTAAAGGTGACATCAGGGAAAAATAGAAAAAAGTTAAAGCTACAGACATGGGGGAAATGTTTGCTTGTGTAGCACTGCTTCAAATTGGCACGATGAACAATGGGTAGACTCTCCAGGGGCAGACAGCACCGCAGGATGCTACCTGCATGGCTTAAGTGGTATTCACCAATGATATCAATGTAGAAACCCACGTGGGCTGATTGGCTATTGATCTGTGATACTGCCTGCCACAGAGAATCTATGTAGTCTACATAGTGCCAATTTGAAGCAAAGCTACGGAAACAAATTTTCCCCCCATTACATCGGAGTGTGCGAAGCATTCGCAACAAAATAGATGAATCAATAGCACAGATGGAAACAAATGGGTTTGATATAATAGTCAGAGTAACCAAGGTTAGGAATTAAATATTCCAGGATACCGGGCATTTCCAAGAGATAAGCAAAATTGAAAAGAAGTGGAGGGGGTGGGGCGATATTTATTTTTTATTTGCTCGCAGGATTTGGGTGTCGCTGGCTAGGCCAGCATTTATTGCCCAGCCCTGATCACCCTTGAGAAGATGGTGTTGAGCTGCCTTCTTGAACTGCTGCAGTCCTTGGGATATAGTTACACCCACAGTGCTGTTAGGAAGGGAGTTCCAGGATTTTGACCCCGCGACAGTGAAGGAATAACAACATAGTTCCAAGTCAGGATGGTGCGTGGCTTTGATGGGAACTTGCAGATGGTGCTGCTCCCATGCATCTGCTGCCCTTGTCCTTCTAGGTGGTAGAGGTCAGAGGTTTTGAAGGAGCCTTGGTGATTTGCTGCAGTGCATTTTGTGTATGGTACACACTGCTGCCACTGTGCATCGGTGGCGGAGGGATTGAATGTTGAGTGGTGGATGGGGTGCCAATCAAACGGGCTGCTTTGTCCTGGACTGTGTCGAGCTTCTTGAGTGTTGTGGGAGCTGCACTCATCCAGGCACGTGGAGAGTATTCCATCACACTCCAGACTTGTGCCTTGTAGATGGTGGACAGGCACTGGGGAGGCAGGAAGTGAATTACTCGCTGCAGAATTCCCAGCCTCTGATCTGCTTTTGTAGCCACGGTATTTATATGGCTACTCCAGTTCAGTTTCTAGTCAATGGTAACCCCCAGGATGTTGATAGTGGGGGATTCAGTGATGGTAATGCCATTGAACATCAAGGGGAGATGGTTAGATTCTCTTTTGTTTGAGATGGTCACTGCCTGGCACATGTCTGGTACGAATGTTACCTGCCACTTATCAGCCCAAACCTGGATGTTGTCCAGGCCTTGCTGTATATGGACATGGACTGCTTCAGTATCTGAGGAGTCGTGAATGGTGCTGAACATTATGCAATCATTAGCGAACATCCCCACTTCTGACCTTATGATGGAGGGTGGGTCATTGATGAAGCAGCTGAAGATGGTTGGGCCTAGGACACTACCCTGAGGAACTCCTGCAGTGATATCCTGGGACTGAGATGATTGATCTCCAACAGCCACAACCATCTTCCTTTGTGCTAGGTATGACTCCAACCAACGCAGAGTTTTTCCCCTGATTCCCATTGACTCCAGTTTTGCTAGGGCTCCTTGATGCCATACTTAATCAAAAGCTGCCTTGATGTCAAGGGCAGTCACTCTCACCGCACCTCTGGAGTTCAGCTCTTTTATCCATGTTTGAACCAAGGCTGTAATGAGGTCAGGAGCTGAGTGGCCCTGGCAGAACCCAAACTGAGCATCAGTGAGCAGGTTATTGCTGTGCAAGTGCCACTTGATGGCACTATCAGTGGGCCCTTCCATCAATTTGCTGATGATTGAGAGCAGACTGATAGGGTGGTAATTGCCTCGGTTGGATTTGTCCTGCTTTTTGTGCACAGGACATACTTGGGCAATTCTCCACTTTGCCGGGTAGATGCCAGTGTTTTGCTGTACTGAAACAGCTTGGCTAGTGGCGAGGCTAGTTCTGGAGCCCAAATCTTCAGTACAATTGCCGGAATGTTGTCAGGGCTCATAGCATTTGCCGTATCCCGTGCCTTCAGCCGTTTCTTGATATCACGTGGAGTGAATCAGATTGGCTGAAGACTGGGGACCTCAGGAGGTGGCTGAGATGGATCATCCACTCGGCACTTCTGGCTGAAGATAGATGGATGGATGCAAATGCTTCAGCCTTGTCTCTAGCCCAATGATAAAGGGTGGGATAAAGGTAGTAGAGAGAAAGGATATTAGCTTAGAAAATCAAGATGTAAAATCAATTTGTGTGAGGCTGAGATGCACAAAGGTACAGAAAACACTGATTGGAGTTGTTTATCGACCCGTAATGGCAGATGTACTATCAGGCAGAGTATAAATTAGGAAATTAGAGGTGCATGTAACAAGGATTATACAGTAATCTTGGGGAACTTTAACATTCATATAGACTGGGAAAAACAAATTTGCAGTCGTAGCATGGAGGAAGAGTTCATGGAATGCATTCAAGATAATTTTCTAGATCAGTATGTCAAGGAACCAACTGGCGAACAAAGTATTTTCGATCTAATATTGTACAATGAAAAAGGGTTTGGGGAAGAGTGCTCATGATATGATATAATTTTATAGAGATTGAGAGTCTTCAATCTGAACAAAGCGAACTACATAAGTGGGAGCGAGTTGGCTAATGTAGATTGGGAAACTAGATTAAAAGATAAAGTACAGGATAAGCAATGGAAAACATTTAAAGAATTAATTCATAATTTGCAATGAATATATATTCCCCTAAGGAGTAAAAACCTCACAGAAAGAGTGGTTCAACCATTGCCAACAAAAGAAGATGACGTTAGATTAAAGGAAAAGGCTTATAATGTTGCCAAGAAGAGTAGTAAGCCTGAGGATTGGGAGGATTTTAGAATTCAGCAAAAGATGACCAAGAAGTTGATAAGAAATTGATCAAGAAAGAAAAAACAGAATGAGAGTAAACTAGAATGAGATATAAAAACAGATTGTAAAATCATCTATAGGCATGTAAAAAGGAAAAGATTAGCAAAAGTAAACATGGGTGCCTTAGAAGCAGAGACAGGAGCAATTATAATGGAGAATAAGGAAACGGCAGAGACATTACTAAGACTACCTACTTCCACCTCTGTAACATAACCCGACACCTACTCTGCCTCAGCTCATCTGCTGCTGAAACACTCTTTTGTGCCTTTGTTACCTCTGTTCCAATGTTGGTCTTCCACATTCTACCCTCTGTAAATTTGAGGACATCCAAATCTCTGCTGCCTGTTTCCTTGCTGACATTCAGTTCCATTCACCTATCACTCCTTTGCTCACTGACCTACATTGGCTTCCAGTTAAGCAACGCCTTGATTTTAAAATTCTCATCCCTGTTTTCAAATTCCTCCATGTTCTCAACCCTCCTTATCTCTGTAATCTCCTCCAGCCCCACAACCCTCTGAGATATGTGAGCTCATCTAATTCTGGCTTCTTGAGCATCCCGATTTTAACTGCTCCACCATTGGTGGCAGTGTCTTTATCTGGCTAGGCGCTAAGCTCTGGAATAACCTCCCAACTCGCCACCTTGCTTTCTTCCTTTAAGACGCTCCATAAAACCTACCTCTTAGACCACGTTTTTCACCATCTGCCCTAATATCACCTTAGTGGCTCGGTGTCATATATTGTTTTATAATGCTCCTGTGAAGCACCTTGGAACCTCTTATTAAGTTAAAGGCACTATATAAAAATAAGTTGTTGTTGTTAAATGAATACTTTGTAGCTGTCATCATGGTAGAAGACATAAGGAACATTCCGGAGGTAGTGGGGAACCAAGGGCCTATGGGGAACCAATAATCTAGTGACAATGAAGAACTTAAATTAATTAATATTAGTAAAGACCTAACACTGGAAAAATTAATGGACCAAAAGCCAACAAATCCCCTGGACCTAATACAAAAGCAAAATACTGTGGATCCTGGAAATCTGAAATGAAAACAGAAAATGCAGAAAATACTCAGCAGGTCTGGCAGCATCTGTGGAGCGAAATAGATTACATTGCAATGTAAGAAACATAGCAGCCAATTCGCACACAACAAGCTGTCACAAACAGCAATGTGATAATCATCAGGTACTGTTTTTGTGATGTTGATCAAACAGAATAGTTTAAATGGTGAGCGACTGGGAAATGTTGGTACTCAGAGGGACCTGGGTGCCCTTGTACATGAATCACAGAAAGCAAGTACAGCAAGCAATTATGAAAGAAAAGGATATGTTAGCCTTTGTGACAAAGGAATTGGAGTACAAGAGTAAAGAAGTCTTACTGCAATTATATTGGGCCTCTGTGAGACCACTCATGGAATACTATGTACAGTTTTGCTCTCTTTACCTAAGGAAGGATATATCTTAGAGGGAGCGCAATGAAAGTTCACTAGACTGATTCCTGGAATGAGGGGATTGTCCTATGAAGAGAGATTGAGTAGACCAGGCCTATATTCCCTCGAGTTCAGAAGAATGAGAGGTGATCTCATTGAAACATATAAAACTCTTAAGGGACTTGACAGGGTAGATGGTGGGAGGGCGTTTCTGCTGGCTGGGGAATCTAAAACTAGGGGGTCACAGATGTCACCCATTTAGGACTGAGATGAGCAGAAATTTCTTCACTCGAAGTGTTGTGAATCTTTGGAATTCTCTACCCCAGAGAGTTGTGGATGCTCAGTCATCGGGCATATTCAAGACAAAGATTGATAGAGTTTTGGATATGAAGAGAATCAAGGAATATGAGGATAGTGCAGGAATGTGGAATGATGTGGCAGTTCAGACATGATCTTACTGAATGACAGAGCAGGCTCGAAGGACTGAATGGCCTCCTGCATCTCCTATTTCTTATGTTCTTACCAAATCCCATTCACCCATCACCCAGTCCTTGCTGACGCACATTGCGCAATGTCTCAATTTTAAAGTTTTTATCTTTGTTTTCAAATCCCTCCATGACCTTGCCCTTCCCTATCTCTCTAACCTCCTTCAGCCCTACAACTCACCAAGATATCTATGCTCCTCCAATACTGGTCTCCTGCTCATCCTCAATTCTGATCGCTCCACCATTGGTGGCTGTGTCTCCAGCTGCATAGGCCCTGAGCTCTGGAATTCCCTTCATAAACCTCTCCACCTCTCAGTCTCTCTTTCCTCCTTTAAGATGCTCCTTAAAACCTACCTCTTTGACCAAGGTTTAGGTCATCTGCCCTGATATCGCTTTATGTGGCTCGGAGTCTAAGTTTGTTTGTTAATGCTCCTGTGAAGCACCTTGGGACATTTTACTGCATTAAAGGCAAGATGTTGTTGTTGTTGTAATCTGACCCATGTCAGATTGTAATCTGCTTCAGTTACTTTATACTTCCTTTTAGTGCCTTTTCCTAATTGGATTAATTTAGATTTCAAATTTAAACAACTATTTTCGCAATGAATTACCATTATTAGAAAGAGAATTGTGCTTCAGATGAGTGTTGAAGGAAAGATATTCGGAATGAGTAGAGGCAGAGAGAATGGACTCACAAAGCAGACAGACATAAAGACAATGTGGCCATTAACAGATACAGGATTTCTAAATGACATTCTAATTTAAATCTTAATGTTCATTAAAATCTAACTTTAATTCAGCAGGAAGTGTTTGTTTGTAGCCTGTGTTCACATTTAGTCATAATAACTAATCAATAGGTAAATAACATTAAAAATCAAGGCAATTGAATGGACCCGCCTGCTTGTATCATTTCTCAGCTCCAGGGTGTTTTGTAATGTTTGTACCACCAGAACTAAGTGAAGGTGGCTAGAGACAAACAATTACTAAAGGTATACTTTGGAAGAAGTTATATTCTTTAAGCACTTTCAAAGTTGATTCCATCTCAAGACAGCACATTTACCATTGAAATTAATAGTTCTAAGGAAAACTTGCATAAACAACTATAAGACATCAATAGTCTTGAGGTTATGCTGTGTTCCCATAAGTGGTCCCAATATGGGAGTTGCATTATACATGACAGTGTGTCCTCTGTGATAATAATATAATCACATTAACAGAGTTGTCATCATCCTTTTAATAGCAACTACAGCAGACAGCAGTTTTAAATATGCCCTGCAGCAATCAAAGAAGGTTCAATGTTCTGGTCAGTCCTACCATTAAACCCAGCTCAATAAAAGGATTAATTGTCTTAAGTTCATTCTTATTTGGAAAAATATCCTTACCAAAAGCAAATTCAATTGTTAGAAAGGAAACGTGTTATAAAAAGAATGACCGTTTGCCAGTAATAGTAAACATAATTTATATCAATGTACAAAATACTTCCCTATTCGCAACACGCAATCTTACTAGAAAGGGTCCTGCATATTTTAAATTAGCTAGCTCATGATCTGCTTCTCCCATCAGAAACTTTATTTCATGCATTGAATCACTTGACTTCCTGACCTCAGGCCTGTGGCCAATTTATTCACTTGTTCAGAGTAAAAAGAGCTTTGTTAAGATCTGACATATTAAGCTGCTCTCTCACTCTTTTCAATGCCCTTGGTGTTCAGTCATTATTCTCTTCCTGCTTATCTCCTTTATGAATGTCTGTTTATTGCTTAATACATGAGCAAGTACTTTCTACACATGCAGGAACAAACAGAAGACATGGGTCAGATAGTTTGCAATTAGTCATTTAGTATGTGTTATTGCTCAGAAAACCAAAGTACATTGTTCAAAGAGCAAGAACCAGCAGGTGCAGGCAGATGTTTATTTATTTAGAGATACAGCACTGAAACAGGCCCTTTGGCCCTTTGAGCCTGTGCCAACCAACAACCACCCATTTATACTAATCCTACATTAATCCCATATTCCCTACCCCATCCCCACCATCTACCTACACTAGGGGCAATTTACAATAGCCAGTTTACCTATTAACCTGCAAGTCTTTGGCTGTGGGATGAAACCAGAGCACCCAGCAGAAACCCACGTAGTCACAGGGAGAACTTGCAAACTCTGCACAGACAGTACCCAGAACTGAACCTGAGTTGCTGGAGCTGTGAGGCTGTGGTGCTAACCACTGTGCTGCATATTGTTTAACATGTATTTCTAAGACTGACTGCCAACTCTTTGAATCCAAAAGAGCATGGCTAGGATATTGTTTAAACTGCGAAATGCACATTTATTATTTTTTATAAGCAGTCTTATCATTTAAAACAGGCACTGAAATTCCAATATCTTATTCTTCTCCACAGAGCTAATAAAGGAATGCAAAAACAGACCGAGATTCTAATCCAAATATCATTTACCTCTGGCGGGTCCAATCTGGTTGATCATTGCATATCTAACCACCTGCTCATTCTGATCATATAGCACAAAAATACGGTCAGCGTTAAGTTGTTGAGTGGCTGGAATGGTCCTTGGTGCATGTTCACAGTCATAGTAGGTAATATTCTGTCTCAACTGATATTGAAGTGTCTGTGTCTCACCATTCCTGGATTCAACAGTATACTCCCTGTAGGCTGTAGATGTCATTGCTGCAAAAGGGAAGTTTGAAAACAAAAGTAACATTTGTTACAACTGTTTTCAATGTTAAAATTAAAAATGAAAGATCTTGATAACTAATATTGTTTATACTTCTCAGTGCATCATGTGAAATGTATGACAGTGTTCACACAGACACCTGTATAGTATGAAATGGTTTGATGCATTTACAAAGCTTCAGTTAAGGATGTTATATGCCCTTCCTAGTGAATGGCAAGCTAAATATTTAACAGCTGCTTGCATTTCAGAGAAAAATTCGAGAAATCATGATTTTAAAAAATAGTAAATCTTAATTTTTCACATGGCAACTAAAATGAAGACAAGTTTAAAAATAAAAAAATGTAAAAAAAAAACAGCTTAACGATGTTGACATACCAGAATTGGAGCGGTGGTAGAGTTCATCATATGGCTGGATCTGGACTGTAGCACCTTGGGCAATATTAGGCAACTCGCCCTCAATCTCAGTGGCAACACTGAGATAATTCTGTGTATCCAGACCTTGAGCTATTTGCATTATATTTAACTTCTCATTGCCGGGATAGAAGGTGACATCAACATTGCGAATAAATTTAGCACCTAGAAGACATTTTTAAAATTAGGTTATGCAATGAAAGCAACGTGCTACTGCAATACTACATTTGTTACAATTTCTTCTTTCCTTACACCTCCTCTTCTAAAACCAATAATTCACTTGATGGTTACTCAACTAAGTGGCCATTCTTCATGTGTGAGTGTGGACACTAAGCACCTAACAAATGTGGAGAAAATCACAACTGAACCAGGTCATATCCGCACATGTGCATTTCAGCTGGGGTCACTGGATAACAAGCAGGAGCAAGGAACTGTGACCAATGTTTTTCCTCCAACCTACTCTGGAGATGTTGAGGTCAACTGTAGCACTACCATGGCGACCCTGGAATGGTATATCCTGTCTGTATTACTAGCATCACTACAGTCAGAAAACCATTAGATGATATATACTGTACACAATGATATTCACATGCATACAGAGAATAGTGAAATAAAAACTGAAATTTGGGTAAATGAAAAGTTACCCTTAACAGGTTAGTCAGCATCTGATGGAGAAAGGCAGGTTAACACTTTTGAGTCTGTGCTCTGTAAAGGTCAACTAACGCAACACAGACCAGGAGCTCAATTTTAACTCTTGTGCAAGTGGATGGATTTTGAATGGGTTAAAATCAGGCCCCAGATATCAAAGCTGAGACATTCTAATACTGTACCATGTGGTGCCTTTAACTGCTGAGCCATATAAGCAAATTCTGTAAATTTAAATAATGAACAAATGTAGACAGTAACTCAAAATTGGTAAATGAACCACAGATTATTTTCTTTACTACTGTTTAAAATTAAGAGGAGGGTTTCAAAATCTCCTTTAAAACTAGTTATGTTAAGTCACACAATATAACTCGAAGTTAGTTTGGGTTCAAGCTCTGATCAGTGTCCACAACGTTAGGCATTAAGTACTGATCTTTGCAACCACACTTAAAGAGCACCAAAGGGGTTTTTACTCAACTGCATAACACAGTTTCCAGGTGGGCTTTTACATCAAAAGGAGTCAGGGATCAGGAGTTGACAACTCTTCACTTATCAAACTCCTCACATACTCTGGATATTGGGCATATGTCAAATTTCAATTAAAATTAGACAATGTAGCCTCACTTACCTGCAATGCTTAAACCATTTTTGAAGCCTGGTTGCTCTACAGCAAACAACCATCCAAAAAGATCTCCAATTATTGACAGTGATTGCATTGCCCAACCTACAATCTCAGGAATTTGGCTAATAGCTGTAAAGGCTCGCCCATCATTTACAACTACATATGCATGCAGATCAGCATTCTGAAACTCCACAGGCATTCGACTGGTTCCAACCTTTAATTTTCCATTTACTTTTCCATTCACACGCTGTGTAACACCTGCAGAAAAAATAATCAAATGATCACATAAATGTATAAATGGACAGTTTCTAAGCCCAGTGATAAATTTAGATTAAGCTAGGAACTTTATTTTAATTTTTCTAAACTACCTTCTGGTAGACATTCCCTTCCATTTCCATAGTAACCAGAATGGCAATGGCAGCAGAATCCACTTGAGTAATCAGCACAATAAGCCTGCTGGGAACATTGCCCCTGGTTTCTCTCACAGGTTTCCCTTGTATCCGTACTGTAAGTGAAAACTGAAAGACAAGGAATGCCTTAATCAGAATATCCACATTTGTTCAGATTACAACAAAGAAAATATCAGACCAACATATTTACCACTGGTAATATCGGCACAGGTTTTATTGGAATAACCATTGTGGCTTGCTTTGAAAAATTTGTATCACTAGGTCCCAGAAAACTAAGGAGAAAGTACGTTGTGAAATCCCTATATACTACTCCTACAAATACAAACTCCATCATACAATAATTTTATTTTTACTTTCATTATTTTTCAATAACTGCACTGCTTAATGCCTGGACATAAAATTGTCAAAATGTATAGTTCATTAGCATTCATATTTGATATACAGTACATTGTGCTAATTAAATATTGCTACAAATTATCTAAAAACTTCCATATCTATTGCAAAAGTGTTTTTGTATATTTGAATGGTAAACTCTGCTTCTATCGACTATTACAGATTAGAATAGTACAGGCTATAATTTCAAAAGTGAGTTTTTAATCATAATATATTGATCAAATACATAACCATATTTGAAATCAACTTTCCAAGTCACTTACCACCGGTACCTAGCTCCTCATCTTCTTCCACACTGACAACGTGTCTATCTTGTGTAACTGGTAATCTATTTATAGGCAAAGATTCAACTTCTGAGTATCCATCAGGGTATCTTGGCCCGGTCCGAACCTCAGGGTACCTCTCAGGATATGATGACCCCGTATCAGTTTCTGGGTACCTTTCAGGATATGATGGCAAAGCCCCAGACTCAGGGTATGATGACACAATGCCTGCCTCTGGATAACCTTCAGGATAGGATGGTATAATGCCTACATCTGGATATGGTGGGTCCTCTGGAATACCATCAACTCTCTCCTGAGGTTCTGTGGATACAGAGGGTATGTATTCAAACTCATCTTCATCATCATCTTCATAATATTGTTTGAAATCTTCAGTCTCAGTGTATTCAGATTCGAGTATATTAGGCATAACTGGACCACTTAAGGTACTGTCCAATGTTACAATAGAATCCTCTCCTGATGGTGCCCCTCCTACTTTTGCTTGCATTATATTGTTGAATGAAGAAGTTCCACCAATATGAAAAACCCAAACTCCTCGGGCACCTGAATTGCCCATCCTATAGTGGTCATAAAATAATGAGTTTAGTCTTTACTCAATACTCATTTTCTAAATGGCATTTGTAAGCTTTAGTTATTAGTGTTTCAAGCAGATTTTCAGTAAAGTTCAGCAAAACTCCTCTTTGCCATTCAAAGTAATTCCAATTAGTCATATGTACAACTTACTGAATATTAAGCCTAGCACAATATCTCACATCTCCAAAACTTACAGAACTGAGTCTTTGATATTTTACTAATTGAGAATGTATTCATCTAGGATATCAAATAATGTTCAGTTCTTAATATACATAAAAGCTTGCCACAATGTGGCTAGCTAATTGCTCAAATTTCATTAAATGACACATGGCTCAATATTTATTTACTTAAGTTGCTTTGTAACAAGAAACAACTGCATTTATATAGTGCCTTTAACATAGTTAAAAAGACCCTAGACACTTCACAGGATTGCCATGGACAAACACTGATGGCAGGCCAAAGAAGGAGATATTAGGGCAGCTTGGTCAAAGAGGAGTGCTTTTAAAAAGGAGCAAGGTGGAGAAGCAAAGAGGTTTAAAGGGGCAAAATTCTACATGGCTGTGAATGAAATGTACTCACTGATATAGGTTTTTCACAGATTGCTCATTGCTGGTAACACTGTAATAAGGACCCTCTCTTTTCCGCAGCAAGTACCCAGTTTCCCCTCTGCTGAAGCCCACCCGAGCAGGCAGCTCTATCTGAACATTGTAGGACTCTTTAGGACGGGTCCCAAAGAAGTGCAACCCATCTTCTGGGTACAGAAAAATTGCATAGGTGTTTGACTCATCAAAAGCCAACAGTGCTTGAAAGGTGTTGAACTAAAAGAGAAAAATATGCACAAATTCCATTTAGTTGCACCAATTTTTCATTTCATAAGAATAAATCTATTTAAACAGACAAAAACTAAATAGAAAACTGGATGTTTTACATCAATTAAATAGGGGAATTTCAATGTTAGTTCCAAAAGAAATCTCTTGTTGAGAAACAACTGGTCAATTAGTGATGGAAAAAGTGTGTATTTGGGTTTTGACAAACTCAGATTGATTTGAATAGGCAAATATGAACTAAATTTTGTCTTAAATATTGCGATAAGTGCAACCGCCATGCTGAATTTTGTGGGGCCGGCGGGGCTCACAGTACCGGGCCAAAAAGGCAGGGGAAGCCCTGCCTCGGTCTTTCGGATCCACCCCGGTTTGATCTTAAGGTGTTCCAGCCAATCACAGGGCCTGCAGCTCAGATGAATCAGCAGTGCTACAGGGAGCAGTGGCTACTGCTGGTACTGCAAGAGGCCTTGGACCCTTGGAAAGAGATGTAGTGGTTTTTGTCGAGGTTCATCCCAAGCAGCTCTGTAACACAGGAATCTGTGCTCTATGGGCTGTTCCCAGGGATGTACACTGAGAAAAACATCAACTGCTGCTGGAGGAGTATCAATTCGGTGAAAGAGGCCCTTTGGTCTGCCTGAAACTTGCTGGTCTTCCAGCGCAAAGAGCTGTCCACGACCGAATGTTGCAGACTGGCACGTTCCAAGATCCAGGAAGACGTGCTGAGGGACGCACTAAAACTTGGGGCAGCCGCAGCAAAGGCTCAATGGGGAAAGACCACAGTGTAAGATCCCCCCACCAAGCTGAACTGAGGGGCTGGATCCATGGAAAACCCTTCGAACTGTATCGGGAAAATTTTTGTTTGCTGTAAAATGTATATGGCATAAAAAATGAAATGGAAGGGTGGTGAGGCAACTCACTCCTGTGTTGAAGGAAACTGACTTCCTTTGCACTGTTTGTATTTTTTGACTTGGTGCTATTAGGAACTGTTTTGTAACATATTTTTTTACAGATTTTTATGAATAAAGTATATTTTGGAAATTTAAAGAAAGGCCTTGAACCAATTAATGTGCATAGCATTAAATCCACTACGTGATGTGTTTCAACCTTGGATTACCTCACCAAGGTCAAAGCCGACCTACTGTTTCTGCAGGAGTGTGGAATACCACACCTCAGCACCTAAAGGCAATGGTTGCGATGGTGGTCCCACGGGCCATCGATCTGGTCAGTGGGTAATGATTCCCGTTCCTCTGGCCTGGGTATTCTGCTGCGGGAGGTAACTTCACCATCTCCGATGTTAAGGAGGTGGTGCGTGGTCGCCTCCTCGTAGCAGATGTAATGTACAACAATGCTCCGCTCTGGTTGATCAACATGTACGTCCCGGTTCAATGCAGCAAGCGGCTGACCATCTTCCAGCAGCTCCCACTGCTGCTGGCGACATCCAGGCCGGTCATCCGAGGCGGTGACTTCAACTGCATCATCGGTTCAGCTGGACGATCCGGCACAGACGACAGCAAACTGGACGCTACATCCAGATTCCTAATAGAAACAGTAAAAGATGCCAAAATGTACGACATCTTCAGCAAACCTGCAAATGGAGCGCAGCGTAGATGCACATGGTCAAGAACGGACAGGTCTGCCCATTCCAGGATTGACTTCCTGTTTGTGTCCCGTGCTGTCACGGTCAGATCCACCAACGTCAAGCCGGTGTTCTTCTCCGACAATTGCCTCTTACAGGCTGACTGTCACTTACAGGATGACCAGCGGGTTGGCAGGGGGATATGGAAGCTCAATGCTACACTGCTAACCCCAGAGAACGTGGAGGAACTCAAAAGGGATTACAAAGGGTTGAGGACTGTGAAACCCCTCTGAGTCTCCAGTTCACTGGTGGGAGGCGATCAAGGAGAACATCAAGAGGTTCTCTATCCACAAAGGTGTTCAGAGGACGAGAGAGAGACAGAGGGAAATGTCCCGACTCCAGAAAAGTATGCAAACTCTGCTCCGGCTGCAGTCGATGGGGGTCAAGGTCAAGGAGGACCTCCATTTGGTGAAGAGCCAGCAGGCCTCGCTCTTTGCCACGGAGGCCTCCAAGATCATCTTCTGGTCCAGAGTCCACTCCATTGCGCAGGTACACAGAGAGAGCTCTGTGATCAGAAGCCTGAAGGAAGAGGATGGCTCGGTAATGTCTTCGCAGTCCGACATACTAAGGATCAGCAAATCCTTTTATGCTGGGCTGTATGATGTGAAGCCCACAGACAGCAGAGACTCCCAGTCCTTCCTGTCATCTATCACAGAGGTCTTAGATGACAGCATGAGGGAGAGACTGGACAAGCTGCTAACTCTGGACGAGCTGACAAAGGCCGTCAAGTCCTTCGAGACGAGTAAAACTCCCGGAAGCGATGGCTTACCAGTTGAGTTGTATTCAGCCCTGTGTGACTGGGTCGGCCCGGACCTGCTGGAAGTATACGAGAGTAGGCTTCTGGCCGGCAGCATGTCACAATCCATGAGGAAAGGCATCATCACCTTCATCTACAAGTGGAAGGGGGAGAGGGCAGAAATCAGAAATTGGCAGCCCATCTCACTGCTTAATGTTGACAAGGTTCTGTCCAAAGTCATTGTCAGTCGAGTCACGTCTGCTCTGGAGTTGGTGATTCACCCTAACCAGACCTGCACTGTAGCCGGCAGGAAGATCTCTGTTAGTGTCACGCTACTCAGGGATACGATCACCTATGTACGGGAGAGGAGGGTGGACACCTGCCTCATCAGCCTGGACCAGGAGAAAGCTTTTGACAGGATATCGCACACCTACATGATGGATGTGCTTTCCAAAATGGGGTTTGGGGATGGAATCTGCAATTGGATCAAACTGCTCTACACAAACATCGGTAGCGCAGTCTCAATCAATGGGTGGGAATCAGAAATTTTCCCGATCCAATCTGGAATCAGACAGGGCTGTCCTCTCTCCCCGGTCTTGTTGGTTTTCTGTATTGAACCCTTTGCTGAGTCTATTAGGAAAGATGCGAACATAAGAGGGGTGACAATCTTGGCAGCGGAGGCACTCAGGTTAAAACCTCCCTGTACATGGACATCACCATCTTCTGCTCGGATCCGCTGTCCGTTTGCAGATTGATGAGCATCTGCGACCAGTTCGAACTGGTCTCGGGAGCCAAAGTTAACCACAGCAAGAGCGAGGCCATGTTCTTTGGGAACTGGGCTGACTGATCCTTTGTCCCCTTCACTGTCAGGTCAGACTACCTGAAGGTGCTGGGGATATGGTTAAGAAGGGTCGGGGCGTGCACCAAAACCTGGAAGGAGCGAGTAGCCAAGGTACAACACAAGCTGAACATGTGGGAGCAGCGATCTCTCTCCATTGTGGGTAAGAACCTGGTCATCAGGTGTGAGAAGCTCACGTTGTTGCTGTACGTGGTGCAGGTCTGGCCCATACCCCACTCCCGTGCCGTGGCAGTCACCCGAACCATTTTCCGCTTCATCTGGGGATCCAAAATGGACCGGGTCCGGAGGGACACAATGTTCAAACCTCTGGATAAGGGCGGGAAAAATGTACCATACGTCGCCCTGATGACCACATTTGTGTGCGGCTGCATCAAGCTGTGCACAGACCCCCAGTACGCAAACTCCAAGTGTCACTACGTGCTGAGGTTTTATCTGTCTCCGGTGTTGCGAAGGATGGGCCTGGTCACATTGCCGCGGAAAGCTCCATCCAGTTGGACCGTGCCGTACCACTTATCCTTCGTGGAACAGTTTCTACGGAAAAACCCCTTTGACCTCCAATCCATCAGGCAGTGGTATGCACGGAATGTCCTCAAGGCCCTTCGGGTAATGGAGATGGTGGATCCGGTCGGATGGTTCCCTCAGCAGACCGCCAAAGTCATTTGGCAGAATGCCTCATCACCAGAACTTTCAAACAAGCACCAAGATGTAGCTTGGCTGGTGGTGAGAAGAGCCCTTCCCGTCAGATCCTTCCTGCATGCCCGAAGTCTCACCCACTCCGCACAATGCCCCCGCGGTGGCTGTGGTGGGGAAGAGACGGTTGCCCACCTCCTTCTGGAATGTGTCTTTGCTAAGCAGTTGTGGAAAGAGATGCAGTGTTTTTTGTCGAGGTTCATCCCAAGCAGCTCTGTAACACAGGACTCTGTGCTCTACGGGCTGGTCCCAGGGACACACACCGAGATAAACATCAGCTGCTGCTGGAGGACTATCAATTCAGTGAAAGACGCTCTTTGGTCTGCCCGAAACTTGCTGGTCTTCCAGCGCAAAAGAGTTGTCCACAACCGAGTGTTGCAGACTGGCACATTCCAAGGTCCAGGACTACGTGCTGAGGGACGCACTAAAGCTTGGGGCAGCCGCGACAAAGGCTCAATGGGGAAAGACCACTGTATAAGCTCCCCCCACCAAGCTGAACTGAGGGGCTGGATCCATGGAAAACCCCTCGGGCTGTATCCAGAAAATATGGGTTTGCTGCAAAATGTACATGGCATGTAAAATTAAATGGAAGGGTTGTGAGGCAACTCATTCCTGTATTGAAGGAAACTGATCTCCTTTGCACTCTTTGTATTGTCGACTTGGTGTTGTTTTGAACTGTTTTATAATGTATTTTTTACAGATTTTTATGAATAAAGTATATTTTGGAAATTTAAAAAAATGGCCTTGGACCCTTGGCTCAAGGTAAGTGACGTGGGGTGGCTGGGGCCAAACCGGCAGACCCCAGCGAGGACGGTGGGCGTTTAGTGCAGGGGGAACAGGGGTTAACGCATATGGAGTTTTTCCTCGTGGGTGCCCTTTATGGGCCATAGATTGCCTACGGAGGAGGAGGGCCTTCCCCAAGCCCACAGGGAGGTTGCCTCATCTTACTAGGCGACTTCCCTGTAAAATCAGGCAACCTCCCTGGTTAAATCACAGCGACGGCAGGAGGAGGCCCTTAAGTGACTGGTAACTGGCCACTTAAGGGCCTCTATTGGCCTCTGGGTGGGTGGTAATGTTACGGGACCATAATCCAGAGGCCCAGATTAATGCTCAAGAGACAAGGCAGCTGCTGGTATTTAAATTCGATTAATTAATAAATCTGGAATAAAAAGCCAGCATCAGTACTGATGAGCATGAAACTACCGGATTGTCATGAAAACCCAACTGGTTCACTAATGTCCTTTAAAACAGGGGATCAACCTTGGTTCGATGAAGAGTGTAAGACAGCATGCTAGGACCAGGCATACCTAAAAATGAGGTGCCAACCTACCACACAGGACTACATGTGGAAGCAGCATGCTACAGACAAAGCTAAAGTATCCCACAACCAATGGATCAGATCAAAGCTCTGCAGTTCTGCCACATCTAGTTGTGAATGGTGGTGGACAATAAAACAACTAAACAAGGGAGGAGGTTCCACAAACATCCTCATCCTCAATGATGGGGGAGCCCAGCATGTCCGTGCAAAAGACAAGGCTGAAGTGTTTACAACCACCTTTAGCCAGAAGTGCTGACTGGATGATCTGTCTCAGCCTCCTCATAAGATCCCCAGCATCACAGTTATCAGTCTTCAGCTAACTTGATTCACTTCGCGTGATATCAAGAAATGGCTGAAGGCACTGGATGCAGCAAAGGCTATGGATCCTGACAATATCTCGGCTGTAAAACTGAAGACTTGTGCTCCAGAACTGGCTTTGCCCCTAGCCAAGCTGTTCCAGTACATCTACAACACTGGCATCCACCTGGCATTGTGCAAAATTGCCCAAATATGTCCTGCTGACAAAAATCAGGACAAATCCAATCTGGCCAGTTACCACCCGATCAGTCTACTCTCAATTATCTGCAAAGTGATGGGAGGTGTCAACAATAGTGCTGTCAAACACCACTTACTCAGCAACAACATGCTCACCGATGCTCAATTTCGGTTCTACCAGGGCCACTCAACTCTAGACTGCACTACAGCCTTGGTTCAAACATAGACAAAAGAACTGAATTCCAGAGGTGAGTGACAGTGACTGCGCTTGACATCAAGGGAGCATTTCACTAAATGTGGCAGCAAGGAGCCCAGCAAAATTGAAGTCAATGTAGATCAAGGGGGAAAACTGGTTGGAGTCATACCTGGCACAAAGGAAGATGGTCGTGGTTATTGGTGGTCAATCATCTCAGTCCCAGGACATCACTGCAGGAGTTCCTCAGGGTAGTGTTCTAGGCCCAACCATCTTCAGCTGCTTCATCAATGACGTTTCCTCCATCATAAGGTCAGAAGTGGGGACATTTGCTTATGATTGCATGGCGTTCAGTACCATTCGCGACTCCTCAGATACTGAAGCAGTCCATGCCCTCATGCAGCAAAACCTGAACAACATCCAGGCATGGGCCTGAAGTAACATTTGTGCCACACAACAAGAGAGAATCCAACCATCTCCCCTATATGTTCAAAAGGTATTACCATCGCTGACTCGCTCACCATCAACATCCTGGGGATTACCATTGACCAGAAACTTAACCAGACCAGCCATATAAATACCATGGCTACAAGAGCAGGTCAGAGGCTAGGAATCCTGTGATGAGTAACTCACCTCCTGACTCCCAAAAACCTGTCCACCATCTACAAGGCACAAGTCAGGAGTGTGATGGAATATTCTCTACTTGCCTGGATGAATGCAACTCCAATATCACTTAAGAATCTCAACACCATCCAGAACAACGCAACCCGCTTGTTTGTCACCCCATTCACCACACTAAACTTTCAATCCCTCCACCACTAGATGCAGGAAGGATGTTCCCGATTGCAGGGGGGCCAGGACCAGGGGTCACAATCTAAGAATAAGGGGGAAGCCATTTGGACTGAGATGAGGAGGGATTTCTTCACCCAGAGAGTGGAATTCTCACCTGTGGAATTCTCTACCATGGAAGCAGTTGAGGCTAAATCATTAAATATATTCAAGAAAAAGTTAGATATAGTTCTTAGGGCTAAAGGGATCAAGGGATATGGGGAGAAAGCAGGAACAGGATACTGAGTTTGGATGATCAGCCATGATCGTATTGAATAGCGGTGCAGGCTCAAAGGGCCGAATAGCCTACTCCTGCTCCTATTTTTCTATATTTCTATGTTCCTATCTACAAGATGCACTGCAGCAACTTGCCAAGTCTCCTTTGACAGTACCTTCCAAACCCATGACTTCTACCAACTAGAAGGACAAGGGCAGCAGATGCATGGCTACACCACCACCTGCAGGTTCCCCTCCGAGCCAGACACCATCCTGACTTGGAACTATATCTCCGTTCCTTCACTGTTGCTGGGCTTAAAACCTGGAACTCCCTTCCTAACAGCATTGTGTGTGTACCTACACCACATGGACTGCAGCAGTTCAAGAAGGCAGCTCACCACCACCTTTTCAAGGGAAATTAGGGCTGGGCAACAAATGCTGGCCTTGCCTGTGACACACACATACCAAGAAAGAATAAATATATATATATTTAAAAACCAACAAAAGGCAGCCTGGTTTCTTTCAACCAAACTGCTTGGTATTAATCAGTTATGGTTTTAAATCCAAAGTCACTCTGTAAGTTAATAGTGGAAAGTAATGTTGTATTAGAAGTGGTCCCCAGTGGTGGCCAGGAGCTGGATCATCCAGCTTTGAGGAAAGTACTAACAGGATGGCTGCTAAAGGTATACCCAAGCCAGGGTCATGCATAATTGCTGGCTGGCATCTCAGTACTAATGAAGTTCTTGTAGTTTCTTACTCTGTCAGAGGAGGCAACCGAGCGCGACACTTCCTCATAAGGCGCCACGTTCTCCCAAGTGGCGATGAAAGCATTGGTCGGAGTGAATGAGCTTTGAGGAAAGCCTCTCCTGATCTCTTGGCCGGCACGGTCAAGGATGCCAGAGGAATCGTCTTCCCTGTAATAAATCCGCCCTCGGCCATTACTTGTGTCGATATCTGACAAGTAAGGCGCTATCACCGGGAAATCGGTGGGGAATCCGTCATCCACATATTGGGTCTCTCTGGGGAAATCCTGGGTGGAGATGATTCCATTCGTTCCGACCTGAAAATAAAGGAATCAACCGTTTATCAGCAATCCAGTGGAACTCCATTGTTCTGAAACCTAATGGTTACAATAATATTCATTTAAAGTACTTTGATTCTACTTTAGCACCCTTAACTGCGGTATTTCCAGACATGTTCACATCTGTACACAAAATAGGTAAACATATACCTCATTACACATATCATTTTTAGATCATATTTAGTTTCAGTTTCTCCTGTCAAGAAAGGTGGGAATGAACATCCGTCGATTCAGTTCAATTAGTTACTAAAACTATTGCCTTTTAGAAATGATTGGAGGGCGCTGTGTAAATTGGTTTGCCAAACCCGAACTGAGAAGCGACAAGGCAGAAGTTAGTGAGAATCCCCCAGCCCCGATCATTTTAAAACAATGATTCGGGTGGCGGTCTGGTTCACTGTCAGTTATGTAATTCGAGCAAAGAAGACAGCGCCCACTAAATGTAACTTTTGTTTTATTTACCATCACAAAACTTACGTAAAGATTACTGAACTGTGTGTCATAAAAGACAAATGGCCTTTTCAGCTTTACAACTTGAGAGGTTTCATCATCGCCTTGCTGCAGGGTAAGGTCTCCTATGTGTGGACCAAACGGGAAAAGCTCTTCTCTTTGGATTGCAGAAACCAAGCTGATGATCCAGTGGAGTTTTAGAAAGTAAACGAAACCCTTTCCCTGCATTCTGGAAGTGAACAGATATGTTCCAAAGTGGATAGGAAAGTAAAGAGGAAGAAGCGGATCTGTACTCTGATCTCCTGGTTTTATAGCTGGGTTTGTGTTGGAGTTTTAACCCCAGAGCTGCCGCAGAGCCCACAGCCAATAGCCCCCGGGAGAGGGCAGAACAACCCAATCCGTGCACTCTCACTGGCTAATGCCTAAACTGATGGACATGTCAAGCTGCACTCTCCTACTCGTTAACATCTGGTTACCATTACACTTTGTCTCTGCTCAACTTTCTCATTGCACTTATTCACTCGAATAGTCAAGACCTAAAGAAAACACCGAGGGGAAAAGAAAAAATATCCTTGGAAATATTTAGAAGTGTTGGCGCGAACCCATGGGAAAAAGCCCCAGTACATGTTATAGCAGAGCTGATGATCGCGGGGCCCGGTGACTTGCTACAGTTGAAACAAGAGCATTGGCGTGTCCTTTGACACGTAGGAAAAAAAAACAAACAGCAAAGACAGAATTTCCTAAAGCTGATGAACAGAAATTTTAAAATGATGGAAGTCCGGGAGGTTCATGGCAACCAGACACAAACCGCTTTTGACCATCTTGTGTGCTCAAATTGGTATTGCGATTACTAACTGCGTGAACAATACTGGGGCCAATAAATGGTCAAATAATAGCATTGCTCTGAAAAAGACTTGAGTATAATATGCATTCAGCAGATAGGGATAGGACTCGAAATTTCTAATAAAATAAAACTATTTTTTATTAAAACAATCTAAACATTTTACCGTCTGTATGTTTTGAGGCGGAATCTTTTCAAATTTCCGAACAGCATGTTGCAAATCATATCTTCTTTTCAGTGTTTTTCAAAGGCTCTTTGTTGAGTGTTGCTCTCAGTTAGAGACAAGTTATGTTGCATTTTGGCCATGATGGTGTTCTACACACCCTCCTCCGTATTTTGCCTCAAACTTCAACGGCTTTATACTTTCCTCTCCAGCCACTCCCTGCTGGTCCTGATGAAGTGAATAAAAAATTCTTGTCAAATTTGCGCTGGGAAGATGTCCTTCAGTAAGACAGTTACTGTGCCCACTGGAAATCGTGTTAAACTTACTGCAATCCCATATGCGTGATTGAGGTCTAGGGTTCCCTTTAAGCCTGGTCTGACTGCAACAGGGTTTAATTTTAAAGACACTGTGTTTTGAGCTCCCCTTGGTGAATCCTTGTTCACCAATTTCCAATTATAAGGCAAATAAACCAGCACAAACAGGTTTTCTTAAGTTTAAAGAAGAAAAGTTGAAATTTATGAAACTTAAACTCTAATTCAGTTGATGCCTACGCTTACATGCCACACCCCACGCATAGGTGATACACATATGCAAATAGAGACAGAAATGAGCAGGAAAAAAATAAAGTGGAAAGGTTTGAGGCAATATCTGTTGTTACAATTCTTCGAGCTCTTTGATTGTAGGTAGATCTTCCTTTTAGTTGGGGCCCAGTATTTTTCTTAAACCTTGTTTGCTGTTGGAGACTTTTCTCTCTTGGGGTTCATGTGTCTTCAGTGGATTGAGAGGCTTGTGAGAAAGAGATGGGAGCAGACAGGAGAGAGATCTCAGTCCAGGAGCAAACAGCTTTTTGCCCAAACCGTTTGTACAAAATCAGAAAACTCAAGTTGCCCAGCAGGTTAGTCATGTGACTTTCTGGTTTGACCATGTCCATTTGTGAATTCGGCCATCTTAGCGGACAATCTGGAATGCGTGCTCCCCCATCTTCAATGTTTGGTGATCAAAAGTCCATTGTGGGTTGAATGTCAGGGAATGGCTGCTTTGTCCTTCCAAACACTGTCTGTTAATATGCAAATGTCTTTTCCAGCCAGGGCTGATCTGTTTAACAAGTCCTTTCTTCACTCCAGTAACAGTTTAAAATCAATGTTCATGACAAAATTAATGTGCCTCATTCTTGGCAGGTGGGGGCCTAGCATGACAGTGATGCATATCTTATGTGTTTAGATACTGAACTCTAATTTAATGGGCAGAGTTCCATTGCATTGGCATATCTGTAAAACTATATATTTTAAGTCATTAGTAAAGATTGTGCGAGTGTTACCAGTTTATTTAGAATATATTTAAAAATGAAACTGTATAAGATGGAATGATTACTGTCGATATCTGAAACAAATCAAGACATGTTTAAACCATTTCTCCGATATACCAAAGGAAACAATTTCCAAATTCAGTTCAAGCTACTGTGTTACAATTCTATATTACTTGGAAACAGAAAGTTAAGAAATACAGTGCTGAAAACAGAGTACTTAAGATCAGTAAGCATTTGGCTGTTCTTTCGCACTTGGCAAAAAACCAAAAATCCGTTACTGATAATGATCAGCAAATCATCAAATCAAAAACAATATCATAGGCTCATAGAGCGCCAAAGGAGGCCATTCAGCCCATCGTGCCTGTGCGGGCTCTTTGAAAGAGCTATCTAATTAAACCCTGCCCTTTCCGCTTCGCCCTGTAAAAATCCATAATAGATAAAATGTTGGGTAGATTTAAAAGGGGTTACGCCTTTTTATAACCAAGTATATATAATTAAATTTACAGCTATTCAGCTCGGCATTTTGCTTTGAAATTGCTGCAATTTAATGTGAAATTCTGCCTGGCCGCAGGATGCAATGAAAACAGACAGCCGTAGGAGGCCTAGCAGCATAGAGAATTTAGCAGCAACAGGGATATTTCAAAGCGGCCTGTGGTGAGCCCTTTAGTTACTTGCATGTCATGAACCGATAGAAATGAAGAACTTTTCCATGAGTTGGTGCTGTTTGTGTACTTTCTTTGCCAAATGCCATGATACTCCTTTGAGTAAGATCTTCCAAAATATCCCGTCAACGTGTTCTCATTGTTAACTCAAGGGATTTGTCTTTAAAATACAGCCTTGTATGTGATATGGTGCTTAGCGTTTAAAGTGTTGTATCAGAAAAGATACCTACTATCATTAAAACAAGATTGAAAACTTTTAAGTTAACAGACATATTCCAACTTACTGCGGTGGAAGCTTGGGCCATAAGATTCAACAAGACATGCCCCTGACATTGTTTCAGAATACTATTGCTGCATTTCACATATGTACATGTTCTATCTTAGGTTAACTGACACATGATGTGTCCACGCAGAAAATTAAAATATATTCATGATGTGTCTTTATAGTTTGCTAAATGGTTAATTATTCATTCCTGACATGTTATATTATTGTAAATATTAAAGAACAAATAAAATATGTTCTGTACTGAGTTCCCCCTCATTGGAGCATCAGTTAATATAAGCACTGACATGCGAGAAACATTCAATATTGTCGTGATCACGGAATATGTGAACTTAATGTAGAAACATTACACCATCCTAATCAATTGGAACTTTACACTTCTTAATTATGAATGTTTTCCCCGAATTCTTATTTACTTATTCTTCAATGAAATTGCACAAAAAGAATCATTTTTCCATTACCATTCCACGAGATACAGTTTAAGATGGTGCCGATCATTCAGACTATCAATAAAATGCAGCAGGAATTTAATGGATTGTGTTTCTTTCCCCTCCAGTTCCAGATACTAGTTAAGATGAAAGGACTATGAAATAGGACACGGAAAGGGTAGTCTGTCTGTTCAAAATGTGACTGGACTGGGGTTTTCGGTGTTTTGTCTGGCAAAGTAGAAAGGGGTCAAACTGTAATTATGGGTGGTTACGACCAGCATACGTGTGCTATTCTGAAAGTAAGATAGATAAGATCTGGCTGATTAGGAAAGACTTCGGGGACCGTCAAAGGATGTTACCGCTGTTTTATGTATGGAAATGTTTTTAGGCAAAATAGACTTCCGATACCTTGTACCTCAACAAGGGAATTTTTAGACAGTTTTGGAAACATTCTTACAACATGTTATTCTTAATATAAGGACGTTACAAAGGTCATGAACAAATGTAGGGCAAAATTTTCTTCTCTGTCTTAACTTGAACAAAATGGTAGATTGAATAAACAGATGAGCAAGTGAGATAAAAATGGTACTGGACATTTTATCTTATATAGCTGCGACCCTGAGGCTTCCTCACATGCTGAAATGGACGTAAGTAAATTAGAAGAACGAAATTAAAACTTTTATTAAGAGCTTGCCAAGGAGTGTGGAGATGTCCAGAGGAGATTATAGTAAGAAAGGAAGAGAGGGAAATATGAACAGAGCCCAGGGCTCTGATAGTTCACATTCGCAATATGGAGGAAAACTTGAGGAACGGCGCCATTACAGCCTTTGGAACTCAACATTGAATTCAACAATTTCCCATCCTAACCTCTGGCCACATAGTTTCTCATGGCAGCTGTTGGTGATGATTCTGCTATTCCCATTTGCACCTCCTCAAGGCTCAATTTTTGTTTCTGTACTTGTCCCATTGTCATCTCCTTTTGCCTTGCACCATCCTCCCTTTTGTCACTTAGGGCTGAATTTTAACTTTCAGATCCACTTGCAGTAAGGGAGGCGGTAGCACATCAGGAACCCAGAAGTTTCAGCCCTGCATTTGTCAGTGGCGTTTTAACGCAGCCACTGCATTTGCAACTGGCTTCCAGGTTTCCCAAACAATTTAGAGTTGGCGTGTGTGATGACAACCTATATCAGTCAGTCTCAGCTCCAATATTTAAAGGGACCCTGCAAGGATCAGAATTGAAGTATTGTAGAAGTGTCATGACAGAGCCAGGAACTTCACAATGGAGACTCAACCTGGAAAGGCAGCACCATGCTTCTTCAATGTGTCCCTGAACATCACTTTGCTGGCTGTAAGGGCCCACAGGGAGATTCTGTTCCCCACAGATGAGAGAAAACAAGCCTGAGAAAACAAGCAGACATGCTGGAAGTGGGTGAGGAGGTCAGCAGCAGGAGGGTGATGCCTCGTTCCTGGATCCAGTACCACGAGAGGTTCAGTGACCTGATCAGGGCACGAAAGGTGAGTGGCATGCCACATTCATGTACAAACTCACTCATTCTGCCTTCCCCAGCCTTCTCCTGCACATCACTCCTCAGATCAACAAACCTTGTAGGTGCCCCCATCCCTCTCAATTGGGGTACCTCCTCCAAACCCTATCTAAGCAGCCACCACTGGCTCTGATCCTCATCTTATAGCAATGTCACATCCATCCCTTACAGTGACCCTTCATAAATGTTCTCCTTCCATCCTTTCAAAACATTGCATAGCTAACACTCATAGGTCTCTTCTTTCTCTCCTTGCAGGAGAAGAGTGCTGAGAACACCAGAAGAAGCATAGAACAAGAGGTGGCCCCCGAGTCATTTTCACCTTTACAGCTGTGGAGGAGGAAGTGCTGGAGATACGTCAACTCTCAGAATGTTTGGCTATTGGAGGTGGAAAGATGGGAATCTCAAGCTGCATAGTGACAGAATTAAATATAACACAGCCACATGGCATATAACAATCACTCAAGTAGACTTGATGTCAGCAGCCACTGAAATATGATTATCTACACAATGATGGTTTGGAACCCTCTCAGCTTATCAATTCTAATTCATGTCCTTCATTTCCCACACGTGTTACAAGCATCCCTCAGGAGGTGGTGCCAAAGGAGGAGGAAGACTTCCCAGAGGAGGTCACTTACTCTGAGGAAGCATCATTACACAATTTATGTGCATCCTCCATCAGTGCAGGTTCGCACATCCCGGTGGTGTCGGCAGGGCAATTAGTTGGATTGTCACATGGTGAAGCACACATCACAAGGAGCAGGACCAGGTGGTGGAGACAGGTACAGCAGTAGATAGTCCCTGTTGGAGGGTGCAGTACCCTCCAAGCTTTGCTCAGCTGGATGCAGATGTTGAGCCTTGGAGGTCATTGGTGAAGAGGACTATTCTGGAGCAGCAGCAGAAAGTGTATGTGGTTCTGTCAGCCTTTCCAGAGGCACTGCACACAAATGAAGAGGTATTGGAGTCCATCTCTAGCATGAGTGCCATGTTGTCTCAGGCCATCTTGCTGATGTTTATGTCCAGGGAAAGAGTAGCCATCTACATGGAATATCAGATGTAGCAGGCAGCCGAGTGCATGCTGGCCCTCGCCAATGGCCTGCACGACTCAGTCTGCCACCTTAAGCAGGATTGAAGAAAGCCTCACCTTGGCCATTCAATGCCTCACTGAAGTGCAGCCAAGTGCTCTCTAGCTCTTGGTTAGTAGGGAAGTGCAGTGGACTATGAGAGGGAAGATGGAGAAAAGCAATGTGCACTCTGTTCAAAACGCTTCCACTCCTTGCCCCCACACCTCCATCCAGAGCCCCGCATGCTGCCTCCTGTCCCAATGGCCAAGTCTGCCCCTGCATTTGTGGGGCAGTCTTTGGTAGGGTCTTTACAGGCTCCAAAACACACAGGATGTTGGCCAAGAGGATCTGAGCAGTCAGAGCAGGGAAACAAGCAGCCTGTCTCTAGCTCTGCTGAAGTGACAGGGGTTACACCATGTAGGAGTAATAGGACAAGGAAGAAAAAAGATTTTTAGTTGCACAGGAGTATTCATTTGGAGGTTTAACACCATGTTACATTGAACATTTCTGTTTAATATTTATGAACCATAAACTTTATTTCAAAGCTCTGTTGTCGCATCCTTCCCATTTTTGCCTGCCACCTGCCAAATCATCTTCTGTTTTGTGAAGAATGGTAATGACAAGAGTAAAGGATAAGCAATGGGTGTCTGTGGGAGGGATGAGCCGTTGCTTGTGGGACTACTTTCTGTTGGGAGCTGGTGGGGGTGGGGGGAGTGGGGGTTTGCTCAGTGGGCTCAGAATTGGTGTGCCAGACTGCTGCAGTGCCTCAGATTAACTGCAGCGCGTCTGAATTAGTACAGCCCAAGCATCTCTGGCAGCTATTTGAGCTGCTCCAAGTGCTCTCACCACATCAGGCTCCTCCTCATTCTCCTGTTGCTCCTTATAGTCCATTGAAATAAAAACAAGAAATGCTGGAACCACTCAGCAGGTCTGGCAGCATCTGTGGAAAGAGAAGCAGTGTTAACGTTTCGGGTCAGTGACCCTTCATCGGAACTGACAAATATTAGAAAAGTCACAGGTTATAAGCAAGTGAGGTGGGGGTGGGGCAAGAGATAACAAAGGAGGTCTAGATTGGACCAGGCCACATAGCTGACCAAAAGGTCACGGAGCAAAGGCAAACAATATGTTAATGGTGTGTTGAAAGACAAAGCATTAGTACAGATTAGGTGTAAATACACTGAATATTGAACAGCAGCAAGTGCAAACCTGAAAAAAAACAATGGGTAAGCAAACTGAACAGACTAAGATGAAATGAAATAAATGCAAAAAAAAGGATTGTAAAAAATGTAAAAAAGAATGTAAAAAAAAAGGAAGAGAAAATAACTAAAAATGAAAGTAAAATGGGGGGCTGTCATGCTCTGAAATGATTGAACTCAATGTTCAGTCCGGCAGGCTGTAGTGTGCCTAATCGGTAAATGAGATGCTGTTCCTCGAGCTTGCGTTGATGTTCACTGGAACACTGCAGCAATCCCAGCACAGAGATGTGAGCATGAGAGCAGGGGGGAGTGTTGAAATGGCAAGCAACCGGAAGCTCAGGGTCCTGCTTGCGGACTGAGCGGAGATGTTCTGCAAAGCGGTCACCCAGTCTGCGTTTGGTCTCCCCAATGTAGAGGAGACCACACTGTGAGCAGCGAATACAGTATACTACATTGAAAGAAGTACAAGTAAATCGCTGCTTCACCTGAAAGGAGTGTTTGGGGCCTGGGATAGTGAGGAGAGAGGAGATAAATGGGCAGGCATTACACCTCCTGCGATTGCAGGGGAAGGTGCCCTGGGATGGGGACGAGGTAGTGGGGGTAATGGAGGAGTGGACCAAGGTGTCACGGAGGGAACGATCCCTTCGGAATGCTGACAGGGGAAGGGAGGGGAAGATGCGACTGGTAGTGGCATCACGCTGGAGGTGGCGGAAATGGCAGAGGATGATCCTTTGGATATGAAGGCTGGTGGGGTGAAAAGTGAGGACAAGGGGAACCCTGTCACGGTTCTGGGAGGGAGGAGAAGGGGTGAGGGTAGAGGTGCGGGGAATGGGTCGGACACGGTTGAGGGCCCTGTCAACCACAGTGGGGGGAAATCCTCGGTTGAGGAAAAAGGAGGTCATATCAGAAGCACCGTCAGGGAAGGTAGCATCAGCAGAGCAGATGCGTCGGAGACGGAGAAACTGGGAGAATGGAATGGAGTCCTTACAGGAGGTAGGGTGTGAAGAAGTGTAGTCGAGGTAGCTGTGGAAGTCGGTGGGCTTATAATGGATATTAGTAGACAACCTATCCCCAGAGATGGAGACAGAGAAGTCGAGGAAGGGAAGGGAAGTGTCAGAGATGGACCATGTAAAGGTGAGAGAAGGGTGGAAATTGGAAGCAAAGTTGATAAAGTTTTCCAGTTCGGGGCGGGAGCAGGAAACGGCACCGATACAGTCATCAATGTACCGGAAAAAGAGTTGGGGGAGGGGGCCTGAGTAGGACTGAAACAAAGAATGCTCGACATATCCCACAAAACGACAGGCATAGCTAGGACCCATGCGGGTACCCATAGCGACACCTTTTACTTGAAGGAAGTGCGTGGAGTTGAAGGAGAAGTTGTTCAATGTGAGAACAAGTTCAGCCAGGCGGAGGAGGGTGGTGGTGGATGGGGACTGGTTGGGCCTCTGTTCCAGGAAGAAGCGGAGAGCCCTCAAACCATCCTGGTGGGGGATGGAGGTGTCGCTATGGGTACCCGCATGGGTCCTAGTTATGCCTGTCTTTTTGTGGGATATGTCGAGCATTCTTTGTTTCAGTCCTACTCAGGCCCCCTCCCCCAACTCTTTTTCCAGTACATTGATGACTGTATCGGTGCCGTTTCCTGCTCCCGCCCCGAACTGGAAAACTTTATCAACTGTGCTTCCAATTTCCACCCTTCTCTCACCTTTACATGGTCCATCTCTGACACTTCCCTTCCCTTCCTCGACTTCTCTGTCTCCATCTCTGGGGATAGGTTGTCTACTAATATCCATTATAAGCCCACCGACTCCCACAGCTACCTCGACTACACTTCTTCACACCCTACCTCCTGTAAGGACTTCATTCCATTCTCCCAGTTTCTCCGTCTCCGACGCATCTGCTCTGCTGATGCTACCTTCCCTGACGGTGCTTCTGATATGACCTCCTTTTTCCTCAACCGAGGATTTCCCCCCACTGTGGTTGACAGGACCCTCAACCGTGTCCGACCCATTCCCCGCACCTCTACCCTCACCCCTTCTCCTCCCTCCCAGAACCGTGACAGGGTTCCCCTTGTCCTCACTTTTCACCCCACCAGCCTCCATATCCAAAGGATCATCCTCCGCCATTTCCGCCACCTCCAGCGTGATGCCACTACCAGTCGCATCTTCCCCTCCCTTCCCCTGTCAGCATTCCGAAGGGATCGTTCCCTCCGTGACACCTTGGTCCACTCCTCCATTACCCCCACTATCTCGTCCCCATCCCAGGGCACCTTCCCCTGCAATCGCAGGAGGTGTAATACCTGCCCATTTACCTCCTCTCTCCTCACTATCCCAGGCCCCAAACACTCCTTTCAGGTGAAGCAGCGATTTACTTGTACTTCTTTCAATGTAGTATACTGTATTCGCTGCTCACAGTGTGGTCTCCTCGAAATTGGGGAGACCAAACGCAGCTGGGTGACCGCTTTGCAGAACTTCTCCGCTCAGTCCGCAAGCAGGACCCTGAGCTTCCGGTTGCTTGCTATTTCAACACTCCCCCCTGCTCTCATGCTCACATCTCTGTGCTGGGATTGCTGCAGTGTTCCAGTGAACATCAACGCAAGCTCGAGGAACAGCATCTCATTTACCGATTAGGCACACTACAGCCTGCCAGACTGAACATTGAGTTCAATCATTTCAGAGCATGACAGCCCCCCATTTTACTTTCATTTTTAGTTATTTTCTCTTCCTTTTTTTTTACATTCTTTTTTACATTTTTTACAATCCTTTTTTTTGCATTTATTTCATTTCATCTTAGTTTGTTCAGTTTGCTTACCCACTGTTTTTTTCAGGTTTGCACTTGCTGCTGTTCAATATTCAGTGTATTTACACCTAATCTGTACTAATGCTTTGTCTTTCAACACACCATTAACATATTGTTTGCCTTTGCTCCGTGACCTTTTGGTCAGCTATGTGGCCTGGTCCAATCTAGACCTCCTTTGTTATCTCTTGCCCCACCCCTACCTCACTTGCTTATAACCTGTGACTTTTCTAATATTTGTCAGTTCCGATGAAGGGTCACTGACCCGAAACGTTAACTCTGCTTCTCTTTCCACAGATGCTGCAAGATCTGCTGAGTGGTTCCAGCATTTCTTGTTTTTATTTCAGATTTCCAGCATCCGCAGTATTTTGCTTTTAATATAGCCCATTGAGCCCACTCCACTATTCAATATGATCATGGCTGATCTTGGGCATCAATTCCACTTTTCTGCCTGCTCCCCATATCCCTTGATTCCCTGCAAGATCAAAAATCTGTCTATCCCAGCCTTACATGTATTCAACGATGGAGCATTCACAACCCTCTGGGGTAGAGAATTCCAAAGTTTCACAACCCTCTGAGTGTAGTAATTCCTTCTTGTCTCAGTCCTGAACTCAGGTCCCTTATCCTGAGACTGTGCTCCCGTGTTCTATATTCCCCGATCAGTGGAAATAATCTCTCAGGTTCTACCCTTTCAAGCCCTTTCAGAATCTTGCTTGTCTCAGTTAGATCGTCTCTCATTCTTCATCTTCTCATCTGCTCCTCCCTTCATCCCAGTCCTCGCTGACCTATATTGGCTCCCTGTCCCCCAATATATAGGATTTAAAATCCTTGTTTCCACCTTCAAATTCCTCTGTGGACCACACCACCCTATCTCTGCATTCTCCTCCAGCTTTATATCCTCACCTTCACTCTTTTGTCCTCTATCTGACCTTTTGTGCATTCCCTCTCCCTTCACCCTAACAACTGAGACTTCAACTTCCTTGGCCTTCCTCTTTAGAATTCCCTTTCTAAGTCCCCAAGGCCTCTCAAGTACTCTGTTCTCTTTGAAAAATCTTCTCCCAATCTATACTTTCAATTAAGCTGTATGGGAAGATGATGTAGTGGCAATAAAAATGCTGAGGACCAGGCTCTTAATATTCATGGATACAAAGTATTCAGGAAAGATAGGGAAGGAAAAAAGGAAGGTGGGGTGGCAGTACCGATTAGGGAAGACATTGCACTGCCAAAAGGGAGGAGGTCCTTGAGGGGACAAAGACAGAACCGATTTGGTTAGCGTTGAGAAGCAAAGTGGGTATGATCACATTACTGGAGGTATTCTTTGGGCCTTCAAATAGTGAAAGAGAGATCAAGGAGCAAATTTGCAGAGAAATCACAGAGATGTGCAAGAATTATTGAGTGGTGATATTGGGGGACTTTAATTACTCAAATATCGATTGGGATAATGTTAGAGTAAATGGTAAGAAGGGGGGAAAATTTCTGAAATGTGTTCAGGAGGACTTCTTTGACCAGTATGTTCTTGGTCCAACTAGGAAGGAGGCATTGCTTGATCTGGTGCTGGGGTATGAGGTGGACCAAGTAGACCAGGTGTCTGTGGGGCAACATGTGGGTAAATGTGATCTTGTATTAGATTAGCAATGGAGAAAAGCAAGGAACAATCTAAAGTAGAATTTCTAAATTGGAAAAGGGCTAACTGCAATGAGATGAAAGGAGACATAGCCAGGAGAAAATGGAACCAAAGATTGACAGGAAAAACTGTCATGGGATAATGGGTGATCTGTAAAGAGGAGATGTTTCCAGTACAGGCTAGATACATTTTAACAAGGGAAAAAGATAAGGAAACCAAAGCCAGGGATCCTTGGATGATGAGGGAGATGGAAAATATGATGAAACAAAAATTTCTTCAAGCGAGAACCAGTCCAAATACAATAAGTTGAGAGGGGAAGTGAAGAGGAAGTTAAGACTGGCAAAGAGAGAATATGAGAATAGAATGGCAGTTAACATAAGAGGTAACCCAAAAATCTTCTCCCGGCATGTAAATAGTAAGCAGGTAGTAAGCGGTGGGGTGGGGCCTATTAGGGGCAAAGAGGGTGATATATGCTTAGAGGCACAGGGCGAAGCTAAAATAGTGAATGAGTACTTTGTATCGGTGTTTACTAAAGAAGAGTACGCTGATAAAATGGCGGTAGAAACAGAGATGGTAGAGGTTCCAGCATTTCTTGTTTTTATTTCAGATTTCCAGCATCCGCAGTATTTTGCTTTTATTATTATGGTAGAGGTAATGGATGAGTTGAAAATTGATGGGCAGGATGTACTGGAAAAACTGGCTATGCTTAGAGTGGATAAGTCACCTGGTCTGGATTTTATCCCAGGTTGCTAGAGGAATTAGGAGTGGAGATAGTGGAAGGGCTAACCATAATTTTTCAATCTTCCCTATGTAAGGGGGAAGTGCCAGAGGATTATATAAATGGCTCAGATGAAGGGACCAAAGGTATGTTTGCTAAATTTGCTGATGACACAAAGATAGGTAGGAAAGTAACTTGTGAAGAGGACATAAGGAGGCTACAAAGGGATAGGTTAAGTGAGTGTGCAAAGATCTGGCAAATGGAGTATAATGTGGGAAAGTGTGAAATTGTCCACTTTGGCAGGAAGAATAAAAAAGAAGCATATTATCTAAATGGTGAGAGGTTGCAGAGATCTGAGATGCAGAAGGATCTGGGTGTCATAGTGCATGAATCGCAAAAGGTTAGTATGCAGGTACAGCATGTAATTAGGAAAGCTAATAGAATGTTAACGTTTATCGCGAGGGGAATTGAATACAAAAGTAGGGAGGTTATGCTTCAGTTATACAGGGCATTGGTGATACCACATCTTGAGTCCTGTGTACAGTACTGGTCTTTTTATTTAAGGAAGGATGTAAATGTGTTGGAGGCAGTACAGAGAAAGTTTGCTAGACTAATACCTGGAATGGGCGGGCTGTCTTATGAGGAAAGATTGGAGAGGCTAGGCTTGTATCAGCTGTAATTTAGAAGAGTAAGAGGCGACTTGATTGAAACATATAAGATCCTGAGGGGTCTTGACAGGGTGGATGTGGAAAGGATGTTTCTCCTTGTGGGAGAAGCTAGAACTAGGGATTGCTGTTTAAAAATAAGGGGTCGCCCATTTAAGACAGAGACGAGGAGAAATTTTTTCTCTCAGAGGGTCATGAGTCTTTGGAATTCTCTTCCTCAAAAGGCAGTGGAAGCAGAGTCTTTGAATATTTTTAAGGCAGAGGCAGATAAATTCTTGATAAGCAAGGGGGTGAAAGGTTATCGGGGGTAGGTGGAAATGTGGAATTATCAGTTCAGCCATGAACTTATTGAATGGCAGAGCAGGCTCGAAGGGCCGAGTGGCCTATTCCTGCTCCTAATTCATATGTTCGTAAGTTAATTAGGGAGAACCAGTACAGATTTGTAAAAGGCAGATCGTGCTTGATTAATCTAATTGATTTTTTGGAGAAGTAACATAAAGTAATGAAGGGAAAGCAATGGATGTTGTTGATATGGATTTTAAGAAAACATTTAACAAAGTACCACATAAAAGGCTGGTTTTATTAGCCAGTTTTATTAAATTGAGGCTCATGGAATAAGAGGGTCAGTGTCAGCTTGGATAAAAATTGGCTTAAGCACAGAAAACAACAGGTTGTGGTAAATAGCTCTTTTTCAGACTGGAGGGCAGCAGACAATGGTGTTCCGCAAGGTTCAGTGCTCAGACCACTGCTATCTTTGCTGTTGGATATTGGAATACAGAATAAAATTTCAATATTTGCCGATGATAACAAACTTGAAGGTGTGGCAGACAGTGAGGATAATACCAATCAACTGCAACAGGAAATAGGCTAGCAGAATGGACAGACAAGTGGCAGATGGAATTTAATATAGAGAAGTGAGGTAATGCATTTTGGCAGAAGGGATGGGGAGAGGCCACATAGGCTTAATGGCACAATCCTAAAGTGTGTACAGGGACAAAGGGACCTGGGGTCCATGTGCAAAGATCTTTGCAGGTGGCAGGACATATTGAGAGTATTGTTAGCAAAGCATATGGGTTCTTGGGCTTCAAAAATAGAGGCATAGCGTACAAAAGCAGGGAAGTTATGCTGAACCTTTATAAAGCTCTGGTTAGGCCACGACTAGAGTATTGCATCCAGTTCTGTTCACCACACCTTAGGAAGGACGTGAGAGTCCTTCGGAGGGTGCAGAGGAGATTTACCAGAATGGTTTCAGGGATGAGGGATTTTAGCTATAAGGTTAGTTTGGAGAAGCTGGGGTTATTCTCCTTGGAGCAAAGGTGATTGCGAGAAGATTTGTTGGAGATGTATAAGATTATGACAGGTTTAGATAGGGTAGACAATGAAAAGCTATCCCCATTAGCTTATGGTACAAGGACTACGGGACACAGACTTATGGTTTTGGGCAGGAAATGAAGGGAATGAACTTTTTTATGCAGTGAGTTGTAATGATCTGGAATTTGCTGCCTATGAGGGTTGGTGGAAACAAAAATGATGAATGATTTCAAAAGGAAATTGGATGGGCATTTGAGGGAAATAAACTTGCAGGGCTAGGGAGATCAAACAGGAGAATGGTACCGATTGGATTGCTCTACAGAGAGCCGGCATGGACTCGATGGGCCAAATGGCCTCCTGTGTGCCATTATGACTCTATGACTCTAAGCTTTTGATCAACCCTCTTAATCTGTCTTGTTGTGGCTTGGCATTGATTCCCCATTTATTTTTTATTTGTGAAGTATTGAGAATATTTTTAGTGATAAAATTTTAATGTATGGTGTTGCTGTTAATTTACTTACAATAATTCAAGGTTTAACACAGAAGGATATTGCATATTGCAACATTGCATATTACTTTACATTCAAGATCTGTTTAATCGTGTAGTATGCAATTCTGTGTCAGCTGTGGCTCAGTCGGTAGCACTCTCAACTCTGAGTCATAGGTTTCTGCGTTCAAGGTCTTGAGCACGAAAATCAAGGCTGATTCTCCATTGCAGTACTGAGGGAGTGCTGCCCTGGCAGAGGTGTCACCTTTCAGATGAGATGTTAAACTAAGGCCCTATCTGCTAGCTTAGGTGGATGTAAATGATCCCATGGCAGTATTTTGACGAAGAGGGGAGTTATCCCTGGTGTCCTGGCCAATATTTATCCCTCAACCAACATCACAAAAAACAGATTATCTGGTCATTATCACATTGCTGTTTGTGGGACCTTGCTGTGCTTACACTGGCTGCCACATTTCCTGCATTACAACAGTGACGACACTTCAAAAAGTACTTCAGTGGCTGTAACGCTTTGAGAAGTCTGGTGGTTGTGAAAGGTGCGATATAAATGCAATTCTTTCTTTCTTTCTTTGCAATGCAATTTTTTCTGAAGTTATATCGAAACAATTAGCCTATTGGTGAGCCTGGAGTTATGTAGGTGGGGAACTGAAAGAGTTTGGGGGCCGAGCAGCTGAGTGAGTGGAGAATTAAAAGCAGAGAATCCTTGACAGCAGGCCTCATTCAGAGAGCCTGGACGTAAGGGAGAGTGAGGTGATTGGTGAGTAGCTGGTGAATGATATTCTTTGTCCAGATTGGGGACATGTCTTAATTTTATTTCTGGTAAGTTTTTGTAGTAGTCTACTCTATAGTGGCATGGTGGAACACTTCAGTCCCATCGAAAGCACATCCTGTGCTGTGTGGGAACTCTAGGATGCTCCTTGTGTCCTGGACAACCACATGTGCCAGAAGAGTCATCAGCTGGAGGAGCTTAAGCTCTGGGTTTCGGAGCGTAAGCAGCAGCTGGCACCACTGCAGGGCATCCATGAGGCTTAGAGTGACATGAATACTACATTTCAGGAGGTGGTCACCCTGCAGCTTAAGAGAGGGCATGCAGAGAGAATGGGTGACTGCCAGGCAGACATGGGGGACCAGGCACGTAGTTCAGAAGTCCCTAGTGTACATCTTTCTCTCTAATTGATATTCAGTTCTGAATACTGTCAAGGGTGATGGTTCCTCTCGACTGTGCAGCCAGAGCCTAGTCCACAGCACCACAGTGGTTCAACTGTACAGGATGGGAGGAGGAAGATTAGAATAGCAATATCAATAGTGATAGGAGATTCAATAGTAAGGGGGACAGAGGCATTTGTGCAGGTGCAAATGTGATTCCAGGATGGTATGTTGCCTGGTGCCAGGATCAAGAATGCCACTGACTGGCTGCAGAACATTCTGAGGGGGGAGGTTGCACAGCCAGAGATTGTGGCCCATATCACTATCAATGGCATAGGTAGAAAGAGGGATAAGATCTTGCAGATAGAGTTTAGTGAGCTAGGAAAGAAATTAACAAGCAGATCATCAAAGGTAGTAATCTCCTGATTACTCGCAGTACCTTTTGCTAGTGAATACAGAAATAGGAAGATAGAGCAGATGAATGCGTGGCTGGAGAGATGGTGGAGGAGGGGGGGCATTTAGCTTCCTGGGGCATTGGGACCAATTCAATGGGAGGTGGGGCCTGTGCAAAATGAACAGGCTGTGTCTGAGAGGTTTACAAGTGCTATTGGGGATGGTTTAAACTAGCTTGGCAGGAGGATGGGAACCTGAATGTAGATTCAGAAGAAAGAGAAGCAAAGCTGGTAATAGAAGCCAGAAAATTAGTAAGCGAATGTGGAAGGCAGAAGAAGGTTACAAAATAGACAAAAAGGAGTTAGGCAGTGCTTAATGGTTTATACTTCAAGCAAGGCATCTAGTGAATAAGGCAGGTGAGCTGAGGGCACAGTTAGGCAATCGGAAGTATGATATTACAGCTGTTAATAAAACACGACATAAAGAAGGGCAGGAATGGCAGATCAACATTCCTTGTTACAGGGATTTCAGAAGGGATAGAGAAGGGGATAAAAAAGCGGGGGGTGGTGATGGGGGGTGGGGTAGCAATCTTGCTTAAAGGAACAATCTCAGTTGTGCCAGAAGGATAATCAAATGAGGCCATATGGGTTGAACTGAAGAACTAAAAAGGGATAACCACATTGTTGAGAGTGTACTATAGAACCCCAAACAGTCAATAGGAGATAGAAGAGTAATTATGTAGGCAAATTTCTGAAAAGTGCAAAAACAATAGAGTAAGTAATAGTAGAAGATTTCAACCACCCTAATGTTTATTGGGATAGCATCAGTGTAGCAGGTATGGAGGACATACCTTCTTACAATGCATTCAGGAGAACCTTTTCAGCCAGTACATAGCAAGTCCAACAAGAGAATGGGTAGTTCTGGAATTAGTTTTAGGGAAAGAAGCTGGGCAGGTGGAAGAGGTATCAGTGGGAGAGCAATTTTGTGGTAGTGATCATAATTCAGTTAGATTTAGCATAGTTATGGAAAAGAACAAAATTAAATACATAAAGAGCAAGAGGATAACTAAGGAAAGAATAGGGCCTATTAGAAACCACAAAGGTAGCCTGTGTGTGGAGGCAGAAGACATGGGTATGGTTCTCAATGAATACTTTGTGCCTGTCTTCACAAAAGAAGGAGAAAACGCACACATTGTTAAGGAGGAAGAGTGTGAAATATTGGATGGGATAAACATGGTGAGAGAGAAAATATTAAGGGGTTTAGTATCTTTGAAAATAGATAAATCACCAGGCCTGGATTCAATGTATCCCAGACTGTTAAGAAAAGCAAGGAAGGAAATAGCAAAAATTCTGACCATCATTTTCCAATCTTCTCTGGCTACAAGCGTAGCATCAGAGCATGAAAGGACTACTAATAAAGTCAGCCTAATCTCAATGGTGGGAAAATTATTGGAAAAAGTGTTGAGGAAGAGTATTAATTGTCTTTTAAAAAGGCACAGATTAATTAAAGACAGTCAGCATGGATTTCTTAAGGAAGGTCATGTCTGACCAACCTGTTTCAATTTTTTGAGAAGGTGGTTTATGTGCTAGCACATTTGATGTATGTGGATTTTAGCAAGGCTTTTGCTAAAATCCCACATGGCAGACTGGTCAGAAAAATAAAAATCCACAGGATCCAAGGCAAAGTGGCAAGTTGAATCCAAAATTTGCTCAGTGGCAGAAAGAAAAGGGCAATGGTCAATGTGTGTTTTTGTGACTGCAAGGCTGCTTCCAGTGGGTTTCTGCAGGGCTCAGTACTCGGTCCGATGCTTTTCATGTTATATATTAATGATTTAGACTTAAATGTAGGGGCCATGATTAAGAAATTTGCAGATGATACAAAAATTGGCCATATGGCTGGTAACGAGGAAGAAAGCTGTAGACTGCAGGAAAACATCATTGACTGGTCAGCAGGCCAGGAAAATGGCAAATGGAGTTCAATTCAGAGAAGTGTGAGGTAATGCATTTGGGGAGGGCAAAAAAGACAGGGGAATGCATAATACATGGTAGGATACTGAGAGGTTTAGAGGAACAGTGGTACCTTGGAGTGCATACCCACAGATTCCCAAAGGTAGTAGTAATTAGGGATACTTATTAGCCGAGACATAGAGCAGAGAGGTTATGCTAGGACTGGAAAAAACACTTGTTAGGCCACAGCTAGAGTACGCTGTACCGTTCTGGTCACCATATTACAGGAAGGATGTGTTCGCACTAGAGAGGATATAGAGGAGATTTATAAGAATGTTGCCAGCAATGAAGAATTTTAGCTATGAGCAAAGATTGGATAGGCTCAGGTTGCTTTCTTGGAAACAGAGGAGCGAAGATTTAATTGAGATGTATAAACTTATGAAGGGTGTAGATTGAGTGGATAGGAAGGACCTATTTCCCTTAGCAGAGAGGTCAATAACCAGGGGCATAGGTTTAAGGTAATTGGCAGAATAATTAGAGGGGAGTTGAGGAGTCTGATTCTATAAATCTGTCACTGTACAGATTTGAAGAGCACAGAAACTTGTGTACAAAACCTGCTGAGCAAACATCCTGGCATAAATGTCAGGCTCTGCTGGACTACCAGTAGTGGCCTCACTTAAATTCATGGGGAAGCTGCATAATTTGAATAAAGTGAGCACGTATGCATGTCATAAGAGGGACATCTCCAGCATCCACCTACCCCAGGAGACTGCAAACTGTGGTGGACTGTGCCCAGCTCCAAGAAAGTTTATTTCTGTTCCTTTTATTGGCCCCCTTTGCTAGCAAGCCAAGAATTTTTAAAAAATTCTTTCATGGGATGTAAATGTCGTTGGCTAGGCCAACATTTGTTGCACATCCCTAATTGCCCTTGAGAAGGTGGTGGTGTGCTGTCTTGTTGAACTGCTGCAGCCCATGTAACGGCTTGCTAGGCCATTTCAGAGGGCAATTAAGAGTCAACCACATGGCCAGGCCAGGTAAGGATAGCAGATTTCCTTTCCTAAAGGACATTAGTGAACCAGATGGGTTTTTATAACAATTGATAGTTTCATGGCACCATTACCGAGACTTGCTTTCAATTCCAGATTTCTTAATTAATTGAATTTAAGTTCCACCAGCTGCTGTGGTGGGATTTGAACCAGTGTCCTCAGGGCCTTAACCTGGGCCTCTGGATTACTAGTGCAGTAACGTTACCACTATGCCACTGTCTCCCTCCTTATTGTTAGGGGTCCAGGCTTCGACCTCCATGTGAATCCCAGGCTTATCTAGTTGGAGTGGCTCCAATGGGAGCCAAAGAATTAAAAAAATATGTATTTCTCTTCAGTCCATTTTATGCCTTGGGAGGATTCCACACTTCTACTGACTGCACAAAAGTACTGCAGGCTGCTGGTGGCTTGGGTTCTTCCCCTTACATTTCGCATTCAACCCCCATTCCACAGGATCTACCTGTGGGTCAGCTCAATGCAGGAGCTAGACAAAATTCCTCCAGCTTACAACCTCCAGTGAGCTGCATCACGATGCCGACTTGGTGCCCACAGTTCATCACTTCCATTTGATTTAAACATCCCTCATCAGTCCCAAAACGGGTAGCCAGTTGGTGAATCCATCTTTTGGCAGCCCTGAAATTCCACACAAACCTTTCACAATGACTGATTCCAGCGTCTGTTCTCAAGACATTCCCCATGGCCAGCAAAAGAATTACAATCAATCATGTCATGTACCACCACAACATAAATCTCTTATTAAAATATAAAAACAAGATAAAACAGTGCTCTCTAATTGCTTAAAATAATTAAAGCTCACAAAAAATAAAAGTTTTAAATTCTAGAACCATTCTTGTTGCACTTTTCTAATCCCTATGCAAAGTATCACCTTCCTGCTGAAGTGCTGAAGAGGGATTTGTCAAGCATATTGTACTCACCTCACTATATTTAATCAGGTTTTCCAATTTCCCCGGAACGAATTTGTGTTTCTAAATAGGCTTTGCTACTTCCTGCAATGTACATGCTTATAGGGCTGCCAGTGTTTTGCATAGAAATAAGTCAGTTATTTATTCCTGGCAGAAGAATAAGACGTTATATTAAATTTTTTAATGTTGTCTTAACGCTTATCTACTGTATAAAATGTGCTTGTAAGTTGTTGCTTAGTAGAGTTGGGAAAATATTTTGTTTTGAGAGAACTTGTTAGTTATTTTGTCCAGTTGAGAAAGTTCTGGTTCCGAGACAAACAGACCATGAAGGTCTCAAGGTAGATTTATAGATTGTAATGAATTAACTAATTTCAGCCAATATTCACAATTGGCTTTAGAACCCTTAGCTAGATGAAGGAAAGCTAAGGCTCCCCACCTAATTTTTTCACTTTCCATCTTTCTGTCTTTCAAATGAGACTTTAAACTGAGGCCCTGTCTGCCCTCTCAGGTGGACATAAAAAGATCCCAGTTATTTCAAAGAAGAGCAGGGGCGTTATCCCCAGTGTCCTGGCCAATATTTATCTCTCAGTCAACATCACTAAGACAGATTATCTGGTCATTCTCACATTGCTGTTTGTGGAAGCTTGCTGTGTGCAATTTGGCTGCTGTGTTTCATATAGTACAACAGTAACTACACCTCTAAAGACTGTGAAGGGCTTTGGGAGGTCCTGTGGTTGTGACAGGTGCTATATAAATACAACTCTTTCTTTTCTTCTAATTACTACCCAATAACCTTTGCTGGAAATGTATGCAGTTATATTAGATAAAAACAGGTTGGGCTGAGCTGTGATGCCCTTCCTGGTCGAATAGCCTATCAGTGTTTATTGTCCGGACTCATTCAGCAAGAGTGCCCACAGCATGCTCCACCCATTTTTACAACTCCAGCATGAATTATTGCAGGTGAATTTCCTTTGAGCCTCTCCTGTAATGTAGAGGAAGTTTGGCAGAACACAACGTATAGATCCCACGTCCATAGATCCCTCAAAGTTGCCACCCAAGTTGATAGGGTTGTTAAGAAGGCGTATGGTGTGTTGGCTTTCATTAACAGGGGGATTGAGTTTAAGAGCCGCGAGGTCATGCTGCAGCTCTATAAGGCCCTGGTTAGACCACACTTGGAATATTGTGTTCAGTTCTGGTCGCCTCATTATAGGAAGGATGTGGAAGCTTTAGAGAGGGTGCAGAGGAGATTTACCAGGATGCTGCCTGGACTGGAGGGCATGTCTTATGAAGAAAGGTTGAGGGAGCTAGGGCTTTTCTCATTGGAGCGAAGAAGGATGAGAGGTGACTTGATAGAGGTGTACAAGATGATGAGAGGCATAGATAGAGTGGATAGCCAGAGACTTTTTCCCAGAGCGGAAAGGGCTATCACCAGGGGGCATAATTTTAAGGTGATTGGAGGAAGGTTTAGGGGAGATGTCAGAGGTAGGTTCTTTACACAGAGAGTGGTGGGTGCGTGGAATGCGCTGTCAGCGGTGGTAGTAGAAGCAGATACATTAGGGACATTTAAGCGACTCTTGGATAGGTACATGGATGATAGTAGAATGAAGGGTATGTAGGTAGTTTGATCTTAGAGTAGGTTAAAGGGTCGGCACAACATCGTGGGCCGAAGGGCCTGTACTGTGCTGTACTGTTCTATGTTCTATGTTCTATGTATGCCCACAAACAAGATTTCTGGTGAACTTCCATTGAGGTTATGGTAGCAGAGCAGGAGAAACCCTGTCGAAATTCGCCCCCATTGACTACTGGACAGGAAGCAATGCAGGGAGAAAAACTGGTGGAAAAAAGTCAGAGGGAGAAAACAAAGAACATTCTTCTTAACCATAACCCTGAGTTCTGATAGAGCATTCAAACAATAAGGGATTTCAGGAAGAATGGTCAGTCATTCTTTCTGGCAGATGGTCAAGTCAGAAATTCCTGAGTTTAATTCTTGTGTTATTACACAGCCTGTGAAAACAGCCAAATACGACTAGATTAGAACATAGAAAACACAATGTGGTCAGTTTGTTATGAGCATTTAGTTCCACATCAGTAACACAGAGGAGTTGAAAATGGGATATCTTGAAGATAGCATGTGAACTGAAGTAATTAAATAAAGCCACTCTGTTTTTAAGTGCTGCATCATGACCCTGGTTCAGCTTTTGTGAAAATAAATTCACAGTTTTAACTTGTAGTTGTTGGCAATAGTGTTGTCTTACCATTGGTCATAGAAGTCATAGCTGTCATAGCAGCAACACTGGAATCGCTGTGCACGCACAAGACTGCAATTGTTACAAAGTCTTTGTGACTTCCCCATTCTGACTAAAGACCTTCTTGATCTCAGGACTTGTAATGCTGCAAAGAGAAAGTCACAGGACTGGTCTGTATGGGCTAGCTGAGAGCTCCATTCACCCAAAGTCATAACAATACGGTATCTGGAGGTTTGGAAATTTTCGAGGCAGCACTGTAATATAAATGTGGCCATAAAGTGTTCTCAGGGAAACTGTTGATTTTGGGGACATGGGTGTATTTTTAATGTTTTATGTTCTATTTGTGCATTGATTTTTAAATGCACAATCTTGTAGCTCTGCACTTAGTCAGTGTTTGCCTGCACAATTGTTGCAGCAATGCAGAGTATTCCGGATAGATGTCATTCGGTCAGGAGTGATCTTGATCACTCTCTCTCCCTCTCTCTGTCTCTCTCTCTCCCTGTGTCCCTCCTCTCTGTGTTGTCCTGCCCTTTGTGTCACCCTTGCTCTCTGTGTCTCCCCTCTCTGTTCACCTCTTTCTCTCTCTGTCCCTCCTCTCTCTTTGTCCCCTTCCTCTCTTTCTCTCTCTCTCTGTCCCCTCTCTCCCTCTCTGTCCCCCCCCCCTCTGTCCCCCTCTCTCTCTTGCTATCCCCTCTTTCTTTCTTGCTCTGTCCCACCTCTCTCTCTCTATGTCCCCCTTTTCTCTCTGTCCGCCCCCCTCTCTCTCTCTGTCACCTCTCTCTCTCTATCTCTGTCCTCCCATCTATCTCTCTGTCTCCCTCTCTCTATTACCCCCCTCTCTCTCTGTCCCTCACTCTCTCTTTCTCTCTGTCCCCTTCTCTCTCTCTCTGTCCCCCTCTCTCTCTCTGTCTCCCTCACTCTCTCTCTCTGTCCCCCTTATCTGTTCCTCTTTCTCTCTCTCTTTCTGTCCCCCACCTCTCTCTCTCTATGTCCCCCTTTTCTGTCTGTCCCCCCCTCTCTCTCTCTGTCACCTCTCTGTCTCTATCTTTGTCCTCCCATCTATCTCTCTGTCCCCCTCTCTCTATTCCCCCCCTCTCTCTCTGTCCCTCACTCTCTCTTTCTCTCTGTCCCCCTCTCTCTCTGTCTCCCTCACTCTCTCTCTCTGTCCCCCTCATCTGTTCCTCTTTCTCTCTCTCTTTTTGTCCCCCACCTCTCTCTATCCCCCCATCTCTCTCTCTCTATGGCCTCCTTTCTCTGCCCCCTCTCTCTGACCCTCTCTCTCTCTCTGTTCCCCTCCCTCTCTGTCCCCCCTCTCTCTCTTTGTCCCCCTCTCTCTCTCTGTTCCCCCTGTCTCTGCCCCCCTCTCTCCTCCCCCTCTTTCTCTCTGTCTCCCCTCTCACTCACTCTGTCCCCCCTTTCTCTCTCCTCCCCCTCTCTCTCTCTGTCCCCCCTCTCTCTCACTCTGTCCCCCCCTCTCTCTGTCCCTCCTCTCTGCACTCTGTCCCCTCCCTTTCTGTCCCTCCTCTCTCTCTGTTCACCACCCTCCCCGTCACTGCCCTCGCCAGAAAACCCCAAATCTGTCCGAAGTTGGGAAACAGCTGTAACCAATGGCAGCAGCTGTCAGCTGTGAAACTGAATTGTGATCTTTTTTAAAATCCGGTCTGCAAGAAGAAGCCAATGGGAAATTTCTCATGGACCCCTGATGAGAATGAGGAACCACCCCGGGTACAGTATACATTTGTGGGCCAGATGGAAACCTTTGGTTGGCTGGATCCTGGCTCATGAGTCGTAGTTTGGACAACCCTGATCTGAAGTAATCCATAACAGCTCTGTGTGGAATATTGTTCTAAAAGAAACCTGGGAGATTTTCTCAGGATAATCATTTCACAATAGAAGGTTTGACAAAAAACCATAAACGTGATTGACATCTAAAATAATCAATTGTCATTCTTTATGGCCAAAATGTCCACTGTAAGAATGTACTGAACTTTCTGAAGATTAAGAGAGATAAAACTTTTTTATGTTCTGTAAGATTATTTTACAATAGGCTACAAAGTAAATTTATAATTTCTGTTAAGTATTTGGACATAGGATGACAGTGGTGGATGACATTTCTTGGCAAAGACTGCTTGAGATTCATGTTTAATGCTCTCTGGACTATCATTTCTACATATTTAACAGATTATGTGAACCCATGTGATCAGTATAGAGAATTTAACCAGTTTTGGTTTCTCCCGAATGAATTGCACCTGGTATTGTTTAGCCTTAATTTATGAGTTGCTTTTGCAGCTGCAAGTTGCAAAGGAAACTGTCTACATGTAAGTTACTGGAATTTGTAATATATTAATGAATTTTTTGGTGATCTTTGGTACTCATCTCCAGGTCACAACATGATTCTTGTAAAGGTGTCCATACATGACATGTAAACAGCATTAAAACAGTTCTGCCCTCATGATACTGCTTCAGTTCAATTATTAACATGTAAATCAAATTTGCAAACCATGCACAATGTATCATCCATTATAATATTTATGCATATTTCTGCCTATGTTCCATATGTTCCCAGACTTTAACAGATTCTTCCAGTATACGTTGTGTTACTCAGTGGCATTTACACTTTGGATGACATTGGGAAAAAGATTGGATAATGCCAGAAAATGAGCATGGGGATTGCGATGGGTTGTTAACCCATGTCTGTTCATTGCAATGCAGGCAGCATGTAAACTTTGTGCTACCTGATAATTTAAATGGTAGCGGCATGCAGCCCAGCACCAAATATGCTGCTGAATGGCTGCATACCTCAGCAGAGGTATTACACAATTCGTGTAAGTCTAGCACCACTTAAAACTAGCCTGCACTACTCAAAGCCAGCCTGCATCTCTGAAGGAAGAGTGCATTTTGGCTGCAGCAGGTGCTTGAATTAGTTAGAGAAGAGACTTCGAGCAGGAAGAAGAGTAGAAATTGTGCAAAAATTCTCCAAGATTTTCTGATGTAGCACTGAAGGCCTTGGTGCAGGAGCCTGAAAAGGAAAAGAGAGGTTCTCTTCCTTCAAGGGGCCAGTACCTCCAGACAGCCATTAAGAAGGCAGTGGGAGCAGATAGTCATCACTGTAAATGCCAGTGTTCTAGCCCCGAGTACCTGCTTGCAATGCAGAGAGAAGTTTCATGGGCAGATACAAATGGTCAAAGTCAGTGCATGGATCATCAAATGCCACATCCATACAAATGAACCACGAGACTCAGCCACTGCTCCATTCACCATTGCCCCCCACCCCTCACCCACTTATCAACAGTCTCTTTCAAGCACAACTCAGACCTCATATTCATGGCCTCACCTCATCCTCACGCACTTAGTACCCCTGCAAACCTCACACACTGCCAGTTATTCAAGTGTGAAGCCACATCACGCAAACACATAACATCATGCACACTGACACATTTCCTTCTCTCTTGCAGCACCAGGTGGCCCATAAGCGGAAGCAGCAGCACCTAACCGGTGGGCAACATGCATGGTTGCATGTCCTTACCCTGATGGAGAAGACGGTACTCGCCATCATTGGAGTGGCCATGACAGAGGCCATGGCCTAGTGGGGCTGAAACCATTGAAGATGACGGTATGTTCCTGCCTAATCCACCTTCTCACATCCCATTGCCCCCTTATCCCACAATTTTGAGTTACAAATTGAGATGGTGTAACCATGCACATCTTGCTTTCCCCCGCTTCCCTCATCCCAACCTTTGTTCCTTTATAAGAACATAAGAACTAGGATCAGAACTATACCATACAGCCAATCGAGCCAGCACTGCCATTCAATATGATCATGGCTGATCTTGGGCTTCTACTCCACTTTCCCACCCGCTCCCCATATCCCTTGATTCCCTTGATGCCCAAAAGTCTGTCTATCCCAGCCTTAAATACATTTAATGATGGAGCATCCACAATCCTCTGGGGTAGAGAATTCCAAAGATTCACAACCCTTTGAGTGAGAAATTTCTCCCCATCTCAGTCCTAAATGATCGGCCCCTTATCCTGAGATTGTATCCCCACGTTCTAGATTCCCCAGCCAGGGGAAACATTATCTCAGTGCCTACCCTGTCAAGCCCTTTCATAATCTTGAATGTTTCAATAAGAACACCTCTCATTCTTCTAAACTCCAGAGAATATAGACCCAATTTACTCAGCCTCTCTTCAAAGGACAACCCTCTCATCCCAGGGTGTAGTCTAGTGAACCTTTGCTGCACTGCCTCCAATGCAAGTATATCCTTCCTTAAACATGGAGATCAAACCTGTACACAGTATTCCAGGTTTGGTCTCACCAAAGCCCTGTACAATTGTAGCAAAACTTCTTTATTCTTGTATAAAAGCAAAATACTGCGGATGCTGGAAATCTGAAACAAAAACAAGAAATGCTGGATTCACTCAGCAGGTCTGGCAGCATCTCCACAGATGCTGCCAGACCTGCTGAGTGAATCCAGCATTTCTTGTTCTTTATTCTTGTACTCCAATCACCTTGCAATCAAGACCAACATACATTTTCTTTCCTAATTGCTTACTGTATCTGTATGCTAACTTTCTGTGTTCCTTGTACTAGTACACTCAAGTATCTCTGAACACCAATATATCAAAGTTCCACGCTTTTGAAAAAATATTTTGCTTTTCTATTCTTACGACCAAAGTGAATCACCTCACACTTCCCCACATTATACTCCATCTGCCACCTTGTTGCCCACTCACTTAACCTGGCTGTATCTCTTTGCAGTCTCTTTGTGTCCTCCTCACAGCTTACATTCCCACCTAGCTTTGTATCATCAGCAAACCTAGATACATTACTCTCTGCCTCTTTGTCTAAGTCATTAATATAGATTGTAAGTAGCTCAGGCCTCAGCACTGATCCTTGTGGCACACCACTGGTTCCAGCCTGCCAACTTGAAAATGTCCCATTTATCCCGACTCTCTGCTTCCTATCCGTTAACCAATCCTCTATCCATGCCAATATATTACCCCCAACTCCATGCGCCCTTATCCTTTCAGATACCCCAGAATTGCAACCTGGCCAAGCACTGGTGCAGAAGGCTGAAGTGCAAGAGCAGAAGGACACTGATGAAGAAGGATCATCATCACTCAATCTCACACTCGCAGCCACCAGCTCAGGTACTGGCACTGCGTGTAATTTAGAGGGTAGCACAGAGGTGGGATCTGCAGGTGTTGAGTCACTGGGCACAAGTGACCTGCAGCCAGGCCATGGACAAGGGTCGTGCAAGTGCCAGTTCCCCAGAGGGCAAGGTCTCACACGAGTTCTGCTGAAGAGAACCCAGATGACGACTTTGATGAGCCAGCCTACAGTAAAAGGCTGATGGGCATGCATGATGAAATGCTTGGTACTCTGATGCCTGATGTCATTGTCAAGGAGCATGGAGGAGCCCACCTCCGACTTAGCACTGGGCTTCCCACAGAGCTTGGAGCCCATCCTTTCAAGCATGGAAGAGGTGACCAACTCTGTGTGCACACTTACAGACCTGACCATGCTGCAGCATCTGATGGCCAATGTCTCAGTTTCCATTGTGGCACAGGCAGAAGCCACACAATGTCTGGCTGCTGCAGTGGAAGCTCAGTTTGAGGTCATGAAATCTCAGCTTGTTGCCATGCAAGTATATCCTTCCTTACTTGCATGGAGTGAGTGTGACTTTTGGCTAGTGAGCCAATCCTTATGATACATCAGACCATATGATTCTCGCATAACGTTTTGACCAACTTAATTGCATGGAGCGACAAGAAAGACTAAATATTTGTCATGGCTGTCAAGTATACTTTACTTACTGCAACAGCTGTTCATTAGCCTCGTCAGAAGAACAGAATGCCCTTATGCAAATGGACCTCTTTGTTGGCACTGCCACTTTAAAATTTACTTTCTAGCAAAAATCACTTCTCAGAAGCACCCCAAGATATTTGTCTGCATGTTGTAGGTTTCCACACAGCTAACCCAGAACTCAGGCTTCCCTTTTTCCTGTCTCCCAAAGCTCCAAAGTGCTCCAGTCTCTTTAAATAGTTACAGGCCAGTGAAGCCTGCAGCAATGTTTCAATTTTCAGTACCCTTACGGCATTACCCAACTGGATGCATTATGGTAATGTCAGGCAAGCTCCCCACCGGCCAAGAATGAAGAAAATTAATTTTGCCACATGAACATTGACTAAACAGTTGTTGGCGAAGAAAGAACTTGCTTTAAAAAAACAATTGGAGACTTTGGCTGGAGAGAGACATTAGCATATCCACAGTACTTCAATGAACAAAGGGACTATTCCCTGCTACAATTTAATCCACAAAGGATTTTTGATTACCAGACGTTGATGGTGGAAAGGCTAGCATTCCAGGTTAACTGTTAAGATGGCCGAATACACAAACAGACGTGGTCGGACCGGTTTGGTCACATGGCTGGCTGACTGTTGGTGTTGTTTGAATTTTGAACTTACCACAGAGTGTTTGAAACTCAGAAGGCTGTTAGTTCCTGGACTGAGAACCCCTCTCTCCTGACTACTCCCATCCCTTTCTCACAGAACTGAAGAACCATTGAAGACACGTAAACTTAAAGAGAGAAAAGTCTCTTAAATGAACAAGGTTTAGAAGAATACTGGGCACCAATGAAAAGTAAGATCTGTCTACAATCAAAGACTCTACGGGGAACTGGAAACATAGAGACAGTAACAAGAAACCCTCTTCTGATATTGCCTCAAACCTCTCCATTTTATTTTTCTCTTGCTCTTTTTTGTCCCTATTTTCATGTGTGTCTCGCGTGTGCATGCTAGTGTGGGCTCGTTGTATATCCATATGCGTTAACCGTATCCCCAAAGACACATTGTACAGCGAGCTCGCCACTGACTGGTATCAGACCCACCGGACGTCCATGTCTCCGCTTTAAAGACGTCTGCAAACGCGACATGAAATCCTGTGACATTGATCACAAGTCGTGGGAGTCAGTTGCCAGCGTTCGCCAGAGCTGGCGGGCAGCCATAAAGATGGGGCTAAAATGTGGCGAGTCGAAGAGACTTAGTAGTTGGCAGGAAAAAAGACAGAGGCGCAAGGGGAGAGACAACTGTGCAACAGCCCCGACAAACAAATTTCTCTGCATCACCTGTGGAAGAGCCTGTCACTCTAGAATTGGCCTTTATAGCCACTCCAGGCGCTGCTTCACAAACCACTGACCACCTCCAGGCGCGTATCCATTGTCTCTCGAGATAAGGAGGCCAAAGAAGAACCGTATTAGAATTTAAGTATAAGGTTTAATAAAATTTCACTTTTCTTCTTTGAACCTAAGAAGGCCTGTTTGTGCTCATTTCTTTGCCTTATAATTAGAAAATGGTGAACAAGGATTCACCAAGGGGGGAGCTCAAAACACATCGTGTTTAAAAATCAAACCCTGTTACAGGAAGACCAGGTGAAGATAGTAAAAGACCCCGAGATACCTTTCTCACCTGGTCGTAACAGTAAAGACATGCAACCTATTCCTGAGAAGAAATTATGAAACAGGGAAGTGATGCCAGGTGTAGAGCTATTGTAGCCTAGTGCACTGCTCACAGATAGCCCTCATTTCCATGGGCCTCTGAAAAATCGGCCCTTATTACTGGATGGTCAGTGAAGGGTTCAGATGGTATCACTAGAGAGAAAAACTCTCACAATTATGAAGTTCAGCTGAACTTCAACATTTGCAACATCTTACCTATTTTTAACTTCTCATTGAATGGTTTAAAGGTGTTAAATTATGAAAATACAGGAAAGGATGGACACAGAGTTAATAATGGATAATTGAAAGACACTTCCTTTATAAAGGAGTGCACAGCAAGTTGAGTGATCTGATAAAAGTCCCAGGAGCCTTCTTGAATGAATCTATGGCATAAAAGTTGTGCGTTGTGGTCACTTTCTCTGCTACACTCTGAGTTGTGCATGTGGTGGATCCTGGATATGGATTTGACTGCAGCAATGAGCAGAGCCCCTCCAAAGCTTCATGATTGAAATAAAGCCTCCTGAGACAGAGTTCTTGGAAGGGGTCTTGGAAAGTGTGTATGGATCAATAGATCTTCCTGGTTGCCAAGTGCTGAGATAGTCTGGCCCTCTTCTCATCCTGACAGATGGATCTGTCCTCCTCTTCCTCCAGCATATACATAACATAAGGTGGGATTCCCATTGGGAAGCCCATTGTACAGCCCTCAGACAGTTAACTAGTAACTCTCTTAAAATGCGATGCCTTTCAAGGGTAATGCAGAAAGGAGGGGAAGGCTGCCAGTGAAAGTAATTTTGATTACCTGCTGTGAGTCCCGAGATATGCCTAAAAGTCTCCACAATGAAGCTCAGTTGAACAGAGTCCCATTATCCATGTACTTCTGCCTTGATGAATGGGGACTGGCAAAGAGTAGATGGGAAGGTGGAAATGATGGAATTTAACAAAGAACAAAGAACAGTACAGCACAGGAACAGGACATTCGGCCCTCCAAGCCTGCGCCTATCTTGATGCCTGCCAGAACCTTCTGCACTTCCGGGGCTCATATCCCTCTATTCCCTTCCTATTCATATATTTGTCAAGATGTCTCTTAAACGTCGCTATCGTATCTGCTTCCACCACCTCCCCTGGCAGCAAGTTCCAGGCACTCACTTGCCTCGCACATCCCCTCTAAACTTTGCCCCTCACACCTTAAACCTATGTCCCCTAGTAACTGACTCTTCCGCCCTGGGAAAAAGCTTCTGACTATCCACTCTGTCCATGCCGCTCATAACTTTGTAAACCTCTATCATGTCGCCCCTCCACCTCCGTCATTCCAGTGAAAACAATCCGAGTTTTTCCAACCGCTCCTCATAGCTAATGCCCTCCAGACCAGGCAACATCCTGGTAAACCTCCTCTGTACCCTCTCCAAAGCCTCCATGTCCTTCTGGTAGTGTGGCGACCAGAATTGCACGCAATAGTCTAAGTGTGGCCTAACTAAGGTTCTGTACAGCTGCAACATGACTTGCCAATTTTTCTACTCTATGCCCCGACCGATGAAGGCAAGCATGCCGTATGCCTTCTTGACTACCTTATCCACCTGCGTTGCCACTTTCAGTGACCTGTGACCTGTACGCCCAGATCTCTCTGCCTGTCAATACACCTAAGGGTTCTGCCATTTACTGTATACCTCCCACCTGCATTAGACCTTCCAAAATGCATTACCTCACATTTGTCCGGATTAAACTCCATCTGCCATTTCTCCGCCCAAGTCTCCAACCGATCTATATCCTGCTGTATCCTCTGACAATCCTCATCATTATCCGCAACTCCACCAACCTTTGTGTCGTCCGCAAACTTACTAATCAGGCCAGCTACATTTTCCTCCAAATCATTTATATATACTACAAACAGCAAAGGTCCCAGCACTGATCCCTGCGGAACACCACTAGTCACATCCCTCCATTCAGAAAAACACCCATCCACTGTTACCCTCTGTCTTCTGTGACTGAGCCAGTTCTGTATCCATCTTGCCAGCTCACCTCTGATCCCGTGTGACTTCACCTTTTGCACCAGTCTGCCATGTGGGACCTTGTCAAAGGCTTTACTAAAGTCCATATAGACAACATCCACTGCCCTTCCCTCATCAATCATCTTCGTCACTTCCTCAAAAAACTCAATCAAATTAGTAAGACACGACCTCCCCTTCACAAAACCATTTAGGATGGGTTATGCCAACAAGTCCTAACTCTGTAATTTGCATGTGGCTGTAAATGGTGGGTGGGGCATGTCCTTCTTCAGTGCATCCTGAAGTTCAATGTAATTTATGCTGGGGCTGTTCTGCAGTGGAATACCAGTGTACATCAGCCCAACCAGTAATTCCTTGCCCTGTAAAGGCATAATTGATTTACAGCCTTCCCAATTCAGGAATTTCAGAATATTTTCCATCTGCTCTTTTGGAGCACTCAAATGTTGTCATGACCCAACAAAAATTCCTCTTGATAAATCATGACAACAGTTCTTTTAAATGTGTTATTGTTAAGGTCATTATATCCCCAAACAAAGCACTAATTTAAAGGTCATAAGCCATGGCAGGCAATATTACGACAGTGATTTGGAAACTTCTTGGAACCATTTGCAAGGAATGAGCAGATGCTGCCAAGTATAATAATACCATGAGCCCAGAAATGTGGAAATAGTCTGCAGTATTTCACTGTTACATATGTCTGTCATGGAAGAAGGTTCAAAGTCCAATGTTTCTATGTTCTATAGTGTTTTTCTGGTCAGTACATGCATTAATACTTTATCATTGGTAAATTCTCTAGGGCGACCATTGAGTGCTTGTCAGAGCCTGGTAATTACTACACTGCCTGTTAAGAAATTGAATAGAGGCTTATCATATAATTTATGGTGATATGGAATGTGCCTAAGGAATTCCTTTTGTCTTTTGTTCACTGATCTATCTCATGCGTAATCAGATATATCTGTATTCAAATCTTCTTTGGCTCCTATTTGTTTCTCAGATAGACCCAAGTCCTGACCAGTATCACATGCAACAAAGCATTGCCCTGAACTAATGGAGCCAGACTTTAAAGGTTTTCAGTGTAGCTGGAATATCTCAATGTTATGTCTGTAAAGAGTATTTTCCAAACATTTTGATTGAAAGGCCCTGAAATTTCATAGCGGTTCTCCAGAAATAAATTTGACAGGAAATTGACAGCATCCCTGGAGAAACATTTTTGGCTATTTATGCCGTTTCCCTCTTGGTTTTAGCAGTCTACCACTGAAGTTCTGGTAGGAGGCTGGAAGAACTTCCATAGAATTTTTAGGCCATCATCTCAGACTCTGAAGCAGAAAAAGCAAGGTGAACATTCCTGTACATTGCAGTGGGGAGTTGAGTATATCCAGTTGAATGAAGAGTGAGGTTGTATTAGAAAGCAATGGAGGACACATTTACACCACAAGTTCAGGGTACAGTCATACTATAGTTTCAGGGCACAGTCATACCATAAGTTTAGGGTCCACATGTACTACATATTTAAGAGTCAGTTATACTACAGATACAGGCCACAGTCTGATTACAGATTTAGGGTGCAGTCATACCGCAAGTTTAGCATTGCTAATGCTGATACCTGTGTAGTAAGATGTGGAATCAGCAGAGTCAAGTTATTACCGTTAGCTCCATATTGCTTCCAAGTCAGGAGAATGCAACTCTGCCGAGGTGTGCAAGAATGCACATGGAGCATTGTTCCAAATTTCAATTAAAGTTTAGTGTTCATAAGGGTTCAGTGGGAACTTGTGTCTGATGATAATAAAAAGATTTCAATTGAAGCTTAAAAATTCCCACCTAGTCAGTTGGACTGCCTGCAAGCTTTTAAACTTCACTTGTCCAATAGTTGCACTTATGCTGTAGCTTGCGCAGGATAACTACAACCGATGTGAAGCAAAATTTCAAAAGTTCTTCTGCAGTTAGGATCAATATAAATTGAATGCATTTGACAAGCTTTTCACTGCCAGATTGAATCTGAGTATCCAGCTTGGAATGTGCAGGAATCCAAACATAGGGGTCAGTTATCTATATTTCACGATGTGGCAACATAGCTAAGCAAATCCAAGGCTTTCTGACTTAATTTTAATGTAGCTGTTATTTTTAAAGCCTTAAAACAAGCACACCTACACGTTACAAATTTGGGGGGGAATTAGCTGTTCAAAATATATCCCAGCTGCTGTAAAATGTTAGATTTCCCATGTAATTATATTATGCAAGTATAATACTCTTCTGATTACAAAAATACAAGGTATGGTTTTATTATTTAAAGAACTGCTGTCGTGAAGCAAGAACAATAATGAAACTGCTCATATTAGGAATGGAGATGACATTTAAATACAAATGTATAATGCAGTAAAACTAGTGAGCAGGGTCAACTTTCGCAATTCTTATTTACAAATGTTCCTTCAATCCAGAGTTAAGAATGCTCCAAAAACAATGCACAATTGTTTCAGCTACCTATTATTGTATTAGTAATATACTATATCCGTGCACACTTCCATTATAAATACTTGTGACCACATTTATAACAGAAATTCCCAATGCAAACTTAGTGTGCTGCAATGATGGTAGCACCCCTACCATTGTGCCCGAAGGTTGTGGGTTCAAGTCTCCCTCCAGAGACTTGAGCACAGAAATCTGGGCTGACGCTCCAGTGAAGTATTGAGGGAGGGCTGCACTGTAGAAGGTACTGTCCTTTGGCTGAAACATTTGCAATCATAGAGTTATAGAGCCAGATTTTCAAATGCCAGCGGGGTTGGAACCCAGTGTGCGCGTTATTTAAAAATTGCGGGCTTGGAGGTCATCTCTGGATTGAAGGAACATTTGTAAATAAGAATTGCGAAAGTTGACCCTGCTCACTAGTTTTGCTGCATTATACATTTGTTTTTAAATGTCCTGATGCCGCCAGGACAGCCTCCAAGTGAGCAACTTAACTCCTGGCTCCCCAAAGCCTGTCCATCATCTCCCATGGGAGATTGATGATGGGCTGGGGAGGTTGGCACTGCAATGTTTAATGGAGATTTCGGCGAATCCAAACAGTCTGGTGCACGTTAGTGCACAGCTGTCGGGTACACTGGGGCAAAGGAAAAGTTTTTTTTTAATGTTTAAAATTATCGGGCCCTCCAGTATCCTGTGCCAGACATGTGCAGTACCTCTGTTTTGGCTGTTTCCATTCTGTCTCATCCCTTTGTGCTGCTGGCCCTCTGAGGAGCTGCCTGCTGTCTTGGGCAAGGCATCAGCAGCCCACAACATCGCTGCCACTTGCCTTTGCCGCTGGCACCAGGGAAGCACCTCCTGTCTCCTGTAGGCACTTGGCCAAATATCTAAGGCCAGGACATTACTGCAGGAGTTCCTCAGGCTAGTGTCCTAGGCCCAACTATCTTCAGCTGCTTCATCAATGACCTTCCCTCCATCATAAGGTCAGCAGTGGAAATGTTTGCTGATGATTGCACAATGTTCAGTGCCATTCGCAACTCCTCAGGTAACAAAGCAATTGTGCCAACATCTAGCAAGACCTGAACAACATTCAGGCTTGGGCTGATAAGTGGCAAGTAACATTTGTGCCACACAAATGCCAGGCAATGAACATCCCCAACAAGAGAGAATCTAACTATCTCTCCTTGATGTTGAATGGCATTACCATCGCTGAATCCCCCACCATCAACATCCTGGGGTTACCATTGACCAGAAACTTAACTGGACCAGCCATATAAATGCTGTGGCTACAACAGCAGGTCAGAGGCTGGGAATTCTGTAGTGAGTAGCTCAGCTTCTGGTTCCCCAAAGCCTGTCCATCATCTACAAGGCACAAGTCAGGAGTGTGATGGAATACTTTTTACTTGCCTGCAGCTCCAAAAACACTCAAGAAGCTCGACACCATCCAGAACAAAGCAGCCCGCTTGATTGGCACTCCATCCACCACCTTAAACATTCACTCACTCTACCATCGACACACAGTGGCAGCAGTGTGTACTATCTGCAAGATGCACTGCAGCAACTCACCAAGCCTCCTTTAACAGCACCTTTGAAATCTGTGAGCTTTGCCAGCTAAAAGGACAAGGAAAGCAGGTGCATGGGAACACCTCCACCTGCAAGTTCCCCTCCAAGCCACACACCATTCTGACTTGGAACTATGTCACCGTTCGTTCACTGTTGCTGGGTCAAAATCCCGGATCTTCCATCCTAACAGCACTACGGGTGTACATACACCACATGGCAACAGTTCATGAAGATGGCAATTAGGGATAGGGAGAAAATTCTGGCCTTGCCAGTGATGTTCACATCCCATGAAATAATTAAATAAAGGGACATTAAACCAAGCCCCCATCTGGCCTCCCAGGTGGCTGCCATGTTTCATACATGACAACAGTGACTACAATTAAAAAATACTTAATTGGCTGTGAAGAGCTTTGGGACATTCTGAGGTCATGAAAGGTGCCATATAAATGCATATCTTTCTTTTTTCTTTTCAATGTCACCACCCTGCCAATGGTGGTACTATGACATCTCAGTTTTGTTTCTCACATCTGGTCAGCTTGTACTGCAGAGAAATGCTCTAAACATTTCCTTTGCTTTCCAAATTGTAAGTTTTGCTATTAACAACTTTTATGATCAGGTGAGAAAGGTGTCTAGGGGTCTTTTACTGCCTTCACCTGGTCTATTGTAACACAGTTTAATTTTTAAACACACTTTGTTTTGAGCTCCTCCCTTGGTGAATTGTTGTGCACAGCTTTCCAATTATAAAGCAAGGAAATGAGCACGAACAGGCCTTCTTAGGTTTAAAGAAGAAAAGTGAAATTTATTAAAACTTAAACTCTAATTCAGTTAACACCTAGGGATGCACGCTGCGCCCCATGCTACCATGCATACGTTAAATGCACATGCAAATAGAGACAGAAAAAAAAAATAAATTGAGCAGACTCGGAGGGCGGAGTTCCGGAACGGTGAGTATATAAAAAAACTTAGCTCGGGGATTCTCGAAGCAGACTCGGAGGGCGGAGGTCCGGAGCAGTGAGTATATAAAAAAACTTAGCTCGGGGATTCTCGGAGCAGACTCGCAGGGTGGAGTTCCGGAACGGTGAGTATATAAAAAAACTTAGCTCGGGGATTCTCGAAGCAGACTCGGAGGGCGGAGTTCCGGAGCGGTGAGTATACAGAGTAAGTTACCTCGGGTGGAAAAAAAAACTGAAAAAGTGACGTCACAGGGAAGCTGTGACCTGATTGGCTGGTAGGGAATCTGTACGGAATTTGAAAATAAAACTGATATAAATAGATTAAAACACTAATTAACTAATTAATAAGTAGACTAACAAAACCAGAGGGAGGAGATTACTGTATTTAGACAGCATTTAATATTTATTGTAGAAATCTAGCACTAGGGACCACATAGTGAAGTGCATCATAATTTAGTAAGGATTTAATAAGTATTTATTTATTTTATATGAATTAACTAATTAGTGATAGAAATGTGAGTTAGAGGGGTGAAGTGCTACACCTGTGAGATGTGGGAAGTCCGTGACGCTTCCAGCGTTCCGGGCGACTACATCTGCAGGAAGTGCACCCAGTTGCAGCTCCTCACAGACCGAATGGATCGGTTGGAGCGGCAACTGGATGCACTTAGGAGCATGCAGGTGGCGGAAAGCGTCATAGACAGGAGTTTTAGAGAAGTGGTTACACCCAAGGTGCAGGCAGATAGATGGGTGACCGCTAGAAGGGGCAGGCAGTCAGTGCAGGAATCCCCTGTGGCTATCCCCCTTTCTAACAAGTATACCGTTTTGGAGACTGTTGGGGGGATGGCCTATCAGGGGAAAACAGCAGCAGCCAGAGCAGTGGCACCACGGCTGGCAGTGTTGTTCAGCAGGGAGGGACAAAGCGCAGAAGAGCAATAGTTATAGGGGACTCTATAGTCAGGGGCACAGATAGGCGCTTCTGTGGACGTGAAAGAGACTCCAGGAAGGTATGTTGCCTCCCTGGTGCCAGGGTCAAGGATGTCTCTGAACGGACAGAGGGCATTCTGAAGGGGGAGGGTGAACAGCCAGAGGTTGTGGTACACATCGGTACCAATGACATAGGCAGGAAGAGTGATGAGGTCCTGCAGGGGGAGTTTAGGGAGTTAGGTAGTAAGTTAAAAAACAGGACCTCTAGGGTTGTAATCTCCGGATTACTCCCTGTGCCACGTGCCAGTGAGGCTAGAAATAGGAAGATAGTGCAGCTACACACGTGGCTGAGCAGCTGGTGTAGAAGGAGGGTTTCAGATATCTGGACCATTGGGCTCTCTTCAGGGACAGATGGGACCTGTACAAGAAGGACGGATTGCATCTAAACTGGAGTGGCACTAATATCCTGGCTGCAAGGTTTGCTAGCGTCACTCAGGAGGGTTTAAACTAGTGTGGCAGGGGGGTGGGAACCAGAGCAGTAGGACAGCTAGTGAAGTAAATGAGGAGGACATAGTAAATAAGGCCAGTAGGACTAAGAGGAAGAGCAGGCAGGGAGATGTTGCTGAGCACAGCGGGACTGGTGGTCTGAAGTACATTTGTTTCAATGCGAGAAGTATAACAGGTAAGGCAGATGAATTTAGAGCTTGGATTAGTACTTGGAAATATGATGTTGTTGCTATTACAGAGACTTGGTTGAGGGAAGGGCAGGATTGGCAGCTAAATGTTCCAGGCTTTAGAAGCTTCAGGCGGGATAGAGGAGGATGTAAAAGGGGTGGGGGAGTTGCATTACTGGTTAAGGAGAATATCACAGCTGTACTGCGGGAGGACACTTCAGAGAGGTCATGCAGCGAGGCAATATGGGTGGAGCTCAGGAATAGGAAGGGTGCAGTCACGATGTTGGGGGTTTACTACAGGCCTCCCAACAGCCAGCGGGAGGTAGAGGAGCAGATATGTAGACAGATTTTGGAAAGATGTAACGGTAACAGGGTTGTAGTAATGGGTGATTTTAACTTCCCCTATATTGACTGGGACTCACTTAGTGCTAGGGGCTTGGATGGGGCAGAATTTGTGAGGAGCATCCAGGAGGGCTTCTTGAAACAGTATGTAGATAGTCCAACTAGGGATGGGGCCATTCTGGACCTGGTGTTGGGGAATGAGCCCAGCCAGGTGGTCGAAGTTTCAGTGGGGGAGCATTTCGGGAGCAGTGACCATAATTCCAAAAGTTTTAAGGTACTTGTGGATAAGGATAAGAGTAGTCCTCGGGTGAAGGTGCTAAATTGGGGGAAGGCTAATTATAACAATATTAGGCAGGAACTGAAGAATTTAGATTGGGGGCGGCTGTTTGAGGGTAAATCAACATCTGACATGTGCGAGTCTTTCAAAGGTCAGCTGATTAGAATCCAGGACCAGCATGTTCCTGTGAGGAAGAAAGACAAGTTTGGAAAGTTTTGGGAAGCTTGGATAACACGGGATATTGTGAGCCTCGTCAAAAAGAAAAAGGAAGCATTTGTAAGGGCTGGAAGGCTAGGAACAGATGAAGCACTTGAGGAATATAAAGACAGTAGGAAGGAACTTAAGCAAGGAGTTAGGAGGGCTAAAAGGGGTCATGAAAAGTCATCGGCAAACAGGATTAAGGAAAATCCCAAGGTTTTTTATACATATATAAAGAGCAAGAGGGTAACCAGGGAAAGGGTTGGCCCACTCAAGGACAGAGATGGGAATCTATGCGTGGAGCCAGAGGAAATGGGTGAGGTGCTAAATGAGTACTTTGCATCAGTATTCACCAAGGAGAAGGACTTGGTGGATGATGAGCCGAGGGAAGGGAATGCAGATAGTCTCAGTCATCACATTATCAAAAAGGAGGAGGTGTTGGGTGTCTTGCAAAGCATTAAGGTAGATAAGTCCCCAGGGCCTGATGGGATCTACCCTAGAATACGGAGGGAGGCAAGGGAAGAAATTGCTGGGGCCTTGACAGAAATCTTTGCATCCTCATTGGCTACAGGTGAGGTCCCAGAGGACTGGAGAATAGCCAATTTTGTTCCTTTGTTTAAGAAGGGTGGTAAGGATAATCCAGGAAATTATAGGCCGGTGAGCCTTACGTCAGTGGTAGGGAAACTATTAGAGAGGATTCTTCGGGACAGGATTTACTCCCATTTGGAAACAAACGAACTTATTAGCGAGAGACAGCATGGTTTTGTGAAGGGGAGGTTGTGTCTTACTAATTTGATTGAGTTTTTTGAGGAAGTGACGAAGGTGATTGATGAGGGAAGGGCGGTGGATGTTGTCTATATGGACTTTAGTAAAGCCTTTGACAAGGTCCCGCATGGCAGACTGGTGCAAAATGTGAAGTCACACGGGATCAGAGGTGAGCTGGCAAGATGGATACAGAACTGGCTCAGTCACAGAAGACAGAGGGTAACAGTGGATGGGTGTTTTTCTGAATGGAGGGATGTGACTAGTGGTGTTCCGCAGGGATCAGTGCTGGGACCTTTGCTGTTTGTAGTATATATAAATGATTTGGAGGAAAATGTAGCAGGTCTGATTAGTAAGTTTGCGGACGACACAAAGGTTGGTGGAGTTGCGGATAATGATGAGGATTGTTAGAGGATACAGCAGGATATAGATTGGTTGGAGACTTGGGCGGAGAAATGGCAGATGGAGTTTAATCCGGACAAATGTGAGGTAATGCATTTTGGAAGGTCTAATGCAGGTGGGAGGTATACAGTAAATGGCAGAACCCTTAGGAGTATTGACAGGCAGAGAGATCTGGGCGTACAGGTCCACAGGTCACTGAAAGTGGCAACGCAGGTGGATAAGGTAGTCAAGAAGGCATATGGCATGCTTGCCTTCATCGGTCAGGGCATAGAGTAGAAAAATTGGCAAGTCATGTTGCAGCTGTACAGAACCTTAGTTAGGCCACACTTAGACTATTGCGTGCAATTCTGGTCGCCACACTACCAGAAGGACGTGGAGGCTTTGGAGAGGGTACAGAGGAGGTTTACCAGGATGTTGCCTGGTCTGGAGGGCATTAGCTATGAGGAGCAGTTGGAAAAACTCGGATTGTTTTCACTGGAATGACGGAGGTGGAGGGGCGACATGATAGAGGTTTACAAAGTTATGAGCGGCATGGACAGAGTGGATAGTCAGAAGCTTTTTCCCAGGGTGGAAGAATCAGTTACTAGGGGACATAGGTTTAAGGTGCGAGGGGCAAAGTTTAGAGGGGATGTGCGAGGCAAGTTTTTACACAGAGGGTGGTGAGTGCCTGGAACATTCTGCCAGGGGAGGTGGTGGAAGCAGATACGATAGCGACGTTTGAGAGACATCTTGACAAATATATGAATAGGAAAGGAATAGAGGGATATGGGCCCCGGAAGTGCAGAAGGTGTTAGTTTCGGCAGGCATCAAGATCGGCGCAGGCTTGGAGGGCCGAATGGCCTGTTCCTGTGCTGTACTGTTCTTTGTTCTTTGTTCTTTTAGAGGTTTGAGGGAATATCAGAAGAGTTTCTTGTTTACTGTTTCTGTGAGCTCACTGTAGTCCTTTTGTAAGTAGTCTTTCTTTTCATTGGGGCCCAGTATTCTTCTTAAACCTTGTTCACTTTAGGAGACTTTTCTCTCTTGGGGTTCATATGTCTTCAATGGTTTCCAAAGCTGGTGAGAGCGCGATGAGAGCAGACAGGAGAGAGGTGTTCTCAGTCCAGGAGCTAACAGCCTTCAAACACTCTGTGGCAAGTTCAAAATTCAACCAACTCCAACAGTCAGCCAGCCATGTGATCAAACCAATCTGACCATGTCTGTTTGTGTATTCAGCCATTTTAGCAGTTAACCTAGATTGCTAACCTTTCCACCTTCAATGTCTGGCAATCAAAAGTCCATTGTGGATTAAATTGGAGCAGGGAATAGCCCTTTTGTTCTTTGATGTACTGTCTGTAGATATGCTAATGTCTCTCTCCAGCCAAAGTTTCCAGTTGTTTTTTAAAGCAAGTTCTTTCTTCACCATCAGCAGTTTAAAATCAATATTCAAGTGGCAAAAATTAATTTTCCTCATTCTTAGCAGGTGGGGGTTTGCCTGACACTACGAATAATAATATTCGGGTGGCACAGTGGCGCAGTGATTAGCACCGCAGCCTCACAGCTCCAGCGACCCGGGTTCAATTCCGGGTACTGCCTGTGTAGAGTTTGCAAGTTCTCCCTGTGTCTGTGTGGGTTTCCTCCGGGTGCTCCGGTTTCCTCCCACATGCCAAAGACTTGCAGGTTGATAGGTAATTTGGCCATTAGAAATTGCCCCTAGTGTAGGTAGGTGGTAGGGAAAATATAGGGACAGGTGGGGATGTGGTAGAAATATGGAATTAGTGTCGGATTAGTATAAATGGGTGGTTGATGGTCGGCACAGACTCGGTGGGCCGAAGGGCCTGTTTCAGTGCTGTATCTCTAAACTAAACTAAACTAATATCAATGTTTCATGTCAAAGATTGAGGCTTTTGGGCCACAGGACCCGAAATTCCATCAGTGCAGTTGTGTGACCAGAAGTATAAGGTTGTGACTTTCTCCGTCCATGCTGACCCTGTCATAAATTGTGGGGTCAGATGTCCAACATAATAGAAGACTGAATTATATCTCTGCACCTTCTAATGCCTCTTTACCTGAAGAGTACACTTGGTCTTCATTCCCCATGTGCAACATGATGGGTGATTGACTAGTGCAGTTCTTTTTGAAAAAGATTTTGTTCTCAGATCATGGGTGAGATTGGAAAGGCCACATTTATTGTCCATCCTCAACATACCTCTGATAATGCAGGATTCCCTTAGTACTGCACTGAAGTGGCCATCTAGTTTATATATTCAAACCTGTAGTCAAGCTTGAACCCACAACCTTCTAATTTAAAATCAAGTGTGCTATCAATTGAGCCAGCTGACACCTTTATGCATAACCCATACTTCAGATCGTGGAATAAATCTTGTCTTTACTGCTTGAACATGTAACATCACTTGAATTCAGTACAAAATAGGAAATCGGGGAAGAACCTTTGAACTTTCCTACCTAATTTTCCTCTTTGAATTCTGACCAGGTGATACTTAATACATACACAGTAAAAATGAAAATGTACCCCCATAGTTCATTGCAAAAATGGAAATTGTAACCTCTAAAACTTTGTGATATTCAATAGCACCTTGTTTTACTCATTTAACTCTGGCAGAAACCTGATTTAAGGTCACTGGATGAACTTTGCACTCCCCCATTTGTCCCAGTGCTGTGATTTTTCTGGAGCCAGCCTTGGTGTAATGCCCAGTCGGGTATGATACTGTGCAGATCCCTTGTGGTTGTTTGAAATTAATCTATTGCATAAAAGCTGAGTGTGGTTGTCATTTGCACAAGCACTGTGAGAATAATGCAGATAGAGGATCATAGCCATAGATCTTCATTTATCAGCTGTCATAGTTCCCCTATTGCCTCTTTGGCAAAGTACACTCTCACTCCTCAGTCAGGTCTTCACAGGATCTGCATTTTCTTCTTTGCAAGGAAGGTAATATCTTTTAGGACACTATCTCCTCAAATTGAGCTTCACCCACCTTTTCTCCATCCTTCATTGCTGTTCTTCCACTCTAGTTGTATACGAGTCAATGTCCATAGCTGGTTTTCAGAACTTACTGTGGGTGGGGCAAAAATCATTCAGTTGTTTCTTAGAAAAATTGGGGACAATCAATTTACCGCACAGTGGTTAACTTTGCACAAGTATGTCGGCAGAAAAGTATAAACTTAATCTGGAATACAAATTCAATCCTTTAGTGCAGGTCCTGTGAGTCAGAGGCTATGAGCAATTTGTATGGTAAATCCCTGCTACAGCAATGCTTCTTTTTTTACTGTTCTTATTATTTGAGAGTGGCACAGTGGCGCAGTGGTTAGAACCACAGCTCCAGCGACCCATGTTCAGCTCTGGGTACTGCCTGTGCAGAGTTTGCAAGTTCTCCCTGTGCCCGCGTGGGTTTCCGCTGGGTGCTCCAGTTTCCTCCCACAGCCAAAGACTTGCAGGTTGATAGGTAAATTGCTCCTAGTGTAGGTAGGTGGTAGGAGAATTGAGGGAAGGTGGGGATGTGGTAGGGAATACGGGATTAATGTAGGATTAGTATAAATGGGTGGTTGTTGGTCGGCGCAGACTCAGTGGGCCGAAGGGACTGTTTCAGTGCTGTATCTCTCTATGATTCCATAGATTCTAATGTTTTTCATCTGGTTCTAATGCCTTACATTTTACTTCTTTAGATAAAGTACATAAAGTAAAATAAATATATTTACACCAATTCAAATATGAATGGCTTGTAGATTTCCAGGTGAACTGACATTTATTTATTTATTTTTACTATTTGTTACAGGGATGTGGGCGTCGCTGGCCAGGCCAGCATTTATTGCCCTTCCCTAATTGCCCTTCAGATGGCGGTAGTGAGCTGATGTCTTGAACTGCTGCAGTCCATGTGGGGTAGGTACATCCACAGTGCTGTTACGAAGGGAGTTTCAGGATTTTGACCCAGTGACAGTGAAGGAACGGCGATATAGTTCCAAGTCAGGATGGTGTGTGCCTTTGAGGGGAACTTGCAGCTGGTCATGTTCTCATGCATCTGCTGCCCTTGTCCTTCTAGGTGGTCAAGGTCATGGTTTGGAAGGTGCTATCTAAGGAGCCTTGGTGCATTGCTGCAGTGCATCTTGTAGATGGTACACACTGCTGCCACTGTGTGTCAGTGGTGAAGGGAGTGAATGTTTGTGGCTAGGGTGCCAATCAAGCAGCTGCTTTGTCCTGGATGGTGTTGAGCTTCTTGAGTGTTGTTGGAGTTGCATCCATCTGGGCAAGTGGAGAGTATTCCATCACACTCCTGACTTGTGCCTTGTAGATGGTGGATAGGCTTTGAGGAGCCAAGAGGTGAGTTACTCGCCACAGGATTCCTAGCCTCTGACTATGGCTACTCCAGTTCAGTTTCTGGTCAATGGTAACCCCCAGGATGTTGATAGTGGGAGATTCAGCAATCGTAATGCCATTGAATGTCAAGGGGAGTTTGTTCGACTCTCTCTTGTTGGAGATTGTCATTGCCTGGCACTTGTGTGGCACGAATGTTACTTGCCATTTATCAGCCCAAGCCTGGATATTGTCCAGGTCTTGCTGCATTTCTACACGGACTGCTTCAGTATCAGAGGAGTTGCGAATGGTGCTGAACATAATGCAATCATCAGCAAACATCCCCACTTCTGACCTTATGATTGAAGGAAGGTCATTGATGAAGGAACTGAAGATGGTTGGGCCTGGGACACTACCCTGAGGAACTCCTGCAGTGAGGTCCTGGAGCTCAGATGATTGACCTCCAACAACCACAATCATCTTCCTTTGCGCTAAGTATGACTCCAACCAGCAAAGAGTTTTCCCATTGACTCCAGTTTGCTAGGGCTCCTTGATGCTTCCTTGATGTCAAGGGCAGTCACTCTCACCTCACCTCTTGAGTTCAGCTCTTTTTTCCATGTTTGAACCAAGGCATTAATGAGGTCTGGAGCTGAGTGGCCCTGGAGTAACCCAAACTGAGCATCAGTGAGCAGGTTACTGCTAAGCAAGTGCCGCTTGAAAGCACTGTCGATGATACCTTCCATCACTTTTACTGATGATTGAGAGAAGACTGATGGAGCGGTAATTGGCCAGGTTGGATTTATCCTGCTTTTTGTGTACAGGACATACCTGGGCAATTTTCCACATTGCCGGGTAGATGCCAGTATTGTAGCTGTCCTGGTACAGCTTGGCTCGGGGCACGACAAGTTCTCGAGCATTGTACTATTGCTGGAATGTTGTCAGGGCCCATAGCCTTTGCAGTATCCAGTGCCTTCAGTCATTTCTTGATATCACGTGGAGTGAATCAAATTGGCTGAAGACTATCATCTGTGATGTTGGGGACTTCAGGAGAAGGCTGAGATGGATCATCAACTTGGCACGTCTGGCTGAAAATTGTTGCAAATGCTTCAGCCTTATCTTTTGCACTGATGTGCTGAACTCCACCATCATTGAGGATGGGGATATTCATGAAGCCACCTCCTCCAGTTAGTTGTTTAATTGTCCACCACTATTTCGATTGGATGTGACAGGACTGCAGAGTTTAGATCTGATCCATTGGTTATTGGCCTGCTCAGTTCTGTCTATCACATGCTGCTTACGCTGTTTGGGTTGTAGCTTCACCAGGTAGACACCTCATTTTGAGGCATGCCCTCCTGCAGTCTTCATTGAACCAGGGAAGACCACCTTAGAAACTGACTGGTTCCCTTTTAGTTGTTGGGTATGTAGCTGGTGTCAAGACAGAGAATGTTCAACAGATCTGCATTGATATCCAAGAATAAAAACAATTCTGATTAGTGTTGTTTCAGTGAAGGAGTTGATAACTGATCTCATGACTCATGGATATAATTAGATTTTCCATATGCAAGTGACGTGCAGAAAACAAAGGGGCTTACTGCTCCCTTTTGGTGAAAGACTTGAACTGTAAGTCTACTTTTTACACAGCCTTAACAGCGTCAATGCTGCTTAAATGACAAAAAGATTTGAATGATACTGTGCAATTTTGATTTTAATATGCATGTATACTTACCTTCAACTCAACTCAGATTTTTAATTTCATTTTTAAAAAGTCAATAAAAACAGTAGTTAGCTTAAAACATCCTGAATTCCTGTGCACTCAACAGTATCTAAGGGCTGTGTGAATGCACACCTCTGGCAGCATATTTTGAGAAAGGCCAGGGAGCTACCCATGATTTTCAATTTGAAAATCATATTGAGTAGGTCTACAATTTCCCAATGTGTGCTCCTGGCAAACAAGGCTGCCTGCTGCAAGTGAACATTCATAAGGTTGGTTGTATATTGGCAGGCAAACCCCCACTTGCCAAGAATGAAGAAAATTAATTTCGCCACATTGATCTTAAACTGCTGATGGTGAAGAAAGAACTTGCTTTAGAAAACAACTGGAAACTTTGGCTGGAGAGAGACATTAGCATATCTACAGACAGTACTTCAAAGAACAAAGGGGCTATTCCCTGCTCCAGTTTAATCCACAATGGACTTTTGATTATCAGATGTTGAAGGTGGAAAGGCTAGCATTCCAGGTTAACTGCTAAAATGGCCGAGTATACAAACAGATGTGGTCAGACTGGTTTGATCACATGGCTGGCTGATTGTTGGAGTTGTTTGAATTTTGAACTTGCCACAGAGTGTTTGAAACTCAGAAAGCTGTTTTCTCCTGGACTGAGAACACCTCTTTCCTGTCTGGTCTCATCTAACTCTCACCAGCTTTGGAAACCATTGAAGACATATGAACACCAAAAGAGAAAAGTCTCCTACAGTGAACAAGGTTTAAGAAGAATACTGGGCCACAACAAAAAGTGAGATCTGTCTACAATCAAGGACTCTACGGCGAGTTGGAACCACAGGAACAGTAACAAGAAACCCCTTTTAGAGACTGCCTCAAACCTCTCCATTTTATTTTTCTTCTGCTCTTTTCTATCTCTATTTGCATGTATGTATCACGTGTGCATGCTATCGTGGGCGTGTCATATATCCGTAGGTGTTAACCATATTAGAGTTTAAGTTTAAGGTTTAATAAATTTCACTTTTCTTCTTTAAACCTAAGAAGGCCTGTTTGTGCTCATTTCTTTGCCTTATAATTGGAAAGCAGTGAACAAGGATTCACCAAGGGGGTGCTCAAAACACAATGTGTTTAAAAATTAAACCCTGTTAAAGTAAGACCAGGTGAAGGCTGAAAAGACCCCTAGACACCTTTCTCAACTGGTCATAACAATATTGTTAAACACATATTTTGCACTGAGAAAACTTTACCAGAGAAATAGGTTAAGATAGCAGGAGAATGGCTAAGCTCTGATCCCCATTTTGATTCTGAATGACAATAAGAGGTCTTCCAATTGATTACATTTGACTAGTAAGTGTAAAATGGGTGTAACTGATATGAAAAATAGGTGAAATTCTGTCACCCCAGATTTGTGCATCCAATTTTCCTGTTCAGGTTTTTCTATTGGCACCAGATGGCGCCGCAGTTTGCTGTTACTTATATTAGAATTGGACACTGAATGCATCATATGCTATTTCCACACTATTTCCGAAAATTTACTCTGTCCAGTGTTCAATCATTTACTTTTATTGCCTGTCAGAATCCTCTTTGCGATCAAAGCTTAGCTTTTCTCCTACTATCTTAACCCATTTCTCGGGTGAATTTTGGTCAGTGCTAAAACAAAAGAAAGACTTGTATTTAGATAGTACCTTTCATGACCACCTGAAATCTCAAAGTGTTTTACAGCCAATGAAGTACTTTTTGAAGTGGAGTCACTGCTGTAATGCAGGAAATGTGGCAGCCAATTTGTACACAGCAAACTCTCACAAACAGCAATGTGATAATGACCAGATAATTTTTTTTGTGATGTTGCTTGAGGGATAAATATTGGCCCAGGCCCTTGGGAATAACTCCCCTACTCTTCTTCAAAATAGTGCCATGGAATCTTTCACATCCACCCAAGCAAGCAGATGGGACCTCAGTTTAACATCACATCTGAAAGACAGGACCTCCAACAATGCAGCACTCCCTCAGTACTACTCTGGAATATCAGTGTGGATTTCTGTGGTTGAGCCTTGGAGTGGGACTCGAACCCAGACCTGTGGGCTGGATTTTATGTTGGTCAGACGGGAGCTGGCCAGCGACATAAAAGTCAGTGGCGAACCCACTTCCGCCTAGTCCAGGGATCCGTCCCGCATTTTATGGATCCCCGGGCTTTAGATTTTCCGAGGCGGAACTTCCACCTGCCTGAGGGAGGTAATCCCGCCTCATTGAGCTGCCGGCCAATCATCAAGCCGGAAGCTCTTGGTCCCAGCAGCGTCACCAGGAGCGGTGGCCACTGTTGGGACTGCAGCCTAGCTGAGGACATGGAGCCAGGACTGCAGGTAAGTTGGGGTTGCCTCGCCGGGGGTAATTGGTCGTGCCCCGGTGAGGCAAGGGTGGTTGTATGGGGGGGGGGGGGTGCCATCTTGGGTCCCGGGAATTGTTGGGGAAGCGGGGGCGGCCCTCAAACGGGCACCCTGTGCCCGATTGTCAGGCCCCCACCCCCTCCCAGGTGCGCTGAAAGGCCGCCAAGTTTCATTGGGCGGCCTTTCACGTCTCCTGGATGCCCGCTTGCAATGGGTAAAATCCCTGTAGAGGCAGGCGACGGTGGCCACTTAAGGGCCTTGATTGGCCTGGGGTGGACGGCCCATTTCTCACCCATGCATCTGCCCATCTATCAAAATCAAAGCATCTATTTAGTACAGTATGTAACCAGTACAACACAGCTTTATACAATATAATTTAGACTGCATGGTGAGCCTTATATTAAAAAAAAGTTAACTGTTGTTTGCTACAGAATGTTGGATTCCATCTACAGTGAGACCAGGGTAGGGGAGTGGGGGGAGGAGGGTGGCGGGAGGAGCCTTTGAGCCTTTGTGGGTTCTTGGAGAAAGAAGCTGTTCATTAATTACAGCTGCTGTTCTCCTGCTGACAAAGGTCCTGCTTCATTGGAAGATAAATATTGCCCTCCTTATTCATTAACGAGTTGCATGCTGATACCACTATCAATTGTACATGAGTTGGTTGTCAGAGCACTCCAGGCAACTGAAGTGCTGTTTAAGCAGACCAAAGGTTTGCTTGATCAGTGCATGGTCCAAATTCAAGCCTCATTATACCATAACTCAGCCTGTTTATAATACATTATTTCCCAGCAGGTGGCAGTCAAGCCTCCCCTCTCCCCCGAAAAGCTTGGAAAGTTGAATTGGCTCAAGCGGCATGAGTAGTCTTAAAGAAGCTGACATTATTATAAGAAATAGAGAATTGCAATAAAACTGCCAACAGGTAAAGCCAAGATCCTCATTTTAATGCCTTCCATTCCCCTTGTATTTTTTAGGGGTATGACTCAGTCATTGCCTCACTGACTAAGTGCACAGCATAATTTCCAATATATGCTCATGGTGGCAAGGCTTCCTGACAGATACATAAAGTAGGAAAATTACTCATTTTATTGTCTGCTCAAAGTTTTTTTGTGGTAATTTGTATTGAGCAACTTTGGCCTAGAACGCTTGCCAGCCTGATTTGCTCAGAGATGTGTTCTGCTGAACCTTTTGCCAAATGGCATACATTCATAAACACATTCTTGAAAAACTTTGTTTGAATTATTTGAATATTGGACCCAAAGGATGCTGTTGGACAAATGCATCAAGCACTTAACCAGATTGCAACACATTTTTCTCATATGGGTTCCAATTTCCACCTGCCCATTGAATTTAAGACTTTAACTCGTTTTTATTTTGTCTCATGCAAGTCTAATGCCAGAAATGCCTTATAAATGAGCATGCACATGAGGCCACAGCATCCCTGACGAGAGGGGGCAAAAGTCAGTTCCTGATCACTACCCAGTGCTGGAAATTTTTCATAGAATCATAGAACAGTACTGCACAGAAGGAGACTATTTGGCCCATTGAGTCTGCACCAGATCTAACAGCAATCCAATTAGTCATAATCCCCTGCTCTTTCCCCATATACCTTCTCTTTTGTTATCTCTTGCTCCACCCCGCTTTACTTGCTTAAAATCTTTTACATTTCTTATATTTGCCAGTTCTGACCTGAAACGTTAACTCTGCTTCTCTCTCCACAGATGCTGCCAGACCTGCTGAGTTTTTCCAGCACTTTCTGTTTTTATTTCAGATTTCCAGCATCCGCAGTATTTTGGTTTTATTATTGTACTTTACCATCCCTCTGTTACAGATGACGACAACGCCATCTTGGCCACAATCCTGAAATAAAAGCCACCACGAAACAACCATTCTATACCATCTTTATTCAAAAAGAAAATCCAATATTCCATACAAAATGCAACTAATCACCCTTGTGCATTCCCTTACTGCCTATCTTACTGTGCCTTTGCCTGTCCTAGTGCTCCTAGATAGTGCTACCCCAGTGGCTGCAGCATGACTGGTGGAAGGCTGTTAACTTTCACTTTGGGAGACTGAAGATGGTCTTACAGGACACCCTCGAGTAGCTCTGGGCCTAGAAGGCTGGGCTTCAGATTGCACCATCTCGGCATGGGTGGCCACAGTCTGGGGTGGCTGGCTGACAGGCAACAGCAAGGGCACTGATAGAGTGGCAACGATGGGAGGACGAATGCTGTCTTTCTGAAAGAGGACAGCATGTTCATGCTCATGGAGCCACTGACACTCCCCGTTGGGGCAGGACCTCAGTAATCCAAATAATCTGCCAGAGTGTAGATTGCTGGACTGCTGCAGGATCCTGCAAAACTCTTTAAGCACTGATATCTGTAGCCATGATGACAGCAGTCTGAGGCTGCATGGCAACAAGCTGTGATTTTATGCTCTCAGTCTGAGTTTCCACTGCATTGAGACTTTGGATTCAGTTTGTGCAGCAATGGAAGCTGAGACATCAGCCATCAGACACTGTGTCATGGTTGGGTCTGCAAGCGTTCTCATGGAGTTGGCCACCACTTCTATGCTGGAAAAGATGGACTCTAAGCTCTATGTGAACTTCTGTGCCAAGTTGGTGCCAGACTGCTCCATGCTTTTTAACAGTGATTGCTGGCTTTCTGGCAGGCCAGCTAATAAATCAAGCATTTCTGTGTGTGTGCCTATTAGCCTTTTCTTGTATGCCATCCCAACAAAGTTCTCAACTGAATCCTCTGTAATAGAACCTGTGTGCAACCTTGCCCTCTGGGAAGCTGGCACCTGCGCCACCCTTTCCCCCCTGGCCTGGCTGCAGCCCATTTGTGCCCAGTCACAAACGGGCTGGATTTAATGCGCCCCCCCCCAGAGATGGGCTAGGAGGCGGAGGGGGCCCATAGAATTACGGCGGGAGGTGGTGGGGGGGAGAGGGGGGGGGGTGTGGTGCAGAGGGCTGTCGTCTTCCCGTTGAAATGCGATTAAGTTGGGGGCGGCAAAGGCCAAAGATGGCCTTCACACTCAGGGGCCATTTGGGACCTTTAAGTGGCCTATTATCAGCCACTTAAGGACCTCTTCCCGCCACCACTGGAATTAAGCCAGCAGCGGGGAGGGGGGGGGGCGGGGGGTCTCCGCCACAGGTGGAGGTTGCCAGTTAAATGAGGCGAACTTCTGGTGGGCTGGGGGTAGGGGCCTCCTTCCATGGGCAATCTGTGGCCCACAGAGGGCTTCTGCGGTAATCCACCCACCTCCCAAAACACCCACCCCCTAGGCTCATTGCCCACGCTCCTCCCAGCACCCCCATCACTGGGGCCTGCCTGACCGGCCCGAGCGACCTAGCCTCACTTACCTCAAGTCCAAGTCTCCAGCACTGGGCCTGCTCCTAAGCCTCCTCTAGTTTCAGCAGAGGCCACCACTCCCAGTGACGCTGACGATACTACTGAGCTGCTGGTCCTCTGATTGGCCGACAGCTCTTGGGGGCTGGATCCCCATCCTTAAGGCACGGGGAGTCAGGCTATTAAATGCCTGAGTACCGTTGAATGGCACTGAATGGGGCTCCAAAAGAGCAAGGCAGAGTTCCCACCTCCTTTTTGACCCAGCACCAGAAGCCCCACTGGCACGACTAAATCCATCCCACCATGTGCAGACCCCACCTCTCAGCTAGCCTTTAAAGTTCATGCAGTGCCAGTATCTGAGCTGGTGGCTGAGAGTGTGATGTCGAGTGATGGTGCTTGTTCTTCATCAGTCTCTTGTTCCTGTAGGGCAACATCCTCCTTCAGTACTGCCTGGCCTGGCGGCAGCTCTTGAGTGTCTGAAAGGATAAAGGTAGAAGGATAAGATTGGGATGAGGGATGGCAGGGAAACAAGAGGTGCATGGTTACACCATCTGCAGCTTGTAAATCAGACGCGACTGTGGAATGAGGGCGAGGTGGAATGTGAGAAGGTGGATTGGGTAGGGACATGCCATTATTCTCTATGGTTACAGTCAGGACCACTCTAATCATTGCCAGCACGGTCTTCTCCATAGAGATGATAACATGCAGACTTGTCTGTCTCCCACTTGCCTGCAATTATGAACCTCCTTGTCCTCCGAAACAGAGAGGGAAGTGTGTCAGTGAGTGTGGTCTGATGTGTTTGGGTGATGTGCCTGCCACAGTTGAATAGCTGGCAGTGTGTGCAAGCTGTGAAATGTGAGTGTGTGTTAAAGGCCTGCTACCCAACCCGAACCCAACAGGGCCCGACGACGTGTCGGGTTCAGGTCAGGTCGGGTTGCACTTCCAGGTCCGGCATTCGGGTTCAGGTCGGATTGGGCCGGATTGGGCCTGCTCTATAACCACCTCGGGTAAGTGACTCTAATGTTAATTTACTTTTTGGACTTTAAAGGTGGTTTTGTTACAGTTATTTATTGAAATGAGGTGTCAACCTGGTGAAGCTACAACGCAGGACTACTTGCATGCCAAACTGCATAAGCAGCATGCAATAGACAGAGCTAAGCCATCCCATAACCAATAGATCAGATCTACCCTCTGCAGTCTTGCCACATCCAGTTGTGAATGGTGATGGACAATTAAACAACTAACTGGAGGAGGTGGCTCCACAAATATTCCCATCCTCAATGATGGGGGAGCCCAGCACATCAGTGTGAAAGATAAGGCAGAAGTATTTGCAACAATCTTCAGCCAGAAGTGCCCAGTTGATGATCCATCTTGGCCCCCTCCTGAAGTCCCCAGCATTACAGATGCCAGACTTCAGCCAATTCGATTCACTCCGCATGATATCAAGAAACGACTGAAGGCACTGGATACTGCAAAGGCTATGGGTCCTGACACTATTCCAGCAATAGTACTGAAGACCTGTGCTCCAGAACTTGCCGCACCCTTAGCCAAGCTGTTCCATTATAGCTACAACATCTACCCGCCAATGTCGAAAATTGCCCAGGTATGTCCCGTACACAAAAAGCAGGACAAGTCCAAACCGGCCAATTACCACCCCATCAGTCTACTCTCAATCATCAGTAAAGCGATGGAAGGTGTCATCAACAGTGCCATCAAGCAGCACTTGCTTAGCAAAAACCTGCTCAGTGATGCTCAGTTTGGGTTCCGCCAGGGCCACTCAGCTCCTGACCTCATTACAGCCTTGGTTCAAACATGGACAAAAGAACTGAACTCAAGAGGTGAGATGAGAGTGACTGCCCTTGACATCAAGGCAGCATTTGACCAAGTAAGGCATCAAGGAGCCCCAGCAAAACTGGAGTCAATGGGAATCAGGGGGAAATTCTCTGCTGGTTGGAGTCATACCTGGCGCAAAGGAAGATGGCTGTGGTTGTTGGAGGTCAATCATCTGAGCTCCAGGACCTCACTGCAGGAGTTCATCAGGGTAGTGTCCTAGGCCCAACCATCTTCAGATGCTTCATCAATGACCTTCCTTCAATCATAAGGTCAGAAGTGGGGATGTTCGCTGATGATTGCACAATGTTCAGCACCATTCGCGACTCCTCAAATACCGAAGCAGTCCATGTAGAAATGCAGCAAGACCTGGACAATATCCAAGCTTGGGCTGATAAATGGCAAGTAACATTTGCGCCACACAAGTGCCAGGCAATGACCATCTCCAACAAGAGAAAATCTAACCATCTCCCCTTGACATTCTATGGCATTACCATCACTGAATCCCCCACTATCAACATCCTAGGGGCTACCATTGACCAGAAACTGAACTGGAGTAGCCATATAAATACCGTGGCTACAAGAGCAGGTCAGAAGCTAGGAATCCTGTGGCAAGTAACTCAGCTCCTGCCTCCCCAAAGCCTGTCCACCATCTACAAGGCACAAGTCAGGATTGTGATGGAATACTCTCCACTTGCCTGGATGGGTGCAGCTCCAACAACACTCAAGAAGCTCGACACCATCCAGAACAAAGCAGCCCGCTTGATTGGCACACAATCCACAAACATTCACTCCCTCCACCACCGACGCACAGTGGCAGCAGTGTATACCATCTACAAGATGCACTGCAGCAACGCACCAAGTCTCCTTAGATAGCACCTTCCAAACCCGCGACCTCTACCACCTCGAAGGACAAGAGCAGCAGATGCATGGGAACATCACTGCCTGCAAGTTCCCGTCCAAGTCACACATCATCCTGACTTGAAACTATATCGCCGTTCCTTCACTGTCGCTGGGTCAAAATCCTGGAACTCCCTTCCTAACAGCACTGTGGTTGTACCTATCTCACATGGACTGCAGAGGTTCAAGAAGGCAGCTCACCACCACCTACCTAAGGGCAATTTTGGATGGGCAATAAATGCTGGCATAGCCAGTGACGCCCACATCCCATGAATGAATTTTAAAAAAATTTAAGCTTGTGCAGGTAAGGAACAAAGTGAAAAATGGAAGGTAAGTTAACTGATGGTCGGGTCGGGTGCGGGAAAAAATGGAAGGATTTGGGCCGGATGGGCCCAGGCTCGGACAGTGTTCTGTCAGGCTCGGGTCGGGTCTCATTTGCAGACCCGAGCAGGCCTTTAGTGTGTGTCTTGCAGAATTGCAATGTGTGAAGTAAGGCTATGAATGTTAGGTATGAATTGTGCTTGCTAGAGATTGTTGGTAGGTGACTGAAGGGGATGTGGTGCCTGGAGCAGTGTGTGAGCTATTCCTCCATTTGTAAGGAAATGGCATGTGAAGATGCATTCACGCACTTTGATCATGTGAGGTCAATAAACATATTGTGTCACTGCATCTAGGTTCTCAGGGCTTCACTGCTGGCATTGACTGTGATGGCTACCTGTTCCCACTACCTATTTAGGAACTGCCTGGAGGGCTTCCTGGCCTGGCGTCAGCTCTTGGGTATTCTCTCTTCCTGTGTACCTCCTGCCCAAAGGCCTCCTGTGCTACATTGCATAACCTTGGGGCACAGTCTCTGGCTTGTTGCACCATTTTTCAAGGCTCTTTCTGATCATTCACTTCTCTTTCATCACTTCCAACCCCTGCTGCGGCCAGAACTGACCTTGTTTTTAAAAGGTGCAGGCTAGCTTTAAGTGCATGAACTTGAGACCCCAGCTGAGGCGTGCAGCCATTCAAAAGCTCATTCAGCGTTGGGCTGCATGTCACTATTATTATAATTAGCAAGCAGCACAAAGTTTGTGTGCTGCCTACATTACTGTGAACAGGCATGTGTTAATTGCACATCACGATACCCTGGCCTGTTTTGTGGGCTTTCCAATTTTGCCCTGGAGTATTTATGCTGATGTTGAGTGTTTAGGACAGTGCAGATGAGAGGTACAATGGTGACAAGTACTCCTCTCTGTTTCATGGGATATTGTCCTCCGCTTGTGTAAACAGATATATGGGATTTCAATCAGCACTTCAGAAATTCTATGTATTTGACTGGAGCATTGTTATTGCTTGGCTAGGCAAGCTAAACAGGAGATAGTGAATGGCAAATATTGCATTTGCTTTATCTATATTATTTTAAGCTACAAACCTTGTGATTGACCACCAGCTGTAGCTTGCTTAACTTAATCATCCAATTGTGAGTGGCTTTGCCTGCAAACAAAATAACACAGTTGTATTACTTTGGGAATTATACATTTTACTGTATTATGTATACATGATTGATGTTCTGCTTGGTAGTACTTTCTGTAACTCACAGCCTTATGGCTTTACTGCTTGATACTAACTGCTGCTGACACCCAATAACTTGCCTCTTGACCTCAGTGCTCTCCCAACAGATCATATGCTACATACAATAAACACTGACTATTTTAATTAGCTGACCTTTCATTGGGGGATGAAGCCACCTTGCAGGCATAGCCAGCACGTGATGCACAACAATCCAGGTGTTTCTGCACTGGGACCACATTATACTCCAGGGCTTAGTTATTTGACCCATGGAAATTCCTTCCTGAATTTTGCCTTCTTGGCTTACATCATTTAAGTTGCAGGACTGTGCAACTTTCACTTCCAATTTCTCTAAGATTTACCTCTGCCAGTACTGATTTTTATCTATTATTTATAGCTACAAACCTTCTTCAAATTCATAAATATTCTATGGTCCTAACTTGCATCATGCCTGCCTTTGTACTTAGCTTTAAATCATAGGCCAGAATTTTACCTTGGGTGGGAGGTCCTGCCCACAGGCCAAAAAGTCAGAGCGAGCCCGTCTCCACTGGGCCAGGGGAGCCACACCAGGATTTTACGCTCCCCGGGCCCTTAGTTGGCCTTGGGCAGGACTTCCACCTCTCTGAGGCAGGACGTCCCACCTCCAAGAGCTGCCAGCCAATCAGCAGACCGATAGCTCTCATTCCCAGCAGTGCCACTGAGAGTGGTGGCCATTGCTGGGACTGCACCCAGCCAACAGCAGGATTGTGGATGTCGGCCCTGGAAGAGAGGTAAGTTCTGGGGCCTCGTTGGGGACAGCCGGCCGGGCCCCGGCGAGGAAAGTGGGGTTGGTTGGGAGGGGTGGTGGTGACATTTTTTCAGTGGGGGCTGTTGGGGCTTGGGGGAGGCCCTGTATGGGACACAGGATGCCTGATCAGGAGGCCCCCCCACCCCCGGAGCCCCCCCGCCCCGCAGCCCACAAGGAAGCCGTCAAGTTTTACCTGGCAGCTTTCTGTCGGATCTAAGGTGCCCATTCGCCATTGGTAAAATACCAGCGGCGGAGGGAGGAGGCCCTTAAGTGGTAGTTAATTGGCCACTTAAGGGCCTTGATTGGTCTGGGGCAGGCAGGCCATTTCTCGCCACCGCCGCCTCAGTAAAATTGCAATGGGGGTGGGAAGGTGCCGGGAAAAGCACCCCTCCCCACCTCCCACAATTTTATGACCCCTCCACCACCAGCCTGCTCCTGTGGGAGAGGCTAAAATTGAAGCCATACACTTCCTTCCAAACACCCTGATAGTTCTACATGCTTGGCATGTTTTTTGCACATTGAATTGCTGTCCCCACTCACTGAAGTATGCTCTCATCATTCCACACTGAAGCTTATTAACACTTGCAAAGCCTCCTTGCTGAAACTGGATGCTGCCATTGAGCCTTTTCCCATCAACATTCTACATCTAACAATTACACTCTCATACCAATAAACAGATATAGGCACCAAGTGATTTTCGCTGTTTTGCAAGTGCAAACCGATCATTATTGGAGGTGGATCAATATTTGCTTTTTGTTGCCTCTTAAGAGTTGCAAACCACATACACAAATCTTTGAAAGTGGCAGGACAATTTGTTATGGCATCCAGGATCCTTGATTCTATAAATAGACACATAGATTACAAAAGTGAGGAAGTTGTGATAAACCTTAATAAATCAATGGTTCGACCTCAGCTGGAGCCTCAGGGGCGGCACAGTGGCGCAGTGGTTAGCACCACAGCCTCACAGCTCCAGATTCTGGGTACTGCCTGTGTGGAGTTTGGAAGTTCTCCCTGTGACCGTGTGGGTTTTCGCCGGGTGCTCTGGTTTCCTCCCACAGCCAAAGACTTGCAGGTGATAGGTAAATTGGCCATTGTAAAATTGCCCCTAGTGTAGGTAGGTGGTAGGGAATATGGGATTACTGTAGGGCTAGTATAAATGGGTGGCTGTTGGTCGGCACAGACTCGGTGGACCGAAGGGCCTGTTTCAGTGCTGTATTTCTAAATAAAAAATAAAAATAAATAAAAATTCTGACCATCACACTTTAGGAAGGACGCCAAGGCCTTGGAGAGGGTTTAAAGGAGATTTACCAGAATGATATGAGGGGAAAGCGACTTTAGTTGTGTATAGAGAAGCCAGGATTGTCTTCCTTCGAGCGCAAAAGGTTTAATAGAGGTATTCAAAATTATAAGGGTTCTTATAGTATAAATAGGGAGAAACTGTTTCTACTGGCAGGAAGGTTGTTAAATGGAGGGCACAGATTTAAAATAATCAGCCAAAAGTCATCATTTTCCTAGCAAGTTATACAATCTGGATTGCACCACCTGAAAGGGTGGTGGAAGCAGATTCAGTAATAACTTTCAAAAGGGAATTGGATATATACTTGAAATGGAGAAATTTTCAGGGCTATGGGGAAAGAGCAGGGGAGCGAGACTAATTGAATAGTTTTTTACAAAGAGTAAATGGGCCTAATAGTCTCCTTCCATGCTCTATGATTTTATGATTTGTATTTGATAGATTTGTCACTTATGAATGTAATGTGCTGCAGTGTTAAGCATGGATCTATTACATTTAAAAAAAAGGTCTTTACTTTATTTCAGAAACTGAGGAATGTGGCTTTCTGTGCATTCCACAGTCAAACATGAATTCAATAGTATTTTGTTCCCCACAGTGTATGTTTTCTGAAATCCTGTCATTATTATTCTCTGAAAATAGAGTTTATATGGGCACTGCCACTTTAAGGAACTTTACCAGCAAAACTAATGGAGAAGGCAGCAACACTGTTAGGGTTCGAGGAAAGAAGAAACTCATTGCTAGGGGCTAACATAAAAATTAACCTGGTCTGTTGAGTCGAAACATCAGCCTGCGTCATATTAGATGTTTATGTAGTTTTAATGGTGTATACATACCATTTTTTTGTTCAGTGGTAGTCCTCTTGCCTCTGAATCAGTAAGTTGTAGGTTCAAGACCCTCTCCAGTGCCTTCAGCACATAATCGGGGCTGACACAGTGCAGTACTGAGGGACACTATCAGAGGTACTGTCTTTTGGGTGAGATGTTAAACCAAGTCCATTTCCGGTCTCTCAGATGGATGCCATCGGCATACATGTGGAAACTGACATTGTGTTTTCGGATGATGTTGGTGAGGAGCAGCATGTAGATAAGAAATAGGAGGGGGGGCCAAGGATAGATCCTTGGGGAACAGCAGAGGTAACGGTGTGGGAGTGGGAGTGGGAGGAGAAGCCATTGATGTTGATTCTCTGGCTACGATGAAACAGCTAAGAATGGAACTGGGTGAGATCAGTCCCACCTAGCTGGAAACTCTTAATGATCCACTTTAAGATCTATTTTCATTGCTGATTTGTAGGCTGGCTGCAATTTCCTTGGCATTGTGGTGACACCAAACATTCATGTGCTGGTGGCAAATCATTCGGAAATTCCATAAGTTTTTTATTCGAATTCCTGCAGCCCATTATGCCACTTTTCTCAAAGTTTTTATTGATCTTCTGCAAAAGCTACAGCAGGAGATTGAGAAACCCCTGAGTAAATGTTACCCCAATGGGTCATGCATTTGAATCAGCTGCAACGAATACTCCACCACCTGCCTGGTGCTGCATTACTTCTAGCACAGCTATTATTGATTGTGCTTGATGGCCTGAACATGTCCTCATCAGACCCAAATGCCTAATTCTTGACTATTGCTTGCACTCCCTTGCTGGAGGATCCCCTCAACATGACCATCGACGTGCCTAAGAATAAAACATTTAGCACCTATTAGACTTGTGAATCCCTGCCTCCAGATCGTTTGTATTCTTTAACAAGCAAGTTGAAGCCTGCAGACTATATCTTGGAGTTTGGCACCCAATACTTCTGTAGCTAAAAGCAAGGGACATGATTCATAAACAATGCACCAACTTTGTCAAGGATATCACTTTGTGGTTTTCTTGAGAAAATAAAATTTGGCAGCTCAGTCTAAACCAAAAGTGTCTCTAGATTACTGTGCAGTAACATGAAAAATGGATTACTTATGTCCAAATCATGTTACATAACTCATAACATTGCACAATTTATATAATGCCATCAAACCTGCATGCTCACAGTGAATTAGTTACTCTGTGATTGATATCATCCATTAAAGATAAATTGTTAGTCGCATTCCTATATTAAAACAAAATGAATGGACAAAATGAACCCTTAATGGCATGAAGTCTGCTAGTACTGATTTTTTGACATGTTGTCATTTTGGGTAGAACATTTCTTTTAAAGAAAACAACAGAATTTTATTTGTAGCGTGTATAGATATGAACATACTAGGACATGTAACTTATTTTAACATGGGCCACGTTACCAAAGAATGAATTATGCTGGATGAGTCAGTAAGTTGTTGCCAGTTATTTACCTTCTGCAAATGTCAGTTTGCAGTTGAATTATGTAGATGAAAGTACATAAACATATTAGGTAAGTGCAACAAGCTGAAATGCAATAAAGTTATGACATGTTACAATGTTGGTACCAAGTTCTATGGTTCAATTAGGAGATTACATCAGGGTCTTCCACAGATTGAACTGCAGCACATTGATCATCTTATGTATTTGCCTCCAATCTTTTTTTATTCTTTCATGGAATGCAAGCATTGCCGGCAAGGCCAGTATTTGTTGCCCATTGGAATGAACGCTGGACTTTGTAGTATGGTTACGTTTTAAAAACTGTGATCTTCAATGCAGTTTAAAATGGACATATGAAGGAAAGATGTGACCTTCTTAAAAAAATCTGACCAGAGACAAGCAAGGCATCTTGACTACCATGTGAACAAGGAACCCAGAGCAAAGACCCTTTTGAAAGCAGGGTGCAAGGTTGTAACACCTAAAAGACAATGGGGTTCACTCTCCCAGACTCACAGATTGTAAACAGGGAGCCAGAGGCTCTAAAATGTAGACTTGAGTTGCAATTTTTAACACCTGGAAACAAAGGAAGACCCAGGTGGTTTTGCTAGGGTCAGACTTATGGTCTCTACGAATTGTCATTGACTTTGGATCGGGATAAATTCAAGAGGTTTTCTTTGGTCTGGGAAGTTGAAAGGAAGAAACAAAGACCAGCAATCAGCTGTCCAACCTAGCCAGAGAGAGAAAGAGAGACCAGTGGGCTGTTCCTCAGGAAACAGTTGCTCGCAGATCACTGATAAAGCAAACGGATGCTAAGATTTGAACCCAGTTCAAAGGCTCGAGGTTTGCAGAGGAGAAAAGGCCAACGGGGTCATCAGAGATTGTCTTATTAATGAAAGTCCAGTCAAATGCGCCCGGAAGAAGTGAGTGAAGAGGACATTAGCTTTGAGAAGGACACTGGGAGATCCAACCCATTGTAGCTGGGAGGAGTTTGGGATATTTAACTGCAAGGATACCTTTTTGAAGAGAACACTGTGTAACGTATAAATGTGTGGGGTTTTCGAGTGTGTTACAAAGTTAATGGGAAATACCTTTTTCTATATTTAGTGTATTAGCTACCTACTGAGTACTGTTTAATTAATGAATTAATTAATGTTGATTTTTAGTTTAGATGTTATTAAAAATCTTAAACCATGAAATCATGTCATGTGATTCTTTAATCGGTCAGTGGAAAGTTCATATCTCTTGTTTTAAAGTTAGCGGTCTCGATTGAGGTTGTAACACCATCCCTAATTGGCCCTGAGAAGTTGGGGAGATGGTGGGCATAGTGGTAATGTCACTGAACCAGTAATCCAGAGGCCCAGACCAATGGCCTGTGAGGTAGGGTGGGTGGGGGGGACCTCAGCCTCCTCCGTTCCACAGAAAATAACTTCAGCCTAACTAATCTTTCTTCATAGCTAATATTCTCCATTCATGGCAACATCCTCATATATCTTCTCTGTATCCTCTCCAGTGCAATCACATACTTCTTATAATGCAGTGACAAGAACTGTACGTGGTACTCAAGCTGTGACCAATCTAGTATTTTCTAGAGTTCCAACATAACCTCCCTGCTGTTAACTTCTATGCCTCGGCTAATAAAGGAAAGTATCCCATCTACCTTTTTGACCATCTTAACTACCTCTTCAGCTATCTTCAGGGATCCGTGGACATGCACTCCAAGGTCCCTGTGTTCCCCTACACGTGTCAATATCCTGTCATTTATTGCCTTGTCTGCCTCTCTAATGCATTACCTCACGCTTCTCTAATTTAAATTCCATTTGCCCCACTTTTCTGCCTACCTGACCAGTCCATCGATATCATTCTGTAGTCTACAGTTTTCTTCCTCACTGTGACAGGACCAATTTTTGTATCATCTGCAAACTTCTTAAATATACCTCCCACATTTAATGCTAATTCATTGATATATACCCCAAAAAGCAAGGGACCCAGTACTGAGCCCTGCTGAACAACTGGAAACAGCCTTCCAGTCACAGAAACACCCATCGATCATTACCCTTTGTATCCTGCTACTGAGCCAATTTTGGATGTAACTTAGCACTTGCCCTTGGATCCCATGGGCTCTTACTTACTAACCAGTTTGCCATGTGGGACCTTGTCAAAAGCCTTGCTAAAATCCATAAAAACTACATCAAACAAGTTACCCTCATCGACCCTCCTGGTTACCTCCTGAACAATTCAACACCTGGATTTTCAATCCAGGTTGGGAACCCAACACCCAGAACATTTCCAGGTCCTGACCCTGCAATGTGTCAGCATCAGTGACAGAACATGATTTTCAAATGCAAAGGGCCTAATTGGCCCGGGTGTGAGCTGAGCACCCAATGAACGGTACTGGGAGCTGCCTGGAGGCAGGAGCTAGAAATGTAGGACCCTTTGAAAAGACAAGTGACAGCCATGACAGGGCTTGATGTTTGCTGAGAAGATATCACAGGAGGGTTTGCAGAGGGGCAGCATTGGCATTGGGCAGGCATCTACGGGCAGCGCCAAAGTTCTCAGATGCCTCTTATGAGAGGTTAACCAAGGCAGTAGCTGAGAGGCAAGAGATATTGTTTCCAGCATCCAGCAGAAGAAATCCGCCCAGAGACACAAAAAGGTCCTGGATGAAGGTGGCGACGGAGGTCAACAGTTAAGGAGCAATCAGAGGGACATTGGTGCAGTGCTGGAAAAGATTCAATGACCTGATAAGGTCTGGAAAGGTGAGTGGCAAGTGAGACCCAGATGACAGGTCTCCAACTCTGTATATACCAGCTTGTACATGAGCTGAGCAGACTGAGTAACCATTGTTCTTGCTAGCCTTGTCAGGTAAAGTGGCCAGTTGCAGCAGTGAGAAATCAGCCATCTTCGCGTATGGGGCACAATTGATAAATGGACATCAGTGAGGAGCACAATAGCTCTTAACAATGAGAGACATATGCAGCATCATTCTGAGTGCATGCAGGAACAGCTGATATACACAGAAAGAGTGACACTCTGTGTAGCATGGACCACTCGGTGTTGCTGATGGCACTGAGTTGCATGGAATAGATGCCAGCAGCATCCCATCTGGTGGCCTCATCCAGCATGCAGGAGCACCATGAAAGGGCTGAGACAGCCAAGAAGGCTGATGGAGGGGCCACCCCTAACAGGGCACTGACCATGCCTCTGTGGCCCCTCTGACTGAGGATCTATCCATGCCGCAAGGCCCTATGACAGATGCTGCCCCTGAAAGGACGCAGGCACAGCAGCATGTGGAGGAGCAACCATGGGCTCCTCTATGACAAGAATGGAAACCACAGGCATCTCAGTCACCTGCAGAGACAATGGAGCAGACTGCCTCTACCTCATCCTCAGCCACAGGGGAAGCACGTCATAGGAGTGGGCACTTTTTTGGGTCGCCTGGGTGAAATTCTCTGAATTTTTGTGGTCATTTATTTGTACTTTAATGATAATAATTGCCTATGATCGCAAACAGACTTGAGCCTTAGTCATGCTTGATGACAAAAGTGAAATGTGGATTGGGCAGGTGTGGTGGTGGGGTGGCGGTGGTCCTACTTCTGGGGCAGCTCCTTGGTTTGTGATGTGAGAGAATGTTTGCCTTGGAGACCCATTTTCAAACTTTTTGGGTGGCAATAAGATTCCTAAGATGTGTGTGCTTGCTGGATAATCTCTCGCTCTGATGGAAATTGAATTACAGAGTCAACTGTCATAAGAACTGAGAGGCACTGAAATGAAATGTTGCTGAATTAGCAGTGTCCCTGCTGATTGCTTTGAGGCCTGAGGCAGCCTCAGTGGTCTTCCTCCTATGCCTGGACACCAGGCTGTTCTGCAGTGTCCCCTTCATCCTTCTCTTCCTCTTCTTCTTTCTCCTCCCTGTCCTCCTCCAAGGAAGAATGGCATTCCAGGTCCTCCTCATCATCCAGCTCCAGGCCTCTTTGTATAGTCATTTTGTGCAGAGCGCAGCAGATGACCAAAATACAAGAAACTCTGGCTGGCTTGTACTGGAGGGCACCACCCGACCAATCATGGTAATGGCACATCTTCAAGATGCCAATTGTCTGTTCAATGCAGCTTCATGTTAGGAGATGGCTCTGGTAGTAGCGCCTCTCCCCATCCGTGTCTGGGTATTGGACAGACGTCATGAGCCACCTCCTCAGCGATAACCCTTACTCCCCAGCAACCACTCATGGAGTCGGGATGTTGGCCTGCAGTTGTATGGCACCTGGAAATCTTGCATGATGAAGGAATCATGATAGCTGCCTGGGAACTGGACATGCACCTGCAGCAAGCACCTCCTGTGATCACAGACCAGCTGGACATTTAATGAGTGGGAGCCTTTTCTGTTCAGGAATCTGGCAGGCTGGTCTGTCGGTGTCTTGGCTACATACTTGCAATCAATGACTGACCCCTTGGGCATGCGGGAATCCATCAATGGATTCCCGCAAGCGGCAAAGCCCAATGCTCTCTGTTCCTGCACTGGCCCATCTGTCTTAAAACAGATGTATTTTCTCTTCCTCCGGAATAGGGCATCCATGCCCTTCCTGATGGCACGATGAGCTGCTAACTGCAAGATGCCACCAAGTCTGCTGCTGATCCTTGGAACGACCCGGAAGCAAAAATTTCAGGACCATAGTGACCTTGATGGCTGTAGGTAGGGGACTGCCATGGGATCGACGAGGCCTCAGGTCATTGTGCACCAGAGCACAAACATCTGAGACCATCTGCCTAGATGGGTGCAACCTCCTATGGCACTGGCACTCTATCATTTGCAGTTAGCTTTTTTGTTATTCATTCATGGGATGTGGGCATCGCTGGCCAGGCCAGCATTTATTGCCCATCCCTAATTGCCCTTGAGAAGGCGGTGGTGAGCTGCCTTCGTGAATCGCTGCAGTCCATGTAGGGTAGGTACACCAACAGTGCTGTTAGGAAGGGAGTTCCAGGATTTTGACCCAGCGACAGTGAAGGAATGGCGATATAGTTCCAAGTCAGGATGGTGTGTGGCTTGGAGGGGAACTTGCAGGTGGTGGGGTGCCCGTGCATTGCTGCTCCTGTCCTTCTAGGTGGTAGAGGTCGCGGGTTTGGAAAGTGCTCTCTAAGGAGCCTTGGTGTGTTGCTGCCACTGTGCGTCGGTGATGGAGGAAGTGAATATTTGTGGACTCTTAGGTAGTACACCCGATTTCTTGGGTAGTGCCTTCTTCCCCTTGCAGCCCCTCAACCTGCTCCTCTGGCCTCCTCCTATCCAGGAGTTTGCATATGCTGAAGCTCCTCCTGGCTGCTCTGTCCAATGTCAGAGTAGCCTGTTCCCATCTGACCTCCCTCAGCTGGCGCATATTTGCTCATGAGGTCTTCCCCTGCCAACCCCAGCTGCCCAAGTGATGCCAGTAGCCTCACGTCCCTCTCCAGATTCCTACCACACACCACTGCTGAATGCAAGTCTTTCAGCTCCAGCAATGGCTACTCTGTGGCACTTTTTAAGCAGCTGAGGTTTATTCTGGGCTTCTATAATATGTTAAACAGCCCTTCCAATAGCCCTCATGGCCCCCGGTAGTGTGCATGACTTACACCCTGCCATGTTCCAGACAAGGCATTTTCCTTATGCATTCCTATTGAAACACTGTTCCTGACATGCCTTTCAATGAGCACCTCAATGAGCTCCACAGGCAATTAATTGGAGGTATTCAGACCTCCCGTTCATTCCCTCCTGGCTTCCCTTTAAAAATTGCTTCAAATTCCAGAGGCGGTGGGAATCAGTGCTGAGCTCCGAGAACACGATTTTCTAATTGTATGCGCACACGCTCCTGCACCTACCAGCATTTCAAAATTCAGCCCACGGATTAATCAAAGACAGTCAGCATGAATTTGTTAGGGGAAGTTTGTGCCTGACTAACATGATTGAATTTTTTGTGGGCAGTGCATTTGATGTAATCTATATGGATTTTAGCAAGGCTTTTGATAAGGTCCGATATAGCAGACTGGTCACAAAAGTAAAAGCCCATGGGATCCAAGACAAAGTGGCAAGTTGGATTCAAAATTGACTCAAGGGAGGAAGCAAAGGCTCATGGGTTATGGTTGTTTTTGTGACAGGAAGGCTGCTTCCAGTGGTGTTCTGCAGGGCACAGTATTAGGACCCTTGCTTTTTGTGGTATATATCAATGATTTGGACTTGAATGCAGCGGGTATGATTAAGGAGTTGGCAGATAACACAAAAGTTGGCTGTGTGGTTGATAATGGAGAAGAAAAGTGTAAATAACTCTATGACTCTATCAATGGACTAGTCAGGTGGCCGGAAATGTGGCAAATGGAGTTCAAACCAGAGAAGTGTGAGGTAATGCAGTTAGAAGAATGAAACATAAAAGATTCTGAGGGGGCTAGATAGGGTGGATGCTGAGATGAAGTTTCCCCTTTTGGGAATTTAGAACTAAGGGCACGGTTTAAGAATAAGGAGTTGCCCATTTAAGGTGGAGATGAGGAAGATTTTCTTTTCTCAGAGGGTTGTGAATCTTTAGAGTTCTCCATTCCAGAGAACTACATAGGCAGAGCCATTGAATATATTAAAGGCTGAGGTAGATAGATTGGGAGTCTATAGGGGAGTCAAGGGTTATGGCATAAAAATGTAGTTGAGGCCAGGATCAGATCAGCCATGACATTGAATGGTGGAGCATGCTCACGGGCCATATGGCCTAATCCTGCTCTTATTTCCTATGTTTATAGAGAGTCATAGAGTTATTGCAGCACAGAAAGAGGCCATTCGGCCCAAAGAGTCCATGCTAGCTCTCTACAGAGCAATCCAATCAGTCCCATTCCCCTGCTTTATCCCCGTTGCCCTGCAAGTTTATTTCCCTCAAGTGCCCATCCAATTTCCTTTTGAAATCATTCACATCTCCACTTCCACCACCCTCAGAGGCGATGAGTTCCAGGTCACTACCACATGATGCGTAAAAAAAGTTCTTCCTCACATCCCCCTGCATCTCTTGCCCAAAACCTTAAATCTGTGTCCCCTAGTCCTTGTCTTTTCTTCATCTACCTTACATAAACCTGTCATAATCTTGTGCATCTCTATCAAATTTCCCCTCAATCTCCTTTGCTCCAAAGAGAACAACCCCAGCTTCTCCAGCTTAACATTGTAGCTAAAATCTCTCACCCTTGGAATCATTCTGGTAAATCTCTTCTGCACCCTCTCAAGGACCCTCACATCCTTCCTAAAATGTGATGAGCAGGACTGGATGCAATACTCTAGTTGTGGTCTAACCACAGTTTTATAGAGGTTCAGCATAACTTACCTGCTTTTGTACTCAATACTTCTACTTAAGAAGCCCAAGATCCCATATGTTTTGATAACTATCAATAGGTTCTACCACCTTCAAAGGTCTATGGACATGAACTCCCAGGTCCCTCTATCCCTGTACACTCCTTAGAACTGTGCCATTTACTCGATAATGCCTCTCTCCTATACCTCTGCCAAAAGACATCACTTCACACTGGTATGTATTAAATTCCATCTTCCACTTGTCTGCCCATTCTGCTAGTTTATCTATGTCTTGTTACAGGCAGTTTGTAACATCCTCACTGTTTTGCACTGCTCCAAGTTTGATATCATTGGCAAATATTGAAATTTTTCTTTGTATTCCAATATCCAAGTACTTTATATATATCAAAAGAGCAGTGGTCCCAGCAGTGAACCTTGGGAAACACCACTGTCTACCATACTCCAGTCTGAAAAGCAACCATTTACCATGACTTGCTGTTTTCTGTCCTCAAGCCAGTTTTTTTTAATCCAAGTTAATCCTATTCCATGTGCTTCAATTTTGTCAACCAGCCTTTTATGTGGTACTTTGTGTCATGCTAGGCCCTGCACCTTCCAAGAATGAGGCACATTAATTTTGTCATGAACATTGATTTTAAACTGTTATTGGAGTGAGGGGAGGACTTGTTGAACAGATTGGCAGTGGCTGGAAGGGATGGATGCATATTGGCAGATGGTGCTTGGAAGGACAAAGCAGCCATTCCCTGACATTCAACCCACAATAGATTTTTGATCACCAGACATTGAAGGTGGTTCCAAGTTGACTGTTAAGTTGGCCGAATACACAAACAGACATGGTCAAACTAGCAAGTCATATGACTAACCTGCTGGGCAACCTGAGTTTATTGAATTTGTACAAACAGTTTGGGCAGTGTCTGTTTGCTCCGGGACTGAAAAGATCTCTCTCCTGTCTGCTCCCATCTCTTTCTCACAAGCCTCTGAATCCACTGAAGACACATGAACCCAAAGAGAGAAAAGTCTCCGACAGTGAATAAGGTTTAAGAAGAATACTGGGCCCCAATGAAAAGCAAGATCTACCTACCTATAGGAGCCCAGAGAACCTAAACAAGAACTCTTCAGATATTGCCTCAAACCTTTCCACTTTATTTTTTCTTCTGTTCTTTTCTGTCTCTATTTGCATGTTTGTATCGCGTATACATGCTAGCATGGGGCGCGGCATGTATCCATAGACGTTAACCGAATTAAAGTTTAAGTTTAATAAATTTCAACCTTTCTTCTTTAAACCTAAGAAAGCCTGTTTGTGCTGGTTTCTTTGCCTTATAATTGGAAAGCGGTGAACAAGGATTCACCAAGAGGGAGCTAAAAACATGGTGTGTTTAAAATTAAACCCTGTTACAGCAAGACCAGGTGATGGCTGAAAGGGAACCCTTTGTCTCACCTGGTTGTAACATTTATAAAATGCTTTCTTAAAATCCATGTAGATAACATCCATTGCTTTCCCTTCATCAAGGCTCTCTGCTCTTAAACAAAAAATTCAATTAGATTAGTCAAGCATGATCTACCCTTTACAAATCCGTGCTGGCTTGCCTTAATTAACTCAAACCTCTCCAAGTGCTAGTTGATGTTTTCCTTGATTATTGTTTCTAAAACCTTACCCATCACTGATGTTAAACTGACTAGCCTGCAGTCACTAGGAATATCCTTACACCTTTTCTTGAATAAGGCTGTCACATTGGTCACTCTCCAATCCTCTGGCACCTCCTCCACATCTAGGAAAGATAGGAAAATTATGGCAAACCTTTCTGTTATCTCCACTCGCACTTCCTTTAGCAACCTGAGATGCAAGCCATCCAGACCAGGCGATTTATCCACTCTAGGCATAGGCAGTTTTCCGGTATATTCTGCCTATCAATTTTCAGGTTAACTGCTATTCTATTCTCATATTCTCTCTTTGCCAGTCTTATTTTCCTCTTCATTTCCCCTCTCAACTTATTGTATTTGGCCTGGTTCTCGCTTGAAAAATTCACCTGGCATGCATCATACACCCTCTTTTTTGTTTCATCATATTCTCTATCTCCTTCATCATCCAAGCTTTGTTTCCCTTACCTTTGTTCTTGTTGGAATGTACCTAGCCTTTTCCATGAAACAGCTCCTCCTTAAGGATCGTCCATTGTTTCGTTACAGTTTTTCCTGTTAATCTTTGATTCCATTTTACCCTGCGAGATCCCCTCTAATCCCATTGAGGTTAGCCCTCTTCCAATTTAGGAGTTCTACTTTAGAATGTTTCTTGCTCTTGGCCATTGCTAATCTAAACCTTATGATACAATGATCACTCTATGATCACTCTTACCCAAGTGATCCCCCACAAACACTTGGTTCACTTGGCTGACCTCGTTTCCTAGCATTATATCCAGCAATGCCTCCTTCCTAGTTGGACCGAGAACATACTGGTCAAGAAAATTTTCCTGAACAGACTTCAGAAATTCCTTCCTTTCCTTACTCTTTATCCCAATTGATATGTGGGTAATTAAAGTCCCCCAATATCACCATTCTATAGTTCTTGCACATCTTTGTGATTTCCCTGCAGATTTGCTGCTCTATCTATCTCTCTCTCACACACTATTTGGAGGCCTGTAGAATACCCCAGTAGTGTGATCATCCCCTTTTTACTTCTCAAGTCTAACCAAATGGATTCTGTCTTTGCCCCGTCAAGGACATCCTCCCTTTCCAACAATACAATGACTTCCCTAATCAGTACTGCCATCTCATCTCCCTTTTTCCCTTCCCTATCTTTTCTGAACATTTTGTATCTTTGAATATTAAGTGCTCAGTCCTTACCGTTTTTAAGCTATGTTTACATTATTGTCACTACATCATATTCCTACGTGGCTATTTTGTGCTTGTAATTCATCAACCTTATTCACCACACTTAGTGCATTTACATATATGCATTGTAACTTGTCTTTGTATTCCTCATAGTCCTTCTTAGTCTGCTGCTATATAATATGGCACTACTTCCTTCTCTTGTACTATCCAACGCTCTCACTTCCTTCTGCACCTTATTCCTCTTTTCTACCTCTATATGCTGGTGCCCACCCCTCTGCCAATTTGGTTTAAACCCTCCCCAATCACACTTCTGAACCGTCCCACGAGCACATTGATCCCAGTCATGTTGAGATACAACCCATCCCTTTTGAATAAGTGCCTCCTGCGCCAGACCAGGTCCCAATGTCTCAAGAATCTGAAGCCCTCATCCTGCACCATTGCCTCAAGCCATGCATTGATCCTCCTTATCTTCCTATTTCTACTCTTGCACTGACACTGGGAGAATCCAGAGATTACTACCTTCAAGGTGCTACTTTTTAACTTCCTCCCTAGCTCCTGAAAATCTGTTCAAAGGACCTCAGTACCTGCTATCTCTATGTTGTTGGTACTGACGTGTACCACAAATTCTGGCTCACTCCCTTCCTCTTACAGAGTATTCTGCACCCTCTTCATGATGTCCTTTACTGTAGTACTATTGAGGCAACACACCTTGCAGGAGTGACAATGATGATCACAGGAATGCTTGTTGGTCTTCCTAACTATGGATTCTGCTTTAACAACTGCATTTCTACTCTCTGCTGTTTCCTGCTGTGTAGTCCCTTGCCCATTGGTTTTATGGTCTGGACTACACTCCTTCAAAATGTCGTCACTCCCAAAAGTCTCCAAAGCTGAGTACCGGTTTAAGAGTGACATACACCCCAAGTTCTGCATCTTCTGTCTTTTCCTGCTCTTCCGGATGGCCACCCATCTACTGTCCTGAACTGTCAGTACCTGTGGGGTGACATCCTGGAACGTTAGATACAGGAAACTCTCAGCCTCCCTGATGAATGCAGTTGGCCCTCAAGTTTGGAAATCCTCAGCTTAAGCTGAAGCAACTGGAGACACTTCCTACATACGTGGTCCCCCAAGACACATTAAATAACCTGAAGTTCCCAAATAGTACGGGAATTGCTAGCAACAGGTTTCAGTTGTCAATTCATGATCTAAGAAAAAAAATCTCGATTTTCGCTTCTATAATCTAGTTAGTACCTTTTTATAAACTATTAATTTTAATTAATGCCACTAGACCTGTTCTGTTAAACTAAGCTGTAAATTCAATGCAGTACTTTACAGTTTCCTGGTCCTAGTTCAAAACACTGCCCTAGTTCAGAGTGAAGAAAAGACTTAAAACTCACCAACCAATCACCTAGCTACTGTCCTCTGATATCACTCCTTTCTTTTCTTGGAAAATGCCGAGGAAGGTCCGCTTTTCCCCCACTCTGATTTATCAGCCGCTGCTGCTGCCGCCTCATATGTTCTTATTATGATCACTAACACCAAAATGTTCTCCCACTGATACCCTTTCCACTTGCCCAGCTTCATTTTGTAAAACTAAATCCAGAACTGCCCTGTCTCTTGTTGGGCTTGCTATATACTGACTAAAAAATTACTCCTGAATGCACTTTACGAATTCTGCTCCCTCTATATCTTTTTATAATGATTTTATCCCAGTTAATGTTAGGGTTGTTGAAATCCCCTACTGCCCTATTGTTTCTGAAATTCTCAACAATTTGCTTACATATTTGCTGTTCTACCTTCCTCTAACTCTTTGGGGGTCTACGGTACACTCCCAGCAGTGTGACTGCCCCTTTTGTGCTCCTCAGTTCAACCCATATGGCCTCATTTGATGCTCCTTCCAGAAGAGGGTTGTTCAAAGTACGGCCCGCGGGCCACGATCCGGCATGCCTAAGGTCTTCATCCGACCCGTGGATATGAACTTTTCCTAGGGCTGTTCTTCATCCTCACCGTGACTGGAGATGGGAAATTTCCCTTTGTCTTCTTACAGAGCGGCCTTTTTAAAAACATCACACTGTCCATTTCACAGCAATTTCCCAACAGACTCAGGGTTTTCCAGCAGGTTCTAACGTTTTTTTAAAAAAGCCTGCCAGAAAATCCCGAATCTGTTGAGAAGTGGCTGTTCCCGATGTCAGCAGCTGTCGGCTGTGAAACTGACAAGGCGATGTTTTTAAAAAGAACCAACCGACCATCTTCTGAGCGTTCCACTCTCTGCAACTGTGTGGGAGAGAGAGGGGCAGAAACAGGGAGAGAGGGGAACAGATAAAGCTCGAGAGAAAGGGAGACAGAGAGAAAGAGAGAGGGAGAGAGAGAGGACAGAGAAAGAGAGGGGCCAGACAGATAGAGAGGGGGGACAGAGAGAGAGAAAAAGGGGGACAGAGAGAGCAAAATGGGAGACAGGGGAGAGAGACAGAGAGAGAGAGGGGGAACAGAGAGAAAGGGGGGAACAGAGAGACAGGAGGGAGAGAGACCAGGGAACACTGAGTGGGGAACACTGAGTGGGGAGCAAGGAACACTGGAGGCATGGGGATGGAGAGAGAGGAGGGAGTGATACAGAGAGAGGGCGGTGGAGAGGGACAGAGAGATGGGGGAGAATGAGACAGAGAGAGAGGGGAGAAGGATTCAGAGAGAGGCAGAGAGGGAGACGGAAAGACAGATAGACAGAGAGCGGGAGAGAGAGAGAGAGCGGAGAGGGGGTTAGAGAGTCAAAGAGGCATTTCCTTATGGCACAGAAGGAGGCTATTCTGTCCATTGAGCCCATGTTGGCTCTCCAAGGAGCTATGCAGTCAGTCCCACTCCCTGACTCAATCCCCATAGCCATGACTGTATTGAATGGCGGAGCAGGCTTGATGGCCATATGGCCTACTCTTGCTCCTATTTCTTGTTTTCTTGTGTGATTTGGCTCGTCTTGGGGAAAAGGCATGCATTGCAGGCCCGGTGAAGAAGGTGTTTTGACTCTTGAAGTGTAGTGAGGTAGATTGGATAGCTGGAGTCATATATCGAAGTCGTAGGATTCTCTTGAAGAGGTGGAATTTTCAGCGGGTCATGAAGTTAGTTGCTTATAGACTGATTACTCGCAGGTCGGTATTCTGTACAGGTGGACTTGAAAAGGACAGTTTTGCAGACTTTAAGATGTTACAGCCTCCAGTTCTTTTAAGGCACAATGGTACTGCCTGGTCTGCTTCTTTCTGCAGTCTGTACTTTAAAAGATTTTTAAAAGGAGACCAATATGGCTGCCCCACCCGGTGACTTCTCACAGTTCCTTTTCCAAATATGGTGGGGGTCTAGGTTGATTAGCCTCACCCTGTTTATTGTTCTAAGCTGTTCATCCTGAGGAGGGTTCTTTGTTTCAGGAGAAAACCATTCAATTCAGGAATGTGTCCCTGTGGTTTTAGGACGGGCATTGATGACACCTCTTAGTTTGGAAGGTATTCTTTTCCAAAGTGATTCCTGACAACACAACGGGCCACTGGTGTCATCAGAGCATGCCAAGTTGCGCACATGCGCAGCTACATCTTGCCAGGACTAAGTGGTGTGTGCACGGGATGACGTCATCGCACAACGCCAACGCCATCGCGTATCCGCGCCTGGTCCATCCATCTTTGTGCATGCGCAATAAAGCATCATCAGGAATCCAGCCACCCACTCGACTGGAGGAAGCAACTGAAGAGGAGACTTTGAGGCTGGAGACCTCTCCAACTCGCTCCAGACTTCATAGGACCTAGGCTCATTGCATATTTTCAATACTTCTGCAGGAGACCAGGTTTCTTCAGTTGGATGTATCACCTGAACCTTTTGTCCCAAATGTTGTCTAGGTAGCTCTGCACCCATATTTCTATCATATATAGGCTTCATCCTCTCCTGTTTTCACAAAGCTTCTCTTGCACTTCAGAAAACTTGGACAAATGATGGCGAGGCAGTGTGACTCTCACTTGTCTCCCAAACATCATTTCTGTTGGCGACGGTACAACCATGTCCAAAGGTGTTGCTTGCAGGTACACCATGGCATGACCTCTGGAACCCCCTATGGTGTTGAATTTGTCGTGGTAATTCAGCTGCAAACACGGATTAACCTGATACGTTTGTTGCTGGAACCTTCTGTTGTCATTGATGTATCGGAGATCCCGTGAATGGTTGCAATGTTCAGTTCCGTGCACGATGATAACCCTGCTACCACTGGTCCACTTGTGTCCACTGGGTAGAAAACCTATGGTGACCTTGCAGATCTGCCGTAACTGCACCTCAATGTTCTTATGCCAGTGCAATGAAGGGGTGATCTGCTGTACGCTGATAATCTGGCCATTGTAGTTTGCACCATTGACTCCCAACAGTCGAAGTACATGTCCTTTAAGATCCTAACTGATAATATGCTTGCACTTGCCCAAGTGTCAATCTTGTGTTTGATGCTTTTCTTTGGACATATTATCGTAATTGAAGCAAATGCTTCAGATTACGTTACAGCACCAGCACATTGTGTCATATTCACGACATGGAAAGCGCGTTCATTTTCAATTAGAAGATCTTCCCTGTTAAACTTTTCACCCTGGTCTGTCTTATCGCTGACTTCATGTATGTGCTTGCATCTCTGCTGCGTTCTGGCGCATTCCTTGTTGCTGCCAGTATGCGGTGCATATAGAGTCATAGAGTCGTACAGCATAGAAACAGGCCCTTCGGCCCACCGTGTCCATGCCGACCGTGCAGACCATAATGCCTGTCCATACTAATCCCACCTGCCTGCATTAATTCTATATCCCTCTATGCCTTTCTCATTCAAGTACCTGTCCAGATGCCTCTTAAATATTGCTAGTTTTCCTGCCTCCATCACCTCCTCAGCCAGCTCATTCCAGATACCCACTATTCTTTGTGTGAAAAATTTTCCCCTTTAAACCTCCTCCCTCTCACCTTAAATCTATGCCCTCTAGTTTTACTCACCCCTACCATGGGAAACAGACTCTGGCTATCTACTCTATCTATGCCTCTCATCATTTTATATACCTCTATCATGTCCCCTCTCAGCCTCCTTCGCTCCAAGGAAAACAGACCCAGCCTATCCAATCTCTCTTTATAACTCAAGCCCTCCAAACCAGGCAACATCCTAGTGAATCTTTTCTGCACCCTCTCTAGCTTAATCACATCTTTCATGTAGTGCGGCGACCAGAACTGCACACAGTACTCCAAATGTGGCCTAACCAACGTTATGTACAACTGTAACATGACGTCCCAACTCTTGTACTCAATGCCTCGGCCAAGGAAGGCAAGCATGCCATACGCCTTCTTCACCACCCTGTCTACCTGTGTTGTCACTTTCAGGGAACTATGTACTTGCACCCCAAGGTCTCTCTGTTCAACAACACTCCCCAGGGCCCTGCCATTCACTGTATATATCCTGCCCTGGTTCAACTTCCCAAAATGCATCACTTTGCACTTGTCTGTGTTAAATTCCATTTGCCAATCCCTTGCCCACTTTCCCGGTTGATCTATATCCTGTTGTAATCTTAGACAACCTTCTTCACTGTCCACTATACCACCAATTTTGGTGTCATCTGCAAACTTACTAATCATACCCCTTACATTCACATCCAAATCATTAATATATATGACAAACAACAGAGTGCCCAGCACCGATCCCTGCTGCACACCACTGGTCACCAGCCTCCAATCTGAAAAACAACCCTTCACAACCCTCTGCCTCCTATCACCAAGGCAATTTTGTATCCAATTGGCTAGCTCACCTTGGATCCCATGTGTTCGAACCTTCCGGACCAGCCAACCATGCGGGACCTTGTCAAAGGCCTTGCTAAAGTCCATGTAGACAACGTCCATCGCCCTGCTCTCGCCAATCCTCTTGGTCACCTCCTCAAAAAACTCAATCAAATTCATGAGCCATGATTTCCCACGCACAAAGCCATGCTGACTATCCCTAATCAGACCTTGCCTTTCCAAATGCATACAAATCCTGTCTCTCAGAATCCCTTCCAATAACTTTCCCACCACTGATGTAAGGCTCACCGGCCTGTAGTTCCCTGGCTTATCCCTGCTGCCCTTCTTAAATAAATGCACACATTAGCTATCCTCCAGTCTTCCGGTACCTCACCCGTGGCTAACGATGATACAAAAATCTCTGCCTGGGCCCCAGCAATCTCCTCCCTTGCTTCCCATAGCATCTTAGGATACACCTGGTCAGGCCCTGGGGAATTATCCACCTTAATGCACTTCAAAACCTCCAACACCTTCTTTTTGTAATGTTGATATTGCTTGCTGGGTTGTCTGCTCATGATATCTGAACCCGATTTCCAGCAGTGGTGCACCCAATGTCTTCTTAGACCACATGTCTTGCAAAGGTCTCGGAATGCAGGACAGCTTCACTGTAGGTGCAGCAGACCACACTTCCCACATGTTTTGTTTGGTTTTTGAACCTTGGTCACTGCGTCGATACTTGTAGTTACATATAATGCCTGTAGATATCGTCGTCCAGTCACAATGGCTTTGCATTTTCTTCTGTTTTAACAAAGTGTCAATGCTGTGACCTTTCTTTTGTCCAAAAGGTCTTTTTGGCACATTTCTATTGGTGTCACGGCTATGGCCAGCTCCATAATCCTCTCAGACAGCTGTTATTAAAAATTGGCTTTTCCTTTAAAAAGTGATCATTGTGCGGTAAAATGGCTGTCGAAGGCCAATTAACCTGGCTCTGTATATTCAAACGGTTTTACTATCTGATAAGGACAAAAGGATACATTCCAAGTTAAGAGGTGTCAATTGCCCTGATCCTGAACCCATCAAGAGATATTTTTGAATTGAATGGGTTCTCCTGAAAAATAGGTGTGAAGTAGCCACATCCTGGGCAATTGTTGGTCACCACAGGGAGGGGGCACAACATCTCCCAACAGAGGCAAGTTGTGAGAGAATTTTAACCTTAAAAAGTAGCTCTGTGGAGAGAGAGGGAAAAATTCAGATCAAAATCAGCAAACGCATGTCCAACTTAGAGCTGAGATCTCCAGCAAAATAAAAAGGTGTGCTGCTGTAAATTCTACACTTCAATTTGTGCAGCAGAGAACTGAATGTGATCACCATCTCCAGACTGAAATCACAACCAACAGGAAAATCTATGAACAACCCAGTCCATGAACCCTGAACATCTGCCTCACTTCAAACCACTTTTCCTCTCTATCTATCTCTTGTATGTGCGCATGAGTGAATGCATGTGTGGGTGCAGTTGCGACAGATGAATGAATATTGCTCAATAATTAATTTTCTGTTTTAAACCTACAAGAAAACCTGTTATTGTCTGTATATTTGGCAAATAAAACACAAACGGGTTAAAATCCAAGTAACAAAATCACTTGCTGCGGTCAGTTGGGAGTTGAACAGTAGGAACCACCCACACCCCTCACCACCTAACCATAATAGGGGTGAGAATGTAACTTTGGTGGTGGTAGGGGGGGGGGGGGGCGGGTGTGGGAATTGAGAATGTAACTTTGAGGGGGGGGGTGAGAATGTAATGAGGACTGAGAATGTAACTTGGGGGTGGTAAATTAATTTGGGAAATGAGAATGTAATTTGAGTGTGGGGGGAGGGGGAGATGAAAATGTAAATTGGTGTGAGAATGTATTGTCTATTCACTGAGTAAATCTAACATAAGTCTTACTGTAGGCAGCCATTGTGAATAGCCATTTACACCTCCCCAACGGTTAGGGCAGCACGGAGGCAATATACAATACACAAATTATTCAGCCAGTTCAATACACTAGCTCAACCAGTTCAATACACTACTCTCGCTCTGCACTTAAAAAAAAAACTCATAACTTACATTGTAAAATGATACATGAACATAATTTCCCAGAATACAATAGCAATACCTTGGAGTTGAACAGGTTGGGTTGCATGCTTGTGTTAATGTAATCACAACTAAATATCTATGACCAATATTTCCAGAGAAATTTACATGTTAAATTTGTTTTTCCTTAACACTAGTATGTCTTTAACATCATCATCTGACAAAAAGTAATGGAAATAACAACTTATTGCTTCCTTGTCCTACATACTTTCAATTAATCAATCTGGCTTCTTTTTCTTTCTGTCTGTGTATCTTCTTCCATTTCCGTTAACTTGACTCTGCTCTCGCAACATCTCAGACTGTGTCAATCCTGAACTTTGACTTTGACTACCAACTCCACTTAATGTTTGGGACTGTGAAATTGATTGATTCATCTTAATCAAAGACCCTGACTCACTTTGCTCTACTGGTGGATTCTGTGAAATTGGCAAACTTTCATTTTCTTCACAGCTTGCACATTATTTCTGACTTTCACTTGGAACTGTAGGAATTTGGACTATAGGACGTTTCTCATGCTCTTCCTTTATCAGATTTCATCTTTCAAGAAAATGATCTACATGACATTGACGGAGCCTCTCTCCAATCCTCACTAGATATTTGAATGCACCTAGTCTTTTGACAACAACTCCATACACATACTGCTCCTTATCATTTTGGTGGCCTTTCACCATGACCTTCTGACCTGCACTGAACTCTCTAAGTTTCATAACCTGAGGATCATGACTCATCTTCATTCTGTCTTGCTTTTCTCTTACTTTGCTATTGAGGTCAGGCTTAAGCAAACTAAACCTTGTCTTAGGAGTGTGTTTAAACACTAACTCATAAGGTGAGCAACCTGTTGTAGACTGTGGGGTTATTCCGCAAGAGAACAGAAAATTATTTAGCCTGTGTTAAAGAGAAACATGGAAATTACTGCCTAGCTTGACATCTAGCAAATACATCTGCAACGACCTCTTCACAATTTGTACACTTCTTTCTGCAGCACCATTTGATGCTGGGTGATATGGTGGTATTAGAGTGTGTTTAACTCCATTCTCACTCAGAAATATTTCATACCCTTCTGAAGTAAATTTGAGATGACTCTCTGCCACCAACACTTCTGGCAACCCATAAATTGCAAACCAGCTTCTCATCTCAGTAGTTTTGGGACTTGTGATATTGGGCATAGACTCAATATTTTTCCACTTACTTTGCTATTGACCAAAACAAAATATTCTTTCCCTTCCACTTCAAAGAAATCGACGTGTATTCATTCCCACAGTTTTCTTGTGTTTAACCAGGGAATAAAAGGAACCTTGGTTAGATCATTTCTCATCTGAGACACACTTCACAACTTTTCACCAACTCTTCAATATCTCTATCTTCCTTTGGATACCAAAAATAGTTTCTTGCTATTCCTTTCATATATCTGTGCGCTCTTGATGAAGTTTCTCTAACAATCTCTCTCTAAACCTTGGCAGAATAATGACTCTTAAACCCCATAGGAGCCAGCCTTGATCTACACTCAGTTCATTTTCTATGTGTAAATACTCCTGCAATTTCTCATCATCACACTTTTTAGACCAGCCATTTATAACATAATTGAGTACTTTACCGAGCACCACATCCTTGCTAGTTTCTTCAGAAATTTCTCCAGCAGACACTGGCATGTCATTTGTATATGTAAAATAATTCACAGGTAACTCATTTGCTAAAAATGAATCAGCCTTCATTTCCTCAATGTCTGACATACTCTTACTGATAAAGAACATAAGGACATAAGAAATAGGAGCAGGAGTAGGCCATTCAGCCCCTCAAGCCTGCCTGCCATTCAATAAGATCATGGCTGATCTGTCCTTGGCTTCAACTTCTCTTTCAGGCCTGCTCCACATAACCCTCGACTCCCCGAGATTTCAAAAATCTATCTACCTCCTCCTTAAATTCATTTAGTGACCTAGCTTCCACAACTCTCTGAGGTAGAGAATTCCAGAGATTTACCACCCACCTTCGCATCTCAGTTTTAAATGTGTGCCCCTTTATTCTGTAACTATGAGATTCCCCCACCAGTGGAAACATGTTCTCAAGATCTATCCTGTCAAGTCCCCTTAAAATCTTATATATTTCAATCAGATCACCTCTCATTCTTCAAACTCCAATGAATAAAGGCCTAACCTGTTTAGCCGTTCTTGATAAGACAGCCCCTTCATCCCAGGAATCAGCCTAGTGAACTTTTTCTGAACTGCTTCCAATGCTAATATATCCTTCCTTAAATACGGGGACCAAAACTGTACACAGTACTCCAGGTGTGGCCTCACCAACACCCTGTACAGTTGTAACAAGACTTCCCTATTTTTAAACTCTAACCCCCTAGCAATAAAGGCCAAAATTCCATTTGCCTTCCTAATTACTTGTTGGACCTGCATGCTAACTTTTTGTGTTTCATGCACAAGAACACCCAGATCCCTCTGTACTGCAATATATTATAGTCTTTCTCCATCAAAAATAATAATCTGCCTTTTTATTCTTCCTATCAAAGTGTGTGACCTCACACTTTCCCACGTTGAACTCCATCTGCCAAGTTTTTGCCCACTCACTTAACCTATCTATATCCCTTTGCAGATTATTTGTGTCCTCATCACAACATGCCTTCCCACCTATTTTTGTATCATCCTCAAATTTGGATACACTACACTCTGTCCCTTCCTCCAAGTCATTAATATAGATAGTAAATAGCTGAGGCCCTAGGACCGATCCTTGTGGCACCCCACTAGTTACGTCTTTCCAACCTGAAAAAGACCATTTGTCCCAACTCTCTGCCTTCTGTGTGTTAGCCAATCCTCAATCCATGCCAATACATTACCCCCAATACCCTGAGCTCCTATTTTGTACAATAATCTTTCATGTGGCACCTTATCGAAGTCCTTCTGAAAATCCAAATACACTACATCTACCAGTTCCCCTTTATCCACTCTGCTTGTTATATACTCAAAGAACTCTAACAAATTTGTCAAATATGATTTCCCTTTCATAAAACCATGTTGACTCTGTTTGATTGCATTACTTTTTCTAAATGTCCTGCTATTTCTTCCTTAATAATGGACTGTAGCATTTTCCCAATGACAGATGTTAAACTAATTGGTCTATATTTTCCTGTTTTCTGTCTCCCTCCTTTCTTGAATAGGGGCATCACATTAGCAGTTTTCCAATCCACTGGTACCCTTCCGGAAATTTTTTTTTGATCTCTACTGTAAATAACTTGGCCTGGTTTAAAACTATTTACTTAAGTCAATTTCTTCCCATCAGGGAGAATTTGTTCCCTCCTACTACTACCAATGGCAAATAATAGGATGCATCATCATATTCCACCCTAACACTAATTTCACCTAACAATGGAATACTGTTATTGGAATAACTAGTCAGTTTCAAACCAGTTTTTCATAAGGGAATGTGATTTAGGGATTTCTTGTACTCTCCTTCCGAGATAACAGACACTGCTGTAGCTCTATCAATGATGAAAGTAAGTTGTGAATCTCTGACTTTCATTTTTACGGTGGCTGCTGGAATGATCTCTTTAGCCCTTTTTTCTTGAATGATATGTAAAAAAAAGAATTCAATCCCATCTTCTCGTCATCATTCTGTTGTGTATTCATTGAGTAAATTTAACATTAGTCCTACAGTAGGCAGCCATTGTGAACAGCCATTTCCATCTTCCCAACAGAGAGGGCAGCAGAAAGGCAGTATACAATATACAAAATATGCAGTCAGTTCAATACACTACAGAATACAACATGGGGAAGAGAATGTAACTTGGTTGGGGGGGGGGGGGGGGGAAGTGGGGGAGAGAATGTAATGGAGTGGGGGGGGGGAATGTAACTTTCAAGTAAGAATGTAAATTGGGGTTGAGAATATAACTTGGGAAATGAAAATTTAACTTGGGGGATGAAATTGTACCTTGGGGGTGTGAAGATGTACCTTTGGAGGATGATTATGAATATGTCCATTTTACAGTATATCATTCCTGGATCATGGGTCAAACTAAATCAAGTAACAGAATGAATAAAAAGAGTGACATCCCACAGATATCTTACTGTGCAATGTTGGGTTAGGAGATTTAGAGAACAGTAGTGTGGTGGTAGAGCCCTGAACCCTGGTGACATGTGTTCAAGATCCGTTAGAGGAACTGGGGAATTTTACTTCAGGAAATATCACAATCTGAAATAAATAGATATTGTCACTCATGGCGGCCATGTAACAGACCGATAGTTGTAAAACCCATCTGGTTCACAAGAGAAGAAGATCTGTGGTGTTTATCCAGTCTGGCTTCCATGTAACTGCAGACGCACAGCAAAGTTGTTGACTTTAAACTGTTCTCTGAAATAGCCCACCAAGCAATTAGCAATTCAGCAACGCCCGCATTGAAACAAAATGTCACCCTGAACCTCAGAGGAAGGGTGTTTTATCTGACACCTATGAACAACACATCACCCGGCACGGAAGTGTGTTGCAGTGAGCTGCAAAAGTTCTTTTGATCCGAATTTAAGCGCACCAGTAACTGGGTAGGGTGCCTTCCCATTACAGAGCGAGCTCCCGAGGCTCAAACCTGACAAACTAGGAACATCTCGACACTCACTCTCAGTATTGGCCCTGACTGACGGAATTGACGCATTATCGAAAGCTGCTAGATGTATAAAAGGTTTGTTTGGCTGAGCGCAATTCTCAAAAGCTGATGTGCTTGCCAAGTGAGCGGAGCTCAATTGCCAGCTGGGCTGGGCTGAGTTGGTTTCCTGACACTCAGTTTCAGAAGGGCTGGAACTTGGAGCTGGACTTCTGCAGGAATCTCTCCAACCTCCTGCATGGACTATTTGTATTTTTTAAAAATACTTTTATAGGGGCATTCCCGATTTCTGCCCCAGCCAGTAATAAAACCGGATTAAACGATGACATCTTGTGCAAATTCCAGCACTGTGCATCCACTTGGCAGAGCAGTGGACAGCATCTTGCTCTTCACCACCGGACTGATCGGTAACATCATCGCGCTCGTTATTCTAGGCAAACACAAGAGGAGCAGCAAGCAGCAGCAGGTGTCGGTCTTTTACATTTTAGTCACCGGCCTGGTTCTGACCGACCTGTTCGGGAAATGCTTTATCAGCCCAGTGGTGTTCGTTTCTTACGCCTCCAACCTCACCTTGATAGCTCTGACAGAAACCAACATCCTGTGTGACTACTTCTCCTTCTCCATGTCCTTCTTCGGCTTAGCCTCAATGTTTATCTTGTTCGGCATGGCCCTAGAGTGCTGGCTGTCAATAAGTCACCCCTTCTTTTATGAGGAACATTTTACCAATTGCCGGGCGCTCGTTCTTTTCCCAGTTGTTTACATTTCCTGTCTTTTATTTTGCTCGATGCCGCTGTTGGGTTTTGGAAGCACCAAGCAGTACTGCCCGGGGACTTGGTGCTTCCTTGACATGACCAAGGGGAAAGGGACTTTCTCTGTGCTTTACGCGACTCTCATGGCAATTCTTATCGTCGCCGTGATGCTGTGCAATGTTTCTGTTGCCATTAACTTGACCAAAATGTACCGGAGGCAAAGGCAAAGGAGCAACTCGAACCCGAGTGCCGGCGTCCGCACCAAGCGCTTCACTCACTTCGAAGAGGTGGATCATCTCATCTTGCTGGTTCTAATGAGTATTATCTTCCTCATTTGTTCTCTACCCCTCACGGTAAGTTCTCCATTTCTCCTTTTGGTCCTGTTTATTTGCAAAACACAACAAAGGAAGGGGGAAAAAAAACACCGTTTATATGGGCAAGCACTTGTTGCTCGGAGTATTGTTGAGTCTGCCAATGCCTAACGCGGGAAAGATCCCTTACTTTACACTAGGCAGAAACACTGTTAATAGTGCACAGTTTTGATATACGGTATATTAATGACTGTGACTTTGGTATACAGGGCTCAATTTCCAAGTTTGAAGATGCTCTGAAACTCGGAAACAGTGAGGAGGAGAGTAACACACTTCAGGAGAATATAGACTGAAAAAGATGGTTGCACAGTGGTAATGTCACTGAACTAATAATCTATCAGCCTAGGTTGATCCCTTGGGGGCATGGGTTGTTCAAACCCCACCCTGGCGACTGGTGGAATTTAAATTCAATTGATTTATAAAAATCTGGAATTGAAAGCTAATCTCAATAATGGTGCCATGAAGCTATTATCATTTGTTGTAAAAACCCATCTGGTTCACTAATAGCCTTTAGAGAAGGAAATCTGCTGACCTGCATGTGACTCCAGACCCAAAACTGCCCCCTGAAATGACCTAGCAAGCCACTCAGTTCAAGGGCAATTTGGGATAGGCAATAAATCTGGCCTTGACAGGAATGCCCACATCCCAGGAAAGCATAAGATAAAAAGAATGGGCAAAGAGAAATATGAAGTGGCTCATTCTAGGCAGCAGAATGGGGAAAGATAACATCAACTAAATGGTAAAATAAAAGCAAAATACTGCGGATGCTGGAAATCTGAAACAAAAACAGAAAATGGTGGCTACATCAAGTCTGTCCCAAACAGTCATGATGCAACAAAGCTTTATGACTCCTAGGGTTCCCTCCAACTAGTCTCTTGGCCGAGGTTCTAAAAAAAAAAGATAAAAACACCCTGGCCCAATCTCGGGAAAATACCTGTGAATTCCTCTCCAACCTAGTAATGTAATTGAAAACAAGTCCCAACAAATCGCAATGATGATGAAGTATAAGCTTAAATCCACAGACTTTCTGTTGTTGTTGTAGTAGCTATAGTCCCAAAGAACCATAGGCCCCTCTCCCATTTGAGAGAGACGGTTGGTGATGTATAGATTGAGCATCACCACTCCACAAGTGTGGGGTAAGGTGAGGAGGCAAGCCTACATGAACTATGACAGCCAGTACAGGGATTGAACCCACACTTCTGGCATCCTTTTATATCACACTCTCGCTAGCTAGCCAACTGAGCTAACCAACCCCTCACACATGCTTGCTGTATGCAGTAATTTTAACCACAGTCGGAAACTCATCTAGTTCCTTGTTACAGTGAATCCGCTTGCATCACTTATTGCAAGTATCAACAACGCCCTGCTTAAAGAAAAATCTGTTCCCATCTAACCTATTTCAATGCTTGTGTGGCTTATAGGCATTGTCCCTTATTATCGATAACCTAACTAACCCAGATAGTCTATCCACATAGATGCAATAAATTCAAGTTCTTTCTTTCTAACTAAGGGCTTTTAAGCTGGGGGTCATCCTACTATCACTCCTTTGTACTTTATCCAGAGGTTCAATATCACGCACCACTTGAGGAGCAAAATTGGACACAGCATTCTAAACAAAGTCTAACTAGATTTTTCTACAGCACTGTAGTCCTCTTAGTTTTATGCTAATTGTTCTATATATCCATCTTCATACTTTATTTGTCTTGGCAATAACCTCGCGGCACTAATCATGCAGCTTGAGAAACTATTATATTGTAATGCCTGGATCTCTTTCCCACTCAGTGTAGGAGCAATAGACTAGGAACTTACTTCCCTATTTGTCGATTGTTAGCTGTGCAGAAGTTACGAGAATCTGTTATTAGGGATAGAGTGACTGATAATTTGGACAAATATGAACTAATCAGACAGAGCCAGCATGGTTTTGTAAATGGTAAGACATATCTAATGAAGCTAGTTGAATTTTTTGATGAGGTAACTAACATGGTAGATAAGGGTGTGCCTATGGATATTATTTATATTGATTTCTAAAAGACATTTGACAAGCTTCCACATAAGAGACTGTTAATAAAATTGAGAGCGATTGAATATGTATTCAGTTGGATAGGGAATTGGTTAGGAGATAGAAATGGGTATGTGCTCAAATTGGTAGATATGGTCAGCGGTGTCCCCGAGGATTTATACTGGGGCATCAGCTTTTCACTATATTTATAAATAATTTGAAGGAATAGAGAACTGTCTATCTAAGTGTGCTGATGACACTTGCAGAGTAAATTGTGTAGATAAGAGCAGAAAGTTGCAAAGGGACATTTATAAATTAAATGAGTGGGCAAAACTGTGGCAGATGGACTTCAATGTGCGAAAGTGTGAGTCCATTCACTCTGGATATAAGATAGATCAGAGTATTTTCCAAATAGCAAGAAGCTGTGGATGAGCAGAGAAATTTAGCTGTTCAAGTACAGAAATTACTTAAAAGTGAGTGGACAGCTACAAAAAATAATTTAAAAGGTTAGTGGCAGGTTGGCCTTTATCTCCGGAGGACTGGAATACAAAGGTGTGTAAGTTATATTACAGCTGAACAGAGCTGTAGTTCGACCCCCATCTCATGTGCTGCAATAAGTTCTAGGCAGGAAGGATGCATCAGCCTTGGAAATGGTGCAGTGCACATTCACCAGAATGATACAAGTGATACATAGACTAAGATTGTAATCCCTTGAATATGAAATATTAAGGGGCAATTTAATTGTGGTGTTTAAGATGATCAACGAAGTTAATAGGATAAATAGAGGGAAACTATCTTCTCTGTTGAGGGAGTCCAGGATATGTGAGCATAACCTTAAAATTAGAGCTAGATCATTCAGGAATGTTGTCAGAAAGCATTTCTTCACACAAAGAGTAATGGAAATCTGGAACTCTCTCCCCACAAAATATGTTGATGCTAGATCAATTGAAAATGTCAATACTAAGTTTGATAGATTTTGTTAGGCGAAGGTATTAAGGGATTTGGAATGAGGGTAGGTAGTTGAAGTTGGGAAATAGATCAACCATGGTCTAACTGAATATCGGAGCAGGCTCGAGGAGCTTAATAGTCTATTCCTATTCCTATGTTTGTACGTTCATGTTAATTCTGTACCAAGCAAGGTACATGATAAATACCATGGTATATTGGCATTAGTCCTATGCATGTATATGATACACTTATCTATATTAAAAGACATCTGCCAGATGTAGGCCAATCTGCTCTTAAAAATAAAGGGCAAGAATTAGCATTCGTATTAGTTGGGGACATCACAATGATTTTAAAATCCCAATTACAACATACTGAATGATGAGACAATGCTAGGGTTAATAGATGATATATCGTTTTCCCGATGACTCAGCTGGCAGTGTCCCTGAAAGAAGATTGATAGAGTTTCTTGCTCTTGATTGTTGTTCAATGATCCCTCCTGGAACTGAATGAATGTGAATGTTGGATGATGACAGGATCATGCTTGTAGCAAAGCCCTTCTGGGATTGAACAGTCTGCTGACACTCACTACCTAAGTTTACACATAAATAATGACCATTTGATTGAGAGAGTGGCATGTATCCTGTGTGCATGAAGACTTACCGCGGTATAAATCAGAACCTCCAGGAGAGGGAGAAAGTTGACAAGAAACAGAGGAAGAAAAAGTAATTATGTGTGCATTGTAGATTCTTGGAATGTATGATGATAACGTGCTACTTTTTTTCCTGTTTGTCAGACTTCTTGGAATAAGATCCCGAAGTCCAGATAAATCACAATAGGTCAGTTGTTTTATTCGTATGACTGGGGAAGCAGTTATAGTTCGATGTCAAGGTTAACAATCAATTCAATGGCTTCAACTGATGCAATGTAGATGCTTGTGAAGCCATCGAGAATGGATCTCTCAGGGCAAGAGTTCAATATGTGGGCGATGGTCTGACTTGGATGGCCACAGTCACAATTTGAGCTGCTCCGCATGTTCCACTTGTGGAGCAAGTGACCATATCTTCCTTGGCCTGTCCTCAAGTGGTTGAGGACTGTCCAGATTTTCCATGGGAGGTAGAAACCTGGGACTTCACCACTGGGGTCAGTTACCAGGTTGCGGTTAGTGATATTAGCAGTCAACTAGGAGGTGCGCCATCGGGAGGTGTGGCTGTCATTTGTTAGTAGGGTGTGGAGTGTGTTCCAATTGGGGCTACAAGTTTTCATGTGAGTGCATTGGGTTTTTGAGGTCCTGTGTCAATGGGAGTGCTTCACTAGCTGTCAGCTGGTGGGGTTTTTTGAGGAGAATGTTTTCCTTGCAGACATCAGGAGGTTCAATGTGTTCTAGCACAGAAAGCCACTCGAGCTGTGTTGGTCTTAATGTTGCAAAAATAATCCTCTTGACTTCCTGGAGGTGGATATCTACCATGTTTATGTGGCGGCTCCTGAGCAGCAGTACTCTGCTCTTGGGTGGACCAGGGCGGTTGAAGCACTGCTTAGTGTGTTGGATCTGCTGCCCCTGGTGGTACCCATCAGTTTCCTTATGAGATTCACTCTCATCTTGACCTTGGCTCTGGTGTTCTGGAGATGTTGCCAGTAGGTCAATGTGCGGTCAAGAGTGATGTCAATATATTTGGCATCTCCAAAATCATCTGCTGTGTGAAAACCTAGCAACTAATCAACTCCATGATCAGCAACCAACAGTTTCATGTGCACCTCGGAGATCAAATCAGCCACCCACGCATAACCAACAATGGGCTCCCACAGGGATCAGTTCTCGCACCGACCCTCTTCAATATATATACCAGTCACTGCTCTTCATATACTGACGATTTGGCCCTGACTTTCCAGGCTAACGAACTTCAGGATGTTGAGAAAATACTCACTGTTCTCTGGAAGCCTACTTTAGAAAGTGGAGACTCCGACCAAATGCCGCCAAGACTGTTTTATCAGCCTTCCACCCGAACAACTCAAAGGCCAGGGAAGAGCTTCACGTCCAGTTCTGCAGCTGACCACTTACCCACGGCCCAATGTCAAAAAAAGCCATTTGATTTGAATATAATGCTAACACTGATTCAAAATAGTTTCTTATTACAAGGGCTAGTAGGTGATGCAGGATATTTGGCTGTATACTAGAAGACCTGAGTATGACTGCCAGTCTCAACTGGCAGTGATTCATTTCTTTTCCCTAAAGGAGTACATTTGCCAACTCTAGCCAAGTCACTGGGGACAGAGGAGAAAACTGCTTTCGTCTCTTCCTATATGTTTATGTGACCAACTAAAGAAAACATTGTCATTTTCCATGGAGCTGTCTGGAGTAAAATGATTCCACTCCAGGCCCAGAATAAAGAGGGTAGTTGAAATCTGAGGGATGTCTTTGTAGATGTATGGAAAAGGTTAATCTGGAATTATACATTTAATTAAAGTAAAGAAATAAAGTTTTGAACTTGTAAATGTTAAGTTTAGGATTGATATCAGGAGGTTCTTCATGCAGAGTGATTAACATTTGGAATGGACTTTTTATTGAATCATGAAGAGAAAAATGCTTGAATTATTAAGGAACAATTAAATGCAGCAGTGGAATTACAGTGTGATCTTTCTGGATGGGGACGGGTGGTTACGATTGGCTGAATGGCTTTCCTCATTCATAAGATTCTTGTGATGTTGTGAAGTAGGGTTTAATGTGGACAGGGCTGGTGGGGGGTGGGGGGGGGTGGGTGTTGGTGGTGTGTGGGGGGAAATTGTGTGATAGAAAAATTAGAAAAGGAAAGTATGGGGGGGATCCAAGTCATTGCATAGTTGATTCTAAATCTCTAAGCCCTTGAAATTAAATTGTGTCATAATATTATCTGACATTTATTGTATTCATCAGATATTCCTTTACCTGCTATTTATAAACATTATGGTGTGTCAGCTGTGGATCAGTGTTTTATCTGAGTCAGAAGGTGGTGGGTTTGAGTCCCACTCCAGGGCTTGAGCACAAAAATCTCGGTTGACACTCCTGTGTAGTACTGAGGGAGTGCTGTACTGTCAGTACTGCCATCTTTTGGATGTTAAACTGAGGGCCTTTCTGCTCTCTCAGGTAGATGTAAAAGATCCTACGGCACTATTTCGAAGAAAAGCAGGGGAATTATTCCCAGTGTCCAGGCCAATATTTATCCCTCAATCAACATCACAAAACCTAATTTTTGGTCCTTATCACATTGCTGTTTGTGGGAGTTTACAGTGTGCAAATTGGCAGCTGTATTTCCTACATTATAGCAGTGACTGCAGTTCAAAAGTACTTCATTGGCTGTAAAGCACTGTGACATACCCAAAGATCATGAAAGGCGCAACAAAATCAAGTTTCTTTTATTAATAATTTGGACAAAGGCATTGGAAGCATATTTACAAGCTCACAGATGATATAAAGATTTGTGCAAGTGGTTTGCACTGAAAAACAATAATTACAATGGTCCAGATTTTGTATTAATAATGGTGATGCTAACATCATTATGGAGTAAATGGGAGAACAACTTTCAAAGACCATACATAGGCAATTAAACATGGAAATCTGTAACTTGCTACCCGATTTGCCCTGCTCCTTCACAAATTTTGCTTCACCGACACATTGCCTATAAACTTGGCATTAAAATCCATAACCACAAACACCCCAGAAAAAAATAAGGCTGGTACATTCAGAATTTTTAACAGCATGATCATTCTTAATTACTGCCAAGCATCTTTTTTGATGATGAAAATTTTACTTTGTAAGTGTAGAGTCTCATTCCTTCAGAATTTAATTATTGCTTTTACAAAATTAATTTTTTTAAACTTTTTTTTTCTTTTTGTCTCTCACCTCTTTTTCTCTTAATCTCACCTTTCCCTCACTTTATTTTGCTTTTGTACATGATTTTATAATGAATTAAATACACTCATTTACACTTCCTGGTTTAAACTCTGCATATCTCAGTGTGGATTCTTCAAACTGATTGGTTAAAGAGACAAGCTGTTACTTACGTGGCTCACATATGACACAAATGTCCTGTAGAGAGTGCTGCACTGGATCAGATACCTAATGACAGGGGGTTGCCATTCAAAAACCCACAAAATATCTATAAGCAGGTGTAAGCATAGTGACTGGCAAGTGTTATTCCTTCACCACTGACAATGTCAGAGTCAATCAGATCTAGCTGCATTGGGGGAATGGGTTTACATCTGGCAGATATCATTTAATGTAGATAAATATTGTGTTCTGCATGTAGAGAGAGCTTACATCAAATGTGTGTATGCCATGCTGAATTCAGAGTTTTAGAATAGAAAAGAGACCAGGATGTTATAGTACATGAACCCTTTAAAGTTCATGATTAGTGCCATGAAACAAGAGCAAAAGCGAATAGAGTATTATGATATACTGTTAAGTCAATCCAGAACAAAATAAGGTATACTGTGTCCAATTTTTATCCCTTCACATGGTAGATAATCTAGGCACTGGGAAAGGTTCAGAGATACCTAATTTAAATTCCCTTAGTTATCATCTTAGAGAGCTGGGTCTTTTTACTTTAGAAAATAATAGACTGTGAGGAGATTTGATTGTGGTCTTGTAGATGTCCATGCAGATAGATTATTTGAATTAGGTATGGGTATCACTATAAGTTATGTAAACACAGAACCAGGTTAGATGTCTGGAAGTTTTTCTTTAGGCAGTACATCTGCCTACAGTTACTGGCTAGTCATTTGGATTTGTTCCAAAGGGAGCTGAAAGAGTTCCTAGCTGTGGCTGATATCACTGCCTAAAGCCCCATTTACTTTTTGTAAACAATGTGCCATACAATTACTGGTCTTTGGTCTTTCTGGCATTTGATTTGAGGGTCAGTCAGGAATTATCTAATTTCTTCCTCTTGAATTGGTCTAGGACCTTTTTTGCCTCTTGCAGGAAATTGGGAGGCCAATGGTGGGTGGGGGTCATGATGCAATATTGCACCATGATGATATGGCCAGAATTGATGGACCAGCTAGTCTTTACCCGTTTGCTATTTTGGATGTTTTTTGTATGTGTCAGAGTTTTTCCTTTACACTTCTGCTAAAATGTGGATACAGGAATTTCAGAGAAACAATGTTACTTGAAGATTTCTAAGATCTTCCACATTCTAAAACTTTGGGGCCAAATTCCTGGGATGGGGAAGGGTATAGCTCAGGCTGACCATCTGTGGGCGCAGAACCTGGAGTGGATCTGCTGGGTTTTCACTCATTCAACATCCATTCATGAATACCAAAGAGTAGGGTTGGGGAGTGGGAAATGGTTGAGTTTTTCATTCACTCTTTCTCCTGTGTCAACAGACAACTTTGTGGGTGGAGCAGTTGTATGGAGGCATTCAGGGCTGTCCCGAGAGTTCCAACCATGCACTCTTCCCTAGACATTGGAAATTATGCTTGCTGAGAACAAGCATTGGTTCTGTAATGGGCCTTAAGAAGACCCAAATCATCTTAAGGAGCAATGGTCATCAGTTCTGGTGGGAGTGGACAGAAGATTATATCAAATTGCTGGCCTTAGCTTCCGGCAAGGAAAGAACATTTAAAAACTTTTATCTTTAGTCTATTAAGGGCTCCAGATTTCCCGGATTGGAGAGGTAGGATGGTGCTTCATTTTTCCGGTATCTCTTTGGGGCAGACATTTCTGTTAACTGGGCCATCCACTCTGGATATTAAGGTGACTCTGTCCTTGAGGTTTGTGGTTTAATATCCTGAGCAGTCTCTGCCCAGGAGTCCTGCCTCATTCCACTTTCAACAACAGTATGGCATTGCAGCAACTTTGGTCCCTTTTATTTAAATTTTAAATGTAGAACTGTGCATAGTTGCAAGAAATTAAAAACTAAAAGACTATACAGATGCACTGCAGCAAGTTGCCAAGGCTTTTTCAATAGCACCTCTCAAACCTGTGACCTCCAGCAGATATGTAGCAACACCTTCACTTCCAAGCTCCCCGTCAAGTCACACACCGTCCTGACTTGGACATATATTGCTATTTCCTTCAATTTCAGTGGGTCAAAATCCCTTTCTAACAGCATTGTGGAAGTTTGTTCACCACAGCGACTGGAGCAGTTTAAGAAGAAGGCACCTACTAAAAGGCAACTAGGGATGGGTAATAATAATATGTTGGCCTTGCCAGTAATAACAATATCCTGAGAATGTATTTTTAAAAGTTATATAATACCCTAGCATATCTCTCTGATATGCCTTAAAATACTTCATCCGATTAATATTTTGAAATGTTCTGGTTATTTTATAGGCAAAGACCACATCCAATTGGCACACAACATGAGTCTGTCTGAAATCTAGAAATACTTCAAATTACATTCTGAGTGGATCTGTTAAATTCTTTAAACAAAATACAATGCTGAATTAAGATGAGGATCATGCAAATTGCATTATTGAATATGGGATCTTGAACTAAGTTAGTTTGAGGGCTTTGCATTTTAGTTAGCTGAGTGCCAGTATTTCATCCAGTACAGAAATTCTGTTGTCCGTACATTTTTGCTATAATATTGTAAAGCATAATTGACAGTATATAGAACTGTGTCCTTAGCATGAAAAATTCGCAGAATGCAATTAGAATTTTATGACAGTGAAGAATTAAAATTTGATAAACAATCTTTTACTTCTGGAACATTACTGCAGCACTCACAGAGAAGCATAGGGAAAATGATTGCATATTACTGTTACTCAGGGGTGCGAGTTAAATTATAGATTCTGTGTCATGGTTTAGGCTTTTTCCAGTACCCGTTGATACATAAATAATTTGTTCTTTTCTGGAAACAGATGGCATCAAATATTGAGTTTGTGATCCTATTCTAATCACTAACCACACCTCGTTGTTTACCGGAAAAACATATAGGATGCCCATCCCAGCTGTTGTCAATTTGTAATGTAGAAAAATATTTATGATGTTGAAAATTTTATGTAGTTTAAACTACTGTCAGTAGTTACAAATAAAATGATTCACAGAGGCAGAAACATATCTAAAACATAAAAAAACACAATATTTTATAAGAGAATGGGAATAGTCCACAACACTTTCAGCTTCACTTATAGTTTCTGGGAATGGAACCATTTTTTTCGATGAATTTTTTTTTTATTCATTCAGGGATGTGAGCATCGCTGGCTATGCCAGCATTTATTGCCCATCCCTAATTGCCCTTGAGAAGGTGGTGGTGAGCTGCCTTCTTGAACCACTGCAGTCCAATTGACTTTGTAGCGGTTAGGTACAACTGAGTGGCTTGCTAGGCCATTTCAGAGGGCATGTAAGAGTTAACATGTAGGCCAGATCTGGTAAGGACAGCAGAATTCTTTCCCTAAAGGACATTAGTGAACCAAATGAGTTTTTACAACAATCGACAATTGTTGAGAACTCCAGAATAATTAATTAAATTCAAATTCCACCTTCTGCTGTGGTGGGATTCGAACCCATGTCCCCAGAGAAATACCCTGGGTCTCTGGGTTACTAGTCCAGTGATAATACCACTACACCAATCAGATTCCTATAATAAAAGCAGAAAATTTGGAAATACTCAGCAGGTCAGGCAGCATCTGTGGAGAGAGATAAACAGAATTCATGAAGAAATTGAATCCCCAAAATGGGTTCGTTTGGGTTGGGGTAGAAAGTAAAAATGTAAAAAGTCTCAAAACCAAACCCAACCTGCTGGGCACCAACCCACTCTGGACTTGACAGGTGTGGTGATGGGGTGGGGTCAACAACCAACCACTCCCCCCGCCCCCCTCAGGAGGCAGGTTTGTATATTTACATACTTTAATGAGGCTGTGTGCCTCTGGTTTCTTCTCTGTTCTAGCTTTAACGTTGGCCTAGTATCGGGAAACCCAGTAGTTAAATGGAGGTGAGGACTGCTACATGGAATGGGTAAATGCTTTTCCAGCACTGCTTGTGAGTGTGGAGAAGCAAAGTGTTTTCCTCCAGCCACCACCCCCTCCCCCAAGCAAATCTGTTAATGTTTCGAGTACTGGAACTTATCCCAGAATCCAATGCTCTCCCAATGTCTTCCAAAGGCCCCCTCTTCCCCCTATCTCTCTTGCCCCTTCCCCAATCTTCTCCTCTTGTAACCTGAACTCTCCAACCTCTCTGGCCCCTTTGAAGATATACCCCCAGACTCCCAATCTGTCCCAGTTCCTTCCACAATCCCTCCCCATCAGCTCGCTATCATCCCCAATCTCTTCATCCCTTCTTCCCGGCTGCAGCCTGGCTGCAGCTTCTCAATTTGGTTGGCTGTGGCCAGGAAACAGATTCCAAAAATGCTAATCAGGCCCAACCATTAAATTCAACAGGACCTGAGGGAAACTCATTCTTCCGGGTTTTCCAACCACTAAACTGTTTCCCTCACCTGCCCCTTCTCTGCCTCCGTTAATATCAGGGTCAACATTTCAGGTTGATGAGCCTCTTCTTGTTCATTGGTACTTTGAATGCAGTCTCGAGGTATATCTTTTCAGATGAGACATAGCACATGGACTATTGGAGCCTGAGTACCCATGGAGTTCAATGTACCACAATAAATGTTGGAAGCCAGCAAAAAAACTAGCATGGATATTTATCTCTTTGATCTCCTTTGACGTTTTTTGTTGTTGAAAAAGTCAAGGATATGAAACATTAACAGCCATCACATCTTAGTAAATAATGACATATCATTTGCATTTCTTTTTGTATTTTCAATAAACAAAATTATAAGTGATCCTGCACCAGTTGGAGGAAGCAAAACCTCCTTTCGATAGTCATTTTGCAAATTTCCTTTGATGTAAAGTGTCACAGGCTGACACTTCTGGTTTTGTACAAGCCAGCAGCGCTTGTCTATTACTGTGTGGACCTTCCCCTAACATCAGGGAAGTCCCTGAGTGTATAAGCAATATCACAATTTTGTGATATTGGATGATTTTGGATTAACTGTGCATGTACTAAACTAACTGGCCTGCTGTTGCTGAAACTGTTATGCAGTATGAGTAGAGTGGATTTGGCACAATACTAAGGAGCGCAATTGTGAAACCACTTCAGCTGAAGGGTTGTTAATGTGATAACATTTTCACAAAACACTAGATTATAGGCCATAAACACTGCAAATCAGCTAACTTTCTGATGGTTATCTTACTGGACTAATAATCCAGAACCCTGGGCTAGTAATCCAGTGAATTCAAATACCACCACGCCAGTTTAAGAATTTCAATTCGGTTTAAAAAATCTGGAAATAAAAAGCTGACAACAGTTTGAAAAAAATTTACTGTGAAGCTATTGAATTGTTGTAAAAACCCAACTGGTGTCCATATATAGGAAAGGAAACCTGCCTGCCTTACCTGGTCTCGTCTATATATGACTCCAGTCTCATACCAACATGACTGACTGACTCTGTACTGTCCTTTGAAATTCTTAGCAAGCCATTCATTTCAAGGCAACAGGGGATGAGCAATAACTGTCAGCCTTGCCAGCAATGCCCACACTCAAAGAATGAATAAAAAGTTCATACATAACATATTACTTTCTCAGAAAAGGGCATGATACTGTATCTTATCTTTTTCTTGTCATACACTTTAAATTTTGATACAGGCTTGAATGATTAAACCAGGCTGATATGGTACTGAAATGAACGAACTATCGGTATTTTTGTGAAGGCGTGTACTCTTATTTTCTTTTAAATGACTGAATTGTCCTGCTTTCACTTATCATGCACCTTCTGAGTCCAGTTCAGGAAGGAAAAACAGAAATAGAAACAAGGTAGCAATATAATGGGGTTGGGGGTGATTTTCCCCTTTATTATTATGAAAAACTGAACAGTCTTGGAGTGGAGAAGCAAGAAAATTGGGGTGGGGAGGATTTTCACTGAATCTTCACCCATAAAAATGGCCATTAGTACTTCTGTCCTCTCTGCTGGCAATGATAACTGCATACCTATTGCATTTCTGCCGCATATTAATGACAGCACTGTTGAACCTCCCTCAGCTTCTGCCATGTGGTAACAGCACCTGAATCAAACAGGCATTTGGACTACATGATGGCAGTATTGGTAGAAGTGATTATAACAGGAATCCCCTCGTGCATGATCCTAAGATAATCAACAATATGATGCCTGAGTTGAGCTGGTCTCTCATGAAGCCCAGGTTTTTCACAGAAACATAAGAAAATATACAAAGCAGTAAGACAGTGGAATGTGTGCCAGATGCATGGGCCTCTACATTTATTAGACTGCTGCACCATTAAAGATACTATGGCCAGCTTTTTAAGTTGCTACAACAAGGGCAATGCTGCATCAGCACTGTATTTCCCAGCCTCGCACTGGTGGACTCCCAGTACAGAGAAGAAATATCATACCATTGGGAGCCTAATCAAGGAAAATGGAACAGGATCACAGTGGAGTCAGAACCGTAGGCAACAATTCCACCCCAACCCATTTCCAATGGTGATCCTGCCCCTGAAAAAAATTCCCTCATGGCTTCTGGAAAACATAATCTCTACTTTGAAACCTGCAAAGAAAAAATATGCTATAATGATTGCATTAACTAAAGAATAGAAAAAGCAAACATCTGTTTTAAAATATATAAACCAAGGCAGGAATGCAATAAATTCTTTGTTTTATAGAAGAGAGATTTAAGGCAGAAAGGACTAGTGTAAATAATGAAAAGTTGCAGAGCCATGTTCAATTGACTGATGTAATCACAGATAATCACACAACAACATACCTGAAATGTCAGTTCACTTACTTAACGCTGAAGGATTTAAAAATTGTGCTGCAGATATTTGGAGAATATTTGGAATGGTGAATACAGGTGCTGCGACTGAAGGGCTGCCTAATGCAAAGGTAGTCTGTAGGAACCGGGAGTAGACTGCTCTAGAGGAGCATTGCAGCTTTTTCCTTTGGTGCATGCTCCTTATAGCTCTAGCCACAAGGGAGAAGCCAGTTTGGCTGAACAAAGACAAAGCTCTGGACACTATCCGTGATCTCCCTGCTGCAGTAATTTTGGTGTTAACAGAGTTCTAATTTTCATCTACAAAACTTGATTGACATTCCTAATAATAACAATGGCAAACATTTATATAGATGGACATATATGATTATTATGTTGGAATTTGTAATATACACTGAGAATTCTCAGCATGTCCAACATGAACAGTTCCTATCAGCTGAAATTATTCAAATTCAAAATACTTGGGGCACAAAATACATTTGCCCCGATTTTTGGGTGCAGGAGGAGGGGGGGGGGGGGGGTGGGGGTGGGCATGATTCACAGCGTACCGATGCCCAATTGGTAACAAGGTGGCTAAGACAATTACCCGCCTCATTTCCCTGATAGTGCATGGCCATGTGCGGCTCCTATGCAGCCCGGACTCTATTGTGCTGCCAACGTCCTCACAGCTCCCTGCGGTGTGCAGTAGAACTGTGAAAAACACACATGCTCCAGGCTGCCTTCCCTTTTAAAGGTTCAACCCCTACAAAATGGAAGTTGCAGCATTACACTGCAGGCTGCTGGATAACCATGTTTTAGCATTGAGGGACAAGGAGAATGACATTACCAGGGAAAGGTGAGTGCTCCTCACTTCAGTGATTTCACCCTGGATGCCAAGAGGTGGAGGCCAGAAAGGAGGTCATGTTTCTGGCAGGCGGCAGGAAGCGTTCAAGGCTGAGGCTTAGAAGGGCATTGGAGCACATGATAGGGATGGTCAATGCCTAGACTGTGGTTCCCAGAATCAGGTAGCAGTGCAGGTAGAAGTTTAATGACCTCACTTCAGTGGTCAAGCTGAGTGAATGCATCTGCACATCACAGGCTGGATTTTAACCAGCCCCCAACATCAGGCTCTGTGTTGGGGGGTGGGGGGGAGGGGCCAGAAGATGGCTTCGGCAGAGGCCTGCAACGGAGCCTGATTCCAGGAGGGCCGGGCCCGATTCTCCTGGCAGTGGCAAGGCTCCGTGGCGGCCACTCCCCAACCCCCACCACTGAGCGACGGGACCTGCATCTACATATGTAAATGAATGAATTTAAATAAACTTACCTGGGATCTTACATGCCCACAGTGATCTTTGGAGTGGTGGCCGGCACTCCGGCACCTTCACTTCCCTGTCTGGGGAAAGCAGACATGACACTGGTGGGCGGGGGTGGGGAGTTAAGATTTATAGTGTTGGGGTGGGGGGGGGTGGTGGGGTTGAAGGAATTAAATAATCATCAGTGTAGGGGATGGTGGGAAGGGGTGAACTGTGAACTTTGTACAGTTTGGGGGGGGTGGGGAGGTGAAGGTTATATTGCAAAGGTAAGTGTTTTGTGGGGGGAGGGTAGATACCTAATTTAATTGTTATTGGGGGCTGGAAAAGGGTGTTAGAATTTTATTCCGTACATTTTGGGGGAGGGTGTATTTCTTTAAAAATTTAAATTTACTGGCAGGGCTGGCTGCCATTTAAAAATGGTGCCAGCGCCCGCACACAGACAGCAGGTGCCATTGCCAACGTCGGATAGCTCGCCCCCTCCACGTGATTGGGGGCTCAGGCCGACCCAATTATTTAAATGAGCAGCCACGCAGTAGATCATGGTGGTTCTGCGGGGTGAAGCCTGCTCGCCTGCCGCCACTCCCCGCTGCGGGCTCTTAAAATCCAACCCCACATCTCTCACCCACCACATTACACAACTCTCACGCTGCTCAATTCCATCACTCTCCCAGCAGCACACCCTGGCACTCAGGCCTCACCCTTAACATCACTCTACTACAACTCACTCACTCACTCACGCCTACCAATCATGCCAGCACACACACACACGCACCTCTCCATGCTTCCACAAATCTACAGCTATTCAGCTATGGCAGGCAGATTACCCAACCATACTGATGCACACTCAATGAAATTCTGCTCTTTCTTTTGCAGGAATAGCATGTCAACAACAGGAGGCAGAGCCAGAGGACCAATGAAGGACCATGACAAATCCACCCTTTCTGCGCCCTCGAACAGATAGTCTATGGGATATTGGACACCTGTGCCATGGAGTCAATGGCACCTGGCCCTGCTGAGACCATCCAGGATGACAGTATGTTACTTTCTTGTGCACCTTCTTCAGTCACGCCTTACCTCCTGAACGGTGTCATGAAATGGAAACTGCTGATGGAGTGACTCTGGACCTTCTGCTTTCCTTCCCACCCACTTTCCCTTTGCCCCCCCCCCCCCCCCCACTCCTTTTAGGCTTTTGTGCTTTCAGATAGTCAAGAACTGCCTGCTGCTCAACCACTGCAGCCTCAGGCAGAAGGGCAAGAGGAAAAAGAGCTCTGAGGAAAAGTAGAGGCTAGTATGAAGTTGGGATCAGAACATGGTGAGCCACCTGGTCAAATGGACTGCAGCTGAGCCAGGGGATAAATCAGCAAACTCACAGGAATGCTAGGTCACAGACAAGCTCTGCTGCAGGGGCTCAGATGAGGACCTAGTTGGGGGTGGGCTACAGCAAAACGCTGATGACGATGCACACCTTGATGCTTATTGCATTGGTAGGCCTGTCAAATAGCCTCCAGTCACTGGCTAGAAGCATGAAGGAGTCCAGCTCCACCATGGTACAGGGCATCGCACAGAGCTTAGAGCCCATTCCTTCTACTTGGAACTGGTGGGCACCTCCATAGCAGCACTGCCAGATTGACCCATGATGCAGCATCTGCTGGCCACTGTCTCAACTTTCACTGCAATAAAGGTGGAGGCCTGCCAATTTCTCAGTGCTGCAATGGAAGCTCAGACAGAAGTCAAGAGATCTCTGGCTGCTGCCATCCAGGTGCAGACTGCTGCCATTGTAGAGGTGAATCTGAGTGCTCAATGGGGCATGCAGGTTCTAAAAGCAGTCCAGCAATCCATGTTCCAGCAGATCACTAGAATTGCTGAGGTGTTACCCAGTGGCTTTGTGCAGGGAAAACCTGCTGTCCTCTCTCAGGATGACAGCATTTATGCTCCCACCACTGCCATTCCTCCAGTGCCCTGCTGTTGCCTCTCTGCCAGCCAGTCCAGACTGCTGCCACCCATGCCAAGGTGGGACAGTCCAAAGACAGGCCCTCAAGGCCCAGAGCTACTCGAAGACGTCCTCCAAGTCCATCTGCAGTCACTCCCAGTGAAAGTCAGTAGCCTTCCACCAGCTATGCTACAGCCACTGGGGTAGCACCGCATAGGAGCACTAGGCCAGGCAAAGGGCACCCGCAAGACAGGCACTAAGGGAATGCACAAGCTTGATTTGTTCTGATTTTTTTTGGTATTATTGATGTATTGCTGGATAAAGTTGTTGAGTGAAGGTTTTTGCTGCTGGCCTTTGTGTGATAGTTTTAAAATTTATTTGTTCATGGCATGCGAGCGTCACTGGCATTTGTTGCCCATCCCTAATTGCCCTTGAGAAGGCGGGTTTGAGCCACCTTCTTGAACCACTGCAGTCTATGTGGTGTAGATACACCCACAATGCTGTTAGGAAGGAAGTCCCAGGATTTTGACACAACAACAATGAAGTAACGGTGATAGAGTTCCAAGTCTGGATAATGTGTGGCTTGGAGGGGACCTTGCTGATGGTGTTCCCATGCACCTGTTGCCCTTGTTCCTTTAGGTGGTAGAGGCCGTGGATTTGGAAGGTGCTATCGATAGATGTTGGCCAAGGGGACTTCGTCAAAGTGAGTCTGAAATGGATGTACCGTAAGAGAATGGTGGATACATGTTGGGGTGGAGAAGTTCCTTTTAACTGAAACAAAGTCTCACAATGCGGTCCCTCTCACTCTGTCCAATTGTACATGGTGGTTGTGGTCTCATCCATTTGTCCTCCTCCTCCTGTTCAACCTTCTGCTCCCGAGGTGGCCTCCGGATCCCAGGAATTAGTGGCTAGGCCCTCATATTAACTAGGTTCTGGAGGACGCAGCACACTGCCTCAAAATATGGACATCCTCTCTGACTTGTATTGCAGAGATCCACCCCCCCACCACCGAAACCAATCTAATTAGTGAAATTTCTGCTTTAGCAGATCAAAGCCTTGCTCCACAGTGTTGTGGTAGTTCCATGGTTTTCCCTGAAAGCCCTCTGACCTCGCATGCTAGGATGCCGGAAGACGGTCATGACCCATGTGTGGAGGGGGTAGACCTTGTTGCTGAGCAGCCATTCTGTTGTCTATGCTGGAAGCCTGAAGACAGTGGTAATTGGTGACTGTTGCAGGATAAAAGCATTATGGGTGCTGCCACAATAGTGGGCATTCACCGAGATGAATTTCTTGGTGTGGTCACACACCAACTGTAGATTGACAGAGTGAAAGCCCTTGCAGATGCGGTATCGTTTCCTGTTGACATGAGGGACCCGCAGAGACATGTAGTCGTTGGTTGCCCCCACCATCAGGAAACCTGTCATTTTGGCCCTTTCATGCTGGTGGTCCCTCCTCAGGGAGAAGAGGATGAAGTCCTCTCTCCTCCTGCTGAGCACCTCTGTTATCTCCTAGATGTGGATGGCGAATTGCGACATATTGTAATGTTGTCAGCTCTCTCTTGGAAGGATCCTGTTGTGCAGAAAAGGCGATGGCGATTTTCACAGGTACTGGGAGGGCCATCCTCACCTAGTTTGAGGCTCCAGGTTGCTGTGAAGGAGGTGGCACAACTCCATCACTTTCGCCTCAGTGAAGCAAAGCTTCCTGAGGCAATGCTCGTGCCTCATCCCACTTAGGACTGGTGCTCCTGAAAGACCCCCTCGCACAGAGCCTTTTAAGGAGAGCCCTCTTTCACTCCCTCCAGAAAGTTTCCCTTCTTTGGCTCCTCCTCTGCATGTCCTGCTCAAGTTGCAGAACAAGTGACACTGCAAATACATGGCAATGTACTTTCAGCCTTTCTGTGATCAGAAAAACCTCTAACTCTTTCCAACAACTCATCACAGTGAATCCACAAACTTTGTTGAGCACAAGCACTTCAGTAGCAACTTGTTGAGTGGCCCTTTACATTGTCCCAGAAAAGGGCCCATTTTGGTTCCTAACACATCTTTTTTCAGGAGTGAGTAAGGAAGATGTTGCCTGCACATTCATTGGCCAATTTTGGTATCCTGCCATTGCATCAGCCCTTTGATACCAGTAACATCAGGACTGTGCAAGTTCAGCAACTTTGGGCACACATAAGAGACGCACCTGCGTGTGTCATTCCAGTTGCCTTGCGTCATGCGGGCTGCATGGGAAGTGGCCAGCAGTGCGTCCTGCACCATAAATCTTCAGGTAGGCCTGTGTAGCAGTGCTAGAAGCGATGCTTTACAAATGAATTTCATGCCCTTAATGTTTTGCGCACTTCAGAACATTAATTCAGTTTATTTTTTTTTGCAAAGACGTACCAGAGTGATCCCACAATCAAGCAGTCTGCTGGGAGTGGCATCACGTCCTGATAGCTTGATAGAGCAAATGTTGACAAATCAAGATTTCGTCAACTGTGTTCCTTATGGGTGCTGTACTGAGAGCAGGGATTTCAAAATCATCCCAAGAGGTTTAATAAAGATTTATCAACATATGATATGTTTGTGCATCATCATGAAAAGTAAGTGCCTTTATGAAGATCTAATTTCAAAGAACAAACATAAGAATATGTTTCTGCGCACTGGCCCCAAATTTTCTGGGTGATCTGTGAAAATTGGGGATGCTATCAGGGCAGTGATAGGACCTGGTTATGCAAAGTCTTCACCCTGTTTGCCTGCAAGTCGGGTTTACTCATTTGCCCCCTTTACAGATGATGCCAAAAAGGAGATATTTCCACCCATTGGAATTCCTACCACCTTGGTCTCTGATGCCCTCAACATGAAGAAGATGTGCAGACTATAAGCTGGTAGAAGTTGGCCCAGCCAAGTGGGAAAGGTCGATTGTGTTAAGTGATTTGTTAGGTACTGGAGAAGTCTTTCAAAGTAATGTAACAAATGCCTGGTGGCTGGCTCTGGGTTCGTCATTTCTACTAATGAAATTGCAGAATCAGAAGTGCACATTTCAAAACCCCATATTCTGCTATTTTGTAAATGGGTTGAAAATATTTTTTAAAAACTGGGTTTTCTTTCCTTTTCAAAGAGGAAAATATAGCTCAAATTATTAGTTGGCAATGTCCTCTTACTACATGATAGATGCACAGAATAACACCTAGCTTGGAGTCTGTTACAAAGCAACAAAATGTCAAAGAATTCAGCTGATGTTTAAAATTCAGAGTATTGTAGAATCACGTTGTGACTGTAAGTGGGGAGTCAACAAAGGAAGTGATGTCACATCACACATGATCAGAGAGCTGTGGGTGTAGACCGATGGAGTAAGGCATGTGTAGGTGTGCTCCTGTATTAGTTGCATGTATATATGTTCCAGTTTAAGTTACAATAAAGACCCACATATCCTTTGTATATTATTTGTATTCCTGTGAATCTTATATAGTTCATGCACTGAAGAACACTAAATATTACATGGTGGCAATGGTGTGCGTTTGAAGACTGGATCACGTTGCAGAATTTAAAACATTTAAAGTTGAAAAGTGAAGCTGGATGAGATGGAGTGCAATGGAGTCATCTGCTGAGTGGGCCAGCATACCAATTGGTGCAGCTACGTGCTGCAGAAAGATGGCAATGTCAGGATTTGCTTAGACTGGCGATGACTGAATTTAGCCCTCAAGAGATGCCTGCACAAATCCCAATCCTTGAAGAGCTGAATCCTAAGTTTGCCGGTGCTAAGTATTTTTTAAAGCTCAACATGAAGCATGGCTATTGGTCTGTCCACTTAGCCAAAAAGTCCCAGCCACTCACAACATTTAGAAGGTCATGTCATTCGGGAGATACTGTTTCAAACAATTACCGTTTGGTCTGTGTGTCAGCCAAGACATTTTCCAACAATACATTGACAGGATAATGAAAAACATCCCGGGCTGTATCTGTCTAGTTGACCATATTGTGGTGATCGGGTGGACCAAGGCAGAGCATGACCAAAACTTGCATTTGCCCATGCTGGCTGCTCGTCGTGAGGGCCTTGTGTTTAATAGCAAAAAGTGCCAGGTCAACACTGGGCATATCAACGTCTTTGGGTCAATATATTCCACCACAGGAGTACACCCAGACCCAGATAAAATCGAAAATGTCAGAGCCTTGGCAACTCCCCAGGACCGGGAAACCTATAATGATGTCCAGGGCTGTTTAACTTTTTGGTCCCATACATCCCCAAATTCGTGAATAAGCAGCAGCATTTAGAGAACTGCTGCGGAAAGATAGAACCTTATTTCTGGCAGGTGTTTGAGTCTTTAAAGTTAGCTCTGTCAAGTCAAGACAGCATACCACAATATTACGACCCGACCAAAGAGACTACACTCTAAGTCGATGCGTTCCAGAAGGGATTAGGTGTCTGCATCATGCAGGAAGGGAAGCCAAGCACCTTCACGTCCAAAAGCTGTCACAAACTCAAGCCAACTAATATAACATCGAATGCGAGACCTTTGCTCTGGTTTTTGGTATCGCTAGGTTTCACACCTATTTGTTCAGAAAATGTTTTACCATGGAGAGTGACCACAAGCCACTTGAGATCATATGGTGCAAACCACTTACAAGTGCTCCTGCACAGTTGCAGAGACTTTTGGTGAAGGTTCAGGTGTATGATTGTGATGTCTGATATAAACCAGACAGCAAAATGGTCACAAACAAAAACAGGAAATGCTGGAATCACTCAGCAGGTCTGGCAGCATCTGTGGAAAGAGAAGCAGAGTTAACGTTTCGGGTCAGTGACCCTTCTTCGGAACTGACAAATATTAGAAAAGTCACAGATTATAAGCAAGTGAGGTGGGGGTGGGGCAAGAGATAACAAAGGAGAAGGTGCAGATTGGACCAGGCCACATAGCTGACCAAAAGGTCATGGAGCAAAGGCAAACAATATGTTAATGGTGTGTTGAAAGACAAAGCATTAGTACAGATTAGGTGTAAATACACTGAATATTGAACAGCAGCAAGTGCAAACCTGAAAAAAAACCTGAAAAAAACAGTGGGTAAGCAAACTGAACAAACTAAGATGAAATGAAATAAATGCAAAAAAAGATAGTAAAAAATATAAAAAAGAATGTAAAAAAAAGGAAGAAAAAATAACTAAAAATGAAAGTAAAATGGGGGGCTGTCATGCTCTGAAATTATTGAACTCAATGTTCAGTCCGGCTGGCTTTAGTGTGCCTAATTGGTAGATTATCGGTAGATTAGGCACACTACAGCCTGCCGGACTGAACATTGAGTTCAATAATTTCAGAGCATGACAGCCCTCCATTTTACTTTAATTTTTAGTTATTTTTTCTTCCTTTTTTTAACATTCTTTTTTACATTTTTTACAATCTTTTTTTGCATTTATTTCATTTCATCTTAGTTTGTTCAGTTTGCTTACCCACTGTTTTTTTCAGGTTTTTTTCAGGTTTGCACTTGCTGCTGTTCAATATTCAGTGTATTTACACCTAATCTGTACTAATGCTTTGTCTTTCAACACACCATTAACATATTGTTTGCCTTTGCTCCGTGACCTTTTGGTCAGCTATGTGGCCTGGTCCAATCTGCACCTTCTCCTTTGTTATCTCTTGCTCCACCCCCACCTCACTTGCTTATAATCTGACTTTTCTAATATTTGTCAGTTCCGAAGAAGGGTCACTGACCCGAAACGTTAACTCTGCTTCTCTTTCCACAGATGCTGCCAGACCTGCTGAGTGATTCCAGCATTTCTTGTTTTTGTTTCAGATTTCCAGCATCCGCAGTATTTTGCTTTTATTTTAGCAAAATGGTCACATCGGACACCCTGAGCAAGTTGCCTAACCCGAATAAAGATGCAGATATCTCGCTAGATTTGCATGTCCACCTAAAGCCTGGCTACCCGACCCTAACCCGACTACATGTGACGGGTTCGGGTCCAGTCGGATCTATATTCGGTGTCCATCATTTGGGCTCAGGTTGGGTTGGGATCGGGTTGGCTGTGGTCGTGTTTTGTTCTGTATTGTTTTCTTTTTAATCTACGTTTTGACGCGATTTTATTTTTCTGTATTAATAACATGTTTGATATTTTCGGGTCGGGTTAGGCATAAAAAAATACTGAAGCACTCGAGCCCGGGTCAGATTCAGGTTGACTGTGGTCAGGTCGGGTCCAGGTCTGGTTTTAATTTTATACCCGAGCCAGGCTTTATGTCTACCGTGTGGATACTGAGATTGAGGATATCTTGAAGATCAATCTCATGACTTTTGGACCCCACAAATGTGAGTAATTAAGAGATGAGACAGCACATGACTCTTCCTTATGTTGCTGTGTAAGGTGATTGTGGAAGGATGGCCTGACACCATACAGGAAGTAACCAAACATCAATGCTGTTTCTGGCCATATCGAGATGAGCTCAGTATATCCCAAGGGGTAATTTTTAAAGGAAATCAGTCCTGATACCCGAAGCTCTATGTTCTATTTTAACCAAATTACATCAAGGGCATTTAGGGATAGAACATACCAGATATCTTGCCAGAGAAACAGTCTACTGGCCAGGAATCAACAGTGATGTTGAGACGGTAGTGAAATCCTGTGAGGCATGTCAAAGTTATTAACGAAATTAATAGAAGGAATCCTTGATTCCACATGAAATTTCTTCATACCCATGAGCGAAAATTGGCATAGATTTATTTCACATTCAAGTTGATGATTTCGTCCTTGTTACGGATTACTTCACCAAATTTTCAATCATCAGGCGGCTATGAGATATCTCAAGTGCAGTGGTTGCTGATACCACCAGTGCTCTGTTCAGCTTATTTAGCATGTCAGAAGAAATTATCTCCGACAACAGGCTGCAATATGCTGGAAGACCATTCCAAGACATGTGTGCCAGGTGGGGAGTCTGGATAATGTGGCGACGATGTCACATGACAAAGTCCAAAAGTATTGTTGAATTCATGGTACACACCATCAAATCATTAATTTTGAAGTGTAGGCAGATGGGACAAGATTTCAAGGTTGCAATGTACACCTCTGAGCTATTCCATTGGACATGGGCTTACTGTCACCTGCAGAGTTGATGTTTGGAAGGCAAGTAAGAACTACCCTGCCCAATCATCATCTTTCTAAGTTTTCAACAGTAAGAGATGTACTGCTTTCCAAACAAGGGAAGATGAAGCCTTAGTATGACGGACCAGAATTAACTCAATTGCGAAAAGGACAGAAGGTCAGAGTCCTCAATCATGCATTGAGAACTTGGTATCCTGCAAAGGTTGCTAGGATATGCGACCAACCCAGATCGTACGAGGTCCAGACACCCAATGGTGCAATTCTCAGATGGAATCGAAGTCACTCAGAACTGTAGGGCAACACTACATGTGACAACCAGGTGGTATCGCTGCCATGTTCAAAGACAAAGTCTGAAGATGAACGTGCAGAGACTGCGAGCACAGAGGAAGTGCGTGTTAACCAAATTTCCGAGTTATCAGAGTCTCAGAGGAGTTGTAAAGATGAGCACAGCTCTGAGAAGAGGTTTACAATAGCAAGATCGGGTTGAATAAGCAAACATCTTCTATGTTTAGAGAGTGTTAAACTTGCTTTTTTGTAACTTACGTTTTGTTTTATTCCTGTACAATTAGTCTGAACCACAACATCATTGTATACTATACATATGTTTTCTGATTAATGGGATTTTTTTTTATCTTTGGAAAAAAGATGGATGTTGAGGGATCACTTTAAGAGACTGTAAGTGGGGAGTCACCGAAGGAAGTGATATCACATCACACATGACCAGAGAGCTGTGGGTGTAGACCGATTAGAGTAAGGTATGTGTAGGTGTGGTCCTGTATTAATTGTGTGTATATATATTCCAGTTTAAGTTACAATGAAGACCCACGCATTCTTCATATATTATTTTGTATTCCTGTTAATCATATAGTAGTTTGTGTACTAAACGAATAAGTAATATGACACAGAGAATACAGCTTCAGTGGTTTAATATTATCTAAACTTTAATGTTAAATTCTTGAAACACACTTTGACATTTTATATAAAATTTAAAACCGTTTTCCAGGTGTGAAACAGGCACAACACATACCAATTTAGCAATGGAGTAGCTTGTGGCCAATTTGCGCAGGTGTTTCTCCCACTGCTAAATTTGTGGAGTCCATTATGTAGGTGGACACCTAACACAGACATTAGATTCTTTGAACATTTTAATGAGGGGCCTCATTACAAAATTAGTTATTGATGAGCAGGGTCTGTCCTGCACAGGATTCTTCAGCAGCCGCCCTGTCTGCCAACCAAAGAAAAGTTTAAATAATTTTAGAAAAAGAATCCATACCTTTGGAACTAGGAGGAAACAGACTTGTCACATTATATTCTGCACAATGCAGCACTGTGGACATTGCTAATGCTGGTTAGTTCCAACAGCCAAAGGTTTTGCCAAGTAAAAGCACAATAGCTATGCCATTTCACCTACATTCTGCTCTCCCAGAACTCTCCCACTTTTCTTCATTGGGAGTTTGGTGCCTCTAACTTAGTTGTAGTATTTCTTCACTCGCCATGTTAAACTTAATTTAAAATAATGGAGAAATGCATTAAAATCATCTGTGTATCTGGAAAATTCATTCACATTAGCACATGTCTAAGTGTGCATGGTGTGAAATGACACACAGACTGTTACTTACTTTAACGAAAATGTGTCTTCGCTAGGTAGAAGTACAGAAACTGATATGCATGCAGCATCAGCAGAGCAAGACTAAGGCAATGCTCGACATGACACTGGCAATGACCTGTTAATAAACTTAGTCCTTTCTTTGTGTGAACGCATCCGTCAGTCTAAGCAGAGCTTATCAAACTTGGCACAAACCTTTGGACAGAGCTTGGAGCCTATTCTTTCCAGCGTGGAAGTGATGGCCAATGTCTCTGTTTCCATTGCAGGACCGCTACTCCACACTTCCCCATCATTCCATCCCTTGCATGCTGATTATTACAGCATCCTCTTGGCCAAAATCCTGAAATAAGGGTCACAACAAACCAACCATTCCATAACAACCCCTGGGGCAGCACTGCATAGGAGCACTTGGACAGACAAAGGCACCTGCAAAACAGGCATTAAGGGAACGAACAAAAGTGACTGGTTGAGTGTTGTATGTATTATTAGAAGTGCTGCTCGGTAAAGTTGGTTTGGAGCAACGGGGGTCTGGGGATTTTTCAGGAGAACCAGAGTACAATCAGATGCTCATTGACAGCCTCTCTGGAGTGATGTTGTCCTGGATGTCTCCTCCCTCCTCGCACCCCTTCTTCCTCCTGCTCTTGAGGTGGTTGCCGAAAATCTGGTGGCAAGCCCTCATGACTGCGATGTCCTCATGATTGCCACCTTTCTTTGCAGAGAAGACTTTGATGATCTCCCTGATGCAATGATGCATGGCATACTGAGAAACGTTGGTGCCAGCTCCAGCCTGGAAGGATCTGCTATGATAGAAATTCAGGCCCATGGTGCCCTTGACAACCACTGGCAGCACTGTCCTTGCCCTGCTCTGCAACTGCAGCTCTGTGTCCACCTCTTTGGTGAAATGTAACTGACTCACACACTACTGCTGGCTGAGGTGGAGGTAGGAGAAGTGCTCTTTGAGGACCCTAGGTGCTTAATGTCTCCTGTTGAGAGCCTTCCTCCTCCTCACTCTGCGAACAGCTTCTCCTCTCTGCCATCTTTGCTCCATCTCCATGTCATGCTGCAGTCCAAGAGAAACAACAACTATAGCCCTCGTGACTTAGAACACATTTTCTGCTCAGAGGCCTTTCAAATCCACACCATTCCTTCCAAAGATCCAGCACCACCCACTTCTGACAAAAAGAACTTCTGTCAATGCCTCCATCAGCTCTGCAGCAGCAAAAGAAAGTCAAAAGCACTTCAACTGAAAGTTGCCCAGTGATCCTTTTAAATAGCGCTAGTGGGGGTTCTCTTGTCAGTTGAATGCATGTTCAGCTGTGCATATTTGAGAGGCCGTTAACAAAACCTGCAAGGTCCAAAATGGCAGGTTGTGTGCCAATTCAGCGTTAGACTCGGATTAACATCACAATCTTCCCAATCTGCAGACTTCCAGCGCACGCACAGGTGCCCCCACTATTGACTGCCTGCATCAGGAGCAGACCCTCCCCCATTTTATCATGTCACAGCTCCAATAGCACTGAAACCAGTGGCTATGGAGCCAGATTTTGCAGCCTTTGGTTCTGCTTCTGTGGCTGAGTGCAAATAAGTTAATAGTGTGCCATAGCAAACTAACCTAAAAGTAGTAAACAGTAAGTGGAATGCATTCAACTCGCAACTGGTTTTTCCGGTATAGATTAAATGATAACAAATGTTTCTGCAGCCAATCTAGCATGGAATTCTAAGATTGAGATGCCAGTGTGATTGAGGCAGAGCTATTTTTATATAAGCACATGACTGCACATTTCACACACACAAAGTAATTTTATGGTTTCAGCTCCTGGCGTGCGAGAAAAGTTAGGCTAAAGTTTCCGGTAAAGATTTTTTGTCAGAATTGAAAAGGATTGAGCTCCTTTGTATGACTGAATCCAGAAAAAGCAAGACAGAGAGCAACAGAGAAATATCACAAGTCAGGAGATGTGCCCAATTTTCATTTTAAGTGTACACTGTAGGGGTAACGTTCTAACTTTGCACTTGCACTGGCGAGCCTTGCTGACTGAGACCACACAGTGATTTCAGTTATGTGGATAGATTAGAGAAGCTGGAATTGATCTTCTTAGAGTAGAGAAAGTTAAAGGGAGATTTAACAAAGGTGTTCAAAATTATGAGGTCTTTTGATAAGAGTAAATAAGAAAACACTGGTTTCACTGGCAGGAGGGTTGGTAACCTGAGGACATAGATTTAGGATAATTAGCAAAAGAACCAGGGGAAATGTTAATTTTTTTATGCAGGACATTGTTATGATCTGGAATGCACTGCCTGGCTGCAAAAGACAAGGCTGAAACAGTTACAACCTTCTTCAGTGAGAAGTGCCGAATGGATGATCCATCGCGGCCTCCTCCTGAGGGCCCCAGCATCACAGATGCCAGTCTCCAGCCAATTCGATTCACTCCATGTGATATCAAGAAATGACTGAAGCCACTGGATACTGCAAAGGCTATGGGCCCTGACAACATCCTGGCAGTAGTACTGAAGACTTGTGCTGCAGAACTAGCCACGCCCCTAGCCAAGCTGTTCCAGTACAGCTACAACACTGGCATCTACCTGACAATGTGGAAAATTGCATACAAAAAGCAGGACAAATCCAATCTGGCCAATTACCATTCCATCGGTTTACTCTCAATCAACAGCAAAGTGATGGAGGATGTCATATCAAGCCGCTCTTACACAGCAATAACCTGCTCACTGATGTTCAGTTGGATTCTGCCAGGGTCACTTAGTTCCAGTTCTCATTCCAGCCTTAGTCCAAACATGGACTGAATATATTGCAGAAACACAGCAAAATCCCACAAACAGAAGTGTGATAATGACCAGATAGTCTGTTTTATTGATATTGTTTGGGGGATGGGTGCTGGCCAGGACACTGGCAGGGGGGGCGGTGGAGGGGGGGGGGGTGTGATGTGGGTAGCTGCCCTGCTCTTCTATGAGGCAGGTCTTTTGCAATTGCCTAGGGGGGCAGGTGTAGCCTCGGTTTGTCGTCTCCTCTGGGAGGTGGCACCTCTGGCAGTGCAGCATTCCCTCAATTTTGTATTGAAGTGTTAGCCTTGATTTTTTGCTTAAAAGTCCCTGGAGTGAGACTTGAACCCACAATCGTCATGGGTTTTTCTCCCCTCCTCTTCTGAAGGCCCATGCCACAGTAGGGTTACTTGTACATCTAAGAACCCTTCTACAACTTGGCTCAGAAGGTATTCTTCCTGTCTGAGTCTAAACGATGAACGTCAGCAGCCTATTCAATCATTTTCAGGAAGGCATTTGATAAGGTGCCACATCAAAGGTTACTGCAGAAAATAAAAGCTCATGGTGTAGGGGGTAACATTTTGGCATGGAATGAAGATTTGGCTAGCTAACAGGAGACAGAGAGTAGGCATAAATGGGTCATTGTCTGGTTGGCAAGATGTAATGAGTGATGTGCCACAGGGATCTGTGCTGGGGCCTCAACTTTTTACAGTTTATATAAATGACTTGGATGAAGGGACCGAAGGCGTGGTTGTTAAATTGGCTTTTAACACAAAGACAGGTAGGAAAGTAAGTTGTGAAGAGGACATAAGGATGCAACAAAGGGATCTAGATAGGTTAAGTGAGTGGGCAAAGATCTGGCAAATGGAGTACAATGTGGGAAAATGTGAAATTGTCCATTTTGGCAGGAAGAATAAAAAAGAATATTATCTAAATGGTGAGAGATTGCAGAGCTCTGAGATGCAGAGGGATCTGGGTGTCCTAGTGCATGAATTGCAAAAGGTTAGTATGCAGGTGCAGCACGTAATTAGGAAAGCTAATAGAACGTTAACGTTTATTGCGACGGAAATTGAATACTAAAGTAGAAAAGTAGTGAGATTATGCTTCAGTTATACAGAGCATTGGTGAGACCACGCTTGGATCACTTGTACAGTATTGGTCTCCTTATTTAAGGAAAGATGTAAATGCATTGGAAACAGTTCAGAAAAGATTTACCAGACTAATACCTGGAATGGGCGAGTTGTCATATGAGGAAAGGTTGGACAGACTAGGCTTGTATCCATTGGAGCTTAGAAGAGTAAAAGGCGATTTGATTGAAAGATATAAAATCCTGAGGGGTCTTGACAGGGTGGATGTGAAAAGGATGTTTCCCCTTGTGGGAGAATCTAGAACTAGGGGTCACTGTTTAAAAATAAGGGGTTACCAGAGATGAGGAGAAACTTTTTCTCTCAGAGGGTCGTGAGTCTTTGGAACGCTCTTTCTCAAAATGCAGTGGGAGCAGAGTCCTTGAATATTTTTAAGGCAGAGATAGATAGATGCTTTATAAGCAGGGAGGTGAAAGATTATTGGGGGTAGGCGGGACTGTGGAGTTGATGTTACAATCAGATCAGCCATGATCTTATTGAATGGCGGAGCAGGCTCGAGGGGCCGAGTGGCCTACTCCTGCTCCCAATTCGCATGTATGTTTGTATGTAGGTACCAACACAGCTGATGCTGATATTAAGCCCTCAACAATATTCATATCTGCACTGGTTTTATTGGGAATCTCTGGATAAGAATGAAAATGGACAGACAAGTGGCAGATGGAATTTAATACAGATAAGTGTGAGATGATGCATTTTGGCAGAAGGGATAGGGAGAGGCAATATAGAGTAACTGGCATGGTTCTAAAGTATGTACAGGGACAGAGGGACCTGAAAGCTCATGTGCATAGATCTTTGAAGCTGGTAGGACATATTGAGAGAGTAGTTAGCAAAGCATATGGGATCTTGTGCTTCATAAATAGAGGTATTAAGTACAAAAGCAGGGAAGCTGCACCTTTAAAAAGCTCTGGTTAGGCTACAACTAGAGTATTGGACCAGTTCAAGTCACCACACTTGAGGAAAGATGTGAGGGTCCTTGAGAGGGTGCAGTGGAGATTCACCAGAATAGTTCTAGAGATGAGGGATTTTAGCTACAAGGTGAGGTTGGAGAATCTGGGGTTGTTCTCCTTGGAGTAAAGGAGATTGAAGGAAGATTTAATAGAGGTGTACAAGATTATGACTGTTTTAGATAAGGTAGACAAAGAAAAGCTGCTTCCAAAAGCTGATGGTACAAAGACTAGGGGACACAGATTTAAGGCGATGGTTGTGAGGAAGAACTTCTTTTCACAATGAGTGGTAATGACCTGGAACTCGCTACCTATGAGGTTTGTGGAAACGTAGGTGATAAATGATTTCAAAAGGAAACTTGATGGGCACTTGAAGGAAGTAAACTTGCAGGGCTATGGGGATCGAGCGGTAGAATGGGACTGATTGCTCTACAGAGAGCCGGCATGGATTTGATGGGCCAAATGGGCTACTTCTGTGCCTTAATTGCTCTATGACTCTGTGGATAAAAGAGCAGAATTTCAGAGGTGAGGTGAGGTGAAGCCCTTGACATCAAGGCAGCATTTGCCCAAGTGTGGCATCAAGGAGCCCTAGCAAAATTGCTGTCAATGGGAATCAAGGGAAAAACTCTCCAGTGGCTGGTGTCATACCTAGAACAAAGGAAGTTGATTGTGGTTGTTGAAGGCCAATCATCTCAGGCCCATGGCTTCACTATAGGAGTTCCTCAGGCTAGTGTCCTAGGCTCAACCAACTTCAGCTGCTTCACCAATGACCTTCCCTCCATCATAAGGTCAGAAGTGGAGATGTTTGCTGATGATTGCACAGTTTTCAGTATCATTCGTGACTACTCAGATACAGATGCAGTCTGTGCCTATTTGCAGCAAGACCTGGATAACATTCAGGCTTGAGCTAATAAATGACAAGTAACATTCATGTTAAACATGTGCTAGGCAATGACCATCTTCAACAAGAGAGAATTTAACCATCTCCCCTTGATGTTCAACGGCATTACCATCATCAATATCCTAGGGATTACCAGGTCAGCGGCTGGGAATTCTGCATCAAGTAACTCACCTCCTAACTCCCCAAAGCCTGTCCACCATCTGCAAGGCACAAGTCAGAAGTTTAATGGAATTCTATCCACTTGCCTAGATGTTTGCAGCTCCAACAACAGTCAAGAAGCTGGATGCCATCCAGGACAAAGCAGCCCACTTGATTGGTACCCCATTTAACACCTTCAACAGTCACTCCCTCCACCACTGATGCAGAGTGGCAGCAATGTGTACCATCTACAAGATGCACTGAAGCAACTCTCCAAAGCTTCTTCAACAGTACCTTCCAAACCCATGACCTCTACCACCTAGAAGGTCAAGGACAGTGACCAACACCTGTAAGTTCCCCTCCAAGCCACATCCTTACTTCCAAGTAAATCACTGTTCCTTCATTATTGCTGGCCAAAATCCTGGAACTCCCTTCCCAACAGCACTGTGCATGTACCTACATCACATGGACTGCAGCGGTTCAAGATGGCAACTCACCACCATCTTCTCAAGGGCAATTAGGGATGGGCAACAATGTTGGCCTTGCCAGCGACGCTCACACCCCAAGAAACAATTTTTTAAAAGTTCCAATAATAACTTTCAAAAGGGAATTTGATATATATTTGAAAAGGTTGCAGGGCTATGGGGAAAGAGAAGGGGAGTGGGATGAAGTGGATAGCTCAAAGAGCTGGCACAGGCACAATGGGCTAAATATATGTGTTGCATGATTTTATGATTGTATGTTAATCCTTTACATCAATCTTCATTAATATCGTTTTGACCTAAGACCTGCAATCTTTGTAAGACAGAAAGTGTGTGTTATGAAAAAATATTCAAGGATTTAAAGTGGATTCTCCTCCTTCTTCTGTGCCCTTGGCATGGAGTTTCACTCCGTTGGAAATTTGTGGAAGTGTAAATCTGGAAATCACGAAGTTGCAGCCCTCGATTTCCAGTTCATTAATGTTTAGATTTGCATCTCTGTGATTTTTTGATATGAAAAATCCAGCAGGAGAGGCTCTGCACTGAGCATATAGATGCAGAAATCATACCCTTGAGGCCCCTAGAATTCAAGGTCAGTTTCAGTAGCAACCGCAACCAATTTCAATGGCATGAGAATGTAGATTTTGCTGTAAGTCTACCCACAGTTTGGAAACCTTTCTATATATATAAATATTTTAAAGTATTAAATAAAAACTGCAAAACGGGTCGCTTTTGCTTAGAAAAAAATGTGCTTAGACTCCAAGTCTCCAGAAATTCTCTAGGTTGTTCACCTAGCCAGGTAAAACAGCTAAGTGACAAAGTATTCAATAATGTACCAGTACTGAACCAGGAACCAAAAATGTTTCCAGAACAGCCTTATCAGGTGAACATTAGTGACCATGAAAATCGGGACCAGATCTCTGTAACTTCCAAAAGGGCAGACTTGACAGATGATGTGGCCAGTAGTTTACTTGCATCAGCACCCGAAGCTATAAACAAACTGAAACTATAGCCTACTAGCCACCTATCCATTTAGTAAAGTTCTACAAAGGTAATAACTAAGGGGAGAACTCTTAAACAAAAGATGATATTTAAAGCAGTAATTGAAACTGACCAGCAAGTCTGATGCTCGCTAATAGATGAGGACATCCTTGGGTTCTGGAGCTTATAATGACTAGTCTTTCATCTAATGGGTCATAGTAAGGACCCTGCTGCACAAAAGTTGAACAACTAGTGGAGTGTGCTGCACAACCTCTACTGAATCAGTCCAGTGTTAGCACTTGCACCTCTGTGTCAGAAGGTTGTGGGTTCAAGCCCCATTCCTGAGTCTTGAGGCAGTGCCGAGGGAGAGCTGCACTGTCTGAGGTGCCATCATTTAGATGAGATGTTAACCTGAGGCCCTGTCTGCCCTCTCAGATGGATGTAAAAGATACTATGGTACTATTTCGAAGAGCAGGGAAGTTTCACTTGTGTCCAGGCCAAAATCTATTCTTCAACCATCACAAAAAACGATTATCTAGCCATGATTTCATTGCTGTTTGTTGGACTGTGCGGTGTGTAAGCTCGCTGCCACGTTTCCTTCATTATAAGTGACTACACTCCAAAAAAGGCTGTGACGTGCTTTGAGACATCTGGATGGCGCTAAATGAAAGTCTTTCTTTCTTGAGCATGCTATCATGTCTAGCCACTGATAGAGCAGCTGGTCTGCTTGGTATTCATGCTGTATTCTTAAAAGCTTCAGTAAGTGAGGGCAGGAAATAGCCATGATGGAGAAGAATGTCAGGAACCACCTTGGAACTGTCCTTCTGATGTTGGCAAATAGGATTTTGCTGTTGTGTCAGAGGATATAAAATATTATTTCTGGGATTCCAATCGAATATAATAGGATATATTTCCCAGGACCTGATGAATTTATTGGTGTCCCCGAAGCCTCATGTTTTGCATGTGTTTAAAGTGGATCTGAACCGACTCCTGTATTTGTCACTTTTGGTCTGAAAATTCCCATTCTTGTACAAATCAAGGATTAATATTGTATTGCACATTGCTTTTAGAAGTAGACATGCATGGCAGTTTTACTCCCAATATTTATTATTTGAGTAGCATTGGTATTTCAAGTGAGCTTTCAACAGCACAGCTGGCTAGTGAATGGAGGCCTCCATTGTTGAACAGTAGATTGCTCAATTAAATAGCTGCATTATCACCTGGAACAGGAGGGATGGGTTTGTGCTGCAAAATTAAAACAAAATGTTGCATCCTAACCTGCCAACTTTGATGATGCAACACTGAAGCTAATGAACCAGGAAATGAGGGAAAGGAGGTTGGCCTCTTTGACCCAGAAAGATATTTTCCTCAAGTATGATCTGGTATAGTGAATGGTTCACTTTTGAAGCTTTGAAGAGTCAGTGCTCACCACACAAGCTGGTAACTTGTTCCAAAGTTGTGTATCTGCTATCCTCTGGAAAACACATACCGCCTAACACCTAACCTAGCCCTCCCCTTGTATAATACACTCATGATCCCTGGTCTTCCCCAATCCATTAAATGGAAATAATTTATCAATAGGAACATAATGTTATGACCAGGTGAGAAAGGTGTCTAGGAGTCTTTCTCAGCCTTCACCTGGTCTTATTGTAACAGGATTTAATTTTTAAACACACCATGTTTTGAGCTCCTCCTTGGTGAATCCTTGTTCACCACTTTCCAATTATAAGGCAACGAAATGAGCATAAACAGGCTTTCTTAGGTTTAAAGAAGAAAAGCGAAATGTATTAAAACTTAAACTTAAACTCTAGTTTGGTTAACGCCTACGGATACATGCCGCGCCCCACACTAGCATGCATACAGGATGCGCACATGCAAATAGAGACAGAAAAGAGCAGAAGAAAAATAAAGTGGAGAGGTTTGAGGCAATATCAGAAGAATTTCTTGTTACTGTGCTTCAAGCTTACTGTAGTCCCTTTGTACGTAGTTCTCACTTGTAGGTAATTCTTGCTTTTCATTGGGGTCCAGTATTCTTCTTAAACCTTGTTCACGGTAGGAGACTTTTCTCTCCTGGGGTTCATGTGACTTCAATGAGTCTTCAGCTCTGTGAGAAAGAGATGGGAGCAGACAGGAGCGAGATGTTCTCAGTCCAGGAGCAAAGAGCTTTCTGAGTTCAAATTCTCTGTGGCAAGTTCAAATTCAAAAAAACTCCAACAGCCAGTTAGTCATGTGACTAAACTGGTCTGACCATGTCTGTTTGTGTATTCGGCTATTTTAGCAGTTAACCTGGATTGCTAGCCTCTCCACCTTCAACATCGAGTAATCAAAAGTCCATTGTGGATTAAACTGGAGCAGGGAATGGCCCCTTTGTCCTTTCTAAGTACTGTCCATTACTATGCAAGTGTCTTTCCAGTCAAGGGTCTGGTGTTTTTTTTAAAAACGTTCTTTCTTTACTCCAGTAACAGTTTAAAAATCAATGTTCATGTGGTGAAACTAATGTGTCTCATTCTTGGCAGGTGGGGGCCTGCATGACAATAATTTAATCCTTTATTTTATATACCTCTATCAAATTCCCTCCAATGTCTATGCATATCTAAAGTGAATAGACCCAGCTTTTTAAGCCCTTCTGAGTAAGCCCTCCTCTGAACTTTTTCCAAAGCCTCTATATCACCCACCATATGACTGGACTAAAACTGGACACAGTATTTTAAATGTGATCGAACCAAGGTCTTGTTTTTAATAGCATTTGTCTGACTCCTTTGCACAATTGAGGGAGAAAAAGTAAGACAAAAACAGACACCATGCAGGAAGAAAGGTGACAAATTCTACAATTGTTCTAGAAAGTCAATGTGCCTAATCACCCTTGTAACATTTGGAGAATGGAGAGCTATTTCATTTAAGCTCACCAAGGCTAGGCTGGTTAAAAAGTAAAACACTCAATCCTGCTATCACTGAACGCTAAATCACTGAAAACATGTTTGGAATCTGTGACCTTTCTCCATTTGTATCCATGAGTTGCATTTTTGCTCAGTTATTTTCATAAGAGTGTTTCAGAATCCAGCTTTTCTTTATTTCACAAGATCTGAAAGACAGCAGGATCTAAGATTTTTCCTGTTTTCAAGCATATTTAATTTTGATTCATAATATAGTGAATGTCTGAAAATTATCAAAAATAATGCCCTTTTTAATATTCGTAGATCCGGGCATACATTGGTGCATTTTCTCCTGACAACGACGATGGCGAAGATTTGATTGCTCTAAAGCTTGCATCGGTGAATTCAATTGTTGACCCATGGGTTTTCATAATTTTCAGGACATCTGTATTTCGGAAATTAGTTTCTATGTGTTACAAAGATTCTTCCCCAACGCTGCACTTGTAATCTATTTGTGCTGTTGAGAAGTAATGCCTGACTTTGATTAAATATTTTAATGTCTGCCTATCCTTTATTTCTCCATTGATGGAAAGTTCTACCAAGGGTTAAAAAGTGGAATTAAACAATTATTGCTTGATTTTCAGCAAAGGACGAATGATAATAATGGACATTGTTTTTAAAATGGTTAAAGGAATTCAGGATAACCTAAAAAAAAATGTAATGTCTTGAATGGTACTTTTCCATTTAGAACTGGAGCAGAGAAACCTAAGATTCAGATTAATCTATATCTTTGTTGCATATTTCTTGGAACTTACAAGCTATGTTATGCTTTCTGATATGTGTATGTGCTTGTACATATGATTGTTGCCATCATATGCATGAAGATGTACAATTTCTGTCCAGAATAAACCACTTAGTGGCTGAATTTGTCTTCACGTTTTAAGTCGGCTTGAATCTCAAGTCCAAATTGTACTCAATTTTCTGGTCTAATCTCATTTACATAATGATTCATACTGCATATAAAGTTGAAGCTCTTGCCTCCTTCTAATAAGAATTTTACATACATATCTAGAATATTCAAATGGACCAATAACAGTGGCAATCCAGCAAAGCAGGTTTCTGCAAAAAATTCCAAGCCTCTACTGCTCCAGTATGGCCCCAAATCAGGGTGCAAAGACAATAAAAATCAGCTTCTTAGAGATATTATCCTGCCACAAGAATTTCAATTTTTGGTGGTGGTAGTCAAATATCTGAATATCTTAAATTTTCTCAATGTTCAAAATGTTTGTACCAATGACCTTATTACTGAATGAACTTAATGTAGATTAATGTTTAAATTGTTCTTTTAGACTAATCTGTGATCATGATATTCCGTGAATCAATAACAATGAACTTCTTTGAACGTGGTTTAAAGATCCCATTATATCTTAACTCAAAATGTTCCATACTTCTGTGGAACATTTGTCTATATTATGCATTGTGTGCATTATGCTTACACATTTGTTTTCTGTTTCCAATTTCCCAGCCTTTATCTTTCCTTTCTGAAGGCTTTGAGTCATGGTGGGATAAAATTGGATGCCAATAATTTGCCAAAGTGACCATTCTTCATGTGCCCTAATCATTGGTTCTGGGGGGATTGCAGTGGAAGAGGAACCTGTCAGCAACCAATATTAACATTTTCCCACAGAGCGCACTGTATTGTGAACAAAATAGTTTATTCTTCATTCTGAGCCTGGGTACAGTGGAGAGACACCACTATCACTCCAGCTGAGATAGCCAAACTGGACACAAGACCAAGGATGGAGCCACAATGCTATAGATTAGGTGAATTTAAACCACGGAGGGATTTGGGTGCCTATTAAACCAATAGTTTTAAAACTGAAATCTGAGCAGCATATTGTGAGTGGCAGCAATGATTTTATGACAGATGTATAGCTGAGTTATGTGATATGTAATGTGAAACCCAGTCAGAAACCAGAATGTGTTCAGTTATATCATGCTACAATATTAGTTGAGAAGAAATATCTTGATGTAAACATGTCACCTGTCTTTACACGAGATATGTATTTCCCAGCTTTTGAGAATGCTTCAGACACTGAGCGGTGCACTCGCCCGCAGGTTTGCTTCAAGGTTTCGTTGTCACTACTTTAAAAATAACAAAATGCATGTTTATTGCATGTGTAAATGAACTTTGTAGTATGAGAGAATGCTTTATGATTTAGAATTGAATTAGCTGTTAGATTTAGCAATCCAGATTTGCTGAATACATAAATGTATCATTACAAACATGAATAAATGCACATGCAAGTTAAATAAATTCTCGTGTGTAAAATTGAGCTCCAATACAAAAATCATGGTGGGGGAGGTGGACTTTTAACTCACGACCCCCTGCTTAGCGCCGGTACAATGGGCGCCAGGCAACCGGATTTTGCATGGTGATCTCTTGCACCCAATGCCCACCAGAAGTGTGCACAACATCGCGTTTTTGTTGTCAAGGGGGTGCTCAATAAATATATGTATATATGTAAATGAGAGTCCTGTACTGGTTTAAGGACACTTCTGCCATATTCCACTCAGAAATCCTCGGCGGGAACAATCGGGAGAGATGCTGCGCTCACATTATTTGAAGGGAGTCTAAGCTGTGAGTTCTCAACCCTGCAACTTTCAGTGGGAGTCTACCGAATGGACAGCTGACGTCTCAAAAGAAGCGATCCTTGCATCTGCGTTCGTAAATGCGCAGTATCAGGGCTGGGGTGTCTTCAACCAAATTCTGTTGTCTGAGCCTCGATACTCTCGACGCTTTTCGGAAACACCACTTCATTGCTGGCTCTGAGGATGATGGCATCAGGGCCAACCAAATCACCTGAAAACTCCTTGCGTCCTGAGAGAGCAATTGGCGGAGGGAGAGAGTGTGAGACACACAAACTCGGGGATTGAGGGAAAATAACACAGGGAGAGGGCAACACACAAACTGGGAACAGAAAAACAATCTGGGAGGGAGAAACACCAACAAAGAGAGCAAGAGATAAAGCCTGGCTACCCGACCCGAACCCGACTATGTGTCGGGTCGGGCGTGAAAAAAAAATTAAAGGACTCGGGCTTGGGTTGGCTGTGATCGGGTCGGGCCCGGGTTGGGTTTTAATTTTATACTCAAGTCAGGCTTTAGCAGGAGAGAACCACAAAGTGAGGGAGGGAGAGAGAGAAATGAAAAGTGGAACTGCAGAGAACATGTCAGCCGGTGATGAGGAAATCCTCATTCTCCAAAGCTACTCCACTCTGGAGTAAAAGGTTCAGCATGCTACCACTATATGTGAGACCCTTGATGTTGCACACTCGCCTCCAGAAAAATTGGTAGGTGTCAGAAACACATTGGGGTACGATTCCCCTGTCATTTTAGCGGCACTCCCACCTCCAATCCCATCAACCCAGGGCGATAGAATTCAGCCCTATGATTCATTGTGAAAGCGTAAAAGCAAAAAGGGAAGGGGCACTTAGCCCTGAAATGGCTGTTGGATGTAATATACTTATCCAGGCACTGGAACCTCATTTTCAGCAGGCCTATGGCCTGCTCAATGATTGCCCTTATGGTCATGAGACATCCTCTGCCTCTGTGTGTCGCACAGGTGTGAGGAGCCATTTCTTCAGAGCATAAGCCTTGTTACCCAGTATTCATCCATGGAGTTGTTCAGGAGGCCTGAAAAGCTGAGGCACCTGGGACTGTCTTAGACAGCTTCCCAGAACTTTTCACCCACCCACAGGATCCAATTGCGGTGGTCGCATACTAGCTGCACATTCAGTGAGTGGAAACCCTTCCTGTTAACAAAGGCTTCTGGCTGCTCTGCAGCAGCCTTAATGGCCATATGCGTGTAGTTGGTTACCCACTCACCTGGGGGATTCCAACGATGGCCCCATATCCAACCACCCTCTTGACCTGACTGATCTGATCTGTGTGAAAGCCTATGTATTGGCCTGCCCTCTAGTACAAGGCATCTGTGACCAGCTTGATACAGTGATGGGCTGCTGATTGGGAAATTCCACTGATGTCTCCAGTGGATCCTTGGAATGATCCTGAGGTGTTAAAGTTGAGGGTCACTTTGACTCTAACAGGCAATGGATAGCCACCGCATTGAGTGGGCTCACTCCTCCTCCAGCATTGTGCACAGTGCGGACACCACTTGCCTGGACAGCGGCAGTATTCGTAAACTCTGAAGCTCCGACATCTCCATGTAGCAGAGTCTTTGCCAGTAGACCCTATAGGCAGGGTAGTGTCTTCTGCAACCATATGCCTCCAATGGTGGCCATCTCCATCCTTCTCTTCCACATCCTCTATCACCGTAACAAGCCTACTGCTCCTCTAGGTGTTACAGCCCCGCTCCCTCTGCCTGCAATACTCTGCTTGAGGCTGAAACAATGTTTCATAAAGGTTCACCATAGCATCCTTGCTTTTATATTCAATGCCTCTATTTATAAAGCCCAGGATCCCACATGCCTTATAAACTGCTTTCTCAACCTGTTCTTTTACTCAACATCTGACTACTGCTGCTTGTTCACTGACCATTGGAACTTAGGGAAGAATTAGGGTGAACTTAGGGAAGAATTTTAACCTGGAGGATTGTGTGGGTTTGGATGCAGATTGGGGGGCGGGGGAGGTTAAATATGGCAAAAATGCGAGCGCACCGGGGAAGCTGTCTCCAACCCACTGTCTTCTGTGTTTAACTAGGGCGCATCACATAACACCCTCAGGGTTATGGTAATAGCTCAATTGAAGAGATATTTCGACTGACTTTCAAATTTAACAGCGCATCCAGGGTTTTCTGGGCTTCCTGAAACTTGCTTATGACAGCAAGGTGAGAACACAGCAGCAATTGAGGGGGCTGATTAGAAGTTATGGAAATACTGTAATAACTACTCAGTACTCATAGCTGCTTTCTTACCTGCTAGTGGGAAAGGGTTTGTTCACAGTACTTTGGTTGAGAGTTCACTTTCTACACTTTGGAAGATTTGAAAGACTTCCTGTACCTGTGCAGGGGCAGACTCGGCCGTCGAATAGGAGGCAGCATGTCGGGGGCAATGGGTAGGAAGTGGATGTGCTTTAAGTGGAGTCCCTACTTCCATCTCCCCTTTTGCCAATATTGTGCTTCTGGTCCAGCCAAACTTCACAGAGCATTGCAGGGGCCTGGACGCAAGTATGTGAAGACTCCTTTCGCACTCTGAAGCAAAAGCTCATCTCATCACTGGTCCTTGGTTACCCAGATTTTCATCTTCCTTTTATATTGGGAACTGATGCCAGTTTCCTTGGTCTAGGCGCTGTACAGTCACAGATTCAAGAGTAGAAAAGGGTGGTTATCACCTCTGCTAGTCAGAGTCTCAAGCCACATAAGCGGAATATGTAGAAATATTCCAGCATGAAACTTGAACTGCTAGCTTTAAGGTGGGCTATTTCTCAAAAGTTCAGAGACATTCTAATCGGTGCAGAATTTGAAGTGTTTACAGACAATAACCCGCTCAGCTATTTACAAACATCTGCCAAGCTTGGAGCAACAGAGACCAAATAAGCAGCTGAACTCTCTCAGTTCAGATTCCAGACAAGATACAGGTCCAGCAAAAGTAATGGAAATGCTGATGCCCTCAGCCGGAAGACTGACCATGGGAGGGAACCCACGCCAGGCTAGAGGAGATCACGGCTGATGCTATGCACCTGCCTTGAGCAAATGGCAGCATTCATACCCCAATTCCCCATGAAATCCAGGCCAGGATTCATTAAAGTGTCACTTACGAAGGAGATTCAGACCAGATCCAGAAGGGTAGTCTCACCTTTGCCACCAATCTCAAAGGAGGACCTCAGGCAACTTCAACTTGTTGATGCAGACATCAGTAGGCTTCACTTCTACTGGAAAACTAAACATCCATCCACCCAAAGCTACCTTCTAAAGGAGTCAAACGAGCACGTAAACTGTTGAGGTCCTGGAAAAGAATCAGGGAGGAAGATGAAAATGATGTTCTCCACAGATTTGTTCATGACGACAGAAGGGAGGTGAAGCAACTCATCCTTCCTGGCAGTCTCAAGTTTCAAGTGTTGGAAACAGTTCCTGATCGGGTGGGCTACCAAACATTGGAAAAGGCAACTGTGCTTGACTAGTGTGCTGATATTGCTAATTACTGCCAGAACTGCAAGAGGTGTACTTTGGCCAAAGCAGGGAAGTGGCTTCACCCCAGCATGAGATCCCTGATGGCTACTAGGCCATTGGACGTACTCAGGATGGATTTCACAGTCCTTGACCCCAGCAACAATGGGATGGAATATACTCTTGTCCTTATGGATGTCTTCACCAAGTTCACACAGGCAGTTCCCATCTGTGATCAGAAGGCCTCAACCGTAGCCCGGGTTCTAGTGCATGACTGGTTCATTCGTTTTGGTGTTCCATGCAGAATACACAGTGGTCAGGGACACAATTTTAAGAGCATGATAATACAAGAGCTTTGCAAGGTGTTTGGTATTGCCAAGTGTTTCACCATACACTGCCATCTATAGGGTAATGGACAGTGCGAATGATTCAATTGTACTCTTCATGACAGATTGTGAACCTTACCTCCCAAGAAGAAGAGTAAGTGGTCTGAGTACCTTCTGGAATTGGTTTATGCATAAGTACCCCACATTGCTCAACAGGCTATTCTCCACACTACCTCTTCTTTGGGAGAAACCCAGTTCTTCCAGTAGACAATCGACTGGGGCTTGACATGCATTCTGAAGGTGATGGCTGTCGACGATTGGATAGCTGAGCACCATACATGGCTAAACCATGCGTTTGAGATGCTGTCGACGAAGACAGAGAAAGAAGCGCTGAGAAGTACTACATGACCACAAGGCTGATGACGTGGATCTCCTGATCAATGCAAGAGTATTCCTCAGGAATAGGAATATAAGCAGTCAAAACAACATATAAGATGTCTGGGATCCAGAACCCCACATAGTCATTAAGCATCTTGACACCGGGTGTCACACTTATGTTGTGCAACCAGTGACTGCAGGGCAACCTCAGAAGACGATTCACAGAGGGAGTTGCTTGATGCCAGCAGCCTTGTAGATGATGTGAGAACAAATAACACACTCAACGATGTTGCCGTCCCTAAAGTGTTAGCTGGCAATGGCTCAAGTGATGAGGAATCGGATAGTGACATTTACTCCTGGGATGACCTGTGCATCATGAATTTAGAGGGTGCATCTAGTGCAAGAAGGTCCATTCCAATACCTGAAGAAGATGTAGAAACATCACATAGTGAGACTGCAGCTGAAGCAGCAAGTGTTCCTGCTTATGAAGCCCCTGAAGACATGAACAACATAAATCCCACCATGGCTGACACGCCACCTAGCTCAGGTTGCATTGAAACACAAGAAGGTGAGAGTGTTTCTGATGTCTTGGCTGTTCCCATAACATCTGTTTAAAGGATCTGAACAGATGATGGACCAAGAGCGAATGCTGGCTATCATCCTAATCTTCACCGCTTGCCCAGATCTGTGATTAACGAAAGAAAAGTTGTCACTACTGTTGATTTCAATGTTTTAACTGTCGTAGCTCAAATGAATGTGTTAATTCTGCAGTTGCTTAGAAACAGTAGATGTTGATAAGTGTAATTGCTGGGACAGCAAATCATAATCAGGGAAGTGTGTAGCAGGAGGGTCGCGCTGTCTCCTCGTCAGCTGCTGTGAACCGATGAGCAAGCATTTCCTCGGAGTTTAGAGCAGCTTCTGCTTCATCCGACAGTCTCCTCGGCGTGCGCAACTCCGTGCCAGTAGGTGGCGTGGGCGGTGGAGAGCATTAGTATGGAGCAGTTTTCAGCACCTGGAAGTGGCTTAGGGGACGGGAGCAGTGTCTTTGGGGGGTTCAGGGGTGGAGCTAGAGAGCCATGGGCAGCAGACAGAAGCATGGGCAGGAGAAGAAAGAGCCACAGGGAGCGGCCTAAGGTCTGTGTCAGTGATTGGGAAACAGTGCCAGTAAGGGAAAATTGTGGCATGCATCCAGCTACCAAGGGCCACAGAGGACTAGCGAGGGAGCACGGATGCCTCAGAGATCAAGAAGCTCTGAGATGCTGAAGAGGCTTCTGGTGATCTGGATAGTGAAGTAATCTGTGACTCATGTGTTCAAGTAGAACTAGCAACGTGGGAAGGATCACAAGCGCGCCTACTGTCAACTGTGTTCTTGCGGTGCTTCAAATACAGTATTTAAGTTAAAACCCCCTCACGAAGAGTGGGGATAAGAGGTGGGGAGAGAAAGGTTCAGGATCACAAACCTGCACGTCTGCTGAAGCGAGGCATTCCTGCATCCCATTGTTTAACAAACATGTCTGCAACACTTCTGTGTTTTTTCTTCAGATTTGCACTTGCTGCTGTTCAATATTCAGTATATTCACACCTAATCTGTACTAATGCTTTGTCTTTCAACACACCATTAACATATTGTTTGCCTTTGCTCCGTGACCTTTTGGTCAGCTATGTGGCCTGGTCCAATCTGCACCTTCTCCTTTGTTATCTCTTGCCCAACCCCCACCTCACTTGTTTATAATCTGTGACTTTTCTAATATTTGTCAGTTCCGAAGAAGGGTCACTGACCCGAAACGTTAACTCTGCTTCTCTTTCCACAGATGCTGCCAGACTTGCTGAGTGAATCCAGCATTTCTTGTTTTATGTCTGCAACACTGCTGATTCAAAACAAAGAGTTAAACTCTCAACGGTTTTCCTGCTTCAGGGTGACGAGCAATAATCGTCTGCTGTAATGAGTTTGTTTCTTAAGTCTTTTCTTCATAAGTGTGCTTTCCTGTTTGGTGCCAGTGGGATAAAGAGTCACTGATCTGGAACCTTCACACATTCAGAGTGCTTCTTCCTGTGTTTACACTTCCAACTCCCAACTCCTACAAATTCCATCTTTGGATTGGCCCTTTAAATACTGGAATTACATTTGCATTATGCGGATCTGCATCACGTCTGCTGCGGTACAACTGACATTAAATATGGAATTAAAATGATAATGAGATGGCTGTGTTAAAATGCCACTGACAGATGAGCTGAACTTACAGGACTAAATCCACCATCAAATTGGAAGCTGGCAACTTTCAGGTTTCCAGGGCACTTGTTTGAAACCAGCGTTGGGCCACTTGACTATGCTCACCAGGGGTTTCACTCCTGTTTTGTGACCCCACTAACAAGATTCACCCAAAACGGACAATCAGCTCTACTGCAGCCCAACCAGTGATCCAAAAAGGGACCATTGGAGGCAGCTGACTAAAAGGTAAGTATTTTTTTTTTACTTACCTTAATGTGGAGAAAAGAGGAGCAGACATGCTCCACAACAGTACCACAGGCTACGGCTCCTCCTGACCCCACAAAGCAAATAAAAAAAAGATCTATTTGGGCCTCTTCCGGCACCAGTCTCTTTCCTGTAGTCATCACCTTGCTGGAAGGCCACAGCAGATTCCCTGCTCAGAGCACCCATTTTGGAAGGCTGAACTTTTACCTGGTCAATGGAGTAGCTCAAAATTCAGAACAGTGGGTTTCTGGCAGCTTTATGGTAGACAAGTAACCTGGCGAATTTTGAGTGTATATCGCCCCAGTTTCTGCCAGGCAGATCAGGTTAAACCCAACACCCTAGGTTGCGAACATTCTGGTTTAACCTGAGACAGTAGCTGGAGAGAGGGATGGAATTTGTGGCAGAGCAAAAGAGGATGGCTTTGGTGTTCCCAATATTTAACTGTATGTAAACATGGCTCAACTAGGAATGGATGTCGGACAAGTAATCTGTCAACAGGTAGGCACTCAAGGAGCCAAGAGAGGTGGCGGTGAGGTAGGGATGGGACAAGCAGAAGCAAGAAGAGAGCTACATAAAAATGATAGTGCCCAATTTGTTTGGCTTTGCGACAAACCTTCAGACCACAAGGTCATATTCTGCGTTTTCTCAAATTATTAAATTTCATTCATTTGCCATTAAGTTGTTTTTAAAAGAAGATATTTATAACATTAAAATCATCAGCTCTACAAATGTATTCTCGAGTTAATATTATCCCTTGGATTTCTTTGATCAGTAATCCAAGAAGCATTTTGTAATTGAAAATCTACAAACTTGTTCCCAAATGTGTTTTTATTTGTTCCAGAAACTAGCTCCTTATGCTGATCTTGGCCTCTAGAGGGTGTGGAAGAATAATGTTATGGTGAAATCTCTTTATTCAGCATAATTTAACTGTCTGCTTTCAGTTTTTGCTCTGACTGGTGGAGTTTAAAATGGTTCAAGCAGGCAGCCTGTTCAGTCAAAATATATAAAACATTCAAATCCTTTATGTGCTGTGGGAACATTTCAGTAATTGAACAATCAGTGTCTTGCCTGGCCAGCACAGGTAAAGCGATCTTGAGACAAGTACGGATTTCCTTTGGTACAAATACACAGAGGCCAAAAATCCACAGCACCAGATTTTCAGTGTGTAAGTGCCAGATGTCCCCACCTGTGCCTCCATACGGAACTGTAGTAAAGTTATGGCACAGAAAGAGGCCATTCAGCCCATGGTGTCTGTGCCAGTTGAAAAAACTAGCCTCACGTTCCAATCCCACTTTCCAGCACCTGGTCCGTAGCCTTGCAGGTTACAGCACTTCAGGTGCAGGTCCAGGTCCAGGTACCCTTTCAAGGATTTGAGGTTTGAGGTTTTCTGCCTCCACCACCAATCTGGGCAGTGAATTCCAGACACCCACCACCCTTATGTCCCCTCTAACCCTTCTACAAATCACCTTAAATCTGTGCCCCCTCATTCTTGACCTCTCCGCTTGGGGAAACAGGTCCTTCCTGTCTATTCTATCTCGGCCCCTCATAATTTTGTACAGTTCAATGAAGTCACCTCTCAGCTTCCTCTGTTCAAAGGAAAACAACCCTAGCCTATCCAATCTTTCCTCATTGCTGCAATTTTCCAATCCTGGCAACATTCTTGTAAATCTCCTTTGTACTCTCTCCAAAGCAATTATGTCTTTCCTGCAATGTGGTGACCAGAACTGTACGCAATACTCCAACTGTGGCCTAACCAGCGTTTTACACAGTTCCAGCATCACAACCCTGCTTTTGTATTCTATACCTCAGCCAATAAAGGATATCTTCCATATGCCTTCTTCACCACTTTATCTACCTGTCCTGCCACCTTCAGGGACCTGTGGACATGCATTCCAAGGTCTCTCACTTGTTCTACCCCTCTCAATATCCTCCCATTTATTGTGTATTCCCTTACTTTGTTTGCCCTCCCCAGTTGCATTACCTCACACTTTTCCAGATTGAATTCCATTTGCCATTTTTCCACCCACTCAACCAAACTAGTGATATCATTCTGGATAGTCTACAGCTATCCTCCTCACTATCAACGATATGGCCATGTAGATTCCCAGGAGGTCATCCGAACAAAATATCTAAGGTGAATGCCTTCTTAAGGGTGCAACCCAGGCACCTGCCTACTCCAGGAAGCCATGAAAGGTGACAGAGTGACACGGAAGAGAGAAGTACCAGAGTGGGGGGGGGGGGGGGGGGGGGAGGGGGAGGTGGTTTGCTTTGCTCTTCCCAAGCAAAGTGCAAGAAGTGCCTTTTGTAAAGGAGACAAAAAGCTGAAAAAAACTACCTGCTGTATTTGTGGTTCCAGGCCACAATTCAGACTTGAACCCGAAGACAGGCTCCAGGTAGGCCTGAACTCACAGTGGTCCAACCCACCAGTTCTCTGCCTGTCACATCCTTCCTATTATTGCAGGCTGGTTTAGAGCTGGCAGAAATTCTGGGTGGATTTCACTCTGTGTGCAGGAAGCAGAAGTCAGTACTGTTTCTGGGCCATGAACCCGCTCCCGGGGATGGGGAAACAGACACTGGTTGGGATTTTCACAGAGATGCCCCCTTAATTTGCAAGGAAACAGGTTCCCTGTCCAACTAAGGGCTGGAGGCAGACTCTTGAAGGTGTAGGACCAATCTGAGGCCTTCCAGCTTAATCTTCAGCCAGAAGTGCCGAGTTGATGATCCATCTCAGCCTCCTCCTGAAGTCCCCAGCATCACAGATGCCAGACTTCAGACAATTCGATTCACGCCGCGTGATATCAAGAAATGACTGAAGGCAATGGATACTGCAAAAGCTATGGGCCCTGTCAATATTCCGGCAATAGTACTGAAGACCTGTGCTCCAGAACTTGCCGCACCCCTAGCCAAGCTGTTCCAGTACAGCTACAACACTGGCATCTACCCTGCAATGTGGAAAATTGCCCAGGTATGTCCTGTACACAAAAAAACAGGACAAGTCCAACCTGGCCAATTACCACCCCATCAGCCTACTCTCAATCACCAGTAAAGTGATGGAAGGTGTCATCAACAGTGCCATGAAGCGGCACTTGCTTAGCAATAACCTGCTTAGTGACGCTCAGTTTGGGTTCCGCCAGGGCCACTCAGCTCCTGACCTCATCACAGCCTTGGTTCAAACATGGACAAAAGAGCTGAACTCAAGAGGTGAGATGAGAGTGACTGCCCTTGACATCAAGGCAGCATTTGACCGAGTATGACATCAAGGAGCCCTAGCAAAACTGAGGTCAATGGGAATCAGGGGGAAAACCCTCCGCTGGCTGGAGTCATACCTAGCGCAAAGGAATATGGTTGTGGTTGTTGGAGGTCAATCATCTGAGCTCCAGGACATCACTGCAGGAGTTCCTCAGGGTATGTCCTAGGCCCAACCATCTTCAGCTGCTTCATCAATGACCTTCCTTCAATCATAAGGTCAGAAGTGGGGATTTTCACTGATGATTGCACATTGTTCAGCACCATTCGTGACTCCTCTGATACTGAAGCAGTCCGTGTAGAAATGCAGCAAGACCTGGACAATATCCAGACTTGGGCTGATAAGTGGCAAGTAACATTCGCGCCACACAAGTGCCAGGCAATGACCATCTCCAACAAGAGAGAATCTAACCATCTCCCCTTGACATTCACGACATTACCATCGCTGAATCCCCCACTATCAACATCCTCGGGGCTATCATTGACCAGAAACTGAACTGGAGTAGCCATATAAATACCGTGGCTACAAGAGCAGGTCAGAGGCTAGGAATCTTGAGGCGAGTAACTCACCTCCTGACTCCCCAAAGCCTGTCCACCATCTACAAGGCACAAGTCAGGAGTGTGATGGAATACTCTCCACTTGCCTGGATGGGTGCAACTCCAACAACACTCAAGAAGCTCGACACCATCCAGGACAAAGCAGCCCGCTTGATTGGCACCCCATCTACAAACATTCACTCTCTCCACCACCGACGCACAGTGGCAGCAGTGTGTACCATCTACAAGATGCATTGCAGCAATGCACCAAGGCTGCTTAGACAGCACCTTCCAAACCTGCGACCTCTACCAACTAGAAGGACAAGGGCAGCAAATACATGGGAACACCACCACCTGCAAGTTCCCCTCCAAGTCACACACTATCCTGACTTGGAACTATATCGCCGTTCCTTCACTGTCGCTGGGTGAAAATCCTGGAACTCCCTTCCTAACAGCACTGTGGGTCTACCTACCCCAAATGGACTGCAGCGGTTCAAGAAGGCAGCTCACCACCACCTTCTCAAGAGCAATTAGGGATGGGCAATAAATGCTGTCATAGCCAGTGACGCCCACATCCCATGAATGAATAAAAAAAAAGACTGCAGTAGAGGGTAAGTTACAGAGAGGGAGCTTCGACATGGAGGCACCACTCACCAAATTTTTTAAAACTTTAAGTAAAAATTATTTCTTACAGCCAGGCCACCACTGTGGAGGGGTTGGTTGGGGGCGGGCGGGGGTGGAGGGTAGGAGAGACCCTCTACAGGGCTGTTTGTGGCTGCTCTTGCATCCAGGCAGCCACGGAGGGCCCACAGGCCTGCCTGGAGAATTGGCCTTTGGCCTGCCACCAGGTTCCCACTTCCAGGCACCTAAACTGGCCGTCACCGGTATGCAAACCTGGAGACTGGAAAATTCCAGTCAGCCTCCTTTAATTGGCTCTAACAGGGCTCTTAACAAGCCTGATTGGCTGCCCGCTGCGTGGAGGCAGGTAACACTGCTGGCCCCGATCCCGCCTCTGCTAAAATGGCCGGCAACAGGAACAACCGGGAAACCCACACGCCAGCCAATGCTGTTATTTTTGGGCACCGTCCACCTCCATTGCCGCCCCTGGTAGGGTCCAAAACCCTTGCCCTCTATCTGCTACAGGTCACTCTGAAGTATTGGCAAGATTCAGCATGCTGAGTCTCAACTAATTTGGAGCTCGTTTGCCACACTCACAGCAGAAATATGACAGAGCTGCTACATATTTTTACCTCTCAACTTCTTATTTCACTCTATACAAAATAAAATATCCAGTTCCCTTATTGATTACAGAAACTAACTGGTTGGCTTGTTGTGAAATCTATGTGATTTCCTGCTTGTTTCAGTTGCATCTGAGAAAGGTAGAATTTTTGTGAGATAAATGTTAAATCGCTAAAATATCCCATTAAAATCCCTTGGTTCATTTTTTTTTTGGCACACATGCCTAAATAATTATAATAAATAGTTTGCTATGCTGGTGGAAGCAGTAAGTAAGAATGACTGAACCCAATATACCAGCAATGCCTTGGATTCCACCTCTCAGTCTATGCTGATCGCTGATCACAGCCCTGTATTGTTTGGCCTTGCCACCTTGGGCTAAAATAACAAGATTGACCAGAATTTCAAGAGCTGACTGGTAGTTAGGATTCTGTGAGCTGAACAGTCCTCAATTTAGTGTTCAGCTGCGCTTTTAATCCACGTACGATGTATTTAGAATTCTACATTTGTACTTATCTCCAGATCAAATTGGATTAAATGCAGACGTTCTGACTGGATCCAAATTATAACTGATTTCACTTCAATTCACTTCAGATTCAAATCCATGTCGGACTTAAAGCAAGGAGCCTATTTTAGATCTGTCAATGTGACAAGTGAATTTTCCACTTTGAAATGCTGCCATTATTCTTTTTTTCTTTTGGGCCTCCTTATCTCGAGAGACAATGGATACGCGCCTGGAGGTGGTCAGTGGTTTGTGAAGCAGCGCCTGGAGTGGCTATAAAGGCCAATTCTGGAGTGACAGGCTCTTCCACAGGTGCTGCAGAGTAATTTGTTTGTTGGGGCTGTTGCACAGTTGGCTCTCCCCTTGCGCCTCTGTCTTTTTTCCTGCCAACTACTAAGTCTCTTCGACTCGCCACAATTTAGCCCTGTCTTTATGGCTGCCCGCCAGCTCTGGCGAATGCTGGCAACTGACTCCCACGACTTGTGATCAATGTCACACGATTTCATGTCGCGTTTGCAGACGTCTTTATAACGGAGACATGGACGGCCGGTGGGTCTGATACCAGTGGCGAGCTCGCTGTACAATGTGTCTTTGGGGATCCTGCCATCTTCCATGCGGCTCACATGGCCAAGCCATCTCAAGCGCCGCTGACTCAGTAGTGTGTATAAGCTGGGGGTGTTGGCCGCTTCAAGGACTTCTGTGTTGGAGATATAGTCCTGCCACCTGATGCCATTATTAATGTTTGTATATTTTGCATTCTATACACATGGTTAGAGTAGTTGCATTTCTTTCACATATGTACATCTGAAAACAAACTCAAAAACAGTAGTAGAAGAGAAGGAAATTCTGGAAGGCCTGTACCACCAAGAGCCAAGTAATTTTCTGGGAGAGGTAAAAAACTAGATAATAATCCAAGCCAATTAGGGGAAGAAAAGATAGAAAGTTGCTTTCCAACCCCTTTAGGTACTGAACACTAGTCCAGAAGATCACATCGACCCTAATTTATATTATAGGATACCTACCCCTTGCACAAGATGATCTCTGCCCCAGTCAAAAACTGATCCAGCATTCTCTTCAAGGATTACGGTGAATCTGTTCCACAGGTCTATTATTCTGTGGAAAAGGTTGTGGATACACAACCTAGCTCTATCCTGACATAACTTGTAAGCATGATCCCTAGCCCTCCTTAACCTATTCAATTGAAATAACTGGTCCCTACTTTGCTGTTTATTCTATAAAGTGAGCTTTTTCAGTTTATTCCAGTGTAACCTTTGATATGAATAAATTCATAACAGAGCTAAAAAAATCTCATAATTAAGATTGATTAGGGATTTCATTTCATCATGTTGCAAGCATCAAAACTATTTGGATTGAGGATTGGCTAAGGGACAGAATACAGAGTAGAAATAAACAGGTCATTTTCAGGGCGGCAGGCGTAAGTAGTGCAGTACCGCAGGGTTCAGTCCTTGGGCCTCAGCTATTTACAATCTATATCATTGACGTAGATGTGGGGATCAAGTGCAACATATCCAAGCTTGCTGATGATACAAATCTACTAGGAAAGAAATGCTGTGAATGGGGTGTAAAGAGGCTGTTAAGTTATTAGGCAAGAAGATGGTAGACATATATTAGGGAAGTGTGAAATTATCCACTTTGGTAGAACGAATGGAAAAGCAGAATTACATAGAATTTCCAGCACAGAAATAGGCCATTCGGCCCAACTGGTCTATGCTTATCCTCCATACGAGCCTTCTGTCAGCCCTCTTTATCTAACCCTATCACTATGACTTCTTATTACCCTCATTTGTTCTTAAAAAAAAATTTAAGCTTCCCTTTAAATGTATCTATGATATTTGTCTCAACTACGTATGTCAGCCAAGAGCGACGTCTCAATTCATTCCATCTTCGCTGCCTCCGGAGAATACTTGGCATCAGGTGGCAGGGCCGTATCTCCAACACAGAAGTTCTCGAGGCGGCCAAAATCCCCAGCTTATACACACTACTGAGTCAGCGGTGCTTGAGATGGCTTGGCCATGTGAGCCGCATGGAAGATGGCAGGATTCCCAAAGACACATTGTACAGCGAGCTCGCCACTGGTCTCAGACCCACCGGCCGTCCATGTCTCCGCTTCAAAGACGTCGCAAACGCGACATGAAGTCCTGTAACATTGATCACAAGTCGTGGGAGTCAGTTGCCAGCGTTCGCCAGAGCTGGCGGGCAGTCATAAAGGCGGGGCTAAAGTGTGGCGAGTCGAAGAGACTTAGCAGTTGGCAGGAAAAAAGACAAAAGCGAAAGGGGAGAGCCAACTGTGTAACAGCCCCATAAATTTTTCTGCAGCACCTGTGGAAGAGCCTGTCACTCTAGAATTGGCCTTTATAGCCACTCCAGGCGCTGCTCCACACACCACTGACCACCTCCAGGCGCTTACCCATTGTCTCTCGAGATAAGGAGGCCAAAAAGAAAAGAACTCCTTGTGTTGTGAATTTCACAATATGTCCCATTTTGCTTGATTCTTCCAGCAGAGGAAATAGTTCTCCTATTTACCCCATTGAATTGTTTACATTTTAACCACTTCTTACCGAGCAGCCCCCAAACTCCTGCTCTCAAGGGAATATAATCCATATATTTTTCATCTGTTCTCATAATTGATCCCTTTTAACCCTGCTATCATTCTGGTGAAACTGCCCTTCACCCACTCCAAGTCCATTATATACCCACTGAATGAGGATCGGTTTCCAGAACTGAATGCAGTGTTTCTGATGGGTTCTGAACAAGGCTGTGTACAACTGAAGAATTGCTTATACCAAAACAGATAATGCTGGACATACTCAGCAGTTCAGGCAGTATCATAGGTGAGAGACTAGTAAATGTTAGTATTGGTAGGGATTTGAGGATCCTTGTACACAGATCTCAAAAAGTTAACATGCAAGTACAGCAAGCAATTTGGAAAGCAAATGTTGGCCTTTATTGCAAGGGGGTTGGAGTATAAAAGTAAGGAAGTTTTACTGCAATTCTATAGGGTTGTGGTGAGACTACTTCCTAGAGTATTGTGTATAGTTTTGGTTTCTTTATCTAAGGAAGGATATATTTGCTTTAGAGGAGGTGCAATGAATGTTCATTAGATTCATTCCTGGTATGAGAGGGCTGTCCTATGAGAAGAGATTGAGTAGAATGGGCCTATATTCTCTGCAGTTTGGAAGCATAAGACATGATCTCATTGAAACATAAAGAATTCGTAGAGGGTTTGCCAGGGTAAATGCTGAGAGGCTGTTTTTCCTGGTTGGAGAGTTTAGAACTAGGGGTCATAGTGTTAGGATTAGGGGTTAGCCAATTAGGACTCAGATGAGGAGAAATTTCTTCTCTCAGAGGGTTGTGAATCTATAGAATTCTCTACCCCAAAGGTCTATAGATGCTCAATTGATGAGTACATTCAAGATTGAAATAAAAGCAAAATACTGCGGATGCTGGAAATCTGAAATAAAAACAAGAAATGCTGGAACCACTCAGCAGGTCTGGCAGCATCTGTGGAAAGAGAAGCAGAGTTAACGTTTCGGGTCAGTGACTCTTCTTCGGCGATTTACTTGCATTTCTTTCAATCTAGTATACTGTATTCGCTGTTCACAATGTGGTCTCCTCTACATTGGGGAGACCAAACGCAGATTGGGTGACCGCTTTGCGGAACACCTCTGCTCAGTCTGAAAGCATGACTCCGAGCTTCCGGTTGCTGGCCATTTCAACACTGCCCCCTGCTCTCATGCTCACATCTCTGCCCTGGGATTGCTGCAGTGTTCCAGCGAATATCAACGCAAGCTCGAGGACCAGCATCTCATTTACCGATTAGGCATGCTACAGCCTGCCAGACTGAACATTGAGCTCAATCATTTCAGAGCATGACTGCCCCCCCCCCCCCCTTTTTATGGTTAGTTATTTTTTCTTTTTTATTTGGTTATTTTATTTTAGTTTTTTTTAGTTTGGTTAGTTTGTTTCTACTGTGCCTACCCACTGTTTCTTTTTTTTTAACTTTTAATGTTTGTGCTTGGAGTGCTTTGTGCTTTACAGTCAATTCACACCCTCTCTGTACTAATGCTTTGTCTTTCAGCACACCATTAACATACCATTTGCCATTGTTCCATGACCTTCTGGTCAGTTATTGTCTGTGACCCTCTGTCCTATCAACACCTCTTTCGTTATCTCTTGCCCCACCCCCTGCTTTACTTGCTTAAAACCTTTTACATTTCTAATATTTGTCAGTTCTGAAGAAGGGTCACTGACCTGAAACGTTAACTCTGCCTCTCTCTCCACAGATGCTGCCAGGCCTGCTGAGTATTTCCAGCATTTCTTGTTTTTATCCTTCTAGATCTAATTGGCCCCATCAATCTGGAACTCAAAGTACTCCAGTGCCCCCTCATACAGTGCAACCGTCGCTTGCCTTATCCTATGATGGGTGGCTGCTTGCGATATGCTGCACAGGTCTGCTGCTACCTCCTTGAAATTACCTAGAGGTAAAAAGGTTCAACACCACTGTCAGTTTCATGGCTGCTGACAGGACATGCTCACATGACCAAGGAGGGTTGAGATTCTCCTCCATGAGGACATACAAGGCAGCAAACAATTGCCTCAATATTCACAGCCTCTGATGGCACTGCTGCTCCGACATGTTCAGGAAGCTGAGTCATTGGCATTAAACCCAATGGTGAGTGTACCGCCTTCGTGCCCTCCCTGTGCTTCGGGTATCACCATTTGTTGTTGCTTCTCCTCATCACTACCCATCGCCAACTCAGAGTAGCTGAGCTCTATGTCCAGACATGGCCTCACTTGCCACCAGCTACACAGGTAACAGCTGCATGGATCTCCCTGCTGTGTCCCACTGACCCCTGCAGGTGCACTCCCCGCAAATGCCCCAGTGCCTCCACTTGAAACACTCTGCGAGCTCTGCTGGTGCTTTGCCACACCTCTGCTCAGCAACGGCCACTGTGTGCCAATGCATGAGCTCCTCTCGGCTCCTTCCACCATTTAGGCAGCATCAGGAATTGCTCCCACTTCTCTGACTGGCTCCCTGGTGTGCAGCCATCTCATCTCCTGGGACATGCTGCTGAACCAGTGTGTTTCCCCTGTAATGCCTTGAAAATCTCATACAGCCCTGCATTAAGCTCTCAAGTGGCTTGTTAACTGCCTCAACTGATGACCTGCCACTTTTGTGTGGGTTGCCATAAGACGCCTCCACCAAAACCACTGGGAGGGGGAATTCCATCAGGAAATTTGCCACTCGGCAACACAAATTTGCTGGGATGCCTGTCTCCAAATCCACCTCTGCCATGGGATTAAAACTCAGCCCCACATCATGCAGCTCATTGCTTCACAATGCCTTGAGATGTGGCATTGTTGAAAGATGACAAGGCTTTTAATTGTATGTTGTCCTACTGAGGTATGGGTTGCATAAATTTGTGTGAAGACTGAGCATGGGTAAGCAGTGAATGTGGAAAAGATTGGCAGGCAACATCTGTGGCATGCAATCTTGATTGTCTGCCTGGAATATGGCAACGTCTGGTGGTCTTATCTTGCCAGATCCCTTAAAGTGTGCTGTCCCCTAATGTATCTGTTTACAGATCCTGCCAATCGAGTACAGTGTTAAGTCTGATACTTAAAATTCTTTTTGAGCTTTATATCGGTTGAAACAATATTTGTTGCTATTTTCATGTATGATTCTTTAAGTGTGCACAACCCTTTAAATCTGAGCTGATGGCCAAACTTTATACTTCCCCTACCAGGTTAGATCATTGCGTAAGGTCAAATCTGTATAGGCAGTTATGAATAATTATTAAAATAAGCTGAATACAGCAAATAGCGAGCAACCAGCTTATTGCACCTAAAGCTAAATTTGTGCCAGCAGCTAGACAGCAAAAGCTACACATTGCCTGGATTAGAAGTTGCCTCTTATTACCTTAATTGAAACAGGTTCAATGAATAAAGGAATACATTGGATGTTGGATAAATGTATAAATGGTTTATCAGAAGACATTTGCCAAGGTTCATCTTAACAAACTTGTGATGCTAAGCAACTAAGGCACACTGGGTTATAACTTCTGTCTTGGGTGGTATCACAAAAGGGGCAATAGTGAATTGGCATCCCACTGTGCTTTCTGGCAGCTTATCTATTTCATTGACTTTATGGATAGATGACTGGGAACAGAAAGCAAAAAAGTAAGGGTAATTGAATGTTTTTGGTATTGGCAGGAAATGGCTGGTGGCTTGTGCAGGGAAATGTTCTGGGATTTCTTTTATTTTCCATTTGTATAAATCACATAGAAACATACCTTGGCAAACATGGATAGCCCAGCACAGTTCTTCTATATTTGCTTCCAGGTTCAGGGTCATAGGATTCCTCACTCTATCACCTTCAGCCATGCTGTTCTGACAGTATTCTTGATAAGAGGGTGCTCCTCTTGTCCCCAAAAGATCATGCAGAGAGAATAGAGGAGCTGGGTTTGTTCTTCTTAGAGCAGAGAATTTAAGGGGAGATTTAATACAGTGGTTCTCAAACTGGAGTCCACTGACCCCAGGCAGTTTGCACAGAACTTCTAGGGGATCCACAATGCAGAGCTAGCTCCACAGTTGGGCAATGTAGGCAACCACCCTAGGATGCCGTGGTGTTATGAAAGTGATTCTGTTTTTGTTAAAAAATTTTTTAAAAAGAATTTATAGTTAAGCTGAATAAATGTTGGACCAGGTTTTTTTAAAGAAGAGAGCCATCAAGAGGACACTGAGGGAGCCGGATTGGCAGCAATGTTGCTGGTGGTCACATGGTACGGGTAAGGCTTGGAGCGGAAACCCTGGTAACAGGGGCAGAGAAGTGATAAGCTTCCCTTTGATTGGACAAGCCCAGTAGTAGCAGAGCACCTGGGAAAAGCAGAAACTGACAAGCTTTCTGGTTGTGTGTCAGTGTGTGTGTGTTTTACCTTCTGGAAGGAGATAAAGTCAAGTCTGCTGCAGAAGAAGGAGAATTCCAAGGAAGAGCAGAAGACTACAACCAAACTCACTTTCCAGCAATTCCCTAAAAGACTCTGAGAAGTCCACTGTGTCAACTCGTCATTTCCTGTATTTGAAGAAAGCTTGCTAAAAATAATTCTTAATGCAGGCTGAAGAGAACTGTCCTCGGGGGATTTCAGTGGCCTGTCCGCGCATGCTCAGAGGTTGAACTGTGTGCCAGTTTGGTGCAGCATGTCTCATCTGCTGTTTTCTTCAGGAGTGGGCAATTGATCTGCCTGGGTGATTTTTGTTGTCTGTAATAGAGCTCTGATCCAAAAATCCCTTTTTATTTTTTCGGTTAACGGGTGTACATATATGTGTGTGTGCGTGAGTGAGATGCTAAGGCAAAAAAGGGGACTTTAAAATTTAATGTTGGGACTTTAAAAATTTGGATCTTTGTATTTATGTTTTACTTCATTAGTAACATTTTCTATAATAAACTGATAAAGAAACCTGGTTATATAAAAGCAAAATACTGTGGATGCTGGAAATCTGAAACAAAAACAAGAAATGCTGGAATCACTCAGCAGGTCTGGCAGCATCTGTGGAAAGAGAAGCAGAGTTAACGTTTCGGGTCAGTGACCCTTCTTCGGAACTGACAAATATTAGAAAAGTCACAGATTATAAGCAAGTGAGGTGGGGGTGGGGCAAGAGATAACAAAGGAGAAGGTGCAGATTGGACCAGGCCACATAGCTGACCAAAAGGTCACGGAGCAAAGGCAAACAATATGTTAATAGTGTGTTGAAAGACAAAGCATTAGTACAGATTAGGTGTGAATACACTGAATATTGAACAGCAGCAAGTGCAAACCTGAAAAAAAACCTGAAAAAAACAGTGGGTAAGCAAACTGAACAAACTAAGATGAAATGAAATAAATGCAAAAAAAGATAGTAAAAAATATAAAAAAGAATGTAAAAAAAAGGAAGAAAAAATAACTAAAAATGAAAGTAAAATGGGGGGCTGTCATGCTCTGAAATTATTGAACTCAATGTTCAGTCCGGCAGGCTGTAGTGTGCCTAATCTACCGATAATCTACCGATTAGGCACACTACAGCCTGCCGGACTGAACATTGAGTTCAATAATTTCAGAGCATGACAGCCCCCCATTTTACTTTCATTTTTAGTTATTTTTTCTTCCTTTTTTTTAACATTCTTTTTTACATTTTTTACAATTTTTTTTGCATTTATTTCATTTCATCTTAGTTTGTTCAGTTTGCTTACCCACTATTTTTTTCAGGTTTTTTTTCAGGTTTGCACTTGCTGCTGTTCAATATTCAGTGTATTAACACCTAATCTGTACTAATGCTTTGTCTTTCAACACACTATTAACATATTGTTTGCCTTTGCTCCGTGACCTTTTGGTCAGCTATGTGGCCTGGTCCAATCTGCACCTTCTCCTTTGTTATCTCTTGCCCCACCCCCACCTCACTTGCTTATAATCTGTGACTTTTCTAATATTTGTCAGTTCCGAAGAAGGGTCACTGACCCGAAACGTTAACTCTGCTTCTCTTTCCACAGATGCTGCCAGACCTGCTGAAAGAAACCTGGTTAGTGGGTTCTATTCTGGAAAAAATAGTGTATAGGATTGCCTGTATTAGTAAGTGAGAAAATTTTAAATAATATGTTGTGACCTGTGGAGAAGTGGGACTGAATTAACAGTGCACTCCTCCCACCTCGGTCATAACAGTGGTCAAGAGTAAACAAGTGTGTGGCAGCTGGAGGGGTGTTCTGCTCTCCCCCTAATCCTCCAGCGCACTCTCCGAGCTCTTGCTCTCTCTGTGCTCCTTCTTTCTCTGTGCTCCTGCTCTCTCTGTGCTCCTGCTCTCTCTGTGCTTCAGCTCTCTGCAGGTCCCCGGCTTTCTCCTGCTCCTTCCATGCTCCCGCTCACTCTGGGCTCCTGCTTTCTCCATGTTCTTACTGTCCCTGCACTCCTTTTTCCATACTCTGCTCTCTGCATGCTTTTTCTCTCACCATGGTGTGCTTCCCCATTGCTCCTGCTCTCCCTCTGCTCCCCTAGTGCTTTGTCTATGTTCTGTTCTCCCTGGGCTCCTGCTCTTTCTGGATGCTGCTCTCCATGCTCCTGCCCAAGAATAGACAGACTCTGCAATAAGAAGTAGGCACACCATCTTACTGGTTTCTGTAAGTCAATACCTGTTTTCTTAAAAGCATTATTAAAGTACGCTGTACATGCAGTGCCTTCATATTATGCGTATTATAAAGTAATATAATTTAGATGGGGGTCTGTGGTTACTAATCTGTTTGAAAAGGGGTCCTTCAACGAAAAAGGTTTGTGAACCACTGACTCAATAGAGGTGTTCAAAGCCATGAAGGGATAGAGTAAATAAGGAGGAACTTTTTCTAGTGGGAGATGGTCAGTAACCAGAGGTCACGGATTTAAGGTAATTGGCAAAAGATGAGACAAGGAGAATTTCTTTTACACAGCGACTGGTTATGATCTTGAATTCATTGCCTGAAAGGATGGTGAAAGCAAATTCAATTGTAACTTTCCAAAGGGAATTAGATAAATATATGAAAGTGGAAAATTTGCAGGGCTATGGCGAAAGGGCAGTGGAGTGGGACTAATTGATTGATCTTTCTAAGCTGATATAGATACGATAGGCCAAATAGCCTCCTTCTGTGCTGTATCATGCTATTATTCAATCTGTCCTTCTCTAGCATCTCCTGCAGATGCACTTCCAAAGCAACATCTTGTACTGGTATTATTTTACTTCTATAGCCATTTTTTTATGTTTACATTGAGAGTGACCATCAACTCTTTAAGAGCAACTGGAACCACTTAACCCGTCCCTGATCTCTGCATTCTCTCAGTGCATTACATGTTATGCATCAGAAGTGTTGCACATTTATTTAAATGAGTTAGTGCACTTTCAGCTCAGTAAAGCATGGGTGCAGGGATTGCCAAAAAAAGCAGTGATCCTGTAGCAATGTGCCTGCCCAGACCCTCTTTACAGGCACCTATGATATTTGAATCAATGCATTTCCATCATTCCGTCAAGCCCAATTTTACAATTTAATTATATTTCTATCCTTACAATTGGTACATTCTAAACTTTTCAAACATCATACAGCATTAGACAGCTTGAAGTGACACCAGTGCACTCTGAAATATGACCTGACAGTTTTACTTTGTAAGTGCTTTCAGAAGATGCTTTCTACCCATTCTGTATAGCATTTGCACCACTTTCATCACTGAAAAGCTAGAAAAGATAGTAATACTAGTAATTTATTAGCCGGTCTACTTCCTTTATTTTCATTTCTTGGAAAATCTTAATGGAATGACTGACAGTCAGACTCTTACAATTTCCATTAAATGTATTTAAATAACCTAGCCAGTGATGAGTAATTTTTAAATTCTATTTTAACTTCTTTAATATTTCACCATAAATGCTTTGAGTGCTTGTTAGTCACAGAATTAATCTTGATTTGTGTTTTTGTACTTTTAAATCATAGGCCAGGAAATTTCTTGGTGCAAACTAGACTAATACCTGGAATGGGCGGGTTGTCTTATGAGGAATGGTTGGACAGGCTAGGCTTGTATCTGCTGGAGTTTAGAAGAGAAAGTGGCAACTTTTGATTGAAACATATAAGATCTTGAGGGGTCTTGACAGGTTGGATGTGGAAAGGATGTTTCCACTTGTGGGAGAATCTAGACCTAGGGTTCACTGTTTAAAAATAAGGGGTTGCCCATTTAAGAGAGAGATGAGGAGAAACTTTTTCTCTCAGAAGGTCGTGAGTCTTTGCAACTCTCTTCCTCAAAAGGTGGTGGAAGCAAAGTCTTTGAATACTTTTAAGGCAGAGGTAGATAGATTCTTGATAAGCAAGGGAGTGAAAGGTTTTCGGGGGTAGGCGGGAATGTGGAGTAGAGGTCACAATCAAATCAGCCAAGATCTTGTTGAATGGTGGAGCAGGCTCGAGGGGCCAAATGGTCTACTCCAGCTCTTAATTTGTATGGTCGTATGTATCCCTCAGTGTTACTTGGCTGAAAGTGCAGTGAAACCCCAGTTTAGGCCATAAATGGGGTTTCTGCCATATTTCTGGCAAAGTGATGCCAGTGAGATGGAGCAGCTTTGAGGAATTTCCTGGCTATAATTTTTTCTTGGGACATCCTTTCTATTTACTATGTTGTCAATTTTATTTGTAATTCATAAGCCTGTTGAAAGGGCCACAATAAAAGCTAGATTTCTGTAAATATTTAAGTAGGATACTACATTTTGTAAAACCCAAATATCAGCTATGCAATCCCTCTATAAACAGCAACTTGAAAGCAAACAATAACTGTCTTTTGAGTTTTTTGTTTCCATTCATTTAAACCAGGTTGTCAAACATATATAGCCCTTCTTTCTGGCCCACTGGGAGCTCCTTCCTGGGTGCGGCTCTTTACATACCTGTGCCTTTAAATTTCGCACCACTCCATGACATCAGCACCCCTTCCCAGAGATGCAGCCTTCTTCACATCTATGCCCCTACCACAATCGCACCCCGCACCACTCAAGTGTGACCAGAATTAGGACTGCGGTGGAGGCTACTGTGGGGGAGGGGGGGGCAGCAGATTGGGATTCAGTAGGGGTAGAAGATTGGGGCTCTGGAAATGGGGGTCGGGGAGCGAGGGTGTTGGAGCTGATTGGGATGAGGAGAGAAAGGAGCAGCAAGAGATTGGGGCAGAGAGGGGAATATCAGAAGATTGGGGCTCGGGCAGGGGGCGGATTGGGAATCTGTGGCCAGGCAGGAGACTGGAACAGAGAGGGGGATGTCTGGAGACTAGAACTCATGGAGGTAGAGGGATGAGAGATTGGGAGAGGGAGGGGGAGATAGATCGCAAAGGCGGTGGGACTGGGGGCTCAAAGACTGGGAAATAGGGGTTGGGGTTGGTTTTGGGGTTCAGGGATGAATGGGGGAATGTGTTACGGAAGTTGGTTGGGGGGGCAGAGAGAGAAACAGAGGGTTGAGGGATTGGGGTTGGGCAGAGAAAGAGGACTAGGAAATGGATTGGGGTTGTATGGGTGTGGTGCCCAGCATTTCCTGCAGAGCCAGGAGCAGCAGCAACTATGAGTGCGAGAGGCAATGAAAGAGAGACAGTGAAGGTGTGAGAAAAACCTGGGGTCTTTATTGTGGCTAAACAGTGAAAGATTGTTTCTACTGGTGGGCGAAATGAGGGACAAGGATACAGAGAATGAGGATACTCACTACATGCAGGGAGTGCATGCCCTGATTTTACATCACAAGCTCCAATAAATGCAGAAGTGATGTGCAGAAGAAGAGTACGGGCTGGCAGCAGCCCACTGTAATGCTGTAGAACTGCGAGAAGCACTCCTGCTCCTCCATGCTCCACTGAAGGCAAGGTAAAGAAAAACACTCCCTATAATTTCTTAGTTCAGTTCACTGTCGTGCTCAAAATAAATAGATGGATCTTGCACAGCCCAGGTTACACCTAGTTTTTCATGCATTTTGCAGAAGTGTCCTGAAATAGTGTAAGATCTTTCTTTGCTTGAAATCAGGTTTGGATCAACTTAAATCTGCAACCACCAAGTTGCCATGCAGATTAAGTGCCAGACCTCCTGCCCAGAAATTGAACGACATTGCACCAGTTTTAAGCCCAGAAAATGGGCAAAATGCTACTAATTTCTACCTGATTGGGAATTTTAACATGGACCAGCATGTGGATTAATGTGCAGATAAGAGGTTAAAGTGGCAGAAAATGTGAGTGTGTCGGGAAGCCGGCTCCAATGTGCCAACTTCCGCCTTTAACTCAGGCGCATTGGACTTGTTGTGCAGAACCCCCTCGGAAAAGGCAGCTAACGATTTAAATATTGTAACCATTCAATTGCAGTGATATTTAACCCAGTTTCAAACTTAGCTGCGTAACCATGGGTTTCCTGGGCTTCCCAAATCTTGCCGTTTAAACCAAAGTGAGAACACAACAGCAATTCATAGGGCTCATTAAAAGTCACGCAAATACCCCAATAAATTTTCTGCAATCACAGCAACTTTCTTCCGCACTAGGATTTGTTCACAGAACTTTGGCTGAGAGTTTGCTTTCTACATTTCCGAGGTTTTGTGAATCAGATCAGGGTGCATGGCACCTTGGTTGTCTTAGATTGGATAAGGAGCAATATAACAATCAGCAGCAGCTGACTGTTTGCAAACCGACAGCTGGACTGCAACATCTGTCTTTAACAAGGAAGAAGGTGCTGCTGGAGTCATAGTGAATAAGGACATAGCTGAGATACTGGATGGGTGAAAAATTGATAAAGATGAGTTATTGGGTGGGCTGGCAGTACTAAATTTGATAAGCCACCAGGACTGAATGGGATGGATCCAATGATGTTGAGGGAAGTAAGGGCAGAAATTGCGTAAGTGCGGGCCATAATCTTCTAATCGTCCTCAGGTGGTGTCAGAGGACTGGAAAATTGCAAATGTTACACCCTTATTCAAAAAAGGGTGTATGGGTAAACCCAGCAGCTACAGGTCAGTCAGTTTAACCTCAATGGTGGGAAAGCTTTTAGACATGATAATCCAAGACAAAATTAAGTGTCACTTGGACAAGTGTAGATTAATTGGGAAAATCAGCACAGATTTGTTAAAGGCAAATCATGCTTAACCAACTTGATTATTTTTTATACTTTCACGGGATGTGTGCGTCGCTGGCTAGGCCAGCATTTATTACCCATTCCTAATCACCTTCTTGAACTGCTGCAGTCCATGTATTGCAGGCACACCCACAGTGATATTAGGAAGGGAGTTCCAGGATTTTGACCCAGTGACAGTAAAGAAATGGCAATATAGTTCCAAGTCAGGATGGTGTGTGGCTTGGAGGGGAACTTGCAGCTGGTGGTGTTCCCAAGCTTCTACTGCCCTTGTCCTTCTAAGTGATAAGAGGTCATGGGTTTGGAAGGTGCTGTCGAAGGAGCCTTGGTGAGTTGTTGCAGTGCATCTTGTCCTTGGTACACACTGCTGCCACTGTGCGCCAGTGATGGAGGAAATGAATGTTGAAGGTTGTGGATGGAGTGCCAATCAAGTGGGCTGCTTTGTCCTGGATGGTGTCGAGCTTCTTGGGTGTTGTTGGAGCTGCACCCATCCAGGCAAGTGAAGAGTATTCCATCACGCACCTGACTTGTGCCTTGTAGATGGTGGACAGGCTTTGGGGAGTCTGGAGGTGAGTTATTCGCCGCAGAATTTCCAGCCTCTGACCTGCTATTGTAGCCACAGTACTTATATGGCTGGTTCTGTTCAGTTTCTGGTCAATAGTAACCCCCAGGATATTGATGGTGGGGGATTCAGTGATTGTACTGCCATTGAATGTCAACGGGAGATGGTTAGATTCTTTCTTGTTGGAGATGGTCATTGCCTGGCACTTGTGTGGTGCAAATGTTACTTGCCACTTATCAGCCCAAGCCTGAATGTTGTCCAGGTCTAGACTGAGTTTTTTGATGATGTGACAGAGAGGTTTGTGAGAGTAATGCGGTTGATGTGGTCTATATGGACTTCCAAAAGGCATTTGAGAGTGCCACATAATAGGCTTGCCAGCAAATTTGAAGCCAATGGAATAAAAGGGACAGTGCAGCATGAATACAAAATTGGCTGAATGACAGGAAACACAGAGTAATGATGAACAGTTGTTTGTCAGACTGGAGGAAGGGTCGGTGCTAGGTCCACTGTTTTTTATATATATATTAATGACCTAGACTTGGATATACATGGCACAATTTCAAAATTTGCAGATGACACAAAACTTGGAAGTACTGGGGAATAGTGGTAGTCTTTAAGAAGACTGTTACTGGACTAGTAATCCAGAGGCCTGGACTAATGCTCCAGGGATCTCAGTTTAAATCCCACCATGGCATCTGGGGGAATTTAAATTCAATTATTTAATAAACCTGGGACAAAATGCCAGTCTCATTAATAATGATCATGAAACTACTGATTGTCATAAAAACCCATCTGGTTCACTAATGTCCTTCAGGGGAGGAAAACTGCCATCCTTACCTGGTCTGCCCTACTCATGACTCCAGCTCCACAGCAATGTGATTGACCCTTAACTGCCTTCTGAAATGGCCTAGCAAGCTACTCAGTTGTATCAAACCACTTGATGAGGAGGATGATCATGAAAAATCAAAACTTACAGTGAGAGTACCTACCCCACATGGAGTGCAGCGGTTCAAGAAGGCGGCTCACCACCACCTTCTCAAGGGCAATTAGGAATGGGCAATAAATGCTGGCCCGGCCAGTGAGGCTTACATCCAAAAATGAATTGAAAAAAAATTAATATGGACAGGCTGGGGGAATGGGTGGTCCTGGGGCAGATGCAATTTAACGCAGAGAAATGTGAATTGATACGTCTTGGTAGGAAGAAGGAGGAGAGGCAAATATAAACTAAGGGATACAATTCTAAAGGAATGCAGGAACAGAGAGACCTGGAGGTATATGTGCACAAATCAGTGAAGGTGGTAGGGTAGGTTAAGAAAGTGGTTAAAAAGGCTTACGGGATCCTGGGCTTTATGACGAGAAGCATAGAGTACAAAAACAAGGAGGTTATGATGAAATAAGAACAGAAAATGCAGGGAATACTCAGCAGGTCAGGCAGCATCTGTGGAGAGGGAAACAGAGCTAACGGGCTAAATTTATCCGGATAGCAGAAGCGAGATTGGAAGTGTGGGGGGGGGGGGGGGGGGGTGGGGGCCGAAAAATCGGAAGGGGATGCGCTCGCCCAGAAAGCCGACCTCATGACGGCAGGAAAGTTCCAAGGCGGGGTTGCCACTAGGACATGGCAAGATTGTAATTTGAATTGCTGAACAGGTACTTAGTATGCATTTGTATGGACCTCACTCCGATTTATGAAGGGTTTTGAGTTTAATTAGAATTAGAATTAGAATATTACAGCGCAGTACAGGCCCTTCGGCCCTCGATGTTGCGCCGAGCTGTGAAACCATCTGACCTACACTATTCCATTTTCATCCATGTGTCTATCCAATGTCCACTTAAATGCCCTTAAAGTTGGCGAATCTACTACTGCTGCAGGCAGGGCATTCCACGCCCTTACTACTCTCTGAGTAAAGAAACTACCTCTCACATCTGTCCTATATCTATCACCCCTCAACTTGAAGCTATGTCCCCTCGTGTTTGCCATCACCATCCGAGGAAAAAGACGCTCACTATCCACCCTATCTAACCCTCTGATTATCTTATATGTCTCTATTAAGTCACCTCTCCTCCTCCTTCTCTCCAACGAAAACAACCTCAAGTCCCTCAGCCTTTCCTCGTAAGACCTTCCCTCCATACCAGGCAACATCCTAGTAAATCTCCTCTGCACCCTTTCCATAGCTTCCACATCCTTTCTATAATGCGGTGACCAGAACTGCACGCAATACTCCAGGTGCGGTCTCACCAGAGTCTTGTACAGCTGCAGCATGACCTCGTGGCTCCGAAACTCGACCCCCCTACTAATAAAAGCTAACACACCATATGCCTTCTTGACAGCCCTATTAACCTGGTTAGCAACCTTCAGGGATTTATGCACCTGGACACCAAGATCTCTCTGCTCATCTACACTAACAAGAATCTTCCCATTAGCCCAGTACTCTGCATTCCTGTTACTCCTTCCAAAGTGAATCACCTCACACTTTTCCGCATTAAACTCCATTTGCCATCTCTCAGCCCAGCTCTGCAGCCTATCTATGTCTCTCTGTACCCTACAACATCCTTCGGCACTATCCACAACTCCACCGACCTTAGTGTCATCTGCAAATTTACTAACCCACCCTTCTACACCCTCTTCCAGGTCATTTATAAAAATGACAAACAGCAATGGCCCCAAAACAGATCCTTGCGGTACACCACTAGTAACTAAACTCCAGGATGAACATTTGCCATCAACCACCACCCTCTGTCTTCTTTCAGCTAGCCAATTTCTGATCCAAAGCTCTAAATCACCTTCAACCCCATACTTCCGTATTTTCTGCAATAGCCTACCGTGGGGAACCTTATCAAACGCCTTACTGAAATCCATATACACCACATCCACTGCTTTACCCTCATCCACCTGTTTGGTCACCTTCTCGAAAAACTCAATAAGGTTTGTGAGGCACGACCTACCCGTCACAAAACCGTGCTGACTATCTCTAATGTACTTATTCTTTTCAAGATGATTATAAATCCTGTCTCTTATAACCTTTTCCAACATTTTACCCACAACCGAAGTAAGGCTCACAGGTCTATAATTACCAGGGCTGTCTCTACTCCCCTTCTTGAACAAGGGGACAACATTTGCAATCCTCCAGTCTTCCGGCACTATTCCTGTCGACAATGACGACATAAAGATCAAGGACAAAGGCTCTGCAATCTCCTCCCTAGCTTCCCAGAGAATCCTAGGATAAATCCCATCTGGCCCAGGGGACTTATCTATTTTCACACTTTCCAAAATTGCTAACACCTCCTCCTTGTGAACCTCAATCCCATCTAGCCTCGTAGCCTGAATCTCAGTATTCTCAACAACATTTTCTTTCTCTACTGTAAATACTGACGCAAAATATTCATTTAACACTTCCCCTATCTCCTCTGATTCCACACACAACTTCCCACTACTATCCTTGATTGGCCCTAATCTAACTCTAGTCATTCTTTTATTCCTGATATACCTATAGAAAGCCTTAGGGTTTTCCCTGATCCGATCCACCAATGACTTCTCGTGTCCTCTCCTTGCTCTTCTTAGCTCTCCCTTTAGATCCTTCCTGGCTAGCTTGTAGCTCTCAAGCACCCTAACTGAGCCTTCACGTCTCATCCTACCATAAGCCTTCTTCTTCCTCTTGACAAGCGCTTCAACTTCTTTAGTAAACCACGGCTCCCTCGCACGACAACTTCCTCCCTGCCTCACAGGTACATACTTATCAAGGACACGCAGTAGCTGCTCCTTGAATAAGCTCCACATTTCGATTGTTCCCATCCCCTGCAGTTTCCTTCCCCATCCTACGCATCCTAAATCTTGCCTAATCGCATCATAATTTCCTTTCCCCCAGTTATAATTCTTGCCCTGCGGTATATACCTGTCCCTGCCCATCGCTAAGGTAAACCTAACCGAATTGTGATCACTGTCACCAAAGTGCTCACCTACATCTAAATCTAACACCTGGCCGGGTTCATTTCCCAGTACCAAATCCAATGTGGCATCGCCCCTGGTTGGCCTGTCTACATACTGTGTCAGAAAACCCTCCTGCACACACTGGACAAAAACTGACCCATCTAAAGTACTCGAACTATAGTATTTCCAGTCGATATTTGGAAAGTTAAAGTCCCCCATAACAACTACCCTGTTACTCTCACCCCTGTCGAGAATCATCTTCGCTAATAAATGGTGCAGGGGGATCAGGTGCCTTCTGATCCCCACCTGGTTAAAAGTGATGGTACCGAGACGAGGCCTCAGTGCCGCCCTGGGAAAGCAGCCATGAGGAGCACTGGATGATTGCAGGAAGGGAAACAGAGGGGTGGCGGCTATTGCCTGACAGCGGAGCAGCTCTCATGACAAACGTGGGTGTATGGAGGCTGCAGCCCTCTCGACAAGCGTGGGTGCAGGGAGGCTGCAGCCCTCACGGCAAGCGTGGGCTTTGTCTCCGGAGGTGGGCTCTCTGCAAGGCTGGGCCCTGAGGGACATTAGCCTGTGTTCAGAGGGGAGTGGCAAGGGGAAAGTTCCAAAGGCCACGGCCTCTTTCCAGGGACAGCGCATAGGAGGGGGAGCAACCAGCTGGCATGGGTCTCATACGCCCAGTCTTTTTAGAACCACAAGCTGCGCAGCAGTGACTCAGAGGGAAGTAGGCCAGGCAGCAGCTGGGCAAACTGGTGAAGATAGACTAGGGGAGCCACAACAGCCGGCCGGACTAAGAAGGGTATATCTGCAGCACAGAGTGTACTGGACTTGCTTCAACCACCTCCAAATGTCCGCGCAGCAGTGTCAGTGAAGACTGAAGCTCTCTGGGGAGGCTGTCACTTGTGCGCTATGCTGCCGGATGAACTGCAACCCATGTGCTTGGTGGACACCCAATGCCCATGGGCCTGAAGATCACCTGGGCATTCAAGTTTTACGCCTCTGGCTGTTTCCAGGGATCCACTGGGGAAATGTGTGGGGTCTCCCAGGCAGCAGCCCACCGTGGCATCAAGGAGGTAACCAATGCCTTGTTCAAGGGGGGCTGGCAACTATGTGTGGGGTGGGACCACACTGGACAGACAGACAAAGGGGGGGCATCAGATTCAGAGCCATCGCTGAATCTCCACATGTGCAATGTGTCATTAATTGCACTTATGTAGCCATCAAGGCTCCCACAGAGCAACCAGCCGCCTTCATCAACAGGAAGGGTTTCCATTCCATTAATGTTCAACTGGTCTGCGACCACCGAAGCGTTTCCTGCAGATGTGCCTGCTTCCCGGGAAGCAGCCACAGCACCTACACACTTCGACAGCCCCAGGTGCCAAAGCTTTTCCAGACCCCCTTCACCTTCCAGGATAGATCCTCGGGGACAAGGGCCACCCATTGATGACTGTGAGGAATCCATTCACTGCAGCAGAGGAGAGGTACAACACCTGCAAAAAAGTCCACCTGAGTGTCCATCGAGCAGGCCATTGGGCTGGTGAAAGTGAGGTTCTGGAACCTGGATCAATCTGGTGGAGCCCAACAGTATGCCCCAGCGAGGGTCTGACCTATCATGGTGGTCTGCTGTGCTTTGCACAATCTAACACTGCAGAGGGGGAAGGCTTTACATCCAGAGGACATGATCGAGTGCCACTGCTGCTGGGCAGGCAACACAGGATGATGAAGCCCTTGAATGGTGAGGGCCATTGAGAGATGTGCAAAGGAGGCTCGGGACAATCTCATACATACCCGGTTCCTGTCACCATGATGCTCCTTCCAAGTGAACTCAATAAAGACTCACCTCACTGTAGTCCACGTGTTGCCTCTTTCCTATCGCACTCCCACATCTTGTGCCCAGGCTCACCAGGCGCACTCATAGAGCTGAGAAGGTTACCGACTGTACGCAGCTTGCCTCTGTACTGGCAGCTCATTGAGGGAGCACATGTGAAGGTGGCATTTGACAAGGCAGCATGGAAAATATGAGAAATTCTCAACAATGAAAGTGACTGCCATTTATTGAAATGTTCACAATACCCAATAACAAGACCGATTTGTACACACCTGTGAAACCCCAAGTGCGTCTAGCTGCTCTTCTTCATGCACTTCTGTAAGCTTCTATGAAGTGGTCTCCCCTGTTGTGGCAGCTGAGGTGAAGGCAGGCTGCAGAACACACTGCCTCGTGGCCTGGGATGACTTTGATGGGCATCCTTTGCCTGTTTGAGGCCTGGAGGGCCCTGCCTGGCTCTTATCTCTTTCTGCAACTTCAGCATGTTCTGTGCTGCTGACACCAGAGGCTCATCATCAGTCCAGGGCTCAGCATGGGCCTGGCCTCCCACAGACCTCCGACAGTCGGTGGCCTCACCTGTCTCGGCCTCTGTCAGCTGCTCGGATGTGTGTGTGGTGCTGTCACCCGCTTGTGACCCTGCATCTCAGCCCAAGCGCATACCCACTGGTATGACAGCATCTACGCTGGTGGATGGTGCAGGGAAACAGTGTGATAGTGCACCATCTGAGGATTCTTCCTCCATGTCCTCAGAGAACGACAGGATTCCAGTGGCACCAGCAGATGATTTTCCATCCAAGGTTCCACAACGCGCATGAGAAAACACAAATATTTAGGGGTTCTGCTGCATGGATCTGGCTATGCCAACCATGCGTGATGTCGTTCCCTAGAAGGGTGATTGCGGGCACATGAACATAATACCTCCTCACTCTCTTGGGTGGACACTCCAATCTCTCTGTCTGTTATGGATCAGTCGCCCTGGGAGCCCACTAATTCCAGGGCCATCTCCTCTGCCGGGGTCAGTTCTCGGAAATCCAGGATCCCACCTCCAGTCTTCACCCTTTTCTGAGTGTTGTGGGCCATTTTCTCCTGCAAGCAAAAAGAGGGACACTGTTAGTCTTCCCACAGAGACCAGCTGGAGACTTGTTCTGTTTTCAGCCCTCGGCCCTTGATCGGGGCTTCTGAATGCCTCCTCATGTGGGGTCTCAAGGGACGTTCGGGGGGGGGGTCAAGCTAGGCCAAAAGGCCAGCTGTCACAGATCTGAAACACTGGGCTGAACTTTATCAGCTTGTCATGGTTCCCAGCGACGGCACTGGATGAAGGTGTCATCGCCGCATGTTATGTATGCAGCTGGCCAAACACGATCACACAGGAGGCACAGGGCCCATCCCATTGGAGGATGGGGACAGGCAACAAGGCTGAGATATATGAAAGTGCCGGGGCCATATTTAAAGCACTGTCAGCCCTGCTTGAACTGCTGCTTTACTTAGTGAGTTTGATCCTGCTTTGCCTTTGTGTTGCTGTGCTGCTGACTCCCCCCAGGCTGGGGCCCCTGTGCTGTTGACTGTTTACCCTGTGCTGATGTGGTACTGACACCCCTGACTGTAGACCCTCTGCTGCTGTGGTACTTACAACCCTGGCTAGAGGCCCTGTGCAGCTGACACCCCTGGCTGGAGACCCTGTACTGCTGGTACTCCTGGCTGGAGACCCTGCAGATTCACCTCCAGGCTGTAAGGGAAAGGCAGGAGCTCCTCTTCCCAAGAGACGGCAGGAAGAAACCATTCTGCCTGACCAAGCTAGTCTGGATGGAGATTGCAGAGGACATCAGCCACCATGAGGTCACCCTCCGAAATGGCGTCAGGTGCCACAAGAGGGTCAATGTCCTCCTTCACACCGCCAAGGTTGGTCCATCTTTGGGCCTTGCATATGGCCATGTGGGAGAGAGCGTGACATGGTTAGGGAATGATTTCAAAGAGGGTGGCAAGGGGCTGAGGCAACAGCACATTCATGTCAGATGCATCTGCATTAGTCTCAGCTGACGGTGCTATCGGCACCTCATCACCTGCCCCCATCCTCCAGTGGGATGGGCCCTACTCCTCCTGCATTCAAATGGGCTGGTCAGTGCATGATCGCGGTTGGCCAGCTGCATATTTAATGCGCGCCAATGACACCCTCATCTGGTGCCGTCACCAGAAACCAGGATGAGCTGATCAAATTCAGCCCAATGCTTCAGATCTGTGACAGGAACAGATTTCTGATGAAAGGTCACAGACCTGAAATGTTAACTCTGTTTCGCTTTCCATAGATGCTGCCAGACCTGCTGAGTATTTCCAGCATTTTCTGTTTTTATTTCAGATCTCCAGCATCCGCAGTATTTTGCTTTTGTATTAGAAGTTATGATGAGACTTTATAGAACATTGGTTCAGTCTCAACTGGAGTTCTGGGCACTGCACTTTGGAAGGATGTGAAGGTACTAGGGAGGATGTAAAAAAGATTTATGAGAATGTTTCCATGGATGAGGGACTTCAGTTATGTGGATAGGTTGAAGAAGTTGTGGTTCTTCTTAGAGAAGGTTGAGAGGATATTTAATAGAGGTGTTCAAAATCTTGAGGGGTCTGGATAGAATAGATAGAGAGAAATTGTTCCCTTTGGCAGAAGGGTTGAGAACCAGAGAGAACAGAGTTAAAGTGATTGGCATAAGAACCAAAGGCGACGTAAGGAAAAACATTTTTACATAGTAAGTGGTTAGGACCTGGAATGTCCTGTCTGAAAGGGTGGTACAGGGAGGTTTAATCGTGGCTTTCAAAACAGAATTGGAAAAGCACTTGAAAAGAAAAAAATTGCAGGCATACAGGGTAAGAGCAGGGGAGTGGGACTATTTAAGGAGGAACAAGGCGCAGAGCACACATTGTCTACGGACGAATCTGAGGAGGAGGACGATGTTGACATCAATACAGCACCATTTTCTCGCCTTGCTGCTAGGCATGCCCTTATTAATGTAAGGTTCAGTTGGCTGCCACTACAGGACAAATGTAAGAAGTACAATCAATGTCCACTTAACCATCACCTCCACCTATACTACTGACACATAACAGTCCTGCAAGCAACCAACCAAGTACCCATTGCACATGCCCCCAATGGTGTCTCTAAATTCATGTCTTCCCATTCATCATCAAGCAACTGAAAAGGCAACTTGCGATCCAGCAACCAAGAATGGGTAACATGGAAAGTGGTGCAAAGTAATAAATTTTATGTGATTCTACAAAAGAATGGAAACTTCACAGCATAACATTTTCTCATACACCAATGTTCATACCCTTGGTAAACTATAAAGGTTTACTCTTTTCCAACCACTGCTATTTGGTGTAACCCCTGTAGATCCCTGCTTCGACTGCTGAGATACTCTTGGCTGACATCCTCAGAGTTTGGAGCCCAGGAGGGGCAGACTTGGCTATCAACAGAGGAGGCATCATGTCATGTACTGGCTGGGGGAGCAGTGTGGGGTGTGCAACAGGTGAGTAGTGCAAGTGCTTTGAGTTGAGTCCCTGCTTCCATGTCGCCTTTCGCCATCATCCCTCTCTTGGGCCAGCTGCACTTCACTGCTACCACTATGCTGGAGAGCAGTTTGGTGCAGATCAGTGAAATGCTATAAATCAATGCAAATGTATTTGACATCCTATTTAAGGTGGTAGACATATTGGCATCCAGAGTTTGCATGGCTGTGGTCAAAGTCTGCACGGACTCATCTAATTGCCAAGATTAATGTTCCATAGAATTGGCCTCTCTCACCACGGAAGAGGACATCACCACAATACCAGGGACGGTGGTATAGTGGTAATGATACTGGTCTAGTAATCCAGAGGCCTGGACTAATGCTCTGGAGACATGAGTTCAAATCCCACTATGGTAGCTGTGGGGGATTTAAATTCAATGAATTAATAAATCTGGAATAAAATACTGGTCTCATTCATAATGATCATGAAACTGTCATAAAAACCCATCTGGTTCACTCGTGTCCTCAAGCGAGGAAATCTGTTGTCCTTACCTGGCCTACATATTACTCTAGACCCACAGCAATGTGGTTGACTCATAACTAACTTCTGAAATGGCCTAGAAAGCCACTCAGTTATTGGTGGCTCACCACCACCTGCTCAACGGCAATTAGGGATGGCAAATAAATGCTGGCCCTGCTAGTGATGCTCACATCCCAAGAAGAAATTAAAAAAAACCTCTGACATTAAAAAACTCAAGCTTCAAAAAGACTCCATCATTCTCTCTGCAATCATGTACAGTGTGATTGGAAGGCCTGTCAGTAGATTACAGATTTTCTGCTGCCCCTCAATGGCTATCATTTTCATCGATGCCCCCAGGGTACAGCATCTGTATCCAGCTGAACAAAGCTTAGAGAGGGCCAAGGACTCTGTTTCCTTTTTCTCAATTACGAACTGTGAGTTACCAGGCATAAACCTAACTGTTTAACTGGACCCACTGAAGGGAGTCTCTGCACTGGTACATGGTAAGCATGAGTGCCATGACAGTGCACTCTCAGAAGGAATCAGCTCCTCTGAGGATTCATCAGCCCCAAAGTCCATCGACTGCTGCTGCACACTTGAAGTCGATGGTGGAGAGGAAACATATAAGTTAGTACTGGCAAGGTAAGAATGTTGAAGCTTATCATTATCATATTTCATTCGCTGCTGAAATCAATTCACATGGCTTGGTGATCTGTGACATGTGTGTGCATTATATTTGATCCCATCACTTGGTAGCTGGGAGGACCCATCCCCAATGGCCAGGAATGCTGACATTCCACTGATCTTCAGTGCTACCTCCTTACCATTTGTTAGTTGTGAGATTTGTGGATCATCTCCAGTTTTTTTCTCTCTCCCTAATGTTTTGCGTTGTCTGCTACAACGGGGGAAAGAGCAGACCTGTGAGACACCAGTGCTCCCTTTAAAATGTAGTTGTTGTGCGTGGCCTGGTTTTTTCAGTGTGCGGTCCCTTTAAATGTTCCGGTGTGGCTGCACACACACATTATTTCTCTCAGAACACAGCCTGCATGGTACCTTTCAGGCTACTGTGCGGTGGTGCATCCGCGCAGCTTAGCGGGAACATTATTCGTGACTGTAACGATGTGCTTACATGAGGAATGAAGTGCATTGGGTGAGCGTCTGTATCAGGAAGAGGCATGAAATTGCATATGGATGACAGTGCATGGCAATGGTCAATGGATATGGGATATTGCGTAGGAAGAGAAGGATGAGTGTGTGAGAACATAGAACATAGAACATAGAACATAGAAAATACAGCACAGAACAGGCCCTTCGGCCCACGATGTTGTGCCGATCCTTTGTCCTCTGTCAAGGACAATTTAATCTATACCCCATCATTCTCCTTTATCCATATACCTATCTAAAAGCCGTTTGAAAGTCCCTAAAGTTTCTGACTCAACAACTTCCCCAGGCAAGGCATTCCATGCCCCGACCACTCTCTGGGTAAAGAACCTTCCCCTGACATCCCCCTTATATCTCCCACCCTTCACCTTAAATTTATGACCCCTTGTAACGCTTTGCTCCACCCGGGGAAAAAGTTTCTGACTGTCTACCCTATCTATTCCCCTGATCATCTTATAAACCTCTATCATGTCACCCCTCATCCTTCTCCGTTCTAATGAGAAGAGGCCTAGAATGTTCAGCCTTTCCTCGTAAGACTTATTCTCCATTCCAGGCAACATCCTGGTAAATCTCCTCTGCACCCTCTCCAAGGCTTCCACATCCTTCCTAAAATGAGGCGACCAGAACTGCACACAGTACTCCAAATGAGGCCTTACCAAGGTCCTGTACAGCTGCATCATCACCTCACGGCTCTTAAATTCAATCCCTCTGCTAATGAACGCTAACACCCCATATGCCTTCTTCACAGCCCTATCCACTTGAGTTGCAACTTTCAACGATCTATGCACATAGACCCCAAGGTCTCTCTGCTCCTCCACATGCCCAAGAACCCTACCGTTAACCCAGTATTTTGCATTCGTGTTTGTCCTTCCAAAATGGACGACCTCACACTTTTCAGGGTTAAACTCCATCTGCCACTTTTCAGCCCAGCACTGCAACCTATCCAAGTCCCTTTGCAGACGACAATAGCCCTCCTCGGTATCCACAACTCCACCAACCTTTGTATCATCTGCAAATTTACTGACCCACCCTTCGACTTCCTCATCCAAGTCGTTAATAAAAATCACAAACAGGAGAGGACCCAGAACTGATCCCTGTGGCACGCCACTGGTAACTGGGCTCCAGGCTGAGTATTTACCATCTAAGACCACTCTCTGCCTTCTATCAGTTAGCCAATTCTTAATCCAACTGGCCACATTCCCCACTATCCCATGCCTCCTGACTTTCTCCATAAGTCTACCATGGGGGACCTTATCAAATGCCTTACTAAAATCCATGTACACCACATCCACTGGTTTACCCTCATCCACTTGCTTGGTCACCTGCTCAAAGAATTCAATCAGGCTTGTGAGGCAAGACCTACCCCTCACAAAACCGTGCTGACTGTCCCGAATCAAGCAGTGTCTTTCCAGATGCTCAGAAATCCTATCCCTCAGCACCTTTTCCATCAACTTGCCTACCACCGAAGTAAGACTAACTGGCCTGTAATTCCCAGGGTTGTTCCTATTCCCTTTCTTGAACAGGGGCACAACATTTGCCACCCTCCAATCACCTGGTACCACCCCCGTCAACAGAGAAGATGAAAAGATCATTGCCAGCGGCTCTGCAATTTCATCCCTTGCTTCCCATAACATCCTTGGATATACCCCGTCAGGCCCGGGAGACTTGTCTATCTTCAAGTTATTCAAAAACCCCAACACATCTTCCCTCCTAACGAGCACTTCCTCGAGCTTACCAGTCTGTTTCACACCGTCCTCTTCAGTAATACACCCCTTCTCATTCGTAAATACCGAAGAGAAGTACTCATTCAAAACCTCACTTATCTCTTCCGGCTCAACACACAGTCTCCCGCTATTGTCCTTGACCGGACCTACGGTCCCCCTAGTCATCCTCATATTTCTGACATACGCGTAAAAGGCCTTGGGGTTTTCTTTTATCCTACCCGCCAAGCATTTTTCATGCCCTCTCTTAGCTCTCCTAATCCCTTTCTTCAGATCCTTCCTGGCCATCTTGTATCCCTCCAGAGCTATGCCTGTGCCCTTTTTCCTCAACCTTATATACGCATCCTTCTTCTTCCTAACAAGACTCTCAACCTCTCTTGTCAACCACGGTTCCCTCACATGACCATCCCTTCCCTGTCTGACAGGGACATGCTTATCAATGGCCCCTACTATCTGCTCCTTGAAAAAGTTCCACATTTCGACCGTGCCCTTCCCTGCCAGCATATGCTCCCAACTTATGCTCCTCAGTTCCTGCCTGACAGCATCATATCTACCCTTCCCCCAATTGTAAACCTTGCCCTGTTGCACATACCTATCCCTCTCCATTACCACAGTGAATGCTACAGAATTGTGATCACTATCTCCAAAGTGCTCGCCCACCAACAGCTCTATCACTTGCCCTGGTTCATTACCTAGTACCAAATCCAATATTGCCTCCCCTCTGGTCGGGCAGTCTACATACTGAGTCAGAAAAGCTTCCTGGACATACTGCACAAACACTACCCCATCCAAACTATTCGATCTAAAGAGTTGCCAATCAATATTTGGGAAGTTGAAATCCCCCATAATTACTACCCTGTGACTTCTGCTCCTTTCCAAAATCTGTTTCCCAATCTGCTCTTCCACCTCCCTGCTGCTATTGGGGGGCCGATAGAAAACTCCCATCAAGGTGACTGCTCCTTTCCTGTTCCTGACCTCAACCCACAGTGCCTCAGTCGGCAGATCCTCCTCGAAAATTCTTTCAGCAGTTGTTACACTATTTCTAACTAACAATGCCACCCCCCCACCTCTTTTACCACCATTCCTAATCTTATGAAAACATCTATAACCAGGTACCTCCAAGAACCATTCCTCCCCCTCACCTATCCACGTTTCAGTGATGGCCACAACATCGTAGTCCCAAGTGCCCATCCACGCCTTCAATTCACTCACCTTATTCCTGATGCTTCTTGCGTTGAAGTATACGCACTTTAACCCTTCTCCGTGCCCATCTGTCCTCCGCGACAGTGCTACCTTCCCCAATACCTCACTACACTCTTTGTCTTTCTGAGTGGACCCACTGGTCCCTGGACTACAAGTCCGGTTCCCATCCCCCTCCCAAACTAGTTTAAACCCTCCCGAACAGTACTAGCAAACCTCCCTCCCAGGATATTGGTGCCCCTCTGGTTCAGAAGTGATGTGATGGCAAGGAAGAGCAGGAGGCTGAGAGTGGATGATACACACAGCAGGATGTAGGTGAATAAACTTACTTTTCCTGGCCTGCTTAGGTCATTAAAGCACTTCCTGCACTGACTCCTCGAGCTTGGCACAATTGTCCTGCTACTGACCTCCTGGCCAACCTACATCCACACCTTCTTTGCAGCAGGGTTTTTTCCTCCTATTGCCGGGGAAGTGCACCCAGCAGTACATCAAGGGAGTTGCCATTATAGCACAGCATTGCCCTTGACCATCCTGAATCCATTCTGAAAGGTCTTTCTCTCCTGCTTCCAGCTCCCAACTCCTCCAAATTTCAACAGAAAGTGCTGGAATTACTCAGCACGTCAGGCAGCATCTGGAGAGAGAAACAGAGTTAACGTTTCAGGTCTGTGACCTTTCGTTTACTCTGTTTCTCTCTCCACAGATGCTGCTTGACCTGCTGAGTAATTCCAGCATTTTCTGTTTTGATTTCAGATTTCCGGCATCCGCAGCATTTTGCTATTATCCTCCAAATTTCATCTTGGGTCCTTTAAATATTTCAGTTGCGATCACACCATGCAGGTCTGCACCACACTTATTGCCACACTTTCAACATCAAACCTGGAAGTAAGGTTCATGCATTAAAAAGACACAGACATAACTGAAATAAAATAAAAGCAAAATACTGTAGATGCTGGAAATCGGAAATAAAAACAGAAAATGCTGGAAAAACTCAGCAGGTCTGGCAACATCTGTGCAGAGAGAAGCAGAGTTAACGTTTCAGGTCAGTGACCCTTCTTCAGTACTGGCAGATATAAGAAATGTAAAAGATTTTAAGCAATTAAAGTGGGGTGGGACAAGAGATAACAAAAGAGAAGGTATTGATAGGACAAGGTCACAGAATAGCTGACCAGAAGGTCATGGAGCAAAGGCAAACAATATGTTAATGGTGTGCTGAAAGACAAAGCATTAGTACAGATAGGGTGTTAATGGACTGAGAACTGAACAGCCAAAAGCACAATTATGAAATAAAGTGGGTAGGCACAGTAGAAACAAACTGAACAAACTAAAATAAAATGAACACAAAAAAGAAAAGAAAAAAGAAAAAATAACTAAAGATAAAAGTAAAATGTGGGGTCCGTCATGCTTTGAAATGATTGAACTCAATATTTAGTCTGGCAGGCTGTAATGTGCCTAATCGGCAAATAAGATGCTGTTCCTTGAGCTTGCGTTGATGTTCACTGGAACACTGCAGCAATCCCAGGACAGGAATTGATTTCCAAGTTTCCCAACAGCTCCTGCACCTGCCCCCATCATGTCTCACAGTTATCTAGACAAATATGTCCAAATATTTTGTTAATGAGGTCCACACCAAATGCCAGGACGTCAGAACATCAGGTTCAGCTTGTAAATTGAATTTGAAAGCCCTGTTTTAAACTGTTGAAACATTTTTACTAAGAAACATTACTTAAGTTTAATTTTGCTTTTAATAAATGTGCTATGTTGAAAGTTAAGGAGCTGTCTTCTTTCCTGTCAATATATTAATTGGAACAGCATCTGTTTCATTGAGCCCCAGGAGCAGGACACACTTCTCTCATGATAGCAATTCTACTTTTCAGTCAGTCAGTCAAAACAGCAAAGTTGGCCCTATCCCTGGGAAAACTACATTTCTTGGCAGCTGGGAGTGATCCTTTTAAATAGTGGATTCTTGGTAGTGTGGAAGAACAGAGGGATCTTGGGGTCCATGTCCATAGATCGCTCAAAGTTGCCACCCAAGTTGATAGGATTGTTAAGAAGGCGTATGGTGTGTTGGCTTTCATTACCAGGGGGATTGAGTTTAAGAGCCACGAGGTTATGCTGCAGCTGTATAAGGCCCTGGTTCGACCACACTTGGAATACTGTGTTCAGTTCTGGTCGCCTCATTATAGGAAGGATGTGGAAGCTTTAGAGAGGGTGCAGAGGAGATTTACCAGGATGCTGCCTGGACTGGAGGGCATCTCCTACGAAGAAAGATTGAGGGAGCTAGGGCTTTTCTCATTGGAGCGAAGAAGGATGAGAGGTGACTTGATAGAGGGGTACAAGATGATGAGAGGCATAGATAGAGTGGATAGCCAGAGACTGTTTCCCAGGGTGGAAAGGGCTATCACCAGGGGGCATAATTTTAAGGTGATTGGAGGAAGGTTTCGGGGAGATGTCAGAGGTAGGTTCTTTACACAGAGAGTGGTGGGTGCGTAGAATGCGCTGCCAGCGGTGGTAGTAGAAGCAGATACATTAGGGGCATTTAAGCGACTCTTGGATAGGTACATGGATGATAGTAGAATGAAGGGTAGGTAGTTAGTTTGATCTTAGAGTAGGTTAAAGGGTCGGCACAACATCGTGGGCCGAAGGGCCTGTACTGTGCTGTACTGTTCTATGTTCTATGTTCTAATACAAATATGCAGGTACTAGGATATAAACTATTTAATGAATTTAATGGACACTGCATATGGAGGTCAGTTCTGAGATGCTTTTAAACTTACCTATTAATAAATTGTCTTTAGATTGGATTTGTTGAGTGTGTGGGCTGCAGGTTCCCAACACACACCTTATACAGCAGGACACAACCCCAAGATTCACGAAGATTGGCTGCCGGGAAGACCTGGAAAAAAAAAATGTCCTTCCAGGAGCCAGTCTTAACAAAACCATTGCAGTTTAACCTGGAATAAAAGCAGAATACTGCGGATGCTGGAAATCTGAAATAAAAACAAGAAATGCTGGAAATACTCAGCAGGTTTGGCAGCATCTGTGGAGAGAGAAGCAGAGTTAACGCTTCAGGTCAGTGACCCTTCTTCAGAACAGCAGCTGATGGGGACTAATGCACCTCCAGATCCTTCTTCTCCTTCACTTCCCTCTGACTCCACTCCTTCTGATCTGACCCCTTGCTGTGTATTCACTATACCCTCTGAACTTCCCCTCTCCCCTCTCTGACGCTGAACATTCTGTACTCAGCAAAGGTCTCAGTTTTATCTCCTTACGCCCCCACCTCAATGAATTTCACGCTCGGCATGACGTTGAGCTCTTCTTCCGTCGCCTCCGCCTCCGGGCTCACTTCTTTGACCGGGAGTCCTCCCCCTGATCAGTAGACCCATTCATCCGCCTCCAGCATTCTCCCTCTACCTGGACCTCTCCCCCTGGCCTCTTACCCGCTCTTGATCTTTTCATTGAAAACTTTTGGCGAGACATTGGTCGTCTCAATTTCTCTGCCCCCCTCACTCACTCTAACCTGTCCCCCTCTGAACTTGAGGCACTCCGTTCTCTCAGGTCTAACCCCGACATGGTCATCAAACCTGCAGACAAGGGTGGTGCAGTTGTTGTATGGTGTACCGACCTCTACCTTGCAGAGGCTCAGCGCCAACTCTCAGACACTTCTTCCTACCTTCCTCTGGACCACGACCCCACCACCGAATATCAACCTACTGTCCACAGGACTGTCACTGACCTCATCTCTTCTGGAGATCTTCCCTCTACAGCTTCCAACCACCAGTTCTGAAGAAGGGTCACTGACCTGAAACGTTAACTCTGCTTCTCTCTCCACAGATGCTGCCAGACCTGCTGAGTATTACCAGCATTTCTTGTTTTTATTGCAGTTTAACCTGGAGTTGCCACCATCTCCCAGTCTGTAGGTTGTTCAGCCAGCAGTCCATTATCCTACTGAACAAAATATAAAAATAGTTAAAATTGTACTGTTGTCCTGATTTTGACATTTTAGTCAGTTCCATTCTGTGTAGTGTTGTTGGTCTCCACTGTCTAATAAGGAAGCATTATTGCATGCAAATGTAGGGAACCAACCGCCCACATACTGTGCAGAAATGGGCATCATTGACTAAATGGCAGATTCAAAGTCCTGTGCTTTTGTGTATCTATGCTGATACTGGTTCTCTGAACATTCCGTCATTTACAGTAAGGAGAGTGAGAACTGCAGAGTGGACAAGCAGGAGAACCCCCATGAACATTCAGTTCCATGGTCTCTTCATGAAGCAGTGCAGCAATAATTCCTGAGAATCCCAGTGCTATGTTATGTCTTGTTGTTATTGTGGGAGACATTCCACAGAACCGAAACAACTCTGCATACTGAAAGACAGTCAGATTAAGATCTGTAATATTGTCTAAGGATCGCTGTACTATGGAACTGTTTTGATTATTCAATGGGAGGGTTTTCATAGAAGCAGAACAACTGCATATACTGAAAGACAGTCTTATTAAGACCTGCTGACATTAAAATGTTCCATACAGTTGTTTGCCTCACATGTTTCTGAACTTTCAGTCACTTATATATTATTTCACCGTAACAATTCTCTCATCTATTTCTCTACTTTCTCTTAATGCTTCCTTTTGTCTTACATTATTATCACTTCAGTGATTACCATCTCCTGCTATCTAATCACTTTTTATGTCATTTTTAAAACATTGTTGTGTATATGATCTTCCTCCATTTCTTTGCTCTATTCCTTATAAGCTTATCTGTAACATCTTTCAGTTCTGAAAAGGAGCTATACCTAAAACAGTACTTTTTTCCTTTCACCATGGAAGGGAAGCTCTGCACATGCAAGTCACCATTGTGAACTAATGGTACACTAATGATAATCTAATGGTGCACTAACAGTATGCGAATGATAGACTAATGGTACTTTAATAGTAAACTAATGGTACGCTAATAGAAACATGGAAAGCTTTATGGCACAGAAGGCAGCCATTCAGCCCATCTTGTCCATGTGGGCCGAGAAACAACTATCCAGTCTAATCCCACCTTTCAGCTTTTTGACCGTAGCTCTGTAGATTACAGGACATATCCAAGTTTATAGAAACATAAAAAGATTTACAAGATGAATGGTACACTAATAAACTAATGATACTCTAATGGCACCGTATAATTGTATCATTAGTTCATTCAGTCTCTTGACACAATTAACTACAGCAGATACTTTGTTTCTTTGCACCTTTGTTAATTGTCCTTATAATCAATAGTCTAGATGCAATTGCTAAAATGAAGTTTTCACTATATAACTATAATAATTAGTAGAATCTGAGTTCCATGAGTTTTTAAACTAAGGGAAGTGATTAAGTTAATTACTTTTAGAATTAGTTACAGGAACTGCTTTAGTTACATAAGCATAGAAAAAATACAATTGTAACAATATTATTGATATACTCAGGCATCTGCTTCAGCTCAGTGGTAGCACTCTCATCTCTGGATCAAAAGGTTGTAGGTTCAAGTCCCATTCCGGGACTTGAACACATACTTCTAGGCTGGCATTTCATTGCAATGCTGAGGCAGTGCTCAGTATTGGAGGTGCCACTATTCACATACAATCTTAAACTGAGGCCCTGTCTAGATATAGCAGGTCACATGGTATGATTGAAAGAAAAGAAGGGTAATTCTCCTTGGCGTCCTGGCCAACATTTATCCCTTAACCAAGAGCTGTAAAATTAATTATCTGATTATCTCCTTGCGGTTTGTGTGACCTAACTTATTGTGATAGTGCATTTGTTATTATGCTAAATATAATCATATGTTTATGCTAATATGAATGTCATCACAGGAAATGATGCAATATCATGTGATTCAGTTCTCTTGCAGAGTCAGTTAGCACGTGTAAGCTGTAGCAACAACAAATTTCCATTACAGCTCTGCATTCAAACCTTTATGCTTGTCCTTCAGCTTCATTTGTATTAGTCTAAAAAGAGATAATATAATATGGTGGCAGCGGTAATGAGTCAACAGCATTGATCAGCAGCTGAAGATGACAACTCAAGTCAGAAGCCCTACCTACAGCACTGTGACCAGATCACAGCTGTCACATTGGGACAGCAATGACGTGAGTAGAGATCAAAGGCGATTTGAGCGCACCCCTGTATTTTCCCTGAGCTTGCAAAAAAAATTATTGGTAGTTTCAGCCGCAGAGATCAGTGCAGCATCATGTTTTGGCATGGATCCCTTCCAGCCATCACTACACTCGCACACCATTAGCTGACCCTGGTGCCAGGGTCACTCCCACCAGCAAGCTCCCAAGTCCACACTGCAGCAACACAGCTAAGGGCATGGATCCTGTTTAGCTCTGCAGACATCACAGTTTGCTGCTAGCAAGGTTTGTTCCTCAGGGAGTGAAAAGAGTAGAAAGCTTAGGCAATAGCAGCCAGATTTCCAGAGATGGACTGGAAAGCATCTGATGTCCCAGGTGAGTTCAAACTGTTTAATTAGAGAATTGAACAATGCTTCCTAGACCACAAGGTTGTGGATGCAGAGAAGCAGGCAATAAAAATTAGGATTGCCATAGGAAATGAGGGTCTGCACAGAATCAATACCTCTGGCTTATTTGATGCTGACCAGAAGGATCCATCAAAGCTATGGGCAACATTAGAAAGTCAATTTAAGATTAAAATTAATTTCAGAGTACACCACCTGGAACTCATGCAGTATAGACAGAAAGCCATGAGAGCTTGGACGACTCTGTTAACTGATGCAGAGAGATAGCAAAAGAACATGACATCGCTGATACTGAACTCTTGGAATGAATTATGGAGTTGGTTATCACCTCCACTCCGATTGATGCGTTCCAGAAAGAGCTCCTGGAAAAGTCAAAGGGACATGGCATGGAAAGCTGACTACAGGGCGGATGAAGATACGAGGCAATTAATGCAGGGAGACAATGTTTGCAAGCCTTAGGGTCTGAAATGCCTGTCGGTACAATATAGCCCAAATACTTGCTAATTCTTGAAGAACAAAAGAGACGATATGGAAAGATGTCAGTTGTCCCTTTTTGGTTTGGTGTCCCAAATATGCGTAGATGGCTGTCACTGGGATCTTTCTAGAACAGTTATTTTCAAGCGACGTTGATGATCAGTTTGGCAGGCTTTCCAGGAGAAATGCGGGAACAGGGGTTTCTGGCAGGCCTTTCAGGAGGAATGTAGCATCAATTTCTCTTTCTTACACTCATTTCTAAGAGCTTCTCAAGGCAATGGAAAAGCTGGCAGGCTTTTCAAAGAGATGGAAAAGGCTGAGTTGGGGTTTTCTCCTTGGCAGGTTGATTTTTAAGCTCCTTTCAAAACACTGTCCATTCCCCAACTGACTGCTCAAAGCAGAACCAAAAACAATATCTCAAGAGTCAAGCCTCATGACCCCTATAAATCTTGACCTGTCACTTCTCTGTAAATATCTTCCCCAAGTCAAAAAACCTTTGTTGGGTACTTATCTGAGGACAGATGACTTCTAGTAATGGTTCTTTACCATCCAAGTCCAAAAGACCTTCCGATAACCTCTTTTAAAAAAAACAAGTCCAACATCTGTGGAATCCTTTTCAGTTTTTTCAAATAAAACAATGTCATAATTCTAAAATACCTGAGTCCTCAAAAAATACTTAACAAAAAATTTAGAGGCACTGTCATAACAATAGACTGATTGACACAGTTGCAAGTACCAACACACTACGGCCCGAGTGCTGGAAAATGGGTTTAGAATAGATAGGTGCTTGATGGCCGGCGCGGACACGGTGGGCCGAAGGGACCTGTTTCTGTGCTGTATAACTCTATGACTCTACCTTTCCGCATTCTCAAGGATATGTACCATGAGGCATGCAAGTCTGTGGTCCAACCCAAAAGCATAAAGCTTACAGCATACAATGGCTCGACAATAAAGTGCCTGGGTTCCCTGGACCTGGAATGCAGGTACAAAGGATCAACATGGTCTACTCAGATATTCTACATAGTGGATGTGTCAGGACCAGCAGTAGTAGGGTTGCCGGTGTGCAACGAACTTAACATGGCCACCATCCATGAGCTGACCCAATCACAAGACCACAGCAGTCAAAACAGGTGCACATTGGATCGATACAAAACCTCCAGAGGTTATACCCGAACCAGTTTGAAATGGTTAGGAATTTCCACTGGGACGCAGTCCTACATCTTAAAGATGGTATAACGCTGTCAATTGACCTGCCACAAAAATGCAACATGTACGTTCAAAGAAAGTTGAAGATGGAACTGGGTGGAATGGAAAAATAAGGCATCATTCCACGAGTGCAACATCACACGGCCTGGTGCAGTTCCATCACTACTGTCATGGTTCTGTAGGTTTTTTTTCTGGGACTATGCGGTTTGCCTTTAAGGCTTGCAGGATCAGTATTGCTTTAAGAACCAGCAAGCCTTAGGAGTTGTAGGAAGGTACATTTTCGTTGCCTTAGAAACAGCCATTTGGAAACTGCGATTCAAAGGGTCCATTCTCGATACCATGGAAACAGCCACTGGGAGTGAGTCTCATAGGATACATTTGGTACATGTCAGTTTTGAATTGGCTTATTAGTTGAAGACAGTTTGTTCTAACAGACACAGACACGAAGACATGAACAGCTGTGATGAGCACACCTGAAAAAGAGCCCTCAAACATTTAAACTGAAGGAATAGGATTTTAGTCTGTTTAATTATTATCTCTCAAAATTCTAAAAATATCAAGCCAAAACAGAGATCTCTGGTAATTTAAATTGAAGAAAGGGAAGTTAGACTATGACATTCTTTTATCCCTCAAAAACTCTAAAGCCAGATTGATTCTGTTGGAAGTGTTTGCAAGTCGTTAATTGTTGAAATTCACAGGAGAAGGAAAGCAACATTCGGTGAGGACTTTGAGCAACATTCTGTGAGGACTTCGAGCAACATCCTGTGAGGACTTCAAGCAACATTGGACTGTAAATTTGCAAGGACTCTAATTTTTTCTATTTTAAATGTTGTTTATATCTTCATAGTGTTTAAGAATTTAGTTCTTTTAATTAAAGAGTTAATTTATTGATTTAAAGACACCTGGTTTGGTTAGCCTCATTCGAGGGTTAAATAGATGGTACAATTTGGTTGGGTCTTTCTTTAATTTGGAAAGTTTTAAATGATATGTTAGCTGATCTGTGGAGCAACGGGATTGAATTAACAGTGCGTTGGTCCCACCACAATCAGAATCATATATTTTGACTGGGGGCTTTGACAGGAGCGGTCGGTCGTAATCAAGACAGATGGGTAAATTTGACTATGTTTGGACCCAAGGAGGCTTAATTTAGAGAGATGCTCTCATAAGAAACCAATGCTCGAAGAGTTAAACCCAACGTTAGCTGGAGCAAAACACTTTTCCAAATTAGTTGCAAAAAACAGATATTGTTCCATACACTTGTCAAGAGGGTTGCAAGAGCTAACAATGTTCAGAACTCCCTTTGGCAGGTACTGCTTCCTCCGTTATCATCGTTCAGCCAGGATATATCTCAACAGCATATGGACCGGGTAGCAGAACAAGTCCTGGCTGTGTGTATTGCGGATGGCATCGCCATAGTAGGACACACAGAAAAAGAATATGACAGAAACCTACACTTGTTAATGGAGCTCTTAGAAATGAGTGTAAGAAAGAGAAATTGATGCTCCATTCCTCCTGAAAGACCTGCCAGAAACCCCTGTTCCTGCATTTCTCCTGGTTTTCAACAGCAAAGAGTACTCCATCAAGGAAGACCACATAAATTTCTTTGGTGCCATTTACTCAAGTTCAGGTATTTGCCCAGATCCAAGGAAGATCAAAGACATCCAGTAAATGTCGACAATGCAGGACAAGGACGACCTACAAAGGTTTCTATTCAACTTCCTTGCTGCATACATACCGAGCTTCTTGGAGAAGGCATCTCTACTAAGAGAACTGGTGAAGAAAGAGACGCCATTCTATGGTAGGATGATCACCAACATGCATTCAGCGTGTTGAAACAAGCACTGTCAGCCGAATCATGTCTTCAATACTATGACCCTCGGAAGTCAGCAACATTAGAAGTGGACACATCACAGAAAGGTCTCGGTGCATGTCTTCTTCAAGACGGCAAGCCTGGTGCATTTGTTCCAAAACGTCTATCGGCAGCACAAACAAACTACTGCAATATCGAATGAGAAACTCTCGCTCCTATCTTTGGGATCACCAGATTCCACACACATTTATTTGGAAAAGAGTTCACAGTCGAGACAGATCATAAGCCACTGGAGATGATCTGGTGAAAACCCTTCATGAGTGCACCGCCTCAACTCCAGAGGTTACTCATTAAGATTCGGGATGTCAGATACAAACACAGTAGTCAGATGATCCTATAGAACACTCTAAGTAGACATCCAACTCTGGGAAGGTGCGAGAAATGCCATTTGACTTCCAGGTAGACGGAGTCTGTACAAGTTTGGAGGATGTCCACAACATAGATCTCAGGTGCTTCGGTCAAAACAAGAGACAGGAACTCCAGAGAAAGACTTCTCAAGACGCCAAACTCCAAACTCTGTGGCAAATCGTTATAGAGGGTTGGCCTGAGGCCATTCAGGAGATCCCTACAGATCTAAGAACGTATTGGCCATACTGCGACAAAATCGGTATATCCAGTGGAGTACTATTCAAAGGATGCTAAGTACTCATCACAGCGACACTTGTCTGACATACTTGGACATCAAGGGCATATGGGAATAGAAAGAATGAGACAACTCACCCGTGAGTCAGTGTTCTGGCCCGGCATCAGCAAGGACATTGAGCAGATTGTGAGATCTTATGATGCGTGTCAGGAACATCAGGCTAGTCAACAAAAAGAGCCTCTCTAACCGCATGACATACCATCATCACCATGGATTAAGATAGCAACCAATCTGTGCTCTGTGGGCAAAGAAGACTATCTGCTAGTGACTGACTATCACTCCAAATTTCCCATTGTGCAGAAGCTTTGAAGCACATCAAGTACACCAGTGGCCAACGCTGTTAGTGCCATCTTTAGTCTTTCTGGTGCCCGGTTAGAATTGGTGTCCAATAACGGCCCACCAGAAAACCATTCCATGATATATGTGAATGATGGTCCATCTACCATGTCACATCATCATCCCAATATCCTTGATTGAATGGGATGGCTGAACATATGGTCAGGACAGTCAAATCACTGATCAAAAAGTATTCGGAAACTGGGAAAGATATCCAATTTGCCTTTATTGCATCCTTGTGCAATGCCATTAGATTCCAGATTGCCATCACCTGCTGAGATTCTGTTTGGTCGACTGGTGAGAACCACACTACCAAGCTATCATCTCACCAAGTCATCCCTGATCACAGACCGGTTACATCAGAAACAAGACAAGATGAAAGAATCACATGACGTGCATGCAGGTGCGGGATTACCACCACTATACGTTGGCCAGAAGGTGAGGGTCCTTCACCTGCAAGAGCAGACATGGATCCCAGCAGAGGTGTCCAAGGTGTGCAAAGAACCACGTTCGTATGAGGTGACAACATCAAATGGTGCGATACTGCGAAGGAATTGAGCTCATCTCAGGGGACTCTGTGTTAGCCAAGCACCAGGTGACCGACCAGCATTGCCTACACATACCCGTGTATGTTTTGAAGATGAAGAGACAAGAAGTAAGACACCGACAACTGAGGACAATCCTCCCAAAAACAATCTTCAGGAAAAGAGGACTGATAGTTCCAGAACACGCCCACATGTCATTGTCACAAGGTCTGGTCAAGTCAGCTGATGACCAGTATGGTTCTAAATGTACACGGCACCTTGAAGAGGAGTGTTCCAAATGTTCTTGTTGCAGTTGAATGTTTTATGTACATAGTGTTATAGTTGTCAAATTTCCTCTATCTCTTAAGAATTGCTTATTCATATACATATTTATGTTATACTATATGGGGTTGTCATTTAAGGGAAGGGGGAAGTTGTGATAGTGTATTTGTTAGTATGTTAAATATAATCATTTAAATATATGTTTATCCTAATATGTGTCATCACAGGAAGCGATTCAATATCACATGATTCAATTCTGTTGCAGAGTTAGCATGTGTAAGATGAAGCAACAACAAGTCTCCATTAAAGCTCTGCATTCAAACCTTTATGCCTACCCTTCAGCTTTGTTTGTTAGTTGAAAAGAGATAATACAATAAACTGTGTGCTAATTGGCTACAGTTTCTCCCTACATTACAACAGTTGCACTTCAAAAGAACTTAATTGGCTGTAAAGCACTTTGGAACGTCCTGAGATCATTCAAGGCGCTATATAAAAGCAACTTATTTCTTTAATTAAACCTCGTAACCTTCCTTCTACCCCTTTCCATCACCACTGTGTTAGGTTGCACCAGACCATTTGTAACCTATTTGACCTTTAGCTGGGCTTCCAACCCCATATCCTTTCTACCACAAAGAATGCCTACTTCAAACTCTGTAACATTACTCATCCCTGTTCCTCCTCGATCCATCAACTGCTAAAACTCTCATATATGCCTTTGCCAACTCCAAACTCGACTGTTCCAATGTGTCCCTGCTTAGCCTTCCATTCTCCACACCCTATACAATTCAGATCATGTAAAACTGCTTCCTGTATCCTAACCCACAGAAAGTGACACTCACCAATCACCCCTGGGCTCACAGACCTACAGAGACTCCCAGTCTCAAATTTAAAATTCTCATCCTTGTGCTTAAATCTGTTTATGGCCATGTCACCTTTCTATTTCTGTAACCCGACAACCCTCAATGTTTCTCTAACTCTGCTCTCTTGTGCATCCCCTAATCCCTTCATCCCACTATTTGTGGCATGCCTTCAGTCTTCTGGTCCCTAAACTCTGGGATTACCTCTGAACTCAAGAAGTGAGGTAAGAGTGACTGCTCTTGATATCAAGGCAGCATTTGACCGAGTATGGCATCAAGGAACCCTAGCAAAACTGGAGTCAATGGGAATTAGGGACAAAACTGTCTGCTGATTGGAATCATACCTAGTGCAAAGGAAGATTGTTGTGGTTGTTGGGGGTCAATCATCTCAGCTCCAGGACATCAATGCAGGAGTTCCTCAGGGTAGTGTCCTAGGCCCAACCATCTTCAGCTGCTTCATCAATGACCTTCCTTTAATCATAAGGTCAGATGTGGGGGTGTTCGCTGATGATTGCACAATGTTTAGCACCATTTGCAATTCCTCAGATGCTGAAGTAGTCCATGTAGAAATGCAGCAAGACCCGGACAATATCAAGGCTCGGGCTGATAAGTGGCAAGTAACTTTCGCACCACACAAGTGCCAGGCAATGACCATCTCCAACAAGAGAGAATCTAAACATCTCTCGTTGACATTCAATGGCATTACCATTGCTGAATCCCCCACTATCATCATCCTGGAGGTTACCATTCACCAGAAACTGAACTGGAGTAGCCATATAAATACTGTGGCTACGAGAGCAGGTCAGAAGCTAGGAATCCTGCAGTGAGTAACTCACCTCCTGACTCCCCAAAGCCTGTCCACCATTTACAAGGCACGGTTAGCACCGCAGCCTCACAGCTCCAGCGACCCGGGTTCAATTCTGGGTACTGCCTGTGTGGAGTTTGCAAGTTCTCCCTGTGTCTGCGTGGGTTTTCGCCGGGTACTCTGGTTTCCTCCCACCACCAAAAGACTTGCAGGTTGATAGGTAAATTGGTCATTATAAATTGCCCCTGGTATAGGTAGGTGGTAGGAGAATATAGGGACAGGTGGGGATGTGGTAGGAATATGGGATTAGTGTAGGATTAGTATAAATGGGTGGTTGATGGTCGGCACAGACTCAGTGGGCCGAAGGGCCTGTTTCAGTGCTGTATCTCTAAATAAAAGTAAGGAGTGTGATGGAATACTCTCCACTTGCCTGGATGGGTGCAGCTCCAACAACACTCAAGAAGCTCGACACCATCCAGGACAAGGCAGCCCGCTTGATTGACACCCTGTCCATAAACAATCACTCCCTCCACCACCAACGCACAGTGACAGCAGTGTGTACCATCTATAAGATGCACTGCAGCAACGCACCAAAGCTACTCAGGCAGCACCTTCCAAACCCACGACCTCTACCACCTCAAAGGACAAGGGCAGCAGATGCTTGGAAACTCTACCACCTGCAAATTCCCCTCCAAGCCACGCACCATCCTGACTTGGAACTCTATCGCTGTTTCCGCTGTCGCGGGGTCAAAATCCTGAAACTCCCTTCCTAATAACATCACAGGTGTACCTACCCCACATGGACTGCAGCGATTCAAGAAGGCAGCTCACCACCACCTTCTCATGGGCAATTAAGGATGGGCAATAAATGCTGGCTAGCCAACGATGCCCACATCCCATGAAACAAATAAAAACTTCTTTGCCTCTTCACCTCCTTCTCCTACTTTAAGACTGTCCTTAAAACCCACCTCTTAGACCATGCTTTTAATTACTGCTCCGACTATCTTCTTCTTTGGCACTCCGTTGATTTTTTTGTCTGATTATACTTCTGTGAAATGGCTTGGGGCATTTTTCTATGTTAAAGGCGCTATATAAATGTACGTGTTTGCTGTTCTTGTTATTTGACCTCCCAAAGATTTGAGCCTTTGTACACATTGTCCTTAATTGTGTTAATTTGACTTCCGACAGCATTATTGGCAGCAGTGGTTTCCCAGTGGCAATCCTCCAAGCTGCCATGTTCAGAAGGAGAGGAGGACCTTCATCAATGTTCAGCAGGTATGATACAGTTTTTCACATATAATAAATCATGAATGAGTCCCTTGTTTTAAAACAGTCAGCAGTGGGCATTATCTGAAGCAAAGGATTCCAGAAAATTATATGATAATGTTATGACCAGGTGTCTAGGGGTCTTTTACTGTCTTCACCTGGTCTTATTGTAACAGGGTTTAATTTTAAACATATTGTATATTGAGCTCCCCTTTTGTGAATCCATATTCACAGTTTTCCAATTATAAGGCAAAGAAATGAGCACACCAGCTTTTCTTTAGGTTTAAAGAAGAAAAGTGAAATTTATTAAACCTTAAACTTAAACTCTAATACGGTTAACACCTATGGATATATGACGCGCCCACACTAGCATGCACACTTGAGACACACATGCAAATAGGAACAGAAAAGAGCAGAAGAAAATATAGTAGAGAGGTTTGAGGCAGTCTCTCAAGGGGATTTCTTGTTACTGTTTCTGTGTTTCCAGTTCACCGTAGAGTACTTGATTGTAGACAGCTCTTACTTTTCGTTGGGGCCCAGTATTCTTCTTAAACCTTGTTCACTGTAGGAGACTTTTCTCTCTTGGTGTTCATATGTCTTCAATGGTTTCTGAAGCTGCTTAGAGCAAGATGACAGCAGACAGGAGAAAGGTGTTCTCAGTCCAGGAGAAAACAGCCTTCTGAGTTTCAAACACTCTGTGGCAAGTTCAAAATTCAAAAAACCAACAGCTAGCCAGTCATGTGACTAAACTGGTCTGACCACTTCTTCTGTGTATTCGGCCATCTTAGGTGTTAGCCTGGAATGCTAGCCTTTCCACCTTCAACGTCTGGTAATCAAAGTCCACTGTGGATTAAATTGGAGCAGGGAATAGCCCTTTTGTTCTTTGAAGTACTGTCTGTGGATATGCTAATGTCTCCAGCCAAAGTCGCCAATTGTTTTTTTAAAGCAAGTTCTTTCTTCACCAACAACTGTTTAAAATTAATGTTCCTGTGGCAAAATTAATTTTCTTCATTCTTGGCAGGTTGTCTGACAATAAACAGAGAAAACAGGTAAGGATGGAAGCAATCCAAACTTCTTGCTTTAATGAGCCAAAACACACGCAAAAATATCTCGGTCAAGAACCCTACAAATAATTTTGTGCAGATTATTTTTGATATAGTTAACTGGCAGAGGGAGATGGTTGTAATTATAGTCCAAATTGAAGCTGTTGTTTTCTTTGGACATTTATGTTGAAACACTGCCCAGGATTAGAATAAGCTTTTCCCTTTGCTTTTGTGATCAGTGTTGGCTGTACAGATTTCCTGAATGATAGAACTTAACAACTGTTTATCACTTCATTTCATAGGCTTATCTCCAGAATCAAGTGTTTTCAATGCATTGAAATAATTTGATGAAAGTTACATGTGATGAAATTCCCATTGCAGGAAAGGTTGTCAGCTGCCAACAAACTGAAACTGCTGTTATTTTACAAATAAATTTGTCCGGAACTGTTTACTATCCGCAGCTTTATCCCTTTATTTGTGTTAGTTGCATTTACAGATATCCTGGAGATGTAAATTCCAAGAAGTTTTCAAAAGTTATTAGAATTACATTTTTAAAAAGAGTTTATAGTATTTGACAAGTTCAATCTAAATGGAACCTCACTGGAACCAAATTAGTTAAATATCCTTTATAATATATAGCTCATTTATATTTACCAAAAGAGGCAATCCACACCACCAAAGGTGATGATTTCAACCTGCACCTCAAACAGCAGTACCACCTTTGACAGCAGCCTGACATCAGAGCTGTTTCGGCTACCAAGAGCTGAATGGTGAAACTACTGCATGTAGGCCAGTAGTTTTACTTTGTTGGATTTTGCAGACTTGTTTCAACTGTTGGGGAATTAATTTATTAATCAATACATGTGTAAAGTATCTGAAAAAAAATCAGAAAAATCAGAACCCTGAAGAATGCACAATGTTAGTTCACTGGTATCAATGCACCATGGAGCAGTAAAATTGCAGTTTCCTGTGACCCCGCTTCCATCCCCTGCACACATATGTTCCACATGGACATAGACACACACAAACTGAGATTAAAATCCTTGGTGGCCTGATTGAAAAGACCTACAGTTTCAGAGAAGGGAAAATAGGATAGTGCGTCAACCCATACTACTTTCAGGCACATCCTACTGGATTGACTAAGGCCACAGAGTAGAGTGTTTGTCTAAACTATTAACTAAAAGAAAACTTGCATTTATATAGTGCTTTTCACAACCACCAGATGTCACAAAGTGCTTTACAACCAATAAAGTACTTTTTGAGACATAGTCACTGTTGTAATGTAAGAAACGCGGCAGCCAATGTGCCCACAGCAAACTCCCACAAACAGCAATGTGATATTGACCAGGTAATTTTTTTTTGTGATTTGATTGAGAGATAAATATTGGCCAAGACACCAGGGATAACTCCCCTGCTGTTTTACATTCACCCGGTCAGGCAGATGGGGCCTTGGTTTAACATCTCATTTGAAAGACGCCACCTCTGACACTGCAGCGCTCACTGCACTGGAGTGTCAACCTAGATTTTTGTGCTCAGGTCCTGGAGTGAGACTTGAACTGGGGGAATGATGGATCATTTGAGAGTATCTAAATGATGTGATTTTTCCCTATGAGACAATTGTATTCAGAGAAAACAATTAAATATAAATAGAGGATAACTTTTAAATAGCCCTGATAGTGGCATACAAGCATAGTGCTGCTGCAGATCAATGCCACAGCTTAATAGATAGTTCATGAAAAATTAACCACCCACTTCTCTTACGAGAATTACTTTTGAATCCATTTTCTCCATATATCTTCTATGGATGGTGACTCAGTGGGCTGAATTTTCCCACCAGGTAAGAAGTCCCACTGCAGGTCCAAAAGCGGAAACCAACCCTGCGCCAGCAGGCGGTGGGAACCTGAGCGGCATTTTGCCAACAGTGGCCAATTAAGAGGGAGCTGCCAGGACCACCATCCAACTGAGGATGGCAGCCTGCCTCCCAGAGCTGCTGGCCCAATCAACGAACTAGCAGCTCGACAGCTTCGGCAGTGCAACCATTAGAGATGGCCACCGGTGAGGCCGCAGGAAGGAGAGGGCGCCTCCATGCTGAAGCGTCCTTGAAGACAGGTAAGCTTTTTTCTTACCGTGCCTGGGCCGGGCAGGCAGCCCCAGCAATCAGCGCGGCGGCACCTTCCAGCAGCAACGACATAGCCACGAGGGCAGCCATTGCTGCCAGGGGCGCCCTCTGTGGGCCATGGAGCAGCCATAAAGAAGGGCCCCTCCCCAGGAACCTACTGGGAGGCTGTCAGGATGTACCTGGCGTGGTTTCCACAGGGACGCAGTCCCTCCTGATGAAGGTAAAATGCCAGTGGGGCAGGAGGTAGCCCTTAACTGGGCACTTAATTGGCTGTGCCGCTGAGGTACCCATGATGGTAATGTGCCATGGCAGCAGGAACATGGCAGGATCCCCTTCTGATGCCTTCCGCTGCTATTTTACCAGCTCTCCTGACTCCCAGTACATCTCCTGTGATCAATCTTCATATGTGAGTCTAGATACTTCATAACTGAGCCAAATTCTGTGCTCACTCAGCATCCATGCATGTACACGTTTTAGAATACACCCAAGAATGGAACCTGATTTCCCTAAGCCAGTAACATTGTAGTCAATTGCAACACTGAGGTCAGCTAACCTAATACAGACCAGGAATAAAACGTGAAATCTCTCTTGTGTACAATTCACTATAAAACCATGGGCATTTATCTGCTGATGTTCATTTTTACCAAATGTATTTCATTGTTATGTGTCTCAACCAGCTTATTCCTGATCAGACCTTTTGGAATATACTGAAACCCACATTAAATATATAAATTGGACTGGATGGAGCTGTGGATTAGTTTGCATTGTCTGTGCTCACTGGCCTACATTTGTCGCCAGTTAAGCAATGTCTCAATTTTAAAATTCTCATCCTTGTATTCAAATCCCTCCGTGGCCTCACTCCTCCCTATCTGTGCCACCTCCTCCAGCCCTACAACTCTCTAAGATCGCTGAACTCCTCCATTTATGACCTTGTGTGCATCCCCATTTTTTCCCCTCCATCATTGGTGGCCTTGCCTTCAGCTGTCTAGGCCTTAAGCTCTGGAATTCCCTCCCTACACCTCGCCACCTTTCTACCTCACTTTCCTCCTTTAATACACTCCTTAAAATTAATCTCTTTGACCAAGCTGTTGGTCATCTGCCCTAATATCTTGTTATGTGGCTCTAAGTGTCAAATTTTGCTTTATAACACTCACGTGGAGCACTTTGAGACATTTTATTATGATAAAGCTGCTTTATAAGTACAAGTCATTGTTGTTGCAACGGCGTAGAAAGGAGGCTGAGATCCATTTATTCTGCCACATTTGTGCATGACACGCATTTCAAGAAGCTTATATGAAACAGAACAGGGGAGAGGTCATAATAATATGGTAATAAGAAAGTGAGATAATTACACCTTCAGTGCCATTTTATGGCCATCAACATTGGATCTGTGAAAGGTACCAATCCTGCCCGTATCTAAAGGACGTACAGATTTTCCAGCTGCTGAACTGTATAAGGCAGTAAGTTTATTAGGCCTGGTGATTCATTTAACAGATTTATTTCTTTATCTGCACATTGTACATTCTATTTTTAATTTTGTTGGATGTGCGTTCCCATGCGCCTTTGTGCCAATTGGTGTAGTTTTTTCTCCCCCAGCCTCATGATTGGTGCCAATGAGTTTCTCAATGAGAATCTTCCTATTTGACATACTTAAAGGAAGAGGAGGACTAACAGACAGATGCCAAGCAGGACAGGCCATATGATAAATGTTCTCTTCCCACTCAACAGTACCCTCACTATCCACATTTTCAACAGAGACAACCAGACCTTGCTTTGGCAGATGATTATTGTATTCAAGTGGGGCGAGTTAAAAGGAAAATAGTGGTAGTAGGGGACAGTATAGTCAGGGGGAGAGGCACTGTTCTCTGCAGCCAAGAGTGCGAGTCCAGAAGGCTCTGTTGCCTGCCGGTGCCAGGGTTCAGGACATCTGCTCAGGGCTGGAACTTGCAGTGGGAGAGGGAGGATCCAGTGGTCGTGGTCCACGTAGGTACCAATGACAGCAAAAGGACTAGTAAAGAGGTTCCTCATAGGGTTTATGAAGAGCTAGGCACTAAATTAAAATGCAGAACCTCAAAGGTAATAATGTCTGGATTATTACCTGAGCCACGTGCAAATTGGCATAGGGTAAATAAGAATAGAGAGATGAATGCATGGCTCAAAGACTGGTGTGGGAGAAGTGGGCTCCAGTTTATGGGGCACTGGTACCAGGACTGGGGAAAGTGGAGGCTGTACCGTTAGGACGGACTTCACCTTAACCAGTGTTCTAGCAGGTGAAAGGATCATGTAGGGGAAAATTGAGTAAATTAAAGGGAAATGACAAGGCAATAGATCAAGGTAGCAACAAAGGTAATGATGATCAAAATATGGCAGGAAGGGACAGTGACTGCAAACTTAACAGTGTGCCAACAAATAGGGTCAGAGTTTACAAAAACAGTAAAAAAAAACTGAATTAAGGGCTCCGTATCTGAATGCCCATAGTATTCACAATAAAACAGATGAATTGTCAACTCAAATAGAAATTCATATGTATGACCTGATAGCCATTACAGAGACTTGGCTACAGGGAAACCAAAGCTGGGGCCTGAATATTCAAGGGTACATGACATTAAGGAAGGACAGGAAGCAGGGAAAAGGTGGTGGGGTAACTCTGTTAATTAAAGAGGGCATTAGTACTGTAGTGAGACATGACCTTAGTTCTAAAGATCAAGATGTAGAATCAAAAGCAAAATACTGCGGATGCTGGAAATCTGAAATAAAAACAAGAAATGCTGGAAACATTCAGCAGGTCTGGCAGCATCTGTGGAAAGAGAAGCAGAGTTAACGTTTCAGGTCAGTGACCCTTCTTCAGAACTAGCAAATATTAGAAATGTAAAAGGTTATAAGCAAGTAAAGCGGGGGTGGGGCAAGAGATAACAAAGGAGAAAGTGTAAATAGGACAAGGTCACAGAATAGCTGACCAGAAGGTCGTGGAGCAAAAGCAAACAATATGTTAATGGTGTGTTGAAAGACAAAGCATTAGTACAGATAGGGTGTTAATGGACTGAAAATTGAACAGCCGCAAGTACAAACATGAAAAAAAAACAGTGGGTAAGTAAACTGAACAAACTAAGATGAAATAAAATAAAATAAACACAAAAGAAATATATATAAAAAAAAGGAAAAATAAAAAATAAAAGTAAAATGGGGGGCCCGTCGTGCTCTGAAATTATTGAACTCAATGTTCAGTCCGGTAGGCAGTAGTGTGCCTAATTGGTAAATGAGATGCTGTTCCTCGAGCTTGCATTGATGTTCACTGGAACACTGCAGCAATCCCAGGACAGAGATGTGAGCATGAGAGCAGGGGGGAGTGTTGAAATGGCAAGCAACCGGAAGCTCGGGGTCCTGTTTGCGGACTGAGCGAAGGTGTTCCGCAAAGCGGTCACCCAGTCTGCGATTGGTGTCACCAATGTAGAGGAGACCACATTGTGAGCAGCGAATACAGTACATTGAAAGAAGTAGAAGTAAATCGCTGCTTCACCTGAAAGGAGTGTTTGGGGCCTGAGATAGTGAGGAGAGAGGAGGTAAATGGGTGGGGAATTACACCTCCTGCGATTGCAGGGGAAGGTGCCATGGGAAGGGGACGAGGTGGTGGGGGTAATGGAGGAGTGGACCAGGGTGTCATGGAGGGAATGATCCCTTCGGAATGCTGACAGGGGAAGGGAGGGGAAGATGCGTTTGGTAGTGGCATCACGCTGGAGGTGGCGGAAATGGCGGAGGATGATCTTTTGGATATGAAGGCTGATGGGGTGGAAAGTGAGGACAAGGGGAACCCTGTCGCGGTTCTGGGAGGGAGGGGAAGGGGTGAAGGTAGAGGTGCGGGAAATGGGCTAGATATGGTTGAGGGCCCTGTCAACCACGGTGGGGGGGATTCCTCGGTTGAGGAAAATGGAAGATATATCAGAAGCACTGTCATGGAAGGTAGCATCATCAGAGCAGATGCGTCGGAGATGGAGAAACTGGGAGAATGGAATGGAGTCCTTACAGGAGGCAGGGTGTGAAGAAGTGTAGTCGAGGTAGCTGTGGAAGTCAGTGGACTTATAATGGATATTAGTAGACTGTTTATCACCAGAGATGGAGATAGAGAAGTCGAGGAAGGGAAGGGAAGTGTCGGAGATGGACCATGTAAAGGTGAGAGAAGGGTGAAAATTAGAAGCAAAGTTGATAACGTTTTCCAGTTCGGGCGGGAACAGGAAACGGCACCGATACAGTCATCAATGTACCGGAAAAAGAGTTTGGGGAAGGGACCTGAGTAGGACTGGAACAAGGAATGTTCAACATATCCCACAAAAAGACAGGCATAACTAGGACCCATGCGGGTACCCATAGCAACACCTCTTACTTGAAGGAAGTACCCTCACCCCTTGAAGGCAATGGGTACCCACATGGGTATACAGTATTCGCTGCTCACAATGTGGTCTCCTCTACATTGGGGAGACCAAACGCAGATTGGGTGACCGCTTTGCGGAACATCTCCACTCAGTCCGCAAGCAGGACCCCGAGCTTCCGGTTGCTTGCCATTTCAACACTCCCCTCTGTTCTCATGCTCACATCACTGTCCTGGGATTGCTGCAGTGTTCCAGTGAACATCAAGCTCGAGGAACAGCATCTCATTTACTGATTAGGCACACTACAGCCTGCCGGACTGAACACTGAGTTCAATAATTTCAGAGCATGACGGACCCCCCCATTTTACTTTTATTTTTAGTTATTTTTTCTTTTTCCTTTTTTTTATATATATTTCTTTTGTGTTTATTTTATTTTATTTCATCTAAGTTTGTTCAGTTTGCTTACCCACTGTTTTTTTCATGTTTGTACTTGCGGCTGTTCAATTTCAGTCCATTAACACCCTATCTGTACTAATGCTTTGTCTTTCAACACACCATTAACATATTGTTTGCCTTTGCTCCACGACCTTCTGGTCAGCTATTCTGTGACCTTATCCTATTTACACCTTCTCCTTTGTTATCTCTTGCCCCACCCCCGCTTTACTTGCTTATAACCTTTTACATTTCTAATATTTGCTAGTTCTGAAGAAGGGTCACTGACCTGAGACGTTAACTCTGCTTCTCTCTCCACAGATGCTGCTGGATCTGCTGAATATTTCCAGCATTTCTTGTTTTTATTTCAGATTTCCAGCATCCACAGTATTTTTCTGTTATAATACAGTAATCATGCGGGATTCAATCTACATATAGATTGGGTAAACTTGATTAGTACTAATGATGTGGAGGAGAAATTCTTGGAATATATGCAAGATGGTTTTCTAGAGTAGTACATTGAGGAACCAATTAGGAAATGGGCTATTTTAGAAGTAGTATTGTGCAATGAAAAGGGTTAACTAATAATCTTGTTGTAAAGGAGCCTTTAGGAAAGAATTTTGCATTAAGTTTGAAAGTGATGTAGTTCAATCTGAAACTAGGGTCTTAAATCTAAGCAAAGGAAACTAGGAAGGTATGACGGGTAAATTGGCTATGGTGGATTGGGACAGTAGACAGAACTAATACATAGTTTACAACAGAAATACACTCCTTTAATGCACAAAAACCCAGAAAGTGTTCTAACCGTGACCAGTGAAAGAAATCAAAAGATCATATTGGAGTAAAGGATGAGGCGTATAAAGTTGCCAAAAAAAATGGTAAGCCTGAAGATTGGGAACATTTCAGAATTCGGCAAAGGCGGACCAAGGAAAAGATTAAGAATGGGAAAACAGAATGAAAGTAAACTAGCGAGAAACATAAAGCTTCTATAGGTATGTAAAAAGGAAGTTATTAGCAAAGAGAAATGTGGGTCCATTACAACGGAGTCGGGAGAATTTATAATGGGGAATAAGGAAATGGCAGAGAAACTAAAAAAATACTTGATGTCTGTCTTCACGGAGGAAAATACGAAAAACCTCCCAGAAATAATGGTGAATCAAGGGACTAGTGTAAATGAGGAATTGCAAGATATTAATATTAGTAAAGAAAGTACTACAGAAATTAAGGGGGCTTAAAGTAGATAAATCCCCTGATCCTAATGATCTACATCCCAGAGTGTTGAAAGAGGTAGGTGTAAATATAGTAGTTAAATTGGTGGTCATCTTTCAAAATTCTATAAACTCTGGACTGGTTCCTGCAGATTGGAAGGTAGCAGTTGTAACCCCACTATTTAAGAAAGGAGGGAGAGAGAAAATTGGGACTACAGACCTGTAAGCCTAACATCAGTAGTAGGGAAAATGCTAGAATCTATAATAAAGGATGTGATAACAGGACACTTAGAAAATAAAGGTAGGATTGGGCAGAGTCGATATGGAATTATGAAAGGGAAATCATGTTTAATAAACCTGTTGGAGTTTTTTGAGGATGTAACTAGCAGAATAGATAAGGAGGAACTGGTGGATGTGATGTATTTAGATTTTTAAAAAGCTTTTGATAAGATCCCACACAAGAGGTTGGTAAACAAAATGAGAGCACATGGGATTGCGGGGAATATACTGGCATGGATTGAGAACAGGTTAATAGACAGAAAACAGGGAGTAGGAATAAATGGGTCATTTTTGGATTGGCAGGCTTTGACTAGTGGAGTACCACAAGGATCAGTTCTTGGGCCCCAGCAGTTCACAATCTATATCAATGATTTGGATGTGGGAATTACATGTAATATTTCCAAGTTTGCAAATGACACAAAACTAGTTGAAAGTGTGAGTTGTGAGGAGGATGCAAAGACGCTTCAAGGGGATTTGGACAGGCTAAGCGAGTGGGCAAAATTTGTCAGATGGAAAACAATGTGGAGAAATGTGAGGTTATCTACTTTGGCAGGAAAAACAAAAATACAGGGTATTTCTTAGGTGGTGAGAGGCTGGGAAGTGTTGAATTTCAAAGGTGTCCTTGTTCATGAGTCACTGAAAGCTACCATGCAGGTACAACAAGCAATTGAGAAGGCAAGTGGTAGGTTGACCTTCATGACAAGAGGATTTGAGTATAGGAGTAAAGATGTCTTACTGCAATTATATAGAACCTTGGTGAGACTGCATCTGGTCTCCTTACATAAGGAAAGATATACTTGCTATAGAAGGAGTGCAATGAAGAATCACCAAACCAATTCCTGGGATGGAGGGAGGGATTGTCCTATGAGGAAAGATTAAATAGACTGTGCCTTTATTCTCGGAGTTTAGAAAAATGAGAGGTTATCTCATTCAAACTTACAAAATTCTTACAGGGCTTGACAGGGTTGATGCAAGAAGGATGTTTCCTCTGGCTGGGGAGTCCAGAACCAGGGACACAGTCTCAGAATAAGGGACAGGCCATTTAGGACTGAGATGAGCAGAAATTTCTTCATTCAGGGGGTGGTTAATCTTTGGAATTCTCTCCCCCAGAGGGCTGTGGAGGCTCAGTTGGCCGGAATTTTACTTTCATTGGACGGGAGCCGTCCACTGACTGAAAAGTCGGTAGTGATCCCGTCTCTACCTGGCCTAGGGATCTGGCCTGCAGTTTTACGGTCCCCAGTCCCTTAATTGGTCTGAGGTGGGAATTCACCTCATTGAGGCAGGAAGTCCCGCCTAATGGAGTGGCCGGCAAATCAGTGGGCCAGCAGCTCTTAGTCCCAGTAGTGCCACCGGGGCGGTGGCCACTGCTGGGACTGCAACCCAGCATCAACAAGAAGAGGAAGGACGCCCTGGGAAAAGGTAAGTTTTTGGGGCCTCACCAGGGGATGATTGGTCAGGCCCCGGCAAGGCAAGGGTGGTCGGTTGGCAGACAGGGCCTTCTTGGGTGTTGTTGGGGCATCGAGGGGTGGTCCTCCAACAGGCACAGGGTGCCTGATCATGAGGCACCCTCCCCAGGCCATCAGAAAGCCGCCTGCTTTTGTCAGGCGGTTTTTCTCGGGCCTGTGCTGCCTGACCGGCCATGGGTAAAATTCCTATGGCTGCAGGCGGAGGCCCTTAAGTGGCCGTTAACTGGCCTGGGGCGAGCAGGCCGGTTTCCACGGCTGCTGCCCTGTGTAAAATGGCAGCGGAGGTGGGACCGGGTTGGGAAGGACCCCCCAAGTCTCCCACTCCATTTTTATACGCATCCCCACCCCCAACCACCACCAACCTGCTCTTTGGGGGAGCGTAAAATTCTGGCCATTGAGTATGTTCCAGACTGAGATCGATAGATTTCTACATACTAAAAACATCAAGAGTTACGCGGATAGTACAGGAAAATGGTGTTGAAATAGAAGACGAGCCATGATCTCATTGAATGGCAGAGTGGGCTCAAAGGGTTGAATGGCCTACTCCAGCTCATATTTCTTATGTTCTCAAAGGAATCTGTTTTTCTGTATTCATTTGGGGGATGTGGGCTTTGCTGGTTATGCCAGCATTTATTGCCCATCCCTAACTGCCCTTGAGAAGGTGGTGGGAGTTGCCTTCTTGAACCGCTGCAGTACTTGCGGTGTAGGTACACCAACAACCCACTGATGCCATTAAGATATACAAGTTCCTGACTAATCCTAATGCTGAATGTTTCTTCAGGAGCAGCTCAACGACCTTATGACATGTTTTCAGTGGTTCTACATGAAAGAAGCCATACCACAGTGATCATCAGTGTTGGTGGACTAGTACTCCCGAGACCTGGACTAATGGTCCAGAGGCAGGAGTTCAGATCCTACCATGGCAGTTGGGGAAATTAAAATTCAGTTAAATAAATCTGGAACAAAAAGTTAGTATCAGTAATGCTGACCATGAAACTACCAGATTGTCATAAAATTCATCATTATAGAGGGAAATCTGCTGTCCTTAACAGGACTGACCTATGCAAGAGTCTAGACCCACAGCAATGTGTTTGACTCTTTACTGCCCCCTAAAGTAGCCTAGCAAGCCAGTCAGTTGTATTGAACTGCTATGAGAAGTCTAATAAGAATCAAACTGGATGGACCACCTGGCATCAACTGAGGCACCAGACTCAACAAAGGCACAGCCACACCAGTCGATCCTGCAAAGTCCTCCTGACTCTGAATTTGTGCCAAAATTGAGAGAGCTGCCCCACCAACAAGTCAAGCAACCCCAGATTCCTCCATCGCCATCCCTGGGTATATCCTGTCCCACTGTCAGGACAGACCTGCTAGAGATGGAGGCAAAGTGGTATACATTTGGGAGGGAGTGGACCTTGGTGTCTTCAACATTGGCTGTGAACCCCATGAAATCTCATGGCATAACGTCATACGTAGGAAAGAAAACCTCCTGTTGGTTACTACCTACTGCCCTCCCTCATTTAATGAATTATACTCCTCCATATTGAACGCCACTTGGAAGAACCATTGAGAGTAGATAGGGCACAGAATGTACTCTGTTCAATTTCTATCACCAAGAATAGCTTGGTAGCACCACTGCTGGCCCAGTCCTGAATGACATAGCTGCCAGACTGGGCTTGTGGCAGGTTGTGAGAAAACCAACACGAGGAAAAAACAAATTGACCTCGCCCTTACTAATCTACCTGCCGGAAATGCATCTATCCATGAGAGCATTGGCAGGCGTGACCACCGCGCAGTCCTTGAGGAGGTGAAGTCCCAACTTCACACTAAGAACAGCCTCCATCATGTTGTGTGGCACTATCGCTGTGCTAAATGGGATAGATTCCAAAAGATCTAGCAGCTCAAAACTGGGTATCCAAGAGGCGCTGTGGGCCATCAGCAACAGCACAATTGTATTCCACCACAACTTATAACCTCATTATCTGGCATATCCCTCAATCTACCATTACCATCAAGCCAGGGGGCAAACACTGGTTCAATGAGGAATGTAGGACAGCATGCCAGGAACAACACCAGGCATACTTAATTTGTGAATGGTGGTTGGCAATAAAACAACTAATGGGAGCAGGAGGGTCCTTGAGCATCCCTATCCTCAATAATGGCAGAACCCAGTGCAAGAGTACAAAAGCCGTTCATCTTCAACCACCTTCAGACAAAAGTGCTGAATGGATGATCCATTTTGGCCTCCTCCTGAGGTTCCCACCAGATACTGAAGCAGCCCTTGTCCAGATGCAGCAAAACCTAGACAATATCCAGGCTTGGGCTGATAAGTGGCAAATAATATTTGCGCACACAAGTGCCAGCCATGACCATCTCCAATAAGAGAGAATCGAACCATCTCCCCTTGATGTTCATGGCATTATCATTACTGAATCCTCCACTAACAACATCCTGGAGGTTACCATTGGCCAGAAACTAAACTGGAGCAGCCACATAAATACTGTGGCTACAAGAGCAGGTCAGAGACTGGGAATTCTGCGGCAAGTAACTCACTTCCTGACACCCCAATGCCTGTCCACCATCTACAAGGCACAAGTCAGGAGTGTGATGGAATTATCTCACTTGCCTGCATCAGTGCAGTTCTAACAACATTCAAGAAGCTCTATAAGTGGGAGTAAACATCTAATGGCGATCCTCTTACAGGGCCCCTCTGCTCTTGCTCTCTCTTGCGTACTCCCTGGTTTGTTTCCTGCCATTTTACTATAACTTGTTGCAATTTGCATTAAATTAGGAGCTGTGGACTCTCAGTCACTGGCCTTGATGGCATTGTGGACAGTTAAGTAAAAGAGTCTTCGGGGTTTGCTGGCTGCATTTGATCAGCTTTAAACTTTTTGGTAAGTTGAGCTGCCATTTGCTTTGTTCAGATAATTTAAAATTAAAAGGAAGACTTGCAATAAGAATATTACCAAGGTCACTACTAACCAGGTCACAAGCATGCTAGAATATTCCTTGGGTTAATATGTTCAGCTTTAAAAAAAATATGTTTGCGAGTTGTTGCCCAAGATTTTCTCTTCCTTTGCAGTGCCCTTTCTCCTGTCTTTCAAGGTGCTAGTTTTGACTTCTATACTAGTTTTTTTAGGGAAGAATTCAAATTATTTTACTTTTTAAAAAGAGGAATTTTATTGAGAAACTCCTGATTTATTTTCACCAACTTCACAGGCTGACTGATCCAGGCTCTTTATAAAATCATTTATATTTATTAAATATACACTGATCTCAATTTGACTCTGAAATATGTAACTTGACTAAGAAACACAGCGTCATTAAAATAAGAAACGTTTTAATCTAAAATGTTAATACTTTGGGGAAACAAAATATTCAAAGCAATTGTGTAAGCAATCCTGTTCTTAGATATGGTTGATATTAGGTACAATAGGATGCATTAAAAATAATGCAGCTAGAGGAAAAGAAATTTCACTTAAAAAGTAGGCATGCGATATATAGTTTTCAGACACAGTGGTTGGTTACGAGGCTGAACGGCACCCAGTGCTAAGAACTGCATTTACTAAAACCAGCATGGGGTAAGTTTGCTTCTGGGAAAAAAAACCCTCCACACTCTTAAACTTTGCACTATCTAAAAATGTTTCTGGGAAATGTCAAATAAAAAGGAATGATCAAAGTTAAGGCAGATTTATGTTAAACTATTATGTTAAACTATTAAGTCTGTCATCCTAGATTTAGATGAAACTGGCAGGAGAGGTCTGTTTTATACCCAGTGAAATGCAAACAGCTGGGTCTGCTAGCCTTTCACAAGCAGTATTCATGCTGCAGACTTGTCCTGGACATCTCAACTGACAGCAGACTCAAGATTGAGTTTCAACCATTATTCCCTTTAAAATTTCATTGTTGTGCGTGGCCAGTTTTTTTCAATGCACAGTCCCTTTAAATTGGTACTTATATGGAACAAGGCCACAGTACCATCCAAGCTGCTGTGCAACCACGCATGCACGCAGCTTGGCAGGAACACTGGTTGCAACAAAAGAAGTTGGCTGAGTTTTGGATCCAAATGCGAGCAGAATTCCCCAAATTGTCACAACTGACCTGTGTGGAAATGGATTTTCATCACTTGCTGGAATGAAATCAACTGTATCGGCAGTGCTTTTGTGTAGAAAACAACTTAAGACTTAAACTACCACCTATCATTCCAAAATTTATGTGCATTTGCTCAAACAACCTACTCTGTTATATTAATGGTTACTAGTACTATTAGGGCATTGTTTATGTTGTGTATGTGTACTATAATTTGTACATTTAGAACAATGCTTGGGCATTAAAAGGGTTAAAATATTAAATCTTTTGCTGATACGGGTACACTGGCAGCTGGCAGCCCTGGAATGTGGTATGTTATAAGTAAAGTCGAGGAACTTCTGCCTTAGGGAAAGCAAGTCTGTTCTCTGGGAACAATTAACTGCTGCTCTGAGAAAAAATAAACTTATTTAACCTCATATAAATAAACAGATATCTCCAGTTATTTTTGAGTTTTGAAAGATATATTGCAATGTGTTCCCCTGACTAAGTCTGCTCTATGACTTGGACTTAAGACTAACTTTAATTTTTGCTATTGTTATGGACAGGGGGCAATGGCGTGGCTGGTTTCTGCTGGTCACCTCCCAATTGCCCACAGATAGGGCTGAATTTTATAAACCCCCCCGATGCCGGGGATTGTGGCGGGTGGGGGGGGGGGCCTGGAAAAATCCTTCTGGGAGAGGCCCGCCATGGGCCTCGACACCAGGAAGACCCTGCTCCATTTTACCGGCAGCAGCGAGGCCTCGTGGCAGCCTCCCCACCACACGGCAACGGAGACTTTATTTAAATATGTTAATTACATTAAAATGAATGAATAATGACTTACCTCGTCGCGACGGCCGTCCCACACCGATATTCTGGCTGGTTGCCAGAAGTCCCGCGCCCTTGGATCTCCGTTCGGTAAGGAGAGGGGAGGAGTGAAATTTTCAGGTGGTTGGGGGCAGTGGGGGAAACAGCAAAGACTTACGGTGGAGGGGATGCTGGGAAGGGGTTGAAGAGTAAAGTGGAGGAAGTTTGGGGGGGAAAGGTCGGAATCTAATTTTAATGGCTGGAAAGGACTATTTAGATAATGAGTACTCATTGGGGGCTGGGAGAGGGAATTTAAACTGATAGTTTCCACTTTAATTTTTCCCACCTGTCACTTTAACATTTAAATTAAACTTCAGTGCTTAAAGCCCTTTAAAAATGGCGCAGGTGCCTGCAAGCTGGGGATGAAGCTCCATGGTACACGTCTCGTGTGTGCTGCACACTTTTTGAAGCCAAGAACGACGGAGAGCTAATAAAATTCAGCCCATACAGTTTTTATTTAAACTAGTGTTTCAGCCCTGTACTTTGTCGGCCAAATAAACAGGTAGTGGCAGGTTTTACTGTGCATTTAAAGCAGAAGATTGAATATTTACTTAACAATAATCACCCAAAATAATTGCAACACCACCCACGCATGCTTTCGCGCTCACATGCACACTCAAGAAAAGGTAAAGGGTCAGAGGCATTAAGAGTTCAAGGTGTAAAGGTCTTCTATTTTCAGGAATAAAACCTGTGGGATCCTCTTGGCATGAAATTTTTTGAAGTTGCAGGCCTGTTTGCTCGTTGTCTTGCCCTTGCTGGGTTGCTGAAGTCTTCTGTCAGTTAACACTTCAGTTCGAAGATGGTGCTGCTATTTCTTAGTTCAATTTTCACTGGTCGAGGAGTTCAAAAGGATCTCTCTTTATTTCTCTGCTGTAGCTGGTTGTCAACTCGTCTCAGCAGGGTTCAACTGTCTTAGCTGGAATTGATCTCTGTCTCTCAGCCTTGTGCTCGAATTCAAGATGGCTTTCGATGTTCACTCTGTGGTTGGAGATCTCAGATTGCTGTTCTAATGTTCCGATGGCTTGACTCATGACTCCCTTTGTTCTCCAAACAGGTTACCTTTAAAGGTGAATTCATAAAGTGTTAGTTTCGCCCATGTGACATTAGGGTTTTGGTACCTGAGGGGCTATACAATAGCTTCTGATTTCAGCCTATTTTTATAAGATGAGAGATGTTCACACTTTATTGTGTTGATTATAGCTGGAGATGTGGCGTCTGTGAGTGCCTGTGTTTTAGCTCATTTTGTGGATAGCAATTTCAATGCAGATGGGATTAATGAGTTTCAGTTCTACCAGACATGAATGTGTATTTCAATGCAGGAGAAGGTATGTGTCATGTGACTCTGTTCTCCATCTTGTTGAAGGCAAGTGTACCAGTCTTTTTAAATAGTTCTATTTTTTATAACTTTGCGGGGGTTTTTTTGTATTTCCATCGCTGCATTTGCCATGAGTGTGATATTATTGTATGATGTTCAATTTGTTTTAAAACTCATTTGGTACCACTGAAGTTCTGTGTAATTCTAGTTTTATTCCCATGGGAAAGAGATACAGAATGGTATTTTCCATCAACAACATGACAGTATGCTGACACATCTGGAACTTTTCAATATCTATTATTGGAAGTGAAATATTTTAAATAAAGGAGAAGGGAAATGCAGAGTTGATAGTACTGAGTTAGTAAATATAATTTGGGTAATGGTATGAATGCTTGGATTAAGGGATAAAAAATTGGCAAAAGTTCCTTAAGAAGCAACCATATTCGCGACGGAAAATATTGCCTGGAGCTCAGTTCACAGGACATAACTGCAATGCTGAAAGAAGTTCAATGACCTCACAAAAATTGTGAAGTTAAGAGACTCATTTCTTACTCTCTACTCACATCTTCACCATCTCTGGACTCTCGACTCACAATATTTACCTCCCCACTTTCCTTCACTCTCCCACCTCACTCCACCTCCTTCTCCTCATACAGACACAGTTACCACTATTGCAATCCTCACTCATTTCCCCACACCTCACATCTTACACACTGCATACCAAACTATTCTACAATGACAGGCGCATTATCTAAACATCTCACAAGGATGTCACTAACACACTCTCTTTCTCACAAGACAGGGTCATGTGCAAATTGCTCCAGCAAGCTGCCACTGAAGGAGTCCAAGCTTGCCTGCAGATCCTGCTCCCTGCAGAAGAAAACATGCTGGCCATCATGGGAAGGAGAGCCAGGGCCGTGGCAATGCTGGAGGAGACATCATCTAGGGTTTCTTTACACTGTATATTCTTACCCTATACACGTTGCATGACAAACTTCATGTGCTTTCATCAGCCACTTCTTTCTCTGCTTTCCCTTCAACCCAAAAGCTAACTCTTTCCCTTCAGATGCTGAAGATTTGGAGATATCGCTACTTCTTCAGGAAGAGGAGCACAGCCTTCCTGAAGATGCAGCATCATTTCATCTGACCCTAGCAAGCACCAGCTCAGAGGCTGGCACTACGCGTACTTTACAGGCTAGGCTAGAAGAGGGGTCATCACATCATGAATTAAAGGGCACAAGTATGCAGGAGCTAGGGCAGGGGAATAGGGCGGGAAGGAAGTCAGCTCACCAGAGGGTGAAATCGCATACTAGCTCTGCAACAGAGGACTTAGATGTTCACTTCAAAGGCCCAATCTATTCAAGAAGGCTGATGGGCATACCAGATGCATTAGGTTGCCTACCGGTGAACTTACAAGCAATAGTCCTGAACATGGAGCATTCCAGCTCCAAATTGTGCTGAGACTTCATGTAGATCATGGAATCCAGTCTGTCTAACAAAGAGTGGTCAGTTCCATAAACACAACTGAATGCCCACCATGATGAAGGCTCTGCTAATAGTTCTGACAGATTCCGAGGCAGCTCACCCTGCTTCCATGGAATTTCAGACAGCTACCATCTTGGCTCAGGGATCCAGTATTCCTCAGTATCACATCATTCCTGTACTCTATCCTCAGGCAGAGCCACAGGAATGTTGAATCACAATATCAAGAAAGTGGCCTTGGCTCTATGGGAGAAGCACCTATTGTCCTCTCTCAGAATGACAGCTTGCCTGTTCTTCCGCCATCTACTCTGCTCATTCTCTTGTTAATGCCACACAGTAAGCTGGGCCAGACTGCCCGGACTCACACCAAGATGCTGCTGGGCCCTCAAGGCCCAGAGCTGCTCAAGGTTACCCACCATTGCCATGTGAGGTGTCCTCAATGAAAACCCAGCAGCTTTCCACCTCCCACTGAGGAAACACTTAGTAGGAGCACTAGGATAGGTAAACAACAGGCTCAATGGTGTTACACAAGAGTCATTTTTAATTACTTCTGTTAAGTGTTAGATTGATGGAATTGAGTGGTTGGATAATTTGTTTTTTGTTCTGAATTTGGCGTTGGTCTTTATATTTGGAGTGAATGAGGGCAAAATTCATAAACCTGGACTGAAGGAAGGCAATTGGATGGTGGTACAGATTGTAGGGCTGTTGGTGCGGATTGTAGGACTGTTGGTGTATTGAGGATGGAATGAATGGTTTAGGTGAAGCGCTTTTAGATGCACTACTCTCTGAGGGCTCAAGCAGCAAAGGACACTGGTGATCGATGTTGCTCCTGCTCTTCCTCCTTTTCTTGTTACACTTCCTTCATTTCTTGCTGCACAACTCTGGTCCATTAGTGTGGCAAAGTTATACAGCATGTTGAAGATGACCACAAATCTGGATACACGGTCAGGTTTGTACTGCAAATTCTTGCAAATGGTCCAGGCAGTGAAAATGTCTACTGTTGATTGACTGCTTAATGATGCTTCTGGTGGCAGCCTGTCTGTCATTGTGAGCCAGTACTGCAGCTGTGCCCAGGTTCCTGAATCCAGGAATCATGAGCAAAGTCCAAAGGGGATAACGCATGTTGCCCACTAGTCAGCCTGCAACCTGATGGCCTGGTTGGCATAATGGCATCACAGAGGGTTGGTGCAGAATTAATCCTAACTGCTGCCAGAAAACAGGGCACAGGCATGATGGGCTGCCTGTAGTGGCAAGCTGGATGCTGAGGGAGTGGAATCCATTTCTACTCAGAAAGATGCCAGGATGGTGATGAGGAAGTGTTCCTCTTGGTGTGGAGAGCCTCAGTGAATCTCCCTGATACAACGGTGGACTGCAAGCTGGGAGATGTTGCTGATGTCATCCGCTGCAACTTAGAAGGAGCCAGGTGCATAAAAGTAAGGGCCATGGAGCATGCACTGGTTCAAGACTCGAGTTGTAATTACAGCAGGTGGCATAGTTTGGTGACAGCCTCCTTTGTGGTGAAGACACCTGACACATTGCTTTTCAATTAAGATCTCCTTCCTCTGCTCTCAGCTGCTCTTGCTCCTTCCCATTTTCTTTGCTGCTGCCCCTCAGCCTACAGCCCCAAAGACAGCCCTAAGAAGACACCTATGGTTCAAGTAAAACTGTTTTACAAATAGTCGTTTAGTCGTACAGAACTTGAGTATTGCTGAAAATAGAGACATGTTGTCGAAGCTGGTTGGGTATGGCCCGTACCTTGTCCATTGCGAACAGCATAAGGGACATGTTCTTTGATACGATCCACCAGTCTTTGGGACGTACAGCCTATATATCTAACATCACACTGACATTGAAATTCACATTACTCATTTGTGTGATAGGCAGGCCATCCTTTTGGCTTGATGGCAGCATCCTGTTAGTGGCGAACACCATCCATGTTTGCAAAACTCAAAACACAGTTTCCAACATTAGATGTGATTCCATTATTTGCTAAATAATCCTCAGTGTGCTAAGAATTACCCTGACAACCAATTTAAGATTGTCAGTAGGGCTTGCAGTGTGGCGCATTTGTGCGTACTGGAAGCTACATATATTAATACACAGGGCCCTGTTCTTTGCAGACAGAAAGAATCTGTACAAACATTGCACCTGTTTCAGCTGAACAAAATAAGTGGCAGCCATTCGCTGGTTCATTCCTTTGGTTAATGCCTTGACCAATGAGAGTCAAGCTGCCTGGTTTAAATTTCAAACAAAGCCTGGCAGTTAACTAACAATTACCATAAACTGGTGCATTCTCCATGGCAACGCCTCTACCAATCAGAGTTCACTTGCCAACCAATCAGCACTCTCTTCTCATGCAGTATTAATTGTTGTTTTCCCGTACATTGGTTATTCTCGCAGATTGTCCTGATGAGTGCAATACAAAAAGCTTCAACAACGTGTCTATTTTCAGCAATACTAAAACTGTTTTAACAGCGCAACACCATCAAAAATCAAAATTCAGTTGTAGAAGTGAGAAAATATGCCACAAAAAGCCAAAAGTTAATGAGCAGACTAAAAGAACAAACCAGTAATTAACCTGTATGTAGAGCATGATCCCTTTAAAAAATGCTGCTGAAGGTTCCTTGCTGCCTGTTAGCACCATGAGTTGCTGAATGAGTTTATTACTTGGCTAGTCAGGTACTGGAGCAGCCCATTGTGACAAAAGGATCCTAATTAATTACCATTTTGAATACATCTCACATGCACCCATGCGCCTATGGAGGAACCCAATTCAATAAGGCACACAGCCGGCACAGGATGGGTGCACATGCTGCTCATCAAATTGGGAATTTAGACACCAGTTTTACGCCTGTAAAATGGGCATGATGCCCACAAATTTCTAGGCCCATGTTATAGGACACCTTAAAGACGTAGCTCACGTACTTGGCTGAGCAGAGTTTCTTGAATGAGCAATCTTCCCAGTTGCACATATGTTTTTGTAATGACATCCTCTTGGTCCGTGTCTATGTTTTGCTCTGCCGGTTGGTCCCCTCTTGCTTGGTGGTTAGACCTCTTTGTAACGTTAGTTGTGCAGTGTGCAGCAGATGACGATGGGGATGCACTATAAAGTGGCCCCTGATCTATTGAAGCATCTGCAGGCAGAACAATCCAGATCACAAAAACTCAGTGTAAAAAAAGGTTTCCTCATATTGCCTCTGATTCTTCTGCGAATCACCTTAAATCTCTGTCCTCTGGTTACCGACCCTTCTGGCACTGAAAACAGTTTCTCATTATTTACTCTATTAAAACCATTCACGATTTTGGACACCTCCATGAAATCTCCTCTTAACCTCCTCTAATGCAAGGAGAACAACCGCAGCTTCTTCAGTGTCTCCACATAACTGAAGTTACCTCACCCTGATTACCATTCTAGGAAATCTTTTCTGCACTTTCTCCAAGGTCTTGGTATCTTTCCTAAAGTGTGGTTCCCAGAATTGAACACAAAACTCTAGCTGAGGCCTAACCAGTGTTTCATAATGATTTAGCATAACTTCCATGCTTTTGTACACTATTCCTCTATTAATAAAGCCAAGGATTCCCATATGCTATTTTAACGGCTTTCTCAACTTGGCCTGCCACCTTCAAAACTTTGTGTACATACACGCCAGGTCTCTCTGTTCTTGCACCCTCTTTAAAATTGTATCATTTAGTTCATATTTAACAAAGAACAAAGAACAGTACAGCACAGGAACAGGCCATTCGGCCCTCCAAGCCTGCGCAGATCTTGATGCCTGCCTAAACTAACATCTTGGTGTCCAGGTACATAAATCCCTGAAAGTTGCTACCCAGGTTAATAGGGCTGTTAAGAAGGCATATGGTGTGTTAGCTTTTATTAGTAGGGGGATCGAGTTTTGGAGCCACGAGGTCATGCTGCAGCTGTACAAAACTCTGGTGAGACCGCACCTGGAGTATTGCGTGCAGTTCTGGTCACCGCATTATAGGAAGGATGTGGAAGCTTTGGAAAGGGTGCAGAGGAGATTTACTAGGATGTTGCCTGGTATGGAGGGAAGGTCTTACGAGGAAAGGCTGAGGGACTTGAGGTTGTTTTCGTTGGAGAGAAGGAGGAGGAGAGGTGACTTAATAGAGACATATAAGATAATCAGAGGGTTAGATAGGGTGGATAGTGAGAGTCTTTTTCCTCGGATGGTGATGGCAAACATGAGGGACATAGCTTTAAGTTGAGGGGTGATAGATATAGGACAGATGTTAGAGGTAGTTTCTTTACTCAGAGAGTAGTAGGGGCGTGGAACGCCCTGCCTGCAACAGTAGTAGACTCGCCAACTTTAAGGGCATTTAAGTGGTCATTGGATAGACATATGGATGAAAATGGAATAGTGTAGGTCAGATGGTTTCACAGGTCGGCGCAACATCGAGGGCCGAAGGGCCTGTACTGCGCTGTAATGTTCTAATTCTAATTCTAATCTTCTGCACTTCCAGGGCCCATATCCCTCTATTCCCTTCCTATTCATATATTTGTCAAGATGTCTCTTAAACGTCACTTTGGTATCTGCTTCCACCACCTCCCCTGGCAGCAAGTACCAGGCACTCACCACCCTCTGTGTAAAAAAATTGCCTCGCGCATCCCCTCTAAACTTTGCCCCTCGCACCTTAAACCTATGTCCCCTAGTAACTGACTCTTCCACCCTGGGAAAAAGCTTCTGACTATCCACTCTGTCCATGCCGCTCATAACTTTGTAAACCTCCATCATGTCGCCCCTCCACATCCGTCGTTCCAGTGAAAACAATCCGAGTTTTTCCAACCTCTCCTCATAGCTAATGCCCTCCAGACCAGGCAACATCCTGGTAAACCTCCTCTGTACCCTCTCCAAAGCCTCCACGTCCTTCTGGTATTGTGGCGACCAGAATTGCACGCAATATTCTAAGTGTGGCCTAACTAAGGTTCTGTAAAGCTGCAACATGACTTGCCAATTTTTATACTCTATGCCCCGACCGATGAAGGCAAGCATGCTGTATGCCTTCTTGACTACCTTATCCACCTGCGTTGCCACTTTCAGTGACCTGTGAACCTGTACGCCCAGATCTCTCTGCCTGTCAATACTCCTAAGGGTTCTGCCATTTACTGTATACCTCCCACCTGCATTAGACCTTCCAAAATGCATTACCTCACATTTGTCCGGATTAAACTCCGTCTGCCATTTCTACGCCCAAGTCTCCAACCGATCTATATCCTGCTGTATCCTCTGACAATCCTCATCATTATCCGCAACTCCACCAACCTTTGTGTCGTCCGCAAGCTTACTAATCAGACCAGCTACATTTTCCTCCAAATCATTTATATATACTACAAACAGCAAAGGTCCCAGCACTGATCCCTGCGGAACACCACTAGTCACATCCCTCCATTCAGAAAAACACCCATCCACTGTTACCCTCTGTCTTCTGTGACTGAGCCAGTTCTGTATTCATCTTGCCAGCTCACCTCTGATCCCGTGTGACTTCACCTTTTGCACCAATCTGCCATGCGGGACCTTGTCAAAGGCTTTACTAAAGTCCATATAGACAACATCCACCGCCCTTCCCTCATCAATCATCTTCGTCACTTCCTCAAAAAACTCAATCAAATTAGTAAGACACGACCTCCCCTTCACAAAACCATGCTGTCTCTCACTAATAAGTTTGTTTGTTTCCAAATGGGAGTATATCCTGTCCCAAAAAATCCTCTCTAATAGTTTCCCTACCACTGACGTAAGGCTCACCAGCCTATAATTTCCTGGATTATCCTTACCACCCTTCTTAAACAAAGGAACAACATTGGCTATTCTCCAGTCCTCTGGGACCTCACCTGTAGCCAATGAGGATGCAAAGATTTCTGTCAAGGCCCCAGCAATTTCTTCCCTTGCCTCCCTCAGTATTCTAGGGTAGGTCCCATCAGGCCCTGGGGACTTATCTACCTTAATGCTTTGCAAGACACCCAACACCTCCTCCTTTTTGATAATGAGATGACTGAGATTATCTGCACTCCCTTCCCTGGGCTCATCATCCACCAAGTCCTTCTCCTTGGTGAATACTGATGCAAAGTACTCATTTAGCACCTCACCCATTTCCTCTGGCTCCACGCATAGATTCCCATCTCTGTTCTTGAGTGGGCCAACGTTTTCCCTGGTTACCCTCTTGCTCTTTATATATGTATAAAAAGCCTTGGGATTTTCCTTAATCCTGTTTGCCAATGACTTTTCATGACCCCTTTTAGCCCTCCTAACCTTGCTTAAGTTCCTTCCTACTGTCTTTATATTCCTCAAGTGCTTCATCTGTTCCTAGCCTTCCAGCCCTTACAAATGCTTCCTTTTTCTTTTTGACTAGGCTCACAATATCCCGTGTTATCCAAGCTTCCCGAAACTTGCCAAACTTGTCTTTCTTCCTCACAGGAACATGCTGGTCCTGGACTCTAATCAGCTGACGTTTGAAAGACTCCCACATGTCAGATGTTGATTTACCTTCAAACAGCCGCCCCCAATCTAAATTCTTCAGTTCCTGCCTAATATTGTTATAATTAGCTTTCCCCCAATTTAGCACCTTCACCCGAGGACTACTCTTATCCTTATCCACAAGTACCTTAAAACTTATGGAATTATGGTCACTGCACCCGAAATGCTCCCCCACTGAAACTTCGACCACCTGGCCGGGCTCATTCCCCAATACCAGGTCCAGAATGGCCCCATCCCTAGTTGGACTATCTACATACTGTTTCAAGAAGCCCTCCTGGATGCTCCTCACAAATTTTGCCCCATCCAAGCCCCTAGCACTAAGTGAGTCCCAGTCAATATTGGGGAAGTTAAAATCACCCACCACCACAACCCTGTTACCTTTACATCTTTCCAAAATCTGTCTACATATCTGCTCCTCTACCTCCCGCTGGCTGTTGGGAGGCCTGTAGTAAACCCCCAACTAATCCAAGCTCTAAGTTCATCTGGCACAGTGGCGCAGTGGTTAGCACCGCAGCCTCACAGCTCCAGCGACCCGGGTTCAATTCTGGGTAATGTCTGTGTGGAGTTTCCAAGTTCTCCCTGTGTCTGCGTGGGTTTCCTCCGGGTGCTCCGGTTTCCTCCCACATGCCAAAGACTTGCAGGTTGGTAGGTTAATTGGCCATTATAAATTGCCCCTGGTATAGGTAGGTGGTAGGGAAATATAGGGACAGGTAGGGATATGGGATTAGTGTAGGATTAGTATAAATGGTTGGTTGATGGTCGGCACAGACTCGGTGGGCCGAAGGGCCTGTTTCAGTGCTGTATCTCTAAACTAAACTAAACTAAACTATCCTGCCTGAAGCTTCTAAAGCCTGGAACATTTAGTTGCCAATCCTGCCCTTCCCTCAACCAAGTCTCTGTAATAGCAACAACATCATATTTCCAAGTACTAATCCAAGCTGCATTACCTGTTATACTTCTCGCATTGAAACAAATGCACTTCAGACCACCAGTCCCGCTGTGCTCAGCAACATCTCCCTGCCTGCTCTTCCTCTTAGTCCTACTGGCCTTATTTACTATGTCCTCCTCATTTACTTCACTAGCTGTCCTACTGCTCTGGTTCCCACCCCCCGCCACACTAGTTTAAACCCTCCCGAGTGACGCTAGCAAACCTTGCAGCCAGGATATTAGTGCCCTTCCAGTTTAGATGCAACCCGTCCTTCTTGTACAGGTCCCTTCTGTCCCTGAAGAGAGCCCAATGGTCCAGATATCTGAAACCCTCCCTTCTACACCAGCTGCTCAGCCACGTGTGTAGCTGCACTATCTTCCTATTTCTAGCCTCACTGGCACGTGGCACAGGGAGTAATCCAGAGATTACAACCCTAGAGGTCCTGTTTTTTAACTTACTACCTAACTCCCTAAACTCCCCCTGCAGGACCTCATCACTCTTCCTGCCTATGTCGTTGGTACCGATGTGTACCACAACCTCTGGCTGTTCACCCTCCCCCTTTAGAATGCCCTCTGTCCGTTCAGAGACATCCTTGACCCTGGCACCAGGGAGGCAACATACCTTCCTGGAGTCTCTTTCACGTCCACAGAAGCGCCTATCTGTGCCCCTGATTATAGAGTCCCCTATAACTATTGCTCTTCTGCGCTTTGTCCCTCCCTGCTGAACAACAGTGCCAGCCGTGGTGCCACTGCTCTGGCTGCTGCTGTTTTCCCCTGATAGGCCATCCTCCCCAACAGTATCCAAAACGGTATACTTATTAGAGAGGGGGATAGCCAATGTGTGAATTCTTCACACTAAGGACTTCATTCTTCCTACTAAAATGTATCACTTTGCACTTCTCTGTTAAATTTCATCTGCATTGTGTCTGCCCATTTCACCCATCGTCCATGTTCTCCTTACCTTTGTTATTTTTCTCCTCATTGTTTACTGCATTTATTGCCTGCAAACTTTGAAACTATGACCTGTACATCCTAGTTCAGGTCATTAATATAAATCAAAAAGACCAGTGGTCCTAATATCAACCCATGGGGAACATTATGCTTCCCTCCAGTCTAAGAAACTTGTGTTCTTGAATTCTCTCTGCTTTCTGATCCTTAACCAATTTTGTATCTATGCAGCAATGTACTTTAATGGGCATTAATTTTGCTAACAAGTCTATTATGTGATACTTTGTCAAACACCTTTTTAAAGTCCATATACACATCAACCTCACTACCCTTATCAACCCTCTACATTACTTCATCATAGAACATGATCGAGTTAGTCAAACATGATTTACCTTTTAAAAATCCATGCTGATTTTCATTTATTAGCTCATGCTTTTCCAAATGACAAGTAATTTTGACTGTTTATTGTCTCTAAGAGTTTCCCCACCATAGTTCTCTGGATTGGATCTTCCTTTTGAAGATAGGAATTACATTTGCTGTTCACCAGTCCTCTGGCACTGTTCCTTCTAGTTAATTTTTAGGTAGAGATACCAGTTCCTCTGATATCTCCTCCCTAGTTTCGATGAGTATCCATGAGCACCAATCCATCTGTATCCAGAGTTTTGTCTTCCTGAAGTTTGACTAGTTTGGTCACTATCTCCTTTCTTTCTATTTTAATTTTTACTTCCTGACTATTGCCATTTATTTGTTTGTGTCTTCAGTGAAAACTGAGGCTAAGTATCTATTTTGTTACGACCAAATGAGAAATGTGTCTGGGGGTCTTTTGCTATCTTTACCTGGTCTTATTGTAACAGGGTTTAATTTTTAAACACACTGTGTTTTGAGCTCCCCCTTTGTGAATCCTTGTTCACAGCTTTCCAATTATAAGGCAAAGAAATGAGCACACCAGGTTTTTCTTAGGTTTAAAGAAGAAAAGTGAAATTTATTAAACTTACTTAAACTTAAACTCTAATACGGTTCACGCCTATGGATATATGACGCGCCTACGCTAGCATGCACAAGTGATACACACATGCAAATAGGGACAGAAAAGAGGAGAGGAAAATATAGTAGAGAGGGGTTTGAGGCAATATCAGAAGAGTTTCTTGTTTGCTGTGCTTTGAGCTCACTTGATTGTAGGTAGTCTTGCTGTTCATCGGCGCCCAGTGTTCTTCTTAAACCTTGTTCACGTAGCAGAGTTTTCTCTCTTTGAGGTTCACGAGTTTTCACAAGATTCAGTTCCGTGGGAAAGAGATGGAGGCAGGCAGGCAGGACTGGAGAGGAGGTTCTGTTCCAACCGGGAGCACACAGCTTTCTGAGTTCAAATTCTATTTTGACCAGGTCTCTTCTGTGTATTGGGGCAGGGACTGGTTCCTCATTGTTCCAACACTGTCTGTTACTATGCAAATGTCTTTCCAGTCAGGGGTTTGCAATTTTATGTTTTCCTGTTCATGTGGCGAAATAATGTTTGCTTCAGTCTTGGTAGGTGGAGGTGGGGGGCGGGGGTGCTTGCCTGACACCTCCACAGCCCGGGGAATGAAATGCGATTTGAAGAAAAATGGCACATTTCATTACAGGGTTTGAGAGAAATATAAGATACAGAAAGAAAAAACCATGCATTTCTCTCATTCATTTCCATTCATTCACCAGTCTTAAAACTTATGAAAAATGGCCTGTTCTGGGGGCCAGGGCTGCTTTACAAAGACTTTGGACTTCAGGGGATGGGTGGTTCCCTTTTCCTCTGACTGTGGGGGAGGAGTCTTTGTTACTCTCCCCTTTGTTCTCTGGGACACTCCTACCTGCAGATATTTGTGCAGACTTGGCTGCACTCTCCTGTGGCACTTTAACTAGGTGAGGCATCACCCTCACGGATTCTGTGCCCCCTAGATGTTTCTCTTTGTCTCGGCAGTTAAATGCTGTTAGCAACTCTGGTGGGGTGCATCTAGAGTCTACATTCACATAGGAGGACGTGGGGTCTAACTTTTCACATTTTTCGGCGTTGCTTGACCAGACAGTAAGGGTATTTATCCAGGATTCTTCCCACACTTCCTTTAACCTGTCCTCTTAGTCACTTTTCCCCCCTCTCTTTCTAAAGTTTTGCCAGCTGTGTGCCTGCCTGTCGCCTTTTGTTCTTGCCAGGGGTCCCTTACAGTTCACCAGCCCTCTGCTGGAGGGTCCTCCTAACACCGGTACAGGACTTAGGGAAGCAGGTTTCACTGTGGGTTGGGGTTTCCCCTCAACCTGGCACATGTGGCAATTCCTGCAGTACTCCACCACATCTTTGTGGAGTTTTGGCCAGTCAAACTACTGTCTTATGCAAGCTTTGGTCTTTTGTATACAGGCATCTACAGCCACTGTAGTCTCATGGGTCCTTCTTAATATTTCTCCCCGGTACCTCTGTGTCACCACTAACTGGTGATCTACTGTCCACTCCTTGCTCTCAGGTTTGTAAGGAGAACTCAATTTCCTCATCAGTACCCCATTCTTTAAATAGTAGAACACAGGGACTCCCTCTGCTTCACTTTCAGACTGGGCAGTCTGTGCTAACTCTAGCAATACTGGGTCAGCTCGCTGAGCCTCATCTGGGGAAAATCCATTTAATTCATTCCCTGGGTCTCCTAATTTTCCAAAGAAAGTCTCAGACAGGCAGACCTCATGGTCATCTGCCTGCAGTGCCAATGAAGTCTCCCCTCAGGGAGCTGGTTTGATCATGGCCTGATCCACTACACATTCAGGGAAACTGCAGGGGACCATCTCCTGCCACTGCCCTGTCTCTCTGACCTCCTGCGGTCTTTCTTTCACTACTGGGGGCGGGGGCGTGCTACCACCTTCACCTCTGCCAGATCATTACTTAGGAGCAGGTCAACCCCAACCACAGGCAAATTAGGGACAATCCCTACAGTGACTGTTCCCGAAACTAGATTACACTCCAGGTGCACCCGGTGTACAGGTGCAGGCATACACTGCCCTCCAATACCATTCACCACCATTCTGATGTTCACTGCACTCTGTGGGGGACAGGTCAGGCCTTTTCCCAGTAAAAGGGATCCTGAGAATCACAATGGGTTTGCTTGCCCCACTTGGGGGATATGGAGTTACTTTTCCTTCAAATAAAAACCCTGATAACCTTCAAGAATCCTATTAACTTTTCCTACACTGGCCGTAGTAAGCTTCCTAGGTTTTACTCTTACTGCAGTTAAAGCCACAGCTTGTTCTGTGTTTTCCATCAGGCCCTCGTTTCTACTGAGCGGGCGTGCCCTGATTAACCCTACAGGTTTCCCCCTTTAGTTTCCAGTAGTCAGCTTTTAAAAGCCCTGCCTTATTATAATGGAAGCACAGAGGTCTCCGGGTTCCACTCTTGATTACTGCACCATCCTTTTTGGCTGGAGGAGGGCACCTTGTGTATCCTGCTTTCTTTTCTCTTCCAGGACTGCCTAGGCTTCTATCACCTTTGTCCTTGTTGGATTTGAGGGGAAACCCACTTATAAATTAAAGGAAACACATCGGCCAGAATGGCCACTTGCCAGGCTCCCTGAACCCGCTGCTCCTCTACATGGGTTTTTATTGAGAATGGAAGAGAGTTTTTAAATTCCGCTAACAGGATTACCTCTCTCAGAGTCTCATAGCTGAGTTGTATTTTTAAAGCCTTCATCCACTGGTCAAAAGCCAACTGCTTACTTCTTTCAAACTCCAGATAAGTTTGATTGTCTTGCTTTTTGAGAGTTCTAAACTTTTGGCGATAGGCTTCGGGTACTAATTCATATGCCCCGAGGATAGCATTTTTGGTCAGTTCATAATTTGATGAACTCTCATCTGGCAACTAGGAATAAACCTCATGGGCTTTTCCGGTTAGTTTGCTTTGCAGTAAAGGAGACCAGGTCTCAGCTGGCCATTTTAGCTGCCTTGCCAGTTTCTCAAAGGGCATGAAAAATTCTTCCACATCTTCCTCATTGAATTTTGGAATTAATTGAGTGAGTGTTAGCGATCTTGTACCCAGCCCTGAATTGTGCTCCCCCAAATTGACCATGCTTTCACTAGGGTTACTCTGTCGCCCCCTAGTTAACTCAAGCTGCTTCAGCTCTCTTCGGATTCTTTCCGGAATATTCTTTCTCTCTCTCGCTCTTCTCTCTCTCTTTCCTTCTTCTGTCTTTCCCTCTCTCTTTCCTGCCTTTCATTTTCTTCACGTTCCTTTTGGAAGGCTCTTTGTTTCTCCCTCTCCTGCCTCTCTCTTTTTCCCTTTCTTCAAATTCAAGTTTCCTTTGTTCCAATTGGAGCTTTGTAATAATAATCTGTCGGAATCTGTTTGTAACACTGCTTCTACTTCTTCAGATTCAAGGGAAAAATGGGTGGCCACTAGCCTTAGGAGTTCAGACTTTCTAGCCTTGCCACCTACAGTGATCCCACACTGCGCAGCCATTTTTCCCAACTCCTCCTAAGACAGTGCTTTTAACTTATCCCAAGTTACCTCACCCTGGCTTGGACAGCTGCTAGCTTCAGTTGCAGACGTGTTACTATTCAATCACACACAACCACAAGAAAACCTGTATTGATATGTTGCTCTTTTTGATTGGGAATAATTTGGCTCCCCACTTCCAATTTCATTCGTTTGTCTGTGGTTAAAATTCCAGATGCTAGCATCCAAATTTCTGTTACGACCAGGTGAGAAATGTGTCTAGGGGTCTTTTGGCGTCTTTACCTGGTCTTATTGTAATTTTATGGTTTAATTTTTAAACACACTGTGGTTTGAGCTCCCCCTTTGTGGACCTTGTTCACAGCTTTCTAATTTTAAAGCAAAGAAATGAGCACACCAGGTTTTTCTTAGGTTAAAAGAAGAAAAGTGAAATTTATTAAACTTACTTAAACTTAAACTCTAATACAGTTCACGCTTCCAGATATACGACACGCCTACCCTGGCATGCACATGCGTTACACACATGCAAATAGGGACAGGAAAGAGAGTAAAATATAGTAGAGGGGTTTGAGGCAATATCAGAAGAGTTTCTTGTTTACTGTGCTTCGAGCTCACTTGATTGTAGGTAGTCTTGCTGTTCATCGGTGCCCAGTGTTCTTCTTAAACCTTGTTCACGTAGGAGACTTTTCTCTCTTTGAGGTTCACGTGTTTTCACAAGATTCAATTCCGTAGGAAAGAGATGGAGGCAGGCAGGACTAGAGAGGAGGTTCTGTTCCAACTGGGAGTACACGGCTTTCTGAGTTCAAATTCTGTTTTTCCAATTTAAAACTCCCCTAGTTGGCCAGCAGGTGGTCACATGACTGACTGGTTTGAACCGGTCTCTTCTGTGTATTGGGGCAGGGACTGGTTCCACATTGTTCCAACACTGTCTGTTACTATGCAAATGTCTTTCCAGTCAGGGGCTTGCAATTTTAAGTTTTACTGTTCATGCCTGACAGTATCCCTGCCATTTCAATATCATCTCCTGTGAGTTTACCTTGCTCACCCTTTAGTAGCCCCAATCCTATCTTAATTCTCCCTTTGCTACTTACATGTAAAAGACTGCTTTACTATTCATTTTTGGAGTCATTTACAGTAGAAGGAGGCCATTTGGTCCATGAAGTCCATGCTGGCTCTCTGTGGAGCAATCCAGTCAGTCCCACTCTCCTGCTCGATCCCCGTAGCTCTGCAAGTTTATTTTTGTATTCTTTAATATTTTTATTTCATATTTCCTCTTTGCCTTCCTGATGATGTTTTTACCTGTTTCCTAATTCATCATATTCCTTCTTGTCATGCTCTCCTTTAGATTCCATTTTTTTCACCTATTTATGGCATATCTCATTTTTGGTTAATTTGCATTTATTTTGTTAGTGAAATGTATTTCCCTTGAACTTTATTGAATTCTTCTTTAAATATTGTTTACTGCTTTACCAACCTTAGCTCGATCCTCATGGCTTTTTTTCCAATCCATTACTTTGGTCTCTGTATTTTTTTATTTGTTCATGGGATGTGAGCATCACTGGCAAGGCCAGCATTATTGCCTATCCCAAATTGCCCTTAAACTGCTGCAGTCTGTGTGGTGTAGATACACCCACTGTTACGAAGAGAGTTCCAGGATTTTGACACAGCGACGATGAAGGAATGGCAATGTACTTCCAAGTCGGGCTGGTGTGTAACTTGGAGGGGAATTTGCAGGTGGTGGTGTTTCCATTTCCTGCTGCCCATGTGCTTTCAGGCATCAGAGGTCATAGCTTTAGAAGCTATTGTCAAAGAAGCCTTTGCGAGTTGCTGCAGTGCATCTTGTACATGGTACACACAGCAGCCATGGTGCACTGGTGGCAGAGGGACTGAATGTTTAACACGGTGGATTGGGTGTCAATCAAGCATTGATTGGGCTGCTTGATGCTACACTCAGTCAAATGCTGGCTTGATGTCAAGGGCAGTCACTCTCACTGCACCATTGGAATTCAGCTCTTTTGTCCACATTGGGACCAAGGCTGTAATGAGATCGGGAGGCAAGTGGTCCTGTCGAAACCCAAACTGAGCATCGGTGAGCAGATTCTTGGTAAGTGCCACTTCATGACACTTTTGACAATACCTTCCATTACTTTACTGAAGATTGAACGTAGACTGATGGAACCGGAATTGGCCAGATTGAATTTGTGGACATGACATTCCTGGGCATTTTCCACATTGTCAGGTATATGCCAGTGTTGTAGATGTACTGTAACAGCTTGGCGAGAGGCGCATTAGTTTTGGAGGATAAGTCTTTAGCACTATACAAGGCATGTTGGGGTTAATAGCCTTTGCTGTATCCTGCGTGCTCAGCAATTTCTTGATATCACATGCAGTGAATCAGGTTGGCTGAAGACTGGCACCTGTGATGCTGGGGACCTCAGGCGGAAGCTGAGATGGATTATCCACTCCGTACTTCTGGTTGGAGATGGTTGCAAGGACTTCAGCCTTGTCTTCTGCACTATCGTGCTGGGCTCCACCATCATTGAAATGGGGATGTTCATGGAACCTCTTCCTCCCATTAGTTGTTTAATTGTCCACCATCATGCGTGACTGGCTGTGACAGGACTGCGGAAGTTTGATCTAATTCATTAGTGTGGGATCGCTTAGCTCTGTCTATCACATGCTGCTTCCGCACATTAGTATGCATGTAGTCCTGTGTTGTACCTTCACCAAATTGTCTGCTCATTTTTAGATACGCGGTGCTGCTCCTGGCATTCTCATCTACATTCCTCATTGAACCAGGGTTGGTTTCCTGTGTTGACAGTAATGGTAGAGTGATGGATATGCTAGGCCATGAGGTTACAGATTGTGGAGCAACACAATTCTGCTGCTTTTGATGGGATAGTAAGGGGAGAGCAGGGGAGAGAAGAGGAGGGAGAAGGGAAATAGGAGAAAATGATGAGCAGCAAGTGGAGGTTTGTGTAGCAGAAAGCAGACAAAGGAGGAGAGGGAGAAAAAGGGGAAAGGAAGAGAAGGTTGGGACAGGACAGATTGTGATCCTGGTCTATGATGTGTCACAGAAAGGAAGGGAGGGGGTGACAGCCACATATTTATGTCACAGTGGAGGAAGGGAAGTGTTTCTAGATGTTAATTTGTGCCTTACTGGGGACTGCCTTTTTGCATAACCTTTTTATATTTCTTTTGTTCATGGCTTGGCTGCAAGAGTCAGTTTATACGTTCCTCTTTACATGACTCTGTCTCTTCACATGGGTTGTATCTCACTATTTTGATGTCACATGATGTTACATTTACAGCACCACCTATTGGAATCTTCAGATCAATTGCTAAAGATAGCATTACTATAAAGTATTGGTGAAGCCTCTTACATGGCATGACTTGATGAGGTTATTAACCTTTTGGTACTGTAGTCACATCAACTGACTGCTGCCATTGGCATTGATGTTTGTAGCTAACTCCAACCATGTTGTCTTCATCTTATATTGTCATGCAGTGATCATTGGTGAGAAAAAGCACTTCGTCTCTCTGGCACACATGCTCTAGCAGGATCACAATGGCCACATCCAAAAACTGCAATTGCAAATTTCAGTCCTTTGCCTTTTCATCAACAACAACATGACAATTTGTATTTATATAGTGCCTTTAATGTAATAAAATGTTCCAAAGTGCTTTTCCAACAAAAATAGCAATGGACCTTTGAACTATACACAATTTCCCATCTACTAAGGGACAGGTTTCCCATGAAAAGCATACTGGCTCCTAAAGCATGCCCACATGTACAAATTAGGAAATAGAAGGGCTTCAGTGCACTAATTGCTGGATGCATGCTGAGAGATTACAGCCAAGATGTACCAAAAAGCAGGTGTGAACAAAGAAATTGAGATATTGGGCTGCATTATTCCGGCTGCGTGGTGGTGAGCATGGAGGAGGGGTGGCGGGGGGTGGGGTTGTTGGAAAAATAAGAGGGGCTGAGTCAGGTGGCAGCCAGACAAATTCCCGCTGGGTGGGAACTTTCCCAGAGGCGGCCTGGGAAGCAAATTGGCGGCCCGTTGCACGGAGGCAGGCAGCCAATTTGCATTGCTGAGGCCCCAAAAAGGGGAGATTTTGTGGCCTCACTGGCACTTTGCAGGCAATGCAGTGCCCCTCTCCCCCCCCATACCCTGGCCGCATGCAGAGGCCACCAGCTCAATGGAGGCGGCTACCTGGGTCATCGGAGCTGGAGACTCCTTACCCCAATGACAGGGGGTGGGCAGGAAAGGCCGCATCCGCTTCTCAAGAAATCCACCCAGAGAGGTTTCCCCTCTGCTCCGAGGGGCCTACCGCCCTCGATCTTCTTCATTTTTTACTTATCTGAACACCTCCAAGGGCGCTTTATGGTCTCCAACCTGCCTCAATAATGCCTACCTCTCCCAGTGCGGCTGTCAAGGCTCCAGAGCTGCCGGCCTTCTGAGTGGGTCGACAGCATCGTACGGCGAGCTCAGAGGTGGCCTATTAGGCGCTGCTTCTGAGACGATTCCGCGCCATTCTCACTGCAGGCAAGTGTGGCCTTGGGGCCCTCATTTGGCCCTGTGTTGTGGTCCTGAAGCCTGTGGGAATTCAGACAGTTTCAAAAATGAAGTTAGGGATTAAACTGCCATGTATTTTTATTTTGTTTTACGTCTTTTGCACTTGACTTAAACGTGACATGTAAACAATGCCAGTGGCACACTTTTAGCATACAGCATTCATTAGTAATGTTGAAAATAATTGCCGTTTCCATATGTTATGTTTGTCAGACAGGGCTGTCCTCTCTCCCCGGTCTTGTTTGTTTGCTGTATTGAACCCTTTGCTGAGTCTATTAGGAAGGATGTGAGCATAAGAGGGGTGACAATCCCAGGCAGCGGAGGCATTCAGGTGAAAACCTCCCTGTACATGGATGATGTCGCCGTCTTCTGCTCGGATCCGCTGTCAGTGCGCAGACTGATGAGCATCGGCGACCAGTTCGAACTGGCCTCGGGAGCCAAAGTTAACCACGGCAAGAGCGAGGCCATGTTCTTTGGGAACTGGGCTGACCGATCCTTTGTCCCCTTCACCGTCAGGTCAGCCTACCTGAAGGTGCTGGGGATATGGTTCGGAAGGGCCGGGGCGTGCACCAAAACCTGGGAGGAGCGAGTAGCCAAGGTACAACACAAGTTGAGCATGTGGGGGCAGCGATCTCTCTCCATTGTGGGTAAGAACCTGGTCATCAGGTGCGAGGCGCTCACGTTGTTGCTGTACGTGGCGCAGGTCTGGCCCATACCCCACTCCTGCACTGTGGCGGTCACCCGAGCCATTTTCCGCTTCATCTGGGGATCTAAAATGGACCGGGTCCGGAGGGACATGATGATCAAACCTCTGGATAAGGGCGGGAAAAACGTACCCAACGTCGCCTCATCCTGATGACCACCTTCGTGTGCGGCTGTATCAAGCTGTGTGTAGACCTCCAGTACGCAAACTCCAAGTGTAACTGCGTGCTGAGGTTCTATCTGTCCCCGGTGTTGCGAAGGATGGGCCTGGTCACATTGCCGCGGAACGCTCCATGCGGTTGGACCGTGCCATACCACCTATCCTTCGTGGAGCAGTTTCTGCGGGAAAACACCTTTGACCACCGATCCATCAGGCACTGGTCTGCACAGAATGTCCTCAAGGCCCTACGGGAAAAGGAGACGGGGGATCCTGTCGGATGGTTCCCCGAGCAGACCGCCAAAGTTATTTGGTGGAATGCCTCATCACCAGAACTTTCAAACAAGCACCAAGATGTAGCGTGGCTGGTGGTGAGAAGGGCCCTCCCCGTCAGATCCTTCCTGCACGCCCGAAGTCTCGCCCCCTCCGCGCAATGCCCCTGCGGTGGCTGTGGTGGGGAAGAGACGGTTGCACACCTCCTCCTGGAATGTGTCTTTGCAAAGCAGGTGTGGAAAGAGATGCAGTAGTTTTTGTCGAGGTTCATTCCAAGCAGCTCTGTAACACAGGAGTCTGTGTTCTACGGGCTGTTCCCAGGGACGCACACCGAGACAAACATCAACTGCTGCTGGAGGACTATCAATTCAGTGAAAGACGCCCTTTGGTCTGCCCGAAACTTGCTGGTCTTCCAGCGCAAAGAGTTGTCCACCATCGAATGTTGCAGACTGGCACATTCCAAGGTCCAGGACTACGTGCTGAGGGACGCACTAAAGCTTGGGGCAGCCGCAGCAAAGGCCCAATGGGGAAAGACCACAGTGTAAGGTCCCCCCACCAAGCTGAACTGAGGGGCTGGATCCATGGGAAACCCCTCGAACTGTATCGGGAAAATCTTCATTTGCTGTAAATTGTAAACATGTTAATGGCATGACAAATGTGAAATGGAAGGGTTGTGAGGCAACTCATGATTGTATTGAAGGAAACTGATCACCTTTGTACTGTTTGTGATTTTTGACTTGGTGCTTTTTGAAACTGGTAATGTAATTTTTACAGATTTATATGAATAAAGTATATTTTGGAAATAAAAAAAAGTTATGTTTGTCTAGCTTTTCCCAGCAAACGATATGCATGACTTTTATACTACACATGGAAATAATTGTGTGTGCTTAATACACGAAATTGTTTGTCACCCTGCCGATTTGGTGCCAAACACCAGAACAGCGCCTGTTTTCTTCAGTAAGCAGTTACTACTCACATCCTGTCCCTCCCACACATCCAGCAGCTTATCCACAAAGCAGATCAAACTTGTCAGCTCCTCCTTTCAGAAACTCAGTTCAATGAAGACTTGGCGAAGCTGGCAGAAGCCTTGAGATGTGAAAGTACTGATCAAGGGAGCAATCAGAGTGAGAGGGTACCCCACAAGGGAGCACCTCGTGTTGTCGGGGAGACTGTGTTTTGAATGTGGAGGAGAGCTTTGGTGTTTGGGCGTGTAGGGGGTTAGCCTGACGTCATCTCCAGACCTCGGCTGGGACAGGGGGGCGGTGGCGGGACGTATCACAGCCACATGTTGCCCCAGGTATGAAGTGATTTCCCTCTCTCTGACCAGCCGCCCTCTTTGAGGTCGGGATTAACTTTGCCGTCGGGCTGTGTGTGTGTGTGTTTTTTTGGATCAGAAACATTTTGGTAATTGGGCTAGAGTCGGCCCCTGCCCTCTCTCCCTGTGTGTGTGAAGCAGACATGAACAATGGGAGTTGTGAGAACGACACATACATCACCGAGGAAGCCGGACCGGCTGTCAGCGCCGTGATGTTCGCCGCCGGGGTGTTGGGCAACGTGCTGGCTCTCATCGTACTGGGAGTTCACAAGAGGGACAAACGGAGTGAAGTGTCGCTCTTCCACATCCTGGTGAGCAGCCTGATCGTCACCGACCTGATGGGGACCGTGTTCATCAGCCCGATGGTCCTGACCGCCTACAGCAAGAGGCAGACACTGGTGGCGCTCCACTTGTGCAGCTACTGCGCCTTCGCCATGGCTTTCTTCGGGCTCACCTCCATGTGCATCCTGTTCGCCATGGCCCTGGAACGCTGCCTGTCCATCAGCTGCCCTTACTTCTACCGGCGGCACACCAGTAAGCGCTGCGGGCTGGTCGCCATCCCGGCCATCTACATTTTCTGCATCCTCTTCTGCTCGCTGCCGCTGATGGGCGTTGGCATGCACACGCAGTACTGCCCGGGCACCTGGTGCTTCATTAAGATGGGGGTGCTGGACGTGAAGCACCGCGTTTATTCCCTGTCCTATGCCATCCTGATGAAGGTGCTGATCATTTCCATCTTACTGTGCAACGTCTCAGTTATTGTCAACCTGTGCCGCATGTACCAAAGGCAGAGGACACGGAGATGTTCGAGTGCAGCTGGGTCAAGAAGGCATCGGGTTTCTCAATCGGAAGAAGTAGATCACCTCATTCTTTTAGCCATAATGACAATTACTTTCGTTATCTGTTCTGTGCCTCTCACGGTGAGTGTCGGTCTCCTTCATCTAATCCCCCATGGCACTTCTTAAACTTGCCATGTGGTTTTTCTCTGAGGCGTTTCACGGGAACTAGAAAATGTGCTCACGTATTAAATTGGATGTAAGAAAAATAATGGGGCGAACAAAAGGAAATGTGCATTTGTTGAGGACTGTGAAGGTTTTCATAAAAATGAGCAGTTGCACAGAGGAACAAAAAAGTCTCCCGAAGTTCTATTTAGAATTGTCTTAGTCACAGAAAGGAAGGGCAAAGTCTGCACAATTCCTATAGATTGTTCAAATTAATCATTGGGAATTTTAGAGGCGGAGGGGGGGGGGGGGGGAGGGGTTGGGTACTGGTGGAGTGCAGCGTGATCCAACCCACCTGGCTCTTGAGAGTATCAAACCAGCTTGTAATAGCAGCCTAGAGAGTCATTTACCACCTATGGAAACTCATTCAGTAGTTTTTGGAAATGAAGGAGCGGGGAGTAGCTTACTTCTATGGGGATGTCCCCCATATAGGTTAATACCTTCGTATAGAACACTTACGGGGAGAAGAAGAAGCTGTAATCTAATAGTGCCAATGACAAAGAATATAAATAGAAAACTAACGTATTTTACATTGACCTGTGTTAAAAGCTCGTCAGATATTTTACAAATCATATAACATTAGAATTTTTTCTGAAACCATAAAGATTAGATTTATTCAATTTGACATTCTGATTCTCAAAGTTAGTTGTGCATACTTTAATTTGATTTTGGATTCTCGTTATTTTGATTGAGTTGAAATTGAGAAGGCTTAATAAATTGCATTAATAAATAAACTGCTATACTATATATGTGTCATAGTAGATTATTGCTATATTATATCAGTTGTATTTCTGATACCATTAATACTCTTTAACTATAGATATCTTTAAAATGGCTGAAAATTTAATGATGGGAATCTTAATTAAGCTTCCTGAATAAAGTTGTACACTAAAAAGAACATTTTATTTTCCTGTATGACCACCATTCCATATGAGGACAGGAGGATCATTGTCAATTATAAAATTATTTTCTGAATTTGCCAATGTGAGTATAGTATTTCCATGTCATCATTTACTATCATCTTCATGCTCCAGTCTCTAAAGCAGGCTTTATAAATTTGAGTGCTAGTTCTAAGGGCAAAGTTTTGCTCATTCTTGCACGTCCTAAAGCTGGCTGAATGATTTTTAAAAAAATATTACCAGGCAATTTAGCCAATTGAAAAGTGTGAAAGCAGCATTATTGGCTATTTTTTCTGATTCTTCCACTATCTATACAAATGCAACTGCACAAAATTGCTGCCGGCTGCCATTTGATAGGTTGCCTTTTAAATCCGTAGTGTAACAAAATATTTTTAATGAAAAGAGAAAAAAACACGTTTTTTTAAAGAAAAAATGGATTTTCATGTTAGCATCCTTAAAGAATGATTTTAAAAGTCAATATAATCAACTATGAAACATGATATTAGGATTGTCATATATTTAAGCTTATTTTAAACATCAGCAAGTGTTGACAAGGATGATACCAGATACTTATCAGGAAAGGATAACCAACTTGGGTCTCTATCCTTAAAAGGCACAGTGGCGCAGTGGTTAGCACTGCAGCCTCACAGCTCCAGCAACCCGGGTTTGGTTCTGGGTACTGCCTGTGCAGAGTTTGCAAGTTCTCCCTGGGACCATGTGGGTTTCCGCCGGGTGCTCTGGTTTCCTCCCACAGCCAAAGGCTTGCAGGTTGATAGGTAAATTGGCCAATGTAAATTGCCCCTAGTGTAGGTAGGTGGTAGGAGAATTGAGGGAAGGTGGGGATGTGGTAGGGAATATGGGATTAATGTAAGATTAGTATAAATGGGTGGTTGATGGTCGGCACAGGCTCGAAGGGCCTGTTTCAGTGCTGTATCTCTCTAAAGAAAAAGAGAAGGCTGAGCAGTAACCTAATAGAGGGCTTCAAAATTATGAGGAGAGTGAAAACAGAGTCCATCAATATAAGATAATAACCAAGGAATCAAATAGGGAGTTCAGAGGAAAATTCGTTACCCAGAGAGTGGTGAGAAAGTGGAACTTGCTAGCACAGGGAGTAGCTGAGGCGAATAGTATAGATACATTAAAGGGAAAACTAGATAATCTTTTGAGGCAGAAGGAAATACAGGGTTATGCTGATAGTTAAATGTGGAAGAATGGAAGGAGGCTCAAGAGGAGGCCTGTTTCTGTGCTGTATATTCTATGTTGATCTCTTTATATTTATTCTCAGGTTCGTGCATATGTCGGGGCAATTTCTCATAACATCAACCATCAACTTGATCTTAAGGCTCTCCGATGCTTGTCATTTAATTCAATAATTGATCCATGGGTTTTTATTATTCTAAATACATCTATGGTTAAAAAGATGTCGTCCAGGATATTTTGCTGTAAAATTACTTCTAAAACACAGGAACTGCAGACTACTACAACTTTCATACGGACAGAAACATTCAAGCAAGAACCACTTTGGGACAGACAGTCCTGATACTTTAATTGTATTGAAGGTGTTGTTTTCCAAATTCTAATAGCCACCAATCTACCTGTTAGAAGAAAAGGTGCACTCTGTGACACAGGATGGGATTTGGCAAAGCAATTTGTTTTCTGATATTTACACTGAGTAACAGGACAGTTTACAACAATCAGCAGGCAAAGGTGCCTGTACAGAAGACTTCGTCTTGATGACCATAAAGACACTGACTGCCAAGAATCACATTTATGCCTCTCTGATCTTTCACATATTTGGAAAAGTACTGTGATGTTCAGAATTTTAATTTCAGAATAGACAGCATTTGTTTAATAGTAGATAATATTTAAATTAATATTTTTCTACATAGATGCTTTTAATTTTTCAGCTTTTTTAATAAAAAAGTTTAACCTTCCCACTACCATGCAGGCTGTTCAGTTTATCCCTGTTATGTATTCAGTTTTGCTTCCACAGTTAAACATACAGAGGCGCATTTTGCTAGGCCTATTATATAAAGATACTCAAGTTAAAATCTTAGACTGCCATGCTTGTCAAACTTTATGAACAAAATAAAATAAGTATTTATTCTATGCATTTTAAACTAACTGTGACATTAAGACTGACATCAGTCACCCATTACCAAGCCTGTTGTTTGAGTTGGGAGAACATGATGATATGCACTATGATTCATAATTGGTTAATGGAAGTTTGTCTCTTAGTGCTGGGACAGATTCACAAAATAGGCTAAAATGGAGGCCAACTGAACAGCTGACAAAACTCTACCAATGTCCAGTGCCAGAACTAGCTGGAAAATGAGCTTGAATACACCAATTAGGATTCAGCTGTTCTGCTATACAGCCATCAGGCCACTTAAAAAAAAGAAATTGTCTTCTTACCTACTAAAAGTACATTTTATATTTAGCATAGATCCCCTCTTTTATCATATAGTTAAAACCTCTTTCACGCAGTCAAAAATGGACTTACATTGTATATTTTTTAAATTAAAAATGTTATTGATCTTGTTTTTGTTCTGTTTTACAAAGGTCTAACAGGATAGTAAGATATCTACATGTTTTCTTTTGAATCTGTAGTTTTGCGGAGTTAATTTGGAATGTTATATACAGTATAACATGGTACGCCCAGAAATAGGCAGGAATTTTGAAAGAATTTCCATTGGTGATGATGCAACTTAATTTTGTACAGTAGTTGTAAAACACAAAGCTAATTTATTGATCGGTCGCTTCTGGAACCAGTTTGCTGGCTAACTGATGGAATAAACCCTTATATATGCATCTCAGCAATTGTAAAGCTATATATTCATTAAAGTAATTGAAAACTGTACCAGCACACTACTAGTAGTACATCAAATTACAGATTTGTCAGTTGTACAGACAATAAAGTATGAAAGATACAGTTCTATCAACTAAAGCCTGTATTTTCATTAATATGCATAATGAAAACTGTACAAGGAATATATATTTCTATCTGCATAATGGAAACTTTCTAATGTGTTGCAAACAATTTTTCCAACACACCTGCAGGGCCTTAGATTTTTTTCACTTTTATTTGCCTCTCCCAGAAGAATTCATGGCTGAAGTGATGGTGGAGGACTGTGAAGTGAGGGACGGAAGTGTTTAGTCATGATGCTTCAGTCACCATGACGTGGGGCAGCCTTGATGAAGCAGCTGATCTTTTCCTGTCCATCAATTTCATATGTCATAACTTCACAAATTAATGCAGCATTGAAAATCTCATCTGGCACAGTACTATGAAGTTCGATGACACATCTAAAACAGAATGAAACCTGAGAACAGACATTGATGGTTTGGCTTACAAATAAGAACCTCATATGTGAGGTTTAAGGCTTTAAATAAACACATAGAAATTTTGCCATTTATCCAAAACAAAATCTGGATAAAAATTCAGAGGAGGGGAATGGGTTAAATTTTCCAGAAGAAAATGCAGGAATAAACTGAATGTTCTGAAAATCTTGGTTAAAAATAGACACTAATTTATATTTGCTATTTTGAGACCAGTAAATATAACTACTAGTCTCAGAGGAATAAAACACATTTTCCACAAAATTCTTCTTTATTTTCTTTTATATTCCACATTCTACCTCTTTCCCTGCTTTTAAAAGGGCCATAGGTTTAAGTGAAAAAATTTATTCATTTTAGTTTTTTAAAAAAGAATTGTTTAATCTTCTCAGACTCAAAGATCACTGTTCACACCAGCACCCTAATATTAAGGTCCATCAAGTTCACGCTCAGTAGTGTGACCATAGTCAAATCACTGGCAGCACAGTAACATCCTGACAACCAAGGTAAACCCTTCTCCTCCTTTGTGTAGGGACAAAAGGAGCAATGTGATATTGTGCTTTCGGGAAGTGTCTTTTTTTCCCCCACACTATTAATTTTATATTTAACTTAATGGGCTTTTTTTCCTAAAGAAACTCCAGACATAAACCAGGTCTTTGTAAAGGAAAGAAATCATTTATATACAAGAAAAAAATGACACTGGAATTAAACAATATCTTTAGATTTTGCACAATTTAAAATTTTCTTAACAACAATTAAAATAACTTCTGACTATCCAAAATGCACACCATGTGGGAAAATAAAAGTCAATTCTAGACTAATCCCTTAATAAAAGTTGATGTAGACTCATGGCGAGATCAGATTTGCCGAGGCCCTCGAAATAGCTTGACGGACACAGGCTGTGGTGTAGCACGTAGTTTTCTCTTGTGCTCAGGGCAGCTGTGCAAAAACAGCAAAGCAGCCTACCTCCTTTCACATTTATTAACGGTCATTTTATTTTTGAACCACATCTCTGGGGCAGCTGTTTGCCAACAATAGGCTTCTTTAAGTACAACTCCAGGATTGGTTGACATTCCATTTTGTTCCTTTCATTGTTTTTAATGTAGTGAAGTTATATAGGTCTTCAGCTGGTCCAGAGCCTCATTCTGCCAGTTCCTATGGTGCTCTGTTCTTCTGCTTCAACCTACATGAAGCCAATGTTACTCTTTTATAGAAAAACTTTAGATCATTATATATTTTTCCCACACCCCCCATAATCTATATGCTTCATGGAGCAGATGCGTTCCTCTGTGTTGTCAACCAAGGAAGCTCATTTCCTAACAGTGGTTTCAGCACTTTCGGTTTATTTTAACATATTTTGTATAGAAAATAACATAAACCTACTGTACAAAACTACCATAGTACCAATATATGTTTAGTAGTACGTAGTCCAATATACCTCTCCCGTTTCTAAATCTGTGTTGCTTGCCACGTGATTTCTTTTTTAAAATTCATTCATGGGATGTGGGCATCACTGGCCAGGCCAGCATTTATTGCCCATCCCTAATTGCCCTTGAGAAGGTGGTGGATCGCTGCAGTCCATTTGGGGTAGGTATAGTTAGGAAGTGCTATTAGGAAGGGAGTTCCAGGATTTTGACCCAGGAACAGTGAAGGAACGGCGATGTAGTTCCAAGTCAGGTTGGTGTGTGACTTGCGGAGGAACTTGCAGGTGGTGATATTTCCATGTATTTGCTGCCCTTGTCCTTCGAGTTGGTAGAGGTCGCGAGTTTGGAAGGTGCTGTCTAAGGAGCCTTGGTGCATTGCTGCAGTGCATCTTGTAGATGGTACACACTGCTGCCACTGTGCGTCGGTGGTGGAGAGAGTGAATGTTTGTAGATGGGGTGCCAATCAAATGGGCTGCTTTGTCCTGGATGGTGTCGAGCTTCTTGTGTGTTGTTGGAGCTGCACCCATCCAGGCAAGTGGAGAGTATTCCTTCACAGTCCTGACTTGTACCTTGTAGATGGTGGACAGGCTTTGGGGAGTCAGGAGGTGAGTTACTCGCCTCAGGATTCCTAGCCTCTGACCTGCTCTTGTAGCCACTGTATTTATATGGCTACTCCAGTTCAGTTTCTGGTCAATGGTAACCCCCAGGATGTTGATAGTGGGGGATTCAGCGATGGTAATGCTGTTGAATATCAAGGGGAGATGGTTAGATTCTCTCTTATTGGAGATGGTCATTGCCTGGCACTTGTATGGCGCGAATGTTACTTGCCACTTATCAGCCCAAGCCTGGATATTGTCCAGGTCTTGCTGCATTTCTACACGGACTGCTTCAGTATCTGAGGAGTCACAAATGCTGCTGAACATTGTGCAATCATCCACGAACATCCCACTTCTGACCTTATGATTGAAGGAAGGTCATTGATGAAGCAGCTGAAGATGGTTGGGCCTAGGACACTACCCTGAGGAATTCCTGCAGTGATGTCCTGGAGCTCAGATGATTGACCGCCAACAACCACAACCATCTTCCTTTGCGTTAGGTATGACTCCATCCAGCGGAGGGTTTTCCCCCTGATTCCCATTGACCTCAGTTTTGCTAGGGCTCCTTGATGCCATACTCGGTCAAATGCTGCCTTGATGTCAAGGGCAGTCACTCTCACCTCACCTCTTGAGTTCAGCACTTTTGTCCATGTTTGAACCAAGGCTGTAATGAGGTCAGGAGCTGAGTAGCCCTGGTGGAACCCAAACTGAGCATCACTGAGCAGGTTATTGCTAAGCAAGTGCTGCTTGATGGCACTGTTGATGACACCTTCCATCACTTTACTGATGATCGAGAGTAGGCTGATGGGACGGTAATTGGCCAGGTTGGACTTGTCCTGCTTTTTGTGTACAGGACATACCTGGGCAATTTTCCACATTGCAGGGTAGATGCCAGTGTTGTAACTGTACTGGAACAGCTTGGCTAGGGGCGCGGCAAGTTCTGGAGCACAGGTCTTCAGTACTATTGCTGGTATATTGTCAGGGCCCATAGCTTTTGCAGTATCCAGTGCCTTCAGTTGTTTCTTGATATCACGTGGAGTGAATCGAATTGACTGAAGTCTGGTATCTGTGATGCTGGGGGCTTCAGGAGGAGGCTGAGATGGATCATCAACTCGGAACTTCTGGCTGAAGATTGTTGCAAATGCTTCAGCCTTATCTTTCGCACTGATGTGCTGGGCTCCCACATAATTGAGGATGGGGATATTTGTGGAGCCACCTCCTCCAGTTAGTTGTTTAATTGTCCACCACCATTCACGGCAGGATGTGGCAGGACTGCAGAGCTTAGATCTGATCCATTGGTTATGGGATCGCTTAGCTCTGTCTATCTCATGCTGCTTGCGCAGTTTGGCACGCAGATAGTCCTGTGTTGTAGCTTCACCAGGTTGACACATCATTTTGAGGTATGCCTGGTGCTGCTCCTGGCATGCTCTCCTGCACTCTTCATTGAACCAGGGTTGGTCTCCTGGCTTGATGGTAATGGTAGAGTGGGGGATATGCCGGGCCATGAGGTTACAGATTGTGGTTGAGTACAATTCTGCTGCTGCTGATGGCCCACAGTGCCTCATGGATGCTCAGTTTTGCATTGCTAGATCTGTTCGAAATCTATCCCATTTAGCACGGTGATAGTGCCACACAACACGATGGACGGTATCCTCAATGTGAAGGCGGGTCTTCGGCTCCACAAGGACTGTGCGGTGGTCATTCCTACCAATACAGTCATGGACGGAAGCATCTGCAGCAGGCAGATTGGTGAGGACAAGGTCAAGTATGTTTTTCCCTCGTGTTGGTTCCCCCACCACCTGCCGCAGACCCAGTCTAGCAGATATGTCCTTAAGGACTTGGCCAGCTCCAAGTAGTGGTTCTACCGAGCCACTCTTGATGATGGACATTGAAGTCCCCCACCCAGAGGACATTTTGTGCCCTTGCCACCCTCAGTGCTTCCTCCAAGTGGTGTTCAACATGGTGGAGTACTGAGTCATCAGCTGAGGGAGGGCGGTAGGTGGTAATCAGTAGGAGGTTACCTTGCCCATGTTTGACCTGATACCATGAGACTTCATGGGGTCCAGAGTCGATGTTGAGGACTCCCAGGGCAACTCCCTCTCTACTGTATACCACTGTGCCGCCACCTCTGCTGGGTCTGTCCTGCCAGTGGGACAGGACATACCCAGGGATGGTGATGGCAGTGTCTGGGACATTGTCTGTAAGGTATGATTCCGTGAGTATGACTATATCAGGCTGTTGCTTGACTAGTCTGTGGTACAGCTCTCCCAATTTTGGCACAAGCTCCGAGACGTTAGTAAGGAGGACTTTGCCAGATTTACAGGGCTGGGTTTGCCGTTGTCGTTTACGGTGCCTAGGTCGATGTCGGTTGGTCCGTCCGGTTTAATTCCTTTTTATTAACTTCGTAGTGGTTAGATACAACTGAGTGCCTCGCTAGGCCATTTCAGAGGGCATGTAAGAGTCAACATTGCTGTGGGCCTGGAGTCACATGTAGGCCAGACCAGGTAAGGACAGCAGATTTCCTTCCCTAAAGGACATTAGTGAAGTCGATGTTTTTTTACAACAATCGACAATGGTTTCATGGCCATCATTAGACTAGCTTTTAATTCCAGATTTATTCATTGAATTCAAATTCCACATTCTGCTGTGGTGGGATTTGAACCCATGTCCCCAGTGCAATACCCTGGGTCTCTGGGTTACTAGTCCAGTGACAATAGCAGTACGCCACCGCCTCCCCCACTTATGGATAAGGATAAGAGTAGTCCTCGGGTGAAGGTGCTAAATTGGGGGAAGGCTAATTATAACAATATTAGGAACTGAAGAATTTAGATTGGGGGCAACTGTTTGAGGATAAATCAACATCTGAGATGTGGGAGTCTTTCAAACTTCAGTTGATTAGAATGCAGGACCGGCATGTTCCTGTGAGGATGAAGGATAAGTTTGGCAAGTTTTGGGAACCATGGATAACGAGGAATATTGTTAGCCTAGTCAAAAAGAAAAAGGATACATTCGTAAGGGCTAGAAGGCTGGGAACAGACAAAGCCCTTGAGGAATATAAAGAAAGTAGGAGGGAACTTAAGCAAGGAGTCAGGAGGGCTAAAAGGGGTCATGAAAAGTCATTAGCAAACAGGATTAAGGAGAATCCCAAAGCTTTTTACACGTATATAAAGAACAAGAGGGTAGCCAGGGAAAGGATTGGCCCACTCAAGGACAGAGGAGGGAATCTATGCGTGGAGCCAGAGGAAATGGGTGAGGTACTAAATGAGCACTTTGCATCAGTATTCACCAAAGAGAAGGACTTGGTGGATGATGAGCCTAGGGAAGGGAGTGTAGATAGTCTGGGTCATGTCGATATCAAAAAGGAGGAGGTGTTGGGCGTCTTGAAAAACATTAAGGTAGATAAGTCCCCAGGCCTGATAGGATCTACCCCAGAATACTGAGGGAGGCAAGGAAGGAAATTGCTGGGGCCTTGACAGAAACCTTTGTATCCTCAATGGCGACAAGTGAGGTCCCAGAGGACTGGAGAATAGCTAATGTTGTTCATTTGTTTAAGGAAGGTAGCAAGGATAATCCAGGAAATTACAGGCCGGTGAGCCTTACGTCAGTGCGAGGGAAATTATTGGAGAGGATTCTTCGGCACTGGATTTAATCCCATTTGGAAACAAATGGATTTATTAGCAAGAGGCACCATGAACAAAAGAACAAAGAACAAACAAAGAACAGTACAGCACAGGAACAGGCCATTTGGCCCTCCAAGCCTGCGTCGATCTTGATGCCTGCCTAAACTAAAACCTTCTGCACTTCCGGGGTCCGTATCCCTCTATTCCCATCCTATTCATGTATTTGTGAAGGGAGGTCATGTCTCACTAACTTGATTGAGTTTTTTGAGGAAGTAACGAAGATGATTGATGAAGTAAGGGCAGTGGATGTTGTTTACATGGACTTCAAGCCTTTCCCTCATGGCAGACTGGTACAAAAGGTGAAGTCACACGGGATCAGAGGTGAGCTGGCAAGATGGATACAGAACTGGCTCTGTCATAGAAGACAGAGGGTAGCAGTGGAAGGGTGTTTTTCTGAATGGAGGGCTGTGACTAGTGGTGTTCTGCAGGGATCAGTGCTGGGACCTTTGCTGTTTGTAGTATATATAAATGATTTGGAGGAAAATGTAGCTGGTCTGATTAATAAGTTTGCGGACGACACAAAGGTTGGTGGAGTTGCGGATAGTAATGAGGATTGTTGGAGGATACAGCAGGATATAGATCGGTTGGAGACTTGGGCGGAGAAATGGCAGATGGAGTTTAATCCGGACAAATGTGAGGTAATACATTTTGGAAGGTCTAATGCAGATGGGAAGTATACAGTAAATGGCAGAACCCTTAGGAGTATTGACAGGCAGAGAGATTTAGGCGTACCGGTCCACAGATCACTGAAAGTGGCAAAGCAATTGGATAAGGTAGTCAAGAAGGCATACGGCATGCTTGCCTTCATCAGTCGGGGCACAGAGTATAAAAATTGGCAAGTCATGTTGCAGTTGTACAGAGCCTTAGTTAGGCCACACTTGGAATATTGCATACAATTCTGGTCGCCACACTACCAGAAGGATGTGGAGGCTTTGGAGAGGGTACAGAAGAGGTTTACCAGGATGTGCCTGGTCTGGAGGGTATTAGCTATGAGGAGAGGTTGGATAAACTCGGATTGTTTTCACTGGAACGACGGAGGTGGAGGGGCGACCTGATAGAGGTTTACAAAGTTATGAGTGGCATGGACAGAGTGGATAGTCAGAAGCTTTTTACCAGGGAGGAAGAGTCAGTTACTAGGGGACATAGGTTTAAGGTGCGAGGGGCAAAGTTTAGAGGGGATGTGCGAGGCACATTTTTTACACAGAGGCTGCTACCCTCTGTCTTCTATGACAGAGCCAGTTCTGTATCCATCTTGCCAGCTCACCTCTGATCCCGTGTGACTTCACCTTGTGTAGCAGTCTGCCATGAGGGACCTTGTTAAAGGCTTTACTGAAGTCCATATAGATAACATCCACTGCCCTTCCTTCATCAATCATCTTTGTCACTTCCTCAAAAAACTCAATCAAATTAGTGAGACACACCTCGTGTTGGTTCTCTCACCACCTGCCACAGGCCCAGTCTGGCAGCTATGTCCTTTGGGATTTGGTCAGCTCGGTCAGCAATCCATCCGACTAGACTACGTTCTGTGCCCTGCTTCTTTAACTGCTTTTTTCCAAGTGGTTTTGAACATGGAAGAGTACTGATACGTTAGCTGAGGAAGGAAGGTAAGTGGTAATCAGCTGGAGGTCTCCTTGACCATTTTTGACCTAATGCTATGAAACATTATGAGGTGCAGAGTCAATGTTGAAGACTCCCTGGGCCACATCTCCCATCTGTACATCACTGTGCCACCACCTCTAGTGGCTCTGTCCTGCGGCTGGGATAGGACACACCCAAGGATGGTGATGGAGGAGTCTGGGTCATTGGCTGAAAGGTATGATTCTGATAGTGTGGTTGTTGCTTGACTATGAAACAGCTCTCCCAATTTTGGCACAAGTCCCAGATGTTGGTGAGGAGGACTTTGCGTGTTGATGGGCTGTGCATTGTCATATCCGTATCTGATGCTTAGGTTGAGGTTGGATGGTTCATCTGGTTTTATTTTTATTGTGCCTGGTTGTAGTTGTTTGATACAGCTGAGTGGCTTAATAGGTAATTTCAGAGGACAGTTAAGGCAATTTCCGAAGACAGATATAGGCCGGACCACATAAGGACAGCAGATTTCCTTCCTTAACAATATTAGTGAACCAGTTGGGTTTTTATTGCAATCCAGTAGTTTCACGATCACCATGACTTAAACTAGGGGCTGTATTTTATCATCTAAAAATGGGTGGGATGTGGTTGGGTCAGAGGTTAAACTTTAAAAAAATCTCAAACTCAACGCTAGTCTGCCTCCAAATGCCCACTTCCAGGTTTAATGGAGGCGGCACAAGGGGTGGGCAGCCAACCTGTTCCCTGGAGGCAGGTTGGCAACTTTAATATTTTAATGAGGCTAGCAGCCTCTGATTTTACCTGTTTTGCAGGTTTAACTGTGGCCAGCCAGAGTTTCCCAGGCCTCAGGAAACCTGACAACTTAAGGAAGGCAAGGATTACTTCAGTGGGAAGTTAAGTGCCTTTACAACACCCCTTGTAGGCCAGAACATGCAGGAATGATTCATCTGGCCCCTCCTCTCCCAAATTCCACTCTACCCCATCAGAGAACCCCCATACAAAGACTCCCCTGGGTCCGAAAGCAGACCCACACCTGGGATCAGCCCTGCTTGAGATCACACCTCCCCTAATTCCCCCAGGTCCTGGATCAGACCTACCTTGTCCTGCAGCCTGCTCCAGAGTATTCCTCACCTGACTGGAAGCCAAGTCTGTCAATCAAGCTGATTTTCAGAGGGGGAGCCTGCCATAGCCAAAAGGCACATGTTGTGAGTTAAAACTCCACAGTATGTGGCCATAATTTCCATGCCCCCAGCCTCTGTTAATACATAGGCCTAGATTTTTATTCAAGATTTATTCGATTAACTATATATAAAGTCCCCAACTGCTTTGGTGAGATTCAAACTCATGTTTCTAGAGCATTACAGCACAAGAATCAAGTGATTCAGCCCAAATTGCCTGTGCAACCAACAGGCTCCAACTGAGCCTCCCATCCTTCCTCATCTAACTCAGCATAACCTTCTATTCCCTTTTGCCCTCTTACGCTTAGCCAATGTCTCAATAAATGCATCCATATTATTCCTCTCAGTTGCTCGCTGTGATAGCAAATACCACCTTCTCACCACTCTGGATAAAGAGGCTTCTTCTGAATTCCCTATTTAATTTCTTGGTGACCACCTTCCTGGCGGTGGAGAATCTCCGTGGCGGCCCATTCTGCTGCTCTGCGACGGGACTCGAGTTAGCATATTTAAATTACATATTTGCATGAATGAAAATGTAAACCACAGCAACCTTACCTTCAGTTCTCGAAAGTCTATTGACATGCTGCACCCACGTACCTTCACTTTGCCGTCCAGGGAAAGCTGATACCATGGAGGTGGGGAAGGAGTGAACTCTGCACTCTGTTGGGTATGGGGGTGATGGGGTGAACTCTGCACTCTGATGGGTATGAGGTGGGTGAAGGGGGGAACTCTGCACTCTGATGGATATGGGGGTGGGGAGGAGTGTTGAACTCTGCGTTACATTGTGCTATTTGCAGGGCTGGCATCCTTTTCAAAATGGCACCAGTACCTGCTCCTTCAACAGGTGACGGCCACCCCCACCACGTGATTGCAGTTGGGCAGCCATTGTCAATATGTAAAGTGGCCACCCGCCATGTAATTGCAGCGGCACGGGTCCTGTGGGGGATGGCCTCCACGTTCCATGCCCGCCGCTGCTCCCAGCGGCAGGATTACAAAATCCAGCCCTCTGTGTCTACTCAAAATCTTTCATAATTTTAAAGTCTTCTATTAGGTCACCCTCAGCCTTTTCCTTGCAAGAGAAAAGGAACACAGCCTTTTTATCCTTACCTGATAGATATAACCTTGCAGCTCTGGTATCATACTTGTAAATTGTTTTTGCACCCTCTCCAGTGCCTCTATATTCTTTTTATAATATGGTGACAACAACTCTATACAGTATTACAAGGGGATCACCATTAGTCCAGGCTTTTGGATTACTAGTTCAGTTACATAAGCCTAATGCTATCATGTCCTCACAGATGCCACTGTGAACTGCAAAAAGTGAGATTTGACAGCAATGTTGGCCTGTATACATGGGTGACAGCATGAAAACTTCTCACTCTTCAGTACTTAATGTGTGGGGCGATACTGGTGTAGTGGTAATGTCACTGAATTGGTAATTTAAAAGCCTAGGCTAATGTCCTGGGGCATGGGTTCTAAATCCCTCCATGGCAGCTGGTTGAATTTAAATGCAATTAATTAATAAAAATCTCAAGAAGCTATCATTGTTGGCCAAACCCATCTGGTTCACTAATATCTTTTAGGGAAGGAAATCTGCCATCCTTACTGCACTGGTCTGCATGTGACTCCAGACCCACAGCAATGCAGAAGACTCTTAAATGGCCTAGCAAGCCATTCAGTTGCCAAGGGCAATTAAGGATGGGTGACAAATGCGGGCCTTGCCAGCAATGCCCACATCCCATGAAAGCATAACAAAATTAAGCTGTCTTGCATGCCTCTTCTTTTCCTCCTCTTCCTTTAGATAGAGAAATAATTGTAGGAACTATTTATGCTGTGCACAATTGCACAGTTCCCTTGACTGAAAGCAAACAAATTTGACAAATAAGCAGAACAATCACTGCTAAATATATAACTAATTGTCACAACTACCAAGAAGAGACCCTTCTCATGAAAAATAACTCGTCGTGGCTGACAATGCAGCACCCATTTTATATAAAGCATTGAGTATCTGCAGTGCCTTTTGGATGCTGTGGAGGGATTATACAATTTGTATAATTTTAGAGCCCCTAATGAGCCTAGTTTGTACCTGGTACACGAGCCTCAGGACCACAGTTCCACCCACTTGTGCTGTATCCAGGTAATCCAATTGCATTACCAAGAAAATCTCGCCCACTCATTTTTTTGGCTATGAACATGTAATGACAGATCAATAAGTGTGTCTAAAATATTCAGGTGACTTAAAAGAAAACGTCTTTTCCTTGTAAAATCATCAACCAGTGTGCTCTGTTTCCAAATTAGTTTATATGTGACTTCCATTATTGTTTATGGTTTGCAATGTTGGATCTTACCATTCAAAGTTTTCAATGTTCCCTAAGTAGAATCTTGTTCAAAAAAACATTCAAAGGAAATTTTCCAACTTTGTTTATTTTGTTGGCCAGAGAATAAACTTCTACAGTATCTCGAAATAGCAATACTGAACTGTAACCATTTCCTTATTTTCAGCATATGATATTAGTTTACAAGTAATGTGATATGATTTTGCAATTCCGTGTGGACAATGATTCATACTATGTTTCTGAGGCAAGTTAATTTGTTAACTATAATGTATTACCATGAGAACAGCAAGAGTAGTTTCTGCTGTGAAACAGGAATCAATATGACTTATTGTTTGTCTAACGTTTTGGAAGTTTCTGAAAGAGCTATCTGTAAACTCATGTGAGTGATTAAGAAGTTCTATGGAAAGCAATTCAGTCAATAGTCTGACCACTGCAGAAAACCTGTGCAGAATAGAATTAGAGAGAGGCCTGAAAATCCACAAGTCTTTGAGCCTGGCCTAAGTACCAGGATGTGCCTACCAGGAACCACCTCCACTGGCCCCACTGCAATAACCAGGGTTGTGGGGAGACTCCCTTATTTTAGTTTCACTGGCAGGCACCTGTGCCACTATATGCACATCTTGGGCATCCAGCAGAAATGGGGTTTTGGGTGGGAAGATGGGGGCAGACAGGGTTGAAAAAAGCAACACTGGCTAGTCACACATATTTACATAAGTAGACCCTGCCAAACAAGTAAATTTTAAAGTGCCCATTGGCCCAATTGCAAAGGGGTAAAATCAAACCAGAAATTTGCCAGAGTTCTTCACGGGTCCAGGTCAAGGTTCTGATTTATAAAACTATTTTACATTTTTCTATCAAGTTATGGAGGTAAAATTGCATTCTAGTTTCTTGACTCGCTGCTCTAATATACATCAGGAAGAACATGTGAATGAATTAAAAACAGAAAATGCTGGAAATACTCATTAGGTCTGGCAGCATCTGTGGAGAGAAACAGATTTAACATTTCAGGTCAATGACCTTATATCAGAACTCATTTCAACTGAGAATGTTTTCAAAGTGAAGTCATTCATTTCTAGAGAGGTGAGGGGTAATTCACAGAAATCAATGTGGTATAAAAATGCTTTATATGATTATAATGGCATGAGTAATGATCTCAAAACGGAACTGCGGAAAGAAGAATTTTTTCATCTGTGATTCTACATTGCATTCTGCGTTGTGTTTCAGACAGGTGATAAGGGGTGTGGGTGGTTCCCAATATTTACCTCCCAACTGAACTCAATCGTGTTTTGTTTAAAATGATGAGTGTTTTACTTGCCAAATAAACAGACCGTAACAGGTTTTCTTATATGTTTAAAACAGATTAACTATTTATTGAAAATATCCATTCCCTGTCATGTTTGCAACACCACTCATGCATACATACCCTCTCAAGAGAAGATAGATAGAAGGTAAAGGGTAAGAATTTTAAGGTGTGGTAGGTGTTCGTGGTTTATGGTAATCCTGTTGACTCTTCCAAGTAGGACTGTCTTTTTTAAAAATGCAAGCCTGCGTTGTTTGTAGTCTTGATTTTTTGAGGTGTTGTAGATTTCTGGTGGGTAAGATTTCAGATTGGAGGTGGTGGGTGTAGAATTGCAGCAGTTCTCCTTTCCTGTTTTGGCTGATCCCCTGGCTTGCCTGCCTTCTGTGATGTTTCTATGATCTTTCTCCTCTCTCTCTGCTCAGCTACCTTTTAAGGTAAAAATCTCTCATATTAGCTTCCGTTAGGAGATGCACGGCCCTTTCCCCTGTTGTGACGACGCAATGGACCAGGATGTGGCTACCTTACACCTTATTTGTTTCAGAAGAAACCATTCAATACAGGAATGTCTCTTGATGGTTTCAGGATGGGTGTAATTGACACTGCTTAGCTTGGAATGTCCTTAACAGACAGTGAAACAGTTTGAGCATACAGGCCAAGTCTGTTGACCATCAGTGGCCAGTTTGTAGCATATTGTCCATTTTTTAAAGGAAAAGTCAATTTTTAAAGAATCCACCTTGAATAAAGTTCATATCTTAAAAATGGGAATATGGTATCTCTTTACTGGGCATGACAGTTGAGCAACATCCACAGAAGTTTAATCAGAAACAAAGATCCAGAGAATTTTCACAACGCCCAGGCTGACTCTTCCACCATCCTAACTTCCAACTGTCTTTCTCTGACATCTTCCTGCGCAAATGCAGGAGATGCAAAACCTGCTCATTCACCTCCAATGGTCTCATACACTCCTGCCATGTTTGCACATGCATATTAGGTGATTGCTTTGCACTTCAGCTCTGCATGCAAGAGCAACCCCATGTATTCTGTGTATCACTATTTTAAACCCCACTCCATTGCCACACTGATCTCTCTATCATTGGTCCTATACACAAATCTAAAGAAGCTCAATGCCAACTTCAGGAACAATATCTGGGACTTGATTCTCCTCCCATTGGCAGATTAACAGAATGGGATTAATATTTGACCACATAACTCTGCTAATAATTCACTGTAATTTTCTCTTTGGTTCTTAAATTGTATGTAGATCAGGTTTGGATTGGCCCAAAAATATTTCCATCCATTATAATGAATGAATCCTATGCCGTAACTGCCAGCATGCACTGCCAGTGGGTGAACTCCATACCAGGAGTGCAAATTTGTAAAATATACTGTCATTCATCATGAATACAACGTCACTGTTAGATTATTACCTTGAAAACATTTCTCTGCTATCATTTTTTGTTTGTGGCATATACGGTTCCAGTTAATAATCTAGGTTAAGTCTTGTGCTTCAGAGCATTGGATTGTGATCATGTGTACATTAGATGATAAACAGCTGAATCTGGTATCATAATTACAAATTTTGCAAGCAAATCTCATCTAATCTTTACTGTAATAGGTAAAGATTTGCACAACACCCAAATGAATAGGAATTAAATTCATGTTTATGAATATATTCTGTTCATTTTTATATAAGATACATGATTAAGTAAAAATATATTAAAACTGGTAGATGTGGTCAGATAGCAATTATGTTGATGAAATTTGTTCTGACATGTTTGACATTACAACCTGTTAACAAGCACAACATAACCCTAGTATTAACGGGGAGGCTGGAATGTACCCGCCCGATAGCATGAAGAAAACCTGGCAATGCTGTGAACATGGATGCCCTGCCAATCTTAACGGCAGGGATCATTTAAAAAAAAAATCAGACTCCCACCCAACAGCCAGCCAAATTGATGGCATGGCCGGCCGGCAGGAGCTCCACTTTATGACAGGAGGCTGCAGTCAGGGACCCGTGTGAATGGTCCCCAGCAGTTAATGGAAACTCTAGTCGTAATTGCCGTAAGGGAAGGATCTGGCCACGATCAAGGTGAGCGGTGGATCTGGCTAATTTTAACAACCGTGCATCATTTAATTCTAATTGGACAATATACCAACTGCTCCGGAAGTCAGCGAGAAAATTGCATGGCCCAGAGGCCATTGCCAACAGTAGGTAACTGGCACGGTCAGATGGTGAGACTGCAACAGGGGAGACCTAATCATTCCTTGTGTGGCCCACAGGAGCCAAGAAAAGTCAAACAAAATGTAACTTACATTTCTGGGCCTCCTTCAGCCCCAATCCTCTTCACCATTGGGTTGATCTGACAGGAAATTCACAGCTGGATCCTGCCCAGGCCACAATGTCATTAGGACCCAGCAGGCATATGTTAAAAGGAGACCTAACATTGGGTGGGTGTGTTTGCTGCCTGCACCATTGAGCAGGTTAAAATTGGTCGGTTACCAGGGGCTTCAGGTAACCTGAGTGACGTTAACCACCCTCCTGCGCAGATTCTGCCGAGCAGGTAGGGTTGACAGTCAACTAGCCAAAAGAAAACATTTTTATTGGAATGTAGCAGCAGACTAGTATAAAAATAAATACAGGAAACTGATGACTGATACAAATTTGATGACCTCAGGGACTTTATATAATCTAAGGATCCCAGGTTGAAATCTCTGTTGAACTGCACAGTATCTTACCTTTTCCTTTATTAACGTGCAGCCATCTGGTCTAAACAATGACTTCATTAGCTACGTCTCCATCTCTTTACAACAGAGGTAGCTGGTGATGTGGGGGGTGGGACTGTTGGTGCCTGGGGCAAGGGGGAGAGTACTTCTTTGGCCTCCTTATCTCGAGAGACAATGGGTAAGCGCCTGGAGGTGGTCAGTGGTGTGTGCAGCAGTGCCTGGAGTGGCTATAAAGGCCAATTCTAGAGTGACAGGCTCTTCCACAGGTGCTGCAGAAAAATTTGATTGTCGTGGCTGTTACACAGTTGGCTCTTCCCTTGCGCCTCTGTCTTTTTTCCTGCCAACTGCTAAGTCTCTTCGACTCGCCACACTTTAGCCCTGCCTTTATGGCTGCCTGCCAGCTCTGGCGAACGCTGGCAACTGACTCCCACGACTTGTGATCAATGTCACAGGATTTCATGTCGCGTTTGCAGACAACTTTAAAGCGGAGACATGGACGGCTGATGGGTCTGATACCAGTGGCGAGCTCGCTGTACAATGTGTCTTTGGGGATCCTGCCATCTTCCATGCGGCTCACATAGCCAAGCCATCTCAAGTGCCGCTGACTCAGTAGTGTGTATAAGCTGGGGATGTTGGCCGCCTCGAGGACTTCTGTGTTGGAGATACGGTCCTGCCACCTGATGCCAAGTATTCTCCGGAGGCAGCGACGATGGAATGAATTGAGATGTCGCTCTTGGCTGACATACGTTGTCCAGGCCTCACTGGACAAGGGGGAGAGTGGATTGGTGATTTAGGTTGGGAGAAACCCTTTATCAGAACACAGTGGCTGGGTGGGGGTGGTGCTGTACATTTTCTCTTTATCTGTTCTTTCACTTTTCAGAGCATCTTCTGTTTATATTGCAGACCTGTTTTTATTTCAAACACAGTCCCCCGGCTTTGTAAGCTTTCCATCTCTCGCATTTTTCTTTGGACTTCGACTATCTTAACTCATCACAAATGCTTTGTTTTTTTAATGCCTTTTATTTCTTTAATGTGTCTTCCCATTAGTTGTCTGAGATGATCTGTTACATTCCAAAAGCATTTCTCCGATACTTCCTCTCTATATTTGTTTGCTTGTTCTTTCCCCTCTTTTCCTCCTTTTTCTGGTTCGATAAATATGCCTGTCAACCTCTTATTTTTCAGTTCTTAAGAAGGTTATAAGCCCAGAATACAGACTGTCTATTTTGATTGATCTGCTGGACATATCTAGCCTTCACTGTTTTAATTTTAGATCTCTAGTATTTGCTTTTTATTTCTTTGTCTATCTAATATTGCTGCCACTTATTTTATGTCTTGTTAACTGAAATAGAACACAAGCCAGCAGGCAATATTGAACACAATTTAAGTTCAACTTTGGGGAGAATGAGGCAATGTCCCAAACCAACTTCTCCAAGAATTATTCATTTTTTAAAATATTCACATTCAAGTAACAGCAGTAAGAAACTATTTATACTTAGAATGTTAGCTCATTGAAGTGAAAGGCCACTAGACAAGTTCTGCAGTGTTATCACTCTCTTTCTGCAGTATTCATACTGTATTTCATTATATGTATTTCCTGCATTACAACAGTGACGACAATTCCAAAGTACTTCATTGGCTGGAAAACACTTTGAAGTGTCCAGTGGTCATGAAAAGCACTATATAAATGCAAGTCTTTCTTTATTTTATGTAGATACATATGCTACCATCCAATGAGCTCCTGTAACTAAAGCTGACAGCTTTCTCATGGAGAAAGTTCAACATACTGGCAAGGCTCGAGTTCTGCAAGACTGTGGCGTTACACATTGAAACTTTCACAATCCTGTGGCTGGAAAATATGATGAAGGCATAATTCCTGTTCTGTATGTTTGAATATGCAAGTACACTGTTACAGCAGTACAGAGGCAAGGAGTTTCTGGACATTGAAACAGAAATGAATCCTGAACAATCAGCAAAGATGGGTGTCATTCAGTTTGATTGGTGATTGATTATCATGCTTTATAACGTTCTCCTTGAGACATGGCATTATTCAGCTCGCACAAAACATCATACAACATGTGATTAATTCTGTTTCTTTGCTAAATATATTTGCCTTTTTTAACAGTAGGCATTTTCATCACAAAGTAAAAAGGTATTGTGGCTACAATCTGTTTTGAATTACTGAATTTATTTTAGAGACTGGGAGTTGCAGGTTTAAATGCTGGCATTTCTTTGGAACCTTAGTGTAAATGTAGGCGTGGCTGGTGGGACAGATGTATTCTATGCATGCTGGCCATAAGATTCCAGTTCCTACTTGCCAAGGTCTGGTTTGGAAATGGAAATGGAAAAACATCATACTGTTTGAGTTAGGTAAACATTTCTGATGTTATCATTGATGTTTTTTGTTGAGGCGGAATACAGACAACTTTACTTTGCATCTAACTGCCCACCAGTGTTTTTTCATGTCCTCTCTTCGCTCTCCTAATTACTTTTTTACGTACCCCCTACACTTTCTATACTCCTCTAGGGCCTCCGCTGTTTTCAGTGCTCTGAATCTGCCATAAGCCTCCTTTTTTTCTTTATCCAATCCTCTGTATCCCTTGACATCCAGGGCTCCCTGCACTTGTTAGTCCTACTCTTCACCTTTTTGGGAACATGTTGGCCCTGAATTCTCATTATTTCTTTTTTGAATGACTCCCACTGGTCTGATGTAGACTTTCCTACAAGTAGCTGCTCCCAGTCCACTTTGGCCAGATCCTGTTTTATCATATTGAAATCGGCCTTCCCCCAATTCAGTACCTATATTTCTGGTCCCTCTTTGTCCTTTTCCATAACTACCTTAGATCTTAGAGTTATGGTCACGATCCCTGAAATGCTCCCCCACTGACACTTCCATGACTTGTCCGGCTTCATTCCCTAGGATTAGGTCCTTCTCTTGTGGGACTTTCTACGTGCTGGCTCAAAAAGCTTTCCTGTATGTAAAGGCCTGCTCAGGTCAGGAGAAAAAAACCTGACCCGAACTCAACAGAACCACATCGGACCGGAGCCCGACCCAGCCCGAGTACTTCCATTTTTTTCCCGCGCCCGACCCGACCCGACCCAAGCTGAGCCCGACCCGACAACCAGAATGTTCACTTTACCTAACTTCTGATTCCGAATCTGTTTTTCACTTTTTCAGTTTGTGCAGATAAGCAACAAAAACTGTAATTGGACTTGAAAGATTGTTTAAAAAGATGAAGATTGGAGCCACAAAGTCAGTGATTGTTTGGTCACAAGTTAAACAGAGACCCCAAGGGGAGGCGGTAGCGTGGTGGTATTATCATTGGACTAGTAATATCAGAGACCCATGGGATTCGAACCCATGATCTGGAGACATGGGTTTGAATCCACCACAGCAGAAGGTGGAATTTGAATTTAATTAATAAATCTGGAATTAAAAGCTAGTCTAATGATGGCCATGAAACCATTGTCGATTGTTGTAAAAACCCATCTGGTTCACTAATGTCCTTTAGGGAAGGAAATCTGCTGTCCTTATCTGGTCTGGCCTACATGTGATTCCAGGCCCACAGCAATGTGGTTGACTCTTACATGCCCTCTGAAATGGCCTAGCAAGCCACTCAGTTGTACCTAACCGCTATGAAGTCAATAAAAAGGAATGAAACCAGACGGACCACCCGGCATCAATCTAGGCACCGGAAACGATAACGGCAAACCCAGCCCTGTCGATCCTGCAAAGTCCTCCTTACTAACATCTGGGGGCTTGTGCCAAAGTTGGGAGAGCTGTCCCACAGACTAGTCAAGCAACAGCCTGACATAGTCATACTCACGGAATCATACCTTAACGACAATCTCCCAGACACTGCAATCACTATCCCTGGGTATGTCCTGTCCAACCAGCAGGACAGACCCAGCAGAGGTGGCGGGACAGTGGTATACAGTAGGGAGGGAGTTGCCCTGGGAGTCCTCAACATCGTCTCCGGACCCCAGTATATCTCATGGCATCAGATCAAACATGAGCAAGGTAACCTCCTACTGATTACCACCTACCGCCCTCCCTCAGCTGATGACTCAGTACTCCTCCATGTTGAACACCACTTGGAGGAAGCACTGAGGGTGGCAAGGGCACAAAATGTACTCTGGCTGGGGGACTTCAATGTCCATCACCAAGAGTGGCTCGGCAGCACCACTACTGACCGAGCTGGCCGAGTACTAAAGGACATAGCTGCTAGACTGGGTCTGCGGCAGGTGGTGGGGGAACCAACGCGAGGGAAAAACATACTTGACCTTGTCCTCACCAATCTGCCTGTCGCAGATGCACCTGTCCATGATTGTATTGGTAGGAGTGACTACCGCACTGTCCTTGTGGAGACAAAGTCCCATCTTCACATTGAGGATACCGTCATGCTGTGTGGCACTACCACTGTGCTAAATGGGATAGATTTCGAACAGATTTAGCAATGCAAAACTGGGCATCCATGAGGTGCTGTGGGCCATCAGCAGCAGCAGAATTGTACTCAACCACAATTTGTAACCTCATGGCCCAGCATATCCCCCACTCTACCATTACCATCAAGCCAGGAGACCAACCCTGGTTCAATGAGGAGTGCAGGAGGGCATGCCAGGAGCAGCACCAGGCATACCTCAAAATGAGGTGTCAACCTGGTGAAGCTACAACGCAGGGCTACTTGCATGCCAAACTGCATAAGCAGCATGCAATAGACAGAGCTAAGCGATCCCATAACCAATGGATCAGATCTAAGCTCTGCAGTCCTGCCACATCCAGTCGTGAATGTGGTGGACAATTAAACAACTAACTGGAGGAGGTGGCTCCACAAATATCCCCATCCTCAATGATGGGGGAGCCCAGCACATCAGTGCGAAAGATAAGGCTGAAGCATTTGCAACAATCTTCAGCCAGAAGTGCCGAGTTGATGATCCATCTCAGCCTCCTCCTGAAGTCCACAGCATCACAGATACCAGACTTCAGCTAATTCGATTCACTCCGCGTGATATCAAGAAACGACTGAAGGCACTGGATACTGCAAAGGCTATGGGTCCTGACAATATACCAGCAATAGTACTGAAGACCTGTGCTCCAGAACTTGCCGCACCCCTAGCCAAGCTGTTCCAGTATAACTACAACACTGGCATCTACCCTGCAATGTGGAAAATTGCCCTGGTATGTCCTGTACACAAAAAACAGGACAAGTCCAACCCTTCAGTCTACTCTTAATCATCAGTAAAGTGATGGAAGGTGTCATCAACAGTGCCATCAAGCAGCAGTTGCTTAGCAATAACCTGCTCAGTGATGCTCAGCTTGGGCTCCGCCAGCGCCACTCAGTTCCTGACCTCATTACAGCTTCGGTTCAAACATGGACAAAAGAGCTGAACTCAAGACGTGAGGTGAGAGTGACTGCCCTTGACATCAAGGCAGCATTTGACCGAGTATGGCATCAAGGAGCCCTAGCAAAACTGGAGTCAATGGGAATCAGGGAGAAAACCCTCTGCTGGATGGAGTCATATCTAGTGCAAAGGAAGATGGTCGTGGTTGTTGGAGGTCAAACATCTGAGCTCCAGGACATCACTGCAGGAGGTCCTCAGGGTAGTTTCCGAGGCCCAACCATCTTCAGCTGTTTCATCAATGACCTTCCTTCTATCATAAGGTCAGAAGTGGGGATGTTCGCTGATGATTGCACAATGTTCAGCACCATTCATGACTCCTCAGATACTGAAGCAGTCCATGTAGAAATGCAGTAAACCCTAGACAATATCCAGGCTTGGGCTGATAAGTGGCAAGTAACATTCGCGCCACACAAGTGCCAGGCAATGACCATCTCCAACAAGAGAGAATCTAACCATCTCCCCTTGACATTCAATGGCATTACCATCGCCAAATCCCCCACTACCATCATCTTAGGGGCTACCATTGACCAGAAACTGAACTGGAGTAACCATATAAAGACTGTGGCTACTAGAGCAGGTCAGAGGCTAGGAATTCTGCGGCGAGTAACTCACCTCCTGACTCCCCAAAGCCTGTCCACCATCTACAAGGCACAAGTCAGGAGTGTGATGGAATACTCTCCATTTGCTTGGATGGATGCAGTTCCAACAACACTCAAGAAGCTCGGCACCATCCAGAAAAAAGCAGCCCACTTGATTGGCACCCCATCTACAAACATTCACTCCCTCCACCACCGACGCACAGTGGCAGCAGTGTCTACCATCTACAAGATGCAATGCAGCAACGCATCAAGGCTCCTTAGACAGCACCTTCCAAACCCGCGACCTCTACCACCTCGAAGGACAAGAGCAGCAGATGCATGGGAATATCACCACCTGCAAGTTCCCCTCCAAGTCACACACCATCCTGACTTGGAAATATATCGCCGTTCCTTCACTGTCGCTGGGTCAAAATCCTGGAACTCCCTTCCTAACAGCACTGTGGGTGTCCCTACCTCGCATGGACTGCAGCGGTTCAAGAAGGGAGGTCACGACCACATTTTCAAGGGCAATTAGGGATGGGCAATAAATGCTGGCATAGCCAGTGACGCCCACATCCCATGAATGAATTAAAAAAAAGTTGTGCCCAGACAGGTTGTGCCACATAGTACAGTACTGTATGTGTGTAGACCAGAGTCCTGACAGTGATCATTTTATATTTTTTATATAAATACTGTATATTTTATAATAATTAATCACTCAGGACCTTCCTGGTCTCTGCATCTCAGCTGCTCACATTCGACATCGAGGGCTTGGTAAAATCCAGCTGGTGTTTGTGCAGCATGAGATTGGTGGGATGTGTGGTAAGTTTGCATGTGCGCACGAACGTGAGGCCTGGATGAATTTAACCCCCAGGGTACGTCATCGAATTCCAAGATGGACTCCTGCCTGAACCCAGTGGACATGGCGAGGAGACTGTTGGGTGAGATCAGGATTTCACACAGCTGGAGGCCATGGATGGAAGCCTGAGGGAACGCTCCTCATCACTAAGTTGTCATCAGGGGTGGGGGGGGGGGGGGCCTTGGAAAACGATTGCTATCAGGTGAGGGGGAACCCAAAGCAGGGAAGGCCCAAGACTTCCTTGTGGAGCCTAATGGGGCATTTTTCCTGCTCCTGCCCCCAAACCAAACCATTAGCAGTTTAAGAAACCCCACCTTGTTGGAACTCAACTGGCCCTGGATCCATTTGTCTATAGCTTTCTGCAGCACACCTGGCATTGTGTTCAACTTGTGTGACCTGGTATCAAAATTACATTGAGGTCCAGATAACATCATTGAACCATGACCTTTGAATATTTATGAGGTCCTCGCTTGCTTCCATAGAAAGTGAAATGGGGTGTGGCGAATCCAATATACCCATTTCATAGTTAAAATTACAACAGAATTATTCCAAAATTTCATCAGAATTTTGGACGTAATAAGATTGATTTTCCAGGTACTTGTTCCCCCCACTTAGGCATCTTTGGCATAGCTTCACTGACATTTGAAGGTGATTTGTCCTTGCCCTGAGGATGCATTGATGTGCTAGTGCCCGTCTTAGATAATGCCATTCCTGGATGATGTAATTCGGAGCATCCTCACCTTCTTACTCTGCCTGTTGCTGGCGTTCAGGCATCATGTTTTGAGGGAAAAGACCCCTCCATAGTCACTCCCTTTACTCTTTTTCCCATGGTACTAGACAAATTGGGTGTATGAGACCCATGTTTGCTGACACAATGGGCTGAATGGCCTCCTTCTGTGCTGTAACAACTCTGTGATTCTATGTCGTTGCAGTTTTGCAAATATTGAAATGAGCAGAGTGTTCCAACTCAGCCTTCTGTTGCCAGTCAGCTAAACCATCGAGGCAATGAGCAGTTCACTTTTCTGTGCCTTAAAATTGTAGCCCATTTGAGTATCCACCCACCATCATTTGTCTCCTCTCACTTGCCTTGCAATCCTTTTGTGGCTGTGTGGTTTTCATTATCGTTTGAGAAAATAGTGTGTGTACAATTTAAGGCAAGTCTATCCACCTTCCAGCCTCCTCCTGCCACCTTCCAGCCTGCATCCATTACCCTTGATCCACCCAATGTAACCTTAACCCTTCTCTCATTACCATTGTATCTCCCCCCATTACCTTGGACAGTGTCACAATCAATTTATTCATGTTATCCCTCCCCCCATTTCTACTCCCGTTACCATCGAAATGACCACTCTGACTCTTGGTCCTCCTGAAATCCACCTGAATATTATTGCCAGGTCCCGTTGCCCTCCCTATGATGCATAGAGTATCCAAGCCTAAGTCTTGACCTTCCCCCTACAAAATCAATTTGCCCCCATTGACTGTGACTATTCCGTCTGCCAGCCAGTACCCTGAATCTGTCCCACAGGTCCCCGACATTGACAGCACTCCCTTTAGGCCCCTCATGACCATCTGTAAAACAAATCATCCCACCACCCCCAGAGCCGCCCACATCCGGCTTCAGCAGCAATAACAATCACTACACAAGCTGTACGCTCCTCTCCTCCCTCCCCTGCTCCTCCAAGTTCCCAATCACCCCAACCTTTGTCCTCCCCGAGTACCCTACCCTGCTTCTCCATGTAAACGCCCCCATGCCTTTGCCACCCTTGCTGGTGACGAGCCTGGAGCCAAACATCCATTCCAATATTGACACTCTTGTGCCGATGAGTTCAAGAAAGAGGAACACTGACCTCAGACAAAAATGCACAAAACCGACTGTTGCATGCCACATTCAAACTTACATGAACCGGGAGGCACAGGAATACTGCCCGCCATTAACTTAATCTGGCGGGTAGGACATAATTTGAATTAAGTGTCGGGAAATTAATATTCATGGTATGGTAATGAATGCAAAGCTGCAATCTGCCACTGTGGGAAGGGTGGGGTTGTGGGGCCCTGACCGCCACAAACACGCTGCTGACTTCATTTCGCTAAAAACCCCCGCCGACAGAGATCTGAAAAAAACTACTCATGCCTGATTAAATCAGCCCATACACCACCAAAGCTGCTTTTGCAGAGCCCATAAAATTCCACCCATATTGGTGAAGCTGCAAACTCTAAATATCCAAATTAATATTTCTACATCTTAAGGAGGATCTTATCACCCACAGATTACCCCAGAAAGTTCTATGTACCTGGAATTGAGTGGCTTTTTCCTATGATTTTTAACTTTTTTTCAAATCCTAACATTAATCACTTTCATCTGTGTTTACATAAAAACTGGCTGCTATTGCAATATGAGTGAGTCAGCTTCTTGGGAAAAGTCTAATCCCTCTTCTGACATGGTTATTTTATCCGGAATTTTTAAAATGAAACAACTTGGACCATTGTTAGTCAGATGGTGTTTGTCTGGTTCTGTTAACGGTTACTCTGCTTTTCTCAGAATATAAGCACAGTGGTCATATGTGTAAATTCCATTCCTCTTCCATAACCCCTGCAAGAGATCATCACAGTCCCTGGGGAAACAACAGAGATCCTGTTATGCCATTTCACCTACATTTCCCAGAACTTTCTCATTCACTTGTAAGGGACAAAACTTTCATATACACTTTCCCTAGGAAATGATTAACTGCGATAAGATCCTGGACCAGGAAGTCCCGAAGCCAGGAGCTCCCACTCCAGCTGCACAACTGGGACTGGCATTTGTGTAATGATCAGTACTCCAGGTGAGTGAAGGTGTAACAGCCTCCACAAGGTTATATGAGAGCACCATTGATGAATACCAAGTCAGCTAAGTGCCTTGATTCCCCCAATATTTTTATTTTAAATGTTGGATGATCTGCCTTCTGACCAAGGAGCCATTGATATAAGCAGCAGGGTTGGGCATCACTGGAATGTCTGTGGGAATGGGGATGGTGCATGCCACAGATGCACCCTTAGCGACGTTAAACCTGCCTGCTCCATGGTAATGGAGTGCTTTCCCTGCAACTCTGATGGGGTCACAATTGGAGGGCACGCTCAGGTACATTCCCAGGGTATCCCTTGGGATTCGGCCCCATGGAATCTCAGGGCTATTACAATTTTTTAATCACAATGAATCTCAAAGGGTCAACTAAACAGTACAAAAGTGAATTACAAATCACAGTTCAAAAATTATGAAATCCTCAGATGTTAACATGCAGCTGCCACTTTTAGATTGTGATTTAGAAGAGCTAAGCCTAATAATGGAGCATTCAGTTAACCTGTCAAACAGTGCCTAAGATTAATGTGATAAGAATCTGCCCAAGAGATCAGATCTACCAAATGATGTGGATGAGGTTTTGCTGCAAGTTCATTCAACTGATTGTCAAACACTGGAAAGTGGCTCCTGTTTTTTGAAGTAGTGCTGTGCCAGACATTAGCTTGCGAAATATGCCCAGTGGCATAACATTATGCAACTTTTGTAATGGTTTGTGTCTGGGAATAAGTACTGTTGATCATTTGACAGAATTGAATCCTGGGGAGGTTCCAACAGATTTGAAACAAGTTAACCTGGTATTCATTTTCAAAAAGTGTGTAAAAGGGAAAACATACAAATCAGTCTTGCATCAATATAGGGCATAATGATGGAATGGACTATCAGGAATAAACGTTAGGATTACCAATAAAATACTACTCTAATAAATAAGGTTCTGAAAGGGAAGATCCTGATTGGTTAATTTTTTTCACCTTTTTGTGGAAATGATGGCTTGTTGAGAAAAGTTTTAACCCTTCTTCCTTTGCAGACATTTTACTTGGAAAATTATGTCATGTGTTTAAACTTCCAAAAGGCTTTTGACAGCATTCTACATGAAACAATGTTTCTGATGCTAAAGTGGTGGGAATTCGAGGTAAAACCTGGGAATAGACAAGGAATTGGCTGATGAGTACTTGATAGAAGACTGATACCAAGATACAAGGAAATGCTGAGTGGCATGGTCCAGGGATTTCTGTTGGGATTTCCACATAGGAACATAAGAAATAGGAACCGGAGTAGGCCATTTGGCCCTTTGAGCCTGCTCACCATTAAACAAAATCATGACTGATCTTCTGCCTCAACTCCATCTTCCCACACTTTCCCCATATCCCTTAAAGGAAGGTATATCTCTCAGATACTCAGAAAGAGAGAGAGAGGGAGAGAATCAGAAAGCCATTCCAGCCAGAGAAGCTGTGAGATCAATCTAGCTTAAGCAAGGAGCCCTGTCAGCACCATCTAAAACTACTGAGGTAGAGAAATTGCAAGGTGGCCTTGAAAAACTCCCCATCTGAGAAATTGAATCAGGACTTCAACCACCAACGTTGGGCTGAATTTTAACCAAAGAAGTCTGTGATGCTTCATCAATCCCAAGACAGGGAACATTGAAGCCTGCACTGTTATAAGAATCCCTCCCGGAGAGTAACTGAAAGTTTTAAATCAATAATTTCTTTCACAGCAATCTGACTCTAATTACATGCTACCCTCTACCCTACCTTTTCTAATGTGAATACATGAGTGGATGAGGTTGCGAAAATTTGCGGGTACTGTTTAAATAAATATTTACATTTCTTTTTTTTAAACCTACGAGAAAACGTGTCATTTGTCTGTTTATTTGACCCTAAAGCACTCAGGGACTAAAACACCATTTAAACAAAAAACACTATCTGTGGTCAGTTGGGAGGTAAAATGTGGGAGTCACACCATTTCCCATCTGTCCGTAACACACCTCATCCAGACACATCTTTTGTTTCTGTACTTAAGCTTTGTACCATGAAACCTTTTGTCATTTAATCTCTCCTGCCCTCCACTCTATTGCAGACATTCCCTTTTGTTGTTCTTCCCCCCTAAATGCTTGCTCAGGTCGGGAAAAAAACCCCGACCCGAACCTGACTGATCCACAGCGGACCCGACCCGAGCCCATCTCCGATTCGGCCCCACCCGAGCCCGTCCCAACCATCCCTTCACTTGCCTTCCGACTGGGAAGCTCCACGAAACTGCAGCACATACATGATGAAGTCATAGTGACGTCACTTGCTCACTGCATAGACTCAGTTTTGTCGCGGACTCCCAGCTCAGGTAAGTTTTTAATTTTTAATACTTACCGACAGACCACTTAGCCTGTGTGTCCGGCCTGACTGGACCCGAGCACCACCCGGACTCGGCCCGACCTGACCCGTGCCCGAAAGCCGGACCCGGAAGAGGGGCCCGACCCGACCCGACCCCGACACATGTCATCGGGTCCCGTCGGGTTCGAGTCAGGTAGCAGGCCTTTATTCTCCCCTTCACTGGCTCAAAACTTATTACATTTCTAACCTTTGCCAGTTCTGATAAAAGGTCGTTGATCTGAAATGTTAACTTTGTTTTTCTCTCCACAGATGCTGCCTGACCTGATCAGTATTTCCAGCATTTTCTGTTTTTGTTTCAGATTTCCACCATCCCCAATATTTTGCCTTTGTATTAGTAATATAGATTATAGATATAGTAATATTTATGTAGATTGTCAATAGTTGAAGCCCCAACAATGATCCCCCGCTAGTTACAATTTGCCAACCTGAAAATAACCCATTTATCCCAACTCCATTTTCTGTTAGCCAATCCTCTATCCATGCTAATATATTACCACCAACATCAAGAGCTTTTATCTTGTGCAGTTGCCTTATAGATGGTACCTTATCAAATGCCTTTTGGAAATCCAAATACACTAAATCTACTCATTCCCCTTTATCCACCCTACTTGTTACATCCTCAGAGATCTCTAATAAATTTGTCAATGATTTCCCTTTCAAAAAACATATTAACTCTGCTTGATTGTATCACAATTTTCTAAATACCCTGCTACTACTTCCTTAATAATGGATTCCAGCTTGACTGATGTTAGGCTAACTGACCTGCTTTCTGTCTCCCTCTATTTCTTGAATAAGGGCATTGCATTTGCAGTTTTCCAATGGGATCTTTCCAGAATCTAGGGAATTTTGAAGACTACATCCAATGCATCCATTATCTCTGCAGCCACTTCTTTTAAGACCCTAGGATGCAGACCATCATGTCCAGGGGACTTGTCAGCCTTTAGTCCCATATGTTTGCCTCATACTTTTTCTCCAGTGATAATGATTGTTTTAAGTTCCTACCTCCCTTTTGCCCCATGATTTTCTACTATTATTGGGATGCTTTTAATGTATTCTACTATGAAGACAGGTACAAAATATTTGTTCAAAGTCTTTGCCATTTCCCTGTTTCCCATTATTAATTCCCGAGTCGCATCGTCTATTCCTTTTTATATACTTGTAGAAGCTCTTACTGTCTGTTTTTATATTTCTTGCTAGTTTGCTCTCATAATCTATTTTCTCCCGCTCTTTTTTAGTCATCATTTGCTTGTTTCTAAAATTTCCCCAATCTTCTGGCCTATTACTAATCTTTACAATATTGTATGCCTTTTCTTTCAATTTGATACCATCCTTAACTTCCTTAGTTAACCATGAATGGTACACGGTTCATCCTCCTCGTAAAGTCTTTCTTTCTCAATGGAATATATCTTTATTGAGAATTGTGAAATATCTCCTTACATGTCTGCCACTGCTTAGCTACCATCTTACTTTTTAACCTATTTTCCCAGTCTACTTTAGAAAACTCTTGTAATTGCCTTTAATTTTAAGACACTAGTTTCAGACCCAGGTTTCTCACCCTCACACTGAATGTGAAATTCCATCATGTTATGATCACTCTTCCTTGGAGGTACCTTTACTATGAGATCATTAATTAATCCTGTCTCATTACTCATTACCAGATCTAAAATAGCCTGTTCTCTGGTTGGTTCAATAATGTATTGTTCTACGAAACTGTCCCAAATACACTCTATGAACTCTTCCTCAAGTCTGCCTTTGCCAATTTGATTTGTCCAAACTATATAAAGATTTCAGATCACCCATGGTTATTGTGGTACCTTTCTTACAAGTCCCATTATTTCTTGATTTATACTCTCTCCTACAATGTAGCTACTGTTAGACTACTCCCTCCTGTGACTTCATTCCCTTGCTATTTCCTATCTCCACCCAAACTGATTCTACACGTTGATCTTCCACACCAAGATCATTTCTCATCATTGTAATTGGGCAGAATAGTGGCATAAAATCATTGAATTCTCAAATAACAGAATAGTTACAGCTCAGGAGACCATTCGGCCCATCGTGTCCATGCTGACTCTCTGCAAAGGCAATTTAGCTCGTCCCATTTGCTCGTCCTTTCCCTGCAGGTGAAATTTGCAGGCAAATTTGCCGACAAGGGCAAAGTATTGTACCTAGGAAGAGAACATAAGCAGCATAGAGGGGATACTTCACCATAAGGTCATCACCTATACATAGACCATGCATTTGTTACATTTTTTATTGATTTTACTAAATTGCTCCCTCATGCTCAGATTCAAGGTCCAATGTTGTAAGCGCCAAAAATCATATTATGCCTGTAAATGGGCACACAAGGGTGCAGCATGCACTGCATGTGCCAGTTAATGCGAATGCAAGCAATATTCATGCTGCCTGCAAACTATAATTATCTGTGCATACCACCATTGTTACCTGCAGTATTCAATGGCTGCACAGGCATCAGGAAGTCCATGATGCTGCTTAAAGTCAGCCATCACCTCTTAAAGCAGAGGCACATTCTGGCTGCACAGAACAAAGAACAACTTGAGGAAAAAATGGCTGAAGGAGGGAACAAGTGAGCAACAATATTGTCCCATGCTGCACAGGTGGCCTTGGTGCAGGTAGTTAAGAGGAGAAGGGACATCCTTTCTCCCCTGGGGCAGGAAGCACTGCAAATTTCTTCTCAGGTGGCAGAGGGAAGAGATTGCTGACGGGATAATGCCAGGAGCATTGCACCAAGATCATGGCTACAATGCCGGAAAAACATTCAACATTCTACAACAATAACATGCATTTATACAGCACTGCTAACAAAGCAAAACATCGCAAAACGCTTTACCAGAGCATTATCAAACAAAATTTGTCAAATAAGGTGATGAAAAATTTGATCAAAGAGATAGTAGCATCTTAAAGGTAGGCCGGAAATTTACGTTGGGTGCAAGGCCCCGCCCACCAGTCAAAACGAACCTGGGGAGCCACTCCAGAATTTTATGCTTCCCAGGCCCTTAATTGGCCTTGGGCGGAATATCCACCTCTCTGAAGGCAGGAAGTCCTGCCTAATGGCGCTGCCAGCCAATCAGCAGGTCGGCAGCTCTCAGTCCCAACAGTGCCACTCGCAGTGGTGGCCACTGCTGGGACTGCGCCCAACCAACAGAAGCAAGAGGTACAATGTCCCCAGAACCAGGGTGTGTGTTTGGGGCCTCGCCGGGGGCAAACAGCCGGACCCTGGCAAGGCAAGTGGGGTCCATTGTGGGGAAGGCGGTGGGGTGGGGGCGGGGAGTGTTGTGCACTGGGGATAATTGGGCCATGGGAGTGGCCTTCTGTGAGACACAGGGTGCCCTCCTGTTCGGGCACCCTCCCCAGCCTGCAAGAAGTCTACCAAGTTTTATCTGGTGGCGTGCTGGGGGCCTGAGCCAGCCACAGGTAAAATACCAGCGGCGGTAGGAGGAGGCTCTTAAGTGACAGGTAATTAGCCACTTAAGGGCCTTGATTGGCTTGGGGTGGGCGGGCCGGTCCTTGCCGCTGCCCCATGCAAAATTGTAATGGAGGCGGGAAGGCATCGGGAGCGACAACCCTGCATCCCACTTAATTATACGGCACCCCACCCCCCACACCTCCCCCCGCAACCAGCAACCTGTTTATGAAAATCGCATTTCATTCCTCCAAGGATGGAGGTGCTTTGACAGTGCTTCTATATTTTTGTTACATTTTTTTTGAAGACTCATGTAGTTCAGAATTATGGACATTGTTTTATTTGGGAAAACGGAAACGGATTCCATGGATGTTTTTTTTCACTGGAGTCATTGAAAGGACACTGAGAGGTCTTGTTTGAAAATAACATTTACTGGAAGTCTCCCGTCATCAGATAAATAGCCAGCTGGGGCTTTTTTACTTGGTAGAGATGTTTACAGAGGAGTAACAGGTCAAGATTTATAGAGATCAGGAGGCTTGACTCTTGAGATATTGTTTTTGGTTTCACTTTGGACAGTCTGTTGGGGTGTGAACTGTTTTGTAGGCAGTTGGAGAAAACCAGCTAAGAGAGCAGTCACCATCAGCACCCTTTTCCATCTTTTTGAGAACTTCCTGAGAATCAAGCATAAGATATAGAGAAACTGATGCTGCATTTCTCCTGAAAAGCCTGCCAGAAACCCCTGTTGTCGCATTTCTCCTGGAAAGCCTGCCAAACTGATCTTTAACGTCTCCTGAAAAAGCTGTTCTAGAAAGATCCCAGTGACAGCCGTCTATGTGTATTTGGGATGCCAAACCAAAAAGGGACAACTGATATCTTTCCTGTCTTCTCTTTTTCTTCTTTTTTGTTCAAGAATTAGCAAGTATTTGGCCAAAGTATTTTTGTCCTTTTTTTGCAACAGAGCTCTAAAGAAAAAATCTCTATTTTTTTTTGGTTAACTGGTGTGTGTGTGTGAGGGGTTAAGTTAAAAGGAAACTTTCATATTTCACTCTGTGTGTTAATGCTTTGCTTCATTACTGTTTATGTCTTGTTTTATAATAAACTGATAATTTTGTTGTTTATTAAAGAAACTTGGTTGGTGTATTTTATTCTGGGATAAAGAGGAAAGTTTATGATTGACCGTATCGGTAACTGGGTGAACATTTAAATAGATGTTATGACCTGTGGAGAAGTGGAACTAGAAAAGACCGTGCACTCCTCCCACCTCGGTCATAACACTATCTCAATGCACATCTTATGTTCTTTTTTTACAGGATCACATTCATTGTGAGCTGTGACCTCCTCCAATTCTGTACAGGGTCTATAGAAGCAAGCAATACCAAAGCCACACAATTAGCCTGCACAGGTGGATGATCTAAAATGTTCTTGGTTCCAGCAGTAGTCTCTATTTATATTTAACACCTAAAAGCCACCTGTGAAGGGTCAAATTTTGTTTCCTAGCACTCCTGTGAAGCACCTTGGGATGTTTTACTACACTAAAGGGGCTGTGTAAGTGCAAGTTGTTGTTGTTGATGTAGTCTTGGTGCCTTTACAGCATTGGTGTTTTAATTACATTACACAGCTGTCTTAAACGGTGCCCGGTTGACTACACTTAGTAATGCAACTGGTTCCACATTCTCAATCTAAAGCATAGTCACTGCACTTTATTTCCAAACAGGCCAGCCCCTGTACTTCCCTGTTTGTCTTAGAATCACAAATCATAGAATGGTTACAACATCAGAATGAGGCCATTCGGCCCATTGTGTCCATGCCAGCACTCTGCAAGAGCAATTTTGGTAGTTCCACTCCCCTGCCCTTGTCCCATAGCCCTGCATATATTTTTCCCTCAGGTTCGCATCCAGTTCTCTTTGGAAAGCCATGAATGAACCTGCCTCCACCCTACTCTCAGGCAGTGCATTCCACTCGCTGCATAAAAAAGATTTCCTCATGTCACCTTTGGTTCATTTGCCAGGGATCCTGTATGCATTTTACCTGCTTTCTCAACTTGCCCTGCCATCTTCAATAATTTGTGCACATGCACCCCCAGGTCCCTCTGTTCCTGCACCCCCTTTAAAACTGTACCCTTCAGTTTATATTCTTTATTTTATATGCCCGTTCTTCCTACCAAAATTTATTACGTCACACTTTTCTACATTAAATTTTATCTGCCACGTGTCCACCCATTCCACCAGCCTATGTCCACTTGAAGTTCATCATTGCTCTCCTCATAGCTCACTATACTACCGAGTTTTGTGTCATATACAAATTTTGAAATTGTGCCCTGTACACCTAGGTCCAAGCCAGTCACAGACCCCTGGGGAACACCATTCCTCCAGTCCAAAAAACAACAGTTCACCACAACTCTGTTTCTTGTCACTTAACTAATTTTGTATCTATGCTTGCCACTGTCCCTTTTATTCATAGGCTTCAAATTTGCTGGCAAGCCTATTATGTAGCACTTTGGAAGTTCATATATGCCACATCAGTCACATTGCCCTAATCAACCCTCTCTGTTATCTCATGAAAAAACTCAATCAAGTTGGTTAAACATGATTAACGTCCAACCAATCAATGTTGGTTTTCTGTAATTAATCTACACTTGTCCAAGTGACTGTTAATGTTTTCCTGGATTATCATTTCTAAAAGCTTTCCCACCACCGAGGTTAAACTGTAGTTGCTGGACTTATCCTTACACCCTTTTTGGAACTAGGGTGCAACATTTGCAGTTCTAGCACTATCCCTGTATCCACCCTGATTTCCCTCAGCATCCTCGGATGCATCCCATCTGGCCCTGGCAATCTATCAACTTTAAGTACAGCCTATCTTTTTAGTGCCTCCTCTTTATCAATTTTTAGCCCACACAGTATCTCAACTACCTCCTCTTTCACTGTGACTTTGGCAGCATCTTCTTCCTTGGCAAAGACAGATGCAAAGTATTCCTTTTGTACCACAGCCATTCCCTCTTCCTCCATGCATAGGTCTCCTTTTTGGTCGCTAATTGCCCCACCCCTCCTCTTACTACCGTTTTACTGTTTATATGCCTATTGAAACTTTTGGATTCCCTTTTATGTTAGCTGTTTGCCTCTTCTCATACTCTCTCTTCGCCCCTCATTTCCTTTTTCACTTCCCTTCTGGACTTTGGTGAGCTTGGTGCTCACTTGCATTATCAACCTGACATCTGTCATATGCCCATTTTTCTGCTTCACCTTACTCTCTATCTCTTCATCATCCAGGGAGCTCTGACTTTGGTTGCACTAGCTTACCCTCTTGTGGGAATATACCTCAGCTATACCCAAACCATCTCCTCTTTAAAGACAGCCTATTGTTTGATTATAGTTTTCCCTGTCAATCTAATGTTTCCCTGTAAGCTCTTCAACTGATGCAATATAACCTGCCTAAAGAGAAGAAATTTGTTTCTAATGCAATCGAGAATGAGATTGGATCTGTTTTGAGAAAGCACTATAACTCAGGTAATAGAAACTATGAATCATTAATAACCCGCAGTTCAGATACATTACACGGGTAACTAATTTGCAAACCACTAGTCATAGCTAATTAGATAATGGTCATGAATCATCCTGTGCAAACAAGCAATTGAAATGACTGTGTGTCTTTCATAGCTTCCTGTTCATATAGGTGACCTGACCCTCACCAATTTGTAACTGGAGAAAGCCTAAGCACCTCATATTTTCTTTGCAAAGGAAATTGGATTAAATATTAAAAGGTTCTCTCTCTCCTGTGACCCAGCACCATTTGAATGGCTTGCACCGCAATTATATCCTGCATAGTTGCAAAGACTAGCAGTAAGATTTTATGTAGAGCTAAACAGAGATATGAATCATTTTTGAACAAAGTTTTGTTTTTGTTTCTTTCATATTTGAGATAAACCAACATTTCTTTAATGAATGCAGTCATTCTCACTCAGAATAAGTTTCATTCACTAATTAGCAGAAGAGTTCATCTTGCAATGTGATAATTTTTTACACAAATTTTGCACTCCTTCTGCTTGTAGTCTGATACCGCTCTGATCGCATTTCTCAATATGTAGTGAGACACGTTGTACAAAGTACTATGTTCCAAAGACTGCAGATAATATGCCCTTTCAAACTAAGACCACTTTTGGAAAACCTATCCTCAGTGATGCTTGTCGCTAAATGTTGCCAGCATCTATGTGATAACCTGATTATTCTACTTAAAGAATTCAAATTAAAGCAATAAAAGCTAAAGATAAATTTTAATTTAAAATAGGAACTAAATCGAAGCATAGATTACAGAGGACTTCTAATCATAATGTAGCCAAACCTTTTTTTCTACCTTGATAATCTCTGTCAATCATTATGCCACCTTTGTGAAATATGATAAATATCCTATTCTGTGTTATCTGCAACAATAGGCAGAAAGTCCTATTTGCAATTTTATTTTTAGTACAAGATTGTGTTCTCCTTTCAGTTGTAAGAAGGTTACAGCTGGTAAATTCCCACCGATTCACATTTTATGTACAGTCATAGGGCGGGATTTTCCCACTCCCGGGATGGCGGGCTGGGGGTGAGGGGGGAAGGAGGGAAATTATCAGGGAGCCATATTGGGACGTCTCCCGGCAGGGCTGGATGCAGATTGGCTGCCCTCTGAATGGAGGCAGGAAGCCATTTAAAATAATTAAAGGCCCTATTAAGGGAAATTTTCTAAGGCCACTGGTATTTTGCACGTGAGGAAGCCGCCAGCTTCATGGAGGTGGCCTCTCTGCAGCCTTCCAGGGAGTCATTGGAGTTGGCGGCTCCATGCCCCAAAGAGGGGGCTGTGGGCAGGGAAGGCCACACCCCCCCCCCCTCCACAGCCGCAATGGGCCATCCGACAGGGCCTGCCTGGTCCCTCTGATTTTAAAGTTTGTACTGACCTCTTCGAGGGCACCTCGAAATGGAGGCACCCTATAGATCCCTGACCTGCCTCAAAAGCAGCCACCTCTCTCGGTGGGGCTTCTGAAGCTCAGAGCTGTCGGCCCTCTGATTGGGTTGACAACATCTACATCCCACCCCATCCTTAATAGGACAGCAAGCCCAGAGGCGGCCAACTAGAAGCCCGCTTCCAGGAAGATTGCTGAGCTGATCCCACTGCCAGCAAGTGTCGGCTTGGGACCTTCATTTGGTCCTGATGTCAGAGACCCAAAGCCTGCAGTAAAACTCAGCCCAAATAGTTATCAGGGCACAGAAGGAGGTCATTCGGCATATTAAGTCCATGCCGGCTCTCTGTAGAGCAGTTAGGCAGTCCCATTCCCCTGCTCTATCCATGTAACCCTGCAAGTTTATTTCCCTCAAGTGCCCATCCAATTTCCTTTTCAAATCATTGCTCGTCTCCGCTTCTACCACCCTCATAGTATCAGAGAGTCATCGAATGGTTATAGCACAGAGGCAGGGCATTTGGCCCATTGTGTCTGTGCCAGCTCTCTCTACCTAGCCCCACATCCTGCCTTTTCTCTGTGGCCCTGCAAATTTTTTCTCTTCAAGGAATTATCAAATTCCCTTGTGAAAGCCACGATTGAATCTGCCTCCATTACACTTGGGGCAGTGCATTCCAGATCCTAACCATTCGTTGTATTAAAAAGGGTTTTCCTCATGTCACTGTTGCTTCTTTTGCCAATCATCTTAAGTCAGTGTCCTCTGGTTCTTGATCCTTCCACCAATGGGAACAGTTTCACTGTATCTATTCTGTCCACACCCCTCATGATCAAATCTCCTCTTAATTCTTCTTGTCTCCAAGGAGAACAGCCCCAGCTTCTCCGATCTATTCACGTAACTGAAGTTCCTCATCCCTGGAACCATTATCATGAATCTTTACTGCACCCTTTCTAAAGTCTTCACATCTTTCCTAAATTGTGGTGCCCAGAACTGGACACAATGAGCTGAGTTTTATAGGCCTGCCGCCAGCCCACTTGTGCAGGCCACACACCAAAGAGCCACCACAATTCCAAGCACTGCGGCTCATTTAAATAGCCGGGCAGGCCACCCCCCACCCCCTGATCATGTGGAAGGGGCGAGCTGTCCATTCCTGGCAATGGCGCAGCTGCCTGTGCGCAGACGCTAACGCCATTTTTAAAGGGATGTCAGCCCTACTGGGACATTTAAATATTTAAAATGACATTGAATTAAAATAAATAAGTACATTTCTTTTGCCCCTCTCCCAACCTCCCAATTAATAAATCAATTAAATTAATTTTTTGCCCTGCCCCCCAAAACGCTTACCTTCACAATCTGACCTTCCCCCCTCAAACTGTACAAACTTTAAACATTAACCCTTCCCACCATCCCCTACACCCGTGACCCCATTTGACCCCATCACCCCCCACTCCCGCACTGAGAAACTTACCTCCTCCCCCCTCCCCACCAGTGTTGCGCCTCATTTCCCCGGACAGGGATCGGAAGGCGCGGCAGTGCCGGCCGCCGGGTTAAAGATTGCGGCGGGACTTCAGGAGGCGACGGGAGACTCATTTATTCAGGTAAGTTAATTTATTGAAATATTTAAATGGTGGTCCTGTCAGCAAGCGGTGGGGGGGCTGCCATGAGGCCTTACAGCCGCTGGCAATATCGGGCCAGGCCCTGCCTACGTTGAGGTCCGTGGCAGGTCTCATCCGGGGCAATCATCACACACGCATCCCCCCCCGCCCCCTGTCAACCCCTACCATGAATCCCAACGTCAGGGACTCAATAAAATCCAGCCCAATACTTCACTTGAGGATGAACCAGTGTTTTATACAGATTTATCATAACCTCCTTGCTTTTGTCCTCAATGCCCCTATTTATAAAGTCCAGGATCCTGTATGCTTTATGAACCGCTTTCTCAAACTGTCTTGCCACCTTCAATGATTTATGCACATACAGCCCCTGCTTCCTCTGCTCCTGCACCCTCTTTAGAATTGTATCCTTTATTTTATATTGCCTCTCCTCATTCTTTCTACTAAAATGAGTCACTTCACGCCTCTCTGCATTAAATTATATCTGCTACTTATACGCCCACTCCATCAATTTATGTCCTCTTAAAGTTTATCACTATCCTCCTCAGTTCACAGTACTTTCAAGTTTTGTGTCATCTGCAAATTTTGAAATTGTGCCCTATAGACACAAGTCTAGATCATTAATATATTTCAAGAAAAGCAGGGATCCCTGGGGAACCCCACTATATGCCTTCCACCAGTACAAAAAACAACCATTCACCACTACTCTCTGTTTCCTGTCTCTCAGATAATTTCATATCCATGTTGCTACTGTCCCTTTTATTCCATGGGCTCTAACTTTGCTGACAAGCCTGTTATGTGGCACTTTATCAAATGCTTTTTGGAAGTCCATGCACACCACATCAACCACATTACCCTCATCAACCCTTTCTGTTACCAGATCAAAAAACTCAAACAAGTTAGTTAAATATTATTTGCCCTTAAAAAAAAATCTGTGCTGGCTTTCCTTCAATTAATCCACATTTGTCCAGGTGACTGTTAATTTTGGCCTGGATTATCGATTCTAAAAGCTTTCCCACCACTGAGGTTAAACTGACTGGCCTGTAGTTGCTGGCTTTATCCTTACACCCTTTTTTGAACAAGGTTTTGACATTTGCAATTCTGCTGTCTTCTGGCACCACTACCGTGTCTACGGAGGTTTGGAAGATTATGGCAAATTTCCTCAAGCCTTTTGGCGATCAGCTAATGGCAACTGGGGCAGGATCGTAATATCTGGGAGATTCCAGTCACAACTTGACACAGGTGGCAGTTACCAATTAGCTGCTCCACTCTTAATTGAGGCAGAAGGGTGGTTCAGTGTTTGTAGCTGTGTCTCAGCAGCTCTCTTTGGGATTAGTTCTGCTCAATTCACAAGGGAAGGGGCTAGAAAATGTGCCTTATAAATAGCCTGCCTCACTCCAAACCCAGCTGGAAGACCGCATCCAGCAGGATCACCCAACAGCGGTCAAAATCCATAAGAACAAACAATCAAGATAGTGCCTTAGAATATCAGGTTGCTAATGGATAACTTAGAATGACGGGAGAGATGAACAGCGATAGTAGCCAGTGAGCTCTCATGCCCAGGACATTGACATAGTAGTCTTTAGCGAGATCCGTAGAGCAGATGAGGGACAAATCAAAGAACATGGAAGTGGCTATACTTTCTTCTAGAAAGGGAAATCATGAGAAGAATGCAGAATTCATGGAGTTGGCTTTGCCATCAAAAATGAACTCAAGAACCCCCTGTTGGGATCAACGAGTGTCATGATTTCCCTTTCTAGAAGAAAGTATAGCCACTTCCATGTTCTTTGATTTGTCCTTCATCTGCTCTACGGATCTCGCTAAAGACTACTATGTCAATACAAAAACAAGAAATGCTGGAATCACTCAGCAGGTCTGGCAGCATCTGTGGAAAGAGAAGCAGAGTTAACGTTTCGGGTCAGTGACCCTTCTTCGGAACTACTATGTCAATATCCTGAGCATCAGAGCTCACTGGCTACTATCGCTGTTCATCTCTCCCGTCATTCTAAGTTATCCATTAGCAACCTGATATTCTTAAATCTTAAACTCAATCTTAAACTTAAAGGCAATCAATGTTTATGCACCTATCTTAGACTCCAAGGACGAATTAAAAAAAATCTATTCCAATCTAGATGCGATTCTGGTAGCTGTACCTTCAGTCAAAGAGCATACATTGGTGATTTTAATGCCAGGGTGGGGGACAATCATGCCCTTTGGCCGAACACCACTGGAAAGCATTGAGTTGGAAAGTCTAATCCCAATGGTGTATGCCTCCTTACCCAGTGCGTTGAACATGATCCTATGGTCACTAACACCCTTTGCTGCCAAAAGAAATGCCAAAAAGAAATTCTCCAGACAGCCAAATTTGAGGAGGATGCTCCCTATTCCCTCCCAGTTGATAGAGTCGAAGACCTTTGTGAAGTCAAAAATGGCCATGTATAAAGGTTGCTGCTGCTCCCTACATTTTTCTTGAGTTGTCCTGCTGTGACGATCATGTCCACTGTGCCTCTTGATGGATGGAATCCACATTGTTTGCCACTTGTCTGCCTATTCTGCCAGCCTATCTGTCATGTTGCAGTCGATTGGTATCATCCTCACTGTCTGCCGCACCTCCAAGTTTGGTATCATGGCAAATTTTGAAATTTTACTCCGTATTCCAATATCCAAGTCAAAAGCAGTGGTGCTAGCACTGACCATGAGGGAACATCACTGTTTATTGTCCTCCATTCTGAAAAACAACCATTTACCACAACTTGCAGTTTTGTGTCCTTCAGCCAATTTTTTATTCAAGCTGATACAGACCTTCCTATTCCATGACACTTAATACTGTTAACCAGCCTTTATGTGGTACCTTGTCAAACCCTTTCTTAAAATCAATATATTCAACATCCATTGCATTCTCTTCAACCTTTTCTGTTATTTCATCCAAAAATTCAATTAAATGAATCAAACACGATCTGCCTTTCACAAATCCTTGCTGACTCTCTTTAATTAACTCAAACCTTTCGAAGTGCTGTTGATTGTTTCCCTGATTTTTTTTTTGGAACCTCACCATCACTGATGTTAAATTGACCAGCCTGTAGTTACTAGGAATGTCCTTACACCCTTTCTTGAATAAGGATGTCATATTTGCCACTTTCCAATCCTCTAGCACTTGCCCCGTATCCAAGGAAGATTAGAAGGTTATGGAAAGCCCTTCTACTAGTTCCACCCCCGTTTCCCTGAGTAACCTGGGATGCGGGCCATCTGCACCAGGTGACTTATCCATTCTAAGCATAGCCAGCCTTTCCAGTACCTCCTGCCTATCAATTTTAACCCCATCCATTACCACTATTACCTTCACTTTTACCGATATTTTGTTAGCATCCTCTTCCTTAGTAAACACCAATACAAAATACTCATTAAATATTCTAGTCTTGCCTTGCACCTCTAAGCATATATTACCCTCTTTGTCCTTAATAGGCCACACCCCATCCCTTACTATCTGCTTACTATTTACATGCCAGTTAGAAGATTTTTTGGATTACCTTTTATGTTAACTGTCATTCTATTCTCATATTCCCTCATTGCCAGTCTTATATTCCTCTTCACTTCCCCTCCAAACTGTTGTATTTGGCCTAGTTGTTGCTTGAAGAATTCACCTGACATGCATCATACACCCCCTTTTTTGTTTCATCACGTTCTCTATCTCTAGGCTACTGAAACAATTTCCATGCTGCACATAAGATAAAAGTAATTGTAAATGACAAATGAGTGATTCACTACCTACTGAATAATGTTTTAATTTACCTTTCCAGTAAATGCATTTCTTTCTCCTCAATGCTGGAAACCATTTAGCATTTCAGAATAAATTGCATCACTACATTCTGGTGAAATTCTTACTATGTCCTATGATTTAGCCCTTAATTTATGACTGAAGATTATTTATAGGAATTAATTTTATAAAAATTAATGTGTATTATGTGTAATTAAGGCATTATTTATTTTCATCTGACGCCAGCCAAGCAAAATACATTTAAAATTGACTTCACTTAAAGGTATTCTTGAAATAGTTCCTATGTGGGAGGAAGAAAGTACAGAAACATGCCCAGAGATAATCATATTTCTATGTCGATTATCTGGTATAGTTTCTTACAATTATGTAATTTCCTGCATTCTCAGGGTAATTGCATCAAAAATTCCATTAGATTTTTGTAATGTTAATGCATGCATTCAGAGATTGCTGTCAAAGTTCACACCTTGGGCTGAATTTGATAAGCCCGCCACGATCCTAGGAGCAGTGGAGCTCATTTAAATAGCTGGGGTGGGTTGCACCCCCCCCCCCGATCACATGAAGGGGGCAGGCTGTCTGTCCCCAGTAATGACGTCAGCTAAATATGCGCAGGCACTGACCCAATTTTTAAAGGGCTTTGAGCACTCCCGTTAAATTTAAATAATTAAAGCGCAAGGAAATAAAAATAAAGACATTTCTTTTGCCCGTCTCCCACCCCCCAAGAACAATTAAATTAATTGCCTGCCTTCTCCCGCCACAAAACACTTACCTTGTCCACCTGACCTCCCCCCACAAAGTGCATAAACTTTCACCTCAAACCCTTTGCACCATCCCCTACACCAATGATATTACTTTGACCCTGTTTCCACACCACCCCCAGCACTGAGAAACTTACCACCACACACGACCCCTCTCCCCACAAGTCTTCCGCCTCATTTCCCCTGATGGGGATCCGAAGGCACGGGTGTGCCGGCCACTGGGCCAAAGAGCGGAGTGGGAACTCAGGTGGGGGTCTAAGTATAATTCATGCATTCATTTACATTTATTTGAATATGCAAATGGAGGGCGCGTCGCCAAGCGGTGGCGGTGGGGGGGCACCACAAGACCTCGCTACCGCCGGCCATATCGGGCCGGGCCCTCCCGGGGTTGGGGTGCATGGCGACCCTTGCCCGGAGGCATTTTCCGGCTCCCCACCACCACGAAACTCAATGCCAGTGGGGGTCTGTAACATCCAGCCCCTTATAAAGAATAAAGAACAAAGAAAATTACAGCACAGGAACAGGCCCTTCGGCCCTCCAAGCCTGCGCCGATCCAGATCCTCTATCTAAACATGTCGCCTATTTTCTAAGGGTCTGTATCTCTTTTCTTACTGCCCATTTACGTATCTGTCTAGATACATCTTAAAAGACGCCATCGTGCCCGCATCTACCACCTCCGCTGGCAACGCGTTCCAGGCACCCACCACCCTCTGCGTAAAGAACTTTCCACGCATATCCCCCCTAAACTTTTCCCATTTCACTTTGAACTCGTGTCCTCTAGTAATTGAATCCCCCACTCTGGGAAAAAGCCTCTTGCTATCCACCCTGTCTATATCTCTCATGATTTTGTACACCTCAATCAGGTCCCCCCTCAACCTCCATCTTTCTAATGAAAATAATCCTAATCTACTCAACCTCTCTTCATAGCTAGCGCCCTCCATACCAGACAACATCCTGGTGAACCTCCTCTGCACCCTCTCCAAAGCATCCACATCCTTTAGGTAATGTGGCGACCAGAACTGCACGCAGTATTCCAAATGTGGCCGAACCAAAGTCCTATACAACTGTAACATGACCTGCCAACTCTTGTACTCAATACCCCGTCCGATGAAGGAAAGCATGCCGTATGCCTTCTTGACCACTCTATTGACCTGCGTTGCCACCTTCAGGGAACAGTGGACCTGAACACCCAAATCTCTCTGGACATCAATTTTCCCCAGGACTTTTCCATTTACTGTATAGTTCACTCTTGAATTGGATCTTCCAAAATGCATCACCTCGCATTTTCCCTGATTGAACTCCATCTGCCATTTCTCTGCCCAACTCTCCAATCTATCTATATTCTGCTATATTCTCTGACAGTCCCCTTCACTATCTGCTACTCCACCAATCTTAGTGTCGTCTGCAAACTTGCTAATCAGTCCACCTATACTTTCCTCCAAATCATTAATGTATATCACAAACAACAGTGGTCCCAGCACGGATCCCTGTGGAACACCACTGGTCACACGTCTCCATTTTGAGAAACTCCCTTCTACTGCTACTCTCTGTCTCCTGTTGCCCAGCCAGTTCTTTATCCATCTAGCTAGTACACCTTGGACCCCATGCGCCTTCACTTTCTCCATCAGCCTGCCATGGGGAACCTTATCAAACGCCTTACTGAAGTCCATGTATATGACATCGACAGCCCTTCCCTCATCAATCAACTTTGTCACTTCCTCAAAGAATTCTATTAAGTTGGTAAGACATGACCTTCCCTGCACAAAACCATGTTGCCTATCACTGATGAGCCCATTTTCTTCCAAATGGGAATAGATCCTATCCCTCAGTATCTTCTCCAGCAGCTTCCCTACCACTGACGTCAGGCTCACCGGTCTATAATTACCTGGATTATCCCTGCTACCCTTCTTAAACAAGGGGACAACATTAGCAATTCTCCAGTCCTCCGGGACCTCACCCGTGTTTAAGGATGCTGCAAAGATATCTGTTAAGGCCCCAGCTATTTCCTCTCTCGCTTCCCTCAGTAACCTGGGATAGATTTGAGGAAGAACTTTTTTACCCAGAGGGTGGTGACGGTCTGGAATGCCCTGCCTGGGAGGGTGGTAGAGGCGGGTTGCCTCACATCCTTTAAAAAATACCTGGATGAGCACTTGGCACGTCATAACATTCAAGGCTATGGGCGAAGTGCTGGCAAATGGGATTAGGTAGACAGGTCAGGTGTTTTAATGCATTGGTGCAGACTCGATGGGCCGAAGCGCCTCTTCTGCACTGTATTATTCTGTGATGTTAGTAAGGAGGACTTTGCAGGGTCGACAGGGCTGGGTTTACCGTTGTCGTTTCCGGTGCCTAGGTCGATGCCGGGTGGTCCGTCCAGTTTCATTCCTTTTTATTGACTTCGTAGCGGTTAGGTACAACTGAGTGGCTTGCTAGGTCAAAGAGGTAGGTTTTAAGTTGTGTCTTAAAGGAGGAAAGACAGATAAAGAGACAGAGGTTTAGGGAGGGAATTCCATATTCACCTTTGGTAGAGTGAATTAAATTTGGATGAACAAGAAGCCAGAACTGGAGGAGAGCAAATATCTCAAAAGGTTGTATGTTTGGAGGAGATTACAAAGGTAGGGAGGGGTGAGGCTATGGTAAGGATGAGAATTTTAAAATCGAGGCATTGCTTAACCAGGAGCCAGTGTGGGTCAGTGAGTACAGGGGTGAACTGGCCTTGGTGCAAGTTAGGACGCAGGGAGGCAAAATTTTGGATGAGTTTAAATTTATGGAGGGTGGAAGATGGGAAGCCGGCCAGGAGTGCATTGGAATAGTCAAGTCCGGATGTAAGAAAGACATGAAGGTTTCAGCAGCAGATGAGCTAAGATAGGGTTGGAGTCACTTGATGTTATGGAGGGGACAGTTTTAGTGATGGTGCAGATATGTGGTTGAAAGCCCACCTTGGATCAAATATGATGACAAGGTTGCAAACAATCTGGTTCAGTCATAGACAGTTGCCAGGGAGAAGGATGCAGTCAGTGGCTAGAGAATGAAGTTTGTGGCAGGGACCGAAGACAATGGCTTTGATCTTCCATGTACTTTGTTGGAGAAAGTTTCTGCTCATCAAGTACTGGAACCTGGACAAGCAGTGTGATGATTTATAGACAGTGGAGAGGTCGAGAGAGGCATTGGTGAGGTATAGCTGCGTGTCGTCAGTGTGCATGTTGAACCTGACATTGTATATTTTCGGATGATGTCGCCAATTGGCAGCATGTAGATGGGAAATAGGAGAGATCTTTGGAGGATAGCAGAGGTAACGGTGCTGGAATGGGAAGAGGAGCTATTGCAGGTGATTCTTTGGCTCTTATTGGAAAAGATAGGCAGTGCCTGGGTTTAACACCTTAACCCCATTTTTAACCTAGCCGATGAATGGAACCTCTTTAGATCAGGTGCACATTTTACATCTTGCTCATTTTTACACTCCATTAACTTGAACAGGGAGTGTAATTGGATGGATTGTAAAACGGGCATCCAACCTGGTTGGTTAGATCAAAATTATGGCCCTTATCTGAAAGACAGTGCAACATTCCCTCAGTACTATTCTGCAGTGTCAGTCCATATTACATGCTCAAGTCCTCAAGTTTAAAGTGACTCTCAAATACCTCTGCTTCTAGGCACTAAGTGAGTGGGCTACTTTGTGTAAGCCCCAAGTCCCCCACATTAACTCTCTTTATACAAGCCAATGAAATTTCTAAAACCTTTGTTTAGTGTTTGAAACTTTTTCTCTGATTTGTTTTTGTGAACCAACAAAAGGTTATGTTATAACGTGCAGTGTGAAGGGACCTCAAGTCAACTGGAGAAAAAAAAGCAAAGAATTAAAATCCAATCTCTTAAAAAAGATATTAAAGTATTAAAATAGCATTAACCTCACTGTTTTGTATAAACAGAAAATGTGTGGGATTCCGTGAAGCTAAATTACTGGAAATGTTCTGTATCAGAATTTCGAATAACCCAGCCACCAACCTGCCACTCATCTCTCCCCTGGCTGGCTCACTGAGTGCTGCTGATTTCTTGTACATTTCCAGGTTTCTGGGGGAAATAGAAACTACCAACTCTCTCATTGTTGCTTGGTGTTAGCGCCTTTATTCTTTTTAGCTTTTTGGTGTTTCCTATAAAGCATGTGCGATCCCTCAGTAACCTGGGATAGGTCCCATCCGGACCTGGGGACTTGTCCACCTTAATGCCCTTTAGAATACCCAACACTTCCTCCCTCCTTATGCCGACTTGACCTAGAGTAATCAAACATCTGTTCCTAACCTCAACATCCATCATGTCCCTCTCCTCAGTGAATACCGATGCAAAGTACTCGTTTAGAATCTCACCCATTTTCTCTGACTCCAAGCATAACATTCCTCCTTTGTCCTTTAGTGGGCCAATCCTTTCTCTAGTTACCCTCTTTCTCCTTATATATGAATAAAAGGCTTTGGGATTTTCTTTAACCCTGTTTGCTAAAGATATTTCATGACCCCTTTTAGCCCTCTTAATTCCTCGTTTCAGATTGGTCCTACATTCCCGATATTCTTTCAAAGCTTCGTCTTTCATCAGCCGCCTAGACCTTATGTATGCTTCCTTTTTCCTCTTAGCTAGTCTCACAATTTCACCTGTCATCCATGGTTCCCTAATCTTGCCATTTCTATCCCTCATTTTCACAGGAACATGTCTCTCCTGCACGCTAATCAACCTCTCTTTAAAAGCCTCCCACATATCACATGTGGATTTACCTTCAAACAGCTGCTCCCAATCTACATTCCCCAGCTCCTGCCGAATTTTGGTATAGTTGGCCTTCCCCCAATTTAGCACTCTTCCTTTAGGACCACTCTCGTCTTTGTCCATGAGAATTTTAAAGCTTACGGAATTGTGATCACTATTCCCAAAGTAGTCCCCTACTGAAACTTCAACCACCTGTCCGGGCTCATTCCCCAACACCAGGTCCAGTATGGCCCCTCCCCAAGTTGGACTATTTACATACTGCTCTAGAAAACCCTCCTGGATGCTCCTTACAAATTCTGCTCCATCTAGACCTCTAACACTAAGTGAATCCCAGTCAATGTTGGGAAAATTAAAATCTCCTATCACCACTACCCTGTTGCTCCTACATCTTTCCATAATCTGTTTACATATTTGTACCTCTATCTCACGCTCGCTGTTGGGAGGCCTGTAGTACAGCCCCAACATTGTTACCGCACCCTTCCTATTTCTGAGTTCTGTCCATATTGCCTCACTGCTTGAGTCCTCCATAGTGCCCTCCTTCAGCACAGCTGTGATATCCTCTTTGACCAGTAATGCAACTCCTCCACCCCTTTTACCTCCCTCTCTATCCCGCCTGAAGCATCGATACCCTGGGATATTTAGTTGCCAATTATGCCCTTCCCTCAACCAAGTCTCAGTAATAGCAATAACATCATACTCCCAGGTACTAATCCAAGCCCTAAGTTCATCTGCCTTACCTACTACACTTCTTGCATTAAAACAAATGCACCTCAGACCACCAGTCCCTTTACGTTCATCATCTGCTCCCTGCCTGCTCTTCCCCTTAGTCACACTGATTTCATTATCTAGTTCCTTACAGGCTTTTGTTACTACCTCCTTACTGTCCACTGACCTCCTCAATTGGTTCCCATCCCCCTGCCACATTAGTTTAAACCCTCCCCAACAGCGTTAGCAAAAGCACCCCCAAGGACATTGGTTCCAGTCCGGCCCAGGTGTAGACCGTCCAATTTGTAATAGTCCCACCTCCCCCAGAACCGGTCCCAATGTCCCAAAAATCTGAACCCCTCCTTCCTGCACCATCTCTCAAGCCACGCATTCATCCTGACTATTCTTTCATTTTTACTCTGACTATCACGTGGCACTGGTAGCAATCCTGAGATTACTACCTCTGAGGTCCTACTTTTTAACTTGGCTCCTAACTCCCTAAACTCTGCTTGTAGGACCGCATCCCGTTTTTTACCTATATCATTGGTGCCTATGTGCACAACGACAACTGGCTGTTCACCCTCCCCCTTTAGAATGTTCTGCAGCCGATCTGAGACATCCCTGACCCGTGCACCTGGGAGGCAACATACCATTCGGGAGCCTCGTTTTCGACCACAGAACCGCCTATCTACTCCCCTTACAATCGAATCCTCTACGACTATAGCCCTTCCACTCTTTTTCCCGCCCTTCTGAACAGCAGAGCCAGCCACGGTGCCATGAACCTGGCTACTGCTGCCTTCCCCTGGTGAGCCATCTCCCTCAACAGTATCCAAAACGGTATACTTGTTTTGGAGGGAGATGACCGCAGGGGACTCCTGCGCTGCCTTCCTGCTCTTTCTCTGCCTTTTGGTCACCCATTCCCTTTCTCCCTCAGCAATCCTAATCTGCGGTGTGACCAATTCACTAAACGTGCTATCCACGACCTCCTCAGCATCGCGCATGCTCCAAAGTGAGTCCATCCGCAGCTCGAGAGCCGTCATGCGGTCTAACAAGAGCTGCAGTTGGACACACTTCCTGCACGTGAAGGAGTCAGGGACATCAGCCGTGTCCCTGAGCTCCCACATTGAGCAAGAGGAGCATGACACAGGTCTGAGATCTCCTGCCATTTTTAATCTTAAGCTTAACTTAGTTAAATGAAAAAGGAACGAAAAGTTTTTACCAATCACGATAAAACCAGAGAAATAGAAAAAGCCTTACCTTATATACACCCCACCGAGTCCTTTTTTTTGGTTAGAGGAGGAGGGCGGGTGGGAGACACTACAAGTGTGGTGTCTCAGGTTCAGAAACCGCCCAAATATATAGAGTTTTACTTACCCAGCAGCCCCCTGGCCTCCGCCGAAAACAAAAGGAAATTAAGTTTACTTTCAAACTGACCTTCCCAGCTGCTCACTCGCTCGCACTCTCTGCTCCCGAAAAAGCTGCTGCAATGAAAGGAAAGTTATTTTAAACCGCCCAAATATATAGAGTTTTACTTACCCAGCAGCCCCCTGGCCTCCGCCGAAAACAAAAGGAAATTAAGTTTACTTTCAAACTGACCTTCCCAGCTGCTCACTCGCTCGCACTCTCTGCTCCCGAAAAAGCTGCTGCAATGAAAGGAAAGTTATTTTAAACCGCCCAAATATATAATGTTTTACTTACCCAGCAGCCCCCTGGCCTCCGCCGAAAACAAAAGGAAATTAAGTTTACTTTCAAACTGACCTTCCCAGCTGCTCACTCGCTCGCACTCTCTGCTCCCGAAAAAGCTGCTGCAATGAGTATAGCTTTAAGTAATAACGTGTTTGTCTGCTATTGGGAAATTACTCTTTTAATTTTGTGTGCTGTAAACTATGTTCAGAGTCCTCATGGAAATATGGATTTTTCACTGCATCTCCAGTTGCCTTCCTGAGCTCACGTTTCCATATCAAGGCGGAAGCAAAAGAGAGCTCCATGAACTTTAAAGGCCATCTATGAATGCATGCTGCCAATGAGATTTCCCCATAGGCATTCTTGGCAGGTGAGGCTCTCCATTAGTAGCGGACATTTGTAAGATTGGCTCTCTCGTTTCTTAGTCACTTTGCCAACTAATGTTCAGCAGACACTAAGTTCAAAAGCTATTGGAATTAACAGCTGGTCCTTTAGTCTTTTAGTATTTTTCTGTCATCTTTTTCTTCAGTGAAATTTCCTAACTTATCAATAAGTTTTAAACTGAGCACAATAGTCTGACAGTATGGGCATTCCAGTCTAGCTCATGCAAATCACCAGCACAATTAACTATTAGTCTGCAGCATGTTATCCCAATTATGTCATGAATAAAGTTGTAAGTTTCAATTCATAGAAAATGTAGGTTTGCTTGTCAAAAGTGCTTTTTTTCTGTGGACACAAAAGAGCCCAAGCTGTATCCTTATGCAATTTAAGTTAAATTAAAATTGTTGATGCCATTTTGATTTACTTATTGTTTACCACATACACTGGAAATTTCCTCAGGAGTCCACTGGTGTAACATTGGTGGAAGATGCATTCATGTGTGTAAGCATGGTTACCACTGAACTAACAAAATTACAGCAGCAGGAATTCCTGACAATCTGTGTAAAAAAAAAACTTTGCACTTCCCCCCTGGATTTTTTTGCCAATTACCTTAAATCTGCATCCTCTGCCAAACTTCCTGCCAGTATAAAGAATGACTCCCTATCTATTCTTTGTACTTCATTAGCTATAAAATGCTTTGGGACTTCTGGTAATATGAAAGTTGTTTCATAAATGCAAGTCTTTTTTACTTTAGCAAAAGCCATCCCTCACCCCATAATTTTAAACACTTCCATTAAACCTCCCCCGAACCTTCTCTGCTCTAAGGAGAACAATCCTAGCCTCTCTAGTCTCTCCACAAAACTGAAGTCCCTCAACCTTGCTACCATTCTGGTAAATCTCCACTCCACCCTCTTCATAGCCATGGCATCCCTCTTGTAGTGTGATGTCTGGAACTGGAAATAATACTCTAGCTGAAGCTTAACCAATGATTTATAAACATTCAGCATTAATTCCTTGCTTTTTTACACTATGCCTCTATTTATAAAGTCAAGGATCCTGTAGGCTTTTTTAACAGCCTGTGAACAGTGTTGCCAATGCTGCCTCCACTACGTGATTACGGGGAGGGAAGCCGTGAATAGGCTAAGTGGCTGCCCGCCGCAAAATCGCAGTGGCACGTGGCTGCCGCCATTTCCTGCACCCACCGCCGCTTCCGTCGGCAGGACAGCAAAATCCAAACCATGGAATAAGAAACAGCAATGACAGCAAAATCAATAATAGCTCTTAAGCAGAAATCAAAAAATATTTAAAGTAAAAATGCATGAGGATAAAGTACGGAATGGTGGATGTCTCGTTCAGAAAACTGAAAAAGTTGGGGTGAGCTGAATAAATTTATTCTGCACAGTAGAATTCTATAATTCTTATTTGTCAGGAAAAATAAGGGATACATGTAATACTGAAAGAGAATGTGTGGTTACTACTTCAAATGTGCCCTGACACTTATTTATTATTCCCCAAAACCACAGGAAGTAACAGTTTGGCATTATGTAAAGAAATACTCTGCCAAAAATTTGCTGTTTTCCAGCTGTACAATAATTCATTGCAGCTAAATTTAACTGTACATAGAAAATGCATATGGCATAAATTACATTACTGTCAGTGAGAACATACACGGATTATAAACATTGGGTTATTCAGACACAAGTGCTCTCAGAAAAGAGAAGAGTCATCTGTTCATTTACTCCAATAAGTTGCTTCCACAGACTGAAAAAATATACTTGAAAAGGCAAATTTAGGATTAATGTTAGGAGGTTTTTTCACATACACACATCCATATCCCATTCATGTGCCTATTCATGAGGAAATATATGTAAACGCCAATAAAAAAAAAACTCCAATGGGAAAGTTTCTTTTCCATCTTGAACAAAATAGAAAGTCACTTCTAAATTTAAAACATTTTGATTTGCAACTCAGGTGATTGGAGTGCAAGATTATCAATGGAACAGGAAATATATTGCAGATGGATAATTACCAATAGAATGGTTTTGTTTGCCTCTTTAATTTTGAGAAAATAATAAAGTATTGCCACTAGAATGCTAATTACACTATTCACTTTTTTAAGTGTCTGATTTTTCACATTAATTATATTTTCTACCCTCTGATTTACTCTTTATCCCACCATTTTCTGGCCAAGAGGGAAGATGGGAAACCTCCATCACTTCACTCCCAGTGCCATTGAAACTGTTACTAGAAGATATGGACCCCAGGATAATTTGTTCATTAATTTCTGTTCTTCTAATAGACAGGACCAAATGACACTTTGTTTTGTCTTGGCTATTATGAGAGCAGAAATCACTTATGCTGCCTTGCTGTAAGTATAGGTGAGAAACTGAACTTCTGGGTAATAATTGACATGGACTGATATCCTAGCATATGGCCCAGCACAATGTTGTACCAAATGTACTACCAATTGTGTATATTGTTACAAAAGTGCTTCCATTTTTTGTTAAATTTTTTTGTGGACTTGGGTTTTAAAACTGCAAAGGATTCCATAAATGCTGGACTTTTGTTTTATTTTTTAAAAAAGAGGTCATCGGAAGGTCTTTTGGACTTGGTTTGTAAACAATTCTTACTGGAAGTCACCTGTCTTCAGATAAGTACCCAGCAGGAGCTTTTTGAACTGGGGAGGATGTTTATAGAGAAGTGACAGGTCAAGTCTTATAGGGGTTAGGAGGCTTGACTCTTGACATACTGTTTTTAGTTTTGCTTTGGACAGTGAGGTGGGTTGTGGAGTATTTTGAAAGGCGTTTTAAAATCAACCTGCCAAGGACAAAACCCCAGCTCAGCCTTTTCCATCTCTTTGAAAAGCGTGGTAGCTTTTCCATCTCTGTAAAAAAAACCCTGTGTATTCAATGTGATAACAGAAACCATTGATGCTGTATTCTTCCTGAAAAGCCGGCCAGAAACCTCTGATGCTGCATTTCTCCCAAAAAGTCTGCCAAACTGATCCTCAACGTCGCATGAAAAGAACTGCTGTACAAAGATCCCAGTGACGGCTGTCTACGTGTATTTGGGACGCCAAACCAAAAAGGGACTACTGACATCTTTCCATATCTTCTCTTTCTTCTTCAAGAATTAGCAAGTATTTGGCCAAAGTATTTTTTTTTTACATTTTTTTGTAACAGAGCTCTAAAGAGAAAACCTCTTTATTTTTCGGTTAACTGAAATGTGTGTGTGTGTGTGTGTGTGTGTCTGTGTGAGGGGCTAAGATAAAAAGAGAACTTTCATATTTCAATCTGCTTGTTAATGCTTTGCTTCGATACTGGTTTCGTCTTGTTTTATAATCAACTGATAATTTTGTTGTTTATTAAAGAAACCTGGTTGGTGCATTTTATTCTGGGATAGAGTTGAGTATATGATTGACCGCATTGGTAATGGGGTAAACATTTAAATAATATGTTGTGACCTGTGGAAAACTGGAACTAGAAAAGACCGTGCACTCCTTCCACTTCTGTCGTAACAATATATATTACACTGAGAAACTGCTACTGATATTAAAGTTTTAACAATGCATACCTTTTAAAACATGCCATTAATTTGAAAATATTTGTTGTCATGATTCCTTCTCAACCATTATGTTTATTTATTTATTTTATTTGGAGATACTGCACTGAAACAGGCCCTTCGGCCCACTGAGTCTGTGCCAACCAACAACCACCCATTTATACTAATCCTACATTAATCCCATATTCCCTACCACATCCCCACCATTCTCCTACCTACACTAGGGGCAATTTACAATGGCCAATTTACCTATTAACCTGCAAGTCTTTGGCTGTGGGAGGAAACCAGAGCACGTGGCAGAAACCCACGCAGACACAGGGAGAACTTGCAAACTCCGCACAGGTAGTACCCAGAACTGAACCCGGGTCACTGGAGCTGTGAGGCTGCGGTGCTAACCACTGTGCCACTGTGCCGTCGTCTTTTGTATGAGATTGTAATATTCTTTACTCAAGGCACCATGAGAAGCATTCAGGTATGTTTATTTGTTCATTTGAAATATGTCCAGCATCTACATGCGTTTCTTAAATATGTTAAATGTAGATGCTGTAATTGTCATAAGGTTTTCACTACAGGGCTATTTCCAGCTTTCAAAATCCCCTAACTATTTTCTTTTATGTAGTCTCCACCAAAATAAAACTGTGATTTTTGAACATTGAATATACATATTCTTCCTGCTCCAATTTTCTCCCATTACTTTTCCTGAAGCTCGAGAAGGGAGATGGTGTCACTGAAGCAATTCTTAGATATCTAATGCAAATAGCCATTTTTACATAGGAGTTAATCAATTTTAAGAGATCATTTTCTGTTATGTTGTCCAGCATTAATTAAAAGGATATTTATTTTAGATGTTTTTTATAATGCGAGTTCAAATCCCACTGTGGCAGTTTGAGAGTTTGAATTCAGTTTAAGAAATCTGGAAATAAATAGCTGGTATAGGAAAAGTGGCCACAAAGCTGTCAGATTGTCATAAAAACCCAGCTGGTTCCCTAATGTCCTTTAGGGAAGGAAATTTGCTGTTCTTACCCAGTCTGGCCTTTATGTGATTTGAGTCTCACAATAACATGTTTCACTTTTGCTTGCCCTCTAAAGCGCCTTCTAGGGCAGTTAGAGATTGGGCAATAAATGCCAGTCTTGCCTATGAATCCCACATGCCAAGAATAAATAGACATGTTTGCAGCTACAATAAATACAACTATTGTTAGGTCTCGTCTTATGAACCAGCAGTTGTACTGTTGATTTTTAGGATCTTGATGCTGTGGTTGGGCATGGTCAAGTCATTAGGATTGGAAAAGAATCACCAGGATCTCTCCTCCATGTTCTCTCCCATTAAGATTTTCTTTTGTCAAAACCCGAAATCCAGAAGGAATCTTATTGCAGAATCATAGAATAGTACAGCACAGAAGTAAGCCAACAGCCCACTGAGTCTGCACTGGTTCTTACAAAGCATTCCAGTTAGTCCCACTCCCCTGTTTTTCTACATATCCCTGAATTTTTTCTCCTTTAAGTTTTTATCCAACTTCTTTTGAAAACTACTACTGAATCTGTCTCCATACCCCATCAGGCAACGTACTTCAAATCCTAACCACTCGTTGCATAAAAATGTTCCTCCGCATGTGGCCTCAGGTCTTTTACCAACCATCTTAATTCTGTGTCCACTGGTTATCAACCCTTCAGCCATTGGAAACAGATTCTTTTTAATTACGCTATCTAAATCCTTCATGATTTTAAACATCTCTATTAAATCTCCTCTTAGCCTTCTTTGCTCAAAGGAGAACAACCCCAGCTTTTCCAGTCTGTTATAAAAGCAAAATACTGCAGGTGCTGGAAATCTGAATTAAAAACAGAAAGTGCTGGAAATACTCAGCAGGTCTGGCAGCATCAGTGGAGAGAGAAGCAAAGTTAACGTTTCAGGTCTGTGACCCTTCATCAGAATCAGTTTTTGAGTCTATTGTTTTGTTTTCAGAAAATCTAATAAACAAATCCACTGATTGTTGTGGTTAGAACGCAATTTACACAGGAAACTGGAAACAGGCTTTCAACCACACTGCGGAGAACAAATATTTTATAAAAATATGACATGGGCTTTAAAGCAACATGCCTCCAACTTGAGAGTGGAGTAGTAGTTAGAAAATGTTTATTTTTCCCAGAATAAAGATCTTCCTTTGCATAACCAATGGACAAGGTAACAGTTTGGAAGCAATGCCACTTCATTACTATATTTTTGTCATTGGTGCCAATTTTGGGGATCAACTCAGAATCAAATCTGTGGCATAGGTGGACCAATTACACATCAATGCACCATCAGCAAGAGACAGGAAAAAACATTCTGCAATATCAGGTTACACATTCATCTTAAACTTTCACCCAGGTCAAACACAGACCATTTTCATTTCCCATTATCATGGTACCAAGCCTTTACGCATTAATATTCAGATTATAAAAATAAATCAATGTAAATGGATCTTTCTGCTCTTAGTCCAACTGCTGTAAACAATCCATGACTGTAAAGACTCATTATCCCAAAATAAGACTGAACAAAAACAGTCTTTTTTATTGCTTTCAACTGATAAAATGGCTTTTCACAAAGAAATTGTATAAAGGAATTACATTTGTATTTTGTGATCAGAAAGACTGGGGGAGTTTTATGCTGTCCCCTGCGGCAGGTTTGGAGGCAGGGAGAGCAAATAATCAGCTGGAATGTGGGTGGCAGGGGACCCCGCCACCTTCCTGCCTCCGTCAAAATTAAGGGCATCATCTCACCACCGCCGCAATTGGCCTTGTGGCGGGCATCCCTGTCGCCACATGGAAAGCATGGCTGGAAAAACCGTGTGGGCTGCTTGCCAGCCTGAACAAGGGGCATGACATTGGGAAGGGGAGGCCTACTGACAGCAGCACCCTACCTTTGCTAGCGAACGCCCCTATACCCCCTCCCCTGCAACCTCCACCTGCAGGACCCTTCCTACCCTGATTAGCTGCGGCCTGGGTCCAGCGCCACTCCTGGGCCTCAGGTAGGTGCTCCACCGGCAGCAGCCATCGTCTCCAAGGTGGCACTGCTCAGTTAAAGAGCTGCCGACCTCTGATTCGCCGGCAGCTCTCAGAGGGCAGGACATCCGCCGCCAGGGTCCATGATCTCGTGGAAGGCCTGCCGCTGTCCACTTAGATTCAGTGGGCCTCCCACAGAAGAGGCAATGAGAGGTTCTTGGCACCATTTTTTCTGGACGATGAGACCCACAACGCCCGGTTAAAATCCTGGCCGGAGTCACTGAAGTCTTGCTTCCTTATTGTGGAAAGTTGCTAATGTGTTTCAGACATCAAAACTAAGAACAACCCAGCAGCCGGTGATCACTTGTGCTGGTGTACCACATATGGTCCACAACCAGCTCTGGAATGACCCAATTTAGCAAAACCAGTGTATTTAAGTAATTTTTAAAATTCATTTATGGGATGTTGGCATCACTGGCTAGGCCAGCATTTATTGCCCAACACAAATTGCCCTTGAGAGGGTGGTGGTGAGCTGCCTTCTTGAACTGCTGCTGTCCATGTGGAGTAGGTACACCCACAGTGCTGTTAGGAAGGGAGTTCCAGGATTTTGACCCAGTGACAGTGAAGGAACAGTGATATAGTTCCAAGCCAGGAAATCAAGTCCTTTTCACTTCTCGCTTGATTTACTGGATGACTTTTGAACAAGCTAAAATGGATAATTTGCATTACACTGGAAGATATCCATAAGTAAAAGACATTACAGCAGATTTTCCTCTTTGTTTCATCTGGGCAACACTCAGCTCCCAAATACAGTGAAGAGGAAATGGGTGAAGATCTGTTGCGTCAAGTCTCTCCCCACAATGCTGCTCAGGATTTCCTGAGCTTTCCCAATAGACATAACGAAACCAGTGCCTGCAATGTGTGCAGGCCTAACATGAGCTTTCAAGAGCATAGGTGACTAGGAGCATAGCATACAAGCCTCTCCTTTATCCGCTCCCAGTACCAGTGAGCAAGATTGAACCGAGAGTGCACCCAGACCATACTAATGACCTAGGTTAGAATCATAGAATCATAAGATGGTTACAGCACAGAAGGAGACCATTCAGCCCATCATGTCCATGCTGGCTCTCTGCATGACCAACTCAGCCAGTCCCACTCGCCTGCCTTTTCCCTGCAATTCTTTTCTCTTGAGATAATTATCCAGTTCCCTTTTGAAAGCCATGATTGAAACCGCCTCCACCACATTCTAAGGCAGTGCATTCCAGATCCTTGCATAAAAAAAGCTTTTCCTCATGCCGCCTCTGGCTCTTTTAACATTCGCCACTATATAAATGCAAGTCTTTCTTTTTTCTTTTATAAATCAGTGTCCTCTGGTTCTCAGTCCTTCCACCAATGGAAACAGTTTCTCTCCATCTACTCTGTCTAGATCCCTCATGATTTTGAACACCTCTATCAAATCTCCTTTCAATCTTCTCTTTCTTAAGGAGAACCATCCCAGCTTCTCCAATCTATCAATGTAATTGAAGTTCCTCATCCCTGGAACCATTCTTGTAAATCTTTTCTGCTCCCCCTCCAATGTCTTAACATCCTTCCTAAAGTCCGGTTCTTCGAATTGGACACAATAATCCAGTTGAGGCCAAACCAATGTTTTATAAAGGTTCACCATAACTTCCTTGCTTTTGTACTCAATGCCTATATTTATAAAGCTCAGGATCCCTTATGCCTTGTTAACTGCTTGCTCAAACTGCCCTGTTACCTTCAACGATTTGTGCACAAATACACCTAGGTCCCTCTGCTCCTGCACCCCCTTTACAACTGTATCCTTTATTTACATTGCCTTTCTCGTGCTTCCTACAAAAATGTATCGCTTCGCACTTCTCTGCATTAAATTTAATCTGCCACGTGTCCACACATTCCACCAGACTGTTTATGTCCTCTTGAAGTCTATCACTATTCTCCTCACATTCACAATACATCTGCAAATTTTGAAATTGTGCCCTGCACACCCAAGTCTAGGTCATTAACACAGATCAAGAAAAGCCGTGGTCCTAGTACTGACCCCTGGGGATCCCCACTAGAGAAGTTCCTCCAATCCAAGAAACAACTGTTCACCAGTACTCTCTATTTCCTGTCACTCAACCAATTTTGTATCCATGCTGCCACTGCCCATTTTATTCCATGGGCTTTGGCTTTGCTGACAAGCTTGTTATGTAGTACTTTATGTGGCCCTTTGGAAGTAGTTGAGGTTGGGGAAATGGATCAAACTCCTCTCCTCACTGGCACAGTGCACCTGTGATATGCTGTTCCTTTTGGATACTCTGTAGGGTCCTGGAGAGAACATTGTCCCATTAGTCCAGTTTCATCTATCTCCACAGCATGAAGTATTTCTTTATCTCATTTGTTGATATTGAGTGGAATCTTTTCCACTTAAAGATGGTCAGGCATGGGACCATTTGCGATTCTCAACCGCTCTTGCGTTGGAGGTGCCTCCTGTGGGGCAATCTTAGGGGAGTCAGCCAATTAATAGGCAGGCAGCCTCATTGGGAGAGGTGGGCACTGCTAATGCAGAGGCAAAGCATGATGACATCTTAGAATGGAGATTTCAGAAGGTTTAATAAAAATGAAGGCCCAGAGCTGTCAGAGCCATCAGTGTGGAGCGGGCACCATGATGTTGAATGGACAACAGCCCCTGAGGTCACACTGACGTCTCATCGTGAGGCCGCCTCTGATGCCCTGCCAGACTCCTGACACAGCATGAAGCCCACCGCCTACGAATGCTGTGCACAATTAAGTCTAATTTCCCTTTCACATACCTTGATTGGGAAATCACAGAGACAGATGGGCAGCCGCTGCTGCAACAAAATTTCCTGGAGACAGGAACACTTTGGGGAGTGGAGTCTGCACGCCTCAGACAGATTTACCACGCCCGTCCCCTGCCTCTAAAGCTGTCTTCATGGGAACAGGAAAATTCCACCCATTGGGCAGGATTTAATGGAGGCGGCGTGGGTCCCAGTGCCGGACCGAAAAGACAGAGGGAACCCCTCCTTGGCCATTGGTAGACCGCTTCTCCCCACCCCGGCTCTATTTAACGGCACCAGGCCAATTAGCCCGCAGGGAGGTTGCCTCATATCACTGGGCGACTGCCCCGCATAGCGGAGGCTCTCCGCCCCCGTACCCCCGCCGCTGGCGTAATTCCAGCAGTGACGGGAAGCGGCCCTGAAGTGGCTGATAATGGACCTCTTGGTGGGGAGGCCGTCTTTGGCCTATCTCGCCGAGACTAAATTAAGGTGCAATGGAAAGGCGACGGACCCTTCACCCCCACCACTTTCCGTTGCAATTCTATGACTCCCCCACCCACCGGCCTCCTAGCATGTCTTCGAGCGGCCTATTAAATTCAGCTCATTATGTGAACACCAAGTTGAGAATTTAAGGAGCTTTGGAACAGTCACTTGTTATTTTTGTTACCTAGGGATTCAATTTCCAGGTGCTAACTATCAGGGACTTTAACAGTGCAATTCAGAAGAAACACCTTTAACCAGTGAATGGTTAGAATGTGGAACTTGCTACTACACCAAACAGTTGATTTGAATATCATAGATGCATTCAAGGGGAAGCTAGATATAAATGTGTGAGGGAGAAAGGAATATGGTCACTATTCAATACACAATATGTTGATGGGGTTGGATGACGAAGGGTGGGAAGAGGCTCATATGGAGCACAAACACCAGCATGGATCTGTTGGGCCAAATGTCCTGTTTCTTTGCTGTCATACTTAACCAATAAGAGAGAGGAAATCAAGAACACTACTACGCTTACAGCTTCCTCTGTGCCTCTCTTCGCATCCTCCAACGGGCTCATCAAGGAACTTGGTGCTGGCTCATTATGAGCAGCAACCCCAATTGACCTATTTCACTCTCTCCTCAACCTTCCCACCCAGTGCGCCAGCTGAGGGCTAATCTAGCCAATCTTCTTCATGTCCAACTTACCCCTCCCACTTTTGAATCTATGGACTCTGCCAGCAGATCAGCTCTCACAATCCCACTCCGCATCTCCCTCCAGGAGGTCCATTCACTTGTGAACAAGGTCCTTGCCATTCATGACCTTATTGTGGACGAATGCATCAACATCATGTTCTTAACGGAAACCTAGCTGAGGGCTGATGACAGCTTGCCACTTAATGAAACCTCTCCACCTGGCTACTGCTTCCGTCACTTGCCCTGCCAAGTCGTGGTGGTAGTGTGACCCTTATCACCAGATCTCTCTTGGCCTGAACCCCTACTCCTCTGGCATTTTCTCCTCCTTCAACCGTCTTACCTTCTTCAACCCCTCTCACCTCTCATTCAAAATCATCCTCTCTATCGCCCTCCCAAGTACGATAAAAATTTTCACTGAGAAATCTTCACTGTTTTCCTCCCTCAGCCTCTGCACTGAATGGCTTCTCATCTCAGAGATTTCAATCTTCATCTCAACTCATCATGTTCTCTCTCCTCTGAATTCACTGCCCTTTTATTCTCCCTAAATCTCTACATAAAGTCCCCAACTCATATTCACAACTACCCGCTTGACCTTACCATCTCATGTGGTGTTGCTAGTTCCATTATATCAATTACAGATAAGGCCATCTCTGATCAATTCCTTGTATCATTCTCCACCCACATCCCCTTCCACGCCGCAACATTACAAACTTCTGTATCCACCCCTGGAAAAAACTAACCCCTATTCACTTATAACTGTACTTTCCAACTATCGAGCCTTTGGTCCTCCATTCGTCACAACATTTCTGCAGCAACTGATTTGCTCAACCACACCCTCACTTCCACCTTTGATGTTTCAGTCCCCACTAAATGCATTACTCTCTCTCACCCCGGCCGTTCCCCCCAGTACAGCTCTAATCTCCACTCCCTTATGTCCCAGTGACGCAGATTTGAAAAGATATGGCAAACATCCACCACCAGATCTGGCTGGACCATTTAAAACATTATTGGATCCTGCTGTCATCTGCTAAAACTGCTCATTATTTCAGAATCATCCTGGAATACAAAGATAACCCCTGTCTTTGTTTCTCTATTGCAAACCATCTTCTTAAACCCCTTTCTCCTGTCCCCTCCACCCTCACCTCCAACAATAATTGTGAGGACTTTATGGACTTCTTCATCACTAAGATCGTGACCATCGATCAGCTGCCTCTGCTACATCCCTCCCTTCCACTAGCCCACCTGATTAAACTTCCTCTAAGCTCCCCCCTGCCCTCGCCCTGAACTTGTATCTTTCTCTAGTTTCTCTCTTATCTCCCTTCATGCCCTTTCTGAGCTCATCTTGCCCATGAGACTTACCTCCTGCTCCCTCGATCCTATTCCCATTAATTTCTGACAACCCAGCTTCCCCTCCTGGTCCTCATGTTAGCCGATATTGTTAATGGTTTTCTCTCTTAGGCACTGTTCCTTACTCCTTTAAATCTGGCATCATCACCACTCTCTGCAAAAAAAAACCCTTGACCCACCATCCTTGCAATCTACCGTCCTATCTCCAACCTCTCTTTCCTCTCCAAAGTTCTTGAACATGTTGTTGCCCCCCACCCCCCACAATCCATGCCCATCTTTCCCAGAACTCCATGTTTGAATCTTCCAATCAGGTTTCTGCCCCTGTCACAGTACCAAAACAGCTCTTGTCAAAGTCAAAAATGGCATCCTATCTGATTGTGAGAAAGGTAAACTTTTCCTTCTTGCCCTTCTCGACCTGACTGCAGCCATTGACAAGGTTGACCACACCATCCTCCTCCAATGCCTCTCCACTGTCGCCAACTGGGTGGGATTGCTCTTGTCTGGTTCCATTCTTATCTATCTAATCATCACCAGAGTATCACTTGCAATGCCTGCTCTTCCTGCTCCCACACTGTTACCTCTGCTGTCCCCGGGGATCTATCCTTGGCCCCCTGCTATTTATCATCTACATGCTGCCCCTTGGCAGCAACATCCAAAAGCAAAGCATTAGTTTTTATATGTATGTTGACGCTACCCAGTTCTACCTCACCACCACCTCTCTCAACACCTCCACTGTTGCTAAATTATCAGACTGTTTATCCGACATCCATTACTGGATGAGCAGAGATTTACTCCAATTAAATATTGGGAAGACTGAAGTCATTGTTTTCTTTCCCGATTCCAAACTCCAATCCCTAGGAACCAACTCAATCCCTCTCCCTGGCAACAATCTGAGATTAAACCAGTCTGTTCACAGCCTTGGTGTCACATTTGACCCCAAGATGAGCTTCCCACCTCATATTTGTGCCATCCCTAAGACTGCCTATTTCCACCACCATAGCATCACTCAATTGCATCCCTGTCTCGTCTCATCTGCTGTTGAAACCCTCATTCATGCCTTCATTGCCTCTAGACTTGACTATGCCAATGCACTCCTGGCTGGTCTTCTACATTCTACCCTCCATAAACTAGAGGTCATCCAAAACTCTGCTGCCCGTGTCTTAACCCGCACCAAGTCCTGTTCCCCTATCACCCCTGTGCTGCTGACCTACACTGGATCCTTGTTTTCGAATCCCTCCTTGTCCTCACTGCTCCCTATCTCTGTAATCTCCTCCAACCCCACAACCCTCTCAGATATCAGTGCTCATCAAATTCTGGCCTCTTGAACATCCCCAATTTTAATCATTCCATCATTGGTGGCTGCACTTTCAGCTGCCGAGGCCCTAACCTCTGGAATACCCTCCCGACACCTCTCTACATCACTTTTGTCCTTTAAGACACACCTTAAACCTACTCTTTGACCAAGCTTTTGGCCACCTGACCTAATATCTCCTTATTGGGCTTTGCTCTACAATGCTCCTGTGTTGCGCCTTGGGCAGTTTTATTACATTAAAAGTGCTATGTAAATATCAGTTGTTGTTGAAAGTCATTGCTACTTGTAAGATGTAGGGGATGGTTGATAGAAATGGGATGACATGCTGCTTATTACACAAAACAGCTGCTATAAATGAACACCACACACAAGTGAATCTATGAATCTTTCTCACATGCAGTAAACACCACGGTGCCCCTGATCAGATTGATATAATGTTTATAATTGTCAACTTTGACTTGTTGACAGTCAGTTTTCATTTAGCAGGCCTAATTTTGTTTCTGAATACGTTTTTGTACATGCTGCTATTACGGACAGATGAAAGATGATAGGGATGGGCTCCCCCTTTTCCGCCTCTCAATTGAGCAAGACAGCGTGCTTTTTTAAAACAAAAAGTGTTTAACTCCTGAGTGCTTAGACAAATGGAAGGTTTTCTGGTAAGTTTTAAAAGAAAGATAAATGTTTATTGTTCATCACCCAAATATGAGCAACTATGCCCACTCTCACACTCATACAGATACACAGACACTCAAGAAAAGATTGCAACAGTAGCATGCATTTCAGTCTTATGATTTCAAGAGTTCTCTGTTACACTTCCTTTTCCCCAGGGTGAAGACTTGAAACAATGCAGGCCTATAATGCCTTTTTGTCCACTGAAGAAAATCTCTGGAGGTTTGGGAGGACAGATTCACTGTTGTTTTATGCTTGCAGTGACAGATTTTTCTTGTTATACTCCAGTCAAAGTTCAATGACAAAGCCCTGGTATGATTCCTCGAGTGGAGGGTTCAAGGCCAACTCAAGTCTCTGCCTACATGTGGCTTAAAGCTGGTGGCCTTACGCAGAGTCTTTACTCTTTGTTGGCATAAAGGTTTCTGTCTCTGTTTACTCAGAATATGCCTTATTAAAACCTCATCAGAAAACTAGTGTCTATCATATGACTGGAGCATCTCTTTCCATTGTCCTCATAAATAGTTTCTGATAGTGAGGCCATTGTCAGACAATGGAGTCCGGGTATCACTCGTACACAAACCATCTTGATAAAACAGTGCTTATCACACCCATTTTCTGGATTTCACATTTGGAGTCAAAGAGTCTGCAACAGGATTGTGAACTCAATTTTTTTTAATTAGTTGAAGAAACGCAGCCATTACCACAGAAAGGATCATTTGCATTTTCATGACTTCTCCAAGAAAAGTCCAGACGTAAAAAATTAGCTTAAGGTTCTTGCAGTTCCATGTGTACAGGTGGGAAAGAAAAGTTCACCTGACCTCTCAACTCCATTTTGTTTTACAGAAAAGTGTCCATTTCGGGTTATACTTCATAAGTTCATATTTATAGTTCATAAGTTAGTATTGCGTGAGCATGTCACTACCCAATCAAGTTCCCCTTATGGGAGTATGAGAGTACAGTGCAGATGGCTCATCAAATGATTTATAGCATTTGTATGCCATGTCTAGTGTTTGTCAGGAATGCCTGATTTTTCAGATTAAAGTGTGGTTTGAAATAATATATTTTAGCGTGTATTTCTATGCCTTTAGCTCCAGTGCTGAAATCAATTAATTACACCACTCTCTATATGATTTATTTGGGTTGTTGAATTATCCTGCTTCATGTGAAGTAGGCCAAAATTAAGCTAATTCAGATCACCTATGAACCTTCACTATGAACGCTGAATTGGTCTGATTTTCTCGTGTATGTGTTGAAAAATTTGGGGTGGAGAGGGTTGGTCTTATATTTTTTGTCTAGTATCAGTCTATTTATTACATAAATACTGTGGCTATGAGAGCAGGTCAAAGGCTGGGAAGTCTGTGGCAAGAAACACACTTCCTGACTCCCCAAAGCCTGTCCGCCATCTCAAGGCACAAGGCAGGAGTGTGACTGAATACACTCCACTTGCCTGGATAAGTGTGGTTCCAACAACACTCAGGAAGCTTGAAACCATCCAGAACAATGCAACCCTCTTGATTGGCACCCCATCCACAACCTTAAACATTCACTCCCTCCACCACCGATGCACAGTGGCAGCAGTGTGCACTATATACAAGATGCACTGCAGCAACTCACCGCGCCTCCTTTGACAGCATCTTCCAACCCCGCAACCTCTTCCACCTAGAAGGACAAGGGCAGCAAACGTGTGGGAACACTACCACTTGCAAATTCCCCTCCAAGACACACACCGTCCTGACAAGGAAATATATTACCGTTCCTTCACTGTTGAAGGATCAAAATCCCAGCACTCCCTCCCTAACAGCACTGTGGGTGTGCCTGCGTCAGATGGACTGCAGTGGTTCAAGAAGGCAGCTCACCACTACCTGCTCAAGAGCAATTAGGGATGACCAGCGACTCCTACATTCCGTGAAATGAATAAAATAAATAATAATCTTTTGCAATTTCAGATACAATTTTTCTTACATAAAAGTTATGAGACACAACATGCATTAATTTTATAATTGTATTGTTAAGTTTGAATTTCTTGTTTCATTTACTTAAAGTTCAAACTGTGTGATTTGATCAATCAAATGTATTTATTTCTCTGTTTTAATTAACAGTAATGTATCTTTAATATGGGAAAAAATGTTCAATGGAGAATTTTCATGCCAAGATTTCATTTGAAAAATCAAATAACTCCCAATAGATTTAGCAGGTTACTTTTATTGAGTTACACACTATTACCTACATACAAACTTTAGTTTGCCCTCCAAAGTACTTGAAAAGCATTCTACTCTAAATTAATAAAAGTCTCGCTGATGAAATTCCTGATATATATATCTAATAAATAAACAAAGGGCTAAAAGTTCGTCTCCATACTTTCATAGGCCAGGTTTTGCTATCTACCCTTGCCCAGTCCTGTTGAGGCAGGCAAAGCACAAACTTGGCGTTGCCTGTTCATTTGCCTGTTTGCAGAGTGCAGTCAAGCACAACCTGCGCTGCTGGCTGGCTCCAAAGTCAACAGGATGCCTAACAGCATGCAAGGTGAGCAAGTTTTCCAGCTAGTCTCCAGCTTTTAAAGGCAGTCTGATTGAAAGGAAGCTTTGCAATTGACTGCAATTGGAAACATAGCAAATGGACACGAGGACAGAGAGAGAGGGCACCCAGGTTCGTGGATGTGGCTATGGTCATAGCGTTTGACATGAGGAGAGAGGTCATGTTTCCATGGGTGGCCACAAAAGAAGGCCCTCCAAAGAGAATAGGTGCAGGTGGCCAGGAAGGTCAATGCCTGGAGTCTGGCCCTGAGGACATGGCAGCAGTGCTGGAAATTTTTCAATGCCATCACGTGGGTGGTCAAGGTCAGTGAATGCATCTTCACATGACATCTCATACCCACCAGACTACCAACCTTTCATGATGCTCAATACATCATACCCCCATCACTCACTCATCAGCTTGGCACACAGGACTCATGCCTAACATCCAGATACTCCACCTCACCTCACACACCTATCAATGCTGCCAGACTTACATCCACCTCTCATAGCCTCCATTTACCACCAGCTATTTAGCCATAGCAGGCACATCACCAAAACACAGTGCTACACAACCACTGATGTTTATCCCTCTCTCTGGAAGCATTAGACAGCATGAAATAGAAGGGAGCAGAGCTGAAGCAGGAGGGAACTGGCACTCCTGCATTCCCTGAGGCCCAAGGAGGAGGTGGTTCTCTGTATCATGGGTCTGGCTGCAACAGAACCTGTTGCATCCGGTGTCACCAAGACAATTGAGAATGGCAGTATGTTATTGCCTCATGCCCCTTCGCAACACACATTTCACCCACAATCTGCTATCTGGCATGAAGTTCAAGCTGCAGATGGTGTAGCCATGGACCTATTACTTTCCACCCCACCCACCTACCTTCCCTCACCCCAACTTCCCCTTCTGATTTTCTGTTTTCAGATACCCAAAAATGGCCATCTGCCCAGACACAGCAGCTCCAGGAAGAAGAGAGAGAACAGCACACTACTGATGAAGAAGCACCATCACTTTATTTGACACTCACAGCCACCAGCTCTGACACTGGCACTGTGTGAACTTTAGAGGCCAGTATGGAGTCAGAATCAGCCTATGGTGAGTCACAGGGCACAAGTGGGCTACATCAAGCCATTGCAGACAGGATAGCATGTGTGCTAACTCACCTGAGGGCAAAGTCGCAGACAAGCTCTGCTACAGGGATTCAGGTGAGGACTGACGATGGGATTGCATACAGGAGAAAGCTGATGACAATGTACACCAAGATGCTTGGTACATTGGCAGGTCAGTCAGACAACCTCCTATCTGTCAGGGAGCATGGAGGAGTCTGGCTCCATCGTGGCACAGAAAATTGCACAGTGCTTGGAGCCCATCTTTTCTACCATGGAAGTAGTGACCAACTCCAAGACAGCACTTGCAGACTCAGCCTTGATGCAACATCTGATAGCCACTGTCTCAGTTTGCACTGCAGAACAGACAGAAGCCACCCAACGTCTCAGTGCTGCAATGGAAGCTCAGACTGAGGTCATGCGATCCATGCTTGCTGCCATGCAGGCTCAGACCGATGCCACATTGGCTGCGGATCTCAGTGCTCAAAGGGAGTGCAGGTTCTCATGGCAGTGCATCAATCTGTGCTCCAAAACATTACTAGGATTTGTGAGGTGTCAGTCTGTTGGAGTGGCAATTGGCACCATCGAACCTGTCTTCTGCCATCTCAGCATTTGTGCTCCCACCACTGCCACTCTGCCAGTGTCCTTGCTGTTGCCTGTCAGCCAGCCAGCACAGACTGCTGTCATCCATGCCGAGATGGTGCAGTTCAAAGCTGGGCCTTCCAAGCCCAGAGCTGCTCAGGGGCATCCTGCGAGGCCAACTGCAGTCTCCCCCGTGAAAGACACCAGCCTTCCAACAGCCATGCTGCAGCCACTGAGGGTAATACTGCATAGGAGCAATAGGAAGGCAAAGGCACCCACAGGACAGGCATTAAGGGGATGCATAAGGGTGAATAGTTCATTTTTGTTTGTATAAGTGGATATGTTTTTGAATAAAGATGGAAATGTTATTCATTGTGGCTTTTATTGCAGGATCGCGTCCAATGGGATGAGTTGACAAGGTGTCTCATTTGAATGGTAAGATTGGGAATGATGGACCTATGGTAGTAAAGAGAAGTTGTCCTAAGGGAAGCAGAGTCTGAGCAGGTATTCTCGGACAGCCCGGCTGGAGCGACGGGGTCCTGGCAGCATCTTCCCTGTCTCCTCTTCCTCCCCCTACTCCTGAGGTGGCCTCCAGATTCCTGGTCGCAATGAGGTTGCCCTCATGATTTCGAGCTTGTGGAGGACATAGCAGACCATCACAAACTTGGAAACATGCTGTGGGGAATATTGTAGGGCACCCCCTCGAGCAGTCTAAGCAGTGGAACCATTGCTTGAGAATGCCAGTGGTCTGTTCCACAATGTTTCTGGTAGCTGCATGACTTTCATTATACACCAGTTATCCTTGTGTGGTCAGGTGGCTGAGGGGGATCATCAGCCTGGTGTAGAGGGGGTATCCACCACTGGTTCTTCTTGGAGGCCTGAAGACAGCAGGAATGACAAACTGCCTCAGAATGAAGGCATTGTGAGTGCTGCCAGGATAGCGGGCATTCACCAACATGATGTACTATGCATGGGCACACACCAACTCTACATTGATGGAATGACAACCCATGTGGTTCCTGTACCTATTCCCATTGATTATGGGGGGCCTGCAGAGCCAAGTGCGAGCAGTCGTACCTCCCTGCACCATTGGGAATCCCACTATACAGGCAAACCCAAGTGCTCACTCATCTTGCTTCTCTCTGCTTAGAGATAACATGGTGAAATTGCCTCTCTTTGAAAATATAGGGCCTACATCACCTCCCAGTTGCATTGATGGACAGTGTACTGGGAGATGTTCACAATGTCGCCTGCTTCCACCTGGAAGGATCTGGTCATTTCGAAGTTTAATGTGACTGTGAACTTTATGGCCACTGGCAGTGCCGTTTTCACTCTAGTGTGAGGCTGCAGGTCCCATTGAAGGTGGTGGCACAGTACTGTGACCACCATCTTATTGAATTTGAGTCACCTCAGGCATTGCTCCTGGGTGAGGTGGAGGTGTGACACGTGCTCTCCAAAACTCATGGTGGGTAGGGCCTTCTGTGGGCAGCCCTCTTCCTCCTCCCTCTTCACAGAGGTTCCTTCTCTACAGCCTCTGCTTCATTTGTTGATCAAGTTGCAGACCCAGCGACACTGCAATGACAGACTCCATACATCTTGTAGACTATGCTATGTTCGTTCGTTGGTGTCATCTTCTTCCCAGAAGGTTGACTGTCACGGATCTCCACCTCAGTCTGTCCTTTGCTGTCCTTACACATTCTGCCTAGGTCAACTGCATCGAACATTATATCTGTCATCCATTTTCTTTTTTGCTTCCCTCTCCTACATTTTCCAGCGATCTTTCCTTCCAATAATTGTCTCCATCTATCTTCTGCTCGAATGATGTGACCGAAGTATTGTATCTTTCTCTCTTTGATGTTATGTACTAATTTCCTCTTTTCTCCAGCACTTCCTCATTAGTCTTTCTGGCTCTGCAGGATATGTAGAACATCCTCCAATATGTCCACATCTCGAATGTGGTCTTGGCTATTTCAATTCTCCTTTCGATCTCACAGTCAGATCTCCAGTCATCTGTGATAATTTGCCCAAGGTATGTAAACCTTTTCACTTGTTACAGGACTTGTCCATTTACTTCAATTTTCACCTCCGGGGTTAGGTCCCTGCTTATCACCATTGTCTTGGTTTTCTTCACATTCATTCTTAATCCATATTCCACACTCCTTGCATTCACTTTGTTAACAATTTCCTGCAGTGCCTTTTCTGACTCTGCAATCAGTGCAGTGTCATCTGCATATCTCAAGTTGTTAATGTTCAACCCACCAATATTGCAAACTGGTAGATGTTCAATGCCTCTAAAGATAGTTTCAGTGTATAGGCTGAGCAGTTTTGGGGACATAACACAACCCTGGTGCACTCCTCTTTTGATTGAGAAGCTGTTGGACAAGCTGCTATCAAGTCTGATCACTGCTGATTGCTTCCAATATAGATTCTGAATTATCTTTTTATCATTTCTGTCAATTTCTAGTTTGTTTAAGCACTCCATTATTTTCTGATCATAGACTCGATCAAATGCCTTCTCATAGTCACACATACACAGGTTTTTGTACTTCCAGGTATCTTTTGATCACTACTCAAGTTAAAGATGCCCGTTCTTGTTCCTTTCTTCAGTTCCTTTTGTTGTAGGGGTGTGTCAGTTTCCCAATGCTAACATCATTCAGGGCTTTCAGGCATGCTGTTGATATCTCGTCGATTCCGGGTGCTTTCTTTGCTTTCATCTTTTTGATCGGTGCACTGACTTCTGCCTCTATTATCTCTGGTTCTTCTCTTCCCTCTGGTGGTACCAATTCACCTCTGTCTTCATTGTCATACAGCTCACTAATGTACTCCATCATAGCCTGTATTCTATGTACGGGTGACCAAATCCTCTGTCCCTCTGAATGGATGCACCAACACACCAAAAGACCTCCAAAAACAAGCCACAGTGCTTCCATAAACTTTACCACAGCAGAAGTCAGTCAAAAACACCTCAGCTGCAAACTGGATAGCTGTCCCTTTAAACAGTACTCAGTGGGGCGGGGCGGGGTGGGGTGGGGGGGTGGGAATCTTTATGCAGCTGATAGCATTCTCAGCTGAGAACGATTAGCACATGCGTACACTGAGTCTGCACAGTTCAAATTTCAGAAACGTCCTGATGTTTCCAGCACACGCACGGCTCATCTGTGCTGGCACCCTTTGTTGTGGGATCACTTTAAGAGAAAAATTCTATTTAAATGGGCTCAGTGAGTACCTGATTTTAAAATTGCTGAACTGGTGGCCAGTAGAAGAAGCAGGTCGGTCTAGGATCACAGTGACCAAGTTCGCTGCAGGTTGGTCCAGGGTCACCCATCCAAAGTCCATTCCAATCCAGTTATAAGTAAAAAAGATCTGTGGTTGCCATGATACAGTAGTTTTCCTGTGCTGATAGCTTTGTGGGCAGGGCCTAAGCTAAAAGAGTGGGAAGAGCTCAACAGCACCACCAGAAGTCCCCAGCACAGAGTATGCTGGCTGTGGCAAGCTGCAGCTCTCAGTACAGAGAGAGAGAGAGAAAATAAAAGCAAAATACTGCGGATGCTGGAAATCTGAAACAAAAACAAGAAATGCTGGAATCACTCAGCAGGTCTGGCAGCATCTGTGGAAAGAGAAGCAGAGTTAACGTTTCGGGTCAGTGACCCTTCTTCGGAACTGACAAATATTAGAAAAGTCACAGATTATAAGCAAGTGAGGTGGGGGTGGGGCAAGAGATAACAAAGGAGAAGGTGCAGATTGGACCAGGCCACATAGCTGACCAAAAGGTCATGGAGCAAAGGCAAACAATATGTTAATGGTGTGTTGAAAGACAAAGCATTAGTACAGATTAGGTGTAAATACACTGAATATTGAACAGCAGCAAGTGCAAACCTGAAAGAAAACCTGAAAAAAAGTGGGTAAGCAAACTGAACAAACTAAGATGAAATGAAATAAATGCAAAAAAAGATTGTAAAAAATGTAAAAAAGAATGTAAAAAAAAAGGAAGAAAAAATAACTAAAAATGAAAGTAAAATGGGGGGCTGTCATGCTCTGAAATTATTGAACTCAATGTTCAGTCCGGCAGGCTGTAGTGTGCCTAATCGGTAGATGAGATGCTGTTCCTCGAGCTTGTGTTGATGTTCACTGGAACACTGCAGCAATCCCAGGACAGAGATGTGAGCATGAGAGCAGGGGGGAGTGTTGAAATGGCAAGTAACCGGAAGCTCAGGGTCCTGCTTGCGGACTGAGTGGAGATGTTCCACAAAGCGGTCACCCAGTCTGCGCTTGGTCTCCCCAATGTAGAGGAGACCACACTGTGAGCAGCGAATACAGTATACTACATTGAAAGAAGTACAAGTAAATCGCTGCTTCACCTGAAAGGAGTGTTTGGGGCCTGGGATAGTGAGGATTTACCTCCTCTCTCCTAAATTAAGCATTTCTTAATTTAGATATTGGGCAAATAACTGATGTGAGAGTAGGAGAATAATTTAGAAATAGCAAGCACAACATATAAGAATAGAAAAGGAGAATGAATAGTCAAAGATAATGGTGGTGTAATGGATAAAAGGAAAGTTCAGTGAGATAAAAAAAAGAGGTCTGGCCCAAATTAACAAAGCAGAAAAGTTAGAAGATGTGCAAATGAACAAGCAGTGAGAATCTTCAAATATGGGATAGATAGAATAAAAAAGACATATATTCTTCTACGGTGAAGTGGGAGTGCATCAAAGAATAGAGGTCTGTGGATAAACTGAAACTTAAAATGAATGCTGTTATGGTTCAAGAGTTTTTCCACAGAGTCGATTTGGAAAAAAAGACTTGCTTCTTATGTTGGGTTTCTAAAAGCAATGTATAGAATCATGTATTTGGAACAAATAGCCCCTGAACTAAAGGGGTGGAAAACTATTAGTTATGAGGACAGATGATAGTAGGACTATTTCTATTGGAATGGGGAAAGACCATTTCCTCTGGCTGGGGAGTCAGTGAAATGGGTCATCAATTTAAAATTGTCACTAGAGAATGAAAAGAGAATTTAGGAGAAGTTTATTTTTACAGAACGTTGTTATAGCATGGAATGCCTTGCCACAGGGAGAGGCTGAGACAAAGACTATTACATATTTTAACAGAAAATTGGATAAGTACTTAATGCAGAGGAATGGGAAAAAAGCTTGGGATTAGTTTTGGATTGCTCCAGCAGTCACAGTGGGCCAAATGGCCTCCTAATGCTAGAAACTTGTATGATTCTATACGGGTTTAACATTTGTGCAGAATTTATGATCCTCTAGTTTTTGTCTTCCAACCCCTGATTGCAAGGTACTGCCCTCCACTACAGTCTGCCAGTGAGGTTCATTGCAGAATACTAAGCTAAGAGCAGTTTAAATTGAAAACCACAATTGTTAAATATAACCACAATCCTGCAACACATTTCTCTAAGGCACCCACATGTTTTATCACTTGCCTCTGAGCTATATAGTAAAACTGGGAGTGATAATGGATGATGTGTTGTCCAAACAGAAACTCCAGTGGAAACATTCAAAAAATTTTTTATAAAATAATCTGGGATAATATTTGCAGCTGCAACACAACTTTGAAGTTAACTAAAGCACTGTTTGATATCATCCAAACCTGTCACATGTATTACAGTCTGCAACAATAAATAGCAGAGTTCTAAGTGTTTTTGTTTGTACCAAATATGACATGAGGAATAAAAATGGACATAATATAATGCAGCAAACTAAACTGATGAATAGTACCCAGTCATAATGTATTGAGGGGAGAAGAGTTGGGGGGCTGTTTATTTTCTCCCCTCTCCTTCTCATGTGACGGCATCGTGTCCCTCACCAAGGTACAGCTTTAAAGGTACCTTTGCTCAAGTGACCATTGTTCATTAGTGAGTTTCTACAATGAGGCTAGGGTTTTATTTATTTAGAGATACAGCACTGAAACAGGCCCTTCAGCCCACCGAGTCTGTGCCGACCAACAGCCACCCATTTGTATTAACCCTACAGTAATCCCATATTCCCTACCACCTACCTACACTAGGGGCAATTTACAATGGCCAATTTACCTATCACCTGCAAGTCTTTGGCTGTGGGAGGAAACCGGAGCACCCAGCGAAAACCCACGCGGTCACAGGGAGAACTTGCAAACTCTGCACAGGCAGTACCCAGAATTGAACCCGGGTCCCTGGAGCTGTGAGGCTGTGGTGCTAACCACTGTGCCACTGTGCTGCCCTTGTTTATGCTCACCATCCACTGGCCCTGATTTTAAAAGGGAAGTGGGTATGGCGCACATGAGCCCAGAGATTGACACCATACCTGGGGATTCTGGGCACGTGAAATGACCAGTCCTCATTTTCATAACTTTCATTGGAGTCCCATTTAAGCACTAACTGGCTGGCAGGCAGGAGTAGAAGATCACATGCAGGAGGCTGCAGCTGAGGCCTACCAGTTTAATCCCAGGCAGTCCGGTAAAGGGGTTGGGGGTTGGGGGCAGGGGTTGCGGGGAGGGGGTGTAACGGTGATCAGAAAGGAAGATCCTACTCCTCTTGGTCCTCCTCTAGGTCCAAGAAACCTAAAAAAAAAATAAACTTGCCTGCCTGGGCATCTTCTGACCAACGATCCAGCTCCCAGCAGGTTTCCCTGATGGGGAAGTCATTTCTGCTCCCCACTCAGGTCCCAGTATATGTTGCAGACCATATCTCAATGGCAGCTAAACAGGACACCACCAGCATGGGGCGAGTGTCCTGTTAATGCGCTCAATATTGTATTTAAGATTTGAATCTGCTGGGAAGGCAGCATGATCGAAGAGGCTAAGTCCCTTGATGACCTTGGATGATGAAATCTCATACTACTTAACCTAATGCTCTTTCTAAATATTACCCAAGAGGGAGAAGGAAATGAGGTCATTGACTGTTGCCTTTCGCTAAGGCAATTCTGAGACGAGGGTTGCTTGTGACCTTGGCAAGGCCAACAGCAGTCCCTGCAGCTGTAGGTGCCACATGGACTGTTGCGGTGGCTGCTTGTGACTGCTCCTCTAGTGACTAAGGTCAGATCTTTTGATTCATCCTGCAAGTCTCTTCTGCCCCTAGCACAAGCCCCATGGAAAACTCAGGTCTAGCACAAAACAGCCACAAGGTCACTGAAATAAAAACAAGAAATGCTGGAATCACTCAGCAGGTCTTGCAGCATCTGTGGAAAGAGAAGCAGAGTTAACGTTTCGGGTCAGTGACCCTTCATCGGAACTGAGCCTGGTTTTCCATTTCCCTGCACCCAGTGTATGGAAGCAGATTTTCAACCCTATTGTAACTAGGTTGAAATAGCCTGTAGCTATGGAATTACTCTATTATACTCAAAAACACTCATATTCATTTAAGGCAGTGTATTCTAAAGCAAGCTCTTCTGTGCTAGTTATATCCATGCATGTGGGTGAACAATGATAAATGTTTCAAAGAGCTGGAACAAAAAAATGTACGTTGTTGCATTCAAAATCTTGATATCAAATTCCTGTATAAGATCTCGTGATATTCCTCTATACCTGATGTAGATTATTTATCAGAACAAAAAATTCCTGGTGATTTTCTTCAGTGCTTTCCTCATTTCTAAAGCACCTCGCTAACATTATAAAGTCTCTTCTGCCAGGATACAGAGATGCCTTGTTAGTGTTGCCTCCATCATTCAATGCTTCTAACTGACGTTGCAAGCTTGAGAGCTGTTGATATTCCTAAGTCAACACAAAACAGAATTTCTGTTCTTATCGATGTTTGGGTTCTTTAGTTTAACTGTCCAGCTAAATATATATTTGCAAAAAAGTTAACAGCTGCAAAATAAAACTGAAAAGTTACTTTTGCATCATGTAACTTATAGGAAATAACAACACAATGAGAATTGCATATCATTCCACTCACAACAGCTGGCAAAACTTTGTCATCCGTTGTTGGCTTAAAACAGGGGAAATCTGCTTTATTTGATATGGCATGCTGCATGAGAGATTGTAAAGTAATAGTGAATACCCTACATTGTGACTAAAATTAAATGGAAAGTGCGCATTTTTTCATGTCTGACCTACACATTTTAATTCATTAAATAATTTATTTTAGTTTAATTACATAAAGGGGGCAAAATTGGATCAGGCCCAAAAACAGATGCAGGGATCTTCTTCTTCTTCTTCTTCTTCTTCTTTGGCCTCCTTGTCTCGAGAGACAATGGGTAAGCGCCTGGAGGTGGCCAGTGGTTTGTGAAGCAGCGCCTGGAGTAGCTATAAAGGCCAATTCTAGAGAGACAGGTGCTGCAGATAAAATTGGTTGTTGGGGCTGTTACACAGTTGGCTCTCCCCTTGCGCCTCTGTCTTTTTTCCTGCCAACTGCTAAGTCTCTTCGACTCGCCACACTTTAGCCCCGCCTTTATGGCTGCCCGCCAGCTCTGGCTATCACTGGCAACTGACACCCACGACTTGTGATCAATGTCACAGGAATTCATGCCGCGTTTGCAGACGTCTTTAAAGTGGAGACATGGATGGCCGGTGGGTCTGATACCAGTGATGAGCTCGCTGTACAATGTGTCCTTGGGGATCCTGCCATCTTCCATGTGGCTCACATGGCCAAGCCATCTCAAGCGCCGCTGGCTCAGTAGGGTGTATTTGCTGGGGATGTTGGCAGCCTCGAGGACTTCTGTGTTGGGGATACAGTCCTGCCACCTGATGCCAAGGATTCTCCGGAGGCAGCAAAGATGGAATGAATTGAGAGGTCACTCTTGGCTGACATACGTTGTCCAGGTCTCGCTGCCATAGAGCAAGGTACTGAGGACACAGGCTTGATACTCTCAGACTTTTGTGTTCCGTGTCAGTGTGCCATTTTCCCACACTCTCTTGGCCAGTCTGGACATAGCAGTGGAAGCCTTTCCCATGCGCTTGTTGATTTCTGCATCGAGAGACAGGTTACTGGTGATAGTTGATGCCTAGGTAGGTGAACTCTTGAACCACTTCCAGAGCG